>NC_092126.1:74969991-76300991 GCF_043159975.1 Macaca nemestrina
AGCTTTCTGAAAAACTTCTTTGTGTTCTTTGAAATCATCTCACAGAGTTACAGCTTTCCCCTCAAGAAGCCTTTCGCTAAGACAGTTCTTGTGGAATTTTCAAAGTGATATTTGGAAGGCCGTAGAGGGCTATGGTGAAAAAGGAAATATTCTCAGATGAAATCCGGAAAGAAGATTTCTGAGAAACTGCTCTGTGATGTGTGACTGCCACCCACAGAGTTACATCTTTATTTCGTGGATCTCTTTGCTAGCCTTATTTCTGTGGAATCTGAGAACAGATATTTCGGATCCCTTTTAAGACTATTTGGCCAAAGGAAGTATCCTCCGATAACAAAGAGAAAGAAGCTTTCTGAGAAACTTCTTTGTGTTCTGTGAAATCATTTCACAGAGTTACAGCTTTCCCCTCAAGAAGCCTTTCGCTAAGACAGTTATTGTGTATTTTGCAAAGTGGTTATTTGGAAGCCCATAGAGGGCTATGGTGAAAAAGGAAATATCCTCAGATGAAATCTGGAAAGAAGTTTCTGAGAAACTGCTTAGTGTTCTGTTAATTCATCTCACAGAGTTACATCTGTACTTCGTGGATCTCTTTGCTAGCCTTATTTCTGTGGAATCTGAGAACAGATACTTCGGATCCCTTTGAAGACTATAGGGCCAAAGGAAATATCCTCCGATAAAAAAGAGAAAGAAATTTCTGAGAAACTTCTTTGTGTTCTGTGAAATCATCTCACAGAGTTACAGCTTTCTCCTCTTGAAGCCTTTCGCTAAGACAGTTCTTGTGAAATTGGCAAAGTGATATTTGGAAGCCCATAGAGGGCTATGGCGAAAAAGAAAATATCCTCAGATGAAATCTGGAAAGAAGCTTTCTGAGAAACTGCTTAGTGTACTGTTAAATCATCTCACAGAGTTACATCTGTATTTCGTGGATCTCTTTGCTAGCCTTATTTTTGTGGAATCTGAGAACAGATATTTCAGATCCCTTTGAAGACTATAGTGCCAAAGGAAATATCCTCCGATAACAAAGAGAAAGAAGCTTTCTGAGAAACTTCTTAGTGTTCTGTGAAATCATCTCACAGAGGTACAGCTTTCCCCTCAAGAAGCCTTTCGCTAAGACAGTTCTTGTGGAATTGGCAAAGTGATATTTGGAAGCCCATAGAGGGCTATGGTGAAAAAGGAAATATCCTCAGATGAAATCTGGAAAGAAGCTTTTTGAGAAACTGCTTAGTCGTCTGTTAATTCATATCACAGAGTTACATCTGTATTGCGTGGATCTCTTTGCTAGCCTTATTTCTGTGGAATCTGAGAACAGATAATTCGGATCCCTTTGAAGACTATAGGGCCAAAGGAAATATCCTCCGATAACAAAGAGTAATAAGCTTTCTGAGAAATTTCTTTGTGTTCTGTGAAATCGTCTCACAGAGTTACAGCTTTCTCCTAAAGAAGCCTTTCGCTAAGACAGTTCTCGTGGAATTGGCAAAGTGATATTTGGAACCCCATAGAGGGCTATGGTGAAAAAGGAAATATCCTCAGATGAAATCTGGAAAGAAGCTTTCTGAGAAACTGCTCTGTGATGTGGGACTTCCACTCACAGAGTTACATCTGTATTGCGTGGATCTCTTTGCTAGCCTTATTGCTGTGGAATCTGAGAACCGATATTTAGGATCCCTTTGAAGACTATAGGGCCAAAAAATTATCCTCCAATAACAAAGGAAAGAAGCTTTGTGAGAAACTTCTTCGTGTTCTGTGAAATCATCTCATAGAGTTACAGCTTTCCCCTCAAGAAGCCTTTCGCTAAGACACTTCTTGTGGAATGGCAAAGTGATATTTGGAAGCCCATAGAGGGCTATGTTGAAAGAGAAAATATCCTCAGATGAAATCTGGAAAGAAGCTTTCTGAGAAACTGCTTAGTGTTCTGTTAATTCATCTCACAGTGTTACATCTGTACTTCGTGGATCTCTTTGCTAGCCTTATATATGTGGAATCTGAGAACAGATACTTCGGATCCCTTTGAAGAGTATAAGGCCGACGGAAATATCCTCCGATTAGAAAGAGAAAGAAGCTTTCTGAGAAACTTCTTTGTGTTCTGTGAAGTAAAATCACAGAGTTTCAGCTTTCCCCTCAAGAAGACTTTCGCTAAGACAGTTCTTGTGGAATATACAAAGTGATATTTGGAAGCCCATAGAAGGCTATGGTGAAAAAGGAAATATCCTCAGATGAAATCTGGAAAGAGGCTTTCTGAGAAACTGCTTAGTGTTCTATTAATTCATCTCACAGAGGTACATCTGTATTTCGTGGATCTCTTTGATAGCCTTATTTCTGTGGAATCTGAGAACAGATATTTCGGATTCCTTTGAAGACTATAGGGACAAAGGAAGTATCCTCCGATAAAAAAGAGAAAGAACTTTCTGAGAAACTTCTTTGTGTTCTGTGAAATCATCTCACAGAGTTACAGCTTTCTCCCCAAGAAGCCTTTCGCTAAGAGAGTTCTTGTGGAATTGGCAAAGTGAAATTTGGAAGCCCAGAGTGGGCTATGGCGAAAACGAAATTTCCTCAGATGAAATCTGGAAAGAAGCTTTCTGAGAAACTGCTCTGTGATGTGGGACTTCCACTCACAGAGTTACGTCTGTATTTCGTGGATCTCTTTCTAGCCTTATTTCTCTGGAATCTGAGAACAGATATTTAGGATCCCTTTCAAGATGTAGGTCCAAAGGAAATAACCTCCGATAACAAAGAGAAAGAAGCTTTCTGAGAAACTTCTTTGTGTACTGTGAAATCATCTCACAGAGGTACAGCTTTCCCCTCAAGAAGCCTTTCGCTAAGACAGTTCTTGTGGAATTGGCAAAGTGGTATTTGGAAGCACATAGAGGGCTATGGTGAAAAAGGAAATATCCTCAGATGAAATCTGGAAAGAAGCTTTCTGAGAAACTGCTCTGTGATGTGTGACTTCCACTCACAGAGTTACATCTGTATTTCGTGGATCTCTCTGCTAGCCTTATTTCTGTGGAATCTGAGAACAAATATTTCGGATCCCTTCGAAGACTATAGGGCCAAAAGAAATATCCTCTGATAACAAAGAAAAAGAAGTTTTCAGAGAAATTTCTTTGAGTTCTGTGAAATCATCTCACAGAGTTACAGCTTTAATCTCAAGAAGCCTTTCGCTAAGACAGTTCTTGTGGAATTGGAAAAGTGATATTTGGAAGTCCATAGAGGGCTATGCTGAAAAAGGAAATATCCTCAGATGAAATCTGGAAAGAAGCTTTCTGAGAAAATGCTTAGTGTTCTGTTAATTCATGTCACCCAGTTACATCTGTATTTCGTGCATCTCTTTTCTACCCTTATTTCTGAGGAATCTGAGAACAGATATTACGGATCCCTTTGAAGACCATAGGGCCAAAGGAAATATCCTCCGATAACAAAGAGAAAGAACTTTCTGAGAAACTTCTTTGTGTTCTGTGAAATCATCTCACAGAGTTACAGCTTTCTCCTCAAGAAGCCTTTCGCTAAGACAGTTCTTGTGAAATTGGCAAAGAGATATTTGGAAGCCCATAGAGGGCTATGGCGAAAAAGGAAATATCCTCAGATGAAATCTGGAAAGAAGCTTTCTGAGAAAGTGCTTAGTGCTCTGTTTATTCATCTCACAGAGTTACGTCTGTATTTCGTGGATTCCTTTGCTAGCCTTATTTTTGTGGAATCTGAGAAGAGATATTTCAGATTCCTTTGAAGACTATAGTGCCAAAGGAAATATCCTCCGATAACAAAGGAAACAAGCTTTCTGAGAAACTTCTTTGTGTTCTGTGAAATCATCTCACAGAGTTACAGCTTTCCCCTCAAGAAGCCTTTCGCTAAGACAGTTCTTGTGAAATTGGCAAAGTGATATTTGGAAGCCCATAGAAGGTTATGGTGAAAAAGGAAATATCCTCAGATGAAATCTGGAAAGAAGCTTTCTGAGAAACTGCTTAGTCGTCTGTTAATTCATTTCACAGAGTTACATCTGTATTGCGTGGATCTCTTTGCTAGCCTTATTTCTGTGGAATCTGAGAACAGATAATTCGGATCCCTTTGAAGACTATAGGGCCAAAGGAAATATCCTCCGATAACAAAGAGAAATGAGATTTCTGAGAAACTTCTTTGTGTTCTGTGAAATCATCTCACAGAGTTACAGCTTTCTCCTCAGAACCCTTTCGCTAAGACAGTTCTCGTGGAATTGGCAAAGTGATATTTGGAAGCCCATAGAGGGCTATGGTGAAAAAGGGAATATCCTGAGATGAAATCTGGAAAGAAGCTTTCTGAGAAACTGCTCTGTGATGTAGGACTTCCACTCACGGAGTTACATCTGTATTTCATGGATCTCTTTGCTAGCCTTATTTCTGTAGAATCTGAGAACAGATAATTCGGATCCCTTTGAAGACTATAGCGCCAAAGGAAATATCCTCCGATAACAAAGAGAAATAAGATTTCTGAGAAACTTCTTTGTGTTCTGTGAAATCATCTCACAGAGTTACAGCTTTCTCCTCAAGAAGCCTTTCGCTAAGACAGTTCTCGTGGAATTGGCAAAGTGATATTTGGAAGCCCATAGAGGGCTATGGTGAAAAAGCGAATATCCTGAGATGAAATCTGGAAAGAAGCTTTCTGAGAAACTGCTCTGTGATGTGGGACTTCTACTCACAGAGTTACATCTGTATTGCGTGGATCTCTTTGCTAGCCTTATTTCTGTGCAATCTGAGAACAAGTATTTCGGATCCCTTTGAATACTTTAGGTCCAAAGGAAATATCCTCCCATAACAAAGAGAAAGAAGCTTTCTGAGAAACTTCTTTGTGTACTGTGAAATCATCTCGCAGAGTTACAGCTTTCCCCTCAAGAATCCTTTCGCTAAGACAGTTCTTGTGGAATTGGAAAAGTGATATTTGGAAGCCCATAGAGGGCTATGGGGAAAAAGGAAATATCCTCAGATGAAATCTAGAAAGAAGCTTTCTGAGAAACTGCTTTGAGATGTGTGACTTCCACTCACACAGTTACAATTGTATATCGCGGAACTCTTTGCTAGCCTTATTTCTCGTGGAATCTGAGAACAGATATTTCAGATCCCTTTGAAGACTATAGGGCCAAAGGAAATATCCTCTGATAACAAAGAGAAAGAAGCTTTCTGAGACACTACTTTGTGTTCTGTGAAATCATCTCACAGAGTTACAGCTTTTCCCTCTAGAAGCCTTTCGTTAAGACAGTTCTTGTGGAATTTGCAAAGTGATATTTGGAAGCCCTTAGAGGGCTATGGTGAAAAAGGAAATATCCCCAGATGAAATCTGGAAAGAAGCTTTCTGAGACACTGCTCTGTGATGTGTGACTTGCACTCTCAGAGTTACATATGTATTTCGTGGATCTCTTTGTTAGCCTTATTTCTGCGGTATCTGAGAACAGATATTTCGGATCCCTTTGAAGTCTACAGGGCCAAAGGAAATATCCTCCGATAACAAAGAGTAAAAAGCTTTCTGAGAAACTTCTTTGTGTTCTGTGAAATCATCTCACAGACTTACAGCTTTCCCCTCCAGAAGCCTTTCGCTACGACAGTTCTTGTGGAATTGACAAAATCATATTTGGTACCCCTAGAGGGCTATGGTGAAAAAGGAAATATACTCAGATGAAATCTGGAAAGAAGCTTTCTGAGAAACTGCTCTGTGATGTGTGACTTCCACTCACAGAGTTACATTGGTATTTCGTGGATCTCTTTGCTAGCCTTTTTTCTGTGGAATCTGAGAACAGATATTTTGGATCCCTTTGAAGACTATAGGGACAAAGGAAATATCCTCCGATAACAAAGAGAAAGAAGCTTTCTGAGAAACTTCTTTGTGTTCTGTGAAATCATCTCACACAGTTACAGCTTTCCCCTCAAGAAGCCTTTCGCTAAGACAGTTCTTGTGGAATTGGCACAGTGATATTTGAAAGCCCATAGAGGGCTATGGTGAAGAAGGAAATATCCTCAGATGAAATCTTGAAAGAAGCTTTCTGAGAAACTGCTCTGTGATGTCTGACTTCCACTCACAGAGTTACAACTCTATTTCGCGGAACTCTTTGCTAGCCTTATTTCTGTGGAATCTGAGAACAGGTATTTCGAATCCCTTTGAAGACTATAGGGCCAAAGGAAATATCCTCCGATAACAAAGAGAAAGAAGCTTTCTGAGAAACTTCTTTGTGTTCTGTGAAATCATCTGACAGAATTTCAGCTTTCCCCTCAAGAAGCCTTTCGCTAAGACAGTTCTTGTGGAATTGGCAAAGTGATATTTGGAAGCCCATATCGGGCTATGGTGAAAAAGGAAATATCCTCAGACGAAATCTGGAAAGAAGTTTCTGAGAAACTGCTCTGTGATGTGTGACTTCCACTCACAGATGTACATCTGTATTTCGTGGATCTCTTTGCTAGCCTTATTTCTGTGGAATCTGAGAACAGATATTTCGATTCCTTTTGAAGACTATAGGCACAAGGGAAATATCCTCCGATAACAAAGAGAAAGAAGCTTTCTGACAAACTTCTCTGTGTTCTGTGAAATCATCTCACAGAGGTACAGCTTTCCCCTCAAGAAGCCTTTCGCTAAGACAGTTCATGTGGAATTGGTAAAGTGATATTTGGAAGACCTTAGAGAGCAATGTTGAAAAAGGAAATATCCTCAGATGAAATCTGGAAAGAAGGTTTCAGAGAAACTGCTCTGTGATGTGTGACTTGCACTCTCAGAGTTACATATGTGTTTCGTGGATCTCTTTGCTAGCCTTTTTTCTGTGGAATCTGAGAACAGATATTTAGGATCCCTTTGAAGACTATAGGGCCAAAGGAAATATCCTCCGTAACAAAGAGAAACAAGCTTTCTGAGAAACTTCTTTGTGTTCTGTGAAATCATCTCACAGACTTACAGCTTTCCCCTCTAGAAGCCTTTCGCTAAGACAGTTCTTGTGGAATTGGCAAAGTGATATTTGGAAGCCTATATAGGGCAATGGTTAAAAATTAAATATCCTCAGATGAAATGTGGAAAGAAGCATTCTGAGAAACTGTTCTTCGATTTGTGACTTCTACTCACAGGGTTACATCTGTTTTTCGTGGATCTCTTTGCTAGCCTTATTTCTGTGGAATCTGAGAACAGATATTTCGGATCCCTTTGAAGACTATAGGGCCAAAGGAAATATCCTTCGAAAACAAAGAGAAAGAAGCTTTCTGAGAAACTTCTTTGGTTTCTGAGAAATCATCTCACAGAGTTACAGCTTTCCCCTCAAGCAGCCTTACGCTAAGACAGTTCTTGTGGAATTGGCAGAGTGATATTTGGAAGCTCATAGAGAGCTATGGTGAAAAAGGATATATCCTCATGTGAAATCTGGAAAGAAGCTTTCTGAGAAAGTGCTCTGTGATGTGTGTCTTGCACTCTCAGAGTTACATATGTATTTCGTGGATGTCTTTGCTAGCCTTAGTTCTGTGGAATCTGAGAACAGATATTTCGGATCCCTTTGAAGACTATAGGGCCAAAGGAAATATCCTCCGATAACAAAGAGAAAGAAGTTTTCTGAAAAAATTCTTTGTGTTCTGTGAAATCATCTCACAGAGTTACAGCTTTCCCCTCAAGAAGCCTTTCGCTAAGACAGTTCTTGTGGAATTGGCAAAGTGATATTTGGAAGCCTTTATGGGGCAATGGTTAAAAATTAAATATCCTCAGATGAAATGTGGAAAGAAGCTTTCTGAGAAACTGTTCTTTGATGTGTGACTTCCACTCACAGGGTTACATCTGTTTTTCGTGGATCTCTTTGCTAGCCTTATTTCTGTGGAATCTGAGAACAGATATTTCGGATCCCTTTGAAGACTATAGGGCCAAAGGAAATATCCTCCGAAAACAAAGAGAAAGAAGCTTTCTGAGAAACTTCTTTGTGTTCTGTGAAATAATCTCACAGAGTTACAGCTTTCGTCTCAAGAAGCCTTTCGCTCAGACAGTTCTTGTGGAATTGGCAAAGTGATATTTGGAAGCCCATAGAGGGCTATGGTGAAAAAGGAAATATCCTCAGATGAAATCTGGAAAGAAGTTTTCTGAGAAACTGCTCTTTGATGTATAACTTCCACTCACAGAGTTACATCTGTATTTCGTAGATCTCTTTCTAGCCTTATTTCTTTGGAATCTGAGAACAGATATTTCGGATCCTTTTGAAGACTATAGGGCCAACGGAAATACCTCTGATAACAAAGAGAAAGAAGCATTCTGAGGAACTTCTTTGGTTTCTGAGAAATCATCTCACAGAGTTACAGCTTTCCCCTCAAGCAGCCTTTCGCTAAGACAGTTCTTGTGGAATTGGCAGAGTGATATTTGGAAGCCCATAGAGGGCTATGTTGAAAAAGGAAATATCCTCAGATGAAATTTTGAAAGAAGATTTCTGAGAAACTGCACTGTGGTGAGGGACTTCCACTCACAGAGTTACATCTGTATTTCGTGGTTCTCTTTGCTAGCCTTATTTCTGTGGAATCTGAGAACCGGTATTTCGGATCCCTATGAAGACTATAAGGCCAAAGGAAATATCCTCCGATAAAAAAGAGAAAGAAGTTTTCTGAGAAACTTCTTTGTGTTCTGTAAAATCATGTCACAGAGTTACAGCTTTCCCCTCTGGAAGCCTTTCGCTAAGACAGTTCTTGTGGAATTGGCAAAGTGATATTTGGAAGCCCATAGAGGGCTATGGTGAAAAAGGAAGTATCCTCAGATGAAATCTAGAAAGAAGCTTTCTGAGAAACTGCTTTGCGATGTGTGACTTCCACTCACAGAGTTACATCTGTATTTCATGGATCTCTGTGCTAGCCTTATTTCTGTGGAATCTGAGAACAGATATTTCGGATACCTTTGAAGACTATAGGGCCAAAGGAAATATCCTCGGATAACAAAGAGAAAGAAGCTTTCTGAGAAACTTCCTTGTGTTCTATGAAATCATCTCACAGAGTTACAGCTTTTCCCTCAAGAAGCCTCTTGCTAAGACAGTTCTTGTGGAATTGGCAAAGTGATATTTGGAAGCCCATAGAGGGCTATGGTGAAAAAGGAAATATACTCAGATGAAATATGCAAAGAAGCTTTCTGAGAAAATGCTTAGTGTTCTCTTAATTCATCTAACAGAATTACATCTGTATTGCGTGGATCTCTTTGCTAGCCTTTTTTCTGTGGAATCTGAGAACAGATATTTCAGATCCCTTTGAAGACTATAGGGCCAAAGGAAATATCCTCCGTTAACAAAGAGAAAGAAGCTTTCTGAGGAATTTCTTTGTGTTCTGTGAAATCATCTCACAGAGTTACAGCTTTCTCCTCAAGAAGCCTTTCGCTAAGACAGTTCTTGGGGAATTGGCAAAGTGATATTTGGAAGCCCATAGAGGGCTATGGTGAAAAAGGAAATATCCTCAGATGAAATCGAGAAAGAAGCCCTCTGCGAAACTGCTTTGTGATGTGTGACTTCCACTCACAGCGTTACATCTGTATTTCGTGGATCTCTTTGCTAGCCTTATTTCTGTGGAATCTGAGAACAGATATTTCGGATCCCTTTGAAGACTATAGGGCCAAAGGAAATATCCTCCGATAACAAAGAGAAAGAAGCTTTCTGAGAAACTTCTTGGAGTTCTGTGATATCATCTCACAGAGTTACAGCTTTCCTCTCAAGAAGCCTTTCGTTAAGAGAGTTCTTGTGGAATTGACAAAGTGATATTTGGAAGCCCATAGAGGGCTATGGTG
Organism: Macaca nemestrina; assembly: GCF_043159975.1. Taxonomy (NCBI): domain Eukaryota; kingdom Metazoa; phylum Chordata; class Mammalia; order Primates; family Cercopithecidae; genus Macaca; species Macaca nemestrina. The sequence continues at coordinate 74,979,718 of NC_092126.1, forward strand.
AAAAAGGATATATCCTCATGTGAAATCTGGAAAGAAGCTTTCTGAGAAAGTGTTCTGTGATGTGTGTCTTGCACTCTCAGAGTTACATATGTATTTCGTGGATGTTTTTGCTAGCCTTAGTTCTGTGGAATCTGAGAACAGATAGTTCGGATCCTTTTGAAGACTATAGGGCCAAAGGAAATATCCTCCGATAACAAAGAGAAAGAAGTTTTCTGAGAAAATTCTTTGTGTTCTGTGAAATCATCTCACAGAGTTACAGCTTTCCCCTCAAGAAGCCTTTCGCTACGACAGTTCTTGTGGAATTGTCAAAATGATATTTGGAACCCCTAGAGAGCTGTGGTGAAAAAGGAAATATCCTCAGATGAAATCTGGAAAGAAGCTTTCTGAGAAACTGCTCTGTGATGTGTGACTTCCACACACAGAGTTACATCTGTATTTCGTGAATCTCTTTGCTAGCCTTATTTCTGCGGAATCTGAGAACAGATATTTCGGATCCTTTTGGAGACTATAGGGCCAAAGGAAATATCCTCCGATAACAAAGAGAAAGAAGCTTTCTGAGAAACTTCTTTGTGTTCTGTGAAATCATCTCACAGAATTTCAGCTTTTCTCTCAAGAAGACTTTCGCTAAGACAGTTCTTGTGGAATCTGCAAATTGATATTTGGAAGCCCATAGAGGGCTATGGTGAAAAAGGAAATATCCTCAGATGAAATCTGGAAAGAAGCTTTCTGAGAAACTGCTTAGACTTCTTTTCATTCATCTCACAGAGTTACATCAGTATTTCGTGGGTCTCTTTGCTAGCCTTATTTCTGTGGAATCTGAGAACAGATATTTCGGATCCCTTTGAAGACTATAGGGTCAAAGGAAATATCCTCCTATAACAAAGAGAAAGAATCTTTCTTAGAAACTTCTTTGTGTTATGTAAAATCATCTCACAGAGTTACAGCTTTCCCCTCAAGAAGTCTTTCGCTAAAACAGTTCTTTTGGAATTGGCAAAGTGATATTTAGAAGCCCATAGAGGGCTATGGTGAAAAAGGAAATATCCTCAGATAAAATCTGGAAGAAGTTTTCTGAGAAACTGCTCTGTGATGTGGGACTTCCACTCACGGAGTTACATCTGTATTTCGTGGATCTCTTTGCTAGCCTTATTTCTGTGGAATCTGAGAACAGATAATTCGGATCCCTTTGAAGACTCTAGGGCCAAAGGAAATATCCTCTGATAACAAAGAGAAAGAAGCTTTCTGAGAAACTTCTTTGTGTTTTGTGAAATCATCTCACAGAGTTTCAGCTTTCCTCTCAAAAAGACATTCGCTAAGACAGTTCTTGTGGAACCTGCAAAGTGATATTTGGAAGCCCATAGAGGGCGATGGTGAAAAAGGAAATATGCTAAGATGAAATCTGAAAAGAAGCTTTCTGAGAAACTACTCTGTGATGTGGGACTTCCACTTACAGAGTTACATCTGTATTTCGTGGATCTCTTTGCTGGCCTTATTTCTGTGGAATCTGAGAACAGATACTTAAGATCCGTCTTAAGACTATAGGGCCAAAGGAAATATCCTCCGATAACAAAGAGAAAGAAGCTTTCTGAGAAACTTCTTTGTGTTCTGTGAAATCATCTCACAGAGTTACAGCTTTCCCCTCAAGAAGTCTTTCGCTAAGACAGTTCTTGCGGAATTGGCAAAGTGATATTTGGAAGCCCATAGAGGGCTATGGTGAAAAAGGAAATATACTCAGATGAAATATGCAAAGAAGCTTTCTGAGAAAATGCTTAGTGTTCTCTTAATTCATCTCACAGAGTTACATCTGTATTGCGTGGATCTCTTTGCTAGCCTTATTTCTGTGGAATCTGAGAACAGATATTTCGGATCCCTTTGAAGACTATAGGGCCAAAGGAAATATCCACCGTTAACCAAGAGAAAGAAGCTTTCTGAGAAATTTCTTTGTGTTCTGTGAAAACATCTCACAGAGTTACAGCTTTCTCCTCAAGAAGCCTTTCGCTAAGACAGTTCTTGGGGAATTGGCAAAGTGATATTTGGAAGCCCATAGAGGGCTATGGTGAAAAAGGAAATATACTCAGATGAAATCTAGAAAGAAGCCTTCTGCGAAACTGCTTTGTGATGTGTGACTTCCACTCACAGCGTTACATCTGTATTTCGTGGATCTCTTTGATAGCCTTATTACTGTGGAATCTGAGAACAGATATTTCGGATCCCTTTGAAGACTATAGGGCCAAAGGAAATATCCTCCGATAACAAAGAGAAAGAAGCTTTCAGTGAAACTTCTTGGAGTTCTGTGATATCATCTCACAGAGTTACAGCTTTCCTCCAAGAAGCCATTCAATAAAACAGTTCTTTTGGAATTGGCAAAGTAATATTTGGAAGCCCATAGAGGGCAATGGTGAAAAAGGAAATATCCTCAGATAAAATCTGGAAAGAAGTTTTCTGAGAAACTGCTCTGTGATGTGGGACTTCCACTCTCGGAGTTACATCTGTATTTCGTGGATCTCTTTCCTAGCCTTATTTCTGTGGAATCTGAGAACAGATATTTCAGATCCCTTTGAAGACTATGGGGCCATAGGAAATATCCTCCGATAATAAAGAGAAAGAAGCTTTCTGAGAAACTTCTTTGTGTTCTGTGAAATCATCTCACAGAGGTACAGCTTTCCCCTCAAGAAGCCTTTCGCTAAGACAGTTCTTGTGGAATTGGCAAAGTGATATTTGGAATCCCATAGAGTTCTATGGTGAAAAAGGAAATATCCTCAGATGAAATCTGGAAAGAAGCTTTCTGAGAAACTGCTCTGTGATGTGTGACTTCCACACACAGAGCTACATCTGTATTTCGTGGATCTCTTTGCTAGCCTTATTTCTGTGGAATCTGAAAACAGATATTTCGGATCCTTTTGGAGACTATAGGGCCAAAGGAAATATCCTCCGATAACAAAGAGAAAGAAACCTTCTGAGAAACTACTTTGTGTTCTGTGAAATCATCTCACAGAGTTTCAGCTTTTCTCTCAAGAAGCCTTTCGTTAAGACAGTTCTTGTGGAATTGGCAAATTGATATTTGGAAGCCCATAGAGGGCTATGGTGAAAAAGGAAATATCCTCAGATGAAATCTGGAAAGAAGCTTTCTGAGAAACTGCTTAGACTTCTTTCATTCATCTCACAGAGTTACATCAGTATTTCGTGAGTCTCTTTGCTAGCCTTACTTCTGTGGAATCTGAGAACAGATATTTCGGATCCCTTTGAAGACTATAGGGTCAAAGGAAATATCCTCCGATAACAAAGAGAAAGAATTTTTCTTAGAAACTTCTTTGTGTTATGTAAAATCATCTCACAGAGTTACAGCTTTCCCCTCAAGAAGCCTTTCGCTAAAACAGTTCTTTTGGAATTGGCAAAGTGATATTTGGAAGCCCATAGAGGGCTATGGTGAAAAAGGAAATATCCTCAGATGAAAAATGGAAAGAAGTTTTCTGAGAAACTGCTCTGTGATGTGGGACTTCCACTCACGGAGTTACATCTGCATTTCGTGGATCTCTTTGCTAGCCTTATTTCTGTGGAATCTGAGAACAGATATTTCAGATCCCTTTGAAGACTATAGGGCCATAGGAAATATCCTCCGATAATAAAGAGAAAGAAGCTTTCTGAGAAACTTCTTTGTGTTCTGTGAAATCATCTCACAGAGGTACAGCTTTCCCCTCAAGAAGCCTTTCGCTAAGACAGTTCTTGTGGAATTGGCAAAGTGATATTTGGAATCCCATAGAGTTCTATGGTGAAAAAGGAAATATCCTCAAATGAAATCTGGAAAGAAGCTTTATGAGAAACTGCTTAATGTTCTGTTAATTCATCTCACAGAGTTACATCTGTATTTCGTGGATCTCTTTGCTAGCCTTATTTCTGTGGAATCTGAGAACAGATATTTGGAATCCCATTGAAGACTCTAGGGCCAAAGGAAATATCCTCTGATAACAAAGAGAAAGAAGCTTTCTGAGAAACTTCTTTGTGTTTTGTGAAATCATCTCACAGAGTTTCAGCTTTCCTCTCAAAAAGACATTCGCTAAGACAGTTCTTGCGGAACCTGCAAAGTGATATTTGGAAGCCCATAGAGGGCGATGTTGAAAAAGGAAATATGCTAAGATGAAATCTGGAAAGAAGCTTTCTGAGAAACTACTCTGTGATGTGGGACTTCCACTTACACAGTTACATCTGTATTTCGTGGATCTTTTTGCTAGCCTTATTTCTGTGGAATCTGAGAACAAATATTTCGGATCCCTTTGAAGACTATAGGGCCAAAGGAAATATCCTCTGATAACAAAGAGAAAGAAGCTTTCTGAGAAACTTCTTGGAGTTCTGTGAAATCATCTCACAGAGTTACAGCTTTCCTCTGAAGAAGCCTTTCGTTAAGAGAGTTCTTGTGGAATTGACAAAGTGATATTTGGAAGCCCATAGGAAGCTATGGTGAAAAAGGATATGTCCTCATATGAAATCTGGAAAGAAGCTTTCTGAGAAAGTGCTCTGTGATGTGTGACTTCCAATCAAAGAGTTACATCTGTATTTCGTGAATCTCTTTGGTAGCCTTATTTCTGTGGAATCTGAGAACAGATATTTCGGATCCCTTTGAAGATTATAGGGCCAAAGGAAACATCCTCCGATAACAAAGAGAAAGAAGCTTTCAGCGAAACTTCTTTTTGTTCTGTGAAATCATCTCACAGAGTTACAGCTTTCCCCTCAAGAAGCCGTTCGCTAAAACAGTTCTTGTGGAATTGGCAAAGTGATATTTGGAAGCCCATAGAGGGTATGGTGAAAAAGGAAGTATCCTTAGATGAAATCTGGAAAGAAACTTTGTGAGAAACTGCTCTGTGATGTGTGACTTCCACTCACAGAGTTACATCTGTATTTTTTGGATCTCTTTGGTAGCCTTATTTCTGTGGAATCTGAGAACATATATTTCGGATGCCTTTGAAGACTATAGGGCCAAAGTTAATATCCTCCAATAACAAAGAGAAAGAAGCTTTCTGAGAATCTTCTTTGTGTTCTGTGAAATCATCTCACAGAGTTACAGCTTTCCCCTCAAGAAGCCTTTCGCTTAGACAGTTCTTGTGGAATAGGCAAAGTGATATTTGGAAGCCCATAGAGGGTATGGTGAAAAAGGAAGTATCCTCTGATGAAATCTGGAAAGAAGCTTTATGAGAAACTGCTTAGTGTTATGTTAGTTCATCTCACAGCGTTACATCTGTATTTCGTGGATCTCTTTGCTAGCCTTATTTCTGTGGAATCTGAGAACAGATATTTCGGATCCCTTTGAAGAATATAGGGCCAAAGGAAATATCTTCCGATAACAAACAGAAAGAAGCTTTTTGAGAAACTTGTTTGTGTTCTGTGAAATCATCTCAGAAAGTTACAGCTTTCCCCTCAAGAAGACTTTCGCTTAAACAGTTCTTGTGGAATTGGCAAAGTGATATTTGGAAGCCCATAGAGTGCTATGGTGAAAAAGGAAATATCCACAGATGAAATCTGGAAAGAAGCTTTCTGAGAAACTGCTTAGTGTTCTGTTAATTCATCTCACAGAGTTACATCTGTATTTCGTGGATCTCTTTGCTAGCCTTATTTCTGTGGAATCTGAGAACAGATATTTCGGATCCTTTTGATGACTATAGGTCCAAAGGAAACATCCTCCGATAACAAGGAGAAAGAAGCTATCTGAGAAACTTCTTTCTGTTCTGTGAAATCATCTCACAGAGTTACAGCTTTCCCTTCAAGAAGCCTTTCGCTAAGACAGTTCTCGTGGAATTGGCAAAGTGATATTTGGAAGCCTATAGAGGGCTAAGGTAAAAAAGGAACTATCCTCAGATGAAATCTGAAAAGAAGCTTTCTGAGAAACTGCATAGTGTTCTGTTAAACCATCTGACAGAGTTATATCTATATTTCGTGGATCTTTTTGCTAGCCTTATTTCTGTGGAATCTGAGAACAGATATTACGGATCCCTTTTAAGACTATAGGGCCAAAGGAAATATCCTCCGATAACAAAGAGAAAGAAGCTTTGTGAGAAACTTCTTTGTGTTCTGTGAAATCATCTCACAGAGTTACAGCTTTCCCTTCAAGAAGCCTTTCGCTAAGACAGTTCTTGTGGAATTGGCAAAGTGATGTTTGGAAGCCCATAGAGGGCTATGGTGAAAAAGGAAGTATCCTCCGATGAAATCTGGAAAGAAGCTTTATGAGAAACTGCTCTGTGATGTGTGACTTCCACTCACAGAGTTACATCTGTATTTCGTGGATCACTTTGCTACCCTTATTTCTGTGGAATCTGAGAAGAGATATTTCGGATCCCTTTGAAGATTATAGGGCCAAAGGAAATATCTTCCGATAACAAAGAGAAAGAAGCTTTCTCATAAACTTCTTTGTGTTCTGTGAAATCATCTCACAGATTTACAGCTTTCCCCTGAAGAAGCCTTTCGCTAAGACAGTTCTCGTGGAATTGGCAAACTGATATTTGGAAGACTATAGAGGGCTATGGTGAAAAAGGAATATCCTCAGATGAAATCTGGAAAGAAGCTTTCTGAGAAACTGCTTAGTGTTCTGTTAAATCATCTCACAGAGTTACATCTGTATTTCGTGGATCTCTTTGCTAGCCTTCTTTCTGTCTAATCTGAGAACAGATATTTCGGATCCCTTTGAAGACTATAGGGCCAAAGGAAATATCCTCCGATAACAAAGAGAAAGAAGCTTTCTGAGAAACTTCTTTGTGTTCTGTGAAATCATCTCACGGAGGTACAGCTTTCCCTTCAAGAAGCCTTTCGCTAAGAAAGTTCTTGTGGAATTGGCAAAGTGATATTTGGTAGCCCATAGTGGGCTATGGTGAAAAAGGAAATATCCTCAGATGAATTATGGAAAGAAACTTTCTGAGAAACTGCTTAGTGTTCTGATAATTCATCTCACAGAGTTACATCTGTATTTCTTGGATCTCTTTGCTAGCCTTATTTCTGTGGAATCTGAGAACAGATATTTCTGATCCCTTTGAAGACTATGGGGCCAAATGGAATATCCTCCGATAACAAAGAGAAAGAAGCTTCTGATAAACTTCTTTGTGTTCTGTGAAATCATCTCACAGAGTTACAGCTTTCCCCTCAAGAAGCCTTTCGCTAAGACAGTTCTTGTGAAATTGGCAAAGTGATATTTGGAAGTCCATAGAGGGCTATGGTGAAAAAGGAAATATCCTCAGATGAAATCTGGAAAGAAGCTTTCTGAGAAACTGCTTAGTGTTCTGTTAATTCATCTCACAGAGTTACATCTGTATTTCTTGGATCTCTTTGCTAGCCTTATTTCTGTGAATTTGAGAACAGATATTTCTGATCCCTTTGAAGACTATAGGGTCAAATGAAATATCCTCCGATTACAAAGATAAAGAAGATTTCTGAGAAACTTGTGTGTTTTCTTTGAAATCCTCTCACAGAGTTACAGCTATCCCCTCAAGAAGCCTTTCGCTAAGACATTCCTTGTGGAATTGCCAAAGTGATATTTGGAAGCCCATAGAGGTCTATTGTGAAAAAGGAAATATCCTCAGATGAAATCTGGAAAGAAGCTTTATGAGAACCTGCTCTGTGATGTTTGACTTCCACTCACAGAGTTACATCTGTATTTCGTGGATTTCTTTGCTAGCCTTATTTCTGTGGAATCTGAGAACAGATATTTCGGATCCCTTTGAAGTCTCTAGGGCCAAAGATAATATCCTCCGATAACAAAGAGAAAGAAGCTTTCTGAGAAACTTGTTTGTGTTCTGTGAAATCATCTCACAGAGTTACAGCTTTCCCCTCAAGAAGCCTTTCGCTTAGACAGTTGTTGTGGAATTGGCAAAGTGATATTTGGAAGCCCATAGAGGACTATGGTGAAAAAGGAAATATCCTCAGATGAAATCTGGAAAGAAGCTTTCTGAGAAACTGCTTAGTGTTCTGTTAATTCATCTCACAGAGTTACATCTGTATTTCGTGGATCTCTTTGCTAGCCTTATTTCTGTATAATCTGAGAAGAGATATTTCGGATCCTTTTGAAGACTATAGGGCCAAAGGAACCTTCCTCCGATAACAAGGAGAAAGAAGCTATCTGAGAAACTTCTTTGTGTTCTGTGAAATCATCTCACAGAGTTACAGCTTTCACTTCAAGAAGCCTTTCGCAAAGACTGTTCTCGGGGAATTGGCAAAGTGATATTTGGAAGCCTATAGAGGGCTATGGTGAAAAAGGAAATACCCTCAGATGTAATCTGGAAAGAAGCTTTCTGAGAAACTGCTCTGTGATGTGTGACTTACCATCAAAGAGTTACATCTGTATTTCGTGAATCTCTTTGGTAGCCTTATTTCTGTGGAATCTGAGAAGAGATATTTCGGATCCTTTTGAAGACTATAGGGCCAAAGGAACCTTCCTCCGATAACAAGGAGAAAGAAGCTATCTGAGAAACTTCTTTGTGTTATGTGAAATCATCTCACAGAGTTACAGCCTTCCCCTCTAGAAGCCTTTCGCTAAAACAGTTCTTGTGGAATTGGCAAAGTGATATTTGGAAGCCCATAGAGGGTATGGTGAAAAAGGAAGTATCCTCAGATGAAATCTGGAAAGAAGCTTTCTGAGTAACTGCTTAGTGTTCTGTTAATTCATCTCACAGAGTTACATCTGTATTTCGTGGATCTCTTTGCTAGCTTTATTTCTGTGGAATCTGAGAACAGATATTTCGGATCCCTTTGAAGACTCTAGGGCCAAAGGAAACATCTTCCGATAACAAAGAGAAAGAAGGTTCTTGAGAAACTTGTTTGTGTTCTGTGAAATCATCTCACAGAGTTACAGCTTTCCCCTCAAGAAGACTTTCGCTTAAACAGTTCTAGTGGAATTGGCAAAGTGATATTTGGAAGCCCATAGAGGGCTATGGTGAAAAAGGAAATATCCTCAGATGAAATCTGGAAAGAAGCTTTCTGAGAAACTGCTTAGTGTTCTGTTAATTCATCTCACAGAGTTACATCTGTATGTCGTGGATCTCTTTGCGAGCCTTATTTCTGTGGAATCTGAGAACAGATATTTCGTATCCTTTTGAAGACTATAGGTCCAAAGGAAACATCCTCCGATAACAAGGAGAAAGAAGCTATCTGAGAAACTTCTTTGTGTTCTGTGAAATCAACTCACAGAGTTACAGCTTTCCCTTCAAGAAGCCTTTCGCTAAGACAGTTCTCGTGGAATTGGCAAAGTGATATTTGGATGCCTATAGAGGGCTATGGTGAAAAAGGAAATATCCTCAGATGAAATCTGGAAAGAAACTTTCTGAGAAACTGCTCTGTGATGTTTCACTTCCACTCACAGAGTTTCATCTGTATGTCGTGGATCACTTTGCTAGACTTATTTCTGTGGAATCTGAGAACAGATATTTCGGGTCCCTTTGAAGTCTCTAGGGCCAAAGGAAATATCCTCCGATAACAAAGAGAAAGAAGCTTTCTGAGAAACATGTTTGTGTTCTGTGAAATCATCTCACAGAGTTACAGCTTTCCCCTCAAGAAGCCTTTCGCTAAAAGAGTTCTTGTGGAATTGGCAAAGTGATATTTGGAAGCCCATAGAGGGTATGGTGAAAAAGGAAGTATCCTCAGATGAAATCTGGAAGGAAACTTTCTGAGAAACTGCTCTGTGATGTGTGACTTCCACTCACAGAGTGACATCTGTATTTTGTGGATCTCTTTGGTAGCCTTATTTCTGTGTAATCTGAGAACATATATTTCGGATCCCTTTGAAGACTATAGGGCCAAAGGTAATATCCTCCAATAACAAAGAGAAAGAAGCTTTCTGAGAAACTTCTTTGTGTTCTGTGAAATCATCTCACAGAGTTACAGCTTTCCCCTCAAGAAGCCTTTCGCATGGACAGTTCTTGGGGAACTGGCAAAGTGATATTTGGAAGCCCATAGAGTGCTATGGTGAAAAAGGAAATATCCTCAAATGAAATCTGGAAAGAAGCTTTCTGAGAAACTGCTTAGTGTTCTGTTAATTCATCTCACATGGTTACATCTGTGTTTCGTGGATCTCTTTGCTAGCCTTATTTCTGTGGAATCTGAGAAGAGATATTTCGGATCCTTTTGAAGACTATAGGGCCAAAGGAAATATCCTCCGATAACAAAGAGAAAGAAGCTTTCAGAGAAACTTCTTTGTGTTCTGTGAAATCATCTCACAGAGTTACAGCTTTCCCCTCAAGAAGCCTTTCGCTAAAACAGTTCTTGTGGAATTGGCAAAGTGATATTTGGAAGCCCATAGACGGTATGGTGAAAAAGGAAGTATCCTCATATGAAATCTGGAAAGAAGCTTTCTGAGTAACTGCTTAGTGTTCTGTTAATTCATCTCACAGAGTTACATCTGTATTTCGTGGATCTCCTTGCTAGCTTTATTTCTGTGGAATCTGAGAACAGATATTTCGTATCCCTTAGAAGACTATAGGGCCAAAGGAAATATCTTCCGATAAGAAAGAGAAAGAAGCTTTTTGAGAAACTTGTTTGTGTTCTGTGAAATCATCTCACAGAGTTACAGCTTTCCCCTCAAGAAGACTTTCGCTTAGACAGTTCTTGTGGAATTGGCAAAGTGATATTTGGAAGCCCATAGAGTGCTATGGTGAAAAAGGAAATATCCTCAGATGAAATCTGGAAAGAAGCTTTCTGAGAAACTGCTTAGAGTTCTGTTAATTCATCTCACAGAGTTACATCTGTATTTCGTGGATCTCTTTGCTAGCCTTATTTCTGTGGAATCTGAAAACAGATATTTCGGATCCTTTTGAAAACTATAGGGCGAAAGGAAACATCCCCCGATAACAAGGAGAAAGAAGCTATCTGAGAAACGTCTTTGTGTTCTGTGAAATCATCTCACAGAGTTACAGCTTTCCCTTCAAAAAGCCTTTCGCTAGGACAGTTCTCTTGGAATTGGCAAAGTGATATTTGGAAGCCTATAGAGGGCTATGGTGAAAAAGGAAATATTCTCAGATGTAAACTTGAAAGAAGCTTTCTGAGAAACTGCTCTGTGATATGTGACTTCCAATCAAAGAGTTACATCTGTATTTCGTGAATCTCTTTGGTTGCCTTATTTCTGTGGAATCTGAGAACAGATATTTCGGATCCCTTTGAAGATTATAGGTCCAAAGGAAATATCCTCCGATAACAAAGAGAAAGAAAATTTAAGAGAAACTTCTTTGTGTTCTGTGAAATCATCTCACAGAGTTACAGCTTTCCCCTCAAGAAGCCTTTCGCTAAAACAGTTCTTGTGGAATTTGCAAAGTGATATTTGGAAGACCATAGAAGTTATGGTGAAAAAGGAAGTATCCTCAGATGAAATCTGGAAAGAAATTTTCTGAGAAACTGCTCGTGATGTGTGACTTCCACTCACAGAGTTACATCTGTATTTTGTGGATCTCTTTGGTAGCCTTATTTCTGTGGAATCTGAGAACATATATTTCGGATCCCTTTGAAGACTATAGGGCCAAAGGTAATATCCTCCAATAACAAAGAGAAAGAAGCTTTCTTAGAAACTTCTTTGTGTTCTGTGAAATCATCTCACAGAGTTACAGCTTTCCCCTCAAGAAGCCTTTCGCTAACATAGTTATTGGGGAATTTGCAAAGTGATATTTGGAAGCCCACAGAGGGTATGGTGAAAAAGGAAGTATCCTCAGATGAAATCTGGAAAGAAGCTTTCTGAGAAACTGTTTAGTGTTATGTTAGTTCATCTCACAGAGTTACATCTGTATTTCGTGGATCTCTTTGCTAGCCTTATTTCTGTGGAATCTGAGAACAGATATTTCGGATCCTTTTGAAGAATATAGGGCCAAAGGAAACATCCATCGATAAGAAGGAGAAAGAAGGTATCTGAGAAACTTCTTTGTGTTCTGTGAAATCATCTCACAGAGTTACACCTTTCCCTTCAAGAAGACTTTCGCAAAGACAGTTCTCGTGGAATTGTCAATGTGATATTTGGAAGCCTATAGAGGGCTATGGTGAAAAAGGAAATATCCTCAGATGTAATCTGGAAAGAAGCTTTCTGAGAAACTGCTCTGTGATGTGTGACTTCCAATCAAAGAATTACATCTGTATTTCGTGAATCTCCTTTGTAGCCTTATTTCTGTGGAATCTGAGAACAGATATTTTGGATCCCTTTGAAGACTATAGGGCCAAAGGAAATATCCTCCGATAACAAAGAGCAAGAAGTTTTCTGAGAAACTTCTTTGTGTTCTGTGAAATCATCTCACAGAGTTACAGCTTTCCCCTCAAGAAGCCTTTCGCTAAGACAGTTCTCGTGGTATTGGCAAAGTGATATTTGGAAGCCAATAGCGGCTATGGTGAAAAAGGAAATATCCTCAGATGAAATCTGGAATGAAGCTTGCTGAGAAACTGCTTAGTGTTCTGTCAATTCATCTCACAGAGTTACATCTGTATTTCGTGGATCTCTTTGCTAGCCTTATTTCTGTGGAATCTGAGAACAGATATTTCGGATCCCTTTGAAGACTATAGGGTCAAATGAAATATCCTCCGATTACAAACATAAAGAAGATTTCTGAGAAACTTCTTTGTGTTCTGTGAAATCATCTCACAGAGTTACAGCTTTCCCCTCAAGAAGACTTTCACTAAGACAGTTCTTGTGGAATTGGCAAAGTGATATTTGGAAGCCCGTAGAGGGCTATGGTGAAAAAGGAAATATCCTCAGATGTAATCTGGAAAGAAGCTCTCCGAGAAACTGCTCTGTGATGTGTGACTTCCAATCAAAGAGTTATATCTGCATTTCGTGAATCACTTTGGTAGCCTTATTTCTGTGGAATCTGAGAACTGATATTTCGAATCCCTTTGAAGACTATAGGTCCAAAGGAAATATCCTCCGATAACAAAGAGAAAGAAGCTTTCTGAGAAACTTCTTTGTGTTCTGTGAAATCATCTCACAGAGTTACAGCTTTCCCCTCAAGAAGTCTTTCGCTAAAACAGTTCTTGAGGAATTGGCAAAGTGATATTTGGAAGCCCATAGAGGGTATGGAGAAAAAGGAAGTATCCTCAGATGAAATCTGGAAAGAAGCTTTCTGAGTAACTGCTTAGTGTTCTGTTAATTCATCTCACAGAGTTACATCTTTATTTCGTGGATCTCTTTGCTAGCCTTATTTCTGTGGTATCTGAGAACAGATATTTCGGATCCCTTTGAAGACTATACGGCCAAAGGAAATATCTTCCGATAACAAAGAGAAAGAAGCTTTTTGAGAAACTTGTTTGTGTTCTGTGAAATCATCTCACAGAGTTACAGCTTTCCCCTCTAGAAGACTTTCGCTTAGACAGTTCTTGTGGAATTGGCAAAGTGATATTTGGAAGTCCATAGATTGCTACGTTGAAAAAGGAAATATCCTCAGATGAAATCTGGAAAGAAGCTTTCTGAGAAACTGCTTAGTGTTCTGTTAATTCATCTCACAGAGTTACATCTGTATTTCGTGGATCTCTTTGCTAGCCTTATTTCTGTGGAATCTGAGAACAGATATTTCGTATCCTTTTGAAGACTATAGGTCCAAAGGAAACATCCTCCGATAACAAGGAGAAAGAAGCTATCTGAGAAACTTCTTTGTGTTCTGTGAAATCATCTCACAGAGTTACAGCTTTCCCTTCAAGAAGACTTTCGCTAAGACAGTTCTCGTGGAATTGGCAAAGTGATATTTGGAAGCCTATAGAGGGCTATGTTGAAAAAGGAAATATCCTCAGATGAAATCTGGAAAGAAGCTTTCTGAGAAACTGCTCTGTGATATTTGACTTCCACTCACAGAGTTACATCTGTATTTCGTGGATCTCTTTGCTAGCCTTATTTCTGTGGAATCTGAGAACAGATATTTCGGATCCCTTTGAAATCTCTAGGGCCAAAGGAAATATCCTCCGATAACAAAGAGTAAGAAGTTTTCTGAGAAACATGTTTGTGTTCTGTGAAATCATCTCACGGAGTTACAGCTTTCCACTCAAGAAGACTTTCGCTTAGACAATTCTTGTGGAATTGGCAAAGTGATATTTGGAAGCCCGTAGAGTGCTATGGTGAAAAAGGAAATATCCTCAGATGAAATCTAGAAAGAAGCTTTCTGAGAAACTGCTTAGTGTTCTGTAAATTCATCACACAGAGTTACATCTGTATTTCGTGGATCTCTTTGCTAGCCTTATTTCTGTGGTATCTGAGAACAGATATTTCGGATCCTTTTGAAGACTATAGGGCCAAAGGAAACATCCTCCGATAACAAGGAGAAAGAAGCTATCTGAGAAACTTCTTTGTGTTCTGTGAAATCATCTCACAGAGTTACACCTTTCCCTTGAAGAAGCCTTTCGCAAAGACAGTTCTCGTGGAATTGGCAAAGTGATATTAGGAAGCTTATAGATGGCTTTGGTGAAAAATGAAATATCCTCAGATGAAATCTGGAAAGAAGCTTTCTGAGAAGCTGCTCTGTGATGTGTGACTTCCACTCATAGAGTTATATCTGTATTTCGTGGATCTCTTTGCTTGCCTTATTTCTGTGGAATCTGAGAACAGATATTTCGGATCCCTTTGAAGAGTATAGGGCCAAAGGAAATATCCTCCGATAACAAAGAGAAAGAAGCTTTCTGAGAAACTTCTTTGTGTTCTGTGAAAACATCTCACAGAGTTACAGCTTTCCCCTCAAGAAGCCTTTCGCTAAAACAGTTCTTGTGGAATTGGCAAAGTGATATTTGGAAGACCATAGAAGTTATGGTGAAAAAGGAAGTATCCTCAGATGAAATCTGGAAAGAAATTTTCTGAGAAACTGCTCGTGATGTGTGACTTCCACTCACAGAGTTACATCTGTATTTTGTGGATCTCTTTGGTAGCCTTATTTCTGTGGAATCTGAGAACATATATTTCGGATCCCTTTGAAGACTATAGGGCCAAAGGTAATATCCTCCAATAACAAAGAGAAAGAAGCTTTCTTAGAAACTTCTTTGTGTTCTGTGAAATCATCTCACAGAGTTACAGCTTTCCCCTCAAGAAGCCTTTCGCTAACATAGTTATTGGGGAATTGGCAAAGTGATATTTGGAAGCCCACAGAGGGTATGGTGAAAAAGGAAGTATCCTCAGATGAAATCTGGAAAGAAGCTTTCTGAGAAACTGTTTAGTGTTATGTTAGTTCATCTCACAGAGTTACATCTGTATTTCGTGGATCTCTTTGCTAGCCTTATTTCTGTGGAATCTGAGAACAGATATTTCGGATCCTTTTGAAGAATATAGGGCCAAAGGAAACATCCATCGATAACAAGGAGAAAGAAGCTATCTGAGAAACTTCTTTTTGTTCTGTGAAATCATCTCACAGAGTTACACCTTTCCCTTCAAGAAGACTTTCGCAAAGACAGTTCTCGTGGAATTGTCAAAGTGATATTTGGAAGCCTATAGAGGGCTATGGTGAAAAAGGAAATATCCTCAGATGTAATCTGGAAAGAAGCTTTCTGAGAAACTGCTCTGTGATGTGTGACTTCCAATCAAAGAATTACATCTGTATTTCGTGAATCTCCTTTGTAGCCTTATTTCTGTGGAATCTGAGAACAGATATTTTGGATCCCTTTGAAGACTATAGGGCCAAAGGAAATATCCTCCGATAACAAAGAGCAAGAAGTTTTCTGAGAAACTTCTTTGTGTTCTGTGAAATCATCTCACAGAGTTACAGCTTTCCACTCAAGAAGCCTTTCGCTAAGACAGTTCTCGTGGTATTGGCAAAGTGATATTTGGAAGCCAATAGCGGCTATGGTGAAAAAGGAAATATCCTCAGATGAAATCTGGAATGAAGCTTGCTGAGAAACTGCTTAGTGTTCTGTCAATTCATCTCACAGAGTTACATCTGTATTTGGTGGATCTCTTTGCTAGCCTTATTTCTGTGGAATCTGAGAACAGATATTTCGGATCCCTTTGAAGACTATAGGGTCAAATGAAATGTCCTCCGATTACAAACATAAAGAAGATTTCTGAGAAACTTCTTTGTGTTCTGTGAAATCATCTCACAGAGTTACAGCTTTCCCCTCAAGAAGACTTTCACTAAGACAGTTCTTGTGGAATTGGCAAAGTGATATTTGGAAGCCCGTAGAGGGCTATGGTGAAAAAGGAAATATCCTCAGATGTAATCTGGAAAGAAGCTTTCCGAGAAACTGCTCTGTGATGTGTGACTTCCAATCAAAGAGTTATATCTGCATTTCGTGAATCACTTTGGTAGCCTTATTTCTGTGGAATCTGAGAACAGATATTTCGAATCCCTTTGAAGACTATAGGGCCAAAGGAAATATCCTCCGATAACAAAGAGAAAGAAGCTTTCTGAGAAACTTCTTTGTGTTCTGTGAAATCATCTCACAGAGTTACAGCTTTCCCCTCAAGAAGTCTTTCGCTAAAACAGTTCTTGAGGAATTGGCAAAGTGATATTTGGAAGCCCATAGAGGGTATGGAGAAAAAGGAAGTATCCTCAGATGAAATCTGGAAAGAAGCTTTCTGAGTAACTGCTTAGTGTTCTGTTAATTCATCTCACAGAGTTACATCTTTATTTCGTGGATCTCTTTGCTAGCCTTATTTCTGTGGTATCTGAGAACAGATATTTCGGATCCCTTTGAAGACTATACGGCCAAAGGAAATATCTTCCGATAACGAAGAGAAAGAAGCTTTTTGAGAAACTTGTTTGTGTTCTGTGAAATCATCTCACAGAGTTACAGCTTTCCCCTCTAGAAGACTTTCGCTTAGACAGTTCTTGTGGAATTGGCAAAGTGATATTTGGAAGTCCATAGATTGCTACGGTGAAAAAGGAAATATCCTCAGATGAAATCTGGAAAGAAGCTTTCTGAGAAACTGCTTAGTGTTCTGTTAATTCATCTCACAGAGTTACATCTGTATTTCGTGGATCTCTTTGCTAGCCTTATTTCTGTGGAATCTGAGAACAGATATTTCGTATCCTTTTGAAGACTATAGGTCCAAAGGAAACATCCTCCGATAACAAGGAGAAAGAAGCTATCTGAGAAACTTCTTTGTGTTCTGTGAAATCATCTCACAGAGTTACAGCTTTCCCTTCAAGAAGACTTTCGCTAAGACAGTTCTCGTGGAATTGGCAAAGTGATATTTGGAAGCCTATAGAGGGCTATGTTGTAAAAGGAAATATCCTCAGATGAAATCTGGAAAGAAGCTTTCTGAGAAACTGCTCTGTGATATTTGACTTCCATTCACAGAGTTACATCTGTATTTCGTGGATCTCTTTGCTAGCCTTATTTCTGTGGAATCTGAGAACAGATATTTCGGATCCCTTTGAAGTCTCTAGGGCCAAAGGAAATATCCTCCGATAACAAAGAGTAAGAAGTTTTCTGAGAAACATGTTTGTGTTCTGTGAAATCATCTCACGGAGTTACAGCTTTCCACTCAAGAAGACTTTCGCTTAGACAATTCTTGTGGAATTGGCAAAGTGATATTTGGAAGCCCGTAGAGTGCTATGGTGAAAAGGGAAATATCCTCAGATGAAATCTAGAAAGAAGCTTTCTGAGAAACTGCTTAGTGTTCTGTAAATTCATCACACAGAGTTACATCTGTATTTCGTGGATCTCTTTGCTAGCCTTATTTCTGTGGTATCTGAGAACAGATATTTCGGATCCTTTTGAAGACTATAGGGCCAAAGGAAACATCCTCCGATAACAAGGAGAAAGAAGCTATCTGAGAAACTTCTTTGTGTTCTGTGAAATCATCTCACAGAGTTACACCTTTCCCTTGAAGAAGCCTTTCGCAAAGACAGTTCTCGTGGAATTGGCAAAGTGATATTAGGAAGCTTATAGATGGCTTTGGTGAAAAATGAAATATCCTCAGATGAAATCTGGAAAGAAGCTTTCTGAGAAGCTGCTCTGTGATGTGTGACTTCCACTCATAGAGTTATATGTGTATTTCGTGGATCTCTTTGCTTGCCTTATTTCTTTGGAATCTGAGAACAGACATTTCGTATCCCTTTGAAGACTGTAGGGCCACAGGAAATATCCTCCGATAACAAAGAGAAAGAAGCTTTCTTAGAAACTTCTTTGTATTCTGTGAAATCATCTCACAGAGTTACAGCTTCCCCTCAAGAAGCCTTTCGCTAAGACAGTTCTTGTGGAATTGGCAAAGTGATATTTGGAAGCCCATAGGGGGCTCTGGTGAAATAGGAAATATCCTCAGATGAAATCTGGAAAGAAGGTTTCTGAGAAACTGCTCAGGGTTCTGTTAATTCATCTCACAGAGTTACATGTGTATTTCATGGATCTCTTTGCTAGCCTTATTTCTTTGTAATCTGAGAATAGGTATTTCGGATCCCTTTGAAGACTATATTGCCAAATGAAATATCCTCCTATAACAAAGAGAAAGAAGACTACTGAGAAATTTCTTTGTGTTCTGTGAAATCATCTCACATAGTTACAGCTATCCTCTCAATAAGCCTTTCGCTAAGACAGTTCTTATGGAATTGACAAAGTGATATTTGGAAGCCCTTAGAGAGCTATGGTGAAAAAGGAAATATCCTCAGATGAAATCTGGAAAGAAGCTTTCTGAGAAACTGTTTACAGTTCTGTTAATTCATCTCACAGAGTTACATCTGTATTTCTTGGATCTCTTTGCTAGCCTTATTTCTGTGGAATCTGAGAATAGATAATTCGGATCCCTTTGAAGAGTATAGGGCCAAAGGAAATATCCTCCGATAAGAAAGAGAAAGAAGCATTCTGAGACACTTCTTTGTGTTCTGTGAAATCATCTCACAGAGTTACAGCTTTCCCCTCAAGAAGCTTTTCGCTTAGACAGTTCTTGTGGAATTGGCAAAGTGATATTTGGAAGCCCATAGAGTGCTATGGTGAAAAAGGAACTATCCTCAGATGAAATCTGGAAAAAAGCTTTCTGAGAAACTGGTTAGTGTTCTGTTAATTCATCTCACAGAGTTACATTTGTATTTCGTGGATCTCTTTGCTAGCCTTATTTCTGTGGAATCTGTGAACAGATATTTCGGATTTTTTTGAAGACTATAGGGCAAAAGGAAATATCCTCCGATAACAAAGAGAAAAAAGCTTTCTGAGAAACTTGTTTGTGTTCTGTGAAATCATCTCACAGAATTACAGCTTTCCCCTCAAGAAGCCTTTCGCTAAGACAGTTCTTATGGTATTGGCAAAGTGATATTTGGAAGCCCATAGAGGGCTATGGTGAAAAAGGAAATATCCTCATATGAAATCTGGAAAGATGCTTTCTGAGAAACTGCTTAGTGTTCTGTTAATTCATTTCACAGAGTTAATCTATATTTCGTGGATCTCTTTGCTAGCCTTATTTCTGTGGAATTTGAGAACAGATATTGCGGATCCTTTTGAAGACTATATTGCCAAATGAAATATCCTCTGATAACAAAGAGAAAGAAGCGTTCAGAGAAACTTCTTTGTGTTCTGTGTAATCATCTCACACAGTTACAGCTTTCCCCTCAAGAAGCCTTTCGCTAAGACAGTTCTTGTGCAATTGTCAAAGTGATATTTGGAACCCATAGAAGGCTGTGGTGAAAAAGGAAATATCCTCAGATGAAATCTGGAAAGAAGCTTTCTGAGAAACTGCTTAGTGTTCTGTTAATTCATTTCACAGAGTTACTTCTGTATTTCGTGCATCTTTTGCTAGCCTTATTTCTTTGGAATCTGAGAAGAGATATTTCGGATCCCTTTGAAGACTATATTGCCAAATGAAATATCCTCCGATAACAAAGAGAAAGAAGCTTTCTGAGAAACTTCTTTGTGTGCTGTGAAATCATCTCACAGAGTTTCAGCTTTCCCCTCAAGAAGACTTTCTCTAAGACAGTTCTTGTGGAATTGGCAAAGTGATATTTGGAAGCCCATAGAGGGCTAGAGTGAAAAAGGAAATATCCTCAGATGAAATCTGGAAAGAAGCTTTCTGAGAAACTGCTCTGTGATGTGTCACTTCCACTCACAAATTTACATCTGTATTTCGTGGATCTCTTTGCTAGCCTTATTTCTGTGGAATCTGAGAACAGATATTTCGGATCCCTTTGAAAACTATAGGGCCAAAGGAAATATCCTCCGATAAGAAAGAGAAAGAAGCATTCTGAGACACTTCTTTGTGTTCTGTGAAATCTTATCACAGAGTTACAGCTTTCCCCTCAAGAAGCCTTTCGCTTAGACAGTTCTTGTGGAATTGGCAAAGTGATATTTGGAAGCCCATAGAGTGCTATGGTGAAAAAGGAAATATCCTCAGATGAAATCTGGAAAGAAGCTTTCTGAGAAACTGGTTAGTGTTCTGTTAATTCATCTCACAGAGTTACATTTGTATATCGTGGATCTCTTTGCTAGCCTTATTTCTCTGGAATCTGAGAACAGATATTTCGGATCCCTTTGAAAACTATACGGCCAAAGGAAATATCCTCCGATAAGAAAGAGAAAGAAGCTTTCTGAGACACTTCTTTGTGTTCTGTGAAATCATCTCACAGAGTTACACCTTTCCACTCAAGAAGCCTTTCGCTTAGACAGTTCTTGTGGAATTGGCAAAGTGATATTTGGAAGCCCATAGAGGGCTATGGTGAAAAAGGAAATTTCCTCACATGAAATCTGGAAAGAAGCTTTCTGAGAAACTGCTTAGTGTTCTGTTAATTCATTTCACAGAGTTAATCTATATTTCGTGGATCTCTTTGCTAGCCTTATTTCTGTGGAATCTGGGAACAGATATTTCGGATCCTTTTGAAGACTATAGGGCCAAAGGAAATATCCTCCAATAACAAAGAGAAAGAAGCTTTCTGAGAAACTTCTTTGTGTTCTGTGGAATCATCTCACAGAGTTACAGCTTTCCCTTCAAGAAGCCTTTCTCTAAGACAGTTCTAGTGCAATTGGCAAAGTGATATTTGGAAGCCCATAGAGGGCTAGGGTGAAAAAGGAAATATCCTTAGATGAAATGTGGGAAGAAGCTTTCTGAGAACCTGCTAAGAGTTCTGTTCATTCATCTCACTGTATTACATCTGTATTGCGTGGATCTCTTTGCTAGCCTTATTTCTGTGGAATCTGAGAAGAGTTATTTCGGAACCCTTTGAAGTCTATAGGGCCAAAGGAAATATCCTCCGATAACAAAGAGAAAGAAGCTTTCTGAGAAACTTCTTTGTGTTCTGTGAAATCATCTCACAGAGTTACAGCTTTCCCTTCAAGAAGCCTTTCTTTAAGACAGCTCTTGTGGAATTGGCAAAGTGATATTTGTAAGCCCAGAGAGGGCTATGGTGAAAAAGGAAATATCCTCAGATGAAATCTGGAAAGAAGCTTTCTGAGAAAATGCTTAGTTTTCTGTTAATTCATCTCACAGAGTTACATCTGTATTTCGTGGATCTCTTTGCCAGCCTTATTTCTGTGGAATCTGTGAAGAGATATTTCGGATCCCTTTGAAGGCTATAGGGCCAAAGGAAATATCCTCCGATAACAATGAGAAAGAAGCCTGCTGAGAAATTTCTTTGTGTTCTGTGAAATCATCTCACAGAGATACAGCTTTCCCCTCAATAAGACTTTCGCTAAGACAGTTTTTATGGAATTCACAAAGTGATATTTGGAAGCCCTTAGAGGGCTATGGTGAAAAAGGAAATATCCTCAGATGAAATCTGGAAAGAAGCTTTCTGAGAAACTGTTTGCTGTTCTATTAATTCATCTCACAGAGTTACATCTGTATTTCGTGGATTTTATTGCTAGCCTTATTTCTGTGGAATCTGAGAACAGATATTTTGGATCCCTTTGAAGGGAATAGGGCCAAAGGAAATATCCTCCATTACAAGGAGCAAGAAGCTTTCTGAGAAACTTCTTTATGTTCTGTGAAATCATCTCACAGAGTTACAGCTTTCCCTTCAAGAAGCCTTTCGTGAAGACAGTTCTCGTGGAATTGGCAAAGTGATATTTGGAAGCCTATAGACGGCTATAGTGAAAAAGGAAATATCCACAGATGAAATCTGGAAAGAAGCTTTCTGAGAAACTCCTTAGTGTTCTGTTAATTTATCTCACAGAGTTACATCTGTATTTCGTGGATCTCTTTGCTAGCCTTATTTCTGTGGAATCTGAGAACAGATATTTGGGATCCCTTTGAAGACTATAGGGCCAAATGAAATATCCTCCGATAACAAAGAGAAAGAAGCTCTCTGAGAAACTTCTTTGTGTTCTGTGAAATCATCTCACAGAGTTACAGCTTTCCCCTCAAGAACCCTTTCGCTAAGACAGTTCTTGTGGAATTGGCAAAGTGATATTTGGAAGCCGGTAGTGGGCTATAGTGAAAAACGAAATATCCTCAGATGAAATCTGGAAAGAAGCTTTCTGAGAAACTGCTTAGAGTTCTATTAATTCATCTCACAGAGTTACATCTGTATTTCGTGCATGTCCTTGCTAGCCTTATTTCTGTGGAATCTGAGAACAGATATTTCGGATCCCTTTGAAGACTATTGGGCGAAAGGAAATATCCTCCGATAACAAAGAGTAAGAAGCCTTTTGAGAAACTTCTTCATGTTTTGTGAAATCATCTTACAGAGTTACTGCTTTCCCTTCAACAAGCCTTTCGCTAAGACAGTTCTTGTGGAATTGGCAAAGTGATATTTGGAAGCCCGTATAGGGCTATGGTAAAAAAGGAAATATCCTCAGATGAAATCTGGAAAGAAGCTTTCTGAGAAACTGCTCGGTGGTGTGTGACTTCCACTCACAGGGTTTCATCTGTATTTCGGGAATCTCTTTGCAAGCCTTATTTCTGTGGAATCTGAGAACTGATATTGCGGATCCTTTTGAAGACTATAGGGCCAAAGGAAATATACTCCGATAACAAAGAGAAAGAAGGTATCTGAGAAACTTCTTTGTGTTCTGTGAAATCATCTCACAGAGTTACAGCTTTCCCTTCAAAAGCCTTTCACTAAGACAGTTCTCGTGGTATTGGTAAAGTGATATTTCGAAGCCTATAGAGGGCTACGGTGAAAAAAGAAATATCCTCAGATGAAATCTGGAAAGAAGCTTTCTGAGAAACTGCTTAGTGTTCTGTTAATTCATCTCACAGAGTTACATCTGTATTTCGTGGATGTCTTTGCTAGCCTTATTTCTGAGGAATCTGAGAACAGATATTTCGAATCCTTTTGAAGACTACAGGGCAAAAGGAAATATCCTCCGATAACAGAGAGAAAGAAGCTTTCTGAGAAACTGCTATGTGTTCTGTGAAATCATCTCACAGAGTTACAGCTTTCCCCTCAAGAAGCCTTTCGCTAAGACAGTTCTTGTGGAATTGGCAAAGTGATATTTGGAAGCCCATAGAGGCCAATGGTGAAAAAGGAAATATTCTCAGATGAAATCTGGAAAGAAGCTATCTGAGAAACTGCTTAGTGTTCTGTTAATTCATCTCACAAAGTTACATCTGTATTTCGTGGATGTCTTTGCTAGCCTTATTTCTGTGGAATCTGAGAACAGATATTTCGGACCCTTTTGAAGACTATAGGGCCAAAGGAAATATCCTCCGATAACAAAGAGAAAGAAGCTTTCTGAGAAACTTCTTTGTGTTCTGTGAAATCATCTCACAGAGTTACAGATTTCCCCTCAAGAAGCCTTTCGCTAAGACAGTTCTTGTGGAATTGGCAAAGTGATATTTGGAAGGCCTTAGACGTCTATGGTGAAAAAGGAAATATCATCAGATGAAATCAGGAAAGAAGCTTTCTAAGAAACTGCTTAGTGTTCTGTTAACTCATCTCTCAGAGTTACATCTGTATTTCTTGTATCTCTTTTCTAGCCTCATTTCTGTATAATCAGAGAACAGATATATCGGATAATTTTGAAGACTATAGGGCGAAAGGAACTATCCTCCGATAACAAAGAGAAAGAAGCTTTCTGAGAAACTTCTTTGTGTTCTGTGAAATCATCTCACAGAGTTACAGCTTTTTCCTCAAGGAGCCTTTCGCTAAGACAGTTCTCGTGTTATTGGCAAAGTGATATTTGGAAGCCCATAGAGGGCTATGGTGAAAAAGGAAATATACTCAGATGAAATCTGGAAAGAAGCTTTCTGAGAAACTGCTTCGTGTTCTGCTAATTCATCTCACAGAGTTTCATCTGTATTTCGTGGATCTCTTTGCTAGCCTTATATCTGTGGAATCTGAGAACAGATATTTCGGATCCCTTTGAAGACTATAGGGCAAAAGGAAATATCCTCCGATAACAAAGAGAAAGAAGCTTTCTGAGAAACTTCTTTGTGTTCTGTGAAATCATCTCACAGAGTTACGGATTTCCCCTCGAGAAGCCTTTCGCTAAGACAGTTCTTGTGGAATTGGCAAAGTGATATTTGGAAGCCCATAGTGGGCTATGTTGAAAAAGGAAATATCCTCAGATGAAATCTGGAAAGAAGCTTTCTGAGAAACTGCTTACTGTTCTGTTAATTCATCTCACAGAGTTACATCTGTATTTCGTGAATCTCTTTACTAGCCTTATTTCTGTGGAATCTCAGAACAGATATTTCGGATCCCTTTTATGACTACAGGGCCAATGGAAATATCCTGCGATAACAAAGAGACAGAAACATTCTGAGAAACTTCTTTGTTTTTTGTGAAATCATTTCATAGGGTTACAGCTTTCCCCTCAAGAAGCCTTACGCTAAGACAGTTCTTGTGGAATTGGCAAAGTGATATATGGAAGTCCATAGAGGGCTATGGTGATAAAGGAAATATCCTCAGATGAAATCTGGAAAGAAGCTTTCTGAGAAGCTGCTTTTTGATGTGTGACTTCCACTCACAGAGTTACATCTGTATTTCGTGGATCTCTTTGCTATCCTTATTTCTGTGGAATCTGCGAACAGATAATTCGGATCCCTTTGAAGAATATAGAGACAAAGGAAATATCCTCCGATAACATAGAGCAAGAAGCTTTATGAGAAACCTATTTGTGTTCTGTGAAATCATCTCACAGAGTTACAGCTTTCCCCTCAAAAAGCCTTTCGCTATGACAGTTCTTGTGTAATTGGCCAAGTGATATTTGGAAGTCCATAGAGGGCTATGGTGATAAAGGAAATATCCTCAGATGAAATCTGGAAAGAAGCTTTCTGAGAAACTGCTTAGTGTTCTGTTAATTCATCTCACAGAGTTACTTCTGTATTTCGTGGATCTCTTTGCTAGCCTTATTTCTGTGGAATCTGAGATCAGATACTTCGGATCCCTTTGAAGACTGTAGGGCCAAAGGAAATATCCTCCGATAACAAAGAACAAGAAGCTTTCTGAGAAACTTCTTTGTGTTCTGTGAAATCATCTCACAGAGTTACGGATTTCTCCTCGAGAAGCCTTTCGCTAAGACAGTTCTTGTGGAATTGGCAAAGTGATATTTGGAAGCCCATAGAGGGCTATGTTGAAAAAGGAAATATCCTCAGATGAAATCTGGAAAGAAGCTTTCTGAGAAACTGCTTACTGTTCTGTTAATACATCTCACAGAGTTACATCTGTATTTCGTGGATCTCTTTGCTAGCCTTATTTCTGTGGAATCTGAGAACAGATATTTCGGATCCCTTTGAAGACTACAGGGCCAAAGAAATATCCTCCAATAACAAAGAGAAGGAAGTTTTCTGAGAAACTTCTTTGTGTTCTGTGAAATCATCTCACAGAGTCACAGCTTTCCGTTACGAAGCCTTTCGCTAAGAGAGTTCTTGTGGAATTGGCAAAGTGATATTTGGAAGCGCAAAGAGGGCTATGGTGAAAAAGGAAATATCCTCAGATGAAATCTGGAAAGAAGCTTTCAGAGAAACGGCTCTGTGATGTGTGACTTCCACTCACAGAGTTACATCTGTCTTTCGTGGATCTCTTTGCTAGCCTTATTTCTGTGGAATCTGAGAACAATATTTCAGATCCCTTTGAAGACTATAGGGCCAAAGGAAATATCCTCCGATAACAAAGAGAAGGAATCTTTCTGAGAAACTTCTTTCTGTTCTGTGAAATTATCTCACAGAGTTACAGCTTTCCCCTCAAGAAGCCTTTCGATAACACAGTTCTTGTGGAATTGGCAAACTGATATTTGGAAGCCCATAGGGGGCTACGGTGAAAAAGGAAATATCCTCAGATGAAATCTGGAAAGAAGCTTTCTGAGAAACTGCTTACTGTTCTGTTAATTCATCTCACAGAGTTACATCTGTATTTCGTGGATCTCTTTGCTACCCTTATTTTTGTGGAATCTGAGAACAGACATTTCGGATCCCTTTGAAGACTACAGGGCCAAAGAAATATCCTCCAATAACAAGGAGAACGAAGTTTTCTTAGAAACCTCTTGTGTTCTGTGAAATCATCTCACAGTGTTACAGCTTTCCCCTCAAGAAGCCTTTCGGTAAGACAGTTCTTGTGGAATTGGCAAACTGATATTTGGAAGCTCATAGAAGGCTAGGGTGAAAAAGGAAATATCCTCAGATGTAATCTGGAAAGAAGCTTTCTGAGAAACTGCTTAGTGTTCTGTTAATTCATCTCACAGAGTTACATGTGTATTTCGTGGATATCTTTGCTAGCCTTATTTCTGTGGAATCTGAGAACAGATATTTCGGATCCTTTTGAAGACTATGGGGCCAAAGGAAATATCCTCCGATAACAAAGAGAAAGAAGTTATCTGAGAAACTTCTTTGTGTTCCGTGAAATCATCTCACAGAGTTACAGCTTTTCCCTCAAGAAGACTTTCGCTAAGACAGTTCTTGTGGAATTTGCATTGTGATATTTGGAAGTCCATAGAGGTCTATGGTGAAAAAGGATGTATCCTCAGATGAAATCTGGAAAGAAGCTTTCTGAGAAACTGCTTAGAGCTCTGTTGATTCATCTCACAGAGTTACATCTGTATTTCGTGGATGTCTTTGATAGCCTTATTTCTGTGGAATCTGAGAACAGATACTTTGGATCCCTTTTGAGGAATATATAGACAAAGGAAATATCCTCCGATAACAAAGAGCAGGAAACTTTCTGAGAAAGTCCTTTGTGTTCTGTGAAATCATCTCACAGAGTTACAGCTTTCCCCTCAAGAAGCCTTTCGCTAAGACAGTTCTTGTGGAATTGGCAAAGTTATATTTGGAAGTCCATGGAGGTCTATGGCGATAATGTAAATATCCTCAGATGAAATCTGGAAAGAAGCTTTCTGAGAAACTGCTTAGTGTTCTGTTAATTCATGTCACAGAGTTACATGTGTATTTCGTGGATCTCTTTGCTAGCCTTATTTCTGTGGAATCTGAGAACAGATATTTCGGATCCTGTTGAAGACTATGGGGCCAAAGGAAATATCCTCCGATAACAAAGAGAAAGAAGCTATCTGAGAACCTCCTTTGTGTTCTGTGAAATCATCTCACAGAGTTACAGCTTTCCCCTCAAGAAGCCTTTCGCTAAGACAGTTCTTGTGGAATTGGCATTGTGACATTTGGAAGTCCACAGAGGTCTATGGTGAAAAAGGATATATCCTCAGATGAAATCTGGAAAGAAGCTTTCTGAGAAACTGCTTAGAGCTCTGTTAATTCATCTCACAGAGTTACATCTGTATTTCGTGGATCCCTTTGATAGCCTTATTTCTGTGGAATCTGAGAACAGATATTTCGGATCCCTTTGAAGACTATAGGGCCAAAGGAAATATCCTCCGATAACAAAGAGAAAGAAGCTTTCTGAGAAACTTCTTTGTGTTCTGTGAAATCATCTCACAGAGTCACAGCTTTCCCTTTAAGAAGCCTTTCGCTAAGACAGTTCTTGTGGAATTGGCAAAGTGATATTTGGAAGCCCATAGAGGGCTAGGGTGAAAAAGGAAATATCCTCAGATGAAATCTGGAAAGAAGCTTTCAGAGAAACTGCTCTGTGATGTGTGACTTCCACTCACAGAGTTACATCTGTCTTTCGTGGATCTCTTTGCTAGCCTTTTTCTGTGGAATCTGAGAACAATATTTCGGATCCCTTTGAAGACTATAGGGCCAAAGGAAATATCCTCCGATAACAAAGAGAAATAATCTTTCTGAGAAACTACTTTGTGTTCTGTGAAATCATCTCACAGAATTACAGCTTTCTCCTCAAGAAGCCTTTCGATAACACAGTTCTTGTGGAATTGGCAAACTGATATTTGGAAGCACATAGGGGGCTACGGTGAAAAAGGAAATATCCTCAGATGAAATCTGGAAAGAAGCTTTCTGAGAAACTGCTTAGTGTTCTGATAATTCATTTCACAGAGTTAATCTATATTTCGTGGATCTCTTTGCTAGCCTTATTTCTGTGGAATTTGAGAACAGATATTGCGGATCCTTTTGAAGACTATATTGCCAAATGAAATATCCTCTGATAACAAAGAGAAAGAAGCGTTCAGAGAAACTTCTTTGTGTTCTGTGTAATCATCTCACACAGTTACAGCTTTCCCCTCAAGAAGCCTTTCGCTAAGACAGTTCTTGTGCAATTGTCAAAGTGATATTTGGAACCCATAGAAGGCTGTGGTGAAAAAGGAAATATCCTCAGATGAAATCTGGAAAGAAGCTTTCTGAGAAACTGCTTAGGGTTCTGTTAATTCATTTCACAGAGTTACTTCTGTATTTCGTGGATCTTTTGCTAGCCTTATTTCTTTGGAATCTGAGAAGAGATATTTCGGATCCCTTTGAAGACTATATTGCCAAATGAAATATCCTCCGATAACAAAGAGAAAGAAACTTTCTGAGAAACTTATTTGTGTGCTGTGAAATCATCTCACAGAGTTTCAGCTTTCCCCTCAAGAAGACTTTCGCTAAGACAGTTCTTGTGGAATTGGCAAAGTGATATTTGGAAGCCCATAGAGGGCTAGAGTGAAAAAGGAAATATCCTCAGATGAAATCTGGAAAGAAGCTTTCTGAGAAACTGCTCTGTGATGTGTCACTTCCACTCACAAATTTACATCTGTATTTCGTGGATCTCTTTGCTAGCCTTATTTCTGTGGAATCTGAGAACAGATATTTCGGATCCCTTTGAAAACTATAGGGCCAAAGGAAATATCCTCCGATAAGAAAGAGAAAGAAGCATTCTGAGACACTTCTTTGTGTTCTGTGAAATCTTATCACAGAGTTACAGCTTTCCCCTCAAGAAGCCTTTCGCTTAGACAGTTCTTGTGGAATTGGCAAAGTGATATTTGGAAGCCCATAGAGTGCTATGGTGAAAAAGGAAATATCCTCAGATGAAATCTGGAAAGAAGCTTTCTGAGAAACTGGTTAGTGTTCTGTTAATTCATCTCACAGAGTTACATTTGTATATCGTGGATCTCTTTGCTAGCCTTATTTCTCTGGAATCTGAGAACAGATATTTCGGATCCCTTTGAAAACTATACGGCCAAAGGAAATATCCTCCGATAAGAAAGAGAAAGAAGCTTTCTGAGACACTTCTTTGTGTTCTGTGAAATCATCTCACAGAGTTACACCTTTCCACTCAAGAAGCCTTTCGCTTAGACAGTTCTTGTGGAATTGGCAAAGTGATATTTGGAAGCCCATAGAGGGCTATGGTGAAAAAGGAAATTTCCTCACATGAAATCTGGAAAGAAGCTTTCTGAGAAACTGCTTAGTGTTCTGTTAATTCATTTCACAGAGTTAATCTATATTTCGTGGATCTCTTTGCTAGCCTTATTTCTGTGGAATCTGGGAACAGATATTTCGGATCCTTTGAAGACTATAGGGCCAAAGGAAATATCCTCCAATAACAAAGAGAAAGAAGCTTTCTGAGAAACTTCTTTGTGTTCTGTGGAATCATCTCACAGAGTTACAGCTTTCCCTTCAAGAAGCCTTTCTCTAAGACAGTTCTAGTGCAATTGGCAAAGTGATATTTGGAAGCCCATAGAGGGCTAGGGTGAAAAAGGAAATATCCTTAGATGAAATGTGGGAAGAAGCTTTCTGAGAACCTGCTAAGAGTTCTGTTCATTCATCTCACAGTATTACATCTGTATTGCGTGGATCTCTTTGCTAGCCTTATTTCTGTGGAATCTGAGAAGAGATATTTCGGAACCCTTTGAAGTCTATAGGGCCAAAGGAAATATCCTCCGATAACAAAGAGAAAGAAGATTTCTGAGAAACTTCTTTGTGTTCTGTGAAATCATCTCACAGAGTTACAGCTTTCCCTTCAAGAAGCCTTTCTTTAAGACAGCTCTTGTGGAATTGGCAAAGTGATATTTGTAAGCCCAGAGAGGGCTATGGTGAAAAAGGAAATATCCTCAGATGAAATCTGGAAAGAAGCTTTCTGAGAAAATGCTTAGTTTTCTGTTAATTCATCTCACAGAGTTACATCTGTATTTCGTGGATCTCTTTGCCAGCCTTATTTCTGTGGAATCTGTGAAGAGATATTTCGGATCCCTTTGAAGGCTATAGGGCCAAAGGAAATATCCTCCGATAACAATGAGAAAGAAGCCTGCTGAGAAATTTCTTTGTGTTCTGTGAAATCATCTCACAGAGATACAGCTTTCCCCTCAATAAGACTTTCGCTAAGACAGTTTTTATGGAATTCACAAAGTGATATTTGGAAGCCCTTAGAGGGCTATGGTGAAAAAGGAAATATCCTCAGATGAAATCTGGAAAGAAGCTTTCTGAGAAACTGTTTGCTGTTCTATTAATTCATCTCACAGAGTTACATCTGTATTTCGTGGATTTTATTGCTAGCCTTATTTCTGTGGAATATGAGAACAGATATTTTGGATCCCTTTGAAGGGAATAGGGCCAAGGGAAATATCCTCCATTACAAGGAGCAAGAAGCTTTCTGAGAAACTTCTTTATGTTCTGTGAAATCATCTCACAGAGTTACAGCTTTCCCTTCAAGAAGCCTTTCGTGAAGACAGTTCTCATGGAATTGGCAAAGTGATATTTGGAAGCCTATAGACGGCTATAGTGAAAAAGGAAATATCCACAGATGAAATCTGGAAAGAAGCTTTCTGAGAAACTCCTTAGTGTTCTGTTAATTTATCTCACAGAGTTACATCTGTATTTCGTGGATCTCTTTGCTAGCCTTATTTCTGTGGAATCTGAGAACAGATATTTGGGATCCCTTTGAAGACTATAGGGTCAAATGAAATATCCTCCGATAACAAAGAGAAAGAAGCTCTCTGAGAAACTTGTTTGTGTTCTGTGAAATCATCTCACAGAGTTACAGCTTTCCCCTCAAGAACCCTTTCGCTAAGACAGTTCTTGTGGAATTGGCAAAGTGATATTTGGAAGCCGGTAGTGGGCTATAGTGAAAAACGAAATATCCTCAGATGAAATCTGGAAAGAAGCTTTCTGAGAAACTGCTTAGAGTTCTATTAATTCATCTCACAGAGTTACATCTGTATTTCGTGCATCTCCTTGCTAGCCTTATTTCTGTGGAATCTGAGAACAGATATTTCGGATCCCTTTGAAGACTATTGGGCGAAAGGAAATATCCTCCGATAACAAAGAGTAAGAAGCTTTTTGAGAAACTTCTTCATGTTTTGTGAAATCATCTTACAGAGTTACTGCTTTCCCTTCAAGAAGCCTTTCGCTAAGACAGTTCTTGTGGAATTGGCAAAGTGATATTTGGAAGCCCCTAGAGGGCTATGGTAAAAAAGGAAATATCCTCAGATGAAATCTGGAAAGAAGCTTTCTGAGAAACTGCTCGGTGGTGTGTGACTTCCACTCACAGGGTTTCATCTGTATTTCGGGAATCTCTTTGCAAGCCTTATTTCTGTGGAATCTGAGAACTGATATTGCGGATCCTTTTGAAGACTATAGGGCCAAAGGAAATATACTCCGATAACAAAGAGAAAGAAGGTATCTGAGAAACTTCTTTGTGTTCTGTGAAATCATCTCACAGAGTTACAGCTTTCCCTTCAAAAGCCTTTCGCTAAGACAGTTCTCGTGGTATTGGTAAAGTGATATTTCGAAGCCTATAGAGGGCTACGGTGAAAAAGGAAATATCCTCAGATGAAATCTGGAAAGAAGCTTTCTGAGAAACTGCTTAGTGTTCTGTTAATTCATCTCACAGAGTTACATCTGTATTTCGTGGATGTCTTTGCTAGCCTTATTTCTGTGGAATCTGAGAACAGATATTTCGAATCCTTTTGAAGACTACAGGGCAAAAGGAAATATCCTCCGATAACAGAGAGAAAGAAGCTTTCTGAGAAACTGCTTTGTGTTCTGTGAAATCATCTCACAGAATTACAGCTTTCCCCTCAAGAAGCCTTTCGCTAAGACAGTTCTTGTGGAATTGGCAAAGTGATATTTGGAAGCCCATAGAGGCCAATGGTGAAAAAGGAAATATTCTCAGATGAAATCTGGAAAGAAGCTTTCTGAGAAACTGCTTAGTGTTCTGTTAATTCATCTCACAAAGTTACATCTGTATTTCGTGGATCTCTTTGCTAGCCTTATTTCTGTGGAATCTGAGAACAGATATTTCGGATCCTTTTGAAGACTATAGGGCCAAAGGAAATATCCTCCGATAACAAAGAGAAAGAAGCTTTCTGAGAAACTTCTTTGTGTTCTGTGAAATCATCTCACAGAGTTACAGATTTCCCCTCAAGAAGCCTTTCCCTAAGACAGTTATTGTGGAATTGGCAAAGTGATATTTGGAAGGCCTTAGACGTCTATGGTGAAAAAGGAAATATCATCAGATGAAATCTGGAAAGAAGCTTTCTAAGAAACTGCTTAGTGTTCTGTTAACTCATCTCTCAGAGTTACATCTGTATTTCTTGTATCTCTTTTCTAGCCTCATTTCTGTATAATCAGAGAACAGATATTTCGGATAATTTTGAAGACTATAGGGCGAAAGGAACTATCCTCCGATAACAAAGAGAAAGAAGCTTTCTGAGAAACTTCTTTGTGTTCTGTGAAATCATCTCAAAGAGTTACACCTTTTCCCTCAAGAAGCCTTTCGCTAAGACAGTTCTCGTGTTATTGGCAAAGTGATATTTGGAAGCCCATAGAGGGCTATGGTGAAAAAGGAAATATACTCAGATGAAATCTGGAAAGAAGCTTTCTGAGAAACTGCTTCGTGTTCTGCTAATTCATCTCACAGAGTTTCATCTGTATTTCGTGGATCTCTTTGCTAGCCTTATATCTGTGGAATCTGAGAACATATATTTCGGATCCCTTTGAAGACTATAGGGCAAAAGGAAATATCCTCCGATAACAAAGAGAAAGAAGCTTTCTGAGAAACTTCTTTGTGTTCTGTGAAATCATCTCACAGAGTTACGGATTTCCCCTCGAGAAGCCTTTCGCTAAGACAGTTCTTGTGGAATTGGCAAAGTGATATTTGGAAGCCCATAGTGGGCTATGTTGAAAAAGGAAATATCCTCAGATGAAATTTGGAAAGAAGCTTTCTGAGAAACTGCTTACTGTTCTGTTAATTCATCTCACAGAGTTACATCTGTATTTCGTGAATCTCTTTACTAGCCTTATTTCTGTGGAATCTCAGAACAGATATTTCGGATCCCTTTTATGACTACAGGGCCAATGGAAATATCCTGCGATAAAAAAGAGACAGAAACATTCTGAGAAACTTCTTTGTTTTTTGTGAAATCATTTCATAGGGTTACAGCTTTCCCCTCAAGAAGCCTTACGCTAAGACAGTTCTTGTGGAATTGGCAAAGTGATATATGGAAGTCCATAGAGGGCTATGGTGATAAAGGAAATATCCTCAGATGAAATCTGGAAAGAAGCTTTCTGAGAAGCTGCTTTTTGATGTGTGACTTCCACTCACAGAGTTACATCTGTATTTCGTGGATCTCTTTGCTATCCTTATTTCTGTGGAATCTGCGAACAGATAATTCGGATCCCTTTGAAGAATATAGAGACAAAGGAAATATCCTCCGATAACATAGAGCAAGAAGCTTTCTGAGAAACTTCTTTGTGTTCTGTGAAATCATCTCACAGAGTTACAGCTTTCCCCTCAAAAAGCCTTTCGCTAAGACAGTTCTTGTGTAATTGGCAAAGTGATATTTGGAAGTCCATAGAGGGCTATGGTGATAAAGGAAATATCCTCAGATGAAATCTGGAAAGAAGCTTTCTGAGAAACTGCTTAGTGTTCTGTTAATTCATCTCACAGAGTTACTTCTGTATTTCGTGGATCTCTTTGCTAGCCTTATTTCTGTGGAATCTGAGAACAGATACTTCGGATCCCTTTGAAGACTGTAGGGCCAAAGGAAATATCCTCCGATAACAAAGAACAAGAAGCTTTCTGAGAAACTTCTTTGTGTTCTGTGAAATCATCTCACAGAGTTACGGATTTCTCCTCGAGAAGCCTTTCGCTAAGACAGTTCTTGTGGAATTGGCAAAGTGATATTTGGAAGCCCATAGAGGGCTTTGTTGAAAAAGGAAATATCCTCAGATGAAATCTGGAAAGAAGCTTTCTGAGAAACTGCTTACTGTTCTGTTAATACATCTCACAGAGTTACATCTGTATTTCGTGGATCTCTTTGCTAGCCTTATTTCTGTGGAATCTGAGAACAGATATTTCGGATCCCTTTGAAGACTACAGGGCCAAAGAAATATCCTCCAATAACAAAGAGAAGGAAGTTTTCTGAGAAACTTCTTTGTGTTCTGTGAAATCATCTCACAGAGTCACAGCTTTCCGTTAAGAAGCCTTTCGCTAAGACAGTTCTTGTGGAATTGGCAAAGTGATATTTGGAAGCCCAAAGAGGGCTATGGTGAAAAAGGAAATATCCTCAGATGAAATCTGGAAAGAAGCTTTCAGAGAAACGGCTCTGTGATGTGTGACTTCCACTCACAGAGTTACATCTGTCTTTCGTGGATCTCTTTGCTAGCCTTATCTGTGGAATCTGAGAACAATATTTCGGATCCCTTTGAAGACTATAGGGCCAAAGGAAATATCCTCCGATAACAAAGAGAAGGAATCTTTCTGAGAAACTTCTTTCTGTTCTGTGAAATTATCTCACAGAGTTACAGCTTTCACCTCAAGAAGCCTTTCGATAACACAGTTCTTGTGGAATTGGCAAACTGATATTTGGAAGCCCATAGGGGGCTACGGTGAAAAAGGAAATATCCTCAGATGAAATCTGAAAAGAAGCTTTCTGAGAAACTGCTTACTGTTCTGTTAATTCATCTCACAGAGTTACATCTGTATTTCGTGGATCTCTTTGCTACCCTTATTTTTGTGGAATCTGAGAACAGACATTTCGGATCCCTTTGAAGACTACAGGGCCAAAGAAATATCCTCCAATAACAAGGAGAACGAAGTTTTCTGAGAAACCTCTTTGTGTTCTGTGAAATCATCTCACAGTGTTACAGCTTTCCCCTCAAGAAGCCTTTCGGTAAGACAGTTCTTGTGGAATTGGCAAACTGATATTTGGAAGCTCATAGAAGGCTAGGGTGAAAAAGGAAATATCCTCAGATGTAATCTGGAAAGAAGCTTTCTGAGAAACTGCTTAGTGTTCTGTTAATTCATCTCACAGAGTTACATGTGTATTTCGTGGATATCTTTGCTAGCCTTATTTCTGTGGAATCTGAGAACAGATATTTCGGATCCTTTTGAAGACTATGGGGCCAAAGGAAATATCCTCCGATAACAAAGAGAAAGAAGTTATCTGAGAAACTTCTTTGTGTTCCGTGAAATCATCTCACAGAGTTACAGCTTTTCCCTCAAGAAGACTTTCGCTAAGACAGTTCTTGTGGAATTGGCATTGTGATATTTGGAAGTCCATAGAGGTCTATGGTGAAAAAGGATGTATCCTCAGATGAAATCTGGAAAGAAGCTTTCTGAGAAACTGCTTAGAGCTCTGTTGATTCATCTCACAGAGTTACATCTGTATTTCGTGGATGTCTTTGATAGCCTTATTTCTGTGGAATCTGAGAACAGATACTTTGGATCCCTTTTGAGGAATATATAGACAAAGGAAATATCCTCCAATAACAAAGAGCAGGAAACTTTCTGAGAAAGTCCTTTGTGTTCTGTGAAATCATCTCACAGAGTTACAGCTTTCCCCTCAAGAAGCCTTTCGCTAAGACATTTCTTGTGGAATTGGCATTGTGACATTTGGAAGTCCACAGAGGTCTATGGTGAAAAAGGATATATCCTCAGATGAAATCTGGAAAGAAGCTTTCTGAGAAACTGCTTAGAGCTCTGTTAATTCATCTCACAGAGTTACATCTGTATTTCGTGGATCCCTTTGATAGCCTTATTTCTGTGGAATCTGAGAACAGATATTTCGGATCCCTTTGAAGACTATGGGGCCAAAGGAAATATCCTCCGATAACAAAGAGAAAGAAGCTTTCTGAGAAACTTCTTTGTGTTCTGTGAAATCATCTCACAGAGTCACAGCTTTCCCTTTAAGAAGCCTTTCGCTAAGACAGTTCTTGTGGAATTGGCAAAGTGATATTTGGAAGCCCATAGAGGGCTAGGGTGAAAAAGGAAATATCCTCAGAAGAAATCTGGAAAGAAGCTTTCAGAGAAACTGCTCTGTGATGTGTGACTTCCACTCACAGAGTTACATCTGTCTTTCGTGGATCTCTTTGCTAGCCTTTTTCTGTGGAATCTGAGAACAATATTTCGGATCCCTTTGAAGACTATAGGGCCAAAGGAAATATCCTCTGATAACAAAGAGAAATAATCTTTCTGAGAAACTACTTTGTGTTCTGTGAAATCATCTCACAGAATTACAGCTTTCTCCTCAAGAAGCCTTTCGATAACACAGTTCTTGTGGAATTGGCAAACTGATATTTGGAAGCACATAGGGGGCTATGTTGAAAAAGGAAATATCCTCAGATGAAATCTGGAAAGAAGCTTTCTGAGAAACTGCTTAGTGTTCTGTTAATTCATCTCACAGAGTTACATCTGTATTTCGTGGATCTCTTTGCTAGCCTCATTTCTGTGGAATCTGAGAACAGATATTTCGGATCCCTTTGACGACTACAGGGCCAATGGAAATATCCTCCGATAACAAAGAGACAGAAACTTTCTGAGAAACTCCTTTGTGTTTTGTGAAATCATCTCACAGAGTTACAGCTTTCCCCTCAAGAAGACTTTCGCTAAGACAGTTCTTTTGGAATTGGCAAACTGATACTTGGAAGACCATAGAGGGTATGGTGAAAAAGCAAATATCCTCAGATGAAATCTGGAAAGAAGCTTCCTGAGAAACTGCTTAGTGTTCTGTTAATTCATCTCTCAGAGTTCCATCTTATTTCTTGGAGCTCTTTTCTATCCTTATTTCTGTGGAATTTGAGAACAGATATTTCAGATCCCGTGGAAGAGTATAAGGCCAAAGGAAATATCATCTGATAATAAAGAGAAAGAAGCTTTCTGAGAAACTTGTCTGTGTTCTGTGAAATCATCTCACAGAGTTACAGCTTTCCGCACAAGAAGCCTTTCGGTAAGACAGTTCGTGTGGATTTGGCAAACTGATATTTGGACGCCTATAAAGGGCTACGGTGAAAAAGGAAATATCCTCAGATGACATCTGGAAAGAATCTTTCTGAGAAACTGCTTAGTGTTCTGTTAATTCATCTCAGAGAGTTACATCTGTATTTCGTGGATCTCTTTGCTAGCCTTATTTCTGTGGAATTTGAGAACAGATATTTCGGATCCCTTTGAAGACCACAGGGCCAAAGAAATATTCTCCAATAACAAAGAGAAGGAAATTTCGGAGAAACTTCTTTGTGTTCTGTGAAATCATTTCACAGAGTTACAGCTTTCCCCTCAAGAACCCTTTCGGTATAACAGTTCTTGTGGAATTGGCAAACTGATATTTGGAAGCCCTTAGAGGTTTAGGGAGAAAAAGGTAATATCCTCAGATGAAATCTGTAAAGAAGCTTTCTGAGAAACTGCTTAGTGTTCTGTTAATTCATCTCACAGAGTTACATCTGTATTTCGTGGTTCTCTTTGCTAGCCTTATTTCTGTAGAATCTGAGAACAGATATTTCGGATACCTTTGAAGACTATAAGGCCAAAGGAAATATCTTCCGATAACAAAGAGAAAGAAGCTTTCTGAGGAACTTCTTTGTTGTCTATGAAATCATCTCACGGAGTTACAGCTTTCCTCACAAGAAGCCTTTCGCTAAGACCGTTCTCGCGGAATTGGCAAAGTGATATTTGAAAGCCCTTAGAGTTCTATGGTGAAAAAGGAAATAACCTCAGATGAAATCTGGAAAGAAGCTTTCTGGGAACCTGCTTAGTGTTCTGTTAATTCATCTCACAGAGTTACATCTGTATTTCGTGGATCTCTTTGCTAGACTTATTTCTGTGGTATCTGAGAACAGATATTTCAGATCCCTTTGAAGACTATAGGGCCAAATGAAATATCCTCCGATAACAAAGAGAAAAAACTTTCTGAGAAACTTCTTTGTGTTCTGTGAAACCATCTCAGAGAGTTACTGCTTTCTATCAAGAAGCCTTTCGCTAAGAAAGTTGTTGTGGAATTGGCAAAGTGATACTTGGAAGCCCATAGAGGGCTACTGTGAAAAAGGAAATATCCTCAGATGAAATCTGGAAAGAAGCTTTCTAAGAAACTGCTCTGTGATGTGTGACTTCCACTCACAGAGTTACAACTGTGTTTCGTGGATTTCTTTGCTAGCCTTATTTCTGTGGAATCTGAGAACAGATATTTCGGATCCCTTTGAAGACTCTAGGGCTAAATTAAATATCCTCTGATAACAAAGACAAAGAAGCTTTCTGAGAAACTTGTTTTTGTTCTGTGAAATCATCTCACAGAGTTACAGCTTTCCCCTCAAGAAGCCATTCGCTAAAACAGTTCTTGTGGAATTGCCAAAGTGATATTTGGAAGCCTATAAGGGGCTATGGTGAAAAAGGAAATATCCTCAGATGAAATCTGGAAAGAAGCTTTCTGAGAAACTGCTTAGAGTTCGGTTAATTCATCTCACAGAGTTACATCTGTATTTCGTGGATCTCTTTGCTAGCCTTATTTCTGTGGAATCTGAGAACAGATATTTCGGATCACTTTGAAGACTATAGGGACAAAGGAAATATCCTGCGATAACAAAGAGCAAGAAGCTTTCTGAGAAACTTCTTTGTGTTCTGTGAAATCATCTCACAGAGTTACAGCTTTAACCTCAAGAAGCCTTTCGCTAAGACAGTTCTTGTGGAATTGGCAAAGTGATATTTGGAAGCCCATAGAGGGCTACGGTGAAAAAGGAAATATACTCAGATGAAATCTGGAAAGAAGCTTTCTGAGAAACTGCTAAGTGTTCTGTTAATTCATCTCACAGAGATACATATGTATTTCTTGGATCTCTTTGCTACCCTTATTTCTGTGGAATCTGAGAACAGATACTTCGGATCCTTTTGAAGACTATAGGGACAAAGGAAACATCCTCCGATAACAAAGAGAAAGAAGCTTTCTGAGAAACTTCTTTCTGTTATGTGAAATCATCTCACAGAGTTACAGCTTATCCCTCAAGAAGCCTTTCGCCAAGACAGTTCTTGTGGAATTGGCAAAGTGATATTCGGAAGCACATAGAGGGCTATGGTGAAAAAGGAAATATCCTCAGATGAAATCTGGAAAGAAGCTTTCTGAGAAACTGCTCTGTGATGTGTGTCTTCCACTCACAGATTTACATATGTATTTCGTGGATCTCTCTGCTAGCCTTATTTCTGTGGAATCTGCGAACAGATATTTCGGATCCCTTTGAAGACAATAGGGCCAAAGGAAATATCCTCCGATAACAAAGAGCAAGAAGATTTCTGAGAAACTTGTTTGTGTTCTGTGAAATCATCTCACAGAGTGACAGCTTTCCCCTCAAGAAGGCTTTCGGTAAGACAGTTCTTGTGGAATTGGCAAAATAATATTTGGAAGCCCATAGAGGGTATATTGAAAAAGGAAATATCCTCAGAAGAAATCTGGAAAGAAGGTTTCTGAGAAACTGCTTAGTGTTCTCTTAATTCATCTCACAGAGTTACATCTGTATTTCGTGGATCTCTTTGCTAGATTTATTTCTGTGAAATCTGAGATCAGATATTTCGGATCCCTTTGAAGACTATAAGGCCAAAGGAAATATCTTCCGATAACAAAGAGAAAGAAGCTTTCTGAGGAACTTCTTTGTGTTCTGTGAAATCATCTCACAGAGTTACAGCTTTCCCCTCAAGAAGCCTATCGCTAAGACAGTTCTTGTGGAATTGGCAAAGTGATATTTGGAAGAACATAGAGGGCTATGGTGAAAAAGGAAATATACTCAGATGAAATATGGAAAGAAGCTTTCTGGGAAACTGCTTCGTGTTCTGCTAATTCATCTCACAGAGTTTCATCTGTATTTCGTGGATCTCTTTGCTAGCCTTATATCTGTGGAATCTGAGAACAGATATTTCGGATCCCTTTGAAGACTATAGGGCAAAAGGAAATATCCTCCGATAACAAAGGGAAAGAATCTTTCTGAGAAACTTCTTTGTGTTCTGTGAAATCATCTCACAGAGTTACGGATTTCCCCTAGAGAAGCCTTTCGCTAAGACAGTTCTTGTGGAATTGGCAAAGTGATATTTGGAAGCCCATAGAGGGCTATGTTGAAAAAGGAAATATCCTCAGATGAAATCTGGAAAGAAGCTTTCTGAGAAACTGCTTACTGTTCTGTTAATTCATCTCACAGAGTTACATCTGTATTTCGTGAATCTCTTGGCTAGCCTTATTTCTGTGGAATCTCAGAACAGATATTTCGGATCCCTTTTACGACTACAGGGCCAATGGAAATATCCTGCGATAACAAAGAGACAGAAACATTCTGAGAAACTTCTTTGTGTTTTGTGAAATCATTTCATAGAGTTACAGCTTTCCCCTAAAGAAGCCTTTCGCTAAGACAGTTCTTGTGGAATTGGCAAAGTGATATATGGAAGTCCATAGAGGGCTATGGTGATAAAGGAAATATCCTCAGATGAAATCTGCAAAGAAGCTTTCTGAGAAGCTGCTTTTTGATGTGTGACTTCCACTCACAGAGTTACATCTGTATTTCGCGGATCTCTTTGCTATCCTTATTTCTGTGGAATCTGCGAACAGATAATTCGGATCCCTTTGAAGAATATAGAGAAAAAGGAAATATCCTCCGATAACATAGAGCAAGAAGCTTTCTGAGAAACTTCTTTGTGTTCTGTGAAATCATCTCACAGAGTTACAGCTTTCCCCTCAAGAAGCCTTTCGCTAAGACAGTTCTTGTGGAATTGGCAAAGTGATATTTGGAAGTCCTTAGAGGGCTATGGTGATAAAGGAAATATCCTCAGATGAAATCTGGAAAGAAGCTTTCTGAGAAACTGCTTAGTGTTCTGTTAATTCAACTCACAGAGTTACTTCTGTATTTCGTGGATCTCTTTGCTAGCCTTATTTCTTTGGAATCTGAGAACAGATATTTCGGATCCCTTTGAAGACTATAGGGCAAAAGGAAATATCCTCCGATAACAAAGGGAAAGCAGCTTTCTGAGAAACTTCTTTGTGTTCTGTGAAATCATCTCACAGAGTTACGGATTTCTCCTCGAGAAGCCTTTCGCTAAGACAGTTCTTGTGGAATTGGCAAAGTGATATTTGGAAGCCCAAAGAGGGCTATGTTGAAAAAGGAAATATCCTCAGATGAAATCTGGAAAGAAGCTTTCTGAGAAACTGCTTACTGTTCTGTTAATTCATCTCACAGAGTTACATCTGTATTTCGTGAATCTCCTTGCTATCCTTATTGCTGTGGAATCTCAGAACAGATATTTCGGATCCCTTTGACGACTACAGGGCCAATGGAAATATCCTGCGATAACAAAGAGACAGAAACTTTCTGAGAAACTTCTTTGTGTTTTGTGAAATCATTTCATAGAGTTACAGCTTTCCCCTCAAGAAGCCTTTCGCTAAGACAGCTCTTGTGGAATTGGCAAAGTGATATATGGAAGTCCATAGAGGGCTATGGTGATAAAGGAAATATCCTCAGATGAAATCTGGAAAGAAGCTTTCTGAGAAGCTGCTCTTTGATGTGTGACTTCCACTCACAGAGTTACATCTGTATTTCGTGGATCTCTTTGCTAGCCTTATTTCTGTGGAATCTGAGAACAGATATTTCGGATCCCTTTGAAGACTACAGGGCCAAAGAAATATCCTCCAATAACAATGAGAAGGAAGTTTTCTGAGAAACTTCTTTGTGTTCTGTGAAATCATCTCATAGAGTAACAGCTTTCCCTTCAAGAAGCCTTTCGCTAAGACAGTTCTTGTGGAATCGGCAAAGTGATATTTGGAAGTCCAAAGAGGGCTATGGTGAAAAAGGAAATATCCTCAGATGAAATCTGGAAAGAAGCTTTCAGAGAAACGGCTCTGTGATGTGTGACTTCCACTCACAGAGTTACATCTGTCTTTCGTGGATCTCTTTGCTAGCCTTATTTCTGTGGAATCTGAGAACAATATTTCGGATCCCTTTGAAGACTATAGGGCCAAAGGAAATATCCTCCGATAACAAAGAGAAAGAATCTTTCTGAGAAACTTCTTTCTGTTCTGTGAAATTATCTCACAGAGTTAGAGCTTTCCCCTCAAGAAGCCTTTCGATAACATAGTTCTTTTGGAAATGGCAAACTGATATTTGGAAGCCCATAGGGGGCTACGGTGAAAAAGGAAATATCCTCATATGAAATCTGGAAAGAAGCTTTCTGAGAAACTGCTTACTGTTCTGTTAATTCATCTCACAGAGTTACATCTGTATTTCGTGGATCTCTTTGCTACCCTTATTTTTGTGGAATCTGAGAACAGACATTTCGGATCCCTTTGAAGACTACAAGGCCAAAGAAATATCCTCCAATAACAAGGAGAAGGAAGTTTTCTGAGAAACCTCTTTGTGTTCTGTGAAATCATCTCACAGTGTTACAGCTTTCCCCTCAAGAAGCCTTTCGGTAAGACAGTTCTTGTGGAATTGGCAAACTGATATTTGGAAGCCCATAGAAGGCTAGGGTGAAAAAGGAAATATCCTCAGATGTAATCTGGAAAGAAGCTTTCTGAGAAACTGCTTAGTGTTCTGTTAATTCATCTCACAGAGTTCCATCTTATTTCTTGGAGCTCTTTTCTAGCCTTATTTCTGTGGAATTTGAGAACAGATATTTCAGATCCCGTGGAAGAGTATAAGGCCAAAGGAAATATCATCTGATAATAAAGAGAAAGAAGGTTTCTGAGAAACTTCTTTGAGTTCTGTGAAATCATCTCACAGAGTTACAGCTTTCCGCACAAGAAGCCTTTCGGTAAGACAGTTCGTGTGGAATTGGCAAAGTGATATTTGGAAGCCCATAGGGGGCTATGTTGAAAAAGGAAATATCCTCAGATGAAATATGGAAAGAAGCTTTCTGAGAAACTGCTTAGAGTTCGGTTAATTCATCTCACAGAGTTACATCTGTATTTCGTGGATCTCTTTGCTAGCCTTATTTCTGTGGAATCTGAGAACAGATATTTCGGATCCTTTTGAAGACTATAGGGCCAAAGGAAATATCCTCCGATAACAAAGAGAAAGAAGCTATCGGAGAAACTTCTTTGTGTTCTTTGAAATCGTCTCACAGAGTTACAGCTTTCCCTTCAAGAAACCTTTCGCTAAGACAGTTCTCGTGGAATTGGCCAAGTGATATATGGAGGCCTATAGAGGGCTATGGTGAAAAAGGAAATATCCTCAGATGAAATCTGGAAAGAAGGTTTCTCAGAAA
Organism: Macaca nemestrina; assembly: GCF_043159975.1. Classification (NCBI taxonomy): domain Eukaryota; kingdom Metazoa; phylum Chordata; class Mammalia; order Primates; family Cercopithecidae; genus Macaca; species Macaca nemestrina. Next base: position 75,023,268 of record NC_092126.1, read on the forward strand.
CTGCTTAGTGTTCTGTTAATTCATCTCACAGAGTTACATCTGTATTTCGTGGATATCTTTGCTAGACTTATTTCTGTGGAATCTGAGAACAGATATTTCGGATCCTTTTGAAGACTCTAGGGCTAAAGGAAATATCCTTCGATAACAAAGAGAAAGACGCTTTCTGAGAAACATCTTTGTGTTCTGTGAAATCATCTCACAGAGATACAGCTTTTCATTCAAGAAGCCTTTCACTAAGAAAGTTGTTGTGGAATTGGCAAAGTGATATTTGGAAGCACATAGAGGGTATGGTGAAAAAGGAAATATCCTCAGATGAAATCTGGAAAAAAGCTTTCTGAGAAACTACGTAGTATTCTGTTAATTCATCTCACAGAGTTACATCTGTATTTCGTGGATCTCTTTGCTAGGCTTATTTCTATGGAATATGAGAACAGATATTTCGTATCCCTTTGAAGACTACAGGGCCAAAGGAAATATCTTCCGATAACAAAGAGAAAGAAGCTTTCTGAGGAACTTCTTTCTGTTCTTTGAAATCGTCTCACAGAGTTACAGCTTTCCACTCAAGAAGCCTTTCGCTAAGTCAGTTCCTGTGGAAATGGCGAAGTGATATTTGGAAGCCCATAGTGGGTATGGTGAAAAAGGAAATATCCTCAGATGAAATCGGGAAAGAAGCTTTCTGAGAAACTGCTCTGTGATGTGTGATTACACTCACAGAGTTACATCTGTATTTCGTGGATCTCTTTGGTAGCCTTATTTCTGTGGAATCTGAGAACAGATATTTCGGATCCCTTTGAAGACTATAGGGACAAAGGAAATATCCTCCGATAACAAAGAGCAAGAAGCTTTCTGAGAAACTTCTTTGTGTTCTGTGAAATCATCTCACAGAGTTACAGCTTTAACCTCAAGAAGCCTTTCGCTAAGACAGTTCTTGTGGAATTGGCAAAGTGATATTTGGAAGCCCATAGAGGGCTATGGTGAAAAAGGAAATATCCTCAGATGAAATCTGGAAAGAAGCTTTCTGAGAAACTGCTAAGTGTTCTGTTAATTCATCTCACAGAGATACATATGTATTTCTTGGATCTCTTTGCTACCCTTATTTCTGTGGAATCTGCGAACAGATATTTCGGATCCCTTTGAAGACAATAGGGCCACAGGAAATATCCTCCGATAACAAAGAGCAAGAAGATTTCTGAGAAACTTCTTTGTGTTCTGTGAAATCATCTCACATAGTGACAGCTTTCCCCTCAAGAAGCCTTTCGGTAAGACAGTTCTTGTGGAATTGGCAAAATAATATTTGGAAGCCCAAAGAGGGTATATTGAAAAAGGAAATATCCTCAGAAGAAATTGGAAAGAAGGTTTCTGAGAAACTGCTTAGTGTTCTTTTAATTCATCTCTCAGAGTTACATCTGTATTTCGTGGATCTCTTTTCTAGATTTATTTCTGTGAAATCTGAGAACAGATATTTCGGATCCCTTTGAAGACTATAGGGCCAAAGGAAATATCTTCCGATAACAAAGAGAAAGAAGCTTTTTGAGGAACTTCTTTGTGTTCTGTGAAATCATCTCACAGAGTTACAGCTTTCCCCTCAGGAAGCCTTTCGCTAAGACAGTTCTTGTGGAATTGGAAAAGTGATATTTGGAAGCCCATAGAGGGCTAGGGTGAAAAAGGAAATATCCCAAGATGAAATCTGGAAAGAGGCTTTATAAGAAACTACTCTGTGATGTGTGACTTTCACTCACAGAGTTACATCTGTAATTCGTGGATCTCTTTGCTAGCCTTATTTCTGTGGAATCTGAGAACAGATATTTCAGATCCCTTTGAATACTATAGGGCCACAGGAAATATCCTCCGATAACAAAGAGAAAGAATCTTCTGAGAAACTTCTTTGTGTTCTGTGAAATCATCTCACAGAGTTACAGCTTTCCCCTCAAGAAGCCTTTCGCTTAGATAGTTCTTGTGGAATTGGCAAAGTGATATTTGGAAGCCCATAGAGGGCTATGGTGAAAAAGGAAATATCCTCAGATGAAATCTGGAAAGAAGCTTTCTGAGAAACTGCTTAGTGTTCTGTCAATTCATCTCACAGAGTTACAGCTTTCCCCTCAAGAAGCCGATCGCTAAGCCTGTTCTTGTGGAATTGGCAAAGTGATATTTGGAAGCCCCTGGAGGGCTATGGTAAAAAAGAAAATATCCTCAGAGAAAAACTGGAAAGAAGTTTTCTGATAAACTGCTTTGTGATGTGTGACTTCCACTCACAGAGTTACATCTGTATTTCGTGGATCTCTTTGCTAGTCGCATTTGTGTGGAATCTGAGAACATATATTTCGGATCCCTTTGAAGACTCCAGGGCCCAAGAAATATCCTCCGATAACAAAGAGAAAGAAGCTTTCTGAGAAACTTCTTTGTGTTCTGTGAAATCATCTCACAGAGTTACAGCTTTCCACTCAAGAAGCCTTTCACTAAGACAGTTCTTGTGGAATTGGCAAAGTGATATTTGGAAGCCCGTAGAGGGTATGGTGAAAAAGGAAATATCCTCAGATGAAATCTGGAAAGAAGCTTTCTGAGAAACTGCCTAGAGTTCTGTCAATTCATCTTACAGAGTTCTATCTGTATTTCGTGGGTCTCTTTTCTAGCCTTATTTCTGTGGAATCTGAGAACAGATATTTCGGATCTTTTGAAGACTATAGGGCCAAAGGAAATATCCTCCGATAACGAAGAGAAAGAAGCTTTCTGAGAAACTTCTTTGTGTTCTGTGAAATTATCTAACAGAGTTACAGCTTTCCCCTCAAGAAGGCTTTCGCTAAGACAGTTCTTGTGGAATTGCCTATGTGATACTTGGAAGCCCATAGAGGGTATGGTGAAAAAGGAAATGTCCTCAGATGAAATCTGGAAAGAAGCTTTCTGAGAAACTGCTTAGTGTTCTGTTAATTCATCTCACAGAATTACATCTGTATTTCGTGGATCTCTTTCCTAGCCTTTTATCTGTGGAATCTGAGAACAGATATTTCGGATCCCTTTGAAGACCATAGGGCCAAAGGAAATATCCTCCGATAACAAAGAGAAAGAAGCTTTCTGGGGAACTTCTTTGTGTTCTGTGAAATCATCTCACGGAGTTACAGCTTTCCTTTCAAGAAGCCTTTCGCTAAGACATTTCTCGTGGAATTGGCAAAGTGATATTTGGAGGCCTATAGAGGGCTATGGTGAAAAAGGAAATATCCTCAGATGAAATCTGGAAAGAAGGTTTCTCAGAAACTGCTAAGTCTTCTGTTAATTCATCGCACAGAGTTACATCTGTATTTCGTGGATCTCTGTGCTAGACTTATTTCTGTGGAATCTGAGAACAGATATTTCGGATCCCTTTGAAGACATTGGGCCAAAGGAAATATCTTCCGATAACAAAGAGAAAGAAGCTTTCTGAGAAACTTCTTTGTGTTCTGTGAAATCACCTCATAGAGTTACAGCTTTCCACTCATGAAGCCTTTCGCTAAGACAGTTCTTGTGGAAATGGCGACGTGATATTAGGAAGACCATAGTGGGTATGGTGAAACAGGAAATATCCTCAGATGAAATCTGTAAGGAAGCTTTCTGAGAAACTGCTCTGTGATGTGTGACTACCACTCACAGAGTTACATGTGTATTTCGTGGATCTCTTTGCTAGCCTTATTTCTGTGGAATCTGTGAACAGATATTTAGCATCCCTTTGAAGACGATAGGGCCAAAGGAAATATCCTCCGATAACAAAGAGCAAGAAGCTTTCTGAGAAACTTCTTTGTGTTCCGTGAAATCAACTCACAGAGTTACAGCTTTCCCTTGAAGAAGCCTTTCGGTAAGACAGTTCTTGTGGAATTGGCAAAGTGATATTTGGAAGCCCATAGAGGGCTAGGGTGAAAAAGGAAATATCCTCATATGGAATCTGGAAAGAAGCTTTCTGAGAAACTTCTAAGTGTTCTGTTAATTCATCTCACAGAGATACATCTGTATTTCGTGGATCTCTTTGCTAGCCTTTTTTCTGTGGAAGCTGAGAACAGATATTTCGGATCCTTTTGAAGACTATAGGGCCAAAGGTAATATCCTCCCATAACAGAGAGAAAGAAGCTTTCTGAGAAACTTCTTTGTGTTCTGTGAAATCATCTCACATAGTTACAGCTTTCCCTTCAAGAAGCCTTTCGCTAAGACAGTTCTTGTGGAATTGGCAAAGTGATATTTGGAAGCCCATAGAGGGCTATGGTGACAAAGGAAATATCCTCAGATGAAATCTGGAAAGAAGCTTTCTGAGAAACTGCTTAGTGTTCTGTTAATTCATCTCACAGAGTTACGTCTGTATTTCGTGGATCTCTTGCTAGCCTTATTTCTGTGGAACCTGAGAACAGATTCTTCGGATCCCTTTGAAGACTATAGGTCCAAAGGAAATATCCTCCGTTAACAAAGAGAAAGAAGCTTTCTGAGAAACTTCTTTGTGTTCTGGAAATCATCTAACAGAGTTACAGCTTTCCCCTCAAGAAGCCTTTCGCTAAGATAGTTCCTGTGGAATTGGCAAAGTGATATTTGGAAGCCCATAGAGGGCTATAGTGAAAAAGGAAATATCCTCAGATGAAATCTGGAAAGAAGCTTTATAAGAAACTACTCTGTTTTGTGTGACTTTCACTCACAGAGTTACATCTGTATTAACTGGATCTCTTTGCCAGCCTTATTTCTGTGGAATCTGAGAACAGATATTTCAGATCACTTTGAAGACTATAGGGACAAAGGAATTATCCTCCGATAACAAAGAGCAAGAAGCTTTCTGAGAAACTTCTTTGTGTTCTGTGAAATCATCTCACAGAGTTACAGCTTTAACCTCAAGAAGCCTTTCGCTAAGACAGTTCTTGTGGAATTGGCAAAGTGATATTCGGAAGCCCATAGAGGGCTATGGTTAAAAAGGAAATATCCTCAGATGAAATCTGGAATGAAGCTTTCTGAGAAACTGCTTAGAGTTCTGCTAATTCATCTCACATAGATATATCTGTATTTCGTGGATCTCTTTGTTAGCCTTATTTCTGTGGAATCTGAGAACAGATATTTCGGATCCCTTTGAAGACTCTAGGGCCAAAGGAAATATCCTCCGATAACAAAGAGTAAGAAGCTTTCTGAGTAACTTCTTTGTGTTCTGTGAAATCATCTCACAGAGTTACAGCTTTCTCCTCAAGAAGCCTTTCGGAAAGACAGTTCTTGTGGAATTGGCAAAGTGATATTTGGAAGCCCATAGAGGGCTATGGTGAAAAAGGAAATATCCTCAGATGAAATCTGGAAAGAAGCTTTCTGAGAAACTGCTCTGTGATGTGTGTCTTCCACTCACAGATTTACATATGTATTTCGTGGATCTCTCTGCTAGCCTTATTTCTGTGGAATCTGCGAACAGATATTTCGGATCCCTTTGAAGACAATAGGGCCAAAGGAAATATCCTCCGATAACAAAGAGCAAGAAGATTTCTGAGAAACTTCTTTGTGTTCTGTGAAATCATCTCACAGAGTGACAGCTTTCCCCTCAAGAAGCCTTTCGGTAAGACAATTCTTGTGGAATTGGCAAAATAATATTTGGAAGCCCATAGAGGGTATATTGAAAAAGGAAATATCCTCAGAAGAAATCTGTAAAGAAGGTTTCTGAGAAACTGCTTAGTGTTCTCTTAATTCATCTCACAGAGTTACATCTGTAATTCGTGGATCTCTTTGCTAGATTTATTTCTGAGAAATCTGAGAACAGATATTTCAGATCCCATTGAAGACTATAGGGCCACAGGAAATATCCTCCGATAACAAAATGAAAGAAGCTTTCTGAGAAACTTCTTTGTGTTCTGTGAAATCATCTCACAGACTTACAGCTTTCCCTTCAAGAAGCCTTTCGCTAAGACAGTTCTCGTGGAATTGGCAAAGTGATATTTGGAGGCCCGTAGAGGGCTATGGTGAAAAAGGAAATATCCTTAGATGAAATCTGTAAAAGAGCTTTCTGAGAAAGTGCTCTGTGATGTGTGACTTACACTCACAGAGTTACATCTGTATTTCGTGGATCTCTGTGCTAACCTTATTTCTTTGGAATCTGACAACAGATATTCCGGATCCCTTTGAAGACTATAGGGCCAAAGGAAATATCCTCCGATAACAAAGAGAAAGAAGCTTTCTGAGAAACTTCTTTGTGTTCGGTGAAATCATCTCACAGAGTTACAGCTTTCCCCTCAAGAAGCCTTTCGCTTAGACAGTTCTTGTGGAATTGGCAAAGTGATATTTGGAAGCCCATAGAGGGCTAGGGTGAAAAAGGAAATATCCTCAGATGAAATCTGGAAAGAAGCTTTCTGAGAAACTGCTTAGTGTTCTGTTAATTCATCTGAGAGAGTTACGTCTGTATTTCGTGGATTCCTTTGCTAGCCTTTTTTCTGTGGAATCTGAGAGCAGATATTTCGGATCCCTTTGATGACTGTAGGGCCCAAGGAAATATCCTCCGATAACAAAGAGAAAGAAGCTTTCTGGGAAACTTCTTTGTATTCTGTGAAATCATCTCATAGAGTTACAGCTTTCACCTCAAGAAGCCTTTCGCTAAGACAGTTCCTGTGGAATTGGCAAAGTGATATTTGGAAGCCCTTAGAGGGCTATGGTGAAAAAGGAAATATCTTCAGATGAAATCTGGAAAGAAGCTTTATGTGAAACTGCTCTTGATGTGTGACTTCCACTCACAGAGTTACATCTGTATTTCGTGGATCTCTTTGCTAGTCGTATTTGTGTGGAATCTGAGAACAGAAATTTCTGATCCCTTTGAAGACTCCAGGGCCAAAGAAATATCCTCCGATAACAAAGAGAAAGAAGCTTTCTGAGAAACTTCTTTGTGTTCTGTGAAATCATCTCACAGAGTTACAGTTTTCCACTCAAGAAGCCTTATTTGGAATCCCATAGAGGGCTATGTTGAAAAAGGAAATATCCTACGATGAAATCTGGAAAGAAGTTTTCTGAGAAACTGCTCTGTGATGTGTGACTTCCACTCACAGAGTTACATCTGTATTTCGTGGATCTCTTTGCTAGCCTTATTTCTGTGGAATCTGAGAACAGATATTTCGGATCCCTTTGAAGACTATGGGACCAAAGGAAATATCCTCCGATAACAAAGAGAAAGAAGCTTTCTGAGGAACTTCTTTGTGTTCTGTGAAATCATCTCACAAAGTTACAGCTTTTCACTCAAGAAGCGTTTCGCTAAGACAGTTCTTGTGGAATTGGCAAAGTGATATTTGGAAGCCCATAGAGGGCTATGGTGAAAAAGGAAATATCCTCAGATGAAATCTGGAAAGAAGCTTTCTTAGAAACTGCTTTGTGTTCTGTTAATTCATCTCTCAGTGTTTCATCTGTATTTCGTGGATCTCTTTGCTAGCCTTATTTCTGTGGAATCTGAGAACAGATATTTCGGATCCGTTTGAAGACTATAGGGCCAAAGGAAATATCCTCCGATAACAAAGAGAAAGAAGCTTTCTGAGAAACTTCTTTGTGTTCTGTGAAATCATCTCACAGAGTTACAGCTTTCCCCTCAAGAACGCTTTCACTAAGACAGTTCTTGTGGAATTGGCAAAGTGATATTTGGAACCCCAAGAGGGCTATGGTGAAAAAGGAAATATCCTAAGATGAAATCTGCGAAGAAGCTTTCTGAGTAACTGCTTAGTCTTCTGTTAATTCAACTCTCAGAGTTACATCTGTATTTCGTGGATGTCTTTGCTAGCCTTGTTTCTCTGAAATCTGAAAACAGATATTTAGGATCCTTTTGAAAACTATAGGGCCAAAGGAAATATCCTCCGATAACAAAGAGAAAGAAGCTTTCTGTGAAACTTCTTTGTTTTCTGTGAAATCATCTTACAGAGTTACAGCTTCCCCTCAAGAAGCCTTTCGCTAAGACAGTTCTTGTGGAATTGGTAAAGTGATATATGGAAGCCCATAGAGAGCTATAGTGAAAAAGGAAATATCCTCAGATGAAATCTGGAAAGAAGCTTTCTGAGAAACTGCTCTCTGAAGTGTGACTTCCATTAAAAGTGTTACATCTGTATTTTTGGTTCTCTTTGCTAGCCTTATTTCTGTGGAATCTGAGAACAGATATTTCGGATCCCTTTGAAGACTATAGGGCCAAAGGAAATATCCTCCGATAACAAAGAGATAGAAGCTTTCTTAGAAACTTCTCTGTATTCTGTGAAATCATCTCACAGAGTTACAGCTTTCCCCTCAAGAAGCCTTTCGATAATATAGTTCTTGTGGAATTGGAAAAGTGATATTTGGAAGTCCATAGAGGGCTATGGTGAAAAAGGAAATATCCTCAGATGAAATCTGCTAAGAAGCTTTCTGAGAAACTGCTTAGTGTTCTGTTAATTCATCTCACAGCGTTAAATCAGTATTTAGTGGTCTCTTTGCTAGCCTTATTTCTGTATAATCTGAGAACAGATATTTCGGATCCCTTTGAAGACTACAGGGCCAAAGGAAATATCCTCGGATAACAAAGAGCAAGAACATTTCTGAAAAACTTCTTTGTGTTCTGTGAAATCATCTCACAGAGGTACAGCTTTCCCCTCAAGAAGCCTTTCGCTAAGAATGTTCTTGTGGAAATGGCAAAGTGATATTGGAAGCCCTTAGAGGGCTATGGTGAAAAAGGAAATATCCTCAGATGAAATCTGGAGAGAAGCTTTCTGAGAAACAGCTTAGTGTTCTCTTAATTCATCTAACAGACTTACAACAGTATATCGTGAATCTATTTGCTAGCCTTATTTCTGTGGAATCTGAGAACAGATATTTCGGATCCCTTTGAAGACTATAGGGCCTTGGAAAATATCCTCCAATAACAAAGAGATAGAAGCTTTCTGTAAACTTCATTGTGTTCTGTGAAATCATCTCACAGAGTTACAGCTTCCCCTCAAGAAACCTTTCGCTAAGACAGCTGTTGTGGAATTGGCAAAGTGATATTTGGAAGCCCATAGAGGGCTATGGTGAAAAAGGAAATATCCTCAGATGAAATCTGGAAAGAAGCTTTCTGAGAAACTGCTAGTCTTCCCTTAATTCATCTCACAGTCTTACAATAGTATTTCGTGGATCCCTTTGCTAGCCTTATTTCTCTGGAATCTGATAATAGATATTTCGGATCCTTTTGAAAACTATAGGGCCAAAGGAAATATCCTCCGATAAAAAAGAGAAAGTAGCTTTCTGAGAAACTTCTTTGTTTTCTGTGAAATCATCTCACAGAGTTACAGCTTTCCACTCAAGAAGCCTTTCAATAAGACAGTTCTTGTGGAATTGGCAAAGTGATATTTGGAACCCCAGAGGTCTATGATGAAAAAGGAAATATCCTCTCATGAAATCTGGAATGAAGCTTTCCGAGAAACAGCTCTGTGATGTGTGAGTTCCACTCACAGAGTCAAATCTCTATTTCTTGGATCTCTTTACTAGCCTTATTTCTGTGGAATCTGAGAACAGATATTTCGGATCCCTTTGAAGAGTATAGGGCCAAAGGAAATATCCTCCGATAACAAAGAGAAAGAGCCTTTCTGAGAAACTTCTCTGTGTTCTGTGAAATCATCTCACAGAGTTACAACTATCCCCTCAAGAAGCCTTTCGCTAAGAGAGTTCTTGTGGAATTTGAAAAGTCATATTTGGAAGCCCATAGAGGGCTATGGTGAAAAAAGAAATATGCTCAGATGAAATCTGGAAAGAAGCTTTCCGAGAAAATGCTCTGTGATGTGTGACTTCCACTCACAGAGTTACATCTGTATTTCGTGGATTTCTTTACTAGCCTTATTTCTGTAGAATCTGAGAACAGATATTTCGGAACCCTTTGAAGACTCTAGGGCCAAAGGAAATATCCTCCGATAACAAAGAGAAAGAAGCTTTCTGAGAAACTTCTTTGTGTTCTGTGAAATCATCGCACAGAGTTATAGCTTTCCCCTCAAGAAGCCTTTCGCTAAGACAGTTCTTGTCGAATTGGCAAAGTGATATTTGGAACCCCTGGAGGGCTATGGTGAAAAAAGAAATATCCCCAGATGAAATCTGGAAAGAAGCTTTCTGAGAAGCTGCTTAGTCTTCTGTTAATTCAACTCACAGAGTTACATCTCTATTTCGTGGATCTCTTTGCTAGCCTTATTTCTGTGGAATCTGAGAACAGATATTTCGGATACCTTTGAAGACTATAGGGCCAATGAAATATCCTCCGATAACAAAGAGAAAGAAGGTTTCTGAGAAGCTTCTTTGTGTTCTGTTAAATCATCTCAGAGAGTTACAGCTTTGCCTTCAAGAAACCTTTCACTAAGACAGATTTTTTGCAATTGGCAAAGTGATATTTAGAAGCCCATAGAGGGCTGTGTTGAAAAAGGAAATATCCTCAGATGAAATCTGGAAAGAAAATTTTTGACAAACTGCTCTATGATGTGTGAATTCTACTCACAGAGTTATATCGCTATTTCGTGTATATCTTAGCTAGCCTTATTTCTGTGGAATCTGAGAACAGATATTTCGGATCCTTTTGAAGACTATGGGGCCAAAGGAAATATCATCCGAAAACAAAGAGAAAGAAGATTTCAGAGAAACTTCTTGGTTTTCTGTGAAATCATCTCACAGAGTTACAGCTTTTCCCTCAAGAAGCCTTTCGCTAAGACAGTTCTTGTGGAATTGGCAAAGTGATATTTGGAAGCCCATAGAGGGCTCTGGTGAAAAAGGAAATATCCTCAGATGAAATCTGGAAAGTAGGTTTCTGAGAAACTGCTCTGTGATATGTGACTGCCACTCACAGAGTTACATCGGTATTTCGTGTAAGTCTTAGCTAGCCTTATTTCTGTGGAATCTGAGAACAGATATTTCGGATCCTTTTGAAGACTATGGGGCCAAAGGAAATATCATCCGAAAACAAAGAGAAAGAAGATTTCAGAGAAACTTCTTGGTTTTCTGTGAAATCATCTCACAGATTTACAGCTTTTCCCTCAAGAAGCCTTTCGCTAAGACAGTTCTTGTGGAATTGGCAAAGTGATATTTGGAAGCCCATAGAGGGCTCTGGTGAAAAAGGAAATATCCTCAGATGAAATCTGGAAAGAAGCTTTCTGAGAAACTGTTTAGTGTTCTGTTAATTCATCTCACAGAGTTACATCTGTATTTCGTGGATCTCTTTGCTAGCCTTATTTCTGTGGAATCTGAGAACAGATATTTCGGATCTCTTTGAAGACTCTAGGGCCAAAGGAAATATCCTCTGATAACAAAGAGAAAGAAGCTTTCTGAGAAACCTGTTTGTGTTCCTTGAAATCATCTCACAGAGTTACAGCTTTCCCCTCAAGAAGCCTTTCGCTTAGACAGTTCTTGTGGAATTGACAAAGTGATATTTGGAAGCCCATAGCGGGCTAGGGGGAAAAAGGAAATATCCTCAGATGAAATCTGGAAAGAAGCATTCTGAGAAACTGTTTAGTGTTCTGTTAATTCATCTCACAGGGTTACATCTGTATTTCGTGGATCTCTTTGCTAGCCTTATTTCTGTGGAATCTGAGAACAGATATTTCGGATCCTTTTGAAGACTATAGGGCCAAAGAAATATCCTCCGATAACAGAGAGAAAGAAGCTTTCTGAGAAACTTCTTTGTGTTCTGTGAAATCATCTCAGAGAGTTACAGTTTTACCTTCAAGAAGCCTTTCACTAAGACAGTTCTTGTGGAATTGGCAAAGTGATATTTGGAAGCCCATAGAGGGCTATGGTGAAAAAGGAAATATCCTCAGATGAAATCTGGAAAGAAGCGTTCTGAGAAACTGCTCTGTGATGTGTGACTTCCGCTCACAGAGTTACTTCTGTATTTCGTGGATCTCTTGCTAGCCTTATTTCTGTGAAATCTGATAACAGATATTTCGGATCCCTTTGAAGACTATAGGGCCAAAGGAAATATCCTCGGATAACAAAGAGAAAGAAGCTTTCTGAGAAACTTCTTTGTGTTCTGGAAATCATCTCACAGAGTTACAGCTTTCCCCTCAGGAAGCCTTTCGCTAAGACAGTTCCTGTGGAATTGGCAAAGTGATATTTGGAAGCCCATAGAGGGCTAGGATGAAAAAGGAAATATCCTCAGAAGAAATCTGGAAAGAAGCTTTCTGAGAATCTTCTCTGTAATGTGTGACTTCCACTCACAGAGTTACATCTGTATATCGTGGATCTCTTTGATAGCCTTATTTCTGTGGAATCTGAGAACAGACAATTAGGATCCTTTTGAAGGATATAGGGCTAAGGGAAATATCCTCCGATAACAGACAGAAAGAATGTTTCTGAGAAACTTGTGTTCTTGGAAATCATCTCACAGAGTTACAGCTTTCCCCTCAAGAAGCCTATCACTAAGACAGTTCTTGTGGAATTGGCAAAGTGATATTTGGAAGCCCATTGAGGGATACGGTGAAAATGGAAATATCCTCAGATGAAATCTGGGGGGAAGCTTTCTGAGAAACTGCTCTGTGATGTGTGACTTCCAGTCACAGAGTTACATCTGTATTTCCTGGATCTCTTTGCTAGCCTTATTTCTGTGGAATCTGAGAACAGATATTTCGGATCCCTTTGAAGGCTACAGGGCCAAAGGAAATATCCTCCGATAACAAAGAGAAAGAAGCTTTCTGAGAAACTTCTTTGTGTTCTGTCAAATCTTCTCACAGTGTTACAGCTTTCCCCTCAAGAATCCTTTCGCGGAGACAGTTCTTGTGGAATTGGCAAAGTGATATTTGGAAGCCCATAGAGGGCTATGGTGAAAAATTAGATATCCTCAGATGAAATCTGGAAAGAAGCTTTCTGAGAAACTGTTTAGTGTTCTGTTAATTCATCTCACAGAGTTATATCTGTTTTTCGTGGATCTCTTTGCTAGCCTTATTTCTGTGGAATCTCAGAACAGATATTTCGGATCCTTTTGAAGACTATAGGGCCAAAGGAAATATCCTCCGATAACAGAGAGAAAGAAGCTTTCTGAGAAACTTCTTTGTGTTCTGTGAAATCATCTCACAGAGTTATAGCTTTCCACTCAAGAAGCCTTTCGCTAAGACAGTTCTTGTGGAATTGGCAAAGTGATATTTGGAAGCCCCTAGAGGGCTATGTTGAAAAAAGAAATATCCTCAGATGAAATCTGGAAAGAAGCATTCTGAGAAACTGCTCTGTGATGTGTGACTTCCGTTCACAGAGTTACATTTGTATTTCGTGGATCTCTTTGCTTGCCTTTTTTCTGTGGAATCTGAGAACAGATATTTCGGTTCCCTTTGAAGACTCTATGGCCAAAGGAAATATCCTCCGATAACAAAGAGAAAGAAGCTATCTGAGAAACTTCTTTCTGTTCTGTGAAATCATCTCACAGAGTTACAGCTTTCCCTTCAAGAAGACTTTCGCTAAGACAGTTCTCGTGGAATTGGCAAAGTGATATTTGGAAGCCTGTAGAGGGCTATTGTGAAAAAGGAAATATCCTCAGGTGAAATCTGGAAAGAAGCTTTGTGAGAAACTTCTTAGTGTTCTGTTAATTCATCGCACAGAGTTACATCTCTATTTCGTGGATCTCTTTGCTAGCCTTATTTCTGTGGAATCTGAGAACAGATATTTCGGATCCCTTTGAAGACTATAGGGCCAAAGGTAATATCCTCCGATAACAAAGAGAAAGAAGCTTTCTGAGAAACTTCTTTGTGTTCTGTGAAATCATCTCACAGAGTTACACCTTTCCCCTCAAGAAGCCTTTCGCTAAGACAGTTATTGTGTAATTGGCAAAGTGATATTTGGAAGCCCCTGGAGGGCTATGGTGAAAAAGAAAATATCCTCAGATGAAATCTGGAAAGAAGCTTTATGAGAAACTGCTCTGTGATGTGTGACTTCCACTCACAGAGTTACATCTGTATTTCCTGGATCTCTTTGCTAGCCTTATTTCTGTGGAATCTGAGAACAGATATTTCGGATCCCTTTGAAGAATATAGGGCCACTGGAAATATACTTCGATAACAAAGAGAAAGAAGCTTTCTGAGAAACTTCTTTGTGTTCTGTGAAATCATCTCACAGAGTTACAGCTTTCCCCTCAAGAAGCCTTTCACCAAGATAGTTCTTGTGGAATTGGAATAGTGATATTTGGAAGTCTGTAGAGGTCTATGGTGAAAAAGGAAATATCCTCAGGTGAAATCTGGAAAGAAGCTTTGTGAGAAACTTCTTAGTGTTCTGTTAATTCATCGCACAGAGTTACATCTGTATTTCGTGGATCTCTTTGCTAGCCTTATTTCTGTGGAATCTGAGAACAGATATTTCTGAACCCTTTGAAGACTATAGGGCTAAAGGAAATATCGTCCGATAACAAAGAGAAAGAAGCTTTCTGAGAAACTTCTTTGTGTTCTGTGAAATCATCTCACAGAGTTACAGCTTTCCTCTAATGAAGCTTTCGCTAAAACAGTTCTTGTGGAATTGGCAAAGTGATATATGGAAGCCCATAGAGGGCTATGGTGAAAAAGGAAATATCCTCAGATGAAATCTGGAAAGAAGCTTTCTGAGAAACTGCTCTGTGATGTGTGACTTCCACTCACAGAGTTACATCTGTATTTCGTGAATCTCTTTGCTAGCCTTATTTCTGTGGAACCTGAGAACAGATATTTCTGATCCCTTTGAAGACTATAGGGCCAAAGGAAATATCCTCCGATAACAAAGAGAATGAAGCTTTCTGAGAAACTTCTTTGTGTTCTGTGAAATCATCTCACAGAGTTACAGCTTTCTCCTCAAGAAGCCTTTAGCTAAGACAGTTCTTGTGGAATTGGCAGAGTGATATTTGGAAGCCCTTAGAGGGTACGGTGAAAAAGGAAATATCCTCAGATGAAATCTGGAAAGAAGCTTTCTGAGAAACTGCTTAGTGTTCTGTCAATTAATCTCACAGAGTCACATCTGTATTTCGTGGATCTATTTGCTAGCCTTATTTCTGTGGAATCTGAGAACAGATATTTCGGATCCCTTTGAAGACTATAGGGCCCAAGGAAATATCTTCCGATAAAAAAGAGAAAGAAGCTTTCAGAGGAACTTCTTTGTGTTCTGGGAAATCATCTCACAGAGTTACAGCTTTCCCCTCAAGAAGGCTTTCACCAAGATAGTTCTTGTGGAATTGGCATAGTGATATTTGGAGGTCTGTAGAGGTCTATGGTTAAAAAGAAAATATCCTCAAATAAAATCTGGAAAGAAGCTTTCTGAGAAACTGCTTAGAGTTCTGCTAATTCATCTCACAGAGTTTCGTCTGTATTTCGTGGATCTCTTTGCTAGCCTTATTTCTGTGGAATCTGAGAACAGATATTTCTTATCACTTTAAAGATTCTAGGGCCAAAGGAAATATCCTCCGATAACAAAGAGAAAGAAGCTTTCTCCGAAACTTCTTTGTGTTCTGTGAAATCATCTCACAGAGTTACAGCTTTCCCCTCAGGAAGCCTTTCGCTAAGACAGTTCTTGTGGAATTGCCGAAGTGATATTTGGAAACCCATAGAGGGTATGGTGAAAAAGGAAATATCCTCAGATAAAATCTGTAAAGAAGCTTTCTGAGAAACTGCTCTGTGATGTGTGACTTCCACTCACAGAGTTACATCTGTATTTCGTGGATCTCTTTGTTAGCCTTATTTCTGTGGAATCTGAGAACAGATATTTCGGATCCCTTTGAAGACTATAGGGCCAAAGGAAATATCCTCCGATAACAAAGAGAAAGAAGCTTTCTGAGAAACTTCTTTGTGTTCTGTGAAATCATCTCACAGAGTTACAGCTTTCCCTTCAAGAAGCCTTTCGCTAAGACAGTTCTCGTGGAATTTGCAAAGTGATATTTGGAATCCCATAGAGGGCTATGGTGAAAAAGGGAATATCCTCAGATGAAATCTGGAAAGAAGCTTTCTGAGAAACTGCTTAGTGTTCGGTTAATTCATCTCACACAGTTAAATCTGTATTTCGTGGATCTCCTTGCTAGCCTTATTTCTGTGGAATCTGAGAACCGATATTTCGGATCCCTTTGAAGACTATAGGGCCAAAGGAAATATCCTCCGATAATAAAGAGAAAGAAGCTTTCTGAGAAACTTCTTTGTGTTCTCTGAAAACATCTCACATATTTACAGCTTTCCACTCAAGAAGCATTTCACTAAGAGAGTTGTTGGTTAATTGGCAAAGTGATATTTGGAAGCCCATAGAGGGTATGGTGAAAAAGTAAATATCCTCAGATGAAATCTGGAAAGAAGCTTTCTTAGAAACTGCTTAGCATTCCGTTAAATCATCTCACAGAGTTACATCTGTATTTCGTGGATCTCTTTGTTAGGCTTATTTCTGTGGAACCTGAGAACAGATATTTTGGATCCCTTTGAAGAGAATAGGGCCAAAGGAAATATCTTCCGATAACAAAGAGAAAGAAGCTTTCTGAGGAAATTTTTGTGTTCTGTGAAATCATCTCACAGAGTTACAGCTTTTCACTCAAGAAGCCTTTCGCTAAGACAGTTCTAGTGGAATGGTCAAAGTGATATTTGGAAGCCCATAGAGGGCTAGGGTGAAAAAGGAAATATCCTCAGATGAAATCTGGAAAGAAGCTTTCTGAGAAACTGCTCTGTGATGTGGACTTCCGCTCTCAGAGTTACATCTGTATTTCGTGGATCTCTCTGCTAGCCATATTTCTTTTGAATCTGAGAACAGATAATTCGGATCCCTTTGAAGACTATATGGCCAAAGGAAATATCTTCCGATAACAAAGAGAAAGAAGCTGTCTCAGGAACTTCTTTGTGTTCTGTGAAACCATCTCACAGAGTTACAGCTTTCCCCTCAAGAAGCCTTTCGCTAAGACAGTTCTTGTGGAATTGGCATAGTGATATTTGGAAGCCCTTAGAGGGCTCTGGTGAAAAAGGAAATATCCTCAGATGAAATCTGGAAAGAAGCTTTCGGAGAAACTGGTCTGTGATGTGTGACTTCCGCTCACAGAGTTACATCTGTATTTCGTGGATCTCTTTGCTAGCCTTATTTCTGTGAAATCTGAGAATAGATATTTCGGATCCCTCTGAAGACTATAGGGCCAAAGGAAACATCCTCTGATAACAAAGAGAAAGAAACTTTCTGAGGAACTTCTTTGCGTTCTGTGAAATCATCTCACAGAGTTACAGCTTTCACCTCAAGAAGCCTTTCGCTAAGACAGTTCTTGTGGAATTGGCAAAGTGATATTTGGAAGCCCATAGAGGGCTAAGGAGAAAAAGAAATATCCTCAGATGAAATCTGGAAAGAAGCTTTCTGAGAAACTGGTTAGTGCTCTGTTAATTCATCTCACAGAGTTACATCTGTATTTCGTGGATCTCCTTTCTAGCCTGTTTCTGTGGAATCTGAGAACAGATATTTAGGATCCCTTTGAAGACTATAGGGCCAAAGGAAATATCCTCCAATAACAAAGAGAAAGAAGCTTTCTGAGAAACTTCTTTGTGTTCTGTGAAATCATCTCACAGAGTTACAGCTTTCCCCTCAAGAAGCCTTTCGCTAAGACAGTTCTTGTGGAATTGGCAAAGTGATACTTGGAAGCCCATAGAGGGCTATGGTGACAAAGGAAATATCATCAGATGAAATCTGGAAAGAAGCTTTCTGAGAAACTATTTACTGTTCTGTTAATTCATCTCACAGAGCTACACCTATATTTCTTGGATCTCTTTGCTAGGCTTATTCTGTGGAATCTGAGAACAGATATTTCGGATCCCTTTGAAGACTATAGGGCCAAAGGAAATAACTTCCGATAACAAAGAGAAAGAAGCTTTCTGAGGAACTCCTTTGTGTTCTGTGAAATCATCTCACAGAGTTACAGCTTTCCCCTCAAGAAGCCTTTCGCTAAGACAGTTCTCGTGGAAATGGCAAAGTAATATTTGGAAGCCCATAGAGGGCTATGGTGAAAAAGGAAATATCCTCAGATGAAATCTGGAAAGAAGCTTTCTGAGAAACTGCTTAGTGTTCTGTTAATTCATCTCAAAGAGTTACATCTGTATTTCGTGGATCCCATTGCTAGCCTTATTTCTGTGGAATCTGAGAAAAGATATTTCGGATCCTTTTGAAGACTATAGAGCCAAAGGAAATATCCTCCGATAACAAAGAGAATGAAGCTTTCTGAGAAACTTCTATGTGTTCTTTGAAATCATTTCACAGAGTTACAGATTTCCCCACAAGAAGCCTTTCACTAAGACAGTTCTTGTGGAATTGGCAAAGTGATATTTGGAAGCCCATAGAGGGCTATGGTGAAAAAGGAAATATCCTCAGATGAAATCTGGAAAGAAGATTTCTGAGGAACTGCTTAGAGTTTTGTTAATTCATCTCACCGAGTTACATCTGTATTTCGTGGATCTCTTTGCTAGCCTTATTTCTGTGGAATCTGAGAACAGATATTTCGGATCCCTTTGAAGACAATAGGGCCAAAGGAAATATCCACGATAACAAAGAGAAAGAAGCTTTCTGAGAAAATTCTTTGTGTTCTGTGTAATCATCTCACAGAGTTACACCTTTCCCCTCAAGAAGCCTTTCGCTAAGACAGTTCTTGTGGAATTGGCAAAGTGATATTTAGAAGCCCATAGAGGGCTATGGTGAAAAAGGAAATATACTCCGATGAAATCTGGAAAGAAGCTTTCGGACAAACTGCTCTGTGATGTGTTACTTAAACTCACCGAGTTACATCTGTATTTCGTGGATCTCTTTGCTAGCCTTATTTCCGAGGAATCTGAGAACACATATTTTGGATCCCTTTGAAGACTATAGGGCCAAAGGAAATATCCTCCAATAACAAAGAGAAAGAAGCTTTCTGAGAAACTTCTTTGTGTTCTGTGAAATCGTCTCACAGAGTTACAGCTTTCCCCTAAAGAAGCCTTACGCTAAGACAGTTCTTGTGGAATTGGCAAAGTGATACTTGGAAGCCCATAGAGGGCTATGGTGACAAAGGAAATATCATCAGATGAAATCTGGAAAGAAGCTTTCTGAGAAACTATTTACTCTTCTGTTAATTCATCTCACAGAGCTACACCTGTATTTCTTGGATCTCTTTGCTAGGCTTATTTCTGTGGAATCTGAGAACAGATATTTCGGATTCCTTTGAAGACAATAGGGCCATAGGAAATATCCTCCGATAACAAAGACAAAGAAGCTTTCTGAGAAAATTCTTTGTGTTCTGTGAAATCATCTCACAGAGTTACAGCTTTTCCTTCAAGAAGCCTTTCGCTAAGACAGTTCTCTTGGAATTGGCAAGGTGATATTTGGAAGCCCATAGAGGGCTATGGTGAAAAAGGGAATATCCTGAGATGAAATCTGGAAAGAAGCTTTCTGAGAAACTGCTTAGTGTTCTGTTAATTCATATCAGAGAGTTACATCTGTATTTCGTGGATCTCTTTGCTAGCCTTTTTTCTGTGGAATCTGAGAACAGATATTTCGGATCCCTTTGCCGACTCTAGGGACAAAAGAAATATCCTCCGATAACAAAGAGAAAGAAGCTTTCTGAGAAACTTCTTTGTGTTCTGTGAAATCATCTCACAGAGTTACAGCCTTCCCCTCAGCTAACCTTTCGCTAAGACAGTTCTTGTGGAATTGGCAAAGTGATATTTGGAAGCCCATAGAGGGCTATGGTTAAAAAGGAAATATCCTCACATGAAATCTGGAAAGAAGCTTTCTGAAAAACTGCTTTGAGTTCTGTTAATTCATCTCACAGAGTTACATCTGTATTTCGTGGATCTCTTTGCTAGCCTTATTTCTGTGGAATCTGAGACAGATATTTCGGATCCCTATGAAGACTATAGGGCCAAAGGAAATATCCTCCTATAACAAAGAGAAAGAAGCTTCCTGAGAAACTTCTTTGTGTTCTGTGAAATCATCTCACAGAGTTACAGCTTTCCTCTCTAGAAGCCTTTCGCTAAGACAGTTCTTGTGGAATTGTCAAAGTGATATTTGGAAGCCCTTAGAGGGCTATTGAGAAAAAGGAAATATCCTCAGATGAAATCTGGAAAGAAGCTTTCTGAGAAACTGCTTAGTGTTCTGTTATTTCATCTCACAGAGTCGAATCTGTATTTCGTGGATCTCTTTGCTAGCCATGTTTCTGTGGAAGCTGAGAACAGATATTTTGGATCCCTTTGAAGACTACAGGGCCAAAGGAAATATTCTCCGATAACAAAGAGAAAGAAGCCTTCTGATAAACTAGTTTGTGGTCTGTGAAATCATCTCACAGAGTTACAGCTTTTCCCTCCAGAAGCCTTTCGCTAAGACAGTTCTTGTGGAATTGGCAAAGTATTATCTGGAAGCCCATAGAGGGCTACGGTGAAAAAGGACATATCCTCAGATGAAATCTGGAAAGAAGCTTTCTGAGAAACTGCTTAGTGTTCCGTTAACTCATCTCACAGAGTTACATATGTATTTCCTGGATCTCTTTGCTAGCCTTATTTCTGTGGAATCGGAGAAGAGATATTTCGGATCGTTTTGAAGACTACAGGGCCAAAGGAAATATCCTCCGATAACAAAGAGAAAGAAGCTTTCTGAGAAACTTCTTTGTGTTCTGTGAAATCATCTCACAGAGTTACAGCTTTCCCCTCAAGAAGCCTTTCGCTAAGACAGTTCTTGAGGAATTGGCAAAGTGATATTTGGAAGCCCAAAGGGGGCTATGGTGAAAAAGGAAATATCCTCAGATGAAATCTGGAAAGAAGCTTTCTGAGAAACTGCCTAGTGTTCTGTTAATTCGTCTCACAGAGTTAAATTTGTATTTCGTGGATCTCCTTGCTAGCCTTATTTCTGTGGAATCTGAGAACAGATATTTCGGAACCCTTTAAAGACTACAGGGCCAAAGGAAATATCCCCCGACAAAAAAGAGAAAGAAGCTTTCTGAGAAACTTCTTTGTGTTCTGTGAAATCATCTCACAGAGTTTCAGCTTTCCACTCTAGAAGCCATTCACTAAGACAGTTGTTGGGTAATTGGCAAAGTGATATTTGGAAGCCCATAGAGGATATGGTGAAAAAGGAAATATCCTCAGATGAAATCTGGAAAGAAGCTTTCTGAGAAACTGCTTAGTATTCTGTTAAATCATCTCACAGAGTTACATCTGTATTTCTTGGATCTGTTTGTTAGGCTTATTTCTGTGGAATCTGAGAACAGATATTTCGGATCCCTTTGAAGACTATAGGGCCAAATGAAATATCCTGCGATAACAAAGAAAAAGAAGCTTTCTGAGAAACTTCTTTGTGTTCTCTGATATCATCTCACAGAGTTACAGCTTTCCCCTCAAGAAGCCTTTCGCTAAGACAGTTCTTGTGGAATTGGCAAAGTTATATTTGGAATCCCATAGAGGGCTATGTTGAAAAAGGAAATATCCTACGATGAAATCTGGAAAGAAGTTTTCTGAGAAACTGCTCTGTGATGTGTGACTTCCACTCACAGAGTTACATCTGTATTTCGTGGATCTCTTTGCTAGCCTTATTTCTGTGGAATCTGAGAACAGATATTTCGGATCCCTTTGAAGACAATAGGGCCAAAGGAAATATCCTCCGATAACAAAGAGAAAGAAGCTTTCTGAGGAACTTCTTTGTGTTCTGTGAAATCATCTCACAGAGATACAGCTTTTCACTCAAGTAGCCTTTCGCTTAGACAGTTCTTGTGGAATTGGCAAAGTGATATTTGGAAGCACATAGAGGGCTACGGTGAAATAGGAAATATCCTCAGATGAAATCTGGAAAGAAGCTTTCTGAGAAACTGCTTAGTGTTCTGTTAATTCATCTCACAGAGTTACGTCTGTATTTCCTGGATTCCTTTGCTAGCCTTATTTCTGTGGAATCTGAGAGCAGATATTTCGGATGCCTTTGAAGACTATACGGCCAAAGGAAATATCCTCCGATAACAAAGAGAAAGAAGCTATCTGAGAAACTTCTTTGTGTTCTGTGAAATCATCTCACAGAGTTACAGCTTTCCCTTCAAGAAGCCTTTCGCTAAGACAGTTCTCGTGGAATTGGCAAAGTGATATTTGGAGGCCTATAGAGGGCTATGGTGAAAAAGGAAATATCCTCAGATGAAATCTGGAAAGAAGGTTTCTCAGAAACTGCTTAGTGTTCTGTTAATTCATCTCACAGAGTTACATCTGTATTTCGTGGATCTCTGTGCTAGCCTTATTTCTGTGGAATCTGAGATCAGATATTTCGGATCCCTTTGAAGATTATAGGGCCAAATGAAATATCCTCCGATAACAAAGGGAAAGAAGCTTTCTGAGAAACTTTTTTGTTTTCTGTGAAACATCTCACAGAGTTACAGCTTTCCCCTCAAGAAGCCTTTCGCTAAGACAGTTCTTGTGGAATTGGCAAAGTGACATTTGGTAGCCCATAGGGGGCTATGGTGAAAAAGGAAATATCCTCAGATGAAATCTGGAAAGAAGCTTTCTGAGAAACTGCTTAGAGTTCTGTTAATTCATCTCAGAAAGTTACATCTGTATTTCGTGGATCTCTTGCTAGCCTTATCTCTGTGGAATCTGAGAACTGATATTTCGGATCCCTTTGAAGACTCTAGGGCCAAAGGAAATATCCTCCGATAACAAAGAGCAAGAAGCTTTCTGAGAAACTTCTTTGTGTTCTGTGAAATCATCTCACAGAGTTACAGCTTTCCCCTCAAGAAGCCTTTCGCTAAGACAATTCCTGTGGAATTGGCAAAGTGATATTTGGAAGCCCATAGAGGGTTATGGTGAAAAAGGAAATATCCTCAGATGAAATCTGGAAAGAAGCTTTATGAGAAATTGCTCTGTGATGTGTGACTTCCACTCACAGAGTTACATCTGTATTTCGTGGATATCTTTGCTAGCCTTATTTCTGTGGAATCTGAGAACAGATATTGCGGATCCCTTTGAAGACTATAGGGACACAGGAATTATCCTTCGATAACAAAAAGAAAGAAGCTTTCTGAGAAACTTCTTTGTGTTCTGTGAAATAATCTCACAGAGTTACAGCTTTCCCCTCAAGAAGCCTTTCGCTAAGACAGTTCTTGTTGAATTGGCAAAGTGATATTTGGAAGCCCATAGGGGGCTATGGTGAAAAAGGAAATATCCTCATATGAAATCTGGAAAGAAGCTTTCTGAGAAACTGCTCGGTGGTGTGTGACTTCCAATCACAGGGTTTCATCTGTATTTCGTGGATCTCTTTGCTAGCCTTATTTCTGTGGAATCTGAGAACAGATATTGCGGATCCTTTTGAATTCTATAGGGCCTAAGGAAATATACTCCGATAACAAAGAGAAAGAAGCTATCTGAGAAACTTCTTTGTGTTGTGTGAAATCATCTCACAGAGTTATAGCTTTCCCTTCAAGAAGCCTTTCGCTAAGACAGTTTTCTTGGAATTGGCAAAGTGATATTTGGAGGCCTATAGAGGGCTATGGTGAAAAAGGAAATATCCTCAGATGAAATCTGGAAAGAAGCTTTATGAGAAACTGCTCTGTGATGTGTGACTTCCACACACAGAGTTACATCTCTATTTCGTGGATATCTTTGCTAGCCTTATTTCTGTGGAATCTGAGAACAGCTATTTCGGATCCCTTTGAAGACTATATTGCCAAATGAAATATCCTCCGATAACAAAGAGAAAGAAGCTTCCTGAGAAACTTCTTTGTGTTCTGTGAAATCATCTCACAGAGTTACAGCTTTCCTCTCTAGAAGCCTTTCGCTAAGACAGTTCTTGTGGAATTGTCAAAGTGATATTTGGAAGCCCTTAGAGGGCTATTGAGAAAAAGGAAATATCCTCAGATGAAATCTGGAAAGAAGCTTTCTGAGAAACTGCTTAGTGTTCTGTTATTTCATCTCACAGAGTCGAATCTGTATTTCGTGGATCTCTTTGCTAGCCATGTTTCTGTGGAAGCTGAGAACAGATATTTTGGATCCCTTTGAAGACTACAGGGCCAAAGGAAATATTCTCCGATAACAAAGAGAAAGAAGCCTTCTGATAAACTAGTTTGTGGTCTGTGAAATCATCTCACAGAGTTACAGCTTTTCCCTCCAGAAGCCTTTCGCTAAGACAGTTCTTGTGGAATTGGCAAAGTATTATCTGGAAGCCCATAGAGGGCTACGGTGAAAAAGGACATATCCTCAGATGAAATCTGGAAAGAAGCTTTCTGAGAAACTGCTTAGTGTTCCGTTAACTCATCTCACAGAGTTACATATGTATTTCCTGGATCTCTTTGCTAGCCTTATTTCTGTGGAATCGGAGAAGAGATATTTCGGATCGTTTTGAAGACTACAGGGCCAAAGGAAATATCCTCCGATAACAAAGAGAAAGAAGCTTTCTGAGAAACTTCTTTGTGTTCTGTGAAATCATCTCACAGAGTTACAGCTTTCCCCTCAAGAAGCCTTTCGCTAAGACAGTTCTTGAGGAATTGGCAAAGTGATATTTGGAAGCCCAAAGGGGGCTATGGTGAAAAAGGAAATATCCTCAGATGAAATCTGGAAAGAAGCTTTCTGAGAAACTGCCTAGTGTTCTGTTAATTCGTCTCACAGAGTTAAATTTGTATTTCGTGGATCTCCTTGCTAGCCTTATTTCTGTGGAATCTGAGAACAGATATTTCGGAACCCTTTAAAGACTACAGGGCCAAAGGAAATATCCCCCGACAAAAAAGAGAAAGAAGCTTTCTGAGAAACTTCTTTGTGTTCTGTGAAATCATCTCACAGAGTTTCAGCTTTCCACTCTAGAAGCCATTCACTAAGACAGTTGTTGGGTAATTGGCAAAGTGATATTTGGAAGCCCATAGAGGATATGGTGAAAAAGGAAATATCCTCAGATGAAATCTGGAAAGAAGCTTTCTGAGAAACTGCTTAGTATTCTGTTAAATCATCTCACAGAGTTACATCTGTATTTCTTGGATCTGTTTGTTAGGCTTATTTCTGTGGAATCTGAGAACAGATATTTCGGATCCCTTTGAAGACTATAGGGCCAAATGAAATATCCTGCGATAACAAAGAAAAAGAAGCTTTCTGAGAAACTTCTTTGTGTTCTCTGATATCATCTCACAGAGTTACAGCTTTCCCCTCAAGAAGCCTTTCGCTAAGACAGTTCTTGTGGAATTGGCAAAGTTATATTTGGAATCCCATAGAGGGCTATGTTGAAAAAGGAAATATCCTACGATGAAATCTGGAAAGAAGTTTTCTGAGAAACTGCTCTGTGATGTGTGACTTCCACTCACAGAGTTACATCTGTATTTCGTGGATCTCTTTGCTAGCCTTATTTCTGTGGAATCTGAGAACAGATATTTCGGATCCCTTTGAAGACAATAGGGCCAAAGGAAATATCCTCCGATAACAAAGAGAAAGAAGCTTTCTGAGGAACTTCTTTGTGTTCTGTGAAATCATCTCACAGAGATACAGCTTTTCACTCAAGTAGCCTTTCGCTTAGACAGTTCTTGTGGAATTGGCAAAGTGATATTTGGAAGCACATAGAGGGCTACGGTGAAATAGGAAATATCCTCAGATGAAATCTGGAAAGAAGCTTTCTGAGAAACTGCTTAGTGTTCTGTTAATTCATCTCACAGAGTTACGTCTGTATTTCCTGGATTCCTTTGCTAGCCTTATTTCTGTGGAATCTGAGAGCAGATATTTCGGATGCCTTTGAAGACTATACGGCCAAAGGAAATATCCTCCGATAACAAAGAGAAAGAAGCTATCTGAGAAACTTCTTTGTGTTCTGTGAAATCATCTCACAGAGTTACAGCTTTCCCTTCAAGAAGCCTTTCGCTAAGACAGTTCTCGTGGAATTGGCAAAGTGATATTTGGAGGCCTATAGAGGGCTATGGTGAAAAAGGAAATATCCTCAGATGAAATCTGGAAAGAAGGTTTCTCAGAAACTGCTTAGTGTTCTGTTAATTCATCTCACAGAGTTACATCTGTATTTCGTGGATCTCTGTGCTAGCCTTATTTCTGTGGAATCTGAGATCAGATATTTCGGATCCCTTTGAAGATTATAGGGCCAAATGAAATATCCTCCGATAACAAAGGGAAAGAAGCTTTCTGAGAAACTTTTTTGTTTTCTGTGAAACATCTCACAGAGTTACAGCTTTCCCCTCAAGAAGCCTTTCGCTAAGACAGTTCTTGTGGAATTGGCAAAGTGACATTTGGTAGCCCATAGGGGGCTATGGTGAAAAAGGAAATATCCTCAGATGAAATCTGGAAAGAAGCTTTCTGAGAAACTGCTTAGAGTTCTGTTAATTCATCTCAGAAAGTTACATCTGTATTTCGTGGATCTCTTGCTAGCCTTATCTCTGTGGAATCTGAGAACTGATATTTCGGATCCCTTTGAAGACTCTAGGGCCAAAGGAAATATCCTCCGATAACAAAGAGCAAGAAGCTTTCTGAGAAACTTCTTTGTGTTCTGTGAAATCATCTCACAGAGTTACAGCTTTCTCCTCAAGAAGCCTTTCGCTAAGACAATTCCTGTGGAATTGGCAAAGTGATATTTGGAAGCCCATAGAGGGTTATGGTGAAAAAGGAAATATCCTCAGATGAAATCTGGAAAGAAGCTTTATGAGAAATTGCTCTGTGATGTGTGACTTCCACTCACAGAGTTACATCTGTATTTCGTGGATATCTTTGCTAGCCTTATTTCTGTGGAATCTGAGAACAGATATTGCGGATCCCTTTGAAGACTATAGGGACACAGGAATTATCCTTCGATAACAAAAAGAAAGAAGCTTTCTGAGAAACTTCTTTGTGTTCTGTGAAATAATCTCACAGAGTTACAGCTTTCCCCTCAAGAAGCCTTTCGCTAAGACAGTTCTTGTTGAATTGGCAAAGTGATATTTGGAAGCCCATAGGGGGCTATGGTGAAAAAGGAAATATCCTCATATGAAATCTGGAAAGAAGCTTTCTGAGAAACTGCTCGGTGGTGTGTGACTTCCAATCACAGGGTTTCATCTGTATTTCGTGGATCTCTTTGCTAGCCTTATTTCTGTGGAATCTGAGAACAGATATTGCGGATCCTTTTGAATTCTATAGGGCCTAAGGAAATATACTCCGATAACAAAGAGAAAGAAGCTATCTGAGAAACTTCTTTGTGTTGTGTGAAATCATCTCACAGAGTTATAGCTTTCCCTTCAAGAAGCCTTTCGCTAAGACAGTTTTCTTGGAATTGGCAAAGTGATATTTGGAGGCCTATAGAGGGCTATGGTGAAAAAGGAAATATCCTCAGATGAAATCTGGAAAGAAGCTTTATGAGAAACTGCTCTGTGATGTGTGACTTCCACACACAGAGTTACATCTCTATTTCGTGGATATCTTTGCTAGCCTTATTTCTGTGGAATCTGAGAACAGCTATTTCGGATCCCTTTGAAGACTATATTGCCAAATGAAATATCCTCCGATAACAAAGAGAAAGAAGCTTTCTGAGAAACTTCTTTGTGTTCTGTGAAATCATCTTACAGAGGTACAGCTTTACCCTCAAGAAGCCTTTCGCTAAGACAGTTCTTGTGGAATTTACAAAGTGATATTTGGAAGCCCATAGAGGGCTGTGGTGAAAAAGGAAATATCCTCACATGAAATCAGGAAAGAAGCTTTGTGAGAAACTGCTTAGTGTTCTGTTTATTCATCTCACAGAGTTGCATCTGTATTTCGTGGATCTCTTTGCTAGCCTTATTTCTGTGGAATCTGAGAACAGATATTTCGGAATTCTTTGAAGTCTATAGGGCCAAAGGATATATCTTCCGATAACAAAGAGAAAGAAACTTTCTGAGGAAATTATTTGTGTTGTGTGAAATCATCTCACAGAGTTACAGCTTTCCCCTCAAGAAGCCTTTCGCTAAGACAGTTCTCGTGGAATTGGCAAAGTGATATTTGGAAGCCCATAGAGGGCTATGGTGAAAAAGGAGATATCCTCAGATGAAATCTGGAAAGAAGCTTTCTGAGAAACTGCTTAGTGTTCTTTTCATTCATCTCACCGAGTTACATCTGTATTTCGTGGATCTCTTTGCTAGCCTTATTTCTGTGGAATCTGAAAACAGATATTTCGGATCCTTTTGAAGACTATAAGGCCAAAGGAATCCTCCTCCGATAACAAGGAGAAAGAAGCTATATGAGAAACTTCTTGGTGTTCTGTGAAATCATCTCACAGAGTTATAGCTTTCCCTACAAGATGCCTTTCGCTAAGACAGTTCTCGTGGAATTGGCAAAGTGATATTTGGAAGCCTATAGAGGGCTATGGTGAAAAAGGAAATATCCTCAGATGAATTCTGGAAAGAAACTTCCTGAGAAACTGCTCTGTGATGTGTGACTTCCACTCAAAGAGTTACATCTGTATTTTGTGGATCTCTTTGGTAGCCTTATTTCTGTGGAATCTGAGAACAGATATTTCGGATCCCTTTGAAGACTATAGGGCCAAAGGTAATATCCTCCAATAACAAAGAGAAAGAAACTTTCTGAGAAACTTCTTTGTGTTCTGTGAAATCATCTCACAGAGTTACAGCTTTCCCCTCAAGAAGCCTTTCGCTCAGACAGTTTTTGTGTAATTGGCAAAGGGATATTTGGAAGCCCATAGAGGGCTGTGGAGAAAAAGGAAATATCCTCAAATGAAATCTGGAAAGAAGCTTTCTGAGAAACTGCTTAGTGTTCTGTTAATTCTTCTCACAGAGTTACATCTGTATTTCTTGGATCTCTTTACTAGCCTTATTTCTGTGGAATCTGAGGACAGATATTTCAGATCAATTTGAAGACTATAGGGCCAAATGAAAAATCCTCCGATAACAAAGTGAAAGAAGCTTTCTGAGAAATTTCTTTGTGTTCTGTGAAATCAATCAAATAGTTACAGCTTTCCCCTCAAAAAGTCTTTCGCTAAGACAGTTCCTGTGGAATTGGCAAAGTGATATTTGGAAGCCAATAGAGGGCTATGCTGAAAAAGGAAATATCCTCAGATGTAATCTGGAAAGAAGCTTTATGAGAAACTGCTCTGTGATGTGTGACTTCCACTCACAGAATTACATCTGTATTTCGTGTATCTCTTTGCTTGCCTTATTTCTGTGGAATCTGAGAACAGTTATTTAGGATCCCTTTGAAGACTGTAGGGCCACAGGAAATATCCTCCAATAACAAAGACAAAGAAGCTTTCTGAGAGACTTCTTTGTGTTCTGTGAAATCATCTCACAGAGTTACAGCTTTCCCCTCAAGAAGCCTTTCGCTAACACAGTTCTTGTGGAATTGGCAAAGTGATATTTGGAAGCACATAGGGGGCGACGTTGAAAAAGGAAATATCCTCAGATGAAATCTGGAAAGAAGCTTTCTGAAAAACTGCTTAGTGTTCTGTTAATTCATCTCAGAGAGTTACATTTGTATTTCGTGGATCTCTTTGCTAGCCTTATTTCTGTGGAATCTCAGAAGAGATATTTCGGATCCTTTTGAAGACTATAGGGCCAAAGGAAATATCCTCCGATGACAAAGAGAAAGAAGCTTTCTGAGAAACTTCTTTGTGTTCTGTGAAATCATCTCACAGAGTTACAGATTTCCCTTCAAGAAGCCTTTCGCTAAGACAGTTGTCGTGGAATTGGCAATGTGATATTTGGAAGCCCGAAGAGGTCTATGGTAAAAAAGGGAATATCCTCAGATGAAAACGGGAAAGAAGCTTTCTGAGAAACTGCTTAGTGTTCCGTTAATTCATCTCACAGAGTTACATCTGTATTTCGTGGATCTCTGTGCTAGCCTTATTTCTGTGGAATCTGAGATCAGATATTTCGGATCCCTTTGAAGACTACAGGGCCAAATGAAATATCCTCCCATAACAAAGGGAAAGAAGCTTTCTGAGAAACTTCTTTGTGTTCTGTGAAATCATCTCACAGAGTTACAACTTTCTCCTCAAGAAGCCTTTCGCTAAGACAGTTCCTGTAGAATTGGAAAAGTGATATTTGGAAGCCCATAGAGGGCTATGGTGAAAAGGGAAATATCCTCAGATGAAATCTGGAAAGAAGATTTCTGAGAAACTGCTAAGTGTTCTGTTATTTCATCTCACAGAGACACATATGTGTTTTGTGGATCTCTTTGCTAGCCTTATTTCTGTGGAATCTGAGAACAGATATTTCGGAACCCTTAGAAGACTACAGGGCCAAAGGAAATATCCTCCGATAACAAAGAGAAAGAAGCTTTCTGAGAAATTTCTTGGTGTTCTGTGAAATCATCTCACAGAGTTACAACTTTCCCCTCAAGGAGCCTTTCACTAAGACAGTTCTTGTGTAATTGGCAAAGTGATATTTGGAAGCCCATAGTGGGCTTTGGTGAAAAAGGAAATATCCTCAGATGAAATCTGGAAAGAAACTTTCTGAGAAACTGCTCTGTGATGTGTGACTTCAACTCACAGAGTTAAAACTGTATTTCGTGGATCTCTTTTCTAGCCTTATTTCTGTGGAATCTGAGAATGGATATTTCGGATCCCTTCGAAGACTCTAGGGCTAAAGGAAATATCCTCTGATAACAAAGAAGAAGAAGCTTTCTGAGAAACTTCTTTGTGTTCTGTGAAATCATCTCACAGAGTTACAGCTTTCCTCTCCAGAAGCCTTTCGATTAGACAGTTCTTGTGGAATTGGCAAAGTGACATTTGGAAGCCCATAGAGGGCTAGGGTGAAAAAGGAAATATCCTCAGATGAAATCTGGAAAGAAGCTTTCTGAGAAACTGCTTAGTGTTCTGTTAATTCATCTCACAGAGTTACATCTGTATTTCGTGGATCTCTTTGCTAGCCGTGTTTCTGTGGAATCTGAGAACAGATATTTCGGATCCTTTTGAAGACTATAGTGCCAAAGGAAATATCCTCCGATAACAAAGAGAAAGAAGCTATCTGAGAAACTTCTTTGTGTTCTGTGAAATCATCTCACAGAGTTACAGCTTTCCCTTCAAGAAGCCTTTTGCTAAGACAGTTCTCGTGGAATTGGCAAAGTGATATTTGGAGGCCTATAGAGGGCTATGGTGAAAAAGGAAATATCCTCAGATGAAATCTGGAAGGAAGGTTTCTCAGAAAGTGCTTAGTGTTATTTTAATTCATCTCACAGAGTTACATCTGTATTTCGTGGATCTCTGTGCTAGCCTTATTTCTGTGGAATCTGAGATTAGATATTTCGGATCCCTTTGAAGACTATAGGGCCGAATGAAATATCCTCCGATAACAAAGGGAAAGAAGCTTTCTGAGAAACTTTTTTGTGTTCTGTGAAATCATCTCACAGAGTTACAGCTTTCCCTTCAAGAAGCCTTTCGCTAAGACAGTTCTTGTGGAATTGGCAAAGTGACATTTGGAAGCCCTTAGGGTGCTATGGTGAAAAAGGAAATATCCTCAGATGAAATCTGGAAAGAAGCTTTCTGAGAAACTGCTTAGAGTTCTGTTAATTCATCTCACAGAGTTACATCTGTATTTCGTGGATCTCTAGCTAGCCTTATCTCTGTGGAATCTGAGAACTGATATTTCGGATTCCTTTGAAGACTCTAGGGCCAAACGAAATATCCTACGATAATAAAGAGAAAGAAGCTTTCTAAGAAACTTCTTTGTGTTCTGTGAAATCATCTCACAGAGTTACAGCTTTCCCCTCAAGAAGCCTTTCGCTAAGACAGTTCCTGTGGAATTGGCAAAGTGATATTTGGAAGCCCATAGAGGGCTATGGTGACAAAGGAAATATCCTCAGATGAAATCTGGAAAGAAGCTTTCTGAGAAACTGCTTACTTTTCTGTTAATTCACCTCACAGAGTTACATCTGTATTTCGTGGATCTCTTTGCTAGCCTTTTTTTCTGTGGAATCTGATAACAGATATTTCGCACACCTTTGAATACTATAGGGCCAAAGGAAATAACTTCCGATAACAAAGAGAAAGAAGCTTTCTGAAGAACTTCCTTGTTTTCTGTAAAATCATCTCACATATTTACAGCTTTCCCCTCAAGAAGCCTTTTGCTAAGACAGTTCTCGTGGAATTGGCCAAGTGATATTTGGAAGCTCATAGAGGGCTATGGTGAAAAAGGAAATATCCTCAGAGGAAATCTGGAAAGAAACTTTCTGAGAAACTACTTAGTGTTCCGTTAATTCATCTCACAGAGTTACATAGGTATTTCGTGGATCTCTTTGCTAGACTTTTTTCTGTGGAATGTTATAACAGATATTTCGGATCCCTTTGAAGACTATAGGGCCAAATAAAATATGCTGCGATAAGACAGAGAAAGAAGCTTTCTTAGAAACTTCTTTGTGTTCTGTGAAATCATCTCACAGAGTTACAGCTTTCCCCTCAAGAAGCCTTTCGCTAAGACAGTTCTCGTGGAATTGGCAAATTGATATTTGGAAGCCCTTAGAGGGTATGGTGAAAAACGAAATATCCTCAGATGCAATCTGGAAAGAAGCTTTCTCAGAGACTGCTCTGTGATGTGGGACTTCCACTCACAGAGTTACATCTGTATTTCGTGGATCTCTTTGCTTGCCTTATTTCTGTGGAATCTGAGAACAGATATTTCGGATCCCTTTGAAGATTATAGGGCCAAAGGAAATACCCTCCAATTACAAAGAGCAAGAAGCTTTCTGAGCAACTTCTTCGTGTTCTGTGAAATGATCTCACAGAGTTACAGCTTTCCCTTCAAGAAGCCTTCGCTAAGACAGTTCTTGTGGAATTGGAAAAGTGGTATTTGGAAGCCCATAGAGGGCTATGGTGAAAAAGGAAATATCCTCAGATGAAATCTGGAAAGAAGCTTTCTGAGAAACTGCTTCGTGTTCTGTTAATTCATCTCACACAGTTACATGTGTATTTCGTGGATCTCCTTGCTAGCCGTATTTCTGTGGAATCTGAGAAAAGATATTTCGGATCCTTTTGAAGACTATAGGGCCAAAGGACATATCCTCCGGTAACAAAGAGAAAGAAGATTTCTGAGAAACTTCTATGTGTTCTTTGAAATCATCTCACAGAGTTACAGATTTCCCCTCAAGAAGCCTTTCACTAAGACAGTTCTTGTGGAATTGGCAAAGTGATATTTGGAAGCCCATAGAGGGCTATGGTGAAAAAGGAAATATCCTCAGATGAAATCTGGAAGGAAGCTTTCTGAAAAACTGCTTAGAGTTCTTTCAATTCATCTCACAGAGTTACATCTGTATGTCGTGGATCTCTTTGCTAACCGTATTTCTGTGGAATCTGAGAACAGATATTTCGGATCCCTTTGAAGACTATAGGTCCAAAGGAAATGTCCTCCGATAACAAAGAGAAAGAAGCTTTCTGAGGAACTTCTTTGTGTTCTGTGAAATCATCTCACAGAGTTACAGCTTTCCACTCAAGAAGGCTTTCGCTAAGACAGTTCTCATGGAATTGGAAAAGTGATATTTTGAAGCCCATAGAGGGCTTTGGTGAAAAAGGAAATATCCTCAGATGAAATCTGGAAAGAAGCTTTCTGAGGAACTGCTTAGAGTCCTGTTAATTCGTCTCACAGAGTTACATCTGTATTTCGTGGATCTCTTTGCTAGCCTTATTTCTTTGGAATCTGAGAACAGATATTTCGGATCCCTTTGAAGACTATAGGGCCAAAAGAAATATACACGATAACAAAGAGAAAGAAGCTTTCTGAAAAAATTCTTTGTGTTCTGTGTAATCATCTCACAGAGTTACAGCTTTCCTCTCAAGAAGTCTTTCGCTAAAACAATTCTTCTGGAATTGGCAAAGTGATATTTAGAAGCCCATAGAGGGCTATGGTGAAAAAGGAAATATCCTCAGATGAAATCTGGAAAGAACCTTTCGGACAAACTGCTCTGATATTTGTGACTTCCACTCACCGAGTTACATCTGTATTTCGTGTATCTCTTTCCTTGCCTTATTTCTGTGGAATCTGAGAACAGATATTTCGGATCCCTTTGAAGATTACAGGGCCAAAGGAAATATCCTACGATAACAAAGAGAAAGAAACTTTCTGAGAAACTTCTTTGTGTTCTGTGAAATCATCTCGCACAGTTACAGCTTACCCCTCAAGAAACCTTTAGCTAAGACAGGTCTTGTGGAATTGGCAAAGTGATATTTCGAAGCCCATAGAGGGCTATGTTGAAAAAGGAAATTCCCTTAGATGAAATCTGGAAAGAAGCTTTCTGAGAAACTGTTTAGTGTTCTGTTAATTCGTCTCACAGAGTTAAATCTGTATTTCATTGATCTCCTTGCTAGACTTAATTCTGTGGAATCTGAGAACAGATATTTAGATCCCGCTGAAGACTATAGGGCCAAAGGAAATATCCTCCGATAACAAAGAGAAAGAAGTTTTCTGAGAAACTTCTTTGTCTTCTGTTAAATAATCTCACAGAGTTACAGCTTTCCACTCTGGAAGCCCTTCACTAAGACAGTTGTTGTGGAATTGGCAAAGTGATAGTTGGAACCCCTAGAAGGTATGGTTAAAAAGGAAATATCCTCAGGTGAAATCTGGAAAGAAGCTTTCTGAGAAACTGCTCTGTGATGTGTGACTTCCACTCACAGAGTTACATCTGTATTTCGTGGATCTCTTTGCTAGCCTCATTTCTGTGGAATCTGAGAACAGATATTTTGGATCCCTTTGAAGACCAAAGGGCCAAAGAGAATATTCTCCGATAACAAAGACAAGAATCTTTCTGAGAAACTTTAAAAAAGACAAGAATCTTTCTGAGAAACTTCTTTGGGTTCTGTGAAATTATCTCACAGAGTTACAGCTTTCCCCTCAAGAAGCCTTTCGCTAAGTCAGTTCTTGTGGAATTGGCAAAGTGATATTTGGAAGCCCATAGAGGGCTATGGTGAAAAAGGAAATATCCTCAGATGAAATCTGGAAAGAAGATTTCTGAAAAACTGCTTTGAGTTCTGTTAATTCAGCTCACAGAGTTACATCTGTATTTCCTGGATCTCTTTGCTAGCCTTATTTCTGTGGATTCTGAGAACAGATATTTCGGATCCCTATGAAGACTATAGGGCCAAAGGAAATATCCTCCGATAACAAAGAGCAAGAAGCTTTCTGAGAAACTTCTTTGTGTTCTGTGAAATCATCTCACAGAGTTACAGCTTTCCTCTCCAGAAGCCTTTCGCTAAGACGGTTCTTGTGGAATTGGCAAAGTGATATTTGGAAGCCCATAGAGGGTATGGTGAAAAAGGAAATATACTCAGATGAAATCTGGAAAGAAGCTTTCTGAGAAACTGCTCTGTGATGTGTGACTTCCACTCACAGAGTTACATGGGTATTTAGTGGATCTCTTTGCTAGTTCTATTTCTGTGGAATCTGAGAACAGATATTTCGGATCCCTTTGAAGACCATAGGGCCAAAGAAATATCCTCCGATAACAAAGAGCAAGAAGCTTTCTGAGAAACTTCTTTGTGTTCTGTGAAATCATCTCACAGAGTTACAGCTTTCCCCTCAAGAAGCTTTTCGTTAAGTCAGTTCTTGTGGAATTGGCAAAGTGATATTTGGAAGTCCATAGAGGGCTAAGGTGAAAAAGGAAATATCCTCAGATGAAATCTGAAAAGAAGCTTTCTGAGAAATTGCTTAATGTTCTGTTAATTCATCTCAAAGAGTTACATCTGCATTTCGCGGATCTCCTTGCTAACCTTATTTCTGTGGGATCTGAGAACAGATATTTAGGATCCCTTTGAAGACTATAGGGCCTAAGGAAATATCCCTCGATAACAGAGAGGAAGAATCTTTCTGATAAACTTTTTTGTGTTCTGTGAAATCATCTGACAGAGTTACATCTTTCCCCTCAAGAAGCCTTTCGCTAAGACAGCTCTTGTGGAATTGGCAAAGTGATATTTTGAGGCCCGTAGAGGGCTATGGTCAGGAAGGAAATATCCTCAGATGAAATCTGGAAAGAAGCTTTCTGAGAAACTGCTCTGTGATGTGTGACTTCCACTCACAGAATTACATCTGTATTTCGTGGATCTCTTTGCTCGCCTTATTTCTGTGGAATCTGAGAACAGATATTTAGAATCCCTTTGAAGACTATAGGGCCAAAGGAAAAATCCTCCGATAACAAAGAGAAAGAAGCTTTCTGAGAAACTTCTTCGTGTTCTGTGAAATCATCTCTCAGAGTTACAGCTTTCCCTTCAAGAAGCCTTTCGCTAAGACAGTTCTTGTGGAATTGGCAAAGTGACATTTGGAAGCCCATAGAGGGCTAAGTTGAAAAAGCAAATATACTCAGATGAAATATGGAAAGAAGCTTTCTGAGAAACTGCTTACTGTTCTGTTAATTCACCTCACAGAGTTACATCTGTATTTCGTGGATCTCTTTTCCAGCCTTATTTCTGTGGAATCTGAGAACAGATATTTCGGATCCATTTGAAGACTATAGGGCCAAAGGAAATATCTTCCGATAACAAAGAGAAAGAAGCTTTCTGAGGAACTTCTTTGTGTTCTGTGAACATCTCACAGAGTTACAGCTTTCCCCTCAAGAAGCCTTTCGCTAAGACAGTTCTCGTGGAATTGTCAAGGTGATATCTGGAATCCTATAGAGGGCTATGGAGAAAAAGGAAATATCCTCAGATGAAATCTGGAAAGATCCTTTCTGAGAAACTGCTTAGTGTTCTGTTAATTCATCTCACAAAATTACATCTGTATTTCGTGGATCTCTTTGCTCGCCTCATTTATGAGGAATTTGAGAACAGATATTTCGGATCCCTTTGAAGACTATGGGGCCAAATGAAATATCCTCCGATAACAAAGAGAAAGAAGCTTTCTGAGAAACTTGCTTGTGTTCTGTGAAATCATCTAACATAGTTACAGCTTTCCCCTCAAGAAGCCTTTCGCTAAGACAGTTCTTGTAGAATTGGCAAAGTGATATTTGGAAGCCCATAGTGGGCTATATTGAAAAAGGAAATATCCACAGATGAAATATGGAAAGAAGTTTTCTGAGGAAACTGCTTAATGTTCTATTAATTCATCTCACAGAGTTACATCTGTATTTCGTGGATCTCTTTGCTAGCCTTTTTTCTGTGGAATCTGAGAACAGATATTTCGGATCTTTTGAAGACTATAGGGCCAAAGGAAATATCCACCGATACCAAAGAGAAAGAAACTTTCTGAGAAACTTCTTTGTGTTCTGTGAAATCAATCACAGAGTTACAGCATTCCCCTAAAGAAGCCTTTCGCTAAGACAGTTCTTGTGGAATTGGCAAAGTGTTATTTGGAAGCCCATAGAGGGCTATGGTGAAAAAGGAATTATCCTCAGATGTAATCTGCAAAGAAGCTTTCTGAGAAACTGCTCTGTGATGTGTGACTTCCACTCACAGAGTTACATCTGTATTTCGTGCATCTCTTTGCTAGCCTTATTTCTGTGGAATCTGAGAAGAGATATTTCGGATCCCTTTGAAGAATATAGGGCCAAAGGAAATATCCTCTGACAACAAAGAGAAAGAAGCTTTCTGAGAACCTTGTTTGTGTTCTGTGAAATCATCTCACAGAGTTACAGCTTCCCCTTCAAGAAGCCTTTGGCTAAGACAGTTCTTGTGGAATTGGCAAAGTGATATTTGGAAGCACTTAGGGGGCTACGGAGAAAAAGGAAATATCCTCAGATGAAATCTGGAAAGAAGCTTTCTGAGAAACTGCTTACTGTTCTGTTAATACATCTCACCGACTTACATCTGTATTTCGTGGATCTCTTTGCTAGCCTTATTTCTGTGGTATCTGAGAACAGATATTTCGGATCCCTTTTAAGACCATAGGGCCAAAGAAAATATCCCCCGACAACAAAGAGAAAGAAGCTTTCTGAGACAGTTCTTTGTGTTCTGTGAAATCATCTAACAGAGTTACAGCTTTCCCTTCAAGAAGACTTTCTCTAAGAC
This sequence comes from Macaca nemestrina, assembly GCF_043159975.1. NCBI lineage: Eukaryota > Metazoa > Chordata > Mammalia > Primates > Cercopithecidae > Macaca > Macaca nemestrina. The sequence continues at coordinate 75,060,996 of NC_092126.1, forward strand.
AGTTCTTGTAAAATTGGCAAAGTGATATTACGAAGCCCATAGAAGGCTGTGGTGAAAAAGGAAATATCCTTAGATGAAATCTGGAAAGAAGCTTTGTGAGAAACTGCTTAGTGTTCTGTTTATTCATCTCACAGAGTTGCATCTGTATTTCGTGGATCTCTTTGCTCGCCTTATTTCTGAGGAATCTGAGAACAGATATTTCGGATCCCTTTGAAGACTATAGGGCCAAATGAAATATCCTCCGATAACAAAGCGAAAGAAGCTTTCTGAGAAACTTGCTTGTGTTCTGTGAAATCACCTAACATAGTTACAGCTTTCCCCTCAAGAAGCCTTTCGCTAAGACAGTTCTTGTGGAATTGGCAAAGTGATATTTGGAAGCCCATAGTGGGCTATATTGAAAAAGGAAATATCCACAGATGAAATATGGAACGAAGTTTTCTGAGAAACTGCTTAGTGTTCTGTTAATTCATCTCACAGAGTTACATCTGTATTTCGAGGATCTCTTCGCTAGCCTTATTTCTGTGGAATCTGAGAACAGATATTTCAGATTCTTTTGAAGACTATAGGGCCAAAGGAATCCTCCTCCGATAACAAGGAGAAAGAAGCTATCTGAGAAACTTCTTTGTGTTCTGTGAAATCATCTCACAGAGTTACAGCTTTCCCTACAAGATGCCTTTCGCTAAGGCAGTTCTCGTGGAATTGGCAAAGTGATATTTGGAAGCCTATAGAGGGCTATGGTGAAAAAGGAAATATCCTCAGATGAATTCTGGAAAGAAACTTTCTGAGAAACTGCTCTGTGATGTGTGACTTCCACTCAAAGAGCTACATCTGTATTTTGTGGATCTCTTTGGTAGCCTTATTTCTGTGGAATCTGAGAACAGATATTTCGGATCCCTTTGAAGACTATAGGGCCAAAGGTAATATCCTCCAATAACAAAGAGAAAGAAACTTTCTGAGAAACTTCTTTGTGTTCTGTGAAATCATCTCACAGAGTTACAGCTTTCCCCTCAAGAAGCCTTTCGCTCAGACAGTTCTTGTGGAATTGGCAAAGTGATATTTGGAAGCCCATAGAGGGCTGTGGAGAAAAAGGAAATATCCTCAGATGAAATCTGGAAAGAAGCTTTCTGAGAAACTGCTTAGTGTTCCGTTAATTCTTCTCACAGAGTTACATCTGTATTTCGTGGATCTCTTTGCTAGCCTTATTTCTGTGGAATCTGAGAAGAGATATTTCGGATCCTTTTGAAGACTATAGGGCCAAAGAAAATATCCTCCAATACCAAAGAGAAAGAAGCTTTCTGAGAAACTTCTTTGTGTTCTGTGAAATCATCTCAGAGAGTTACAGCTTTCCCTTCAAGAAGCCTTTCGCTAAGACAGTTCTTGTGGAATTGGCAAAGTGATATTTGGAAGCCCATAGAGGGCTAAGTTTAAAAAGCAAATATCCTCAGATGAAATCTGGAAAGAAGATTTTGAGAAACTGCTTAGGGTTCTGTTAATTCACCTCACAGAGTTACATCTGTATTTCGTGGATCTCTTTTCCAGCCTTATTTCTATGGAATCTGAGAACAGATATTTCGGATCCCTTTGAAGACTATATAGGGCCAAAGGAAATATCCTCCGATAGCAAAGAGAAAGAAGCTATCTGAGAAACTTCTTTGTGTTCTCTGAAATCATCTCACAGAGTTACAGCTTTCCCTTCAAGAAGCCTTTCGGTAAGACAGTTCTCGTGGAATTGGCAAAGTGATATTTGGAAGCCTATAGAGGGCTATGGTGAAAAAGGAAATATCCTCAGATGAAATCTGGAAAGATCCCTTCTGAGAAACTGCTTAGTGTTCTGTAAATTCATCTCACAGAGTTACATCTGTATTTCGTGGATCTCTTTGCTCGCCTTATTTCTGTGGAATCTGAGAACAGATATTTCGGTTCCTTTTGAAGACTATAGGGCCAAAGGAAATATCCTACGATAACAAAGAGCAAGAAGCTTTCTGAGAAACGTCTTTGTGTTCTGTGAAATCATCTCACAGAGTTACAGCTTTCCCCTCAAGAAGCCTTTCGCTAAGAAAGTTCTTGTGGAATTGGCAAAGTGATATTTGGAAGCCCATAGAGGGTATGGTGAAAAAGGAGATATCCTCAGATGAAATCTGGAAAGAGGCTTTCTGAGAAACTGCTTAGTGTTCTGTTAATTCATCTCACAGAGTTACTTCTGTATTTCGTGGATCTCTTTGCTAGCCTTATTTCTATGGAATCTGAGAACAGAAATTTCGGATCCATTTGAAGACTATAGGGCCAAAGGAAATATCCTCCGATAACAAAGAGAATGAAGCTTTCTGAGAAACTTGCTTGTGTTCTGTGAAATCATCTCATATAGTTACAGCTTTCCCTCAAGAAGCCTTTCGCTAAGACAGTTCTTGTGGAATTGGCAAAGTGATATTTGGAAGCCCATAGAAGGCTATGTTGAAAAAGGAAATATCCTCAGATGAAATTTGGAAAGAAGCTTTCTGAGAAACTGCTTAGAGTTCTGCTAAATCATCTCAAAGAGTTACATCTGTATTTTTTGGATATCTTTGATAGCCTTATTTCTGTGGAATCTGAGAACAGATATTTCGGATCCCTTTGAAGACTATAGGGCCAAAGGAAATATCCTCCCATAAAAAAGGGAAAAAAGCTTTCTGAGAAACTTCTTTGTGTTCTTTGAAATCAATCACAGAGTTACAGCATTCCCCACAAGAAGCCTTTCGCTAAGACAGTTCTTGTGGTATTGGCAAAGTGATATTTGGAAGCCCATAGAGGGTATGGTGAAAAAGGAAATATACTCAGATGAAATCTGGAAAGAAGCTTTCTGAGAAACTGCTCTGTGATGTGTGACTTCCACTCACAGAGTTACATGGGTATTTAGTGGATCTCTTTGCTAGTTCTATTTCTGTGGAATCGGAGAACAGATATTTCGGATCCCTTTGAAGACCATAGGGCCAAAGGAAATATCCTCCGATAAAAAAGAGCAAGAAGCTTTCTGAGAAACTTCTTTGTGTTCTGTGAAACCATCTCACAGAGTTACAGCTTTCCCCTCAAGAAGCTTTTCGTTAAGTCAGTTCTTGTGGAATTGGCAAAGTGATATTTGGAAGTCCATAGAGGGCTAAGGTGAAAAAGGAAATATCCTCAGATGAAATCTGAAAAGAAGCTTTCTGAGAAATTGCTTAATGTTCTGTTAATTCATCTCAAAGAGTTACATCTGTATTTCGCGGATCTCCTTGCTAACCTTATTTCTGTGGGATCTGAGAACAGATATTTAGGATCCCTTTGAAGACTATAGGGCCTAAGGAAATATCCCTCGATAACAGAGAGGAAGAATCTTTCTGATAAACTTCTTTGTGTTCTGTGAAATCATCTGACAGAGTTACATCTTTCCCCTCAAGAAGCCTTTCGCTAAGACAGCTCTTGTGGAATTGGCAAAGTGATATTTTGAGGCCCGTAGAGGGCTATGGTCAGGAAGGAAATATCCTCAGATGAAATCTGGAAAGAAGCTTTCTGAGAAACTGCTCTGTGATGTGTGACTTCCACTCACAGAATTACATCTGTATTTCGTGGATCTCTTTGCTCGAATTATTTCTGTGGAATCTGAGAACAGATATTTAGAATCCCTTTGAAGACTATAGGGCCAAAGGAAAAATCCTACGATAACAAAGAGAAAGAAGCTTTCTGAGAAACTTCTTCGTGTTCTGTGAAATCATCTCTCAGAGTTACAGCTTTCCCTTCAGGAAGCCTTTCGCTAAGACAGTTCTTGTGGAATTGGCAAAGTGACATTTGGAAGCCCATAGAGGGCTAAGTTGAAAAAGCAAATATACTCAGATGAAATATGGAAAGAAGCTTTCTGAGAAACTGCTTACTGTTCTGTTAATTCACCTCACAGAGTTACATCTGTATTTCGTGGATCTCTTTTCCAGCCTTATTTCTGTGGAATCTGAGAACAGATATTTCGGATCCATTTGAAGACTATAGGGCCAAAGGAAATATCTTCCGATAACAAAGAGTAAGAAGCTGTCTGAGGAACTTCTTTGTGTTCTGTGAACATCTCACAGAGTTACAGCTTTCCCCTCAAGAAGCCTTTCGCTAAGACAGTTCTCGTGGAATTGGCAAGGTGATATCTGGAATCCTATAGAGGGCTATGGAGAAAAAGGAAATATCCTCAGATGAAATCTGGAAAGATCCTTTATGAGAAACTGCTTAGTGTTCTGTTAATTCATCTCACAAAATTACATCTGTATTTCGTGGATCTCTTTGCTCGCCTCATTTATGAGGAATTTGAGAACAGATATTTCGGATCCCTTTGAAGACTATGGGGCCAAATGAAATATCCTCCGATAACAAAGAGAAAGAAGCTTTCTGAGAAACTTGCTTGTGTTCTGTGAAATCATCTAACATAGTTACAGCTTTCCCCTCAAGAAGCCTTTCGCTAAGACACTTCTTGTGGAATTGGCAAAGTGATATTTGGAAGCCCATAGTGGGCTATATTGAAAAAGGAAATATCCACAGATGAAATATGGAAAGAAGTTTTCTGAGGAAACTGCTTAGTGTTCTATTAATTCATCTCACAGAGTTACATCTGTATTTCGTGGATCTCTTTGCTAGCCTTATTTCTGTGGAATCTGAGAACAGATATTTCGGATCTTTTGAAGACTATAGGGCCAAAGGAAATATCCACCGATACCAAAGAGAAAGAAGCTTTCTGAGAAACTTCTTTGTGTTCTGTGAAATCAATCACAGAGTTACAGCATTCCCCTAAAGAAGCCTTTCGCTAAGACAGTTCTTGTGGAATTGGCCAAGTGATATTTGGAAGCCCATAGAGGGCTATGGTGAAAAAGGAAATATCCTCAGATGTAATCTGCAAAGAAGCTTTCTGAGAAACTGCTCTGTGATGTGTAACTTCCACTCACAGAGTTACATCTGTATTTCGTGGATCTCTTTGCTAGCCTTATTTCTGTGGTATCTGAGAACAGATATTTCGGATCCCTTTTAAGACCATAGGGCCAAAGAAAATATCCCCCGATAACAAAGAGAAAGAAGCTTTCTGAGACAGTTCTTTGTGTTCTGTGAAATCATCTAACAGAGTTACAGCTTTCCCTTCAAGAAGACTTTCTCTAAGACAGTTCTTGTAGAATTGGCAAAGTGATATTAGGAAGCCCATAGAAGGCTGTGGTGAAAAAGGAAATATCCTTAGATGAAATCTGGAAAGAAGCTTTGTGAGAAACTGCTTAGTGTTCTGTTTATTCATCTCACAGAGTTGAATCTGTATTTCGTGGATCTCTTTGCTCGCCTTATTTCTGAGGAATCTGAGAACAGATATTTCGGATCCCTTTGAAGACTATAGGGCCAAATGAAATATCCTCCGATAACAAAGCGAAAGAAGCTTTCTGAGAAACTTCTTCGTGTTCTGTGAAATCATCTCTCAGAGTTACAGCTTTCCCTTCAGGAAGCCTTTCGCTAAGACAGTTCTTGTGGAATTGGCAAAGTGACATTTGGAAGCCCATAGAGCGCTAAGTTGAAAAAGCAAATATACTCATATGAAATATGGAAAGAAGCTTTCTGAGAAACTGCTTACTGTTCTGTTAATTCACCTCACAGAGTTACATCTGTATTTCGTGGATCTCTTTTCCAGCCTTATTTCTGTGGAATCTGAGAACAGATATTTCGGATCCATTTGAAGACTATAGGGCCAAAGGAAATATCTTCCGATAACAAAGAGTAAGAAGCTTTCTGAGGAACTTCTTTGTGTTCTGTGAACATCTCACAGAGTTACAGCTTTCCCCTCAAGAAGCCTTTCGCTAAGACAGTTCTCGTGGAATTGGCAAGGTGATATCTGGAATCCTATAGAGGGCTATGGAGAAAAAGGAAATATCCTCAGATGAAATCTGGAAAGATCCTTTATGAGAAACTGCTTAGTGTTCTGTTAATTCATCTCACAAAATTACATCTGTATTTCGTGGATCTCTTTGCTCGCCTCATTTATGAGGAATTTGAGAACAGATATTTCGGATCCCTTTGAAGACTATGGGGCCAAATGAAATATCCTCCGATAACAAAGAGAAAGAAGCTTTCTGAGAAACTTGCTTGTGTTCTGTGAAATCATCTAACATAGTTACAGCTTTCCCCTCAAGAAGCCTTTCGCTAAGACACTTCTTGTGGAATTGGCAAAGTGATATTTGGAAGCCCATAGTGGGCTATATTGAAAAAGGAAATATCCACAGATGAAATATGGAAAGAAGTTTTCTGAGGAAACTGCTTAGTGTTCTATTAATTCATCTCACAGAGTTACATCTGTATTTCGTGGATCTCTTTGCTAGCCTTTTTTCTGTGGAATCTGAGAACAGATATTTCGGATCTTTTGAAGACTATAGGGCCAAAGGAAATATCCACCGATACCAAAGAGAAAGAAGCTTTCTGAGAAACTTCTTTGTGTTCTGTGAAATCAATCACAGAGTTACAGCATTCCCCTAAAGAAGCCTTTCGCTAAGACAGTTCTTGTGGAATTGGCCAAGTGATATTTGGAAGCCCATAGAGGGCTATGGTGAAAAAGGAAATATCCTCAGATGTAATCTGCAAAGAAGCTTTCTGAGAAACTGCTCTGTGATGTGTAACTTCCACTCACAGAGTTACATCTGTATTTCGTGGATCTCTTTGCTAGCCTTATTTCTGTGGTATCTGAGAACAGATATTTCGGATCCCTTTTAAGACCATAGGGCCAAAGAAAATATCCCCCGATAACAAAGAGAAAGAAGCGTTCTGAGACAGTTCTTTGTGTTCTGTGAAATCATCTAACAGAGTTACAGCTTTCCCTTCAAGAAGACTTTCTCTAAGACAGTTCTTGTAGAATTGGCAAAGTGATATTAGGAAGCCCATAGAAGGCTGTGGTGAAAAAGGAAATATCCTTAGATGAAATCTGGAAAGAAGCTTTGTGAGAAACTGCTTAGTGTTCTGTTTATTCATCTCACAGAGTTGCATCTGTATTTCGTGGATCTCTTTGCTCGCCTTATTTCTGAGGAATCTGAGAACAGATATTTCGGATCCCTTTGAAGACTATAGGGCCAAATGAAATATCCTCCGATAACAAAGCGAAAGAAGCTTTCTGAGAAACTTGCTTGTGTTCTGTGAAATCACCTAACATAGTTACAGCTTTCCCCTCAAGAAGCCTTTCGCTAAGACAGTTCTTGTGGAATTGGCAAAGTGATATTTGGAAGCCCATAGTGGGCTATATTGAAAAAGGAAATATCCACAGATGAAATATGGAAAGAAGTTTTCTGAGAAACTGCTTAGTGTTCTGTTAATTCATCTCACAGAGTTACATCTGTATTTCGAGGATCTCTTTGCTAGCCTTATTTCTGTGGAATCTGAGAACAGATATTTCAGATTCTTTTGAAGACTATAGGGCCAAAGGAATCCTCCTCCGATAACAAGGAGAAAGAAGCTATCTGAGAAACTTCTTTGTGTTCTGTGAAATCATCTCACAGAGTTACAGCTTTCCCTACAAGATGCCTTTCGCTAAGGCAGTTCTCGTGGAATTGGCAAAGTGATATTTGGAAGCCTATAGAGGGCTATGGTGAAAAAGGAAATATCCTCAGATGAAATCTGGAAAGAAGCTTTCTGAGAAACTGCTTAGTGTTCCGTTAATTCTTCTCACAGAGTTACATCTGTATTTCTTGGATCTCTTTACTAGCCTTATTTCTGTGGAATCTGAGAAAAGATATTTCGGATCAATTTGAAGACTATAGGGCCAAATGAAATATCCTCCGATAACAAAGTGAAACAAGCTTTCTGAGAAATTTCTTTGTGTTCTGTGAAATCAATCACATAGTTACAGCTTTCCCCTCAAGAAGCCTTTCGCTAAGACAGTTCCTGTGGAATTGGCAAAGTGATATTTGGAAGCCAATAGAGGGCTATTGTGAAAAAGGAAATATCCTCAGATGTAATATGGAAAGAAGCTTTATGAGAAACTGCTCTGTGATGTGTGACTCCCACTCACAGAGTTACATCTGTATTTCGTGTATCTCTTTGCTTGCCTTATTTCTGTGGAATCTGAGAACAGTTATTTAGGATCCCTTTGAAGACTGTAGGGCCACAGGAAATATCCTCCAATAACAAAGACAAAGAAGCTTTCTGAGAGACTTCTTTGTGTTCTGTGAAATCATCTCACAGAGTTTCAGCTTTCCCCTCAAGAAGCCTTTCGCTAACACAGTTCTTGTGGAATTGGCAAAGTGATATTTGGAAGCACATAGGGGGCTACGTTGAAAAAGGAAATATCCTCAGATGAAATGTGGAAAGAAGCTTTCTGAAAAACTGCTTAGTGTTCTTTTCATTCATCTCACAGAGTTACATCTGTATTTCGTGGATCTCTTTGCTAGCCTTATTTCTGTGGAATCTCAGAAGAGATATTTCGGATCCTTTTGAAGACTATAGGGCCAAAGGAAATATCCTCCGATGACAAAGAGAAAGAAGCTTTCTGAGAAACTTCTTTGTGTTCTGTGAAATCATCTCACAGAGTTACAGATTTCCCTTCAAGAACCCTTTCGCTAAGACAGTTGTCGTGGAATTGGCAAAGTGATATTTGGAAGCCCAAAGAGGGCTATGGTGAAAAAGGGAATATCCTCAGATGAAAACGGGAAAGAAGCTTTCTGAGAAACTGCTTAGTGTTCCGTTAATTCATCTCACAGAGTTACATCTGTATTTCGTGGATCTCTTTGCTAGCCTTATTTCTGTAGACTCTGAGAACAGACATTTCGGATCCCTTTGAAGACTATAGGGCCAAATGAAATATCCTCCGATAACAAAGAGAAAGAAACTTTCTGAGAAACTTCTTTGTGTTCTGTGAAATCATCTCACAGAGTTACGGATTTCCCCTCAAGAAGCCTTTTGCTAAGACAGTTCTTGTGGAATTGGCAAAGTGATATTTGGAAGCCCATAGAGGGCTAAGGTGAAAAAGGAAATATCCTCAGATGAAATCTGGAAAGAAGCTTTCTGAAAAGCTGCTTAGAGTTCTGTTAAGTCATCTCACAGAGTTACATCTGTATTTCGTGGATGTCTTTGCTAGCCTAATTTCTGTGGAATCTGAGAACAGATATTTTGGATCCCTTTGAAGACTATAGAGCCAAAGGAAATATCCTCCGATAACAAAGAGAAAGAAGCTTTCTGAGAAACTTCTTTGTGTTCTGTGAAATCAACTCACAGAGTTACAGCTTTCTTCTCAAGAAGCCTTTCGCTAAAACAGTTCTTGTGGAATTGGCAAAGTGATATTTGTAAGCCCATAGTGGGCTATGGTGAAAAAGGAAATATCCTCAGATGAAATCTGGAAAGAAGCTTTCTGAGAAACTGCTCTGTGATGTGTGACTTCCACTCACAGAGTTACATCTGTATTTCGTGGATCTCTTTGCTAGCCTTTTTTCTGTGGAATCTGAGAACAGAGAGTTCGGATCCCTTTGAAGAGTATAGGGCCAAAGGATATATCCTCCGATATCAAAGAGATAGAAGCTTTCTGAGAAATTTCTTTGTGTTCTGTGAAATCATCTCACTGTTTTACAGCTTTCCCTTCAAGAAACCTTTCGGTAAGACAGTTATTTTGGAATTGGCAAAGTGATATTTGGAAGCCCATAGAGGGCTATGGAGAAAAAGAAAATATCCTCAGATGAAATCTGCATAGAAGCCTTCTGAGAAACTGCTCTGTGATGTGTGACTTCCACTCACAGAGTTACATCTGTATTTCGTGGATCTCTTTGCAAGTCTTATTTCTGTGAAATCTGAGAACAGATATTTCGGATCCCTTTGAAGACTATAGGGCCAAAGGAAATATCCTCCGATAACAAAGAGAAAGAAGCTTTCTGAGAAACTTCTTTGTGTTCTGTGAAATCATCTCACAGAGTTACAGCTTTCCCCTCAAGAAGCCTTTCTCTAAGACAGTTCTCGTGGAATTGGCAAAGTGATATTTGGAAGCCTGAAGAGGGCTACGGTGAAAAAGGAAATATCCTCAGATGAAATTTGGAAAGAAGCTTTCTGGGAAACTGCTTAGTGTTCTGTTAATTGATCTCACAGAGTTACATCTGTATTTCCTGGATCTCTTTGCTAGCCTTATTTCTGTGGAATCTGAGAACAGCTATTTCGGATCCCTTTGAAGACTATATTGCCAAATGAAATATCCTCCGATAACAAAGAGAAAGAAGCTTTCTGAGAAACTTCTTTGTGTTCTGTGAAATCATCTTACAGAGGTACAGCTTTACCCTCAAGAAGCCTTTCGCTAAGACAGTTCTTGTGGATTTTACAAAGTGATATTTGGAAGCCCATAGAGGGCTGTGGTGAAAAAGGAAATATCCTCACATGAAATCTGGAAAGAAGCTTTGTGAGAAACTGCTTAGTGTTCTGTTTATTCATCTCACAGAGTTGCATCTGTATTTCGTGGATCTCTTTGCTAGCCTTATTTCTGTGGAATCTGAGAACATATATTTCGGAATTCTTTGAAGTCTATAGGGCCAAAGGATATATCTTCCGATAACAAAGAGAGAGAAACTTTCTGAGGAAATTATTTGTGTTGTGTGAAATCATCTCACAGAGTTACAGCTTTCCCCTCAAGAAGCCTTTCGCTAAGACAGTTCTCGTGGAATTGGCAAAGTGATATTTGGAAGCCCATAGAGGGCTATGGTGAAAAAGGAGATATCCTCAGATGAAATCTGGAAAGAAGCTTTCTGAGAAACTGCTTAGTGTTCTTTTCATTCATCTCACAGAGTTACATCTGTATTTCGTGGATCTCTTTGCTAGCCTTATTTCTGTGGAATCTGAAAACAGATATTTCGGATCCTTTTGAAGACTATAAGGCCAAAGGAAACATCCTCCGATAACAAGGAGAAAGAAGCTTTCTGAGAAACTTCTTTGGGTTCTGTGAAATCACCTCCCAGAGTTACAGCTTTCCCTTCAAGAAGCCTTTCGCTAAGACAGTTCTCGTGGAATTGGCAAAGTGATATTTGGAAGCCTATAGAGGGCTATGGTGAAAAAGGAAATATCCTCAGATGAAATCTGGAAAGAAACTTTCTGAGAAACTGCTCTGTGATGTGTGACTTCCAATCAAAGAGTCACTTCTGTATTTCGTGGATCTCTTTACTAGCCTTATTTCTGTGGAATCTGAGAACAGATATTTCCGATCCGTTTGAAGACTATAGGGCCAAAGGAAATATCTTCCGATAACAAAAAGAAAGAAGCTTTTTGAGAAACTTGTTGGTGTTCTGTGAAATCATCTCACAGAGTTACAGCTTTCCCCTCAAGAAGCCTTTCGCTTAGACAGTTCTTGTGGAATTGGCAAAGTGATATTTGGAAGCCCATAGAGTGCTATGGTGAAAAAGGAAATATCCTCAGATGAAATCTGGAAAGAAGCTTTCTGAGAAACTGCTTAGTGTTCTGTTAATTCATCTCACAGAGTTACATCTGTATTTCGTGGATCTCTCTGCTAGCCTTATTTCTGTGGAATCTGAGAACAGATATTTCAGAACCTTTTTAAGACTATAGGGCCAAAGGAATCCTCCTCCGATAACAAGGAGAAAGAAGCTATATGAGAAACTTCTTTGTGTTCTGTGAAATCATCTCACAGAGTTACAGCTTTCCCTACAAGTTGCCTTTCGCTAAGACAGTTCTCGTGGAATTGGCAAAGTGATATTTGGAAGCCTATAGAGGGCTATGGTGAAAAAGGAAATATCCTCAGATGAATTCTGGAAAGAAACTTTCTGAGAAACTGCTCTGTGATGTGTGACTTCCACTCAAAGAGTTACATCTGTATTTTGTGGATCTCTTTGGTAGCCTTATTTCTGTGGAATCTGAGAACAGATATTTCGGATCCCTTTGAAGACTATAGGGCCAAAGGTAATATCCTCCAATAACAAAGAGAAAGAAACTTTCTGAGAAACTTCTTTGTGTTCTGTGAAATCATCTCACAGATTTACAGCTTTCCCCTCAAGAAGCCTATCGCTCAGACAGTTCTTGTGTAATTGGAAAAGGGATATTTGGAAGCCCATAGAGGGCTGTGGAGAAAAAGGAAATATCCTCAAATGAAATCTGGAAAGAAGCTTTCTGAGAAACTGCTTAGTGTTCTGTTAATTCTTCTCACAGAGTTACATCTGTATTTCTTGGATCTCTTTACTAGCCTTATTTCTGTGGAATCTGAGGACAGATATTTCGGATCAATTTGAAGACTATAGGGCCAAATGAAAAATCCTCCGATAACAAAGTGAAAGAAGCTTTCTGAGAAATTTCTTTGTGTTCTGTGAAATCAATCAAATAGTTACAGCTTTCCCCTCAAAAAGCCTTTCGCTAAGACAGTTCCTGTGGAATTGGCAAAGTGATATTTGGAAGCCAATAGAGGGCTATGCTGAAAAAGGAAATATCCTCAGATGTAATCTGAAAAGAAGCTTTATGAGAAACTGCTCTGTGATGTGTGACTTCCACTCACAGAATTACATCTGTATTTCGTGTATCTCTTTGCTTGCCTTATTTCTGTGGAATCTGAGAACAGTTATTTAGGATCCCTTTGAAGACTGTAGGGCCACAGGAAATATCCTCCAATAACAAAGACAAAGAAGCTTTCTGAGAGACTTCTTTGTGTTCTGTGAAATCATCTCACAGAGTTACAGCTTTCCCCTCAAGAAGCCTTTCGCTAACACAGTTCTTGTGGAATTGGCAAAGTGATATTTGGAAGCACATAGGGGGCTACGTTGAAAAAGGAAATATCCTCAGATGACATCTGGAAAGAAGCTTTCTGAGAAACTGCTTAGTGTTCTGTTAATTCATCTCAGAGAGTTACATCTGTATTTCGTGGATCTCTTTGCTAGCCTTATTTCTGTGGAATCTCAGAAGAGATATTTCGGATCCTTTTGAAGACTATAGGGCCAAAGGAAATATCCTCCGATGACAAAGAGAAAGAAGCTTTCTGAGAAACTTCTTTGTGTTCTGTGAAATCATCTCACAGAGTTACAGATTTCCCTTCAAGAAGCCTTTCGCTAAGACAGTTGTCGTGGAATTGGCAAAGTGATATTTGGAAGCCCGAAGAGGTCTATGGTGAAAAAGGGAATATCCTCAGATGAAAACGGGAAAGAAGCTTTCTGAGAAACTGCTTAGTGTTCCGTTAATTCATCTCACAGAGTTACATCTGTATTTCGTGGATCTCTTTGCTAGCCTTATTTCTGTAGACTCTGAGAACAGACATTTCGGATCCCTTTGAAGGCTATAGGGCCAAATGAAATATCCTCCGATAACAAAGAGAAAGAAGCTTTCTGAGAAACTTCTTTGTGTTCTGTGAAATCATCTCACAGAGTTACAGATTTCCCCTCAAGAAGCCTTTTGCTGAGGCAGTTCTTGTGGAATTGGCAAAGTGATATTTGGAAGCCCATAGAGGGCTAAGGTGAAAAAGGAAATATCCTCAGATGAAATCTGGAAAGAAGCTTTCTGAAAAGCTGCTTAGAGTTCTGTTAAGTCATCTCACAGAGTTACATCTGTATTTCGTGGATGTCTTTGCTAGCCTAATTTCTGTGGAATCTGAGAACAGATATTTTGGATCCCTTTGAAGACTATAGGGCCAAAGGAAATATCCTCTGATAACAAAGAGAAAGAAGCTTTCTGAGAAACTTCTTTGTGTTCTGTGAAATCAACTAACAGAGTTACAGCTTTCTTCTCAAGAAGCCTTTCGTTAAAACAGTTCTTGTGGAATTGGCAAAGTGATATTTGTAAGCCCATAGAGGGCTACGGTGAAAAAGGAAATATCCTCAGATGAAATCTGGAAAGAAGCTTTCTGAGAAACTGACTAGAGTTCTGTTAATTCATCTCACAGAGTTACATCTGTGTTTCGTGGATCTCTTTGCTAGCTTTAATTCGGCGGAATCTGAGAACAGATATTTCGGATCCCTTTGAAGACTATAGGGCCAAAAGAAATATCCTCCGATAACAAAGAGAAAGAAGCATTCTGAGAAACTTCTTTGTGTTCTGTGAAATTACCTCAGAGAGTTACAACTTTCCCCTCAAGAAGCCTTTCGCTAAGACAGTTCTTGTGGAATTGGCAAAGCGATATTTGGAAGCCCATAGAGGTCTATGGTTAAAAAGGAAATATCCTCAGATGAAATCTGGAAAGAAGCTTTCTGAGAAACTGCTCTGAGATGTGTGACTTCCACTCACAGAGTTACATCTGTATTTCGTGGATCTCTTTGCTCGCCTTTTTTCTGTGGAAACTGAGAACAGATATTTCGGATCCCTTTGAAGACTATAGGGCCAAAGGAAATATCCTCCGATAACAAAGAGAAAGAAGCTTTCTGAGAAACTTCTTTGTGTTCTGGGAAATCATCTCACAGAGTTACAGCTTTCCGCTCAAGAAGCCTTTCGCTAAGAGAGTTCTTGTGGAATTGGCATAGTGATATTTGGAAGCCCATAGAGGGCTATGGTGAATAGGAAATATCCTCAGATGAAATCTGGAAAGAAGCTTTCTGAGAAACTGCTTAGTGTTCCGTTAATTCATCTCAGAGAGTTACATCTGTATTTCGTGGATCTCTTTGCTAACCTTATTTCTGTGGACTCTGAGAACAGACATTTCGGATCCCTTTGAAGAGTATAGGGCCAAATGAAATATCCTCCGATAACAAAGAGAAAGAAGCTTTCTGAGAAACTTCTTTGTGTTCTGTGAAATCATCTCACAGAGTTACAGATTTCCCCTCAAGAAGCCTTTCGCTAAGACAGTTCTTGTGGAATTGGCAAAGTGATATTTGGAAGCCCATAGAGAGCTAAGGTGAAAAAGGAAATATCCTCAGATGAAATCTGGAAAGAAGCTTTCTGAAAAACTGCTTAGAGTTCTGTTAAGTCATCTCACAGAGTTACATCTGTATTTCGTGGATGTCTTTGCTAGCCTAATTTCTGTGGAATCTGAGAACAGATATTTTGGATCCCTTTGAAGACTATAGGGCCAAAGGAAATATCCTCTGATAACAAAGAGAAAGAAGCTTTCTGAGAAACTTCTTTGTGTTCTGTGAAATCAACTCACAGAGTTATAGCTTTCTTCTCAAGAAGCCTTTCGCTAAAACAGTTCTTGTGGAATTGGCAAAGTGATATTTGGAAACCCCTAGAGGGCTATGGGGAAAAAGGAAATATCCTCAGATGAAATCTGGAAAGAAGCTTTCTGAGAAACTGATTAGAGTTCTGTTAATTCATCTCACAGAGTTACATCTGTGTTTCGTGGATCTCTTTGCTAGCTTTATTTCTGTGGATCTGAGAACAGATATTTCGGATCCCTTTGAAAACTATAGGGCCAAATGAAATATCCTCCGATAACAAAGAGAAAGAAGCTTTCTGACAAACTTCTTTGTGTTCTGTGAAATTACCTCAGAGAGTTACAACTTTCCCCTCAAGAAGCCTTTCGCTAAGACAGTTCTTGTGGAATTGGCAAAGTGATATTTGGAAGCCCATAGAGGTCTGTGGTTAAAAAGGAAATATCCTCAGATGAAATCTGGAAAGAAGCTTTCTGAGAAACTGCTCTGTGATGTGTGACTTCCACTCACAGAGTTACATCTGTATTTCGTGGATCTCTTTGCTAGCCTTTTTTCTGTGGAATCTGAGAATAGATATTTCGGATCCCTTTGAAGAGTATAGGGCCAAAAGAAATATGTTCCGATAACAAAGAGAAAGAAGCTTTCTGAGAAACTTCCTTGTGTTCTGTGAAATCATCTCACAGGGTTACAGCTTTCCCTTCAAGAAACCTTTCGGTAAGACAGTTATTTTGGAATTGGCAAAGTGATATTTGGAAGCCCATAGAGGGCTATGGTGAAAAAGAAAATATCCTCCGATGAAATCTGGACAGAAGCCTTCTGAGAAACTGCTCTGTGATGTGTGACTTCCACTCACAGAGTTACATCTGTATTTCGTGGATCTCTTTGCAAGTCTTATTTCTGTGAAATCTGAGAACAGATATTTCGGATCCCTTTGAAGACTATTGGGCCAAAGTAAATATCATCCGATAACAAAGAGAAAGAAGCTTTCTGAGAAACTTCTTTGTGTTCTGTGAAATCATCTCACAGAGTTACAGCTTTCCCCTCAAGAAGCCTTTCGCTAAGACAGTTCTCGTGGAATTGGCAAAGTGATATTTGGAAGCCTGAAGAGGGCTATGGTGAAAAAGGAAATATCCTCAGATGAAATTTGGAAAGAAGCTTTCTGAGAAACTGCTTAGTGTTCTGTTAATTGATCTCACAGAGTTACATCTGTATTTCGTGGATCTCTTTGCTGGACTTATTTCTGTGGAATCTGAGAATAGATATTTCGGATCCCTTTGAAGACTATAGGGCCAAATGAAATATCCTCCGATAACAAAGAGAAAGAAGTTTTCTGAGAAACTTGTTTGTGTTCTGGGAAATCATCTCACAGAGTTACAGCTTTCCCCTCAAGAAGCCTTTCGCTAAGAGAGTTCTTGTGGAATTGGCATAGTGATATTTGGAAGCCCATAGAGGGCTATGGTGAAAAAGGAAATATCCTCAGATGAAATCTGGAAAGAAGCTTTCTGAGAAACTGCTTAGAGTTCTGTTAATTCATCTCGGAGAGTTACATCTGTATTTCGTGGATCTCTTTGTTAGCCTTATTCCTGTTTAATCTGAGAACAGATATTTCGGATCCTTTTGAAGACTATAGGGCCAAAGGAAATATCCTCCGATAACAAAGAGTAAGAAGCTTTCTGAGAAACTTCTTTGTGTTCTGTGAAATCATCTCACAGAGTTACAGCGTTCCTCTCAAGAAGACTTTCGCTAAGACAGTTCTTGTGGAATTGTCAAAGTGATATTTGGAAGCCCATAGAGGGCTATGGTGAAAAAGGAAATATTCTCAGATGGAATCTGGAAAAAGCTTTCTGAGAAACTGCTCTGTGATGTGTGAATTCCACTCACAAATTTACATCTTTATTTCGTGGATCACTTTGCTAGCCTTATTTCTGAGGAATCTGAGAACAGATATTTCGGATCCCTTTGAAGACTATAGGGCCAAAAGAAATATCCTCCGATAATAAAGACAAAGAAGCTTTCTGAGACACTTCTTGGTGTTCTGTGAAATCTTCTCAGAGAGTTACAGCTTTCCTCTCAAGAAGACTTTCGCTAAGACAGTTCTTGCGGAATTGGGAAAGTGATATTTGTCAGCCCATAGAGGGAAAGGTGAAAAAGGAAATATACTCAGATGAAATCTGGAAAGAAGCTTTCTGAGAAACTGCTTAGTGCTCTGTTAAATCATCTCACAGAGTTACATCTCTATTTCGTGGATCTTTGTTAGCCTTTATTCTGTGGAATCTGAGAAGAGATATTTCGGATCCTTTTAAAGACTATAGGGACAAAGGAAATATCCTCCGATAACAAAGAGAAAGAAGCTTTCTGAGGAACTTCTTTGAGTTCTGTGAAATCATCTCACAGAGTTACAGCGTTCCCCTCAAGAAGCCTTTCGCTAAGACTGTTCTTGTGAAAATGGAAAAGTGATATTTGGAAGCCCATAGAGGGCTATAGTGAAAAAGGAAATATCCTCACATAAAATCTGGAAAGAAGCTTTCTGAGAAACTGCTTAGTGTTCTGTTAATTCATTTCACAGAGTTACATCTGTATTTCGTGGATATCTTTGCTGGCTTTATTTCTGTGGAATTTGAGAACAGATATTTCCGTTCCCTTTGAAGAATATAGGGCCAAGTGAAATATCCTCCGATAAAAAAGAGAAAGAAGTTTTCTGAGAAACTTGTTTGTGTTCTGTGAAATCATCTCAAAGAGTTACAGCTTTCCCCTCAAGAAGCCTTTCGCTAAGAGAGTTCTTGTGGAATTGGCATAGTGATATTTGCAAGCCCATAGAGGGCTATGGTGAAAAAGGAAATATCCTCAGATGAAATCTGGAAGGAAGCTTTCTGAGAAACTGCTTAGAGTTCTGTTAATTCATCTCAGAGAGTTACATCTGTATTTCGTGGATCTCTTTGTTAGCCTTATTTCTGTGAAATCTGAGAACAGATGTTTCGGATCCCTTTGAAGACTATAGGGCCAAAGGAAATATCCTCCGATAACAAAGAGAAAGAAGCTTTCTGAGAAACTTCTTTGTGTTCTGTGAAATCATCACAGAGAGTTACAGCATTCCCTTCAAGAAGCCTTTCGCTAAGACAGTTCTTGTAGAATTGGCAAAGTGATATTTGGAAGCCCATAGAAGGCTATGGTGAAAAAGGTAATATCCTCAGATGAAATCTGGAAAGAAGCTTTCTGAGAAACTGCTTAGTGTTCTGTTAATTCATCTCACAGAGTTACATCTGTATTACGTGGATCTCTTTGCTAGCCTTATTTCTGTGGAATCTGAGAAGAGATATTTCGGAACCCTTTGAAGTCTATAGGTTCAAAGGAAGTATCCTCCAATAACAAAGAGAAAGAAGCTTTCTGAGAAACTTCTTTGTGTTCTGTGAAATCGTCTCACAGAGTTACAGCTTTCCCTTCAAGAAGCCTTCCTCTAAGACAGTTCTTGTGGAATTGGCAAAGTGATATTTGGAAGCCCACAGAGGGCTACGGTGAAAAAGGAAATATCCTCAGATGAAATCTGGAAAGAAGCTTTCTGAGAAACTGCTTAGAGTTTTGTTAATTCATCTCACATAGTTACATCTATATTTCGTGGATCTCTTTGCTAGCCTTATTTCTGTGGAATCTGTGAAGAGATATTTCGGATTCCTTTGAAGGCTATAGGGCCAAAGGAAATATCCTCCGATAACAAAGAGAAAGAAGCCTACTGAGAAATTTCTTTGTGTTCTGTGAAATCATCTCACATAGTTACAGCTTTCCCCTCAATAAGCGTTTCGCTAAGACAGTTCTTATGGAATTGACAAAGTGATATTTGGAAGCCCTTAGAGGGCTATGGTGAAAAAGGAAATATCCTCAGATGAAATCTGGAAAGAAGCTTTCTGAGAAACTGTTTACAGTTCTGTTAATTCATCTCACAGAGTTACATCTGTATTTCCTGGATCTCTTTGCTAGCCTTATTTCTGTGGAATCTGAGAACAGATATTTCGGATCCCTTTGAAGAGTATAGGGCCAAAGGAAATATCCTCCATTACAAAGAGCAAGAAACTTTCTGAGAAACTGCTTTGTGTTCTATGAAATCATCTCACAGAGTTACAGTTTCCCCTCAAGAAGCCTTTCGCTAAGACAGTTCTTGTGTAATTGGCAAATTGATATTTGGAACCCCATAGAGGTCTATGGTGAAAAAGGAAATAACCTCAGATGAAATCTGGAAAGAAGCTTACTGAGAAACTGCTCTGTGATGTGTGTTTTCCATTCACAGAGTTACATCTGTATTTCCTGGATCTCTTCGCTAGTCTTATTTCTGTGGAATCTGAGAACAGATATTTCGGATCCCTTTGAAGACAATAGGGCCAAAGGAATTATCCTCCGATAACAAAAAGAAAGAAGCTTTCTGAGAAACTTCTTTGTGTTCTGTGAAATCATCTCAAGAGTTACAGATTTCCCCTCAAGAAACCTTTCGCTTAGACAGTTCCTGTGGAGTTGGCAAAGTGATATTTGGAAGCCATAGAGGGCAAGGGTGAAAAAGGAAATATCCTCATCTTTCCAGATGAAAACTGGAAAGAAGCTTTCCTAGAAACTGCTTAGTGTTTTGTTAATTCATCTCACAGAGTTACATCTGTATTTCGTGGATCTCTTTGCTAGCCTTATTTCTGTGGATTCTGAGAACAGATATCTCGGATCCCTTTGAAGACTATAGGGCCAAAGGAAATATCCTCTGATAAAAGAGAGATAGAAGTTTTCTGAGAAACCTCTTTGTGTTCTGTGAAATCATCTCACAGAGTTACAGCGTCTCCTTCAAGAAGCCTTTCGCTAAGACATTTCTCGTGGGATTGGCAAAGTGATATTTGGAAACCCATAGAGGGCTATGGTGAAAAAGGAAATATCCTCAGATGAAATCTGAAAAGAAGCTTTCTGAGAAACTGTTTAGTGTTCGGTTAATTCATCTCAAAGAGTTACATCTGTATTTCGTGGATCTCTTTGCTAGCGTTATTTCTGTGGAATCTGAGAACAGATATTTCGGATCCCTTTGAAGACTATATTGCCAAATGAAATATACTCTGATAACAAAGAGTAAGAAGCTTTCTGCGAAACTTCTTTGTGTTCTGTGAAATCATCTCACAGAGTTACAGCTTTCCCCTCAAGAAGCCTTTCGGTAAGACAGTTCTTAAGGAATTAGAAAAGTGATATTTGGAAGCCCATAGAGGGCTATGGTGAAATAGGAAATATCCTCAGATGAAATCTGGAAGGAAGCTTTCTGAGAAACTGATCAGAGTTCTGTTATTTCATCTCACAGAGTTACATCTGTATTTCGTGGATCTCTTTGCTCGCCTTATTTCTGTGGAAACTGAGAACAGATATTTCGGATCCCTTTGAAGACTATAGGGCGAAAGTAATTATCCTCCGATAACAAAAAGAAAGAAGCTTTCTGAGAAACTTCTTTGTGTTCAGTGAAATCATCTCAAGAGTTACAGCTTTCCCCTCAAGAAACCTTTCGCTTAGACAGTTCCTGTGGAATTGGCAAAGTGATATTTGGAAGCCATAGAGGGCAAGGGTGAAAAAGGTAATATCCTCATCTTTCCACATGAAAACTGGAAAGAAGCTTTCCTAGAAACTGCTTAGTGTTTTCTTAATTCATCTCACAGAGTTACATCTGTATTTCGTGGATCTCTTTGCTCGCCTTATTTCTGTGGAAACTGAGAACAGATGTTTCGGATCCATTTGAAGACTCTACGGCCAAAGAAAATATCCTCCGATAACAAAGAGAAAGAAGCTTTCTGAGAAACTTGTTTGTGTTCTGTGAAATCATCTCACAGAGTTATAGCTTTCCCTTGAAGAAACCTTTCGCTTAGAGAGTTCTTGTGGAATTGGCAAAGTGATATTTGGAAGCCCGTAGAGTGCTATGGTGAAAAAGGAAATATCCTCAGATGAAAATTGGAAAGAAGCTTTCCTAGAAACTGCTTAGTGTTTTCTTAATTCATCTCACAGAGTTACAACTGTATTTCGTGGATCTCTTTGCTAGACTTATTTCTGTGCAATCTGAGAACAGATATTTCGGTTCCTTTTGAAGACTATAGGGCCAAAGGAAATATCCTCGGATAACAAGGAGAAAGAACTAGCTGAGAAACTTCTTTGTGTTCCGTGAAATCATCTCACAGAGTTACAGCTTTCCCTTCAAGAAGCCTTTCGCGAAGACAGTTCTCGTAGAATTGGCAAAGTGATATTTGGAAGCCTATTGAGTGCTATGGTGAAAAAGGAAATATCCTCAGATGAAATCTGGAAAGAAGATTTCTGAGAAACTGCTTAGTGTTCTGTTAATTCAGCTCACAGAGTTACATCTGTATTTCGTGGATCTCTTTGCTAGCCTTATTTCTATGGAATATGAGAACCGATATTTCGGATCCCTTTGAAGACTATAGGGCCTAATGAAATATCCTCCGATAACAAAGAGGAAGAAGCTTTCTGAGAAGCTTCTTTGTGTTCTGTGAAATCATCTCACAGGGTTACAGCTTTCCCCTCATGAAGCCTTTCGCTAAGACAGTTCTTATGGAATTGGCAAAGTGATATTTGGAAGCCCGTAGAGGGCTATGGTGAAAAAGGAAATATTCTCAGATGAAATCTGGAAAGAAGCCTCTGAAAAACTGCTGAGAGTTCTGTTAATACATCTCACAGAGTTACATCTGTATTTCGTGGATATCTTTGCTGGCTTTATTTCTGTCTAATTTGAGAACAGATATTTCGGTTCCCTTTGAAGAATAAAGGGCCAAAGGAAATACCCTCCGATAACAAAGAGAAAGAAGCTTTCTGAGAAACTTCTTTTTTTCTGTGAAATCATCTCACAGAGTTACAGCTTTCCCTTCAAGAAGCCTTTATCTAAGACAGTTCTTGTGGAATTGGCAAAGTGATATTTGGAAGCCCAGAGAGCGCTATGGTGAAAGAGGAAATATCCTCAGATGAAATCTGGAAAGAAGCTTTCTGAGAAAATGCTTAGATTTCTGTTAATTCATCTCACAGAGTTACATCTGTATTTCGTGGATCTCTTTGCTAGCCTTATTTCTGTGGAATCTGTGAAGAGATATTTCGGATCCCTTTGAAGGCTATAGGGCCAAAGGAAATATCCTCCGATAACAAAGAGAAAGAAGCCTACTGAGAAATTTCTTTGTGTTCTGTGAAATCATCTCACATAGTTACAGCTTTCCCCTCAATAAGCCTTTCGCTAAGACAGTTCTTATGGAATTGACAAAGTAATATTTGGAAGCCCTTAGAGGGCTATGGTGAAAAAGGAAATATCCTCAGATGAAATCTGGAAAGAAGCTTTCTGAAAAACTGTTTACATTTCTGTGAATTCATCTCACAGAGTTACATCTGTATTTCGTGGATCTCTTCGCTAGTCTTATTTCTGTGGAATCTGAGAACAGATATTTCGGATCCCTTTGAAGACTATAGGGCCAAAGGAAATATCCTCCGATAACAAAGAGTAAGAAGCTTTCTGAGAAACTTCTTTGTGTTTTGTGAAATCATCTCACAGAGTTACAGCTTTCCCTTCAAGAAGCCTTTCTGTAAGACAGTTATTGTGGAATTGGCAAAGTGATATTTGGAAGCCCATAGAGGGCTAGGGTGGGAAAGGAAATATCCTCAGATGAAATCTGGAAGGAAGTTTTCTGAGAAACTACTCTGTGATGTGTGACTTCCACTTACAGAGTTGCATCTGTATTTCGTGTTTCTCTTTGCTAGCCTTATTTCTGTGGAATCTGAGAACAGATATTTCGGATCCCTTTGAAGAGTATAGGGCCAAAGGAAATATCCTCCATTACAAAGAGCAAGAAGCTTTCTGAGAAACTTCTTTGTGTTCTGTGAAATCGTCTCACAGTGTTACAGCTTTCCCCTCAAAAAGCCTTTCGCTAAGACAGTTCTTGTGTAATTGGCAAAGTGATATTTGGAAGCCCATAGAGGTCTATGGTGAAAAAGGAAATATCCTCAGATGAAATCTGGAAAGAAGCTTTCTGAGAACCTGCTTAGTGTTCAATTAATTCATCTCACAGAGTTACATCTGTATTTCGTGGATCTCTTTGCTAGCCTTATTTCTGTGGAATCTGGGAACAGATATTTCGGATACTTTTGAAGATTATAGGGCCAAAGGAAATATCCTCCGATAACAAGGAGAAGGAAGCTATCAGAGAAACTTCTTTGTGTTCTGTGACATCGTCTCACAGAGTTACAGCTTTCCCTTCAAGAAGCCTTTCGTGAAGACAATTCTCGTGGAATTGGCAAAGTGATATTTAGAAGCCTATAGAGGGCTATGGTGAAAAAGGAAATATCCCCAGATGAAATCTTGAAAGAAGTTTTCTGAGAAACTGCTCTGTGATGTGTGACTTCCACTCACAGATATACATCTGTATTTCGTGGATCTCTTTGCTAGCCTTATTTCTGTGGAATCTGAGAACAGATATTTCGGATCCCTTTGAAGACTATAGGTCCAAAGGAAATATCCTCCGAAAACAAAGAGACAGAAGCTTTCTGAGACACTTCTTTGTGTTCTGTGAAATCGTCTCACAGAGTTACAGCTTTCCCCTCAAGAAGCCTTTCGCTTAGACAGTTCTTGTGGAATTGGCAAAGTGATATTTGGAAGCCCATAGAGGGCTATGATGAAAAAGGAAATATCCTCAGATGAAATCTGGAACGAAGATTTCTGAGAATCTGCTTAGTGTTCTGTTAATTCGTCTCACAGAGTTACATCTGTATTTCGTGGATCTCTTTGGTAGCCTTATTTCTGTGGAATCTGAGAACAGATATTACGGATCCCTTTGAAGACTATAGGGCCTAATGAAATATCCTACGATAACAAAGAGAAAGAAGCTTTCTGAGAAACTTCTTTGTGTTCTGTGAAATCATCTCACAGAGTTACAGCTTTCCCCTCATGAAGCCTTTCGCTAAGACAGTTCTTGTGGAATTGGCAAAGTGATATTTGGAAGCCCATAGAGGGCTATGGTGAAAAAAGAAATAATCTCAGATGAAATCTGGAAAGAAGCTTTCTGAAAAACGGCTGAGAGTTCTGTTAATTCATCTCACAGAGTTACATCTGTATTTCGTGGATCTCTTTGCTAGTCTTATTTCTGTGGAATCTGAGAACACATATTTCGGATCCCTTTGAAGACTATAGAGCCAAAGGAAATATCCTCCGATAACAAAGAGTAAGAAGCTTTCTGAGAAACTTCTTTGGGTTTTGTGAAATCATCTCACAGAGTTACAGCTTTCCCCTCAAGAAGCCTTTCGCTAAGACAGTTCTTGTGGAATTGGCAAAGTGATATTTGGAAGCCCATAGTGGGCTAAGGTGAAAAAGGAAATATCCTCAGATGAAATCTGGAAAGAAGCTTTCTGAGAAACTGCTTACTGTTCTGTTATTTAATCTCACAGAGTTACATCTGTATCTCGTGGATCTCTTTGCTAGACTTATTTCTGCGGTATCTGACAACAGATATTTCGGATCCCTTTGAAGACTATAGGGCTAAAGGAAATATCCTCCGATAACAAAGAGAAAGAAGCTTTCTGAGAAACTTCTTTGTGTTTTGTGAAATCATCTCACAGAGTTAGAGCTTTCCCCTCAAGAAGCCTTTCGCTAAGACAGTTCTTGTGGAATAGGCAAAGTGATATTTGGAAGCCCATAGAGGGCAATGGTGAAAAACGAAATATCCTCAGATAAAATCTGGGAAGAAGCTTTCTGAGAAACTGCTCTGTGATGTGTGACTTCCACTCAGAAAGTTACATCAGTATTTCGTGGTTCTCTTTGCTAGCCTTATTTCTGTCGAATCTGAGAACTGATATTTCGGATCCCTTTGAAGACTATAGGGCCAAAGGAAATATCCTCCGATAACAAAGAGAAAGAAGCTTTCTGAGAAACTTCTTTGTGTTCTGTGAAATCATCTCACAGAGTTACAGCTTTTCCGTCGAGAAGACTTTCGCTAAGACAGTTTTTGTGGAATTGGCAAAGTGATATTTGGAAGCCCATAGAGGGCTATGGTCAAAAAGGAAATATCCTCAGATGAAATCTGGAAAGGAGCTTTCTGAGAAACTGCTTAGTGTTCTGTTAATTCATCTCACATAGTTACATCTGTATTTCGTGGATCTCTTTGTTAGCCTTATTTCTGTGGAATCTGTGAACAGATATTTTGGATCCCTTTAAAGACTATAGGGCCAAACTAAATATCCTCCGACAACAAAGAGAAAGAAGCTTTCGGAGAAACTTCTTTGTGTTCTGTGAAATCATCTCACAGAGTTTCAGCTTTCCCCTCAAGAAGCCTTTCGCTAAGACAGTTCTTGTGGAATTGGAAAAGTGATATTTGGAAGCCCATAGAGGGCTATGGTGAATAAGTAAATATCCTCAGATGAAATCTGGAAAGAAGCTTTCTTAGAAACTAATCTGTGAAGTTTGACTTCCACTCAAAGAGTTACATCTCTATTTCCTGGATCTCTTTGCTGTCTTTATTTCTGTGGAATCTGAGAACAGATATTTCGGATATCTTTGAAGAGTAAAGGGCCAAAGGAAATATCCTCCGATAACAAAGAGACAGAAGCTTTCTGAGAAACCTCTTTGTGTTCTGTGAAATCATCTCACAGAGTTACAGCTTTCCCATCAAGAAGTCTTTAGCTAAGACAGTTCTGGTGGAATTTGCCAAGTGATATTTGGAAGGCCATAGAGGGCAATGGTGAAAAAGGAAATATCCTCAGATGAAATCTGGAAAGAAACTTTCTGAGAAACTGCTTAGTGTTCTGTTAATTCATCTCACAGAGTTACATCTGTATTTCGTGGATCTCTTTGCTAGCCTTATTTCTGTGGAATCTGAGAACAGATATTTCAGAACCCTTTGAAGACTATAGGGCCAAAGGAAATATCCTCCGATAACAAAGAGAAAGAAGCTTTCTCAGAAACTTCTTTGCGTTCTGTGAAATCATCTCACAGAGTTACAGCTTTCCCTTCAAGAAGCCTTCCTCTAAGACAGTTCTTGTGGAATTGGCAAAGTGATATTTGGAAGCCCAGAGAGGGCTATGGTGAAAAAGGAAATATCCTCAGATGAAATCTGGAAAGAACCTTTCTGAGAAAATGATTAGAGTTTTGTTAATTCATCTCACAGAGTTACATCTGTATTTCGTGGATCCCTTTGCTAGCCTTATTTCTGTGGAATCTGTGAAGAGATATTTCGGATCCCTTTGAAGGCTATAGGGCCAAAGGAAATATCCTCCGATAACAAAGAGAAAGAAGCCTACTGAGAAATTTCTTTATGTTCTGTGAAATCATCTCAGATAGTTACAGCTTTCCCCTCAATAAGCCTTTCGCTAAGACAGTTCTTATGGAATTGACAAAGTGATATTTGGAAGCCCATATAGGGCAATGGTGAAAAAGGAAATATCCTCAGATGAAATCTGGAAAGAAGCTTTCTGAGAAACTGCTTAGTGTTCAGTTAATTCATCTCACAGAGTTACATCTGTATTTCGTGGATCTCTTTGCTAGCCTTATTTCTGTGGAATCTGGGAACAGATATTTCGGATACTTTTGAAGATTATAGGGCCAAAGGAAATATCCTCCGATAACAAGGAGAAGGAAGCTATCAGAGAAACTTCTCTGTGTTCTGTGAAATCGTCTTACAGAGTTACAGCTTTCCCTTCAAGAAGCCTTTCGCGAAGACAGTTCTCGTGGGATAGGCAAAGTGATATTTGGAAGCCTATAAAGGGCTATGGTGAAAAAGGAAATATCCTCAGATGAAATCTTGAAAGAGGTTTTCTGAGCAATTGCTCTGTGATGTGTGACTTCCACTCACAGATATACATCTGTATTTCGTGGATCTCTTTGCTAGCCTTATTTCTGTGGAATCTGAGAACAGATACTTCGGATCCCTTTGAAGACTATAGGTCCAAAGGAAATATCCTCCGAAAACAAAGAGACAGAAGCTTTCTGAGACACTTCTTTGTGTTCTGTGAAATCATCTCACAGAGTTGCAGCTTTCCCCTCAAGAAGACTTTCGCTAAGACAGTTCTTGTGGAATTGGCAAAGTGTTATTTGGAAGCCCATAGAAGGCTATGGTCAAAAAGGAAATATCCTCAGATGAAATCTGGAAAGGAGCTTTCTGAGAAACTGCTTAGTGTTCTGTTAATTCATCTCACATAGTTACATCTGTATTTCGTGGATCTCTTTGCTAGCCTTATTTCTGTGGAATCTGTGATCAGATATTTTGGATCCCTTTAAAGACTATAGGGCCAAACTAAATATCCTCCGACAACAAAGAGAAAGAAGCTTTCTGAGAAACTTCTTTGTGTTCTGTGAAATCATCTCACAGAGTTGCAGCTTTCCCCTCAAGAAGCCTTTCGCTAAGACAGTTCTTGTGGAATTGGAAAAGTGATATTTGGAAGCCCATAGAGGGCTAAGGTGAATAAGGAAATATCCTCAGATGAAATCTGGAAAGAAGCTTTCTAAGAAACTAATCTGTGAAGTTTAACTTCCACTCAAAGAGTTACATCTCTATTTCGTGGATCTCTTTGCTGGCTTTATTTCTGTGGAATCTGAGAACAGATATTTCGGATATCTTTGAAGACTATAGGGCCAAAGGAAATATCCTCCGATAACAAAGAGACAGAAGCTTTCTGAGAAACCTCTTTGTGTTCTGTGAAAACATCTCACAGAGTTACAGCTTTCCCCTCAAGAATCCTTTCGCAAAGACAGTTCTTGTAGAATTGGCAAAGTGATATTTGGAAGCGCATAGAGGGCTATGGTGAAAAAGGAAATATTCTCAGATGAAATCTGTAAAGAAGCTTTCCTAGAAACTGCTTAGTGTTCTCTTAATTCATCTCACAGTGTTACATCTGTATTTCGTGGATCTCTTTGCTAGCCTTATTTCGGTGGAATCTGAGAACAGATATTTCGGAACCCTTTGAAGACTACAGGGCCAAAGGAAATATCCTCCGATAACAAAGAAAGAAGCTTTCTGAGGAACGTGTTTGTGTTCTGTGAAATCAACTCACGGAGTTACAGCTTTCCCCTCAAGAAGCCTTTCAATAAGTCAGTTCTCGTGGAATTGGCAAAGTGATATTTGGAAGCCCATAGAGGGCTATGGTGAAAAAGGAAATATCCTGAGATTAAATCTGTAAAGAAGCTTTGTGATATACTGCTCTTTGATGTGTGACTTTCACTCACAGAGTTACATCTGTATTTCGTGGATCTCTTTGTTAGCCTTATTTCTGTGGAATCTGAGATCAGATATTTCGGATCCATTTGAAGACTATGGGACCAAAGGAAATATCCTCTGATAACAAAGGGAAAGAAGCTTTCTGAGAAACTTCTTAGTGTTCTGTGAAATCATCTCACAGAGTTACAGCTTTTCCTTCAAGAAGCCTTTCGCTAAGACAGTTCTTGTGCATTTGGCAAAGTGATATTTGGAAGCCCGTAGAGGGCTATGGTGAAAAAGGAAATATCCTCAGATGCAATCTGGATAGAAGCTTTCTGAGAAACTGCTTAGTGTTCTGTTAATTCATTTCAAAGAGTTAAATCTGTATTTCGTGGATCCCTTTGCTAGCCTTATTTCTGTGGAATCTGACAACAGATATTCGGATCACTTTGAAGACTATAGGGCCAAATGAAATATCCTCCGATAACAAAGAGAAAGAAGCTTTCTGGAAAACTTGTTTGTGTTCTGTGAAATCATCTCACAGAGTTACAGCTTTCCCCTCAATAAGCCTTTCACTAAGACAGTTCTTGTGGAATTGGCAAAGTGATATTTGGAAGCCCATAGAGGGCTATGGTGAAAAAGGAAATATCCTCAGATGAAATCTGGAATGGAGCTTTCTGAGAAACTCCTTAGTGTTCTCTTAATTAATCTCACAGAGTTACATCTGTATTTCGTGGATCTCTGTGCTAGCCTTATTTCTGTCGAATCTGAGAACAGATATTTCCGATCCCTTTGAAGACTATATGGCCAAAGGTAATATCCTCCGATAACAAAGAGAAAGAAGCTTTCTGAGAAACTTCTTCGTGTTCTGTGAAATTATCTCACGGAGTTACAGCTTTCCCCTCAAGAAGCCTTTCACTAAGACAGTTCTCCTGGAATTGGTAAAGTGATATTTGGAAGCCCGTAGAGGGCTATGGTGAAAAAGGAAATATCGTCAGATGAAATCTGGAAAGAAGCTTTCTGAGAAACTGCTCTGTGAAGTGTGACTTCCACTCACAGAGTTACATCTGTATTTGGTGGATCACTTTGCTAGCCTTATTTCTGTGGAATCTGACAACAGATATTTCCGATCCCTTTGAAGACTATTGGGCCAAAGGAAATATCCTCTGATAACAAAGAGAAAGAAGATTTCTGAGAAACTTCTTTGTGTTCTGTGAAATCATTTCACACAGTTACAGCTTTCCCGTCAAGAAGCCTTTCGCTAAGACAGTTCTTGTGGAATTGGCAAAGTGATATTTGAAAGCCCATAGAGGGCTATGGAGAAAAAGGAAATATCCTCAGATGAAATCTGGAAAGAAGCTTTCTGAGAAACTACTCTGTGATGTGTGACTTCCACTAACAGAGTTACATCTCTTTTGCGTGGATCTCTTTGCTAGCTTTATTTCTGTGCAATCTGAGAACAGATATTTCGGATCCCTTTGAAGACTATAGGGCCAAAGGAAATATCCTCCGATAAGAAAGAGAAAGAAGCTTTCTGAGGAACGTCTTTGTGTTCTGGGAAATCATCTCACAGAGTTACAGCTTTCCCCTCAAAAAGCCTTTCGCTAAGACAGTTCTCGCGGAATTGGCAAAGTGATATTTGGAAGCGCATAGAGAGATATTGTGAAAAAGGAAATATCCTCAGATGAAATCTGGAAAGAAGCTTTGTGAGAAACTGCTCTTTGATGTGTGACTTCCACTCAGAGAGTTACATCTGTATTTCGTGGATCTCTTTGCTAGCCATATTTCTGTGGAATCTGAGAACAGATATTTCGTATCCCTTTGAAGATTATAGTGCCAAAGGAAATATCCTCCGATAACAAAGAGAAAGAAGCTTTCTGAGAAACTTCTTTGTGTTCTGTGAAATCATCTCACAGAGTTACAGCTTTCCCCTCATGAAGCCTTTCGCTAAGACAGTTCTTGTGGAATTGGCAAAGTGATATTTGGAAGCCCATAGAGGGCTATGGTGAAAAAAGAAATAATCTCAGATGAAATCTGGAAAGAAGCTTTCTGAAAAACGGCTGAGAGTTCTGTTAATTCATCTCACAGAGTTACATCTGTATTTCGTGGATCTCTTTGCTAGTCTTATTTCTGTGGAATCTGAGAACACATATTTCGGATCCCTTTGAAGACTATAGAGCCAAAGGAAATATCCTCCGATAACAAAGAGTAAGAAGCTTTCTGAGAAACTTCTTTGGGTTTTGTGAAATCATCTCACAGAGTTACAGCTTTCCCCTCAAGAAGCCTTTCGCTAAGACAGTTCTTGTGGAATTGGCAAAGTGATATTTGGAAGCCCATAGAGGGCTAAGGTGAAAAAGGAAATATCCTCAGATGAAATCTGGAAAGAAGCTTTCTGAGAAACTGCTTACTGTTCTGTTATTTAATCTCACAGAGTTACATCTGTATCTCGTGGATCTCTTTGCTAGACTTATTTCTGCGGTATCTGACAACAGATATTTCGGATCCCTTTGAAGACTATAGGGCTAAAGGAAATATCCTCCGATAACAAAGAGAAAGAAGCTTTCTGAGAAACTTCTTTGTGTTTTGTGAAATCATCTCACAGAGTTAGAGCTTTCCCCTCAAGAAGCCTTTCGCTAAGACAGTTCTTGTGGAATAGGCAAAGTGATATTTGGAAGCCCATAGAGGGCAATGGTGAAAAACGAAATATCCTCAGATAAAATCTGGGAAGAAGCTTTCTGAGAAACTGCTCTGTGATGTGTGACTTCCACTCAGAAAGTTACATCAGTATTTCGTGGTTCTCTTTGCTAGCCTTATTTCTGTCGAATCTGAGAACTGATATTTCGGATCCCTTTGAAGACTATAGGGCCAAAGGAAATATCCTCCGATAACAAAGAGAAAGAAGCTTTCTGAGAAACTTCTTTGTGTTCTGTGAAATCATCTCACAGAGTTACAGCTTTTCCGTCGAGAAGACTTTCGCTAAGACAGTTTTTGTGGAATTGGCAAAGTGATATTTGGAAGCCCATAGAGGGCTATGGTCAAAAAGGAAATATCCTCAGATGAAATCTGGAAAGGAGCTTTCTGAGAAACTGCTTAGTGTTCTGTTAATTCATCTCACATAGTTACATCTGTATTTCGTGGATCTCTTTGTTAGCCTTATTTCTGTGGAATCTGTGAACAGATATTTTGGATCCCTTTAAAGACTATAGGGCCAAACTAAATATCCTCCGACAACAAAGAGAAAGAAGCTTTCGGAGAAACTTCTTTGTGTTCTGTGAAATCATCTCACAGAGTTTCAGCTTTCCCCTCAAGAAGCCTTTCGCTAAGACAGTTCTTGTGGAATTGGAAAAGTGATATTTGGAAGCCCATAGAGGGCTATGGTGAATAAGTAAATATCCTCAGATGAAATCTGGAAAGAAGCTTTCTTAGAAACTAATCTGTGAAGTTTGACTTCCACTCAAAGAGTTACATCTCTATTTCCTGGATCTCTTTGCTGTCTTTATTTCTGTGGAATCTGAGAACAGATATTTCGGATATCTTTGAAGAGTAAAGGGCCAAAGGAAATATCCTCCGATAACAAAGAGACAGAAGCTTTCTGAGAAACCTCTTTGTGTTCTGTGAAATCATCTCACAGAGTTACAGCTTTCCCATCAAGAAGTCTTTAGCTAAGACAGTTCTGGTGGAATTTGCCAAGTGATATTTGGAAGGCCATAGAGGGCAATGGTGAAAAAGGAAATATCCTCAGATGAAATCTGGAAAGAAACTTTCTGAGAAACTGCTTAGTGTTCTGTTAATTCATCTCACAGAGTTACATCTGTATTTCGTGGATCTCTTTGCTAGCCTTATTTCTGTGGAATCTGAGAACAGATATTTCAGAACCCTTTGAAGACTATAGGGCCAAAGGAAATATCCTCCGATAACAAAGAGAAAGAAGCTTTCTCAGAAACTTCTTTGCGTTCTGTGAAATCATCTCACAGAGTTACAGCTTTCCCTTCAAGAAGCCTTCCTCTAAGACAGTTCTTGTGGAATTGGCAAAGTGATATTTGGAAGCCCAGAGAGGGCTATGGTGAAAAAGGAAATATCCTCAGATGAAATCTGGAAAGAACCTTTCTGAGAAAATGATTAGAGTTTTGTTAATTCATCTCACAGAGTTACATCTGTATTTCGTGGATCCCTTTGCTAGCCTTATTTCTGTGGAATCTGTGAAGAGATATTTCGGATCCCTTTGAAGGCTATAGGGCCAAAGGAAATATCCTCCGATAACAAAGAGAAAGAAGCCTACTGAGAAATTTCTTTATGTTCTGTGAAATCATCTCAGATAGTTACAGCTTTCCCCTCAATAAGCCTTTCGCTAAGACAGTTCTTATGGAATTGACAAAGTGATATTTGGAAGCCCATATAGGGCAATGGTGAAAAAGGAAATATCCTCAGATGAAATCTGGAAAGAAGCTTTCTGAGAAACTGCTTAGTGTTCAGTTAATTCATCTCACAGAGTTACATCTGTATTTCGTGGATCTCTTTGCTAGCCTTATTTCTGTGGAATCTGGGAACAGATATTTCGGATACTTTTGAAGATTATAGGGCCAAAGGAAATATCCTCCGATAACAAGGAGAAGGAAGCTATCAGAGAAACTTCTCTGTGTTCTGTGAAATCGTCTTACAGAGTTACAGCTTTCCCTTCAAGAAGCCTTTCGCGAAGACAGTTCTCGTGGGATAGGCAAAGTGATATTTGGAAGCCTATAAAGGGCTATGGTGAAAAAGGAAATATCCTCAGATGAAATCTTGAAAGAGGTTTTCTGAGCAATTGCTCTGTGATGTGTGACTTCCACTCACAGATATACATCTGTATTTCGTGGATCTCTTTGCTAGCCTTATTTCTGTGGAATCTGAGAACAGATACTTCGGATCCCTTTGAAGACTATAGGTCCAAAGGAAATATCCTCCGAAAACAAAGAGACAGAAGCTTTCTGAGACACTTCTTTGTGTTCTGTGAAATCATCTCACAGAGTTGCAGCTTTCCCCTCAAGAAGACTTTCGCTAAGACAGTTCTTGTGGAATTGGCAAAGTGTTATTTGGAAGCCCATAGAAGGCTATGGTCAAAAAGGAAATATCCTCAGATGAAATCTGGAAAGGAGCTTTCTGAGAAACTGCTTAGTGTTCTGTTAATTCATCTCACATAGTTACATCTGTATTTCGTGGATCTCTTTGCTAGCCTTATTTCTGTGGAATCTGTGATCAGATATTTTGGATCCCTTTAAAGACTATAGGGCCAAACTAAATATCCTCCGACAACAAAGAGAAAGAAGCTTTCTGAGAAACTTCTTTGTGTTCTGTGAAATCATCTCACAGAGTTGCAGCTTTCCCCTCAAGAAGCCTTTCGCTAAGACAGTTCTTGTGGAATTGGAAAAGTGATATTTGGAAGCCCATAGAGGGCTAAGGTGAATAAGGAAATATCCTCAGATGAAATCTGGAAAGAAGCTTTCTAAGAAACTAATCTGTGAAGTTTAACTTCCACTCAAAGAGTTACATCTCTATTTCGTGGATCTCTTTGCTGGCTTTATTTCTGTGGAATCTGAGAACAGATATTTCGGATATCTTTGAAGACTATAGGGCCAAAGGAAATATCCTCCGATAACAAAGAGACAGAAGCTTTCTGAGAAACCTCTTTGTGTTCTGTGAAAACATCTCACAGAGTTACAGCTTTCCCCTCAAGAATCCTTTCGCAAAGACAGTTCTTGTAGAATTGGCAAAGTGATATTTGGAAGCGCATAGAGGGCTATGGTGAAAAAGGAAATATTCTCAGATGAAATCTGGAAAGAAGCTTTCCTAGAAACTGCTTAGTGTTCTCTTAA
Source organism: Macaca nemestrina (assembly GCF_043159975.1). Lineage (NCBI taxonomy): Eukaryota > Metazoa > Chordata > Mammalia > Primates > Cercopithecidae > Macaca > Macaca nemestrina. Next base: position 75,095,061 of record NC_092126.1, read on the forward strand.
TTCATCTCACAGTGTTACATCTGTATTTCGTGGATCTCTTTGCTAGCCTTATTTCGGTGGAATCTGAGAACAGATATTTCGGAACCCTTTGAAGACTACAGGGCCAAAGGAAATATCCTCCGATAACAAAGAAAGAAGCTTTCTGAGGAACGTGTTTGTGTTCTGTGAAATCAACTCACGGAGTTACAGCTTTCCCCTCAAGAAGCCTTTCAATAAGTCAGTTCTCGTGGAATTGGCAAAGTGATATTTGGAAGCCCATAGAGGGCTATGGTGAAAAAGGAAATATCCTGAGATTAAATCTGTAAAGAAGCTTTGTGATATACTGCTCTTTGATGTGTGACTTTCACTCACAGAGTTACATCTGTATTTCGTGGATCTCTTTGTTAGCCTTATTTCTGTGGAATCTGAGATCAGATATTTCGGATCCATTTGAAGACTATGGGACCAAAGGAAATATCCTCTGATAACAAAGGGAAAGAAGCTTTCTGAGAAACTTCTTAGTGTTCTGTGAAATCATCTCACAGAGTTACAGCTTTTCCTTCAAGAAGCCTTTCGCTAAGACAGTTCTTGTGCATTTGGCAAAGTGATATTTGGAAGCCCGTAGAGGGCTATGGTGAAAAAGGAAATATCCTCAGATGCAATCTGGATAGAAGCTTTCTGAGAAACTGCTTAGTGTTCTGTTAATTCATTTCAAAGAGTTAAATCTGTATTTCGTGGATCCCTTTGCTAGCCTTATTTCTGTGGAATCTGACAACAGATATTCGGATCACTTTGAAGACTATAGGGCCAAATGAAATATCCTCCGATAACAAAGAGAAAGAAGCTTTCTGGAAAACTTGTTTGTGTTCTGTGAAATCATCTCACAGAGTTACAGCTTTCCCCTCAATAAGCCTTTCACTAAGACAGTTCTTGTGGAATTGGCAAAGTGATATTTGGAAGCCCATAGAGGGCTATGGTGAAAAAGGAAATATCCTCAGATGAAATCTGGAATGGAGCTTTCTGAGAAACTCCTTAGTGTTCTCTTAATTAATCTCACAGAGTTACATCTGTATTTCGTGGATCTCTGTGCTAGCCTTATTTCTGTCGAATCTGAGAACAGATATTTCGGATCCCTTTGAAGACTATATGGCCAAAGGTAATATCCTCCGATAACAAAGAGAAAGAAGCTTTCTGAGAAACTTCTTCGTGTTCTGTGAAATTATCTCACGGAGTTACAGCTTTCCCCTCAAGAAGCCTTTCACTAAGACAGTTCTCCTGGAATTGGTAAAGTGATATTTGGAAGCCCGTAGAGGGCTATGGTGAAAAAGGAAATATCGTCAGATGAAATCTGGAAAGAAGCTTTCTGAGAAACTGCTCTGTGAAGTGTGACTTCCACTCACAGAGTTACATCTGTATTTGGTGGATCACTTTGCTAGCCTTATTTCTGTGGAATCTGACAACAGATATTTCCGATCCCTTTGAAGACTATTGGGCCAAAGGAAATATCCTCTGATAACAAAGAGAAAGAAGATTTCTGAGAAACTTCTTTGTGTTCTGTGAAATCATTTCACACAGTTACAGCTTTCCCGTCAAGAAGCCTTTCGCTAAGACAGTTCTTGTGGAATTGGCAAAGTGATATTTGAAAGCCCATAGAGGGCTATGGAGAAAAAGGAAATATCCTCAGATGAAATCTGGAAAGAAGCTTTCTGAGAAACTACTCTGTGATGTGTGACTTCCACTAACAGAGTTACATCTCTTTTGCGTGGATCTCTTTGCTAGCTTTATTTCTGTGCAATCTGAGAACAGATATTTCGGATCCCTTTGAAGACTATAGGGCCAAAGGAAATATCCTCCGATAAGAAAGAGAAAGAAGCTTTCTGAGGAACGTCTTTGTGTTCTGGGAAATCATCTCACAGAGTTACAGCTTTCCCCTCAAAAAGCCTTTCGCTAAGACAGTTCTCGCGGAATTGGCAAAGTGATATTTGGAAGCGCATAGAGAGATATTGTGAAAAAGGAAATATCCTCAGATGAAATCTGGAAAGAAGCTTTGTGAGAAACTGCTCTTTGATGTGTGACTTCCACTCAGAGAGTTACATCTGTATTTCGTGGATCTCTTTGCTAGCCTTATTTCTGTGGAATCTGAGAACAGATATTTCGTATCCCTTTGAAGATTATAGTGCCAAAGGAAATATCCTCCGATAACAAAGAGAAAGAAGCTTTCTGAGAAACTTCTTTGTGTTCTGTGAAATCATCTCACAGAGTTACAGCTTTCCCTTGAATAAGCCTTTCACTAAGACAGTTCTTGTGGAATTGGCAAAGAGATATTTGGAAGCCCATAGAGGGCTATGGTGAAAAAGGAAATATCCTCAGATGAAATCTGGAAAGAAGCTCTCTGAGAAACTGCACTGTGATGTGAGACTTCCACTCACAGAGTTACATCTGTATTTCGTGGATCTCTTTGCTAGCCTTATTTCTGTGGAATCTGAGAGCAGATATTTCGGATCCCTTTGAAGACTATAGGGCCAAAGGGAATATCCTCCGATAACAAAGCAAAAGAAGTTTTCTCAGAAACTTCTTTGTGTTCTGTGATATCATCTCTCAGAGTTACAACTTTCCCCTCAAGAAGCCTTTCGCTAAGACTGTTCTTGTAGAATTGGGAAAGTGATATTTGGAAGCCCATAGAGGGCTATGGTGAAAAAGGAAATATCCTCAGATGAAATCTGGTAAGAAGCTTTCTCAGAAACTGCTTAGTGTTCTGTTAATTCATCTCACAGAGTTACATGTGTATTTCGTGGATCTCTTTGTTAGTCTTATTTCTGTGGAATCTGAGAACATATATTTCGCATCCCTTTGAAGACTATAGGGCCAAAGGAAATATCTTCCGATAACAAAGAGAAAGAAGTTTTCTGAGAAACTTCTTTGTGTTCTGTGAAATCATCTCACAGAGTTACAGCTTTCCCATCTAGAAACCTTTCGCTAAGACAGTTCTTGTGGAATTTGCAAGGTGATTTTTGGAAGGCCAGAGAGGGCTATGGTGATAAACGAAATATCCTCAGATGAAATCTGGAAAGAAGCTTTCTGGGAAACTGCTTAGTGTTCTGTTAATTCATCTCACAGAGTTACAGCATTCCGTTCAAGAAGCCGTTCGCTAAGCCTGTTTTTTTGGAATTCGCAAAGTGATATTTGGAAGCTCCTGGAGGGCTATGGTGAAAAAGAAAATATCCTCAGAGAAAAACTGGAAAGAAGCTTTCTGTGAAACTGCTTTGTGATGTGTGACTTCCACTCACAGAGTTACATCTGTTTTTCGTGGATGTCTTTGCCAGCCTTATTTCAGTGAAATCTGAGAACAAATATTTCGGATCCCTTTGAAGAGAATAAGACCAAAGGAAATATCCTCCGAAAACAAAGAGAAAGAAGCTTTCTGAGAAACTTCTTTGTGTTCTGTGAAATCATCTCACAGAGTTACAGCTTTCTGCTCTAGAAGCCTTTTGCTAAGATAGTTCTTGTGGAATTCGCAAGGTGATATTTGTAAGCCCATAGAGGGCTATGTTGAAAAAGGAAATATCCTCTGATGAAAACTGGAAATAAGCTTTCTGGGAAAGTTCTTAGTGTTCTGTGAATTCATTTCACAGAGTTACAGCATTCACCTCAAGAAGCCGCTCGCCTAGCCTGTTCTTGAGGAATTCCCAAAGTGATATTTGGAAGCCCCTGGAGGGCTATGGTGAAAAAGAAAATATCCCCAGAGAAACATTGGAAAGAAGATTTCTGAGAAACTGCTTTGTGATGTGTGATTTCCACTCACAGAGTTACATCTGTATTTCGTGGATCTCTTTGCTAGCCTTATTTCTGTGGAATCGGAGAACAGATATTTCGTTTCCCTTTGAAGACTATAGGGCCAAAGGAAATATCCTCCGATAACAAAGAGAAAGAAGCTTTCTGAGAAACTTCTTGGTGTTCTGTGAAATCATCTCACAGAGTTACAGCTTTCCCCTCAAGAAGCCTTTCGCTAAGACAGTTCTTGTGGAATTTTCAAAGTAATATTTGGAACCCCTAGAGGGCTTTGGTGAAAAAGGAAATATCCTCAGATGAAATCTGGAAAGAAGGTTTCTGAGAAACTGCTTAGTGTTCTGTTAATTCTTCTCACAGATTTACAGCTTTCCTTCCAAGAAGCCGCTCGCTAAGCCTGTTCTTGTGGAATTCGCAACGTGATATTTGGAAGCCCAGAGAGTGCTACGGTGAAAAAGAAAATATCCTCAGTGAAAAACTGGAAAGAAGCTGTCTGAGAAACTGCTCTGTGATGTGTGAATTCCACTCACAGAGTTACATCTGTATTTCGTGGATGTCTTTGCTAGCCTTATTTCTGTGGAATCTGAGAACAGATATTTCCGATCCCTTTGAAGAATTTAGGGCCAAAGGAAATATCCTCCGATAACAAGGAGAAAGAAGCTTTCTGAGAAACTTCTTTTTGTTCTGTGAAATCATCTCACAGAGTTACAACTTTCCCCTCAAGAAGCCTTTCGCCTAGAAAGTTCTTGTGGAATTTGAAAAGTCATATTTGTAAGCCCATAGAGGGCTATGGTGAAAAAGGAAATATCCTCAGATGAAAACTGGAATTAAGCTTTCTGGGAAACTTCTTAGTGTTCTGTAAATTCATTTCACAGAGTTACAGCATTCCCCTCCAGAAGCCGCTCGCTAAGCCTGTTCTTGAGGAAATCCCAAAGTGATATTTGGAAGTCCCTGGAGGGCTATGGTGAAAAAGAAAATATCCGCAGAGAAACACTGGAAAGAAGATTTCTGAGAAACTGCTTTGTGATGTGTGACTTCCACTCACAGAGTTACATCTGTATTTCGTGGATCTCTTTGCTAGCCTTATTTCTGTGTAATCTGAGAACAGATATTTCGTATCCCTTTGAAGACTATAGGGCCAAAGGAAATATCCCCCGATAACAAAGAGAAAGAAGCTTTCGGAGAAACTTCTTTGTGTTCTGTGAAATCATCTCACAGAGTTACAGCTTTCCCCTCAAGAAGCCTTTCGGTAAGACAGTTCTTGTGGAATTTGCAAAGTGATATTTGGAAACAAATACAGGGCTATGGGGAAAAAGGAAATATCCTCAGATGAAATCTGGAAAGAAGCTTTCTGAGAAACTGCTTAGTGTTCTGTCAATTCATCTCACAGAGTTACAGCTTTCCCCTCAAGAAGCCGATCGCTAAGCCTGTTCTTGTGGAATTGACAAAGTGATATTTGGAAGCCCCTGGAGGGCTATGGTAAAAAAGAAAATATCCTCAGAGAAAAAGTGGAAAGAAGTTTTCTGAGAAACTGCTCTGTGATGTGAGACTTCCACTCACAGAGTTACATCTGCATTTCGTGGATCTCTTTGCTAGCCTTATTTCTGTGGAATCTGAGCAGATATTTCGGATCCCTTGGAAGACTATAGGGCCAAAGGAAATATCCTCCGATAACAAAGCAAAAGAAGCTTTCTCAGAAACTGCTTTGTGTTCTGTGAAATCATCTCTCAGAGTTACAGCTTTCCCCTCAAGAATCCTTTCGCTAAGACAGTTCTTGTAGAATTGGAAAAGTGATATTTGGAAGCCCATAGAGGGCTGAGGTGAAAAAGGAAATATCCTCAGATGAAATCTGGAAAGAATCTTTCTGAGAAGCTGCTTAGTGTTCTGTTAATTCATCTCACAGAGTTACATCTGTATTTCGTGGATCTCTTTGCTAGCCTTATTTCTGTGGAATCTGAGCAGATATTTCGGATCCCTTTGAAGACTATAGGGCCAAAGGAAATATCCTCAGATAACAAAGCAAAAGAAGCTTTCTCAGAAACTTCTTTGTGTTCTGTGAAATCATCTCACAGAGGGACATCTTTCCCCTCAAGTAGCCTTTTCTCTAAGACAGTTCTTGTGAAATTTTCAAGGTGATATTTGGAAGCCCAGAGAGGGCTATGGTGAAAAAGGAAATATCCTCAGATGAAATCTGGAAAGAAGCTTTCTGGGAAACTGCTTAGTGTTCTGTTAATTCATCTCACAGAGTTACAGCATTCCCCTCAAGAAGCCGTTCGCTAAGCCTGTTTTTGTGGAATTCGCAAAGTGATATTTGGAAGCTCCTGGAGGGCTATGGTGAAAAAGAAAATATCCTCAGAGAAAAATTGGAAAGAAGCTTTCTGTGAAACTGCTTTGTGATGTGTGACTTCCACTCACAGAGTTACATCTGTTTTTCGTGGATGTCTTTGCTAGCCTTATTTCTGTGGAATCTGAAAAGAGATATTTCGGATCCCTTTGAAGAGTATAAGGCCAAAGGAAATATCCTCCGAAAACAAAGAGAGAGAAGTTTTCTGAGAAACTTCTTTGTGTTCTGTGAAATCATCTCACAGAGTTACAGCTTTCCGCTCTAGAAGCCTTTCGCTAAGATAGTTCTTGTGGAATTCGCAAGGTGATATTTGGAAGCCCATAGAGGGCTATGGTGAAAAAGGAAATAGCCTCAGATGAAATCTGGAAAGAAGCTTTCCGAAAAACTGTTTAGTGTTCTGTTAATTCATCTCACAGAGTTACAGCATTCCCCTCAAGAAGCCGTTCGCTAAGCCTGTTTTTGTGGAATTCGCAAAGTGATATTTGGAAGCTCCTGGAGGGCTATGGTGAAAAAGAAAATATCCTCAGAGAAAAATTGGAAAGAATCTTTCTGTGAAACTGCTTTGTGATGTGTGACTTCCACTCACAGAGTTACATCTGTTTTTCATGGATGTCTTTGCTAGCCTTATTTCTGTGGAATCTGAGAACAGATATTTCGGATCCCTTTGAAGAGTATAAGGCCAAAGGAAATATCCTCCGAAAACAAAGAGAAAGAAGCTTTCTGAGAAACTTCTTTGTGTTCTGTGAAATCATCTCACAGAGTTACAGCTTTTCGCTCTAGAAGCCTTTCGCTAAGATAGTTCTTGTGGAATTCGCAAGGTGATATTTGGAAGCCCATAGAGGGCTATGGTGAAAAAGGAAATAGCCTCAGATGAATCCTGAAAAGAAGATTTCCGAAAATCTGTTTAGTGTTCTGTTAATTCATCTCACAGAGTTACAGCTTTCCCCTCAAGAAGGCGCTCGCTAAGCCTGTTCTTGTGGAATTCGCAAAGTGATATTTGGAAGCCCATAGAGGGCTATGGTGAAAAAGAAATTATCCTCGGAGAAAAAGTGCAAAGAAGCTTTCTGAGAACCTGCTTTGTGATGTGTGACTTCCACTCACAGAGTTACATCTGTATTTCGTGGACATCTTTGCTAGCCTTATTTCTGTGGAATCTGAGAACAGATATTTCGGATCCCTTTGAAGAGTTTAGGGCCAAAGGAAATATCCTCCGATAACAAGGAGAAAGAAGCTTTCTGAGAAACTTCTTTGTGTTCTGTGAAATCATCTCACAGAGTTACAACTTTCCCCTCAAGAAGCCTTTCGCCTAGAAAGTTCTTGTGGAATTTGCAAAGTGATATTTGTAAGTCCATAGAGGGCTATGTTGAAAAAGGAAATGTCCTCAGATGAAAACTGGAAATAAGCTTTCTGGGAAACTTCTTAGTGTTCTGTGAATTCATCTCACAGAGTTACAGCATTCCCCTCAAGTAGCCTTTCGGTTAGACAGTTCTTGTGGAATTTGCAAAGTGATATTTGGAAACCAATACAGGGCTATGGGGAAAAAGGAAATATCCTCAGATGAAATCTGGAAAGAAGCTTTCTGAGAAACTGCTTAGTGTTCTGTCAATTCATCTCACAGAGTTACAGCTTTCCCCTCAAGAAGCCTTTCGGTTAGACAGTTCTTGTGGAATTTGCAAAGTGATATTTGGAAACCAATACAGGGCTATGGGGAAAAAGGAAATATCCTCAGATGAAATCTGGAAAGAAGCTTTCTGAGAAACTGCTTAGTGTTCTCTCAATTCATCTCACAGAGTTACAGTTTTCCCCTCAAGAAGTCGATCGCTAAGCCTGTTCTTGTGGAATTGGCAAAGTGCTATTTGGAAGCCCCTGGAGGGCTATGGTAAAAAAGAAAATATCCTCAGAAAAAAACAGGAAAGAAGTTTTCTGAGAAACTGCTTTGTGATGTGTGACTTCCACTCACAGAGTTACATCTGTATTTCATGGATCTCTTTGCTACCGTTATTTCTGTGGAATCTGAGGACAGATATTTCGGATCCCTTTAAAGTCTAGAGGGCCAAAGGAAATATCCTCAGATAACAAAGAGAAAGAAACGTTCTGACAAACTCATTTGTGTTCTGTGAAATCATCTCACAGTGTTACAGCTTTCCCTTCAAGAAGTCGCTCGCTAAGCCTGTTCTCGGGGAATTCGCTACGGGATACTTGGAAGCCCTTAGAGGGCTCTGTGAATAAGGAAGAATGCTCAGAGAAACACCAGAAAGAGGCTCTCTGAGAAACCGCTTTTTGATGTGTGACTTCCACTCACAGAGTTACATCTGTATTTCGTGGATCTCCTTGCTAGCCTTATTTCTGTGGAATCTGAGGACAGAGATTTCGGATCCCTTTGAAGTCTATCGGGTCAAAGGAATTTTCCTCCGATAACAAAGAGAAAGAAGCTTTCTGAGAAACTTTTTTGTGTTCTATGAAATCATCTGACAGAGCTACAGCTTTCCCCTCTAGAAGCCTTTCCCTAAGACAGTTCTTGTGGAATTTGCAAGGTGATATTTGGAAGCCCATAGAGGGCTCCGGTGAAAAAGGAAATATCCTCAGATGAAATCTGGAAAGAAACTTTCCGAGAAACTGCTTAGTGGTCTGTTAATTCATCTCACCGAGTTACATCTTTCCCCTCAAGAAGCCGCTCGCTAAGCCTGTTCTTGTGGAATTCGCAAAGTGATATTTGGAAGCCGCTAGAGGGCTACGGTGAAAAAAAAATATCCTCAGAGAAAAACTGGAAAGAAGCTTTCTGAGAAACTGCTTTGTGATGTGTGACTTCCACTCACAGAGTTACATCTGTATTTCGTAGATCTCCATGCTAGCCTTATTTCTGTGGAATCTGAGAACAGATATTTCGGATACCTTTGAAGACTATAGGGCCAAAGGAAATATACTCCGATAACAAAGAGAAAGAAGATTTCTGAGAAATTTCTTTGTGTTCTGTGAAATCATCTCACAGAGTTACAGCTTTCCCCTCAAGAAGCCGCTCGCTAAGTCTGTTCTTGTGGAATTCGCAAAGTGATATTTGGAAGCCGCTAGAGGGCTATGTTGAAAAAGAAAATATCCTCAGAGAAAAACTGGAAAGAAACTTTCTGAGAAACTGCTTTGTGATGTGTGACTTCCACTCACAGAGTTACATCTGTATTTCTTGGATCTCTTTGCTAGCCTTATTTCTGTGGAATCTGAGAACAGATATTTCGGATACCTTTGAAGACTATAGGGCCAAAGGAAATATACTCCGATAACAAAGAGAAAGAAGATTTCTGAGAAATTTCTTTGTGTTCTGTGAAATCATCTCACAGAGTTACAGCTTTCCCCTCTAGAAGCCGCTCGCTAAGTCTGTTCTTGTGGAATTCGCAAAGTGATATTTGGAAGCCGCTAGAGGGCTATGTTGAAAAAGAAAATATCCTCAGAGAAAAACTGGAAAGAAACTTTCTGAGAAACTGCTTTGTGATGTGTGACTTCCACTCACAGAGTTACATCTGTATTTCTTGGATCTCTTTGCTAGCCTTATTTCTGTGGAATCTGAGAACAGATATTTCGGATCCCTTTGAAGACTATAGGGCCAAAGGAAATTTCCTCTAATAACAAAGAGAAAGAAGCTTTCTGAGAAACTTATTTCTGTTCTGTGAAATCACCTCACAGAGTTACAGCTTTCCCCTCAAGAAGACTTTCGTTAAGACAGTTCTTGTGGAATTGGCAAAGTGATATTTGGAAGCCCTTAGAGGGCTATGGTGAAAAAGGAAATATCCTCAGATGAAATCTGGAAAGAAGCTTTTCGAGAAACTGCTTATTGTTCTTTTAATTCATCTCACATAGTTACACCTTTCCCCTCAAGTCGCTGCTCGCTAAGCCTGTTCTTGTGGAATTCGCAAAGTGATATTTGGAAGCCCGTAGCGGGATATGGTGAAAAAGAAAATATTCTCAGAGAAAAACTGGAAAGAAGCTTTCTGAGAAACTGCTTTGTGATGTGTGACTTCCACTCAGAGAGTTACATCTGTATTTCGTGGATCTCTTTGCTGGCCTTCTTTTTGTAGAATGTCAGAACAGATATTTCGGATCCCTCAGAAGAGTATAGGACCAAAGGAAATGTCTTCCGATAAGAAATAGAAAGAAGCTTTCTGAGAAACTTCTTTGTTTTCTGTGAAATCATCTCACAGAGTTACAGCTTTCCCCTCAAGAATCCTTTCGCTAAGACAGTTCCTGTGGAATTTTTACAGTGATATTTGGAAGCCCATAGAGGCCTATGGTGAAAAGGAAATATCCTCAGATGAAATCTGGAAAGAAGCTCTCTGAGAAACTGCACTGTGATGTGAGACTTCCACTCACAGAGTTACATCTGTATTTCGTGGATCTCTTTGCTAGCCTTATTTCTGTGGAATCTGAGAGCAGATATTTCGGATCCCTTTGAAGACTATAGGGCCAAAGGGAATATCCTCCGATAACAAAGCAAAAGAAGTTTTCTCAGAAACTTCTTTGTGTTCTGTGATATCATCTCTCAGAGTTACAACTTTCCCCTCAAGAAGCCTTTCGCTAAGACTGTTCTTGTAGAATTGGGAAAGTGATATTTGGAAGCCCATAGAGGGCTATGGTGAAAAAGGAAATATCCTCAGATGAAATCTGGTAAGAAGCTTTCTCAGAAACTGCTTAGTGTTCTGTTAATTCATCTCACAGAGTTACATGTGTATTTCGTGGATCTCTTTGTTAGTCTTATTTCTGTGGAATCTGAGAACATATATTTCGCATCCCTTTGAAGACTATAGGGCCAAAGGAAATATCTTCCGATAACAAAGAGAAAGAAGTTTTCTGAGAAACTTCTTTGTGTTCTGTGAAATCATCTCACAGAGTTACAGCTTTCCCATCTAGAAACCTTTCGCTAAGACAGTTCTTGTGGAATTTGCAAGGTGATTTTTGGAAGGCCAGAGAGGGCTATGGTGATAAACGAAATATCCTCAGATGAAATCTGGAAAGAAGCTTTCTGGGAAACTGCTTAGTGTTCTGTTAATTCATCTCACAGAGTTACAGCATTCCGTTCAAGAAGCCGTTCACTAAGCCTGTTTTTTTGGAATTCGCAAAGTGATATTTGGAAGCTCCTGGAGGGCTATGGTGAAAAAGAAAATATCCTCAGAGAAAAACTGGAAAGAAGCTTTCTGTGAAACTGCTTTGTGATGTGTGACTTCCACTCACAGAGTTACATCTGTTTTTCGTGGATGTCTTTGCCAGCCTTATTTCAGTGAAATCTGAGAACAAATATTTCGGATCCCTTTGAAGAGAATAAGACCAAAGGAAATATCCTCCGAAAACAAAGAGAAAGAAGCTTTCTGAGAAACTTCTTTGTGTTCTGTGAAATCATCTCACAGAGTTACAGCTTTCTGCTCTAGAAGCCTTTTGCTAAGATAGTTCTTGTGGAATTCGCAAGGTGATATTTGTAAGCCCATAGAGGGCTATGTTGAAAAAGGAAATATCCTCTGATGAAAACTGGAAATAAGCTTTCTGGGAAAGTTCTTAGTGTTCTGTGAATTCATTTCACAGAGTTACAGCATTCACCTCAAGAAGCCGCTCGCCTAGCCTGTTCTTGAGGAATTCCCAAAGTGATATTTGGAAGCCCCTGGAGGGCTATGGTGAAAAAGAAAATATCCCCAGAGAAACATTGGAAAGAAGATTTCTGAGAAACTGCTTTGTGATGTGTGATTTCCACTCACAGAGTTACATCTGTATTTCGTGGATCTCTTTGCTAGCCTTATTTCTGTGGAATCTGAGCAGATATTTCGTTTCCCTTTGAAGACTATAGGGCCAAAGGAAATATCCTCCGATAACAAAGAGAAAGAAGCTTTCTGAGAAACTTCTTTGTGTTCTGTGAAATCATCTCACAGAGTTACAGCTTTCCCCTCAAGAAGCCTTTCGCTAAGACAGTTCTTGTGGAATTTTCAAAGTAATATTTGGAACCCCTAGAGGGCTTTGGTGAAAAAGGAAATATCCTCAGATGAAATCTGGAAAGAAGGTTTCTGAGAAACTGCTTAGTGTTCTGTTAATTCTTCTCACAGATTTACAGCTTTCCTTCCAAGAAGCCGCTCGCTAAGCCTGTTCTTGTGGAATTCGCAACGTGATATTTGGAAGCCCAGAGAGTGCTACGGTGAAAAAGAAAATATCCTCAGTGAAAAACTGGAAAGAAGCTGTCTGAGAAACTGCTCTGTGATGTGTGAATTCCACTCACAGAGTTACATCTGTATTTCGTGGATGTCTTTGCTAGCCTTATTTCTGTGGAATCTGAGAACAGATATTTCCGATCCCTTTGAAGAATTTAGGGCCAAAGGAAATATCCTCCGATAACAAGGAGAAAGAAGCTTTCTGAGAAACTTCTTTTTGTTCTGTGAAATCATCTCACAGAGTTACAACTTTCCCCTCAAGAAGCCTTTCGCCTAGAAAGTTCTTGTGGAATTTGAAAAGTCATATTTGTAAGCCCATAGAGGGCTATGGTGAAAAAGGAAATATCCTCAGATGAAAACTGGAATTAAGCTTTCTGGGAAACTTCTTAGTGTTCTGTAAATTCATTTCACAGAGTTACAGCATTCCCCTCCAGAAGCCGCTCGCTAAGCCTGTTCTTGAGGAAATCCCAAAGTGATATTTGGAAGTCCCTGGAGGGCTATGGTGAAAAAGAAAATATCCGCAGAGAAACACTGGAAAGAAGATTTCTGAGAAACTGCTTTGTGATGTGTGACTTCCACTCACAGAGTTACATCTGTATTTCGTGGATCTCTTTGCTAGCCTTATTTCTGTGTAATCTGAGAACAGATATTTCGTATCCCTTTGAAGACTATAGGGCCAAAGGAAATATCCCCCGATAACAAAGAGAAAGAAGCTTTCGGAGAAACTTCTTTGTGTTCTGTGAAATCATCTCACAGAGTTACAGCTTTCCCCTCAAGAAGCCTTTCGGTAAGACAGTTCTTGTGGAATTTGCAAAGTGATATTTGGAAACAAATACAGGGCTATGGGGAAAAAGGAAATATCCTCAGATGAAATCTGGAAAGAAGCTTTCTGAGAAACTGCTTAGTGTTCTGTCAATTCATCTCACAGAGTTACAGCTTTCCCCTCAAGAAGCCGATCGCTAAGCCTGTTCTTGTGGAATTGACAAAGTGATATTTGGAAGCCCCTGGAGGGCTATGGTAAAAAAGAAAATATCCTCAGAGAAAAAGTGGAAAGAAGTTTTCTGAGAAACTGCTCTGTGATGTGAGACTTCCACTCACAGAGTTACATCTGCATTTCGTGGATCTCTTTGCTAGCCTTATTTCTGTGGAATCTGAGCAGATATTTCGGATCCCTTGGAAGACTATAGGGCCAAAGGAAATATCCTCCGATAACAAAGCAAAAGAAGCTTTCTCAGAAACTGCTTTGTGTTCTGTGAAATCATCTCTCAGAGTTACAGCTTTCCCCTCAAGAATCCTTTCGCTAAGACAGTTCTTGTAGAATTGGAAAAGTGATATTTGGAAGCCCATAGAGGGCTGAGGTGAAAAAGGAAATATCCTCAGATGAAATCTGGAAAGAATCTTTCTGAGAAGCTGCTTAGTGTTCTGTTAATTCATCTCACAGAGTTAAATCTGTATTTCGTGGATCTCTTTGCTAGCCTTATTTCTGTGGAATCTGAGCAGATATTTCGGATCCCTTTGAAGACTATAGGGCCAAAGGAAATATCCTCAGATAACAAAGCAAAAGAAGCTTTCTCAGAAACCTCTTTGTGTTCTGTGAAATCATCTCACAGAGGGACATCTTTCCCCTCAAGTAGCCTTTTCTCTAAGACAGTTCTTATGAAATTTTCAAGGTGATATTTGGAAGCCCAGAGAGGGCTATGGTGAAAAAGGAAATATCCTCAGATGAAATCTGGAAAGAAGCTTTCTGGGAAACTGCTTAGTGTTCTGTTAATTCATCTCACAGAGTTACAGCATTCCCCTCAAGAAGCCGTTCGCTAAGCCTGTTTTTGTGGAATTCGCAAAGTGATATTTGGAAGCTCCTGGAGGGCTATGGTGAAAAAGAAAATATCCTCAGAGAAAAATTGGAAAGAAGCTTTCTGTGAAACTGCTTTGTGATGTGTGACTTCCACTCACAGAGTTACATCTGTTTTTCGTGGATGTCTTTGCTAGCCTTATTTCTGTGGAATCTGAAAAGAGATATTTCGGATCCCTTTGAAGAGTATAAGGCCAAAGGAAATATCCTCCGAAAACAAAGAGAGAGAAGTTTTCTGAGAAACTTCTTTGTGTTCTGTGAAATCATCTCACAGAGTTACAGCTTTCCGCTCTAGAAGCCTTTCGCTAAGATAGTTCTTGTGGAATTCGCAAGGTGATATTTGGAAGCCCATAGAGGGCTATGGTGAAAAAGGAAATAGCCTCAGATGAAATCTGGAAAGAAGCTTTCCGAAAAACTGTTTAGTGTTCTGTTAATTCATCTCACAGAGTTACAGCATTCCCCTCAAGAAGCCGTTCGCTAAGCCTGTTTTTGTGGAATTCGCAAAGTGATATTTGGAAGCTCCTGGAGGGCTATGGTGAAAAAGAAAATATCCTCAGAGAAAAATTGGAAAGAATCTTTCTGTGAAACTGCTTTGTGATGTGTGACTTCCACTCACAGAGTTACATCTGTTTTTCATGGATGTCTTTGCTAGCCTTATTTCTGTGGAATCTGAGAACAGATATTTCGGATCCCTTTGAAGAGTATAAGGCCAAAGGAAATATCCTCCGAAAACAAAGAGAAAGAAGCTTTCTGAGAAACTTCTTTGTGTTCTGTGAAATCATCTCACAGAGTTACAGCTTTTCGCTCTAGAAGCCTTTCGCTAACATAGTTCTTGTGGAATTCGCAAGGTGATATTTGGAAGCCCATAGAGGGCTATGGTGAAAAAGGAAATAGCCTCAGATGAATCCTGAAAAGAAGATTTCCGAAAATCTGTTTAGTGTTCTGTTAATTCATCTCACAGAGTTACAGCTTTCCCCTCAAGAAGGCGCTCGCTAAGCCTGTTCTTGTGGAATTCGCAAAGTGATATTTGGAAGCCCATAGAGGGCTATGGTGAAAAAGAAATTATCCTCGGAGAAAAAGTGCAAAGAAGCTTTCTGAGAACCTGCTTTGTGATGTGTGACTTCCACTCACAGAGTTACATCTGTATTTCGTGGACATCTTTGCTAGCCTTATTTCTGTGGAATCTGAGAACAGATATTTCGGATCCCTTTGAAGAGTTTAGGGCCAAAGGAAATATCCTCCGATAACAAGGAGAAAGAAGCTTTCTGAGAAACTTCTTTGTGTTCTGTGAAATCATCTCACAGAGTTACAACTTTCCCCTCAAGAAGCCTTTCGCCTAGAAAGTTCTTGTGGAATTTGCAAAGTGATATTTGTAAGTCCATAGAGGGCTATGTTGAAAAAGGAAATGTCCTCAGATGAAAACTGGAAATAAGCTTTCTGGGAAACTTCTTAGTGTTCTGTGAATTCATCTCACAGAGTTACAGCATTCCCCTCAAGTAGCCTTTCGGTTAGACAGTTCTTGTGGAATTTGCAAAGTGATATTTGGAAACCAATACAGGGCTATGGGGAAAAAGGAAATATCCTCAGATGAAATCTGGAAAGAAGCTTTCTGAGAAACTGCTTAGTGTTCTGTCAATTCATCTCACAGAGTTACAGCTTTCCCCTCAAGAAGCCTTTCGGTTAGACAGTTCTTGTGGAATTTGCAAAGTGATATTTGGAAACCAATACAGGGCTATGGGGAAAAAGGAAATATCCTCAGATGAAATCTGGAAAGAAGCTTTCTGAGAAACTGCTTAGTGTTCTCTCAATTCATCTCACAGAGTTACAGTTTTCCCCTCAAGAAGCCGATCGCTAAGCCTGTTCTTGTGGAATTGGCAAAGTGCTATTTGGAAGCCCCTGGAGGGCTATGGTAAAAAAGAAAATATCCTCAGAAAAAAACAGGAAAGAAGTTTTCTGAGAAACTGCTTTGTGATGTGTGACTTCCACTCACAGAGTTACATCTGTATTTCATGGATCTCTTTGCTACCGTTATTTCTGTGGAATCTGAGGACAGATATTTCGGATCCCTTTAAAGTCTAGAGGGCCAAAGGAAATATCCTCAGATAACAAAGAGAAAGAAACGTTCTGACAAACTCATTTGTGTTCTGTGAAATCATCTCACAGTGTTACAGCTTTCCCTTCAAGAAGTCGCTCGCTAAGCCTGTTCTCGGGGAATTCGCTACGGGATACTTGGAAGCCCTTAGAGGGCTCTGTGAATAAGGAAGAATGCTCAGAGAAACACCAGAAAGAGGCTCTCTGAGAAACCGCTTTTTGATGTGTGACTTCCACTCACAGAGTTACATCTGTATTTCGTGGATCTCCTTGCTAGCCTTATTTCTGTGGAATCTGAGGACAGAGATTTCGGATCCCTTTGAAGTCTATCGGGTCAAAGGAATTTTCCTCCGATAACAAAGAGAAAGAAGCTTTCTGAGAAACTTTTTTGTGTTCTGTGAAATCATCTGACAGAGCTACAGCTTTCCCCTCTAGAAGCCTTTCCCTAAGACAGTTCTTGTGGAATTTGCAAGGTGATATTTGGAAGCCCATAGAGGGCTCCGGTGAAAAAGGAAATATCCTCAGATGAAATCTGGAAAGAAACTTTCCGAGAAACTGCTTAGTGGTCTGTTAATTCATCTCACCGAGTTACATCTTTCCCCTCAAGAAGCCGCTCGCTAAGCCTGTTCTTGTGGAATTCGCAAAGTGATATTTGGAAGCCGCTAGAGGGCTACGGTGAAAAAAAAATATCCTCAGAGAAAAACTGGAAAGAAGCTTTCTGAGAAACTGCTTTGTGATGTGTGACTTCCACTCACAGAGTTACATCTGTATTTCGTAGATCTCCATGCTAGCCTTATTTCTGTGGAATCTGAGAACAGATATTTCGGATACCTTTGAAGACTATAGGGCCAAAGGAAATATACTCCGATAACAAAGAGAAAGAAGATTTCTGAGAAATTTCTTTGTGTTCTGTGAAATCATCTCACAGAGTTACAGCTTTCCCCTCAAGAAGCCGCTCGCTAAGTCTGTTCTTGTGGAATTCGCAAAGTGATATTTGGAAGCCGCTAGAGGGCTATGTTGAAAAAGAAAATATCCTCAGAGAAAAACTGGAAAGAAACTTTCTGAGAAACTGCTTTGTGATGTGTGACTTCCACTCACAGAGTTACATCTGTATTTCTTGGATCTCTTTGCTAGCCTTATTTCTGTGGAATCTGAGAACAGATATTTCGGATACCTTTGAAGACTATAGGGCCAAAGGAAATATACTCCGATAACAAAGAGAAAGAAGATTTCTGAGAAATTTCTTTGTGTTCTGTGAAATCATCTCACAGAGTTACAGCTTTCCCCTCAAGAAGCCGCTCGCTAAGTCTGTTCTTGTGGAATTCGCAAAGTGATATTTGGAAGCCGCTAGAGGGCTATGTTGAAAAAGAAAATATCCTCAGAGAAAAACTGGAAAGAAACTTTCTGAGAAACTGCTTTGTGATGTGTGACTTCCACTCACAGAGTTACATCTGTATTTCTTGGATCTCTTTGCTAGCCTTATTTCTGTGGAATCTGAGAACAGATATTTCGGATCCCTTTGAAGACTATAGGGCCAAAGGAAATTTCCTCTAATAACAAAGAGAAAGAAGCTTTCTGAGAAACTTATTTCTGTTCTGTGAAATCACCTCACAGAGTTACAGCTTTCCCCTCAAGAAGACTTTCGTTAAGACAGTTCTTGTGGAATTGGCAAAGTGATATTTGGAAGCCCTTAGAGGGCTATGGTGAAAAAGGAAATATCCTCAGATGAAATCTGGAAAGAAGCTTTTCGAGAAACTGCTTATTGTTCTTTTAATTCATCTCACATAGTTACACCTTTCCCCTCAAGTCGCTGCTCGCTAAGCCTGTTCTTGTGGAATTCGCAAAGTGATATTTGGAAGCCCGTAGCGGGGTATGGTGAAAAAGAAAATATTCTCAGAGAAAAACTGGAAAGAAGCTTTCTGAGAAACTGCTTTGTGATGTGTGACTTCCACTCAGAGAGTTACATCTGTATTTCGTGGATCTCTTTGCTGGCCTTCTTTTTGTAGAATGTCAGAACAGATATTTCGGATCCCTCAGAAGAGTATAGGACCAAAGGAAATGTCTTCCGATAAGAAATAGAAAGAAGCTTTCTGAGAAACTTCTTTGTTTTCTGTGAAATCATCTCACAGAGTTACAGCTTTCCCCTCAAGAATCCTTTCGCTAAGACAGTTCCTGTGGAATTTTTACAGTGATATTTGGAAGCCCATAGAGGCCTATGGTGAAAAGGAAATATCCTCAGATGAAATCTGGAAAGAAGCTTTTTGGACCATATTAGGGTTCTGTTAATTCATCTCACAGAGATACAGCTTTCCCCTCAAGAAGCCGCTCGCTAAGCCTGTTCTTCTGGAATTCGCAAAGTGATATTTGGAAGCCCCTGGACGGCTATGGTGAAAAAGAAAATGTACTCAGTGAAACACTGGTAAGAAGCTTTCAGAGAAACTGCTTTGTGATGGGTGACTTCCACTCACAGAGTTACATCTGTATTTCGCGGATCTCCTTGCTAGCCTTATTTCTGTGGAATCTGAAGACAGATATTTCGGATCCCTTTGAAGTCTATAGGGCCTAAGGAAATATCCTCCGATAAAAAAGAGAAAGAAGCTTTCTGAGAAACTTCTTGTGTTCTGTGAAATCATCTCACAGAGATTACAGTTTTCCCTCAAGAAGACTTTCGCTAACACAGTTCTTGTGGAATTTGCACAGTGATATTTGGAAGCCCATAGAGGGCTACGGTGAAAAAGGAAATATCCTCAGGTGAAATCTGGAAAGAAGCTTTCTGAAAAACTGCTAAGTGTTCTGTTAATTCATCTCACAGGGTTACAGCTTTCCCCTGAAGAAGCCGCTCGCTAAGCCTGTTCTTGTGGAATTCGCAAATTGATATTTGGAAACCCCTAGAGGGCTATGGTGAAAAAGAAAATATCCCCAGAGAAAGACTTAAAAGAAGATTTCTGAGAAACATCTTTGAGATGTGTGACTTCCACTCACAGAGTTACATCTGTATTTTGTGGATCTCCTTGCTAGCCTTATTTCTGTGGAATCTGAGGATAGATATTTCGGATCCCTTTGAAGTCTATAGGGCCAAAGGAAATATCCTCCGATAACAAAGAGAAAGAAACGTTCTGAAAAACTTCTTTGTGTTCTGTGAAATCATCTCACAGAGTTACAGCTTTCCCCTCAAGAAGCGTTTCGCTAATACAGTTCTTGTGGTGTTTGTAAAGTGATATTTGTAAGCCCCTAGAGGGCTCTGGTGAAAAAGGAAATATCCTCAGATGAAATCTGGAAGGAAGCTTTCTGAGAAACTGCTTAGTGTTCTTTGAATTCATCTCACAGATTTACAGCTTTCCCCTCATGAAGCCGTTCCCTAAGCCTGTTCCTGTAGAATTTGCAAAGTGATATTTGGAAGCCAGTAGAGGGCTATGTTGAAAATGAAAATATCCTCAGAGAAAAACTGAAAAGAAACTTTCTGAGAAACTGCTTTGTGATGTGTGACTTGCACTCAAAGAGTTGCTGCTGTATTTCGTGGATCTGTTTCGTAGCCGTGTTTCTGTTTAATCTGAGAACTGTTATTTCGAATCCCTTTGAAGACTGTAGGGCCAAAGTATATTTCCTAGGATAACAAAGAGAAAGAAGCTTTCTTAAAAATTTCTTTGTTTTCTGTGAAATCATCTCACAGAGTAACAGCTTTCCCCTCAAGAAGTCTTTCGCTAAGACTGTTGTTTTAGAATGTGCAAAGTGATATTTGGAAGCCCATGGAGGGCTATGTTGAAAACGTAAATATACTCAGATGAAAACTTGAAAGAAGCTTTCTGAGAAACTGCTTAGTTTTCTGTTAATTCATCTCACAGACTTACAGCTTTCCTCTCAAGAACCCGTTCGCTAAGCCTGTTCTAGTGCAATTTGGAAAGGGATATTGGGAAGCCCACAGCGGGCTACGGTGAAAAAGAAAATATCCTCAGAGAAAAACTGGAAAGAAGCTTTCTGAGAAACTGCTTTGTGATGTGTGACTTTCATTCACAGAGTTACAGTTGTATTTCGTGGATCTGTTTCCTAGCCTTATTTCTGTGGAATCTGAGAACTGATATTATGGATCCCTGTGAAGACTATAGGGCCAAAGGAAATATACTCCGATAACAAAGAGAAAGAAGCTTTCTGAGAAACTTCTTTGTGTTCTGTGAAATCATCTCACAGAGTTATAGCTTTCCCCTCAAGAAGCCTTTCGCTAAGACAGTTCTTGTGGAATTGGCAAAGTGATATTTGGAAGCCCATGGAGGGCTATGGTGAAAAAGGAAATATTCTCAGATGAAAACTGGAAAGAAGCTTTCTGAGACACTGCTTAGTGTTCTGTGAATTCATCTCACAGAGTTACAGCTTTCCCCTTAAGAAACCGTTCGCTAAGCCTGTACTTGTGGAATTTGCAAAGTGATTTTTGGAAGTCCATAGAGGGCTATGGTGAAAAAGAAAATATCCTCCGAGAAAAACTGGAAAGAAGCTTTCTGAGAAACTGATTTGTGATGTGGGACTTCCACTGACAGCGTTACAGCTGTATTTCGTGGATCTGTTTGCTAGGCTTATTTCTGTTTAATCTGAGAACTGATATTTCGGATGCCTTTGAAGACTATAGGGCCAAAGGAAATATACTCCGATTACAAAGAGAAGGAAGCTTATTGAGAAACTTCTTTGTGTTCTGCGAAATCACCTCACAGAGTTACAGCTTTTCCCTCAGGAAGTCTTTCGCTAAGATAGTTCTTGTGAAATTTGCAAAGTGATATTTGGAAGCCCATGGAGGGCTATGGTGAAAAAGGAAATATCCTCAGATGAAAACTGGAAAGAAGTTTTCTGAGACACTGCTTAGTGTTCTGTTAATTCATCTCACAGAGATACAGCTTTCTCCTCATGAAGTCATTCCCTAAGCCTGTTCCTGTAGAATTTGCAAAGTCATATTTGGAAGCCCATAGAGGGCTATGTTGAAAATGAAAATATCCTCAGAGAAAAACTGGAAAGAAGCTTTCTGAGAAACTGCTTTGTGATGTGTGACTTCCACTCACAGAGTTACAGCTGTATTTTGTCAATCTGTTTGCTAGCCTTATTTCTGTGGAATCTGAGAACTGATATTTCGGATCCCTATGAGAACTATAGGGCCAAAGGAATATCCTCCGATAACAAAGAGAAAGAAGCTTTCTGAGAAACTTCTTTGTGTTCTGTGAAATCATATCACAGAGTTACAGCTTTCCCCTAGAGAATCCTTTAGCTGAGACTGTTCTTGTGGAATTTGCAAAGTGATATTTGGAAGCCCACGGTGGGCTATGCTGAAAATGAAAATATCCTCAGATGAAAACGGGAAAGAAGCTTTCTGAGAAACTGCTTAGTGTTCTGTTAATTCATCTCACAGAGTTACAGCTTTCCCCTCAAGAATCCGTTCGCTAAGCCTGTTCTTGTGGAATTTGCAAAATGATATTTGGAAGCCCACAGAGGGCTACCGTGAAACAGAAAATATCCTCAGAGAAAAACTGGGAAGAAGCTTTATGAGAAACTGCTTTGTGATGTGTGACTTCCCCTCACAGAGTTACAGTTGTATTTGTGGATCTGTTTGCTAGCCTTATTTCTGAGGAATCTGAGAACTGATATTTCGGATCCCTGTGAAGACTACAGGGCCAAAGGAAATATCCTCCGATACCAAAGAGAAAGAAGCTTTCTGAGAAACTTCCTTGTGTTCTGTGAAATCATCTCACAGAGTTACAGCTTTCCCCTCAAGAATCCTTTCGCTAAGACTGATCTTGTGGAATTTGCAAAGTGATATTTGGAAGCCCCTGGAGGGCTATGGTGAAAAAGGAAATATCCTCAGATGAAAACTGGAAAGAAGCTTTCGGAGAAACTGCTTAGTGTTCTGATAATTCGTCTCACAGAGTTACAGCTTTCCCCTCAAGAAGCCGTTCGCTAAGCCTGTTCTTGTGAAATTTGCAAAGTGATATTTGGAAGCCCATAGAGGGCTATGGTGAAAAAGAAAGTATCCTCAGAGAAAAACTGGAAAGAAGCTTTCTGAGAAACTGCTTCGTGATGTGTCACTTCCACTCACAGAGTTACAGCTATATTTCGTGGACCTGTTTGCTAGCCTTACTTCTGTGGAATCTGAGAACTGATATTTCGGATCCAATTGAAGACTATAGGGCCAAAGGAAATATCCTTCGATAACAAAGAGACAGAAGCTTTCTGAGAAACTTCTTTGTGTTCTGTGAAATCATCTCACAGAGTTACAGCTTTCCCCTCAAGAAGCCTTTCGCTAAGACTGTTCTTGTGGAATTTGCAAAGTGATATTTGGAAGCGCCTGGAGGGCTATGGTGAAAAAGGAAATATCCTCAGATGAAAACTGGAAAGAAGCTTTTGGAGAAACTGCTTAGTGTTCTGATAATTCGTCTCACAGAATTACAGGTTTCCCCTCAAGAAGCCGTTCGCTAAGCCTGTTCTTGTGAAATTTGCAAAGTGATATTTGGAAGCCCTTAGAGGGCTATGGTGAAAAAGAAAATAACCTCAGAGAAAAACTGGAAAGAAGCTTTCTGAGAAACTGCTTCGTGATGTTTCACTTCCACTCACAGAGTTACAGCTATGTTTCGTGGACCTGTTTGCTAGCCTTACTTCTGTGGAATCTGAGAACTGATATTTCGGATCCCTGTGAGAACTATAGGGCCAAAGAAATATCCTCTGATAACAAAGAGAAAGAAGCTTTCTGAGAAACTTCTTTGTGTTCTGTGAAATCATCTCACAGAGTTACAGCTTTCCGCTCGAGAAGCCTTTAGCTGAGACTGTTCTTGTGGTATTTGCAAAGTGATATTTTGAAGCCCATGGAGGGCTATGGTGAAAACGGAAATATCCTCAGATGAAAAGTGGATAAAGCTTTCTGAGAAACTGCTTAGTGTTCTATTAATTCATCTCAGAGTGTTATAGCCTTCCCCTCAAGAAGCCGTTCGATAAGCCTATTCTTGTGTAATTTTCAAAGTGATATTTTGAAGCCCCTAGAGGGCTATGGCGAAAAAGAAAATATCCTGAGAGAAAAACAGGAAAGAAGCTTTCTGAGAAACTGCTTTGTGATGTGTGACTTCCACTAACTGAATTACAGCTGTATTTCGTGGATCTCTTTGCTAGGCTTATTTCTGTTTAATCTGAGAACTGATATTTCAGATGCCTTTGAACTAAAGGCCCAAGGAAATATCCTCTGATAATAAAGAGAAAGAAGCTTTTTGAAAAACTTTTTTGTGCTCTGCGATATCATCTCACAGAGTTTCAGCTTTCCCCTCAAGAAGCCTTTCGCTAAGACGGTTCTTGTGAAATTTGCAAAGTGATATTTGTAAGCCCATGGAGGGCTATGGTGAAAAAGGAAACATCCTCACATGAAAACTGAAAAGAAGCTTTCTGAGAAACTGTTTAGTGTTCTGTTAATTCATCTCACAGACTTACAGCTTTCCCCTCAATAAACCGTACGCCAAGCCCGTTCTTGTGGAATTTGTAAAGTGATATTTGGAAGCCCATAGAGGGCTTTGGTGGAAAAGAACCTATCCTCATAAAAACTGGAAAGAAGCTTTCTGAGAAACTGCTTTGTGATGTGTCACTTCCACTCACAAAGTTACAGCTGTATTTCGTCAATCTGTTGGCTAGCCTTATTTCTGTGGAATCTGAGAACTGATATTTCGGATCCCTTGAGGACTATAGGGCCAAAGAAATATCCTCCGATAACAAAGAGAAAGAAGCTTTCTGAGAAACTTGTTTGTGTTCTGCGAAATCATCTCACAGAGTAACAGCTTTCCCCTCAATAAGCCTTTCGCTAAGACTGTTCTTGTGGAATTTGCAAAGTGATATTTGGAAGCCCTTGTAGTGCTATTGTGTAAAGGAAAATATCCTCAGAGAAAAACTGAAAAGAAGCTTTCTGAGAAAATGCTTTGTGTTCTGCGAATTCATCCCACAGAGTTACACCTTTCTCCTCCTGAAGCCGTTCGCTAAGACTGTTATTGTGGAATTTGCAAAGGTATATTTGGAAGCCCATAGAGGTCTAGGGTGAAAAAGAAAATATCCTCTGATGAAAATTGGAAAGAAGCTTTCTGAGAAACTGCTTTGTGATGTGTGACATCCACTCACTGAGTTACAGCTGTATGTCGTGGTGCTGTTTGCTAGCCTTATTTCTGTGGAATCTGAGAACTGATATTTCGGATCCCTTGGAAGACTATAGGGCCAAAGGAAATATCCTCCAATCAAAATGAGAAGGAAGCTTTCTGAGAAATTTTTTTGTGGTCTGTGAATTCTTCTCAACAGAGTTACAGGTTTCCCCTGAAGAAGCCTTTCTCTAAGACTGTTCTTGTGGAATTTGCAAAGTGATATTTAGAAGCCCATGGAGGGCTATGGTGAAAAGGGAAATATCCTCAGATAAAAACTGGAAAGAAGCTTTGTGAGAAACTGCTTTGCTTTCTGTGTATCCATCTCACGGATTTACAGCTTTCCTCTCCAGAAGCCATTTGCTAAGAGCGTTCTTGTGGAACTTGCAAAGGGATACTTGGAAGCCCACAGAGCCCTAAGGTGAAAAAGAAAATATCCTCAGAAGAAAAATCGAAGGAACCTTTCTGAGAAACTGATTTGTAATGTGTGACTTCCAGTCACTGAGTTACAGCTGTATATCATGGAGCTGTTTGCTAGCCTTATTTCTGTGGAATCTGAGTCCTGATAATTCGGATACCTTTGAAGACTCTAGGGCCAAAGGAAATATCCTCCGATGAAAATTAGAAAGAAGCTTTCTGAGAAACTGCTTTGTGTTCTGTGAATTCATCTCACAGAGTTACAGTTTTCCCTAAAGAAGCCTTTCGCTAAGACTGTTCTTGTGGAATTTGCAAAGTGATATTTGGAAGCCCATGGAGGGCTACGGTGAAAAGGAAAATATCCTCAGATAAAAACTGAAAATAATCTTTCTCAGAAACTGCTTTGTGTTCTGTGAATTCAACTCACAGAGTTACAGCTTTCCCCCCCCAGAAGCTGTTAGCTAAGACTGATCTTGTGGAATTTTCAAAGGCTATTTGGAAGCTGATAGATGCCTATGGTGAAAAAGAAAATATCCTCAGATGAAAACTGGAAAGAAGCTTTCTGGGAAACTGCATTGTGATGTGTGACTTCCACTCAGTGAGTTACAGCTGTATTTCCTGGAGCGGGTTGCAAGCGTTTTTCTGTGGAATCTGAGAACTAATATTTCCGATACCTTTGAAGACTCTAGGGCCAAAGGAAATATCCTCCGATCAAAATGAGAAGGAAACTTTCGGAGAAACTTCTTTGTGATCTGTGAATTCATCTCACGTTGTTACAGCATTCCCCTCAAGAAGCCTTTCACTAAGACTTTTTTTGTGGAATTTGCAAAGTGATATTTGGGAGACCATGGAGGGCTATGGTGAAAAGGGAAATATCCACAGATTAAATCTGGAAAGAAGACTTCTGAGATACTGCTTTGTGTTCCGTGAATTCATCTGACAGAGTTAAAGCATACCCCTCCAGAAGCCGTTCGCTAAGACTGTTTTTGTGGAATTTGCAAAGGGATATTTGGAAGCCCATAGAGGCCTAGGTTGAAAAAGAAAATATCTTCTGATGAAAACTGGAAAGAAGCTTTTTGAGAAACTGCTTTCTGATGTGTGAATTCCACTCACTGAGTTACAGCTGTATTTCATGTAGCTGTTTGCTAGTCTTATTTCTGTGGAATCTGAGAACTGATATTTCAGATCCCTTGAAAGACAATAGGGCCAAAGCAAATATCCTCCGACCAAAATGAGAAAGAAGCTTTCTGAGAAACTTCTTAGTGATCTGTGAATTCACCTCACGGAGTTACAGCTTTCCCTTCAAGAAGCCATTCGCTAAGACTGTTCTTGTGGAATTTGCAAGTGATATTTGGAAGCCCATAGAGGACTATGGTGAATGAGGAAATATCCTCAGATGAAAATTGGAAAGAAGATTTCTGAGAAACTGCTTTGTATTCTGTGAAGTCACCTCACAAAGTTACTGCTTTCCCCTCCAGAAGCCGTTCGCTAAGACTGTTCTTGTGGAATTTGTAAAGGGATATTTGGAAGCTCTTAGAGGCCTATTGTGAAAAAGAAAATATCCTCAGATGAAAAGTGGAAAGAAGCTTTCTCAGAAACTGCTTTGTGATGTGTGACTTCCACTCACTAAGTTACAGCTGTATTTCGTGGAGCTGTTTGCTAGCCTTGTTTCCGTGGAATATTAAAAACGGATATTTCGGATCCCTTGGAAGATTATAGGGCCAGAGGAAATATCCTCCGATCAAAATGAGAAAGAAGCTTTCTGAGAAACCTCTTTGTGACCTGTGAATTCATCTCACAGAGTTACAGATTTCCCCTCAAGAAGCCTTTCGCTAAGACTGTTCTTGTGGAATTTGCAAAGGGATATTTAAAAGCCCATAGAGGCCTATGGTGAAAAGGGAGATATCCTCAGATAATAACTAGAAAGAAGCTTTCTGAGAAACTGCTTTTTGTTCTGTGAATTCATCTCACAGAGTTACAGCTTTCCCCTCCAGAAGGCGTTCGCTAACACTGTTCTTGTGGAATTTTCAAAGGGATAATTGGAAGCCCATAGAGGCCTACAGTGAAAGAGAAAATATCCTCAGATGAAAACTGGAAAAAAGCTTTCTGAGAAACTGCTTTGTGATGTGTGACTTCCACTCACTGTGTAACAACTGTATTTCGTGGAGCTCTTTGCTAGCCTTCTTTTCTGTGGAATTTTAGCACTGCTATTTTTTATCCCTTTGAAGACTATAGGGCCAAAGGAAATATCCTCTGATCAAAATGAGAAAGAAGCTTTCTGAGAAAGGATTTTGTGATCTGTGAATTCATCTCACAGAGTTACAGCTTTCACCTCAAGTAGCTTTTCACTAAGACTGTTCTTGTGGAATTTGCAAAGTGATATTTGGAAGCCCATAGAGGCCTATGGTGAAAAAGAAAATATCCTCATAGGAAAACTGGAAAGAAGCTTTCTGAGAAACTGCTTTGTGATGTTTGACTTCCACTAACTGAGTTACAGCTGTATATCATGGAGCTGTTTTCTAGTCTTATTTCTGTGGAATCTGAGAACTGATATTTCGGATCCCTTGGAAGACTATAGAACCAAAGGAAATATCCTCCGATCAAAAGGAGAAAGAAGCTTTCTCAGATACTTCTTAGTGATCTGTGAATTCATCTCACAGTGTTACTGCTTTCCCTCAAGCAGCTTTTCACTAAGACTGTTCTTGTGGAATTTAAAAAATGATATTTGGAAACCCATGGATGCCATGGTGAAAACTAAATATCCTCAGATGAAAACTCGAAAGAAGATTTCTGAGAAACTGCTTTGTGTTCTGTGAATTCAACTCACAGAGTTACAGCTTTCCCGTAAAGAAGCCGTTCGCTAACACTGCTCTTGTGGAATTTGCAAAGGGATATTTGGAAGCCCGAGGAGGCCTATGGTGGAAAAGAAAATATCCTCAGATGAAAACTGGAAGGAAGCTTTCTTAGAAACTGCTTTGTGATGTTGACATCCACTCACAGAGTTACAGCTGTAGTTCGTGAAGCTGTTTGCTAGACTTATTTCTGTTTAATCTGAGAACTGATATTTCGGATCCCTTTGAAGATGACAGGGACAAAAGAAATATCCTCCCATCAAAATGAGAAAGAAGCTTTCTGAGAAACTTCCTCGTGATCTGTGAATTCATCTCACTTTGTTACAGCTTTCCCCTCAAAAAGCCTTTCGCTAAGACTGTTCTTCTGGAATTTACAAAGTGATATTTGGAAGCCCATGGAGGGCTATGTTGAAAAGGGAAATATCCTCAGGTCAAAACTGGAAAGAAGCTTTCTGAGAAACTGCTTTGTGTTCTGTGAATTCACCTCACAGAGTTACTGCTGTCTCCTTAAGAAGCCGTTCGCTAAGACTGTTCTTGTGGAATAGCAAAGGGATATTTGGAAGACCACGGAGCGCTATGTTGAAAATGGAAATATCCTCGGATGAAAACGGGAAAGAAGCTTTCTGAGAAACTGCTTTGTGATGTTTGACTTCCACTCACTGTGTTACAGCTGTATTTTGTGGAGCTGTTTGTTAGCCTTATTTCTGTGGAATCTGAGAACTGACATTCCGGATCCCTTTGAAGACTATAGGGCCAAAGGAAATGTCCTCAGATCAAAATGATAAAGAAGCTTTCTAAGAAACATCTTTGTGATCTTGAATTCATCTAACAGAGGTACAGCTTTCCTCTCAAGAAGCCTTTTGCTAAGACTGTCCTTGTGGAATTTGCAAAGTGATATTTGGAACCCATGGAGTGCTATGGTGAAAAGGGAAATATCCTCAGATCAAAACTGGAAAGAAGCTTTCTGAGAAACTGCTTTGTGTTCTGTGAATTCGTCTCATAGAGTTACAGCTTTCCACTCCAGAAGCCGTTCGCTAACACTGTTCTTGTGGAATTTGCATAGGGATATTTCAAAGCCCATAGAGGCCTATGGTGAAATTGAAAATATCCTCAGATGAAAACTGGAAAGAAGGTTTCTGAGAAACTGCTTTGTGATGTGTCACTTCCACTCACTGAGTTACAGCTGTATTTCGTGGAGTTGTTTGCTAGCCTTATTTCTGTGGAATCTGAGAACTCATATTTCGAATCCCTCTGAAGACTATGTGGTGAAAGGAAACATCTTCCGATCAAAATGAGAAAGAAGCTTTCTGGAAACTTCTTTGTGATCTCTGAATTAATCTCACAGAGTTACAGCTTTCCACTCCAGAAGTCGTTGGCTAAGACTGGTCTTGTGGAATTTGTAAATGGATATTTGGAAGGCCCTAGAGGCCTATGGTGAAAAAGAAAATATCCTCATAGGAAAATCTTAAAGAAGCTTTCTGAGAAACTACTTTTTGATGTGTGACTTCCACTCACGGAGTTACAGCTGTATATCATGGAGCTGTTTTCTAGTCTTATTTCTGTGGAATCTGAGAACTGATATTTCGGATCCCTTGGAAGACTATAGAACCAAAGGAAATATCCTCCGATCAAAAGGAGAAAGAAGCTTTCTCAGATACTTCTTTGTGATCTGTGAATTCATCTCACAGTGTTACTGCTTTCCCTCAAGCAGCTTTTCACTAAGACTGTTCTTGTGGAATTTAAAAAGTGATATTTGGAAACCCATGGATGCTATGGTGAAAACTAAATATCCTCAGATGAAAACTCGAAAGAAGATTTCTGAGAAACTGCTTTGTGTTCTGTGAATTCAACTCACAGAGTTACAGCTTTCCCGTAAAGAAGCCGTTCGCTAACACTGCTCTTGTGGAATTTGCAAAGGGATATTTGGAAGCCCGAGGAGGCCTATGGTGGAAAAGAAAATATCCTCAGATGAAAACTGGAAGGAAGCTTTCTTAGAAACTGCTTTGTGATGTTGACATCCACTCACAGAGTTACAGCTGTAGTTCGTGAAGCTGTTTGCTAGACTTATTTCTGTTTAATCTGAGAACTGATATTTCGGATCCCTTTGAAGATGACAGGGACAAAAGAAATATCCTCCCATCAAAATGAGAAAGAAGCTTTCTGAGAAACTTCCTCGTGATCTGTGAATTCATCTCACTTTGTTACAGCTTTCCCCTCAAAAAGCCTTTCGCTAAGACTGTTCTTCTGGAATTTACAAAGTGATATTTGGAAGCCCATGGAGGGCTATGTTGAAAAGGGAAATATCCTCAGGTCAAAACTGGAAAGAAGCTTTCTGAGAAACTGCTTTGTGTTCTGTGAATTCACCTCACAGAGTTACTGCTGTCTCCTTAAGAAGCCGTTCGCTAAGACTGTTCTTGTGGAATAGCAAAGGGATATTTGGAAGACCACGGAGGGCTATGTTGAAAATGGAAATATCCTCGGATGAAAACGGGAAAGAAGCTTTCTGAGAAACTGCTTTGTGATGTTTGACTTCCACTCACTGTGTTACAGCTGTATTTTGTGGAGCTGTTTGTTAGCCTTATTTCTGTGGAATCTGAGAACTGACATTCCGGATCCCTTTGAAGACTATAGGGCCAAAGGAAATGTCCTCAGATCAAAATGATAAAGAAGCTTTCTAAGAAACATCTTTGTGATCTTGAATTCATCTAACAGAGGTACAGCTTTCCTCTCAAGAAGCCTTTTGCTAAGACTGTCCTTGTGGAATTTGCAAAGTGATATTTGGAACCCATGGAGTGCTATGGTGAAAAGGGAAATATCCTCAGATCAAAACTGGAAAGAAGCTTTCTGAGAAACTGCTTTGTGTTCTGTGAATTCGTCTCATAGAGTTACAGCTTTCCACTCCAGAAGCCGTTCGCTAACACTGTTCTTGTGGAATTTGCATAGGGATATTTCAAAGCCCATAGAGGCCTATGGTGAAATTGAAAATATCCTCAGATGAAAACTGGAAAGAAGGTTTCTGAGAAACTGCTTTGTGATGTGTCACTTCCACTCACTGAGTTACAGCTGTATTTCGTGGAGTTGTTTGCTAGCCTTATTTCTGTGGAATCTGAGAACTCATATTTCGAATCCCTCTGAAGACTATGTGGTGAAAGGAAACATCTTCCGATCAAAATGAGAAAGAAGCTTTCTGGAAACTTCTTTGTGATCTCTGAATTAATCTCACAGAGTTACAGCTTTCCACTCCAGAAGTCGTTGGCTAAGACTGGTCTTGTGGAATTTGTAAATGGATATTTGGAAGGCCCTAGAGGCCTATGGTGAAAAAGAAAATATCCTCATAGGAAAATCTTAAAGAAGCTTTCTGAGAAACTACTTTTTGATGTGTGACTTCCACTCACGGAGTTACAGCTGTATATCATGGAGCTGTTTTCTAGTCTTATTTCTGTGGAATCTGAGAACTGATATTTCGGATCCCTTGGAAGACTATAGAACCAAAGGAAATATCCTCCGATCAAAAGGAGAAAGAAGCTTTCTCAGATACTTCTTAGTGATCTGTGAATTCATCTCACAGTGTTACTGCTTTCCCTCAAGCAGCTTTTCACTAAGACTGTTCTTGTGGAATTTAAAAAGTGATATTTGGAAACCCATGGATGCTATGGTGAAAACTAAATATCCTCAGATGAAAACTCGAAAGAAGATTTCTGAGAAACTGCTTTGTGTTCTGTGAATTCAACTCACAGAGTTACAGCTTTCCCGTAAAGAAGCCGTTCGCTAACACTGCTCTTGTGGAATTTGCAAAGGGATATTTGGAAGCCCGAGGAGGCCTATGGTGGAAAAGAAAATATCCTCAGATGAAAACTGGAAGGAAGCTTTCTTAGAAACTGCTTTGTGATGTTGACATCCACTCACAGAGTTACAGCTGTAGTTCGTGAAGCTGTTTGCTAGACTTATTTCTGTTTAATCTGAGAACTGATATTTCGGATCCCTTTGAAGATGACAGGGACAAAAGAAATATCCTCCCATCAAAATGAGAAAGAAGCTTTCTGAGAAACTTCCTCGTGATCTGTGAATTCATCTCACTTTGTTACAGCTTTCCCCTCAAAAAGCCTTTCGCTAAGACTGTTCTTCTGGAATTTACAAAGTGATATTTGGAAGCCCATGGAGGGCTATGTTGAAAAGGGAAATATCCTCAGGTCAAAACTGGAAAGAAGCTTTCTGAGAAACTGCTTTGTGTTCTGTGAATTCACCTCACAGAGTTACTGCTGTCTCCTTAAGAAGCCGTTCGCTAAGACTGTTCTTGTGGAATAGCAAAGGGATATTTGGAAGACCACGGAGGGCTATGTTGAAAATGGAAATATCCTCGGATGAAAACGGGAAAGAAGCTTTCTGAGAAACTGCTTTGTGATGTTTGACTTCCACTCACTGTGTTACAGCTGTATTTTGTGGAGCTGTTTGTTAGCCTTATTTCTGTGGAATCTGAGAACTGACATTCCGGATCCCTTTGAAGACTATAGGGCCAAAGGAAATGTCCTCAGATCAAAATGATAAAGAAGCTTTCTAAGAAACATCTTTGTGATCTTGAATTCATCTAACAGAGGTACAGCTTTCCTCTCAAGAAGCCTTTTGCTAAGACTGTCCTTGTGGAATTTGCAAAGTGATATTTGGAACCCATGGAGTGCTATGGTGAAAAGGGAAATATCCTCAGATCAAAACTGGAAAGAAGCTTTCTGAGAAAATGCTTTTTGATCTGTGAATTCGTCTCATAGAGTTACAGCTTTCCACTCCAGAAGTCGTTGGCTAAGACTGGTCTTGTGGAATTTGTAAATGGATATTTGGAAGGCCCTAGAGGCCTATGGTGAAAAAGAAAATATCCTCATAGGAAAATCTTAAAGAAGCTTTCTGAGAAACTACTTTTTGATGTGTGACTTCCACTCACGGAGTTACAGCTGTATATCATGGAGCTGTTTTCTAGTCTTATTTCTGTGGAATCTGAGAACTGATATTTCGGATCCCTTGGAAGACTATAGAACCAAAGGAAATATCCTCCGATCAAAAGGAGAAAGAAGCTTTCTCAGATACTTCTTAGTGATCTGTGAATTCATCTCACAGTGTTACTGCTTTCCCTCAAGCAGCTTTTCACTAAGACTGTTCTTGTGGAATTTAAAAAGTGATATTTGGAAACCCATGGATGCTATGGTGAAAACTAAATATCCTCAGATGAAAACTCGAAAGAAGATTTCTGAGAAACTGCTTTGTGTTCTGTGAATTCAACTCACAGAGTTACAGCTTTCCCGTAAAGAAGCCGTTCGCTAACACTGCTCTTGTGGAATTTGCAAAGGGATATTTGGAAGCCCGAGGAGGCCTATGGTGGAAAAGAAAATATCCTCAGATGAAAACTGGAAGGAAGCTTTCTTAGAAACTGCTTTGTGATGTTGACATCCACTCACAGAGTTACAGCTGTAGTTCGTGAAGCTGTTTGCTAGACTTATTTCTGTTTAATCTGAGAACTGATATTTCGGATCCCTTTGAAGATGACAGGGACAAAAGAAATATCCTCCCATCAAAATGAGAAAGAAGCTTTCTGAGAAACTTCCTCGTGATCTGTGAATTCATCTCACTTTGTTACAGCTTTCCCCTCAAAAAGCCTTTCGCTAAGACTGTTCTTCTGGAATTTACAAAGTGATATTTGGAAGCCCATGGAGGGCTATGTTGAAAAGGGAAATATCCTCAGGTCAAAACTGGAAAGAAGCTTTCTGAGAAACTGCTTTGTGTTCTGTGAATTCACCTCACAGAGTTACTGCTGTCTCCTTAAGAAGCCGTTCGCTAAGACTGTTCTTGTGGAATAGCAAAGGGATATTTGGAAGACCACGGAGGGCTATGTTGAAAATGGAAATATCCTCGGATGAAAACGGGAAAGAAGCTTTCTGAGAAACTGCTTTGTGATGTTTGACTTCCACTCACTGTGTTACAGCTGTATTTTGTGGAGCTGTTTGTTAGCCTTATTTCTGTGGAATCTGAGAACTGACATTCCGGATCCCTTTGAAGACTATAGGGCCAAAGGAAATGTCCTCAGATCAAAATGATAAAGAAGCTTTCTAAGAAACATCTTTGTGATCTTGAATTCATCTAACAGAGGTACAGCTTTCCTCTCAAGAAGCCTTTTGCTAAGACTGTCCTTGTGGAATTTGCAAAGTGATATTTGGAACCCATGGAGTGCTATGGTGAAAAGGGAAATATCCTCAGATCAAAACTGGAAAGAAGCTTTCTGAGAAACTGCTTTGTGTTCTGTGAATTCGTCTCATAGAGTTACAGCTTTCCACTCCAGAAGCCGTTCGCTAACACTGTTCTTGTGGAATTTGCATAGGGATATTTCAAAGCCCATAGAGGCCTATGGTGAAATTGAAAATATCCTCAGATGAAAACTGGAAAGAAGGTTTCTGAGAAACTGCTTTGTGATGTGTCACTTCCACTCACTGAGTTACAGCTGTATTTCGTGGAGTTGTTTGCTAGCCTTATTTCTGTGGAATCTGAGAACTCATATTTCGAATCCCTCTGAAGACTATGTGGTGAAAGGAAACATCTTCCGATCAAAATGAGAAAGAAGCTTTCTGGAAACTTCTTTGTGATCTCTGAATTAATCTCACAGAGTTACAGCTTTCCACTCCAGAAGTCGTTGGCTAAGACTGGTCTTGTGGAATTTGTAAATGGATATTTGGAAGGCCCTAGAGGCCTATGGTGAAAAAGAAAATATCCTCATAGGAAAATCTTAAAGAAGCTTTCTGAGAAACTACTTTTTGATGTGTGACTTCCACTCACGGAGTTACAGCTGTATATCATGGAGCTGTTTTCTAGTCTTATTTCTGTGGAATCTGAGAACTGATATTTCGGATCCCTTGGAAGACTATAGAACCAAAGGAAATATCCTCCGATCAAAAGGAGAAAGAAGCTTTCTCAGATACTTCTTAGTGATCTGTGAATTCATCTCACAGTGTTACTGCTTTCCCTCAAGCAGCTTTTCACTAAGACTGTTCTTGTGGAATTTAAAAAGTGATATTTGGAAACCCATGGATGCTATGGTGAAAACTAAATATCCTCAGATGAAAACTCGAAAGAAGATTTCTGAGAAACTGCTTTGTGTTCTGTGAATTCAACTCACAGAGTTACAGCTTTCCCGTAAAGAAGCCGTTCGCTAACACTGCTCTTGTGGAATTTGCAAAGGGATATTTGGAAGCCCGAGGAGGCCTATGGTGGAAAAGAAAATATCCTCAGATGAAAACTGGAAGGAAGCTTTCTTAGAAACTGCTTTGTGATGTTGACATCCACTCACAGAGTTACAGCTGTAGTTCGTGAAGCTGTTTGCTAGACTTATTTCTGTTTAATCTGAGAACTGATATTTCGGATCCCTTTGAAGATGACAGGGACAAAAGAAATATCCTCCCATCAAAATGAGAAAGAAGCTTTCTGAGAAACTTCCTCGTGATCTGTGAATTCATCTCACTTTGTTACAGCTTTCCCCTCAAAAAGCCTTTCGCTAAGACTGTTCTTCTGGAATTTACAAAGTGATATTTGGAAGCCCATGGAGGGCTATGTTGAAAAGGGAAATATCCTCAGGTCAAAACTGGAAAGAAGCTTTCTGAGAAACTGCTTTGTGTTCTGTGAATTCACCTCACAGAGTTACTGCTGTCTCCTTAAGAAGCCGTTCGCTAAGACTGTTCTTGTGGAATAGCAAAGGGATATTTGGAAGACCACGGAGGGCTATGTTGAAAATGGAAATATCCTCGGATGAAAACGGGAAAGAAGCTTTCTGAGAAACTGCTTTGTGATGTTTGACTTCCACTCACTGTGTTACAGCTGTATTTTGTGGAGCTGTTTGTTAGCCTTATTTCTGTGGAATCTGAGAACTGACATTCCGGATCCCTTTGAAGACTATAGGGCCAAAGGAAATGTCCTCAGATCAAAATGATAAAGAAGCTTTCTAAGAAACATCTTTGTGATCTTGAATTCATCTAACAGAGGTACAGCTTTCCTCTCAAGAAGCCTTTTGCTAAGACTGTCCTTGTGGAATTTGCAAAGTGATATTTGGAACCCATGGAGTGCTATGGTGAAAAGGGAAATATCCTCAGATCAAAACTGGAAAGAAGCTTTCTGAGAAAATGCTTTTTGTTCTGTGAATTCGTCTCATAGAGTTACAGCTTTCCACTCCAGAAGCCGTTCGCTATCACTGTTCTTGTGGAATTTGCATAGGGATATTTCAAAGCCCATAGAGGCCTATGGTGAAATTGAAAATATCCTCAGATGAAAACTGGAAAGAAGGTTTCTGAGAAACTGCTTTGTGATGTGTCACTTCCACTCACTGAGTTACAGCTGTATTTCGTGGAGTTGTTTGCTAGCCTTATTTCTGTGGAATCTGAGAACTCATATTTCGAATCCCTCTGAAGACTATGTGGTGAAAGGAAACATCTTCCGATCAAAATGAGAAAGAAGCTTTCTGGAAACTTCTTTGTGATCTCTGAATTAATCTCACAGAGTTACAGCTTTCCACTCCAGAAGTCGTTGGCTAAGACTGGTCTTGTGGAATTTGTAAATGGATATTTGGAAGGCCCTAGAGGCCTATGGTGAAAAAGAAAATATCCTCATAGGAAAATCATAAAGAAGCTTTCTGAGAAACTACTTTTTGATGTGTGACTTCCACTCACGGAGTTACAGCTGTATTTCCTGGAGCGGGTTGCTAGCCTTATTTCTGTGGAATCTGAGAACTGTTATTTCGGATCACTTTAAAGACTATAGGGCCAAAGGAATTATCCTCCGATCACAACGAGAAAGAAGCTTGCAGAGAAACTTCTTTGTGATCTGTGAATTCATCTCACAGAGTTACAGCTTTCACCTCAAGAAGCCTTTCGCTAAGACTGTTCTTGTGGAATTTGCAGAGTGATATTTGGAAGCCCATTCAGGACTATGGTGAAAGGGCAAATATCCTCAGATGAAAACTGGAAAGAAGCTTTCTGAGAAACTGCTTTGTGTTCTGTGAATTCAACTCACAGAGTTACTGCTTTCCCATCCAGAAGCCGTTCGCTACGACGGTTCTTTTGGAATTTGCAAAGGGATATTTGGAAGCCCATAGAGGAATATGGTGAAAAACAAAATATCCTCAGATGAAAACGGGAAAAAAGCTTTCTGGGAAACTGCTTTGTGATGTGTGACTTCCACTCACAGAGTTACAGCTGTATTTTATGGAGCTGTTTGCTAGCCTTATTTCTGTGTAATCTGAGAACTGATTTTCGGATACCTTTGAGAGTATATGGACAAAAGAAATATCCTCTGATCAGAGTGAGAATGAAGCTTTCTGAGAAACTTCGTCGTGATTTTGAATTCATCTAACAGAGTTACAGCTTTCCCCTCAAGAAGCCTTTCGCTAACACTGTTCTTGTGGAATTTGCAAAGTGATATTTGGAAGCCCATGAAGAGCTATGGTGAAAAGGGAAATATCCTCAGATCAAAACTGGAAAGAAGCTTTCTGAGAAACTGCTGTGTGTTCTGTGAATTCATCTCACAGAGTTACAGCTTTCCCCTCCAGAAGCCGTTCGCTAAGACTGTTCTTGTGGAATTTGCAAAGGGATATTTGAAAGGCCATAGAGGCCTAGGGTGAAAAAGAAAATATCCTGAGATGAAAACTGGAAAGAAGCTTTCTGAGAAACTGCTTTGTGAATTGTGACTTCCACTCACTGAGTTACAGCTGTATTTCGTGGAGCTGTTTCCTAGCCTTATTTCTGTGGAATCTGAGAACAGATATTTCGAATCCATGTGAAGACTATAGGGCCAAAGGAAATATCCTCTGATAACAAAGAGAAAGAAGCTTTCTGAGAAAGTTCTTTGTGATCTGGGAATTCATCTCACAGAGTTACAGCTTTCCCCTAAAGCAGCTTTTCACTAAGACTGTTCTTGTGGAATTTGCAAAGTGATATTTGGAAGCCCATGGAGGGCTATGGTGAAAAGGGAAATATCCTCAGATAAAAACTGGAAAGAAGCTTTCTGAGAAAGTGCTTTGTGTTCTATGAATTCATCTCACAGAGTTACATCTTGCTCCTCCAGAAGCCGTTCGCTGAGAGTGTTATTGTGGAATTTGCAAAGAGATATTTGGAAGCCCATAGAGGCCTATGGTGAAAAAGAAAATATCCTCAGATGAAAACTCGAAAGAACCTTTCGGAGAAAATACTTTGTGATGTGTGACTTCCAATTAATGAGTTACAGCTGTATATTGTGTAGCTGTTTTCTAGCCTTATTTCTGTGTAATCTGACACCTGATATTTAGGATCCCTTTTTAGACTATAGGGCCAAAGGAAATATCCTCTGATCAAAAGGAGAAAGAAGCCTTCTGAGAAAATTCTTTGTGATCTGTGAATTCATCTCACAGAGTTACAGCTTTCCCCTCAAGAAGACTTTCGCTAAGACTGTTCTTGTGGAATTTGCAAAGGGGTATTTGGAAGCCCGTAGAGTCCTATGGTGAAAAAAAAAATCCTCAGATGAAAACTGGAAAGAAGCTTTCTGAGAAACTGCTTGTTGATATGACTTCCACTCACTGAGTAACAGCTGTAGTTCGTGGAGCTGTTTGCTAGCCTTATTTCTGTGAAATCTGAGAACTGATATTTCGGATCCCTTTGAAGACTATACGGACAAAAGAAATATCCTCCGATCAGAATGAGAAGGAAGCTTTCTGAGAAACTTCTTCATGATCTGTGAATTCATCTCAAATTGTTACAGCTATCCCCTCAAGAAGCCTTTTGATAAGATTGTTCTTGTGAAATTTGTATAGTGATATCTGGAAGCCTAATGAGGGGTATGGTGAAAAGGGAAATAACCTCAGATCAAAATGGGAAAGAAGCTTTCTGAGAAACTGCTTTGTGTTCTGTGAATTCATCTCAGAGAGTTACAGCTTTCCGCTCCAGAAGCCGTTCGCTAAGACTGGTCTTGTGGAATTTTTAAATGGATATTAGGAAGCCCATAGAAGCCTGTGGTGAAAAAGAAAATATCCTCATAGGAAAACTGGAAAGAAGCTTTTTGAGAAACTGCTTTGTGATGTGTGACTTCCACTCACGGAGTTACAGCTGTATTTCCTGGAGCGGGTTGCTTGCCTTATTTCTGTGGAATCTGAGACCTGATATTTCGGATCCCTTTTTATGTATAAAGGGCCAAAGGAAATATCCTCTGATCAAAAGGAGAAAGAAGCTTTCTGAGAAACTGCGTTGTGATCTGTGAATTCATCCCACAGAGTTACAGCTTTCCCCTCAAGAAGCCTTTTGCTTAGACTGTTCTAGTGGAATTTGCAAAGTGATATTTGGAAGCCCATAGAGGACTATGGTGAAAAGGGAATTATCCTCAGATGAATACTGGAAAGCAGCTTTCTGAGAAACTGCTTTGTGATGTGTGACCTCCCCTCACTGAGTTACAAATGTATTTCACGGAGCTGTTTGCTAGCCTTATTTTTGTGGAATCTGAGAACTGATATTTTGGATTCCTTTGAAGACTATAGAGCCAAAGGAAATATCCTCCGATCAAAATAAGAAAGAAGCTTTCTGAGAAACTTATTTGTGATCTGTGAATTCATCTCACAGAGTTCCAGCTTTAACCTCAAGAAGCCTTTCGCTAAGACTGTTCTTGTGGAATTTGCAAAGTGATATTTGGAAGCCCACGGAGAGCTGCGGTGAAAAGGGAAATATCCTCAGATGAAAACTGGAAAGAAGCTTTCTGAGAAACTGCTTTGTGTTCTGTGAATTCATCTCACAGAGTTACAGCTTTCCCCTCCAGAAGCCGTTCACTAAGACTGTTTTTGTGGAATGTGCAAAGGAATATTTGAAAGCCCATAGAGGCCTATTGTGAAAAAGAAAATATCCTCAGATGAAAAGTAGAAAGAAACTTTCTGAGAAACTGCTCCGTGATTCTTGACTTCCACTCACTGAGTTACAGCTGTATTTCGTGGAGCTGTTTGCTAGCCTTATTTCTAGGGAATCTGAGAACTGATATTTCGAATCCATGTGAAAATTATAGGGCCAAAGGAAATATCTTCCGATCAAAAGGAGAAACAAGCTTTCTGAGAAACTTCTTTGTGATGTGTGAATTCAACTCACAGAATTACAGCTTTCCCCTAAAGCAGCTTTTCACTAAGACAGTTCTTGTGGAATTTGAAAAGTGATATTTGGAAGCCCATGAAGGGCTATGGTGAAAAGGGAAATATCCTCAGATCAAAACTGGAAAGAAGCTTTCTGAGAAAGTGCTTTGTGTTCTGCGAATTCATCTCACAGAGTTACATCTTCCTCCTCCAGAAACCGTTCGCTGAAAGTGTTCATGTGGAATTGGCAAAGGGATATTTGGAAGCCCATAGAGGCCTATGGTGAAAAAGAAAATATCCTCAGATGAAAACTGGAAAGAAGCTTTCTGAGGAAATATTTTGTGATGTCTGTCTTCCACTTACTGAGTTACAGCTGTATATCGTGTTGCTGTTTTCTAGCCTTATTTCTGTGGAATCTGAAAATTGTTATTTCGGATCCCTTGTTAGACTATAGGGCCAAAGGAAACATCCTTCGATCAAAATGAGAAAGAAGCTTTCTGAGAAACTTCTTTGTGATCTGTGAATTGATCTCACAGAGTTACAGCCTTCCCCTCAAGAAGCCTTTCGCGAAGACTGTTCTTGTGAAATTTGCCAAGTGATATTTGGAAGCCCATGGAATGCTGTGGTAAAAAGGGAAATATCCTCAGATCAAAACTGGAAAGAGGCTTTCTGAGAAAGTACCTTGTGTTCTGTGAATTCATCTCAGAGAGTTACAGCTGTCCAATCCAGAAGCCGTTCGCTATGTCTTTTCTTGTGGAATTTGTAAAAGGATATTTGGAAGCCCATAGAGGCCTATGGTGAAAAAGAAATTATCCTCAGTTGAAAACGGGAAAGAAGCTTTCTTAGAAACTGCTTTGTGATGTGTGACTTCCACTCACGGAGTTACAGCTGTATTTCATGGAGCTGTTTGCCAGCCTTATTTGTGCGGAATCTGAAAAGAGATATTTCGGATGCCTTTGAAGACTATAGGGCCAAAGAAAATATCCTCCTTTCAAAAGGAGAAAGAATCAATCTGAGAATCTTCTTTGTGATCTGTGAATTCATCTCACAGAGTTACAGCTTTCCGCTCCAGAAGCCTTTCCCTAAGATTGTTCTTGTGGAATTTCCAAAGTGATATTTGGAAGCCCATGGAGGGCTATGGTGAAATGGGAAATACCCTCAGATCAAAACTGGAAAGAAGCTTTCTGAGAAACTGCTTTCTGTTCTGTGAATTCATCTCACAGGGTTACAGCTTTCCTCTCCACAAGCCGTTTGCTAACACTGTTCTTGTGGAAATTGCAAAGGGATATTTGGAAGCCCGTAGATGCCTATGGTGAAAAAGAAAATATCATCAGATGAAAACTGGAAAGAAGCTTTCTGAGAAACCGCTTTGTGATGTGTGACCTCCACTCACTGAGTTACAGCTGTATTTCGTGAAGCTTTTTGCTAGGCTTATTTCTGTGGAATCTGAGAACTGATATTTCGGATCCCTTGGAAGACAGTAGGGCCAAAGGAAATAAACTCCGATCAAAATGTGAAAGAAGCTTTCTGAGAAACTTCTTTGTGATCTGTGAATTCATGTCACAGAGTTACAGGTTTCCCCTCAAGAAGCCTTTCTCTAAGACTGTTCTTGTGGAATTTGCAAAGTGATATTTTGAAGCCCATGGAGGACAATGGTGAAAAGGGAAATATC
This sequence comes from Macaca nemestrina, assembly GCF_043159975.1. Taxonomy (NCBI): domain Eukaryota; kingdom Metazoa; phylum Chordata; class Mammalia; order Primates; family Cercopithecidae; genus Macaca; species Macaca nemestrina. The sequence continues at coordinate 75,136,465 of NC_092126.1, forward strand.
CTCAGATCAAAACTGGAAAGAAGCTTTCTGAGAAAATGCTTTGTGTTCTGTGAATTCATCTCACAGAGTTACAGCTTTCCGCTCCAGCAGCCGTTCGCTAAGACTGTTCTTGTGGAATTTGTAAATGGATATTTGGAAACCCATGGATGCCTAAGGGGAAAAAGAAAATATCCTCATAGAAAAATCGGAAAGAAGCTTTCTGAGAAACTGCTTTGTGATGTGTGACTTCCACTCACAGAGTTACAGCTGTATTTTCTGGAGCGGGTTGCTAGCGTTATTTCTGTGGAATCTGAGAATTGATATTTCGGATCCCTTGGAAGACTATAGAGACAATAGAAATATCCTCCCTTCAGAATGAGGAAGAAGCTTTCTGAGAAACTTCTTCGTGGTCTTTGAATTCATCTCACAGTGTTACAGCATTCCCCTCAAGAAGCCTTTCACTAAGACTGTTCTTGTGGAATTTGCAAAGTGATATTTGGAAGCCCATGGAGGGCTATGGTGAAAAGGGAAATACCCTCAGATGAAAACTGGAAAGAAGCTTTTTGAGAAACTGCTTTGTGTTATGGGAATTCATCTCACAGAGATACAGGTTTCTGATCCAGAAGCCGTTCGCTAAGACTGTTCTTGTGGAATTTGAAAAGGGATATTTGGAAGCCCATAGAGGCCTATGGTGAAAAAGAAAATATCCTCAGATGAAAACTGGAAAGAAGCTTTCTGAGAAACTGCTTTGTGATGTGTGACTTTCACTCACAGAGTTACAGCTGATTTCGTGGAGCTGTTTGCTTGCCTTATTTCTGTGGAATCTGAGAATTGATATTTCGGATCCCTTGGAAGACTGTAGGGACAAAAGAAATATCCTCCCTTCCGAATGAGAAAGAAGCTTTCTGAGAAACTTCTTCGTGGTCTTTGAATTCATCCCACATTGTTACAGAATTCCCCTCAAGGATCCTTTCGCTAAGACTGTCCTTGTGGAATTTGCAAAGTGATATTTGGAAGCCCATAGAGGACTATGGTGAAAAGGAAACATTCTCAGATGAAAACTGGAAAGAAACTTTCTGAGAAACTTCTTTGGGTTCTGTGAATTCACCTCACAGAGTAACAGCTTTCCCCTCCAGAAGCCGTTCGCTAAGACTGTTCTTGTGGAATTTGTAAATGGATATTTGGAAGCCCGTAGAAGCCTACGGTGAAAAAGAAAACATCCTCATAGGAAAACTGGAAAGAAGCTTTCTGAGAAACTGCTTTGTGATGTGTGAATGCCACTCACTGAGTTACAGCTGTATTTCGTGGAGCTGTTTGCTAGCCTTATTTCTGTGAAATCTGAGAGCTGAAATTTCGGATCCCGTGGAAGAACATAGGGCCAATGCAAATATTCTCCGATCAATATGAGGAAGAAGCTTTCTGAGAAACTACTTTTTGATCTGTCAATTCATCACACTGAGTTACACCTATCCACTCAAGAAACCTTTCGCTAAGATCGTTCTTGAGGAATTTGCAAAGTTATATTTGTAAACCCAAGGAAGGCTATGGTGAAAAGGGAAATATCGTCAGATCATAACTGGAAAGGAGCTTTCTGAGAAACTGCTTTCTGTTCTGTGAATTCATCTCACAGAGTTACAGGTTTCCCCTCCAGAAGCCTTTCGCTACGACTGTTCTTGGGTAATTTGTAAATGGATATTTGGAAGCCCATAGAAGCCTAAGGTGAAAAAGAAAATATCCTCATAGGAATAGTGGAAAGAAGCTTTCTGAGAAACTGCCTTGTGATGTGTGATTTCCACTCACGGAGTTACAGCTGTATTTCATGGAGCTGTTTGCTAGCCTTATTTCTGTGGAATCTGATAACTCATATTTCGGATCCCTTTGAAGACTATAGGCGCAAAGGAAACATCCTTCGATCAAAATGAGAAAGAAGCTTTCTGAGAAACTTCTTCATGATCTTTGAATTCATCTCACATTGTTACAGCTTTCCCCTCAAGAAGACTTTCGCTAAGACTGTTCTTGGGGAATTTGCAAAGTGATATTTGGAATCCCATGGATGGCTATGGTCAAAAGGGAGATATCCTCAGATGAAAACTGGAAAGAAGCTTTCTGAGAAACTGCTTTGTGTTCTGTGAGTTCATCACACAGAGTTACAGCTTTCCGCTCCAGAAGCCGTTTGCTAAGAGTGGTCTTGTGGAATTTGTAAATGGATATTTGGAAGCCCATACAAGTCTATGGTGAAAAAGAAAATATCCTCAGATGAAAACCGGAAAGAAGCTTTCTGAGAAACTGCTTTGTGATGTGTGACTTCCACTCACTGAGTTACAGCTGGATTTCATGGTGCTGTTTGCTATCCTTATTTCTGTGGAAACTGAGAACTGATTTTTCGGATCCCTTTGAAGGCTATAGGGCCAAAGGAAATATCCTCCAATCGAAATGGGAAAGAAGCTTTCTGAGAAACTTCTTTGTGATCTGTGAATTTATTTCACAGAGTTACAGTTTTCTACTACAGAAGTTGTTCGCTAAGACTGTTCTTGTGGAATTTGCAAAGGGATATGAGGAAGCCCCTAGAGGCCTAAGGTAAAAAAGAATATATCCTCAGATGAAAAATGGAAAGAAGCTTTCTGAGAAACTGCTTTTTGTTCTGTGAATTCACATCAAAGAGTTTTAGCTTACCCCTCCAGAAGCCGTTCGCTGAGACTGTTCTTGTGGAATTTGCAAAGTGATATTTCTAAGCCCACACAGGCCTAGGGTAAAAAAGAAAATATCCTCAGATGAACACTGGAAAGAAGCTTTCTGAGAAACTGCTTTGTGATGTGTGACTTCCACTCACTGAGTTACAGCTGTATATCGTGGAGCTGTTTGTTAGCCTTACTCCTGTGGAATCTGAGAACTGATATTTCTGATCTCTTGGAAGACTATAGGGCCTAAGCAAATATCCTCCGATCAAAATGAGAAAGAAGCTTTCTGAGAAACTGCTTTGTGATGTGTGACTTCCACTCACTGAGTTACAGCTGTACATCATGGAACTGTTTGTTAGCCTTATTCCTGTGGAATCTGAGAACTGATATTTGGATCCCTTGGAAGACTATAGGGCCTAAGCAAATATCCTCCGATCAAAATGAGAAAGAAGCTTTCTGAGAAACTTCTTTGTGATCTGTGAATTCATCACACAACGTTATAGCATTCCCCTCCAGAAGACTTTCGCTAAGACTGTTCTTGTGGAATTGGCAAATTGATATTTTGAAGCCCATGGAGGGCTACGGTGAAAAAGAAATATCCTCAGATGAAAACTGGAAAGAAGCTTTCTGAGAAACTTGTTTGTGTTCTGTGAATTCATCTCACAGAGTTACAGCATTCCTCTCCAGAAGCCGTTCGCTAAGAGTCTCCTTGTGGAATTTGCAAAGGGATATTTGGAAGCCCATAGTGGCCTAGGTTGAAAAAGGAAATATCCTCAAATTGAAACTGGAAAGAAGCTTTCTGAGAAACTGCTTTGTGATGTGTGACTTCCACTCACGGAGTTACAGCTGTATTTTCTGGAGTGGTTTGCTAGCCTTATTTCTGTGGAATCTGAGACCTGATATTTCAGATACCTTTGAAGACTATAGGGCCAAAGGAAATACCCTCCGATCAAAATGAGAAAGATGCTTTCACAGAAACTTCTTTGTGATCTGTGAATTCTTCTCACAGAGTTCCAGCATTCCCCTCAAGAAGCCTTTCGCTAAGACTGTTCTTGTGTAATTTGCAAAGTGATATTTAGAAACCCATGGAGGGCTATGGTGAAAAAGAAAATATCCTCAGATAAAAACTGAAAGGAACTTTCTGCAAAACTGCTTTGTGTTGTGTGAATTCATCTCACAGAGATACAGCTTTCCCCAAAAAAAGCCTTTCGCTAAGACTGTTCCTGTGGAATTTGCAAGTTGATATTACGAAGCCCATGGAGGGTAATGGTGAAAAGGGAAATATCCTCAGATAAAAACTGTAAAGAAACCTTCTGAGAAACTTCTTTGTGATCTGTGAATTCATCTCACAGAGTTACAGCTTTCCCCTCAAGAAGACTTTCGCTAGGACTGTTCTTGTGGAATTTGCAAAGTGATATCTGGAAGCCCATGCAGGGCTATGGTGAAAAGGGAAATATCCACAGATGAAAACTGGAAAGAATCATTCTGAGAAACTGCTTTGTGTTCCGTGAATTCACCCCACAGTGTTACTGCTTTCCCCTCCAGAAGCCGTTCGCTAAGACTCTTCTTGTGGAATTTGAAAAGGGATATTTGGAAGACCATAGAGGTCTAAGATGAAAAAGAAAATATCCTCAGATGAAAACTGGAAAGAAGCTTTCTGAGAAACTGCTTTGTGATGTGTGACTTCCACTCACTGAGTTACAGCTGTATTTCGTGGAGCTGTTTGCTTGCCTTATTTCTTTGGAATCTGAGAAGTGATATTTCGGATCCCTTGGAAGACTATAGGGACAAAAGAAATATCCTCCGTTCAGAATGAGAAAGAAGCTTTCTGAGAACTTCTTCGTTATCGTTGAATTCATCTCTCATTCTTACAGCTTTCCCCTCAAGTAGCCTTTCGCTAAGACTGTTCTTTTGGAATTTGCAGGTGATATTTGGAAGCCCATGGAGGGCTATGGTCAAAAGGGAAATATCCTCAGATGAAAACTGGAAAGAATCTTTCTGAGAAACTGCGTTGTGTTCTGTGAATTCATCTCACAGAGTAACAGCTTTCCGCTCCAGAAGCCATTCGCTAAGAGTGGTCTTGTGGAATTCGTAAATGGATATTTGGAAGCCCATAGAAGCCTATGGTGAAAAAGAAAATATCCTCATAGGAAAACCGGAAATAAGCTTTCTGAGAAACTGCTTTGTGATGTGTGACTTCCACTCATAGAGTTACAGCTGTATTTGATGGAGCTGCTTGCTAGCCTTACTTCTGTGGAATCTGAGAACTGATATTTCGAGTACCTTTGAAGAATATAGGTCTAAAGGAAATATCCTACAATCAAAAGGAGAAAGAAGCTTTCTGAGAAACTGCTTTCTGTACTGTGAATTCATCTCAGAGAGTTGCAGATTTCCGCTCCAGAAGCCATTCGCTAAGACTGTTCTTGTGGAATTTCCAAAGTGATATTAGGAAGCCCATGGAGGGCTATGGTGAAAAAGAAAATATCCTCAGATGAAAAGTGGAAAGAAACTTTCTGAGGAACTGCTCTGTGATGTTTGACTTCCACTCACTGAGTTACAGCTGTATTTCATGGAGCTGTTTGCTATCCTTATTTCTGTGGAATCTGAGAACTGATATTTCGAATCCATGTGAAGACTATAGTGCCAAAGGAAATATCCTCCGATCAAAAGGAGAAAGAAGCTTTCTGAGAAACTTATTTATGATCTGTGAATTCATCTCACAGAGTTCCAGCTTTAACCTCAAGAAGCCTTTCGCTAAGACTGTTCTTGTGGAATTTGCAAAGTGATATTTGGAAGCCCACGGAGAGCTGCGGTGTAAAGGGAAATATCCTCAGATGAAAACTGGAAAGAAGCTTTGTGAGAAACTGCTGTGTGTTCTGTGAATTCATCTCACAGAGTTACAGCTTTCCCCTCCAGAAGCCGTTCACTAACTGTTTTTGTGGAATGTGCAAAGGAATATTTAAAAGCCCATAGAGGCCTATTGTGAAAAAGAAAATATCCTCAGATGAAAAGTGGAAAGAAACTTTCTGAGAAACTGCTCTGTGATTCGTGACTTCCACTCACTGAGTTACAGCTGTATTTCGTGGAGCTGTTTGCTAGCCTTATTTCTAGGGAATCTGAGAACTGATATTTCGAATCCATGTGAAAATTATAGGGCCAAAGGAAGTATCTTCCGATCAAAAGGAGAAACAAGCTTTCTGAGAAACTTCTTTGTGATGTGTGAATTCATCTCACAGAGTTACAGCTTTCCCCTAAAGCAGCTTTTCACTAAGACTGTTCTTGTGGAATTTGAAAAGTGATATTTGGAAGCCCATGAAGGGCTATGGTGAAAAGGGAAATATCCTCAGATCAAAACTGGAAAGAAGCTTTCTGAGAAAGTGCTTTGTGTTCTGCGAATTCATCTCACAGAGTCACATCTTTCTCCTCCAGAAGCCGTTCGCTGAAAGTGTTCATGTGGAATTGGCAAAGGGATATTTGGAAGCCCATAGAGGCCTATGGTGAAAAAGAAAATATCCTCAGATGAAAACTGGAAAGAAACTTTCTGAGAATCTGCTTTCTGATGCTTGACTTCCACTCACTGAGTTACAGCTGTGTTACCTGAGGCGGGTTGCTAGCCCTAATTCTGTGGAATCTGAGAACTGATATTTCGGATCCCTTTGAAGACTATACGGACAAAAGAAATATTCTCCGACCAGAATGAGAAAGAAGCTTTCTGAGAAACTTCTTCGTGATCTGTGAATTCATCTCAAATTGTTACAGCTTTCCCCTCAAGAAGCCTTTCGATAAGACTGTTCTTGTGGAATTTGCAAAGTGATATTTGGAAGCCTACGGAGTGCTGTGGTGAAAAGGGAAATAACCTCAGATGAAACCTGGAAAGTAGCTTTGTGAGAAACTGCTTTGTGTTCTGTGAATGCACCTCACAGAGTTACAGCTTTCCGCTACAGAAGCCATTCGCTAAGACTGGTCTTCTGGAATTTGTAAATGGATATTTGGAAGCCCATAGAAGCCTATGGTGAAAAAGAAAATATCCTCATAGGAAAACAGAAAGAAGATTTCTGAGAAACTGCTTTGTGATGTGTGACTTCCACTCACGGAGTTACAGCTGTATTTACTAGAGCGGTTTGCTAGCCTTATTTCTGTGGAATCTGAGACCTGATATTTCGGATCCCTTTGAAGTCTATAGTGCCAAAGGAAATATCCTCCTATCAAAATGAGAAAGAAGCTTTCAGAAAAACTTCTCTGAGATCTGTGAATTCATCACACAGAGTTACAGCTTTCCCCTCAAGAAGCCTTTCGCTAAGACTGTTCTAGTGGAATTTGCAAAGTGATATTTGGAAGCCCATAGAGGACTATGGTGAAAAGGGAAATATCGTCACATGAAAACTGAAAGAAGCTTTCTGAGAAACTAGTTTGTGATGTGTGACTTCCACTCACTGAGTTACAGATGTATTTCATGGAGCTGTTTGCTAGCCTTATTTCTGTGTAATCTGGGAACAGGTATCTTGGATACCTTTGAGACGATGGAGCCAAAGGAAATATCCTTCGATGAAAATGAGAAAGAAGATTTCTGAGAAACTTTTTGTGATCTGTGAATTCATCTCACAGAGTTACAGCCTTCCCCGCAAGAAGCACTTCGCGAAATCTGTTCTTGGGAGAATTGCCAAGTGCTATTTGGAATCCCATGGGGGGCTGTGGTAAAAAGGGAAATATCCTCAGATCAAAACTGGAAAGAAGCTTTCTGAGAAAGTGATTTGTGTTCTGTGAATTCATCTCACAGAGTTGCAGTTGTCCAATCCAGAAGCCGTTCGCAAAGACTGTTCTTGCGGAATTTGCAAAGGGATATTTGGAAGCCCATAGAGGCCTATGGTGAAAAAGAAAATATCCTCAGATGAAAACTGGAAAGAAGCTTTCTGAGAAACTGCTTTTTGATGTCTGACTTCTACTCACCGAGTTACAACTGTATTTCATGGAGCTGTTTGCTAGCCTTATTTGTGTGGAATCTGACAACAGATATTTCGGATGCATTTGAAGTCTATAGGGCCAAAGGAAATATCCTTCAATCAAAAGGACAAAGAAGCTTTCTGAGAAACTTCTTTGTGATCTGTGAATTCATCTCACAGAGTTACAGCTTTCCGCTCAAGAAGCCTTTCGCTAAGACTGTTCTTGTGGAATTTGCAAAATGATATTTGGAAGCTCATGGAGGGGTATGGTGAAAAGGGAAATATCCTCAGATGAAAACTAGAAAGAAGCTTTCTGAGAAACTACTTTCTGTTCGGTGAATTCATCTCACAGAATTACAGCTTTCGACTTCAGAAGCCGTTCGCGTATACTGGTCTGGTGGAATTTGTAAAAGGATATTTGGAAGCCCGTAGAAGCCTATGGTGAAAGAGAAAATATCCCCATTGGAAAACCGGAAAGAAGATTTCTGAGAAACTGCTTTGTGATGTGTGATTTCCACTCACTGAGTTACAGCTCGGTTTCGTGGAGCTGTTTGCGAGCTTTATTTCTGTGGAATCTGAGACCTGATATTTCGGATCCCTTGGAAGACTATAGGTCCAAAGGAAATATCCTCCGAACAAAATGAGAAAGAAACTTTCTGAGAAACTTCTTTGTGATCCATTAATTCATCTCACAGAGTTACAGCTTTCCCCTCAAGAAGACTTTCCCTAAGATTGTTCTTGTGGAATTTGCAAAGTGATATTTGGAAGCCCATGGAGGGCTATGCTGAAATGGGAAATACTCTCAGATCAAAACTGGAAAGAAGCTTTCTGAGAAACTGCTTTCTGTTCTGTGAATTCATCTCACAGGGTTACAGCTTTCCTCTCCACAAGCCGTTTGCTAACACTGTTCTTGTGGAAATTGCAAAGGGATATTTGGAAGCCCGTAGAGGCCTATGGTGAAAAAGAAAATATCCTCAGATGAAAACTGGAAAGAAGCTTTCTGAGAAACCGCTCTGCGATGTGTGACCTCCACTCCCTGAGTTACAGCTGTATTTCGTGAAGCTTTTTGCTAGGCTTATTTCTGTGGAATCTGAGAACTGATATTTCGGATCCCTTGGAAGACTGTAGGGCTAAAGGAAATATCCTCCCATCAAAATGAGAAGGAAGCTTTCTGAGAAACTTCATTGTGATCTGTGAATTCGTCTCACAGAGTTACAGCTTTCCCCTCAAGAAGCCTTTCTCTAAGACTGTTCTTGTGGAATAGGCAAAGTGATATTTGGAAGCCCTTGGAGGGCTATGGTGAAAAGGAAAATATCCTCAGATCAAAATTGGAAAGAAGATTTCTGGGAAACTGCTTTGTGTTCTGTGAATTCATCTCACAGAGTTACAGCTTTCCCCTCAAGAAGCCGTTCCCTAAGACTGTTCTTGTGGAATTTGCAAAGGGATATTTGGAAGCCCATAGAGGTCTATGGTGAAAAAGAACATATCCTCAGATGAAAACTGGAAAGAAGTTCCTGAGAAACTACTTTGTGATGTGTGACTTCCACTCACGGTGATACAACTGTATTTCGTCGAGCTCTTTTTTAGCCTTATTTCTCTGAATCTGAGAACTGATATTTCGCATCCCTTGGAAGTCTATAGGTCCAAAGGAAATATCCTCTGATCAAAATGAGAAAGAAGCTTTCTGAGAAACTGCTTTGTGATCTGTGATTTCATCTCACAGAGTTACAGCTTTCCCATCAAGAAGCCTTTCGCTAAGACTGTTCTTGTGGAATTTCCAAAGTGATATTTGGAAGCCCATGGAGGGCTATGGTGAAAAGGGAAATATCCTCAGATAAAAACTGGAAATAATCTTTCTGAGAAACTTTTTTCTGTTCGGTGAATTCATCTCACAGAGTTTCAACTTTCCCCTGAAGAAGCCTTTCGCTAAGACTGTTCTTGTGGAATTTCCAAAGTGATATATGGAAGCCCATTTAGGGCTATGGTGAAAAGGGAAATATCCTCAGATCAAAACTGGAAAGAAGCTTTCTGAGAAACTGCTTTCTGTACTGTGAATTCATCTCATAGAGTTGCAGCTTTCCGCTCCAGAAGCCGTTCGCTAAGACTGTTCTTGTGGAATTTGCAAAGTGATATTTGGAAGAACATGGAGGGCTATGGTGAAAAGGGAAATATCCTCAGAGAAAAACGAGAAAGAAGCTTTCTGAGAAACCTCTTTGTGTTCTGAGAATTCATCTCACAGAGTTACTGCTTTCCCATCCAGAAGCCGTTTGTTAAGACTGTCCTTGTGGAACTTGCAAAGGGATATTTGGAAGCCCATGTAGGATTCTGGTGAAAAAGAAAATATCCTCAGATGAAAACTGTAAAGAAGCTTTCTGGGAAACTGCTTTGTGATGTGGGACTTAAACTCACTGAGTTACAGCTGTATTTCGTGGAGCTGTTTGCTAGCCTTATTTCTGTGGAATATGAGAACTGATATTTCGGATCCCTTGGAAGACTATAGCGCCAAGGGAAATATCCTTCAATCAAAATGAGAAAGAAACTTTCTGAGAAACTTCTTTGTGATCTGATAATTCATTTTCCAGAGTTAAAGCATTCCCCTCAAGTAGCCTTTCGCTCAGTCTGTTCTTGTGGAATTTCCAAAGTGATATTTGGAAGCCCATGGAGGGGTAAGGTGAAAACGGAAATATCCTCTGATCAAAACTGGAAAGAAGCTTTCTGAGAAACTGCTTTCTGTACTGTGAATACATCTCACAGAATTACAGCTTTCCGCTCCAGAAGCCGTTTGCTAATACTGTTCTTGTGGAATTTGTAAATGGATATTTGGAAGCCCATAGAAGCCTATGGTGAAAAAGAAAATATCCTCATAGGAAAACCAGAAAGACGCTTTCTGAGAAACTGCTTTGTGATGTGTGACTTCCTCTGACTGAGTTACAACTGTGTTTCGTGTAGCTGTTTGCTAGCCTTATTTCTGTGGAATCTTAGAGCTGATAATTCTGATCCCTTGGAAGACTATAGGACCCAAGGAAATATCCTCCGATCAAAATGAGAAAGAAGATTTCTAAAAAACTTCTTTGTGATCTGTGAATTCATCTCACAGAGTAACCGCTTTCCACTCAAGAAGCCTTTCGTTAAGACTGTTCTTGTGGAATTTGCAAAGTGATATTTGGAAGCCCTTGGAGGGCTATGGTGAAAATGGAAATATCCTCAGAAAAAAACTGGAAAGAAGCTTTGTGAGAAACTGCTTTCTGTTCTGTGAATTCATCTCACAGAGTTACAGCTTTCCCCCCCAGAAGCCGTTCGCTAGGACTGTTCTTGTGGAATTTCCAAAGTGATATTTGGAAGCCCATGCAGGGCTATGGTGAAAAGGGAAATATACTCAGATGAAAACTGGAAAGAACCTTTCAGAGAAACTGCTTTGTGTTCCGTGAATTCACCTCACAGAGTTACTGCTTTCCCCTCCAGAAGCCGTTCTCTAAGACTCTTCTTGTGGAATTTCAAAATGGATATTTGGAAGCCCATAGAGGTCTAGGGTGAAAAAGAAAATATCCTCAGATGAAAACTGGAAAGAAGCTTTCTGAGAAACTGCTTTGTGATGTGTGACTTCCACTCACTGAGTTACAGCTGTATTTCGTGGAGCTGTTTGCTAGGCTTATTTCTGTGGAATATGAGAAGTGATATTTCGGATCCCTTGGAAGAATATAGGGCCAAAGGAAATATCCTCCAATCAAAAGGAAAAAGAAGCTTTCTGAGAAACTTCTTTGTGATCTGTGAATTCATGTCACAGAGTTACAGGTTTCCCCTCAAGAAGCCTTTCGCTAAGACTGTTCTTGTGGAATTTGCAAAGTGATATTTGGAAGCCCATGGAGGGCAATGGTGAAAAGGGAAATATCCTCAGATCAAAACTGGAAAGAAGCTTTCTGAGAAAATGCTTTGTGTTCTGTGAATTCATCTCACAGAGTTACAGCTTTCCGCTCCAGCAGCCGTTCGCTAAGACTGTTCTTGTGGAATTTGTAAATGGATATTTGGAAACCCATGGATGCCTATGGGGAAAAAGAAAATATCCTCATAGAAAAATCGGTAAGAAGCTTTCTGAGAAACTGCTTTGTGATTGTGACTACCACTCACAGAGTTACAGCTGTATTTTCTGGAGCAGGTTGCTAGCGTTATTTCTGTGGAATCTGAGAATTGATATTTCGGATCCCTTGGAAGACTATAGAGACAATAGAAATATCCTCCCTTCAGAATGAGGAAGAAGCTTTCTGAGAAACTTCTTCGTGGTCTTTGAATTCATCTCACAGTGTTACAGCCTTCCCCTCAAGAAGCCTTTCAATAAGACTGTTCTTGTGGAACTTGCAAAGTGATATTTGGAAGTCCATGGAGGTCTATGGTGAAAAGAGAAATACCCTCAGATGAAAACTTGAAAGAAGCTTTTTGTGAAACTGCTTTGTGTTCTGGAAATTCATCTCACAGAGTTACAGGTTTCCGATCCAGAAGCCGTTCGCTAAGACTGTTCTTGTGGAATTTGCAAAGGGATATTTTGAAGCCCATAGAGGCCTATGGTGAAAAAGAAAATATCCTCAGATGAAAAATAGAAAGAAGCTTTCTGAGAAACTGCTTTGTGTTGTGTGACTTCCACTCACAGAGTTACAGCTGTATTTCGTGGAGCTGTTTGCTTGCCTTATTTCTGTGGAATCTGAGAATTGATATTTCGGATCCCTTGGAAGACTATAGGGACAAAAGAAATATCCTCCCTTCCGAATGAGAAAGAAACTTTCTGAGAAACTTCTTCGTGGTCTTTGAATTCATCCCACATTGTTACAGAATTCCCCTCAAGAATCCTTTCGCTAAGACTATCCTTGTGGAATTTGCAAAGTGATAATTGGAAGCCCATAGAGGACTATGGTGAAAAGGAAACATTCTCAGATGAAAACTGGAAAGAAACTTTCTGAGAAACTTCTTTGGGTTCTGTGAATTCACCTCACAGAGTTACAGCTTTCCCCTCCAGAAGCCGTTCGCTAATACTGTTCTTGTGGAATTTGTAAATGGATATTTGGAAGCCCATAGAAGCCTACGGTGAAAAAGAAAACATCCTCATAGGAAAACCAGAAAGAGGCTTTCTGAGAAACTGCTTTGTGATGTGTGACTGCCACTCACTGAGTTACAGCTGTATTTCGTGGAGCTGTTTGCTAGCCTTATTTCTGTGAAATCTGAGAGCTGAAATTTCGGATCCCGTGGAAGAATATAGGGCCAATGCAAATATCCTCCGATCAAAATGAGGAAGAAGCTTTGTGAGAAACCACTTTTTGATCTGTCAATTCATCACACAGAGTTACACCTATCCCCTCAAGAAACCTTTCGCTAAGACCGTTCTTGTGGAATTTGCAAAGTTATATTTGTAAACCCAAGGAGGGCTATGGTGAAAAGGGAAATATCCTCAGATCATAACTGGAAAGGAGCTTTCTGAGAAACTGCTTTCTGTTCTGTGAATTCATCTCACAGTGTTACAGGTTTCCCCTCCAGAAGCCTTTCGCTACGACTGTTCTTGGGTAATTTGTAAATGGATATTTGGAAGCCCATAGAAGCCTAAGGTGAAAAAGAAAATATCCTCATAGGAATAGTGGAAAGAAGCTTTCTGAGAAACTGCCTTGTGATGTGTGATTTCCACTCACGGAGTTACAGCTGTATTTCATGGAGTTGTTTGCTAGCCTTATTTCTGTGGAATCTGATAACTCATATTTCGGATCCCTTGTAAGACTATAGGGACAAAAGAAATATCCTCCCTTCAGAATTAGAAAGAAGCTTTCTGAGAAACTTCTTCATGATCTTTGAATTCATCTCACATTGTTACAGCTTTCCCCTCAAGAAGACATTCGCTAAGACTGTTCTTGGGGAATTTGCAAAGTGATATTTGGAATCCCATGGATGGCTATGGTCAAAAGGGAGATATCCTCACATGAAAACTGGAAAGAAGCTTTCTGAGAAACTGCTTTGTGTTCTGTGAGTTCATCACACAGAGTTACAGCTTTCCGCTCCAGAAGCCGTTTGCTAAGAGTGGTCTTGTGGAATTTGTAAATGGATATTTGGAAGCCCATACAAGTCTATGGTGAAAAAGAAAATATCCTCAGATGAAAACCGGAAAGAAGCTTTCTGAGAAATTGCTTTGTGATGTGTGACTTCCACTCACTGAGTTACAGCTGGATTTCATGGTGCTGTTTGCTATCCTTATTTCTGTGGAAACTGAGAACTGATTTTTCGGATCCCTTTGTAGGCTATAGGGCCAAAGGAAATATCCTCCAATCGAAATGGGAAAGAAGCTTTCTGAGAAACTTCTTTGTGATCTGTGAATTTATTTCACAGAGTTACAGTTTTCTACTACAGAAGTTGTTCGCTAAGACTGTTCTTGTGGAATTTGCAAAGGGATATTTGGAAGCCCCTAGAGGCCTAAGGTAAAAAAGAATATATCCTCAGATGAAAAATGGAAAGAAGCTTTCTGAGAAACTGCTTTGTGATGTGTGACTTTCACTCACTGAGTTACAGCTGTATTTCATGGAGCTGTTTGCTAACCTTATTTCTGTGGAATCTGAGAACTGATATTTCGGATCCTATGGAAGACAATAGGGCCAAAGCAAGTAACCTCCGACCCAAATGAGAAAGAAGCTTTCTGAGAAACTTCTTTGTGATCTGTGAATTCATCTAACGGAGTTACAGCTTTCCCCTCAAGAAGCCTTTCGCTAAGACTGTTCTTGTGGTATTTGCAAAATGCTATTTGGAAGCCCGTGTAGGGCTATGGTGAAAAGGGAAATATCCTCAGATAAAAACTGGAAAGAAGCTTTCTGAGAAACTTCTTTGGAAGCTCGTGGAGGGCTTGGTGAAAAGGGAAATATCCTCAGATAAAAACTGGAAAGAATCTTTCTGAGAAACTGCTTTGTGTTCGGTGAATTCATCTCACAGACTTACACCTTTCCCCTCCAGAAGCCATTTGCTAAAACTGTTCTTGTGGAATTTGAAAAGGGATATTTGGAAGCCCATAGAGGCCTACGGTGAAAAAGAAAATATCCTCAGATGAAAACTGGAAAGAAGCTTACTGAGAAACTGTTTTGTGATGTATGACTTGAACTCACTGAGTTACAGCTGTATTTCGTGGAGCTTTTTGCTAGCCTTATTTCTGTGGAATCTGAGAACTGATATTTCAGATCCCTTTGAAGACCATTGGGTCAAGGAAAATATTCACCGATCAAAATAAGAAAGAAGCTTTCTGAGAAACTTCTTTCTGCTCTGTAAATTGATCTCACAGAGTTACAGCGTTCCCGTCCAGAAGCCGTTCACTAAGACTGTTTTTGTGGAATTTACAAAGGGATATTTGGAAGCCCATAGAGGCCTATGGAGAAAAAGAAAATATCCTCATAGGAAAACCGGAAAGACGGTTTCTGAGAAACTGCTTTACGATGTGTGATATACACTCTCTGAGTTACAACGGTATATCGTGGAGCTGTTTGCTAGCCTTTTTTCTGTGGAATCTTAGTACTGATATTTTGGATCCCTTTGAAGACTAAAGGGCCAATGGAAACGTCCTCTGATCAAAATGCGAAAGAAGCTTTCTGAGAAACTGTTTTTTGTTCTGTGAATTCATCTCACAGTGTTACAGCTTTCTCCTCCCGCAACCGTTCGCTGATATTTTTCCTGTGGAATTTGCAAAGGGATATTTGGAAGCCCAGAGAGGCTGATGGTGAAAAAGAAAATATCCTCAGATGAAAACTGGAAAGAAGTTTTCTGAAAAACTGCTTTGTGATGTATGACTTCCAGTCACTGAATTTCATCTGTATTACGTGGAGCTCTTTGCTAGTCTTATTTCAGTGGAATCTGACAACTGTTATTTCGGATCCCTTTGAAGACTATAGGGCCAAAGCAAATATCTTCCGATCAAAATGAGAAAGAAGCTTTCTGAGAAACTTCTTTGTGATCTGTGAATTCATTTCACAGTGTTCCAGATTTCCCCTCAAGAAGCCTTTCGCTAAGACTGTTCTTGTGGAATTTCCAAAGTGATATTTGGAAGCCCGTGGAGGGCTATGGTGAAAAGGGAAATATCCTCAGATAAAAACTGCAAAGAAGCTTTCTGAGAAACTGCTTTTTGTTCTGTGAATTCACATCAAAGAGTTTTAGCTTACCCCTCCAGAAGCCGTTCGCTGAGACTGTTCTTGTGGAATTTGCAAAGTGATATTTCTAAGCCCATACAGGCCTATGGTAAAAAAGAAAATATCCTCAGACGAAAACTGGAAAGAAGATTTCTGAGAAACCTCTTTGTAAAGTGTGTGTTCCACTCACTGAGTTACACCGGTATTTCGTGGAGCAGTTTGCTAGCTTTATTTCTGTGGAATCTGTGAACTGATATTTCGGATCCCTTGGAAGACTATAGGGACAAAGAAAATATCCTCCGAGCAAAATGAGATAGAAGCTTTCTGAGAAACTTCTTTGTGATCTGTGAATTCGTCTCACAGAGTTACAGCTTTCTCCTAAAGAAACCTTTCGCTAAGACTGTTTTTGTGGAATTTGCAAAGTGATATTTGGAAGCCCATGGAGGGCTATGGTGAAAAGGGAAATATCCTCAGATCAAAACTGGAAAGAAGCTTTCTGAGAAACTGCTTTGTGTTCTGTGAATTCATCTCACAGAGTTACAGATTTGCCCTACCCAACCGTTCGCTAAGACTGTTCTTTTGGAATTTGCAAAGGGATATTTGGAAGCCCATAGAGGCCTATGATGAAAAAGAAAATATCCTCAGATGAACACTGGAAAGAAGCTTTCTGAGAAACTGCTTTGTGATGTGTGACTTCCACTCACTGAGTTACAGCTGTATATTCTGGAGCTGTTTGTTAGCCTTATTCCTGTGGAATCTGAGAACTGATATTTCTGATCCCTTGGAAAACTATAGGTCCTAAGCAAATACCCTCCGATCAAAATGAGAAAGAAGCTTTCTGAGAAACTGCTTTGTGATGTGTGACTTCCACTCACTGAGTTACAGCTGAATATCATGGAGCTGTTTGTTAGCCTTATTCCTGTGGAATCTGAGAACTGATATTTCGGATCCCTTGGAAGACTATAGGGCCTAAGCAAATATCCTCCGATCAAAATGAGAAAGAAGCTTTCTGAGAAACTTCTTTGTGATCTGTGAATTCATCTCACAACGTTATAGCTTTCCCCTCCAGAAGACTTTCGCTAAGACTGTTCTTGTGAATTTGGCAAATTGATATTTTGAAGCCCATGGAGGGCTACGGTGAAAAAGAAATATCCTCAGATGAAAACTGGAAAGAAGCTTTCTGAGAAACTTGTTTGTGTTCTGTGAATTCATCTCACAGAGTTACAGCATTCCTCTCCAGAAGCCGTTCGCTAAGAGTCTTCTTGTGGAATTTGCAAACGGATATTTGGAAGCCCATAGTGGCCTAGGTTGAAAAAGGAAATATCCTCAAATGAAAACTGGAAAGAAGCTTTCTGAGAAACTGCTTTGTGATGTGTGACTTCCACTCACGGAGTTACAGCTGTATTTCCTGGAGCGGGTTGCTAGCCTTATTTCTGTGGAATCTGAGACCTGATATTTCGGATACCTTTGAAGACTATAGGGCCAAAGGAAATACCCTCCGATCAAAATGAGAAAGATGCTTTCACAGAAACTTCTTTGTGATCTGTGAATTCTTCTCACAGAGTTCCAGCTTTCCCCTCAAGAAGCCTTTCGCTAAGACTGTTCTTGTGTAATTTGCAAAGTGATATTTAGAAACCCATGGAGGGCTATGGTGAAAAAGAAATTATCCTCAGATAAAAACTGAAAGGAAGCTTTCTGCGAAACTGCTTTGTGTTGTGTGAATTCATCTCACAGAGATACAGCTTTTCCCAAAAAAAGCCTTTCACTAAGACTGTTCCTGTGGAATTTGCAAGTTGATGTTACGAAGCCCATGGAGGGTAATGGTGAGAAGGGAAATATCCTCAAATAAAAACTGTAAAGAAGCTTTCTGAGAAACTTCTTTGTGATCTGTGAATTCATCTCACAGAGTTACAGCTTTCCCCTCAAGAAGACTTTCGCTAGGACTGTTCTTGTGGAATTTGCAAAGTGATATCTGGAAGCCCATGCAGGGCTATGGTGAAAAGGGAAATATCCTCAGATGAAAACTGGAAAGAATCATTCTGAGAAACTGCTTTGTGTTCCGTGAATTCACCCCACAGTGTTACTGCTTTCCCCTCCAGAAGCCGTTCGCTAAGACTCTTCTTGTGGAATTTGAAAAGGGATATTTGGAAGACCATAGAGGTCTAAGATGAAAAAGAAAATATCCTCAGATGAAAACTGGAAAGAAGCTTTCTGAGAAACTGCTTTGTGATGTTTGACTTCCACTCACTGAGTTACAGCTGTATTTCGTGGAGCTGTTTGCTTGCCTTATTTCTTTGGAATCTGAGAAGTGATATTTCGGATCCCTTGGAAGACTATAGGGACAAAAGAAATATCCTCCGTTCAGAATGAGAAAGAAGCTTTCTGAGAACTTCTTCGTTATCGTTGAATTCATCTCTATTCTTACAGCTTTCCCCTCCAGAAGCCTTTCGCTAAGACTCTTCTTTTGGAATTTGCAAAGTGATATTTGGAAGCCCATGGAGGGCTATGGTCAAAAGGGAAATATCCTCAGATGAAAACTGGAAAGAATCTTTCTGAGAAACTTCGTTGTGTTCTCTGAATTCATCTCACAGAGTTACAGCTTTCCGCTCCAGAAGCCGTTCGCTAAGAGTGGTCTTGTGGAATTTGCAAATGGATATTTGGAAGCTCATAGAAGCCTATGGTGAAAAAGAAAATATCCTCATAGGAAAACCGGAAAGAAGCTTTCTGAGAAACTGCTTTGTGATGTGTGACTTCCACTCATAGAGTTACAGCTGTATTTGATGGAGCTGCTTGCTAGCCTTACTTCTGTGGAATCTGAGAACTGATATTTCGAGTACCTTTGAAGAATATAGGTCCAAAGGAAATATCCTCCAATCAAAAAGAGAAAGAAGCTTTCTGAGAAACTGCTTTCTGTACTGTGAATTCATCTCAGAGAGTTGCAGATTTCCGCTCCAGAAGCCGTTCGCTAAGACTGATCTTAAGGAATTTGCAAAGTGATATTAGGAAGCCCATGGAGGGCTATGGTGAAAAGCGAAATATCCTCAGATCAACACTGGAAAGAAGCTTTCTGAGAAACTGCTTTCTGTTCTGTGAATTCATCTCACAGAGTTACAGCTTTCCCCTTCAGAATTCGTTTGCAAAGACTGTTATTATGGAATTTGCAAAGGTATATTTGGAAGCCCATAGAGGCCTATGGTGAAAAAAAAATTATCCTCAGATGAAAACTGGAAAGAAGCTTTCTGAGTAACTGCTTTGTGATGTGTGACATTCACTCACTGAGTTACAGCTGCATGTCGTGGTGCTATTTGCTCGCCTTATTTCTTTGGAATATCAGAACTGATATTTCGGATCCCTTTGTAGACCATAGGGCCAAAGGAAATATCCACCGATCAAAATGAAAAGGAAGCTTTCTGAGAAACTTCTTTTTGATCTGTGAATTCATCTCACGTTGTTACAGCTTTCCCCTCAAGAAGCCTTTCGCTAAGACTCTTCTTGTGGAATTTGCAAAGTGATATTTGGAAGCCCATGGACGGCTATGGTGAAAAGGGAAACATCATCAGATACAAACTGGGAAGAAGCTTTCTGAGAAACTGCTTTGTGTTGTGTGAATTAATCTCACAGAGTTACAGCTTTCCTCTCCAGAAGCTGTTCGCTAAGACTGTTCTTGTGGAATTAGCAAAGGGATATTTGGAAGCCCATAGAGGCCTATGGTGAAAAAGAAAATATCCGCAGATGAAAGCTGGAAAGAAGGTGTCTGAGAAGCTGCTTTTTTATGTGTGACTTCCACTCACTGAGTTACAGCTGTATTTCGTGTAGCTGTTGGCTAGTCATATTTCTGCGGAATCTGAGAAATGATATTTCGGATCCCTTTGAACCTATAAGGCCAAAGGAAATATGTTCTGACGAAAATGAGAAAGAAGCTGTCTGAGAAACTTCTTTGTGATCTGTGAATTCATCTCACAGAGTTACAGCTTTCCCCTCAAGATGCCTTTGACTAAGACTGTTCTTGTGGAATTTTCAAAGTGATATTTGGAAGCCCATGGAGGGATATGGTGAAAAAGGTAATATCCTCAGATGAAAACTGGAAAGAAGCTTTCTGAGAAACTGCTTTGTGATGTGTGACTTCCACTCAATGAGTTACAGCTGTATTTCATGGAGCTGTTTGCTAGCCTTATTTCTGTGTAATCTGAGAACTGATATTTCGGATTCCTTTGAAGACTATAGGGTGAAAGGAAATATCCTCCAATCACAATGAGAAAGAAGCTTTATGAGAAACTTATTTGTGATCTGTGAATTCATCTCACAGTGTTACTGCTTTCCCCTCAAGAGGACTTTCGCTAAGATTGTTCTTGTGGAATTTGCAAAGTGATATTTGGAAGCCCGTGGACGGCTATGGTGAAAAGGGAAATATCCTCAGATAAATACTGGAAAGAAGCTTTCTGAGAAACTGCGTTGTGTTCTGTGAATACATCTCAGAGAATTACAACTTTGCCCTACAGAACCCGTTCGATAAGACTCTTCTTGTTGAAATTGCAAAGGGATATTTTGAAGCCGATAGAGGCCTATGGTGAAAAACAAAATATTCTCAGATGAAAACTGGAAAGAAGCTTTCTGAGAAACTGCTTTGTGATGTGTGACATCCACTCACTCAGTTACAGCTGTATAACATGGAGCTGTTTGCTCGCCTTACTTCTGTGGAATCTGAGAACTGATATTTCGGATCCCTTTGAAGATTATAGGGCCAAAGCAAATATCCTCCGATGAAAATGAGAAAGAAGCTTTCGGAGAAACTTCTGCGTGATCTGTGAATTCATCTCACACAGTTACTGCTTTCCTCTCAAGAAGACTTCTTCTAAGACTGTTCTTGTGGAATTTACAAATTGATATTTGGAAGCCCATGGAGGGCTATGTTGAGAAAGGATATATCCCCAGATAAAAACTGGAAAGAAGCTTTCTGAGAAACCTCTTTGTGGTCTGTGAATTCATCTCACAGAGTTACACCTTTCCGCTCCAGTAGCTGTTCGCTAAAACTGTTCTTGTGGAATTTGTAAATGGATATTGGAAGCCCATAGAAGCCTAGGGTGAAAAAGAAAATATCCTCGTAGGAAAATCGGAAATAAGCTTTCTGAGAAACTGCTTTGTGATGTTTGACTTCCACTCACGGAGTTACAGCTGTATTTCCTGGAGCGGGTTGCAGCCTTATTTCTGTGGAATTTGAGACCTGATATTTCGGATCCCTTTGACGACCATAGGGCTAAAGGAAATATCCACTGATCAAAATTAAAGGGAGCTTTTTGAGAAACCTCTTTGTGATCTGTTAATTCATCTCACAGTGTTACAGCTTTCTCCTCAAGAAGCCTTTCGCTAAGACTGTTCTTTTGGAATTTGCAAAGTGATATTTAGAATCCCATGGACGGCTATGAGAAAAGGGAAATATCCACAGATACAAACTGGAAAGAAGCTTTCTGAGAAACTGCTATGTGTTCTCTGAATTCATCTCACAGAGTTACAGCTTTCCCCTCCAGAAGCCGTTTGATAAGACTGTTATTGTGGAATTTGCATAGGTATATTTGGAAGCCCATAGAGGCCTATGGTGAAAAAGAAAATATCCTCAGATGAAAACTGGAAAGAAGCTTTCTGAGGAACTGCTTTGTGATGTGTGACATTCATTCACTGAGTTACAGCTGTATGTCGTTGTGCTGTTTGCTGGACTTATTTCTGTGGAATCTCAGAACTGATATTTCGGATCCCTTTGAAGACTATAAGGCCAAAGGAAATATCCTCTGGGGAAAATGAGAAAGAAGCTTTCACAGAAACTTCTTTGTGATCTGTGAATTCATCTCACAGAGTTACAGCTTTCCCCGCAAGAAGTCTTTCGCTAAGACTGTTCTTGTGCAATTTGCAAGGTGATATTTGGAAGCCCATGGAGGGAAATGGTGAAAAAGGAAATATCCTCAGATGAAAACTGGAAAGAAACTTTCTGAGAAACTGCTCTTTGTTCTGTGAATTCATCTCACAGAGTTACACCTTTCCCTTCAAGAAGCCTTTCGCTAAGACTGTTCTTGTGGAATTTGCAAAGTGAAATTTTAAGCCCATGGAGGGCTATGGTGAAAAGAGAAATATCCTTAGCTGAAACCTGGAAAGAAGCTTTCTGAGAAACTGCTTTGTGTTCTGTGAATTCACGTCACAGAGTTACAGCTTTCCTCTCTAGAAGCCGTTTGCTAAGAGTGTTCTTGAGTAATTTGCAAAGGGATATTTGGAAACCCTTAGAGGCCTATGGTGAAAAAGAATATATCCTCAGATGAAAACTAGAAAGAAGCTTTCTCAGAAACTGCTTTCTGATGTGTGACTTCCACTCGCTTAGTTACAGCTGTATTTCCTGGAGCTGTTTGCTAGCCTTATTTCTGTGGAATATGAGAACTGATATTTCGAATCCCTTTGAAGACTATAAGGCCAAAGGAAACATCCTCCGATCAAAATGAGAAAGAAGCTTTCTGAGAAACTTCTTTGTTACCTGTGAATTCATCTCCCAGAGTTACAGCTTACCCCTTAAGAAACCTTTCGCTACGACTGTTCTTGTGGAATTTGTAAAGTGATATTTGGAAGCCCATGGAGGGCTATGTTGAAAAGGGAAATATACTCAGATGAAAACTGGAAAGAAGCTTTCTGAGAAACTTCTTTGTGTTCTGTGAATTCATCTCACATAGTTACAGCTAGCCATTTTAGAAGCCGTTCGCTAAAACTGTTCTTGTGGAATTTGCCAAGGGATATTTGGAAGCCCATAGAGGCCCATGGTGAAAAAGAAAATATTCGCAGATGATAGCTGGAAAGAAGTTTTCTGAGAAGCTGCTTTTTGATGTGTGACTTCCACTCACTGAGTTACATCTGTATTTCGTGAGCTCTTGGCTAGTCATATTTCTGTGGAATCTGAGATGTGATATTTTGGATCCCTTTGAACCTATAGGGCCAAAGGAAATATCCTCCGATGAAAATGAGAAAGAAGCTGTGTGAAAAACTTCTTTGTGATCTGTGAATTCATCTCACAGAGTTTTAGCTTTCCCCTCAAGATGCCTTTAGCTAAGACTGTTCTTGTGGAATTTACAAAGTGATATTAGGAAGCCCATGGAGGGCTACGGTGAAAAAGGAAATATCCTCAGATGAAAACTGGAAAGAAACTTTCTGAGAAACTGCTTTTTGATGTGAGACATTCACTCACTGAGTTACAGCTGTTTGTCTTGGTGCTGTTTGCTAGCCTTATTTCTGTGGAATCTCAGAACTGATATTTCGGATCCCTTTGGAGACTATAGGGCCAAAGCAAATATCCTCCGATCAAAACGAGAAAGAAGCTTCCTGAGAAACTTCTTTGTGATCCACGAATTCATCTCACAGAGTTACTGCTTTCCCCTCAAGAAGTCTTTTTTTAAGACTGTTGTGGAACTTGCAAAGTGATATTTGGAAGCCCATGGAGGGCTACGGTGAAAAGGGAAATATTCTCAGATCAAAACTGGAAAGAAGCTTTCTGAGAAACGACTTTGTGTTCTGTGAATTCATCTCACAGACTTACAGCTTTCCACTACAGAAGCCGTTCGCTAAGACTGTTCTTGTGGAATTTGTAAATGGATATTTGGAAGCTCATAGAAGCCTAGGGTGAAAAAAAAAATATCCTCATCGGAAAACCGGAAAGTAGCTGTATTGGAAACTGCTTTGTGATGTGTGACTTCCACTCACGGAGTTACAGCTGTATTTCCTGGAGCAGGTTGCTAGCCTTATTTCTGTGGAATCTCAGAACTGATAATTCGGATACCTTTGAAGACTATAATGCCAAAGGTAATATCCTCCGATCAAAATGAGAAAGAAGCTCTCAGAAAAACTTCTTTGTGATCTCTGAATTCATCTCACAGAGTTACAGCTTTCCCCTCAAGAAGCCTTCCGCTAGGACTGTTTCTGTGGAATTTGCAAAGTGATATTTGGAAGCCAATGGAGGGCTATTGTGAATATGAAAATATCCTCAGATAAAAACTGAAAAGAGGCTTTCTGAGAAACTGCTTTGTGTTCTGTGAATTCATCTCACCGAGTTACAGCATTCCCCTCTGTAAACCATTTGCTAAGACTGTTCTTGTGGAATTTGCAAAAGGATATTTGGAAGCCCCTAGAGGCCTATGGTGAAAAAGAAAATATCCCCAGATGAAAACTGGAAAGAAGCTTTCTGAGAAACTGCTTTGTGATGTGTGACATCCACTCACTGAGCTACAGCTGTATGTCGTGGTGCTGTTTGCTTGTCTTATTTCTGTGGAATCTCAGAACTGATATATCGGATCCCTTTGAAGACCATAGGGCCAAGGAAATATCCACCGATCAAAATTAGAAAGAAGCTTTCCTGAGAAATTTCTTTTTATCTGTGAATTCATCTCACAGAGTTACAGCTTTCCCCCTCAAGAAGCCTTTCGCTAAGACTGTTCTTGTGGAATTTTCAAAGTGATATTTGGAAGCCCATGGAGGGCTATGGTGAAAAAGAAATTATCCTCAGATGAAAACTAGAAGGAAGCTTTCTGAGAAACTGCTTTGTGATGTGTGACTTCCACTCACTGAGTTACAGCTGTATTTCGTGGAGCTGTTTGCTAGCCTTATTTTTGTGGAATCTGAGACCTGATATTTCGAATCCATTTGAAGACTGTAGGGACAAAGGAAATATCCTCCAATCAAAAGGAGAAAGAAGCTTTCTGAGAAACTTCTTTGTGATCTGTGAATTTATCTCACAGAGTTACAGCTTTCCCCTCAAGAAGCCTTTCACTAAGTCTGTTCTTGTGGAATCTGCAAATTGATATTTGGAAGCCCATGGAGGGCTATTGTGAGAAGGGAAATATCCTCATATAAAAACTGGAAAGAGACTTTCTGAGAAACCTCTTTGTATCTGTGAATTCATCTCAGAGAGTTACAGCTTTCCCCTCCAGAAGCCGTTCGCTAAGAGTGTTCTTGTGTAATTTGCCAAGGGATATTTGGAAGCCCATAGTGGCCTATTGTGAAAAAGGAAATATCCTCAGGTGAAAACTGGAAAGAAGCTTTCTGAGAAACTGCTTTGTGATGTGTGACTTCCACTCACTGAGTTACAGCTGTATTTCGTGGAGCTCTTTGCTAGCCTTATTTCAGTGGAATATGAGACCTAATATTTCGGATCCCTTGGAAGGGAATAGGGACAAAGCAAGTATCCTCCGACCAAAATCAGAAAGAAGTTTCACAGAAACTTTTTTGTGATGTGTGAATTCATCTCACAGAGTTACAACTTTCCCCTCAAGGAGCCTTTTGCTAAGACTGTTCTTGTGGAATTTGCAAAGTGATATTTGGAGCCCATTTAGGGCTATGGTGAAAAGGGAAATATCCTCAGTTAAAAACTGTAAAGAAGCTTTCTGAGAAACTGCTTTGTGTTCTATGAATTCATCTCACAGAGTTACAGCTTTCCCCTCAAGAAGCCTTTCGCTAAGTCTGTTCTTGTGGAATTTGCAAAACGACATTTGGAAGCCCATAGAGCCCTATGGTGAAAAAGACAATATCCTCAGATAAAAACTGAAAAGAAGCTTTCATAGAAACTGCTTTTGTGTTCTGTGAATTCATCTCACAGAGATACAGCTTTCTCCTCCATAAACCGATCGCTAAGACTGTTCTTGTGAAATTTGCAAAGGGATATTTGAAGCCCCTAGAGGCCTATGGTGAAAAAGAAAATATCCTCAGATGAAAACTGGAAAGAAGCTTTCTGAGAAACTGCGTTGTGTTCTGTGAATTTATCTCACAGAGTTAAATCTTTCCCCTCCAGAATCCGTTCGCTGAGATTGTTCTTGTGGAATTTGCAAAGGAATATTTGGAAGCCCATAGAGGCTAATGGTGAAAAAGAAAATTTCCCCAGATGAAAACGGGATAGAAGCTTTCTTAGAAACTGCTTTGTGATGTGTGACTTCCAGTCCCTGAGTTACAGCTGTATTTCGTGGAGCTGTTTGATAGCCATATTTCTGTTGAATCTGAGAACTGATATTTCGGATCCTTTTGAAACTATAGAGCCAAAGGAAATATCCTCTGATCAAAATGAGAAAGAAGCTTTCTGAGAAACTTCTTTGTGATCTGTGAATTCATCTCACAGAGTTACAGCTTTCTCCTCAAAAAGCCTTTCGTTAGGACTGTTCTTGTGGAATTTGCAAAGTGATATTTGGAAGCCCATGTAGGTCTATGGTGAAAAGGGAAATATCCTCAGATAAAAACTGGAAAGAAGCTTTCTGAGGAACTGCTTTGTGTTCTGTGAATTCACCTCACAGAGTTACAGCTTTCCCCTCCAGAAGCCGTTCGCTAAGACTGTTGTTGTGGAATTTGCAAAGGGATATTTGGAAGCCCATAGAGGCCTATGGTGAAAAAGTAAATATCCTCAGATGAAAACTGGAAAGAAGCTTTCTGAGAAACTGCTTTGTGATGTGTGACTTCCAGTCACTGAGTTACAGCTGTATATCGAGTAGCTGTTTGCTAGACTTATTTCTTTGTAATCTGACACCTGATATTTCGAATCCCTTTGAAGACTATAGGGCCAAAGGAAATATCCTCCGATCAAAATGAGAAAGAAGCTTTCTGAGAAACTTCTTTGTGATCTGTGAATTCATCTCACAGAGTTACAGCTTTTTGCTACAGAAGCCGTGCGCAAAGACTGTTCTTTTGGAATTTGTAAATAGATATTTGGAAGTGCATAAAAGCCTATGGTGAAAAAGAAAATATCCTCATAGGAAAACCGGAAGGAACCTTTTTGAGAAACTGCTTTGTGATGTGTGACTTCCACTCACGGAGTTACAGCTGTATTTTCTGGAGCGGGTGGCTAACCTTATTTCTGTGAAATCTGAGGACTGATATTTCTACTTTCATTCACAGAGTTACAGTTGTATTTCGTGGATCTGTTTCCTAGCCTTATTTCTGTGGAATCCGAGAACTGATATTTTGGATCCCTGTGAAGGCTATTGGGCCAAAGGAAATATCCTCCGATAACAAAGAGAAATAAGCTTTCTGAGAAACTTGCTTGTGTTCTGTGAAATCATCTCACAGAGTTACAGCAAACCCTCAAGAAACCTTTCGTTAAGACTGTTCTTGTGGAATTTGCAAAGTGATATTTGGAAGCCCATGGAAGTCTATGGTGAAAAAGGAAATATCCTCAGATGAAAACTGGAAAGAAGCTTTCTGAAAAACTGCTTAGTGTTCTGTTAATTCATCTCACAGAGTTATAGCTTAACCCTCAAGAAGCCGTTCGCTAAGCCTGTTCCTGTGGAATTTGCAAAGTGATATTTGGAAGCCCATCGAGGGCTATGTTGAAAATGAAAATATCCTAAGAGAAAAACTGGAAAGAGGTTTTCTGAGAAAATGCTTTGTGATGTGGGACTTCCACTCACAGAGTTACAGCTGTATTTCGTCAATCTGTTTGTTAGCCTTATTTCTGTGGAATCTGAGAACTGATATTTCGGATCCCTGTGAGAACTATAGGGCCAAAGAAATATCCTCTGATAACAAAGAGAAGGAAGCTTTCTGAGAAACTTGTTTGTGTTCTGTGAAATCATCACACAGAGTTACAGCTTTCCCCTCGAGAAGCCTTTACCTAAGACTGTTCTTGTGGTATTTGCAAAATGATATTTGGAAGTCCATGGAGGGCTATGGTGAAAAAGGAAATATCCTCACATGAAAACTGAAAAGAAGCTTTCTGAGAAACTGCTTAGTGTTCTTTTAATTCATCTCACAGAGTTACAGCTTTCCCCTCAATAATCTGTTCGCTCAGCCTGTTCTTGTGGAATTTGTAAAGTGGTATTTGGAAACCCATAGAGGGCTATGGTGAAAAAGAAACTATCCTCAGAGAAAAACTGGCAAGAAGCTTTTTGATAAACTGCTTTGTGATGTGTGTCTTCCACTCACAGAGTTACAGCTATATTTCGTAGACCTGTTTGCTAGCCTTACTTCTGTGGAATCTGAGAACTGATATTTCAGATCCCATTGAAGACTATAGGGCCAAAGGAAATATCCTTCGATAACAAAGCGACAGAAGCTTTCTGAGAAACTTCTTTGTGTTCTGTGAAATCATCTCGCAGAGTTACAGCTATCCCCTCAATATGCCTTTCGCTAAGACTGTTCTTGAGAAATTTGCAAAGTGATATTTGGAAGCCCATGGAGGTCGATGGTGAAAAAGGAAATATCCTCAGATGAAAACTGGAAAAAAGCTTTCTGAGAAACTGCTTAGTGTTCTGACAATTCGTCTCACAGAGTTACAGTTTCCCCTCACGAAGCCGTTCGCTAAGCCTGTTATTGTGGAATTTGCAAAGTGATATTTGGAAGGCCATAGAGGGCTATGGTGAAAAAGAAAATATCCTCAGAGAAAAACTGGAAAGAAGCTTTCTGAAAAACTGCTTTGTGATGTGGGACTTCCACTCACAGAGTTACAGCTGTATTTCGTCAATCTGTTTGCTAGATTTATTTCTGTGGAATCTGAGAACTGATATTTCGGATCCCTGTGAGGACAATAGGGCCAAAGGAAATTTCCTACGATAACAAAGAGAAAGAAGCTTTCTGAGAAACTTCTTTGTGTTCTGTGAAATCATCTCACAGAGTTACAGCTTTCCCCTCAAGAAGGCTTTCGCTAAGACTGTTCTTTTGGAATATGCAAAGTGATATTTGGAAGCCCACGGAGGGCTATGGTGAAAAAGGAAATATCCTCGGATGAAAACTGGAAAGAAGCTTTCTGAGAATCTGCTTAGTGTTCTGTTAATTCATCTCACAGATTTACAGCTTTCCCCTCAAGAACCCGTTCGCTACGCCTGTTCTTGTAGAATTTGCAAAGTGATATTTGGAAGCTCACAGAGGGCTACGGTGACAAAGAAAATATCCTCGGAGAAAAACTGGAAAGAAGCATTATGAGAAACTTCTTTGTGATGCGTGACTTTCATTCACAGAGTTACAGTTGTACTTCGTGGATCTGTTTCATAGCCTTATTTCTGTGGAATCTGAGAACTGATATTTCAGATCCCTGTGAAGACTATAGGGCCAAAGGAAATATCCTCCGATCAGAAAGAGAAAGAAGCTTTCTGAGAAACTTCTTTGTGTTCTCTGAAATCATCTCACAGAGTTACAGCTTTCCCCTCAAGAAGCCTTTCGCAAAGACTGTTCTTGAGGAATTTGCAAAGTGATATTTGGAAGCCCATGGAGGGCTACGGTGAAAAAGGAAATATCCTCAGATGAAAACGGGAAAGAAGCTTTCTGAGAAACTTCTTAGTGTTCTGTTAATTCATCTCAGAAAGTTACAGTCTTCCCCTCAAGACGCCGTTCGCTAAGCCTGTGTTTGTGGAATTTGCAAAGTGATATTTGGAAGCCCATAGAGGCCTATGGTGAAAAACAAAATATCCTCAGAGAAAAACTGGAAAGAAGCTTTCTGAGAAACTGCTTTCTGATGTGTGACTTCCACTCACAGAGTTACAGTTGTATTTTGTGGATCTGCTTGCTGCCCTTATTTCTGTGGAATCTGAGAACTCATATTCCGAATCCCTGTGAAGACTATAGGGCCAAAGGAAATATCCTCAGATCAAAAGGAGAAAGAAGCTTTCTGAGAGACTTCTTAGTGATCTGTGAATTCATCTCACAGTGATACAGCCTTCCCCTCCAGCAGCTTTTCACTAGGCTGTTCTTGTGGAATTTAAAAAGTGATATTTGGAAGCCCATGGAGGGCTACGGTGAAAACGGAAATATTCTCAGGAGAAAACTCGAAAGAAGATTTCTGAGAAACTGCTTTGTATTCTGTGAATTCACCTCACAGAGTTACAGCTTTCCCCTAAAGAACCGTTCGCTAACACTGTTCTTGTGGAATTTGCAAAGGGATATTTGGAAGCCCGAGGAGGCCTATGGTGAAAATGAAAATATCCTCAGATGAAAACCTGAAAGAAGCTTTCTGAGAAACTGCTCTGTGATGTTGACTTCCACTCACAGAGTTACAGCTGTAGTTCGTGCAGCTGTTTGCTAGCCTTATTTCTGTGGAATCTGAGAACTGATATTTCGGATCCCTTTGAAGACTACAGGGACAAAAGAAATATCCTCCGATCAGAATGAGAGAGAAGCTCTCTGAGAACCTTCCTCGTGATCTGTGAATTCATCTCACAGAGTTACAGCCTTCCCCTCAAGAAGCCTTTCGCTAAAACTGTTCTTGTGGAATGTGCAAAGTGATATTTGGAAGCCAATGGAGGGCTCTGGTAAAAAGGGAAATATCCTCAGATCAAAAGTGGAAAGAAGCTTTCTGAGAAACTGCTTTGTGTTCTGTGAATTCATCTCACAGAGTTACAACTTTCCCCTCCAGAAGCCGATCGCCAAGACTGTTCTTGTGGAATTTGCAAAGGAATATTTGGAAGCCCGTAGAGGCCTAGGGTGAAAAAGAAAATATCCTCATAGGAAAACTGGAAAGAAGCTTTCTGAGAAACTGCTTTGTGAATTGTGACTTCCACTCACGGAGTTACAGCTGTATTTCGTGGAGCTGTTTGCTAGCCTTATCTCTGTGGAATCTGAGAACTCATATTCCGAATCCCTGTGAAGACTATTTGGAAGGCCCTAGAGGCCTACGGTGAAAAAGAAAATATCCTCATAGGAAAATCTTAAAGAAGCTTTCTGAGAAACTACTTTTTGATGTGTGACTTCCACTCACGGAGTTACAGCTGTATTTCCTGGAACGGGTTGCTAGCCTTATTTCTGTGGAATCTGAGAACTGTTATATCGGATCCCTTTAAAGACGATAGGGCCAAAGGAAATATCCTCCGATCAAAAGGAGAAAGAAGCTTTCTGAGAAACTTCTTTGTGATCTGTGAATTCATCTCACAGAGTTACAGCTTTCACCTCAAGAAGCCTTTCTCTGAGAATGTTCTTGTGGAATTTGCAGAGTTATATTTGGAAGCCCATAGAGGACTATGGTGAAAGGGCAATTATCCTCAGATGAAAACTGGAAAGAAGGTTTCTGAGAAACTGCTATGTGTTCTGTGAATTCACCTCACAGAGTTACTGCTTTCCCCTCCGGAAACCGTTCGCTACGACGGTTCTTGTGGAATTTGCAAAGGGATATTTGGAAGCCCATAGAGGCCTATGGTGAAAAAGAAAATGTCCTCACATGAAAACGGGAGAAAAGCTTTTTGGGAAACTGCTTTGTGATGTGTGACTTCCACTCACAGAGTTGCAGCTGTATTTTATGGAGCTGTTTGCTAGCCTTATTTGTGTGGAATTTGACAACTGATATTTCGCATCCGTTTGAAGACTATAGGGCCAAAGGAAATATCCTCCGATCAAAAGGAGAAAGAAGCTTCCTGAGAAACTCCTTTGTGATTTGTGAATTCATCTCACAGTGTTACAGCTTTCCCCTCAAGAAGCCTTTCGCTAAGACTGTCCTTGTGGAATTTACAAAGTGATATTTGGAAGCTCATGGAGGGCTATGGTGAAAAGGGAAATAACCTCAGATCAAAACTGGAAAGAATCTTTCTGAGAAACTGCTTTGTGTTCTGTGAATTCATCTCACAGAGTTACAGCTTTCTGCTACAGAAGCCGTTCGCTAATACAGGTCTTGTGGAATTTGTAAATAGATTTTTGGAAGCCCATAGAAGCCTATGGTGAAAAAGAAAATATCCTCATTGGAAAACTGGAAAGAAGCTTTCTGAGAAACTGCTTTGTGCTGTGTGACTTCCACTCACAGAGTTACAACTGTATTTCCTGGAGCGGGTTGCTAGCCTTATTTCTGTGGAATATGAGACCTGATATTTCGGATCCCTTTGAAGTCTATAGGGCTAAAAGAAATATCATCCGATCAAAATGAGAAAGAAGCTTTCAGAGAAACTTCTTTGTGATCTGTGAATTCATCTCACAGAGTTACAGCTTTGCCCTCAAGAAGCCTTTCGCTAAGACTGTTCTTGTGGAATTTGCAAAGTGATATTTGGAAGCCCATAGAGGACTATGGTGAAAAGGGAAATATCCTGAGATGAAAACTGGAAAGAAGCTTTCTGAGAAACTACTTTGTGTTCTGTGAATTCACCTCACAGAGTTACAGCTTTCCGTTCCAGAAACCGTCCGCTAAGACTGTTCTTGTAGAATTTGCAAAGGGATATTTGGAAGCCCGTAGAGGCCTATGGTGAAAAAGAAAGTATCCTCAGATGAAAACTGGAAAGAAGCTTTCTGAGAAACTGCTTTGTGATGTTGACTTCCACTCATTGAGTAACAGTTGTAGTTCGTGGAGCTGTTTTCTAGCCTTATTTCTGTGTAATCTGAGAACTGATATTTCGGATCCATTTGAGACTATACGGACAAAAGGAATATCCTCCGATCAGAATGAGAAAGAAGCTGTCTGAGAAACTTCATCGTGATTTTGAATTCATCTAACAGAGTTAGAGCTTTCCCCTCAAGAAGCCTTTCACTAAGACTGTTCTTGTGGAATTTGCAAAGTGATATTTGGAAGCCCATGAAGAGCTATGGTGAAAAGGGAAATATCCTCAGATCAAAACTGGAAAGAAGCTTTCTGAGAAACTGCTTTGTGTTCTGTGAATTCATCTCACAGAGTTACAACTTTCCCCTCCAGTAGCCGTTCGCTAAGACTGTTCTTGTGGAATTTGCAAAGGGATATTTGAAAGCCCATAGAGGCCTATGGTGAAAAAGAAAATATCCTCAGATGAAAACTGGAAAGAACCTTTCTGAGAAAATACTTTGTGATGTGTGACTTCCAAATAATGAGTTACAGCTGTATATTGTGTAGCTGTTTTCTAGCCTTATTTCTGTGTAATCTAACACCTGATATTTCGGATCCCTTGTTAGACTATAGGGCCAAAGGAAATATCCTCTGATCAAAAGGAGAAAGAAGCCTTCTGAGAAAGTTCTTTGTGATCTGTGAATTCATCTCACAGAGTTACAGCTTTCCCTTCAAGAAGACTTTCGCTAAGACTGTTCTTGTGGAATTTGCAAAGTGCTATTTGGAAGCCCATGGAGGGCTATGGTGAAAAGGGAAATATCCTCAGACCAAAACTGGAAAGAAGCTTTCTGAGAAATTGCTTTGTGTTCTGTGAATTCATCTCACAGAGTTACAGCTTTCTGTTCCAGAAACCGTCCGCTAAGACTGTTCTTGTGGAATTTGCAAAGGGGTATTTGGAAGCCCGTAGAGTCCTATGGTGAAAAAAAAAATATCCTCAGATGAAAACTGGAAAGAAGCTTTCTGAGAAACTGCTTTGTGATATGACTTCCACTCACTGAGTAACAGCTGTAGTTCTTGGAGCTGTTTGCTAGCCTTATTTTTGTGAAATCTTAGAACTGATATTTCGGATCCCTTTGAAGACTATACGGACAAAAGAAATATCCTCCGATCAGAATGAGAAAGAAGCTTTCTGAGAAACTTCTTCATGATCTGTGAATTCATCTCAAATTGTTACAGCTTTCCCCTCAAGAAGCCTTTCGATAAGATTGTTCTCGTGAAATTTGCAAAGTGATATCTGGAAGCCTAATGAGGGTTATGGGGAAAAGGGAAATAACCTCAGATTAAAACGGGAAAGAAGCTTCTTGAGAAACTGCTTTGTGTTCTGTGAATTCATCTCACAGAGTTACAGCTTTCCACTCCAGAAGCCGTTCGCTAAGACTGGTCTTGTGGAATTTGTAAATGGATATTTGGAAGCCCATAGAAGCCTATGGTGAAAAAGAAAATATCCTCATAGGAAAACTGGAAAGAAGCTTTCTGAGAAACTGCTTTGTGATGTGTGACTTCCACTCACGGAGTTACAGCTGTATTTCCTGGAGCGGGTTGCTAGCCTTATTTCTGTGGAATCTGTGACCTGATATTTCGGATCCCTTTTTATGTCTATAGGGCCAAAGGAAATATCCTCCGATCAAAAGGAGAAAGAGGCTTTCTGAGAAACTCCGTTGTGATCTGTGAATTCATCACACAGTGTTACAGCTTTCCCCTCAAGAAGCCTTTCACTTAGACTGTTCTAGTGGAATTTGCTAAGTGATATTTGGAAGCCCATAGAGGACTATGGTGAAAAGGGAAGTATCCTCAGATGAATACTGGAAAGCAGCTTTCTGAGAAACTGCTTTGTGATGTGTGACTTCCACTCACTGAGTTACAGCTGCATTTCATGGGATTGTTTGCTAGCCTTATTTGTGCAGAATCTGACAAGAGATATTTCGGATGCCTTTGAAGACTATAGGGCCAAAGGAAATATCCTCATTTCAGAGGAGAAAAAATCATTCTGAGAAACTCCGTTGTGATCTGTGAATTCATCTCACAGAGTTACAGCTTTCCGCTCCAGAAGCCGCTCGCTAAGACTGGTCGTGTGGAATTTGTAAATGGATATTTGGAAGCCCTTAGAAGCCTATGGTGAAAAAGAAAATATCCTCAGATGAAAACTGGAAAGAAACTTTCTGAGAAACTGCTTTGTGATGCTTGACTTCCACTCACTGAGTTACAGCTGTGTTACCTGTGGCGGGTTGCTAGCCCTAATTCTGTGGAATCTGAGAACTGATATTTCGGATCCCTTTGAAGACTATACGGACAAAAGAAATATCCTCCGATCAGAATGAGAAAGAAGCTTTCCGAGAAACTTCTTCGTGATCTGTGAATTCAACTCAAATTGTTACAGCTTTCCCCTCAAGAAGCCTTTCGATAAGACTGTTCTTGTGGAATTTGCAAAGTGATATTTGGAAGCCTACGGAGTGCTATGGTGAAAAGGGAAATAACCTCAGATGAAACCTGGAAAGTAGCTTTCTGAGAAACTGCTTTGTGTCCTGTGAATTCACCTCACAGAGTTACAGCTTTCCGCTACAGAAGCCGTTCGCTAAGACTGGTCTTGTGGAATTTGTAAATGGATATTTGGAAGCTCATAGAAGCCTATGGTGAAAAAGAAAATATCCTCATAGGAAAACAGAAAGAAGATTTCTGAGAAACTGCTTTGTGATGTGTGACTTCCAATCACGGAGTTAGAGCTGTATTTAATTGAGCGAGTTGCTAGCCTAATTTCTGTGGAATCTGAGACCTGATATTTCGGATCCCTTTGAAGTCCATAGTGCCAAAGGAAATATCCTCCTATCAAAATGAGAAAGAAGCTTTCAGAAAAACTTCTCTGAGATCTGTGAATTCATCTCACAGAGTTACAGCTTTCCCCTCAAGAAGCCTTTCGCTAAGACTGTTCTTGTGGAATTTGCAAAGTGAAATTAGGAAGCCCATAGAGGACTATGGTGAAAAGGGAAATATCGTCAAATGAAAACTGAAAGAAGCTTTCTGAGAAACTGCTTTGTGATGTGTGACTTCCACTCACTGAGTTACAGATGTATTTCATGGAGCTGTTTGCTAGCCTTATTTCTGAGTAATCTGGGAACAGATATTTTGGATCCCTTTGAGACTATAGAGCCAAAGGAAATATCCTTCGATGAAAATGAGAAAGAAGATTTCTGAGAAACTTTTTGTGATCTGTGAATTCATCTCACAGAGTTACAGCATTCCCCGCAAGAAGCATTTCGCGAAGACTGTTCTTGAGAAAATTGCCAAGTGATATTTGGAATCCCATGGAGGGCTGTGGTAAAAAGGGAAATATCCTCAGATCAAAACTGGAAAGAAGCTTTCTGAGAAAGTGCTTTGTGTTCTGTGAATTCATCTCACAGAGTTACAGCTGTCCAATCCAGAAGCCGTTCGCAAAGACTGTTCTTGCGCAATTTGCAAAGGGATATTTGGAAGACCATAGAGACCTATGGTGAAAAAGAAAATATTCTCAAATGAAAACTGAAAGGAGCTTTCTGAGAAACTGCTTTGTGATGTCTGACTTCTACTCACCGAGTTACAACTGTATTTCATGGAGCTGTTTGCTAGCCTTATTTGTGTGGAATCTGATAACAGATATTTCGGATGCATTTGAAGACTATAGGGCCAAACGAAATATCCGTCAATCAAAAGGATAAAGAAGCTTTCTGAGAAACTTCTTTGTGATCTGTGAATTCATCTCACAGAGTTACAGCTTTCCGCTCAAGAAGCCTTTTGCTAAAACTGTTCTTGTGGATTTTGCAAAGTGATATTTGGAAGCCCATGGAGGGGTATGGTGAAAAGGGAAATATCCTCAGATGAAAACTGGAAAGAAGCTTTCTGAGAAACTACTTTCTGTTCGGTGAATTCATCTCACAGAATTACAGCTTTCCACTCCAGAAGCCGTTTGCGTATACTGGTCTGGGGGAATTTGTAAATGGATATTTGGAAGCCCATAGAAGCCAATGGTGAAAGAGAAAATATCCTCATTGGAAAACCGGAAAGAAGCTTTCTGAGAAACTGCTTTGTGATGTGTGACTTCCACTCACTGAGTTACAGCTGTATTTCGTGGAGCTGTTTGTTAGCCTTATTTCTGTGGAATCTGATTCCTGATATTTCGGATACCTTTGAAGACTATAGGGACAAAGGAAATAACCTCCGATCAAAATGAGAAAGAAGCTTTCTGAGAAACTTCTTTGTGTTCTGTGAAATCATCTCACAGAGTTACAGCTTTCCCCTCAAGAAGCCTTTCCCTAAGATTGTTCTTGTGGAATTTCAAAGTGATATTTGGAAGCCCATGGAGGGCTACGGTGAAATGGGAAATACCCTCAGATCAAAACTGGAAAGAAGCTTTCTGAGAAACTGCTTTCTGTTCTGTGAATTCATCTCACAGGGTTACAGCTTTCCTCTCCACAAGCCGTTTGCTAACACTGTTCTTGTGGAAATTGCAAAGGAATATTTGGAAGCCCATAGAGGCCTATGGTGAAAAAGAAAATATCCTCAGATGAAAACTGTAAAGAAGCTTTCTGAGAAACCGCTTTGTGATGTATAACCTCCACTCCCTGAGTTACAACTGTATTTCGTGAAGCTTTTTGCTAGGCTTATTTCTGTGGAATCTGAGAACTGATATTACGGATCCCTTGGAAGACTGTAGGACCAAAGGAAATATCCTCCGATCAAAATGAGAAAGAAGCTTTCTGAGAAACTTCTTTGTGATCTGGGAATTCGTCTCACAGAGTTACAGCTTTCCCCTCAAGACGCCTTTCTCTAAGACTGTTCTTGTGGAATAGGCAAAGTGATATTTGGAAGCCGTTAGAGGGCTATGGTGAAAAGGAAAATATCCTCAGATCAAAACTGGAAAGAAGCTTTCTGAGAAACTGCTTTGTGTTCTGTGAATTTATCTCACAGAGTTACAGCTTTCTCCTCAAGAAGCCGTTCCCTAAGACTGTTCCTGTGGAATTTGCAAAGGGATATTTGGAAGCCCATAGAGGTCTATGTGAAAAAGAACATACCCTCAGATGAAAACTGGAAAGAAGTTCCTGAGAAACTACTTTGTGATGTGTGACTTCCACTCACGGTGATACAACTGTATTTCGTGGAGCTCTTTGTTTGCTTTATTTCTGTGAATCTGAGAACAGATATTTCGCATCCCTTGGAAGTTACAGAGTTACAGCTTTCCGTTCCAGAAGCCGTTTGCTAAGACTGGTCTTGTGGAATTTGTAAATGGATATTTGGAAGCCCATAGAAGCCTATGGTGAAAAAGAAAATATCCTCATAGGAAAACTGGAAAGAAGCTTTCTGAGAAACTGCTTTGTGATGTGTGACTTCCACTCACGGAGTTACAGCTGTATTTCCTGGAGCGGGTTGCTAGCCTTATTTCTGTGGAATCTGAGACCTGATATTTCGGATCCCTTTTTATGTCTATAGGGCCAAAGGAAATATCCTCCGATCAAAAGGAGAAAGAAGCTTTCTGAGAAACTGCGTTGTGATCTGTGAATTCATCACACAGAATTACAGCTTTCCCCTCAAGAAGCCTTTCGCTAAGACTGTTCTAGTGGAATTTGCAAAGTGATATTTGGAAGCCCATAGAGGACTATGGTGAAAAGGGAAGTATCCTCAGATGAATACTGGAAAGCAGCTTTCTGAGAAACTGCTTTGTGATGTGTGACTTCCACTCACTGAGTTACAGCTGCATTTCACGGGGCTGTTTGCTAGCCTTATTTGTGCAGAATCTGAAAAGGGATATTTCGGATGCCTTTGAAGACTATAGGGCCAAAGGAAATATCCTCATTTCAGAGGAGAAAAAATCATTCTGAGATACTTCTTTGTGATCTGTGAATTCATCTCACAGAGTTACAGCTTTCCGCTCCAGAAGCCGTACGCTAAGACTGGTCATGTGGAATTTGTAAATGGATATTTGGAAGCCCATAGAACCCTTGGTGAAAAAGAAAATATCCTCAGATGAAAACTGGAAAGAAGCTTTCTGAGAAACTGCTTTGTGATGCTTGACTTCCACTCACTGAGTTACAGCTGTGTTACCTGTGGCGGGTTGCTAGCCCTAATTCTGTGGAATCTGAGAACTGATATTTCGGATCCCTTTGAAGACTATACGGACAAAAGAAATATCCTCCGATCAGAATGAGAAAGAAGCTTTCCGAGAAACTTCTTCGTGATCTGTGAATTCAACTCAAATTGTTACAGCTTTCCCCTCAAGAAGCCTTTCGATAAGACTGTTCTTGTGGAATTTGCAAAGTGATATTTGGAAGCCTACGGAGTGCTATGGTGAAAAGGGAAATAACCTCAGATGAAACCTGGAAAGTAGCTTTCTGAGAAACTGCTTTGTGTTCTGTGAATTCACCTCACAGAGTTACAGCTTTCCGCTACAGAAGCCGTTCGCTAAGACTGGTCTTGTGGAATTTGTAAATGGATATTTGGAAGCCCATAGAAGCCTATGGTGAAAAAGAAAATATCCTCATAGGAAAACAGAAAGAAGATTTCTGAGAAACTTCTTTGTGATGTGTGACTTCCACTCACGGAGTTACAGCTGTATTTACTAGAGCGGTTTGCTAGCCTTATTTCTGTGGAATCTGAGACCTGATATTTCGGATCCCTTTGAAGTCTATAGTGCCAAAGGAAATATCCTCCTATCAAAATGAGAAAGAAGCTTTCAGAAAAACTTCTCTGAGATCTGTGAATTCATCTCACAGAGTTACAGCTTTCCCCTCAAGAAGCCTTTCGCTAAGACTGTTCTTGTGGAATTTGCAAAGTGAAATTAGGAAGCCCATAGAGGACTATGGTGAAAAGGGAAATATCGTCAAATGAAAACTGAAAGAAGCTTTCTGAGAAACTGCTTTGTGATGTGTGACTTCCACTCACTGAGTTACAGATGTATTTCATGGAGCTGTTTGCTATCCTTATATCTGAGTAATCTGGGAACAGATATTTTGGATCCCTTTGAGACTATAGAGCCAAAGGAAATATCCTTCGATGAAAATGAGAAAGAAGATTTCTGAGAAACTTCTTTGTGATCTGTGAATTCATCTCACAGTGTTACTGCTTTCCCTCAAGAGGACTTTCACTAAGATTGTTCTTGTGGAATTTGCAAAGTGATATTTGGAAGCCCATGGACGGCTATGGTGAAAAGGGAAATATCCTCAGATAAATATTGGAAAGAAGCTTTCTGAGAAACTGCGTTGTGTTCTGTGAATACATCTCACAGAATTACAACTTTGCCCTACAGAACCCGTTCGCTAAGAATGTTCTTGTTGAAATTGCAAAGGGATATTTTGAAGCCGATAGAGGCCTACGGTGAAAAACAAAATATTCTCAGATGAAAACTGGAAAGAAGCTTTCTGAGAAACTGCTTTGTGATGTGTGACATCCACTCACTGAGTTACAGCTGTATAACATGGAGATG
This sequence comes from Macaca nemestrina, assembly GCF_043159975.1. Lineage (NCBI taxonomy): Eukaryota > Metazoa > Chordata > Mammalia > Primates > Cercopithecidae > Macaca > Macaca nemestrina. Next base: position 75,175,905 of record NC_092126.1, read on the forward strand.
TGTGCTAGCCTTACTTCTGTGGAATCTGAGAACTGATATTTCGGATCCCTTTGAAGATTATAGGGCCAAAGCAAATATCCTCCGATGAAAATGAGAAAGAAGCTTTCGGAGAAACTTCTGCATGATCTGTGAATTCATCTCACAGAGTTACTGCTTTCCTCTCAAGAAAACTTTTTCTAAGACTGTTCTTGTGGAATTTGCAAATTGATATTTGGAAGCCCATGGAGGGCTATGTTGAGAAAGGAAATATCCCCAGATAAAAACTGGAAAGAAGCTTTCTGAGAAACCTATTTGTGTTCTGTGAATTCATCTCACAGAGTTACAGCTTTCCGCTCCAGAAGCCATTCGCTAAAACTGTTCTTGTGGAATTTTTAAATGGATATTGGATAACCAATTTTTAAATGGATAACCCCGCTCTACTAAACCCAATTAAACGCCTCACAATAGGCAGCATAATCACAGGATTTCTTATCACCAATAGCATCCCCCCCACCTCACCCCTCCAACCAACAATACCCCTCTACTTAAAACTCTCAGCCCTATACGCAACTGCTCTAGGCTTCCTAGCAGCCCTAGACCTCACTCTAATAACAAACAAACTAAAAATAAAAAACCCATCACAAACATTCAAATTCTCCAGCATACTAGGATATTTTCCCACCACAATCCACCGCATAATCCCCTATCAAAATCTACTTATAAGCCAAAACTTAGCCCTCCTCCTACTAGACTTGACATGATTAGAGAAGTCCATGCCTAAAATAATCTCACAAACACACACCACCGCTTCTATAACCATAACCCCCCAAAAAGGCATAATCAAACTCTATTCCCTCTCATTCCTCATTCCTCTTACCCTAACCCTATTCCTAATAATATAATCTATTGCCCCGGACAATCTCAATCACAACGTACACAGCAACAAATAATGTTCAACCAGCAACCACCACTAATCAACGCCCATAATCATACAAGGCACCCGCACCAATAGAATCACCTTGAATAAGTTCCGACCCCTCCCCCTCAAAAATCACCCAATCACCAGTATCACTAAAACTAACTACCACTACTACTGTCTCATCCAAGCTTAAAACCCATAAAATCAACATCACCTCCATCTTTAACCCTACTAAAAGACCCCCTAAGACCTCAAACCCCGAATCTCATGTCTCAGGATACTCTTCAATAGCTATTGCTGTAGTATAACCAAAAACAACTATCATACCTCCCAGATAGACCAAAAACATTATCAAACCCATATAAGACCATAGAAGCCTATGGTGAAAAAGAAAATATCCTCGTAGGAAAATGGGAAATAAGCTTTCTGAGAAACTGCTTTGTGATGTTTGACTTCCACTCACGGAGATACAGCTGTATTTCCTGGAGCGGGTTGCAGCCTTATTTCTGTGGAATCTGAGACCTGATATTTCGGATCCCTTTGACGACCATAGGGCCAAAGGAAATATCCAGTGATCAAAATTAAAGGAAGCTTTTTGAGAAACTTCTTTGTGATCTGTTAATTCATCTCACAGAGTTACAGCTTTCGCCTCAAGAAGGCTTTCGCTAAGACTGTTCTTTTGTAATTTGCAAAGTAATATTTAGAATCCCTTGGACGGCTATGAGAAAAGGGAAATATCCACAGATACAAACTGGAAAGAAGCTTTCTGAGAAACTGCTATGTGTTCTCTGAATTCATCTCACAGAGTTACAGCTTTCCCCTCCAGAAGCCGTTTGATAAGACGGTTATTGTGGAATTTGCATAGGTATATTTGGAAGCCCATAGAGGCCTATGGTGAAAAAGAAAATATCCTCAGATGAAAACTGGAAAGAAGCTTTCTGAGGAACTGCTTTGTGATGTGTGACATTCATTCACTGAGTTACAGCTGTATGTCGTTGTGCTGTTTGCTAGACATATTTCTGTGGAATCTCAGAACTGATATTTCGGATCCCTTTGAAGACTATAAGGCCAAAGGAAATATCCTCTGGGGAAAATGAGAAAGAAGCTTTCACAGAAACTTCTTTGTGATCTGTGAATTCATCTCACAGAGTTACAGCTTTCCCCGCAAGAAGCCTTTCGCTAAGACTGTTCTTGTGCAATTTGCAAGGTGATATTTGGAAGCCCATGGAGGGATATGGTGAAAAAGGAAATATCCTCAGAGGAAAACTGGAAAGAAGCTTTCTGAGAAACTGCTCTTTGTTCTGTGAATTCATCTCACAGAGTTACACCTTTCCCTTCAAGAAGCCTTTCGCTAAGACTGTTCTTGTGGAATTTGCAAAGTGAAATTTTAAGCCCATGGAGGGCTATGGTGAAAAGAGAAATATCCTCAGCTGAAACCTGGAAAGAAGCTTTCTGAGAAACTGCTTTGTGTTCTGTGAATTCACCTCACAGAGTTACAGCTTTCCTCTCTAGAAGCCGTTCGCTAAGAGTGTTCTTGAGTAATTTGCAAAGGGATATTTGGAAACCCTTAGAGGCCTATGGTAATAAAGAAAATATCCTCAGATGAAAACTGGAAGGAAGCTTTCTCAGAAACTGCTTTCTGATGTGTGACTTCCACTCGCTGAGTTACAGCTGTATTTCCTGGAGCTGTTTTCTAGCCTTATTTCTGTGGAATATGAGAACTGATATTTCGAATCCCTTTGAAGACTATAAGGCCAAAGGAAATATCCTCCGATAACAAAGAGAAAGAAGCTTTCTGAGAAACTTCTTTGTTATCTGTGAATTCATCTCCCAGAGTTACAGCTTACCCCTTAAGAAACCTTCCGCTACGACTGTTCTTGTGGAATTTGTAAAGTGATATTTGGAAGCCTATGGAGGGCTATGTTGAAAAGGGAAATATCCTCAGATGAAAACTGGAAAGAAGCTTTCTGAGAAACTTCTTTGTGTTCTGTGAATTCATCTACATAGTTACAGCTAGCCATTTCAGAAGCCGTTCGCTAAAACTGTTCTTGTGGAATTTGCAAAGGGATATTTGGAAGCCCATAGAGGCCCATGGTGAAAAAGAAAATATCCGCAGATGAAAGCTGGAAAGAAGTTTTCTGAGAAGCTGCTTTTTGATGTGTGACTTCCACTCACTGAGTTACAGCTGTATTTCGTGGAGCTGTTTGCTAGCCTTATTTTTGTGGGATCTGAGACCTGATATTTCGGATCCTTTTGAAGAATGTAGGGACAAAGAAAATATCCTCCGATCAAAAGGAGAAAGAAGCTTTCTGAGAAACATCTTTGTGATCTGTGAATTTATCTCACAGAGTTACAGCTTTCCCCTCAAGAGCCTTTCGCTAAGTCTGTTCTTGTGGAATCTGCAAATTGATATTTGGAAGCCGATGGAGGGCTATTGTGAGAAGGGAAATATCCTCATATAAAAACTGGAAAGAGACTTTCTGAGAAACCTCTTTGTATCTGTGAATTCATCTCAGAGAGTTACAGCTTTCCCCTCCAGAAGCCGTTCGCTAAGAGTGTTCTTGTGTAATTTGCCAAGGGATATTTGGAAGCCCATAGTGGCCTATTGTGAAAAAGGAAATATCCTCAGGTGAAAACTGGAAAGAAGCTTTCTGAGAAACTGATTTGTGATGTGTGACTTCCACTCACCGAGTTACAGCTGTATTTCGTGGAGCTCTTTGCTAGCCTTATTTCAGTGGAATATGAGACCTAATATTTCGGATCCCTTGGAAGGGAATAGGGACAAAGCAAGTATCCTCCGACCAAAATCAGAAAGAAGCTTTCTGAGAAACTGCTTTGTGTTCTGTGAATTCATCTCACAGAGTTACAGCTTTCCCCTCCAGAAACCATTCACTAAGACTGTTCTTGTGGAATTTGTAAATGGATATTTGAAAGCCCATAGAAGCCTATGGTGAAAAAGAAAATATCCTCAAAGAAAATCGGAAGGAAGCTTTCTGAGAAACTGCTTTGTGATGTGTGACTTCCATGCACTGAGTTACTTCTGTATTACGTGGAGCTCTTTTCTAGCCTTATTTCAGTGGAATCTGAGAACTGATATTTCGGATCCCTTGGAAGACAATAGGGCCAAAGCAAGTATCCTGCGACCAAAATCAGATAGAAGCTTTCTGAGAAACTTCTTTGTGATGTGTGAATTCATCTCACAGAGTTACAACTTTCCCCTCAAGAAGCGTTTCGCTAATACTGTTCTTGTGGGATTTGCAAAGTGATATTTGGAAGCCCATGGAGGGCTATTGTGAAAAGGAAAATATCCTCAGATAAAAACTGTAAAGAAGCTTTCTGAGAAACTGCTTTGTGTTTTGTGAATTCATCTCACAGGATTACAGCTTTCCCCTCAAGAAGCCTTTCGCTAAGAGTGTTCTTCTATGATTTGCATAGTGATATTTGGTACCCATGGAGGGCTATGGTGAAAAGGAAAATATCCTCAGATAAAAACTGAAAAGAATCTTTCTGAGAAACTGCTTTGTGTTGTGTGAAATCATCTCACAGAGTTATAGCTTTCCCCTCCATAAACCATTCGCTAAGACTGTTCTTGTGGAATTTGCAAAAGGATATTTGGAAGCCCATAGAGGCCTATGGTGAAAAAGAAAATATCCTCAGATGAAAACTAGAAAGAAGCTTTCTGAGAAACTGCTTTGTGATGTGTGACATCCACTCACTGACCTACAGCTGTATGTCGTGGTTCTGTTTGCTAGCCTTATTTCTGGGGAATCTCAGAACTGATATATCGGATCCCTTTGAAGACTATAGGGCCAAAGGAAATATCCTCCTATCAAAATGAGAAAGAAGCTTTCTGAGAAACTTCTTTGTGATCTGTGAATTCATCTCACAGAGTTATAGCTTTCTGCTACAGAACCCGTGCGCTAAGACTGTTCTTGTGGAATTTGTAAATGGATATTTGGAAGCGCATAAAAGCCTAGGGTGAAAAAGAAAATATCCTCAAAGGAAAACCGGAAGGAAGCTTTTTGAGAAACTGTCTTGTGATGTGTGACTTCCACTCAGTGAGTTACAGCTGTATATCGTGGAGCTGTTTGCTAGCCTTATTTCTGTGTGATCTGACACCTGATATTTCGGATCCCTTTGAAGACTATAGGGCCAAAGGAAATATCCTCCGATCAGAATGAGAAAGAAGCTTTCTGAGAAACTTCTTTGTGATCTGTGAATTCATCTCACGTTGTTACAGCTTTCCCCTCAAGAAGCCTTTCGCTAAGACTATTCTTGTGGAATTAGCAAAGTGATATTTGGGAGACCATGGAGGGCTATGGTGAAAAGGGAAATATCCACAGATTAAATCTGGAAAGAAGCTATCTAAGATACTGCTTAGTGTTCTGTGAATTCATCTGACAGAGTTACAACTTTCCCATCCAGAAGCCGTTCGCTGAGATTATTCTTGTGGAATTTGCAATGGGATATTTAGAAGCCCATAGAGGCCTATGGTGAAAATGAAAATATCCACAGTTGAAAACTTGATAGAAACTTTCTTAGAAACTGCTTTGTGATGTTTGACTTCCACTCACTGAGTTACAGCTGTATTTGGTGGAGCTGTTTGCTAGCCTTATTTCTGTTGAATCTGAGAACTTATATTTCGGATAACTTTGAAGACTATAGGGCAAAAGGAAATATCCTCCGATCAAAATGAGCAAGAAGCTTTCTGAGAAACTTCTTTGTGATCTGTGAATTCATCTCACAGAGTTACAGCTTTCCCCTCAAGAACACTTTCGGTAAGACTCTTCTTGTGGAATTTGCAGAGGGATATTTGGAAGCCCAAGGAGGGCTATGTTGAAAAGGGAAATATCCTCAGATGAAAACTGGAAAGAAGCTTTCTGAGAAACTGCTTTGTGTTCTGTGAATTCATCTCACAGTGTTATAGCTTTCCGCTCCAGAAGCCGTTGGTTAAGACCGTTGTTGTGGAATTTTTAAATGGATATTTGGAAGCCCATAGAAGCCTAAGGTGAAAAAGAAAATATCCTCATAGGAAAACCGGAAAGAAGCTTTCTGAGAAACTGCTTTGTGATGTGTGACTTCCACTCACTGAGTTAAAGGTGTATTTCATGGAGTTGTTTGCTAGCCATATTTCTGTGGAATCTGAGAACTGATATTTCGGATCCCTTGGAAGACTATAGGGCCAAAGGAAATATCCTCCGATCAAAATGAGAAAGAAGCTTTCTGAGAAACTTCTTTCTGATCTGTGAATTCATCTCACAGAGTAACAGCTTTCCCCTCAAGAAGCCTTTTGCTAAGACTTTTCTTGTGGAATTTGCAAATTGATATTTCGAAGCCCATAGAGGACTAAGGTTAAAAAGGGAAATATCCTGAGATGAAAACTCGAAAGAAGCTTTCTGAGAAACTGCTTTGTGTTCTGTGAATTCACCGCACAGTTACTGCTTTCCCCTCCAGAAGCCATTCGCTGAGAATGTACTCGTGGAATTTGCAAAGGGATATTGGGAAGCCCATAGAGGCCTATGGTGAAAAAGAAAATATCCTCAGTTGAAAACTGTAAAGAAGCTTTCTGTGAAACGGCTTTGTGATGTATGACTTCCACTCACGGAGTTACAGCTGTGTTTCATGGAGTTGTTTGCTAGCCTTATTTCTGTGGAATCTGAGAACTGATATTTCGGATCCCTTGGAAGACTATAGGTCCAAAGGAAATATCCTCCGATCAAAATGAGAAAGAAGCTTTCTGAGAAACTTTTTTGTGATCTGTGAATTCATCTCACAGAGTTACAGCTTTCCCCTCAAGAAGCCTTCCACTAAGACTGTTCTTGTGGAATTTCCAAAGTGATATTTGGAAGCCCATCGTGGGCTATGTTGAAAGGGGAAATATCATCAGATGAAAACTGGAAAGAAGCTTTCTGAGAAACTGCTTTGTGTTCTGTGAATTCACCTCACAGAGTTAATGCTTTCCCCTGCAGAAGCCGTTCGCTAAGACTGTTCTTGTGGAATTTGCAAAGGGATATTTGGAAGCCCATAGAAACCTACGGTGAAAAAGAAAATATCCTCATAAGAAAACTGGAAAGAAGCTTTCTCAGAAACTGCTTTGTGATGTGTGACTTCCACTCATGGAGTTACAGCTGTACTTCCTGGAGCGGATTGCTAGCCTTATTTCTGTGGAATCTGAGACCTCATATTTGGAATCCCTTTGAATACAATAGGGCCAAAAGAAATATCCTCCGATCAAAATGAGAAAGAAGCTTTCTGAGAAACTTCTTTGTGATCTGTGAATTCATCTCACAGAGTTACAGCTTTCCCCTCAAGAAGCTGTTCACTAAGACTGTTCTTGTGGAATGTGCAAAGTGATATTTGGAAGCCCATGGAGGGATATGGTGAAAAGGGAAATATCCTCAGATCAAAACTGGAAAGAAGCTTTCTGAGAAACTGCTTTGTGTTCTGTGAATTCATCTCACAGAGTTACAGCTTTCCCCTCCAGAAACCATTCACTAAGACTGTTCTTGTGGAATTTGTAAATGGATATTTGAAAGCCCATAGAAGCCTATGGTGAAAAAGAAAATATCCTCAAAGAAAATCGGAAGGAAGCTTTCTGAGAAACTGCTTTGTGATGTGTGACTTCCATGCACTGAGTTACTTCTGTATTACGTGGAGCTCTTTTCTAGCCTTATTTCAGTGGAATCTGAGAACTGATATTTCGGATCCCTTGGAAGACAATAGGGCCAAAGCAAGTATCCTGCGACCAAAATCAGATAGAAGCTTTCTGAGAAACTTCTTTGTGATGTGTGAATTCATCTCACAGAGTTACAGCTTTCCCCTCCAGAAGCCATTCCGTAACACTGTTCTTGTGGGATTTGCAAAGGGATATTTGGAGGCCCATAGAGGCCTATGGTGAAAAAGAAAATATCCTCAGATGAAAATGGAAAGAAGCTTTCTGAGAAACTGCTTTGTGATGTGTGACATCCACTCACTGAGTTTCAGCTGTATTTCGTGGAGCTGTTTGCTAGCCTTATTTCGGTGGAAACTGAGAACTGATATTTCGGATCCCTTGGAGGACTATAGGGCCAAAGGAAATATCCTCCGATCAAAATGAGGAAGAAGCTTTCTGACAAACTTCTTTGTGATCTGTGAATTCGTCTCACAGAGTTACAGCTTTCCTCTCATGAAGACTTTCGCTAAGACTGTTCTTGTGGAATTTGCACAGTGATATATGGAAGCCCATGGAGGGCTATGCTGAAAAGGGAAATATCCTCATATCAAAACGGGAAAGAAGCTTTCTGAGAAACTGCTTTGTGTTCTGTGAATTCATCTCACAGAGTTGCAGTTTTCACCTCCAGAAGCCGTTCGCTAACATTGTTCTCGTGGAATTTGCAAAGGGATATTTGGAAGCCCGTAGATGCCTATGGTGGAAAAGAATATATCCTCATAGGAAAATCGTAAAGAAGCTTTCTGAGAAACTACTTTGTGATGTGTGACTTCCACTCACGGAGTTACAGCTGTATTTCCTGGAGCGGGTTGCTAGCCTTATTTCTGTGGAATCTGAGACCTGATATTTCGGATCCCTTTGAAGACTATATGGCCAAAGGAAATATCCTCCGATAAAAATGATAAAGAAGCTTTCAGAGAAACTTCTTTGTGATATGTGAATTCATCTCACAGAGCTACAACTTTCCCCTGAAGAAGCCTTTCGCTAAGACTGTTCTTGTGGAATTTGCAAAGTGATATTTGGAAGCCCATAGAAGACTATGGTGAAAGGGGAAATATCCTCAGATGAACACTGGAGAGAAGCTTTCTGAGAAACTGCTTTGTGTTCTCTGAATTCACCTCACAGAATTACTGCTTTCCCCTCCAGAAGCCGTTCCCTAAGACTGTTCTTGTGGAATTTGCAAAGGGATATTTGGAAGCCCGTAGAGGCCTATGGTGAAAAATAAAATATCCTCAGATGAAAACAGGAAAGAAACTTTCTTAGAAATTGGTTTGTGATGTTGACTTCCACTCACTGAGTTAGAGCTGTAGTTCGTGGAGCTGTTTGCTAGCCTTATTTCTGTGTAATCTGAGAGTTGATATTTCGGATCCCTTTGAAGACTATAGAGACAAAAGATATATCCTCGGATCAGAATGAGAAAGAAGCTTTCTGAGAAACTTCTTGGTGATCTGTGAATTCATCTTATATTGTTACAGCTATCTCCTCAAGAAGCCTTTTGCTAAGATTTTTCTTGTGGAATTTGCAATGTGATATTTAGAAGCCCTTGGAGGGCTATGGTGAAAAGGGTAATATCCTCAGATCAAAACTTAAAAGAAGCTTTCTGAGAAACTGCTTTGTGTTCTGTGAATTCATCTCACAGAGTTACAGCTTTCCACTCCAGAAGCCGTTCTCTATGACTGCTCTTGTGGAATTTGTAAATGGATATTTGGAATCCCATAGAAGTCTATGGTGAAAAAGAAAATATCCTCATAGGAAAACCATAAAGAAGCTTTCTGAGAAACTGCTTTGTGATGTGTGACTTCCACTCACTGAGTAACAGCTGTATTTCATGGCGCTGTTTGCTAGCCTTATTTCTGTGGAATCTGAGAACTGATATTTCGGATCCCTTGGAAGACTATAGGTCCGAAGGAAATATCCTCCATTCAAAATGAGAAAGAAGCTTTCAGAGAAACTGCTGTGTGATCTGTGTGTTCGTCTCACAGAGTTACAGATTTCTTCTCAAGAAGCCTTTCGCTAAGACTGTTCTTGTGGAATTTGCAAAGTGATATTTGGAAGCCCATGGAGGGCTATTGTTAAAAGGTAAATATCCTCAGATCAAAACTGGAGAGAAGCTTTCTGAGAAACTGCTTTCTGTTCTGTGAATTCATCTCACAGAGTTACGGCTCTCCCTTCCAGAAGCCGATTGCTATCACTGTTGTTGTGGAATTTTCAGAGGGATATTTGGAAACCCATAGAGACCAACGGTGAGAAATCAAATATCCTCAGATGAAAACTGGAAAGAAGCTCTCTGAAGAAGTGCTTTGTGATGTGTCCCTTCCCCTCACTGAGTTACAGCTGCATTTCGTGGAGTTGTTTCATAGTCTTATTTCTGTGGAATCTGAGAACTGATATTTCGGATCCCTTGGCAGACTATAGGGCCAAAGGAAATATCCTCCGATCAAAATGAGGAAGAGGCCTTTTGAGAAACTTCTTTGAGATCTGTAAATTCGTATCACAGAGTTACAGCTTTCCTCTCAAGAAGACTTTCTCTAATACTTTTCTTGTGGAATTTGCAAAGTGATATTTGGAAGCCCATGGAGGGCTATGCTGAAAAGGGAAATATCCTCATATCAAAACTGGAAAGAAGCTTTCTGAGAAACTGCTTTGTGTTCTGTGAATTCATCTCACAGAGTTGCAGTTTTCCCGTCCAGAAGCCGTTCGCTAACACTGTTCTTGTGGAATTTGCAAAGGGATATTTGGAAGCCCATAGATGCCTATGGTGAAAAAGAATATATCCTCAGATGAAAACCAGAAAGAAGCTTTCTGAGAAACTGCTTTGTGATGTGTGACTTCCACTCACTGAGTTACAGCTGTATTTCATGGAGCTATTTGCTAGCCTTATTTCTGTGGAATCTGAGAACTGATAATTCGGATCCCTTGGAAGACTATAGGGCCAAAGGAAATATCCTCCAATCAAAATGAGAAAGGAGCTTTCTGAGAAACTTCTTTGTGATCTGTGAATTCGTCTCACAGAGGTACAGCTTTCGCCTCAAGAAGACTTTCGCTAAGACTGTTCTTGTGGTATTTGCAAAGTGATATTTGCAAGCCCATGGAGGGCTTTGGTGAAAAGGGAAATATCCTCAGATCAAAACTGGAAACAAGCTTTCTGAGAAACTGCTTTGTGTTCCGTGAATTCATCTCACAGAGTTACAGTTTTTCCTTCCAGAAGCTGTTCGCTAAGACTGTTCTTGTGGAATTTTAAATGGATATTTGGAATCCTATGGAGGCCCGTGGTGAAAAAGAATATATCCTCATAGGAAAATCGGAAAGAAGCTTTCTGAGAAACTATTTTGTGATGTGTGACTTCCACTCACAGAGTTACAGCTGTATTTCCTGGAGCGGGTTGCTAGCCTTATTTCTGTTTAATCTGAGACCTGATATTTCGGATCCCTTTGAAGACTATAGGACCAAAGGAAATATCCTCCAATCAAAATGAGAAAGAAGTTTTCTGAGAAACTTATTTGTGATCTGTGGATTCCTCTCACAGAGGTACAGCTTTCCCCTCAAGAAGCCTTTCGCTAAGACTGTTCTTGTGGAATTTGCAAAGTGATATTTGGAAGCCCATGGAGGGCAATGGTGAACAGGGAAATATCCTCAGATCAAAACTGGAAAGAAGCTTTCTGAGAAACTGCTTTGTGTTCTGTGAATTCATCTCAGAGAGATACAGCTTTCCGCTCCTGAAGCCGTTCGGTAACACTGTTATTGTCGAATTTGAAAATCGATATTTGGAAGCCCATAGAAGCCTATGGGGAAAAAGAAAATATCCTCATAGGAAAATCGGAAAGAAGCTTTCTGAGAAACTGCTTTCCGTACTGTGAATTCATCTCACAGAGTTGCAGCATTCCGCTCCAGAAGCCGTTCGCTAAGACTTTTCTTGTTTAATTTGTAAAGTCATATTTGGAAGCCCATGGAGGCCTACGGTGAAAAGGGAAATATCCTCAGATAAAAACTGGAAAGAATCTTTCTGAGAAACCGCTTTGTGTTCTGTGAATTCATCTCACAGAGTTACTGCTTTCCCTTCCAGAAGCCGTTTGCTAAGACTCTTCTTGTGGAATTTGCAAATTGATATTTGGAAGCCCATAGAGGCCTATGGTGAAAAAGAAAATATCCTCAGATGAAAACTGGAAAGAAGCTTTCTTGGAAACTGCTTTGTGATGTGTGACTTCCACTCAGGGAGTTACAGCTGTATTTCATGGAGCTGTTTGCTAGCCTTATTTCTGTGGAATCTGAGAACTGATATTTCGGATCCCTTGGAAGACTATAGGGCCAAATGAAATATCCTCCTATAAAAAAGAGAAAGAAACTTTCTGAGAAACTTCTTTGTGATCTGTGAATTCATTTCACAGAGTTACTACTTTCCCCTAAAGAAGCCTTTCTCTAAGACTGTTCTTGTGGAATTAGCAATGTGATATTTGGAAGCACATGGAGGGCTACGGTGAAAAGGGAAATATCCTCAGATCAAAACTGGAAAGAAGCTTTCTGAGAAACTGCTTTGTGTTCTGTGAATTCATCTCACAGAGTTACAGCTTTCCCCTCCAGAAGCCGTTCGCTAAGACTGTTCTTGTGGAATTTGCAAAGGGATATTTGGACGCCCTTAGAGGCCTGTGGTGAAAAAGAAAGCATCCTCAGATGAAAACTGGAAAGAAGCTTTCTGAGAAACTGCTTGGTGTTGTGTGACTTCCACTCTGTGAGTTACAACTGTATTTCGTGGAGCTGTTTGCTTGCCTTTTTTCTGTGGAATCTTAAAATTGATATTATGGACCCCTTTGAAGACTACAGGGCCAAAGGTAATATCCTCCGATGAAAATGAGAGAGAAGCTTTCGGAGAAACTTCTTTGTGATCTGTGAATTCATCTCACAGACTTACAGATTTCCCCTCAAGAAGTCTTTCGATAAGACTGTTCTTGTGTAATTTGCAAAGTGATATTTTTAAGCCCATGGCCGACTATGGTGAAAAGGGAAATATCCTCAGATAAATACTGGAAAGAAGCTGTCTGAGAAACTGCCTTGTGATGTGTGACTTCCACTCACGGAGTTACAGCTCTATTTCCTGGAGCTGTTTACTAGCCTTATTTCTGTGGAGTCGGAGAACTGATATTTCGGATCCCTCCGAAGACTATAGGGCCAAAGGAAATATCCTCCGATCAAAATGAGAAAGAAGCTTTCTGAGAAACTTCTTTGTGATCTGTGAATTCATCTCACAGGGTTACAGCTTTCCCCTCAAGAAGCCTTTTGCTAACACTGTTCTTCTGGAATTTGCAAAGTGATATTTGGAAGCCCATGGAGCACTATGGTGTAAAGGAAATATCCTCAGATCAATACTGGAAAGAAGCTTTCTGAGAAACTTCTTTGTGATCTGTGAATTCATCTCACAGACTTACAGATTTCCCCTCAAGAAGTCTTTCGATAAGACTGTTCTTGTGTAATTTGCAAAGTGATATTTTTAAGCCCATGGCCGACTATGGTGAAAAGGGAAATATCCTCAGATAAATACTGGAAAGAAGCTGTCTGAGAAACTGCCTTGTGATGTGTGACTTCCACTCACGGAGTTACAGCTCTATTTCCTGGAGCTGTTTACTAGCCTTATTTCTGTGGAGTCGGAGAACTGATATTTCGGATCCCTCCGAAGACTATAGGGCCAAAGGAAATATCCTCCGATCAAAATGAGAAAGAAGCTTTCTGAGAAACTTCTTTGTGATCTGTGAATTCATCTCACAGGGTTACAGCTTTCCCCTCAAGAAGCCTTTTGCTAACACTGTTCTTCTGGAATTTGCAAAGTGATATTTGGAAGCCCATGGAGCACTATGGTGTAAAGGAAATATCCTCAGATCAATACTGGAAAGAAGCTTTCTGAGAAACTTCTTTGTGATCTGTGAATTCATCTCACAGGGTTACAGCTTTCCTCTCAAGAAGCCTTTCGCTAACACTGTTCTTCTGGAATTTGCAAAGTGATATTTGGAAGCCCATGGAGCACTATGGTGTAAAGGAAATATCCTCAGATCAATACTGGAAAGAAGCTTTCTGAGAAACTGCTTTGTGTTCTGTGAATTCGTCTCACAGAGTTACAGCTTTCCCTTCCAGAAGCCGATCGCTAAGACGGTTCTTGTGGAATTTGCAAAGTGATATTTGGAAGCCCATGGAGGGCAATGGTGAAAAGGGAAATATCCTCAGATCAAAACTGGAAAGAAGCTTTCTGAGAAACAGCTTTGTGTTCTGTGAATTCATCTCACCGAGTTACAGCTTTCCCCTCCAAAATCCGTTCGCTATGACGGATCTTGTGGAATTTTCAAAGGGATATTTGGAAGCCTATAGATGCGTATGGCGAAAAAGAAAGTATCTTCAGATGAAAACTGGAAAAAAGCTTTCGGAGAAACTGCTTTGTGATGTGTGACTTCCACAAGCAGATTTATAGCTGTATTTTGTGAAGCTGTTTGCTAGCCTTATTTCTGTGGAATCTGACAACTGATATTTCGGATCCCTTGGAAGACTATCTGTCCAAAGGAAATATCCTCCGTTCAAAAGGAGAAAGAAGCTTTCTGAGAAACTTCTTTGTGATCTGTGAATTCATCTCACAGAGTTACAGCATTCCCCTCAAGAAGCCTTTCGCTAAGACTGTTCTTGTGGAATTTGTTAAGTGATATTTGGAAGCCCATGGAGGGCTCTGGTGTAAAGGGAAATATTCTCAGAACAAAACTGGAAAGAAGCTTTCTGAGAAATTGCTTTGTGTTCTGTGAATTCATCTAACAGAGTTACAGCTTTGCGTTCCAGAAACCGTTCACTAAGACTGTTCTTGTGGAATTTTCAAAGGGATATTTCGAAGCCCGAAGGGGCCTGTGGTGAAAAAGGAAATATCCTCAGATGAAAACTGGAAAGAAGCTTTCTGAGAAACTGCTTTGTGATGTTGATTTCCACTCACAGGGTTACAGCTGTAGTTCGTGGAGCTGTTTGCTAGCCTTATTTCTGTGGAATCTGAGAAATGATATTTCGGATCCCTTTTAAGACTATAGGGACAAAAGAAATATCCTCCGATCAGAATGAGAAAGAAGCTTTCTGAGAAACTTCTTCGTGATCTGTGAATTCATCTCACATTGTTACAGCTTTCCCCTCAAAAAGCCTTTCGCTAAGACTACTCTTGTGGAATTTGCAAAGTGATATTTGGAAGCCCAAGGATGGCTATGGTGAAAAGGGAAATATCCTCAGATGAAAACTGGAAAGAAGCTTTCAGAGAAACTTCTTTGTGATATGTGAATTCATCTCACAGAGCTATAGTTTTCCCCGGAAGAAGCCTTTTGCTAAGACTGTTCTTGTGGAATTTGCAAAGTGATATTTGGAAGCCGATAGTAGACTATGGTGAAAGGGGAAATATCCTCAGATGAACACTGGAAAGAAGCTTTCTGAGAAACTACTTTGTGTTCTGTGAATTCACCTCACAGAATTACTGCTTTCCTCTTCAGAAGCTGTTCGCTAAGACTGTTCTTGTGGAATTTGTAAATGGATATTTGGAAGCCCATAGAAGCCTATGGTGAAAAAGAAAATATCCTCATAGTAAAACTGGAAAGAAACTTTCTGAGAAACCTCTTTGTGATGTTTGACTTCCCCTCACGAAGTTACAGCTGTGTTTCATGGAGCTGTTTGCTAGTCTTACTTCTGTGGAATCTGAGAACTGATATTTGGAATCCCTTTGAAGACTATAGAGCCATAGGAAATATCCTCCAATCAAAGGGAGAAGGAAGCTTTCTGAGAAACTTTTTTGTGATCTGTGAATTCATCTCACAGCGTTACAGCTTTCCCCTCAATCAGCTTTTCACTAAGACTGTTCTTGTGGAATTTGCTAAGTGATATTTGGAAGCCCATAGAGTGTTATGGAGAAAAGTTAAATATCCTCAGATTAAAACTAGAAAGAAGATTTCTGAGAAACCAATTTGTTTTCTGTGAATTCATCTCACAGAGTCACTGCATTTCCCTTGAGAAGCCGTTCGCTAAGAGTGTTCTTATGGAATTTGCAAAGGGATATTTGGAAACCCATAGAGGCCTAAGGTGAAAAAGAAAATTTCCTCAGATGAAAACTGGAAAGAAGTTTTCTGAGAAACTGCTTTGTGATGTGTGAATTCCACTCACTGAGTTACAGCTGTATTTCGTGGAGCTCCTTGCTAGCCTTATTTCTGTGGAATCTGAGAACTGATATTTCAAATCTCTGTGTAGTGTATAGGGACAAAGAAAATATCCTCCGATCAAAAGGAGAAAAAAGCTTTCTGAGAAACTTCTTTGTGATCTGTGAATTCATCTCACAGAATTACAGCTTTCTCCTAAAGCAACTTTTCACTCAGACTGTTATTGTGGAATTTGCAAAGTGATATTTGGAAGCCCATGGAGGGCTATGGTGAAAAGGGAAATATCCACAGATCAAAACTCGAAAGAGGATTTCTGAGAAACTGCTTTGTGTTCTGTGAATTCATCTCCCAGAGTTACAGCTTTCTCCTCCAGAAGCCGTTCGCTGAGACTGTTCTTGAGAATTTTCAAAGGGATATTTGGAAGCCCATAGAGGCCTAAGGTGAAAAAGAAAATATCCTCAGATGAAAACTGGAAAGAAGCTTTCTGAGAAACTGCTTTGTGATGCGTGACTTCCACTAACTGAGTTACAGCTGTATATCGTGGACCAGTTTTCTACCCTTATTTCTGTGGAATCTGAGAACTGATATTTCGGATCCCTTGTTAGACTATAGGGGCAAAGCAAATATCCTTCGATCAAAATGAGAAAGAAGCTTTCTGAGAAACTGCTTTGTGTTCTGTGAATTCATCTATCAGAGTTACAGCTTTCCGCTCCAGAAGCCGTTTGCTAAGACTGGTCTGGTGGAATTTGTAAATGGATGTTTGGAAGCCCATAGAAGCCTATGGTGAAAAAGAAAATATCCTCATAGGAAAACCGGAAAGAAGATTTCTGAGAAACAGCTTTGCGATGTGCGACTTCCACTCACGGAGATACAGCTGTATTTCCTGGAGCGGGTTGCTAGCCTTATTTCTGTGGAATCTGAGACCTGATATTTCAGAAACCTTTGAAGACTATAGGGCCAATGGAAATATCCTCCGATCAAAATGAGAAAGAAGCTTTCTGAGAAACTGCTTTGTGATCTGTGAATTCATCTCACAGAGTTACAGCTCTCCCCTCAAGAAGGCTTTCGCTAAGACTGTTCTTGTGGAATTTGCAAAGTGATATTTGGAAGCCCATAGAGGACTATGGTGAAAAGGGAAATATTCTCAGATGAAAACAGGAAAGAAGCTTTCTGAGAAACTGCTTTGTGTTCTGTGAATACACCTCACAGAGTTACTGCTTTCCCTTCCAGTAGCCGTTCTCTAAGACTATTCTTGTGGAATTTGCAAAGGGATATTTGGAAGCCCATAGATTCCTATGGTGAAAAAGAAAATATCCTCAGATGATAACTGGAAAGAAGCTTTCTGAGAAACTGCTTTTTGATGTGTGACTTCCACTCACTGAGTTACAGCTATATGTCTGGAGCAGTTTGCTAGTCTTATTTCTGTGGAATCTGAGAACAGATATATCAGATCCCTTGGAAGACTATAGGACCAAAGGAAATATCCTCCGATCAAAATGAGAAAGAAGCTTTCTGAGAAATTTCTTTGTGATCTGTGAATTCATCTCACAGGGTTACAGCTTTCCCCTCAAGAAGCCTTTCCATAAGACTGTTCTTGTGGAATTTGCAAAGTTATATTTGGAAGCCCATGGAGGACTATGGTGAAAAGGGAAATATCCTCATATCAAAACTGGAAAGAAGCTTTCTGAGAAACCGCTTTGTGTTGCGTGAATTCATCTGACAGAGTTACTGCTTTCCCCTCCAGAAGCCGTTCTCTAAGACTGTTCTTGTGGAATTTGTAAATTGATATTTGGAAGCCCATAGAAGCCTTTGGTGAAAAAGAAAATATCCTCATAGGAAAACCGGAAAGAAGCTTTCTGAGAAACTTCTCTGTGATGTGTGACTTCCACTCACTGAGTTACAACTGCATTTCATGGAGCTGTTTGCTAGCCTTCTTTCTGTGGAGTCTGAGAGCTGATATTTCGCATCCCTTGGATGACTATAGGTCCAAAGGAAATATCCTCCGATCAAAATGAGAAAGAAACTTTCAGAGAAACTTCTTTGTGATCTGTGAATTCATCTCACAGAGTTACAGCTTTCCCCTCAAGAAGCCTTTTACAAAGACTGTTCTTGTGGAATTTGCAAAGTGATATTAGGAAGCCCATGGAGAGGTATGGTGAAAAGGGAAATATCCTCAGATCAAAACTGGAAAGAAGCTTTCTGAGAAACTGCTTCCTGTTCTGTGAATTCATCTCACAGACATACAGCTTTCCCCTCCAGAAGCCGTTCGCTAACACTGTTCTTGTGGAATTTGCAAAGGGATATTTGGAAACCCATAGAGGCCTATGGTGAAAAAGAAAATATCCTCAGATGAAAACTGTAAAGAAGTTTTCTGAGAAACTGCTTTGTGATGTGTGACTTCCACTCACTGAGTTACAGCTGTATTTCGAGGAGCTGTGTGTTAGCCTTATTTCTGTGGAATCTGAGAACTGATATTTCGGATCCCTTGGCAGTCTATAGGTCCAAAGGAAATATCCTCCGATCAAAATGAGAAAGAAGCTTTCTGAGAAACTTCTTTGTGATCTGTGAATTCATCTCACAGAGTTACAGCTTTCCCCTCAAGAAGCCTTTCGCCAAGACTGTTCATGTGGAATTTGCAAAGTTATATTTGAAGGCCCATGGAGGTCTGTGGTGAAAAGGGAAATATCCTTAGATGAAAACTGGATAGAAGCTTTCTGAGAAACCGCTTTGTGTTCTGGAATTCATCTCACAGATTTACTGCTTTCTCCTCTAGAAGCCACTTGCTAAGACTGTTCTTGTGGAATTTGCAAAGTGATATTTGGTAGCCCATAGAGGACTATGGTAAAAAGGGAGATATTCTCAGATGATAACTGGAAAGAAGCTTTCTGAGAAACTGCTTCATGTTCTGTGAATTCACCTCACAGAGTTACTGCCTTCCCCTCCAGAGGCTGTTCGCTAACACTGTTCTTGTGGAATTTGCAAAGGGATATTTGGAAGTCCATAGAGGCCTACGGTGAAAAAGAAAATATCCTCACATGAAAACAGGAAAGAAGCTTTCTGAGAAACTGCTTAGTGTTCCGAGAATTCATCTCACAGAGTTACAGTTTTCCCCTCCAGAAGCCGTTCGCTAACACTGTTGTCGTGGATTTTGCAAAGGGATATTTTGAAGCCCATAGAAGCATATGGTGAAAAAGAATATATCCTCTGATGAAACCGGAAAAAAACCTTCTGAGAAACTGCTTTGTGATGTGTGACTTCCACTCACTGAGTTACAGTTGTATTTCATGGAGCTGTTTGCTACCCTTATTTCTGTGGAATCTGAGAACTGATATTTCGGATCCCTTGGAAGACTATAGGGCCAAAGGGAATATCCTCCAATCAAAAGGAGAAAGAAGCTGTCTGAGAAACTTCTTTGTTATCTGTGAATTCATCTCACAGAGTTACAGGTTTCCCCTCAAGAAGCCTTTCGCCTAGACTGTTCTTGTGGAATTTGCAAAGCGTTATTTGGAAGTCCATGGAGGGCAATGGTGAAAAGGGAAATACCCTCAGAAGAAAACTGGAAAGAAGCTTTCTGAGAAACTGCTTTGTGTTCTGGGAATTCATCTTACAGAGTTACAGTTTTCCGCTCCAGAAGCCGTTCGCTAAGACTGTTCTTGTGGAATTTGCAAAGGGATATTTGGAAGCCCATAGAGGCCTATGGTGAAAAAGAAAATATCCTCAGATGAAAACTGGAAAGAAGCTTTCTGAGAAACTGCTTTGTGATGTGTGACTTCCACTCACGGAGTTACTGCTGTATTTCATGGAGCTGTTTGGTACCCCTATTTCTGTGGAATCTGAGAATTGATATTTCGGATCCCTTGGAAGACTATAGGGACAAAAGAAATATCTTCCCTTCAGAATTAGAAAGAAGCTTTCTGAGAAACTTCTTCGTGGTCCTTGAATTCAGCCCACATTGTTACAGAATTCCCCTCAAGAAGCCTTTCGCTAAGACTGTCCTTGTGGAATTTTCAAAGTGATATTTGGGAGCCCATAGAGGACTATGGTGAAAAGGACATATTCTAAGATTAAAACTGGAAAGAAGCTTTCTGAGAAACTTCTTTGGGTTCTGTGAATACACCTTACAGAGTTACAGCTTTCCCCTCGAGAAGCCGTTCGCTAAGACTGTTCTTGTGGAATTTGTAAATGGATATTTGAAGCCCATAGAAGCCTATGGTGAAAAAGAAAACATCCTCATAGGAAAACCGGAATGAAGCTTTCTGAGAAACTGCTTTGTGATGTGTGACTGCCACTCACTGAGTTACAGCTGTATTTTGTGGAGCTGTTTGCTAGCCTTATTTCTGTGGAATCTGATAACTGATATTTCAGATCCCTTGTAAGACTATAGGGACAAAAGAAATATCCTCCGTTCAGAATGAGAAAGAAGCTTTCTGAGAAACTTCTTCATGATCTTTGAATTCATCTCACATTGTTACAGCTTTCCCCTCAAGAAGCCTTTCGCTAAGACTGTTCTTGGGGAATTTGCAAAGTGATATTTGGAAGACCATGGAGGGCTATGGTCAAAAGGGAAATATCCTCACTTGAAAACTGAAAAGAAGCTTTCTGAGAAACTGCTTTGTGTTCTGTGAGTTCATCACACAGAGTTACAGCTTTCCGCTCTAGAAGCCGTTTGCTAAGAGTGGTCTTGTGGAATTTGTAAATGGATATTCAGCAACCCATACAAGTCTATGGTGTAAAAGAAAATATCCTCAGATGAAAACCGGAAAGAAGCTTTCTGAGAATCTGCTTTGTGATGTGTGACCTCCACTCACTGAGTTACAGCTGGATTTCATGGTGCTGTTTGCTATCCTTATTTCTGTGGAAACTGAGAACTGATTTTTCGGATCCCTTTGAAGGCTATAGGGCCAAAGGAAATATCCTCCAATCGAAATGGGAAAGAAGCTTTCTGAGAAACTTCTTTGTGATCTGTGAATTTATTTCAGAGTTACAGTTTTCTACTACAGAAGTTGTTCGCTAAGACTGTTCTTGTGGAATTTGCAAAGGGATATTTGGAAGCCCCTAGAGGCCTATGGTGAAAAAGAATATATCCTCAGATGAAAAATGGAAAGAAGCTTTCTGAGAAACTGGTTTGTGATGTGTGATTTCCACTCACTGAGTTACAGCTGTATTTCATGGAGCTGTTTGCTAGCCTTATTTCTGTGGAATCTGAGAGCTGATATTTCGGATCCCATGGAAGACAATAGGGCCAAAGCAAGTAACCTCTGACCCAAATGAGAAAGAAGCTTTCTGAGAAACTTCTTTGTGATCTGTGAATTCATCTCACAGAGTTACAGCTTTCCCCTCAAGAAGCCTTCCGCTGATGCTGTTCTTTTGGAATTTGCATAGTCACATTAGGAAGCCCGTGGAGGGCTATGGTGAAAACGGAAATATCCTCAGATAAAAACTGTAATGAAGCTTTCTGAGAAACTTCTTTGTGATCTGTGAATTCATCTAACGGAGTTACAGCTTTCCCCTCAAGAAGCCTTTCGCTAAGACTGTTCTTGTGTAATTTGCAAAATGCTATTTGGGAGCCTGTGTAGGGCTATGGTGAAAAGGGAAATATCCTCAGATAAAAACTGGAAAGAAGCTTTCTGAGAAACTTCTTTGGAAGCCCGTGGAGGGCTATGGTGAAAAGGGAAATATCCTCAGATAAAAACTGGAAAGAACCTTTCTGAGAAACTGCTTTGTATTCGGTGAATTCATCTCACAGACTTACACCTTTCCCTTCCAGAAGCCATTTGCTAAAACTGTCCTTGTGGAATTTGAAAAGGGATATTTGGAAGCCTGTAGAACCCTATGGTGAAAAAAAAAAATCCTCAGATGAAAGCTGGAAAGAAGCTTACTGAGAAACTGTTTTGTGATGTATGACTTCCACTCACTGAGTTACAGCTGTATTTCGTGGAGCTGTTTGCTAGCCTTATTTCTGTGGAATCTGAGAACTGATATTTCAGATCCCTTTGAAGACCTTAGGGTCAAAGGAAATATTCACCGATCAAAATAAGAAAGAAACTTTCTGAGAAACTTCTTTCTGATCTGTAAATTGATCTCACAGAGTTACAGCGTTCCCGTCCAGAAGCCGATCACTAAGAATGTTCTTGTGGAATATACAAAGGGTTATTTGGAAGCCCATAGAGGCCTATGGTGAAAAAGAAAATATACTCAGATGAAATCTGGAAAGAAGCTTTCTGAGAAATTGCTTTGCGATGTGTGATTTCCACTCTCTGAGTTACAATGGTATATCGTTGAGCTGTTTGCTAGCCTTTTTTCTGTGGAATATTAGTACTGATATTTTGGATCCCTTTGAAGACTCTAGGGCCAAGGGAAACGTCCTCTGATCAAAATGAGAAAGAAGCTTTCTGAGAAACTGCTTTTTGTTCTGTGAATTCATCTCACAGTGTTACAGCTTTCTCCTCCCGCAACCGTTCACTGATATTTTTCCTGTGGAATTTGCAAAGGGATATTTGGAAGCCCAGAGAGGCTGATGGTGAAAAAGAAAATATCCTCAGATGAAAACTGGAAAGAAGTTTTCTGAAAAACTGCTTTGTGATGTATGACTTCCATTCATTGAATTACATCTGTATTTCGTGGAGCTCTTTGCTAGTCTTATTTCAGTGGAATCTGAGAACTGTTATTTCGGATCCCTTTGAAGACTATAGGGCCAAAGCAAATATATTCCGATCAAAATCACAAAGAAGCTTTCTGAGAAACTTCTTTGTGATCTGTGAATTCATTTCACAGAGTTCCAGCTTTCCCCTCAAGAAGCCTTTCGCTAAGACTGTTCTTGTGGAATTTGCAAAGTGATATTTGGAAGCCCATGGAGGGCAATGGTGAAAAGGGAAATATCCTCAGATAAAAACTGGAAAGAAGCTTTCTGAGAAACTGCTTTTTGTTCTGTGAATTCACATCAAAGAGTTTTAGATTTCCCCACCAGAAACCGTTTGCTGAGACTGTTCTTGTGGAATTTGCAAAGTGATATTTCTAAGCCCATACAGGCCTATGGTAAAAAAGAAAATATCCTCTGATGAAAACTGGAAAGAAGCTTTCTGAGAAACTGCTTTGTAATGTGTGTCTTCCACTCACTGAGTTACACATGTATTTCGTGGAGCAGTTTGCTAGCCTTATTTCTGTGGAATCTGGGAACTGATATTTCGGATCACTTGGAAGACTATAGGGCCAAAGGAAATATCCTCCGTTCAAAATGAGATAGAAGCTTTCTGAGAAACTTCTTTGTGATCTGTGAATTCATCTCACAGAGGTACAGCTTTCTCCTAAAGAAACCTTTCGCTAAGACTGTTTTTGTGGAATTTTCAAAGTGATATTTGGAAGCCCATGGAGGGGTATGGTGAAAAGGGAAATATCCTCAGATCAAAACTGGAAAGAAGCTTTCTGAGAAACTGCTATGTGTTCTGTGAATTCATCTCACAGATTTACAGCTTTCCCCTCCCCAATCCGTTCGCTAAGACTGTTCTTGTGGAATTTGTAAAGGGATATTTGGAAGCCCATAGAGACCTATGGTGAAAAAGAAAATATCCTCAGATGAAAACTGGAAAGAAGCTTTGTGAGAAACTGCTTTTTGATGTGTGACTTCCACTCACTGAGTTACAGCTGTATATCATGAAGCTGTTTGTTAGCCTTATTCCTGTGGAATCTGAGATCTGATATTTCGGATCTCTTGGAAGGCTATAGGGCCAAAGCAAATATCCTCCGATCAAAATGAGAAAGAAGCTTTCTGAGAAACTTCTTTGTGATCTGTTAATTCATCTCACAACGTTATAGATTTCCCCTCAAGAAGACTTTCGCTAAGACTGTTCTTGTGGTATTGGCAAATTGATATTTTGAAGCCCATGGAGGGCTATGGTGAAAAAGAAATATCCTCAGATGAAAACTGGAAAGAAGCTTTCTGAGAAACTTGTTTGTGTTCTGTGAATTCATCTCACAGAGTTACAGCTTTCCTCTCCAGAAGCCGTTCGCTAAGAGTGTTCTTGTGGAAATTGCAAAGGGATATTTGGAAGCCCATAGTGGCCTAGGTTGAGAAAGGAAATATCCTCAAATGAAAACTGGAAAGAAGCTTTCTGAGAAACTGCTTTGTGATGTGTGACTTCCACTCACGGAGTTTCAGCGGTAATTCCTGGATCGGGTTGCTACCCTTATTTCTGTGGAATCTGAGACCTGATATTTTGGATACCTTTGAAGACTATAGGGCCAAAGGAAATATCCTCCGATCAAAAAGAGAAAGAAGCTTTTACAGAAACTTCTTTGTGATCTGTGAATTCTTCTCACAGAGTTCCAGCTTTCCCCTCAAAAAGCCTTTCGCTAAGACTCTTCTTGTGTAATTTGCAAAGTGATATTTGGAAACGCATGGAGGGCTAATGTGAAAAGGAAAATATTCTCAAATAAAAACTGAAAAGAAGCTTTTAGAGAAACTGCTTTGTGTTCTGTGAATTCATCTCTCAGACTTATAGCTTTCCAATCAATAAGCATTTCGCTAAGTCTGTTCTTGTGGAATTTGCAAAGTGATATTTCGAAGCCCATGGAGGGCTATGGTGAAAAAGAAAATATCCTCAGATAAAACCGAAAGGAAGCTTTCTGAGAAACTGCTTTGTGTTCTGTGAATTCATCTCACAGAGATACAGCTTTCCCCAAAAGAAGCCTTTCGCTAAGACTGTTCTTGTGGAATTTGCAAGTTGATATTACGAAGCCCATGGAGGGCTATGGTGAGAAGGGAAAGATCCTCAGATAAAAACTGGAAATAAGCTTTCTGAGAAACTTCTTTGTGATCTGTGAATTCATCTCACAGAGTTACATCTTTCCCCTCAAGAAGCCTTTCGCTAAGTCTGTTCTTTTGGAATTTGCATAGTGATATTTGGAAGCTCATGGAGGGCTCTGGTGAAAAGGGAAATCTCCTCAGATCAAAATTGGAAAGAAGCTTTCTGAGAAATTGCTTTGTGTTCTGTGAATTCATCTCACAGAGTTACAGCTTTCCCCTTCAGAAGTCGTTTGCAAAGACTGTTATTGTGGAATTTGCAAAGGTATATTTGGAAGCCCATAGACGACTATGGTGAAAAAGATATTATCCTCAGATGAAAACTGGAAAGAAGCTTTCTGAGTAACTGCTATGTGATGTGTGACATTCACTCACTGAGTTACAGCTGCGTGTCGTGGTGCTGTTTGCTCGCCTTATTTCTGTGGAATATCAGAACTGATATTTCGGATCCCTTTGAAGACCATAGTGCCAAAGGAAATATCCACCGATCAAAATGAGAAGGAAGGTTTCTGAGAAACTTCTTTTTGATCTGTGAATTCATCTCACGTTGTTACAGCTTTTCCCTCAAGAAGCCTTTCGCTAAGACTGTTCTTGTGGAATTTGCAAAGTGATATTTGGAAGCCCATTGACGGCTATGGTGAAAAGGGAAATATCCTCAGATACAAACTGGGAAAACGCTTTCTGAGAAACTGCTTTGTGTTCTGTGAATTCATCTCACAGAGTTACAGCTGTCCTCTCCCGAAGCCTTTCGCTAAGACTGTTCTTGTGGAATTTGCAAAGTGATATTTGGAAGCCCATTGACGGCTATGGTGAAAAGGGAAATATCCTCAGATACAAACTGGGAAGAAGCTTTCTGAGAAACTGCTTTGTGTTCTGTGAATTCATCTCACAGAGTTACAGCTGTCCTCTCCCGAAGCCGTTCGCTAAGACTGTTCTTGTGGAATTTGCAAAGGGATATTTGGAAGTCCATAGAGGCCTATGGTGAAAAAGAAAATATCCGCAGATGAAAGCTGGAAAGAAGGTTTCTGAGAAGCTGCTTTTTTAAGTGTGACTTCCACTCACTGAGATACAGCTGCATTTTTTGTAGCTGTTTGCTAGTCATATTTCTGCGGAATCTGAGAACTGATATTTCGGATCCCTTTGAACATATAAGTCCGAAGGAAATATCCTCTGATGAAAATGAGAAAGAAGCTGTCTGAGAAACTTCTTTGTGATCTGTGAATTCATCTCACAGAGTTACAGCTTTCCCCTCAAGAAGCCTTTCGCTAAGACTGTTCTTGTGGAATTTTCAAAGTGATATTTGGAAGCCAATGGAGATCTATATTGAGAAAGAAAATATCCTCAGATAAAAACTTGGAAGAAGCTTTCGTAGAAACCTCTTTGTGTTCTGTGAATTCATCTCACAGAGTTACAGCTTTCCGCTCCAGAAACCATTCGCTAAAACTGTTCTTGTGTAATTTGTAAATGGATATTGGAAGCCCATAGAAGCCTATGGTGAAAAAGAAAATACCCTCGTAGGAAAATCGGAAATAAGATTTCTGAGAAACTGCTTTGTGATGTTTGACTTCCACTCACGGAGTTACAGCTATATTTCCTGGAGCGGGTTGCAGCCTTATTTCTGTGGAATCTGAAAACTGATATTTCGGGTCTCTTTGATGACCATAGGGCCAAAGGAAATATCCACCGATCAAAATGAGAAGGAAGCTTTTTGAGAAACTTCTTTGTGATCTGTGAATTCATCTCACAGAGTTACAGCTTTCTCCTCAAGAAGCCTTTCGCTAAGACTGTTCTTGCGGAGTTTGCAAAGTGATATTTGGAATCCCATGGACGGCTATGAGAAAAGGGAAATATCCTCAGATACAAACTGGAAAGAAGCTTTCTGAGAAACTGCAATGTGTTCTCTGAATTCATCTCCCAGAGCTACAGCTATCCCCTCTAGAAGCTGTTTGCTAAGACTGTTATTGTGGAATTTGCATAGGTCTATTTGGAAGCCCGTAGAGACCTATAGTGAAAAAGAAAATATCCTCAGATGAAAACTGGAAAGAAGCTTTCTGAGTAACTGCTTTGTGATGTGTGACATTCACTCACTGATTTACAGCTGTATGTCGTTGTGCTGTTTGATAGCCTTATTTCTGTGGAATCTCAGAACTGATATTTCGGATCCCTTTGAAGACTATAAGGCCAAAGGAAATATCCTCCGAGGAAAATGAGAAAGAAGCTTTCACAGAAACTTCTTTGTGATCTGTGAATTCATCTCACAAAGGTACAGCTTTCCCCGCAAGAAGCATTTCGCTAAGACTGTTCTTGTGTAATTTGCAAGGTGATATTTGGAAGCCCATGGAGGGATATGGCGAAAAAGGAAATATCCTCAGATGAAAACTGGAAAGAAGCTTTCTGAGAAACTGCTCTTTGTTCTGTGAATTAATCTAACAGAGTTTCACCTTTCCCTTCAAGAAGCCTTTCGCTAAGACTGTTCTTGTGGAATGTGCAAAGTGATATTTGGAAGCCCATGGAGGGCTATGGTGAAAAGAGAAATATCCTCAGCTGAATCCTGGAAAGGAGCTTTCTGAGAAACTGCTTTGTGTTCTGTGAATTCACCTCACAGAGTTACAGCTTTCCCCTCTAGAAGCCGTTCGCTAAGACTGTTCTTGAGTAATTTGCAAAGGGATATATGGAAACCCTTAGAGGCCTATGGTGAAAAAGAAATTATCCTCAGATGAAAACTGGAAAGAAGTTTTCTCAGAAACTGCTTTCTAATGTGTGACTTCCACTCACTGAGTAAGAACTGTATTTCGTGGAGCTGTTTGCTAGCCTTATTTCTGTGGAATCTGAGAACTGATATTTCGAATTCCTTGGAAGACTATAGGGCCAAAGGAAATATCCTCCGATCAAAATGAGAAAGAAGCTTTCTGAGAAACTTCTTTGTGATCTGTGAATTCATCTCACAGATTTACAGCTCAGCCTTCAAAAAGCCTTTCGCTAAGACTGTTTTTGTGGAATTTCCAAAGTGTTATTTGGAAGCCCATGGAGGGCTATGGTGAAAAGGGAAATATCCTCAGATGAAAACTGGAAAGAAGCTTTCTGAGAAACTTCTTTGTGTTCTGTGAATTCAAGTCACATAGTTACAGCTCGCCATTTCAGAAGCCGTTCGCTAAGACTCTTCTTGTGGAATTTGCAAAGGGATATTTGGAAGCCCATAGAGGCCCATAGTGAAAAAGAAAATATCCGCAGATGAAAGCTGGAAAGAAGTTTCTGAGAAGCTGCTTTTTGATGTGTGACTTCCACTCACTGAGTTACAGCTGTATTTCGTGGAGCTGTTTGCTAGTCATATTTCTGTGGAATCTGAGATTTCATATTTTGGATCCCTTTGAACCTATAGGGGCAAAGGAAATATCCTCCGATGAAAATTAGAAAGAAGGTGTGTGAAAAACTTCTTTGTGATCTGTCAATTCATCTCACAGTGTTTTAGCTTTCCCCACAAGATGCCTTTAGCTAAGACTGTTCTTGTGGAATTTGCAAAGTGATATTTGGAAGCCCATGGAGGGATATGGTGAAAAAGGAAATATCCTCTGATGAAAACTGGAAAGAATCTTTCTGAGAAACTGCTTTTTGTTCTGTGAATTCATCTCATAGGGTTACAGCTTTCCCTTCCAGAAGCCGTTCACTAACACTGTTCCGTTGGAATTCACAAAGGGATATTTGGAAGCTCATAGTGTCTATGGAGAAAAACAAAATATCCTCAGATGAAAACTGGAAAGAAGCTTTCTGAGAAACTGCTTTGTGATGTGTGACATTCACTCACTGAGTTACAGCTGTATGTCGTGGTGCTGTTTGCTAGCCTTATTTCTGTGGAATCTCAGAACGGATATTTGGATCCCTTTTGAGACTATAGGGACAAAGCAAATATCCTCTGATCAAAATGAGAAAGAAGCTTCCTGAGAAACTTCTTTGTGATCCATGAATTCATCTCAGAGAGTTACTGCTTTCCCATCCTGAAGTCTTTTGTTAAGACTGTTCTTGTGGAACTTGCAAAGTGATATTTGGAAGTTCATGAAGGGCTACGGTGAAAAGGGAAATACTCTCAGATCAAAACTGGAAAGAAGCTTTCTGTTAAACTGCTTTGTGTTCTGTGAATTCAACTCACAGAGTTACAGCTTTCCACTACAGAAGCCGTTCGCTAAGACTGTTCTTGTGGAATTTGTAAATGGATATTTGGAAGTCCATAGAAGCCTAGGGTGAAAAAGAAAATATCCTCATAGGAAAACCGGAAAGTAGCCTTCTTGGAAACTGCTTTGTGATGTGTGACTTCCACTCAGGGAGTTACAGCTGTATTTCCTGGAGGGGGTTGCTGGCCTTATGTTTGTGGAATCTCAGAACTGATAATTCGGATACTTTTGAAGACTAGAGAGCCAAAGGAAATATCCTCCGATCAAAATGAGAAAGAAGCTTTCTGAGAAACTACTTTGTGATCTGTGAATTCATCTCACAGAGTTACAGCTTTCCCCTCAAGAAGCCTTTCGCTAAGACTGTTCTTGTGGAATTTACAAAGTGATATTTGGAAGCCCGAGGAGGGCTATGGTGAAAAGGGAAATATCCTCAGATCAAAACTGGAAAGAAGCTTTCTGAGAAACTGCTTTGTGTTCTGTGAATTCGTCTCACAGAGTTACAGCTTTCCCCTCCAGAAGCCATTCGCTACTACTGTTCTTGTGGAATTCGTAAATGGATATTTGGAAGCTCATAGAAGCCTATGGTGAAAATGAAAATATACTCAAAGAAAATCAGAAGGAAGCTTTCCAAGAAACTGCTTTGTGATGTGTGACTTCCATGCACTGCGTTACTTCTGTATTTCGTGGAGCTCTTTTCTAGCCTTATTTCAGTGGAATCTGAGAACTGATATTTCGGATCCCTTTGAAGAGTATAGGGCCAAAGCAGGTATCCTCCGACCAAAATCAGATAGAAGCTTTCTGAGAAACTTCTTTGTGATGTGTGAATTCATCTCACAGAGTTACAGCTTTCCCCTCAAGAAGCGTTTCGCTAAGACTGTTCTTGTGGAATTTGCAAAGTGATATTTGGAAGCCCATGGAGGGCTATTGTGAAAAGGAAAATATCCTGAGATAAAAACAGGAAAGAAGCTCTCTGAGAAACTGCTTTGGGTTTTGTGAATTCATCTCACAGGGTTACAGCTTTACCCTCAAGAAGCCTTTCGCTAAGAGTGTTCTTCTATGATTTGCATAGTGATATTTGGTAGCCATGGAGGGCTATGGTGAAAAGGAAAATATCCTCAGATAAAAACTGAAAAGAAGCTTTCTGAGAAACTGCTTTGTGTTGTGTGAAATCATCTCACAGTGTTACAGCTTTCCCCTCCATAAACCATTCGCTAAGACTGTTCTTGTGGAATTTGCAGAAGGATTGTTGGAAGCCCATAGAGGCCTATGGTGAAAAAGAAAATATCCTCAGATGAAAACTAGAAAGAAGCTTTCTGAGAAACTGCTTTGTGATGTGTGACTTCAACTCACTGAGCTACAGCTGTATGTCGTGGTTCTGTTTGCTAGCCTTATTTCTGGGGAATCTCAGAACTTGTATATCGGATCCCTTTGAAGACCATAGTGCCAAAGGAAATATCCACAGATCAAAATGAGAAAAAAGCTTTCTGAGAAAATTCTTTGTGATCTGTGAATTCATCTCACAGAGTTACACCTTTCCCCTCAAGAAACCTTTTGGTAAGACTGTTCTTGTGGAATTTGCAAAGTGATATTTCGAAGTCCAAGGAGGGCTATGGTGAAAAGGGAAATATCCTCAGATGAAAAATGGAAAGACGCTTTCTGAGAAACTGCTTTCTGTTCTGTGAATTCATCTCACAGAGTTACTGCTTTCCCCTCCAGAAGCCCTTCGCTAAGACTTTTCTTGTGGAATTTGAAAAGGGATATTTGGAAGCCCATAGAGGACTACCGTGAAAAAGAAAATATACTCAGATGAAAGCTGGAAAGAAGCTTTCTGAGAAACTGCTTTTTGATGTTTGACTTCCAGTCACTGAGTTACAGCTGTATATCGTGGAGCTGTTTGCTAGCCTTATTTCTGTGGAATCTGAGACCTGATATTTCCGATATCATTGAAGACTACAGGGAAAAGGAAATATCCTCCGATCAAAATGAGAAAGAAGCTTTCTGAGAAACTTCTTTGTGATCTGTGAATTCGTCTCACAGACTTACAGCTTTCCCCTGAAGAAGCCTTTCACTAACAATTTTCTTGTGGAATTTGCAAAGTGATATTTGGAAGCCCATGGAGGGCTATGTTTAAAAGGGAAATATCCTCAGATCAAAACTGGAAAGAAGCTTTCTGAGAAACTTCTTTGTGTTCTGTGAATTCATCTCACATAGTTACAGCTAGCCATTCCAAAAGTCGTTCGCTAAGACTGTTCTTGTGGAATTTGCAGAAGGATTGTTGGAAGCCCATAGAGGCCTATGGTGAAAAAGAAAATATCCTCAGATGAAAACTGGAAAGAAGATTTCTGAGAAGCTGCTTTTGGATGTGTGACTTCCACTCACTGAGTTACAGCTGTATTTGATGGAGTTGTTTGCTAGCCTTATTTCTGTGGAATCTGAGAACTGATATCTCGGATCCCTTGGAGCACAATAGGGCCAAAGCAAGTAGCCTCCGACCAAAATCAGAAAGGAGCTTTCTGAGAAACTTCTTTGTGATCTGTGAATTCATCTCACAGATTTACGGCTTTCCCCACAAGTAGCCTTTCGCTAAGACTGTTCTTGTGGAAACTGCAAAGTGATATTTGGAAGCCCATAGAGGGCTATTGTGAAAAGGGAAATATCCTCGGATCAAAACTGGAAAGAAGCCTTCTGAGAAACTGCTATGTGTTCTGTGAATTCATCTCACAGAGTTACAGCTTCCTCTCCAGAAGCCGTTCGCTAAGACTGTTCTTGTGGAATTTTTAAATGGATATTTGGAAACCCATAGAAGCCTATGTTGAAAAAGAAATTATCCTCATAGGAAAATCGGAAAGAAGCTTTCTGAGAAACTGCTTTGTGATGTGTGACTTAAACTCACGGAGTTACATCTGTATTTTCTGGAGCGGGTTGTTAGCCTTATTTCTGTGGAATCTGAGACCTGATATTTCGGATACCTTTGAAGATTCTAGGGCCATAGAAAATATCTTCTGATCAAAATGAGAAGAAGTTTTCACAGAAACATGTTTGTGATCTGTGAATTCATCTCACAGAGTTACAGCTTTCCTCTCAAGAAGCCTGTCGCTAATACTGTTCTTGTGGAATTTGCAAAGTGATATTTGGAAGCCCATGGAGGGCTATGGTGAAAAGGAAAATATCCTCACATAAAAACTGAAAAGAAGCTTTCTGAGAAACTGCTTTGTGTTCTGTTATTTCATCTCACAGAGTTACAGGTTTCCACTCCATAAACCATTCGCTAAGACTGTTCTTGTGGCGTTTGCAAAAGGATATTTCGAAGCCCATAGAGGCCTATTTTGAAAAGGAAAATAACCTCAGAGGAAAACTGGAAAGAAGCTTTCTGAGAAACTTCTTTGTGATCTGTGAATTCCACTCACTGAGTAACAACTGTATATCGTGGAGCTGCTTGCCAGCCTGTTTTCTGTGGTATTTCAGAACTGATATTTCGGATCCCTTTAAAGAGTATAGGGCCTAAGCATATATCCTCTGATGAAAATGAGAAAGAAGCTTTCTGAGAAACTTCTTTGTGATCTGTGAATTCATCTCACAGACTTACAGCTTTCCCCTCAAGAAGCCTTTCGCTAGGACTGTTTCTGTGGAATTTGCAAAGTGATATTTGGAAGCCCATGGAGGGCTATTGTGAAAAGGAAAATATTCTTAGATGAAAACTGGAAAGAAGCTTTCTGAGAAACCGCTTTGTGTTCTGTGAATTCATCTCACAGAGTTACAGGTTTCCCTTCCAGAAGCAGTTCGCAAAGACAGTTCTTGTGCAATTTTAAATGGATATTTGGAAGCCCATACAAGCCTATAGTGAATAGGAAAATATCCTCATAGGAAAATCGGAAAGAAGCTTTCTGAGAAAGTGCTTTGTGATGTGTGACTTCCACTCACGGATTTACAGCTGTATTTCCTGTAGCGGGTTGCTCGCCTTATTTCAGTGGAATCTGAGACCTGATATTTCAGATACCTTTGAAGGCTATAGGGTCAAAAGAAATATATTCCGATTAAAATGAGAAAGAAGCTTTCTGAGAAACTTCTTTGTGATCTGTGAATTCATCTCACAGAGGTGCAGCTTTCCCCTCAAGTAACCTTTCGCTAAGACTGTTCTTGTGGAATTTGCAAAGTGATATTTGGAAGCCCATAGAGGCCTATGGTGAAAAAGAAAATATCCTAAGATGAAAACTGGAAAGAAGCTTTCTGAGAAAGTGCTTTGTGATGTGTGACTTCCATGCACTGAGTTACATCTGTATTTCGTGTAGCTCTTTTCTAGCCTTATTTCAGTGGAATCTGAGAACTGATATTTCGGATCCCTTGGAAGACAATAGGGTCAAAGCAAGTATCCTCCGACCAAAATCAGAAAGAAGCTTTCTGAGAAACTCCTTTGTGATCTGTGAATTCATCTCACAGAGTTACAGCTGTCCCCTCAAGAAGTCTTTTGCTAAGACTGTTCTTGTGGAATTTGCAAAGTGATATTTGGAAGCCCTTGGAGGGCTATTGTGAAAAGGAAAAAATCCTCAGATAAAAGCTGAAAAGAAGTTTTCTGAGAAACTACTTTGTGTTCTGTGAATTCATCTCACAGAGTTACAAGTTTCTCCTCAAGAAGCCTTTCGCTAAGAGTGTTCTTGTATGATTTGCAAAGTCATATTTGGTAGTCCATGGAGGGCTATGGTGAAAAGGAAAATATCCTCAGATAAAATGTGAAAAGAAGCTTTCTGAGAAACTGTTGTGTTTTTTGTGAATTCATCTCACAGAGTTACAGCTTTCCCTTCCATAAACCATTCGCTAAGACTGTTCTTGTGGAATTTGCAAAAGGATATTTGGAAGCCAAAGAGGCCTATGGTGAAAAAGAAAATATCCTCAGATGAAAAGTAGAAAGAAGCTTTCTGAGAAACTGCTTTGTGATGTGTGACATCCACTCACTGAGCTACAGCTGTATGTCGTGGTTCTGTTTGCTAGCCTTATTTCTGTGGAATCTCAGAACTGATATCGGATCCCTTTGACGACCATAGAGCCAAAGGAAATATCCACCCATCAAAACGAGAAAGAAGCTTTCTGAGAAATTTCTTTGTGGTCTCTGAATTCATCTCACAGAGTTACAGCTTTTCCCACAGGAAACCCTTCGATAAGACTGTTCTTGTGGAATTTGCAAAGTGATATTTCGAAGTCCATGGAGAGCTATAGTGAAAAGGGAAATATCCTCAGATCAAAACTGGGAAGAAGCTTACTGAGAAACTGCTTTCTGTTCCGTGAATTCATCTCACAGAGCTACATCTTTCCCCTCCAGAAGCCGATCGCTGAGATTGTTGTTGTGGAATTTAAAGTGATATTTGGAAGCCCTTAGAGGCTGATGGTGAAAAAGAAAATATCCTGAGATGAAAACTGGATAGAAGCTTTCGGAAAAACTGCTTTGTGATGTGTGACTTCCAGTCCCTGAGTTACAGCTGTATTTCGTGGAGCTGTTTGCTAGCCATATTTCTGTGGAATCTGAGAACTGATATTTTGGATCCCTTGGAAGACTATAGGGCCAAAGAAAATATCCTCCGATCTAAATGAGAATGACGCTTTCAGAGAAACTTCTTTGTGATCTGTGAATTCACCTCACAGAGTTACAGCTTTCCCCTCAAGAAGCCTTTCACTAAGACTGTTCTGTGCAATTTGCAAAGGGATATTTGGAAGCCCGTAGAGGCCTATGTTGAAGAAGAAAATATCCTCAGATGAAAACTGGAAAGAAGCTTTCTGAGAAACTGCTTTCTGATGTATGACTTCCTGTCACTGAGTTACAGCTGTAGTTTGTGCAGCTGTTTGCTAGCCTTATTTCTGTGTAATCTGAGAACTGATATTTCGGATCCCTTTGAAGACTATAGGGCCCAAAGAAATATCCTCCGATCAGAATGAGAAAAAAGCTTTCTGAGAAACTTTTTTGTGATCCGTGAATTCATCTCACATTGTTACAGCTGTCCCCTCAAGATGCCTTTAGCTAAGACTATTCTTGTGGAATTTGCAAAGTGATATTTGGAAGATCATGGAGGGCTATGTTGAAAAGAGAAATATCCACAGATTCAATCTGGAGAGAAGCTTTCTGAGAAACTGCTTTTTGTTTTGTGAATTCATCTGATTGAGTTACAGCTTTCCCCTCCAGAAGCCGTTCTCTGAGATTGTTCTTGTGGAATTTGCAATGGGATATTTAGAAGCCCATAGAGGCCTATGGTGAAAATGAAAATATCCACAGTTGAAAACTTGATAGAAACTTTCTTAGAAACTGCTTTGTGATGTTTGACTTCCACTCACTGAGTTACAGCTGTATTTCGTGGAGCTGTTTGCTAGCCTTATGTCTGTGGAATTTGATAACTGATAATTCAGATCCCTTTGAAGACGATAGGGCCAAAGGATATATCCTCCGATCAAAATGGGAAAGAAGCTTTCTGAGAAACTTCTTTGTGAACTGTGAATTCATCTCACAGAGTTATAGCTTTCCCATCAAGCAGCTTTTCACTAAGTGTGTTCTTCTGGAATTTGCTAAGTGATATTTGGAAGCCCATGGAGAGCTATGGATAAAAGTTAAATATCCTCACATTAAACCTGGAAAGAAGCTTTCTGGGAAACAGATTTATGTTCTGTGAATTCATCTCACAGAGTTACAGCTTTCCCCTCCAGAAGCCGTTCGCTAAGACTGTTCTTGGGAATTTGCAAAGTTATATTTGGAAACCCATGGAGGGCTATTGTGAAAAGGGTAATACCCTCAGATCAAAACTGGAAAGAAGCTTTCTGAAAATCTGCTTTCTGTTCTGTGAATTCATCTCACAGATCTACAGCTTTCCCCTCCAGAAGCCGTTCGCTAAGACTGTTATTGTGGAATTTGTAAATGGATATTTGGAAGCCCATAGAAGCCTACGGTGAAAAAGAAAATATCCTCATCGGAAAACCGAGAAGAAGATTTGTGAGAAACGGCTTTGTGATGTGTGACTTCCACTCACAGAGTTACAGCTGTATATTCTGGAGCGGGTTGCTAGCGTTATTTCTGTGGAATCTGAGACCTGATATTTCGGATACCTTTGAAGACTATAGGGCCAAAGGAAATATCCTCCGATCAAAATGAGAAAGAAGCTCTCAGAGAAACTTATGTGTGATCTGTGAATTCATCTCACAGAGTTACAACTTTGCCCTCAAGAATCCTTTCATTAAGACTGTTC
This sequence comes from Macaca nemestrina, assembly GCF_043159975.1. Lineage (NCBI taxonomy): Eukaryota > Metazoa > Chordata > Mammalia > Primates > Cercopithecidae > Macaca > Macaca nemestrina. The sequence continues at coordinate 75,211,848 of NC_092126.1, forward strand.
TTGTCGAATTCGCAAAGTGATATTTGGAAGCCCATGGAGGGCTATGGTGAAAAGGGATATATCCTGAGATCAAAACTGGAAAGAAGCTTTCTGAGAAACTGCTTTCTGTTCTTTGCATTCATCCCACAGAGTTACAGCTCTCTGCTCGAGAAGCCGTTCGCTAAGACTGTTCTTATGGAATTTGTAAATGGATATTTGGAAGCCCATAGAAGCCTATGGTGAAAAAGAGTATATCCTCATGGGAAAACCTAAAAGAAGCTTTCTGAGAAACTGCTTTGTGATGTGTGACTTCCACACACTGGGTTACAGCAGTATTTCATGGAGCTGTTTGCTAGCCTTATTTCTGTGGTATCTGAGAGCTGATATTTCAGATCCCTTGGGAGTCTATAGGGCCAAAGGTAATATCCTCCGATCAAAATGAGAAAGAAGCTCTCTGAGAAACTTCTTTGTGATCTGTGAATTCATCTCACAGGGTTACAGCTTTCCCCTCAAGAAGCCTTTCGCTAAGATTGTTCTTGTGGAATTTGCAAAATGACATTTGGAAGCCCATGGAGGGCTATGGTGAAAAGTGAAATATCATCAGATGAAAACTGGAAAGAAGCTTTCTGAGAAACTGCTTTCTTTTCCGTGAATTCGTCTTACAGAGTTACAGCTTTCCCCTCCAGAAGCTGTTCGCTAAGGCTGTTGTTGTGGAATTTCCAAAGGGATATTTGGAAGTCCATAGATGCCTACGGTGAAAAAGAAAATGTATTCACATGAAAACTGGAAAGAACATTTCTGAGAAACTGCTTTGTGATGTGTAACTTCCACTCACGGAATTACAGCTGTATTTCGTGGTGCCATTTGCTAGCCTTATTTCTGTGGAATCTGAGAACTGATATTTGGGATCCCTTTGGAAGACTATAGGGCCAAAGGAAATATCCTCCGATCAAAATGAGAAAGAAGCTTTCTGAGAAACTTCTTTGTGATCTGTGAATTCATCTCACAGAGTTACAGCTTTCCCCTCAAGAAACCTTTCGCTAATACTGTTCTTGTGGAATTTCCAAAGTGATATTTGGAAGCCCATGGAAGCCTATGGTGGAAAGGGAAATATCTTCACATCATAACTGGAAAGAAGCTTTTGAGAAACTGCTTTGTGTTCTGTGATTTCATCTCACAGAATTACAGTTTTCCCCTCCAGAAGGGGTTCGCTAACACTTTTATCGTGGAATTTGCAAAGGGATATTTGGAAACCATTAGAGGCCTATGGTGAAAAAGAATATATCCTCAGATGAAAACCAGAAAGAAGCTTTCTGAGAAACTGCTTTGTGATGAGTGACTTCCACTCACTGATTTACAGCTGTATTTCGTGGAGCTCTTTGCTAGCCTTATTTCTTTTGAATCTGAGAACTGATATTTCGGATCACTTGGAAGAGTATAGGGCCAAAGGAAATATCCTCCAATCAAAATGAGTAAGAAGCTTTCTGAGAAACTTCTTTGTGTTCTGTGAAGTCATCTCACAGAGTTACAGCTTTCCCCTCAAGAAGCCTTTCACTAAGATTGTTCTTGTGGAATTTGCAAAATGACATTTGGAAGCCCATGGAGGGCTATGGTGAAAAGGGAAATATCATCAGATGAAAACTGGAAAGAAGCTTTCTGAGAAACTGCTTTCTTTTCCGTGAATTCGTCTTACAGAGTTACAGCTTTCCCCTCCAGAAGCTGTTCGCTAAGGCTGTTGTTGTGGAATTTCCAAAGGGATATTTGGAAGTCCATAGATGCCTACGGTGAAAAAGAAAATGTATTCAGATGAAAACTGGAAAGAACATTTCTGAGAAACTGCTTTGTGATGTGTAACTTCCACTCACGGAGTTACAGCTGTATATCATGGTGCCATTTGCTAGCCTTATTTCTGTGGAATCTGAGAACTGATATTTGGGATCCCTTTGGAAGACTATAGGGCCAAAGGAAATATCCTCCGATCAAAATGAGAAAGAAGCTTTCTGAGAAACTTCTTTGTGATCTGTGAATTCATCTCACAGAGTTACAGCTTTCCCCTCAAGAAACCTTTCGCTAATACTGTTCTTGTGGAATTTCCAAAGTGATATTTGGAAGCCCATGGAAGCCTATGGTGGAAAGGGAAATATCTTCACATCATAACTGGAAAGAAGCTTTTGAGAAACTGCTTTGTGTTCTGTGATTTCATCTCACAGAATTACAGTTTTCCCCTCCAGAAGGGGTTCGCTAACACTTTTATCGTGGAATTTGCAAAGGGATATTTGGAAACCATTAGAGGCCTATGGTGAAAAAGAATATATCCTCAGATGAAAACCAGAAAGAAGCTTTCTGAGAAACTGCTTTGTGATGAGTGACTTCCACTCACTGATTTACAGCTGTATTTCGTGGAGCTCTTTGCTAGCCTTATTTCTTTTGAATCTGAGAACTGATATTTCGGATCACTTGGAAGAGTATAGGGCCAAAGGAAATATCCTCCAATCAAAATGAGTAAGAAGCTTTCTGAGAAACTTCTTTGTGTTCTGTGAAGTCATCTCACAGAGTTACAGCTTTCCCCTCAAGAAGCCTTTCACTAAGATTGTTCTTGTGGAATTTGCAAAATGACATTTGGAAGCCCATGGAGGGCTATGGTGAAAAGGGAAATATCATCAGATGAAAACTGGAAAGAAGCTTTCTGAGAAACTGCTTTCTTTTCCCTGAATTCGTCTTACAGAGTTACAGTTTTCCCCTCCAGAAGCTGTTCGCTAAGGCTGTTGTTGTGGAATTTCCAAAGGGATATTTGGAAGTCCATAGATGCCTACGGTGAAAAAGAAAATGTATTCAGATGAAAACTGGAAAGAACATTTCTGAGAAACTGCTTTGTGATGTGTAACTTCCACTCACGGAGTTACAGCTGTATATCATGGTGCCATTTGCTAGCCTTATTTCTGTGGAATCTGAGAACTGATATTTGGGATCCCTTTGGAAGACTATAGGGCCAAAGGAAATATCCTCCGATCAAAATGAGAAAGAAGCTTTCTGAGAAACTTCTTTGTGATCTGTGAATTCATCTCACAGAGTTACAGCTTTCCCCTCAAGAAACCTTTCGCTAATACTGTTCTTGTGGAATTTCCAAAGTGATATTTGGAAGCCCATGGAAGCCTATGGTGGAAAGGGAAATATCTTCACATCATAACTGGAAAGAAGCTTTTGAGAAACTGCTTTGTGTTCTGTGATTTCATCTCACAGAATTACAGTTTTCCCCTCCAGAAGGGGTTCGCTAACACTTTTATCGTGGAATTTGCAAAGGGATATTTGGAAACCATTAGAGGCCTATGGTGAAAAAGAATATATCCTCAGATGAAAACCAGAAAGAAGCTTTCTGAGAAACTGCTTTGTGATGAGTGACTTCCACTCACTGATTTACAGCTGTATTTCGTGGAGCTCTTTGCTAGCCTTATTTCTTTTGAATCTGAGAACTGATATTTCGGATCACTTGGAAGAGTATAGGGCCAAAGGAAATATCCTCCAATCAAAATGAGTAAGAAGCTTTCTGAGAAACTTCTTTGTGTTCTGTGAAGTCATCTCACAGAGTTACAGCTTTCCCCTCAAGAAGCCTTTCGCTAAGATTGTTCTTGTGGAATTTGCAAAATGACATTTGGAAGCCCATGGAGGGCTATGGTGAAAAGGGAAATATCATCAGATGAAAACTGGAAAGAAGCTTTCTGAGAAACTGCTTTCTTTTCCGTGAATTCGTCTTACAGAGTTACAGCTTTCCCCTCCAGAAGCTGTTCGCTAAGGCTGTTGTTGTGGAATTTCCAAAGGGATATTTGGAAGTCCATAGATGCCTACGGTGAAAAAGAAAATGTATTCAGATGAAAACTGGAAAGAACATTTCTGAGAAACTGCTTTGTGATGTGTAACTTCCACTCACGGAGTTACAGCTGTATATCATGGTGCCATTTGCTAGCCTTATTTCTGTGGAATCTGAGAACTGATATTTGGGATCCCTTTGGAAGACTATAGGGCCAAAGGAAATATCCTCCGATCAAAATGAGAAAGAAGCTTTCTGAGAAACTTCTTTGTGATCTGTGAATTCATCTCACAGAGTTACAGCTTTCCCCTCAAGAAACCTTTCGCTAATACTGTTCTTGTGGAATTTCCAAAGTGATATTTGGAAGCCCATGGAAGCCTATGGTGGAAAGGGAAATATCTTCACATCATAACTGGAAAGAAGCTTTTGAGAAACTGCTTTGTGTTCTGTGATTTCATCTCACAGAATTACAGTTTTCCCCTCCAGAAGGGGTTCGCTAACACTTTTATCGTGGAATTTGCAAAGGGATATTTGGAAACCATTAGAGGCCTATGGTGAAAAAGAATATATCCTCAGATGAAAACCAGAAAGAAGCTTTCTGAGAAACTGCTTTGTGATGAGTGACTTCCACTCACTGATTTACAGCTGTATTTCGTGGAGCTCTTTGCTAGCCTTATTTCTTTTGAATCTGAGAACTGATATTTCGGATCACTTGGAAGAGTATAGGGCCAAAGGAAATATCCTCCAATCAAAATGAGTAAGAAGTTTTCTGAGAAACTTCTTTGTGATCTCTGAATTCACCTCACAGAGTTACAGCTTTCCCCTCAAGAAGCCTTTCGCTAAGACTGTTCTTGTTGTATTGGCACAGTGATATTTGGAAGCCCATGGAGGGCAATGGTGAAAAGGGAAATATCCTCAGATCAAAACTGGAAAGAAGCTTTCTGATAAACTGCTTTCTCTTCTGTGAATTCATCTCACAGTGTACAGCTTTGTATTCCAGAAGCCGTTCGCTAAGATTGTTCTTGGGGAATTTGTAAATGCATATTTGGAAGCCCATAGAAGCCTATGGGGAAAAAGACAATATCCTCATAGGAAAATCGGAAGAAGTTTTCTGAGACACTGCTTTGTGATGTGTGACTTCCACTCACGGAGTTACAGCTGTATTTCCTGGTACGGGTTGCTAGCTTATTTCTGTGGAATCTGAGACCTGATATTTCGGATCCGTTTGAAGACTATAGGGCCAAAGGAAATATCCTCCGATCAAAATGAGAAAGAACCTTTCTGAGAAACTTCTTTGTGATCTGTGAATTCATCTCACAGAGTTACAGCATTCCTCTCAAGAAGTCTTTCGCTATGACTGTTCTTGTGGAATTTGCAAAGTGATATTTGGAAGCCCTTAGAGGACTATGGTGAAAAGGGAAATATCTTCAGATAAAAACAGGAAAGAAGCTTTCTCAGAAACTGCTTTCTGTTCGGTGAATTCATCTCACAGAATTCCAGCTTTCCACTCCAGAAGCCTTTCGCTACGACTAGTCTGGTGGAATTTGTAAATGGATATTTGGAAGCCCATAGAAGCCTATGGTGAACAAGAAAATATCCTCATAGGAAATCCGGAAAGAAGCTTTCTGAGAAACTTCTCTGTGATGTGTGACTTCCACTCACTGAGTTACAGCTGCATTTCGTGAGGCTGTTTGCTAGCCTTATTTCTGTGGAATCTGAGAGCTGATATTTCGGATCCCTTGGATGACAACAGGTCCAAAGGAAATATCCTCCGATCAAAATGAGAAAGAAGCTTTCTGAGAAACTTCTTTGTGATCTGTGAATTCATCTCACAGAGTTACAGCTTTCCCCTCAAAAGCCTTTTACTAAGACTGTACTTGTGGAATTTGCAAAGTGATATTTGGAAGCCCATGGAGGGGTATGGTGAAAAGGGAAATATCCTCAGATCAATACTGGAAAGAAGCTTTCTGAGAAACTGCTTCCTGATCTGTGAATTCATCTCACAGAGATACAGCTTTCCCCTCCAGAAGCCGTTCGCTAACACTCTTCTTGTGGAATTTGCAAAGGGATATTTTTAAGCCCGTAAAGGCCTATGGTGAAAAAGAAAATATCCTCAGATGAAAACTGTAAAGAAGCTTTCTGAGAAATTGCTTTGTGATGTGTGACTTCCACTCACTGAGTTACAGCTGTATTTCGAGGAGCTATTTGCTAGCCTTATTTCTGTGAAATCTGAGAACTGATATTCCGGAACCCTTTGAAGTCTATAGGTCCAAAGGAAATATCCTCCGATCAAAATGAGAAAGAAGCTTTCTGAGAAACTTCTTTGTGATCTGTGAATTCATCTCACAGAGTTACAGCTTTCCCCTCAAGAAGCCTTTCGCTAAGACTGTTCTTGTGGAATTTGCAAAGTTATATTTGGAGGCCCATGGAGGTCTGTGGTGAAAAGGAAAATATCCTCGGATGAAAACTGGAAAGAAGCTTTCTGAGAAACCGCTTTGTGTTCTGGAATTCATCTCACAGATTTACTGCTTTCTCCTCTAGAAGCCTTTTGCTAAGACTGTTCTTGTGGAATTTGCAGAGGGATATTTGGAAGCCCTTAGAAGCCTATGGTGAAAAAGAAAATATCCTCAGATAAAAACTGGAAAGAAGCTTTCTGAGAAACTACTTTGTGATGTGTGACTTCCACGCACTGAGTTACAGCTGTATTTCGAGGAGCTATTTGCTAGCCTTATTTCTGTGAAATCTGAGAACTGATATTCCGGAACCCTTTGAAGTCTATAGGTCCAAAGGAAATATCCTCCGATCAAAATGAGAAAGAAGCTTTCTGAGAAACTTCTTTGTGATCTGTGAATTCATCTCACAGAGTTACAGCTTTCCCCTCAAGAAGCCTTTCGCTAAGACTTTTCTTGTGGAATTTGCAAAGTTATATTTGGAGGCCCATGGAGGTCTGTGGTGAAAAGGAAAATATCCTCGGATGAAAACTGGAAAGAAGCTTTCTGAGAAACCGCTTTGTGTTCTGGAATTCATCTCACAGATTTACTGCTTTCTCCTCTAGAAGCCTTTTGCTAAGACTGTTCTTGTGGAATTTGCAGAGGGATATTTGGAAGCCCTTAGAAGCCTATGGTGAAAAAGAAAATATCCTCAGATAAAAACTGGAAAGAAGCTTTCTGAGAAACTACTTTGTGATGTGTGACTTCCAAGCACTGAGTTACAGCTGTATTTCATGGAGCTGTTTGCTAGCCTTATTTCTGTGGAATCTAAGAGCTGATATTTTGGATCCCTTGGAAGACTATAGGTACAAAGGAAATATCCTCCGATCAAAATGAGAAAGAAGCTTTCTGAGAAACTTCTTTGTGATCTGTGAATTCATCTCATAGAGTTACAGCTTTCCCCTCAAGAGGCCTTTCGCTAAGACTGTTCTTGTGGAATTTGCAAAGTGATATTTGGAAGCCCATAGAGGACTCTGGTAAAAAGGGGGATATTCTCAGATGAAAACTGTAAAGAAGCTTTCTGAGGAACTGCTTCGTGTTCTGTGAATTCACCTCACAGAGTTACTGCCATCCCCCCCAGAAGCCGTTCTCTAAGACTCTTCTTCCGGAATTTGCAAAGGGATATTTGGAAGTCCATAGAGGCCTACGGTAAAAAAGAAAATATCCTCACATGAAAACAGGAAAGAAGCTTTCTGAGAAACTGCTTTGTGATGTGTGACTTCCACTTACTGAGTTACAGCTGTATTTCGTGGGGCTGTTTGCTAGCCTTATTTCTGAGCATTCAGAGAACTGATATTTCCGATCCCTTGGAAGACTATACGTCCAAAGGAAATATCCTCCAATCAAAATTAGAAAGAAGCTTTCTGAGAAACTTCTTTGTGATCTGTGAATTCATCTCACAGAGATACAGCTTTCCCCTAAAGAAATCTTTCGCTAAGAATGTTCTTGTGGAATTTGCAAAGTGATATTTGGAAGCCCATGGAGGGCTACGGTGAAAAGGGAAATATCCTCAGATCAAAACTGGAAAGAAGCTTTCTGAGAAACTGCTTTCTGTTCGGTGAATTCATCTCACACTTACAGCTTTCCGCTCCAGAAGCCATTCGCTAAGACTGTTCTTGTGGAATTTGTAAATGGATATTTTGAAGCCCATAGAGGCCTGTGGTGAAAAAGAAAATATCCTCATAGGAAAACAGAAAGAAGCTTTCTGAAAAACTGCTTTGTGATGTGTGAGTTCCACTCACTGAGTTACAAGTGTATTTCGTGGAGCTGTTTTCTAGCCTTATTTCTGTGGAATATGAGAGCTGATATTTCGGATCCCTTGGTAGACTATAGGGCCAAAGGGAATATCCTCCGATCAAAATGAAAAAGAAGCTTTCTGAGAATCTTCTTTGTGATCTGTGAATTCATCTCACAGTGTTATATCTTTCCCCTCCAGAAGCCTTTCCCTAAGACTGTTCTTGTGGAATTTGCAAAGTGATATTCGGAAGCCCGTGGAGGGCTGTGGTGAAAAGGGAAATATCCTCAGATAAAAACTCTAAAGAAGCTTTCTGACATATCGCTTTGTGTTCTGGAATTCATCTCACAGAGTTACTGCTTTCCCCTCCAGAAGCCGTTTGCTAAGACTGTTCCTGTGGAATTTGCAAAGGGATATTTGGAAGCACATAGATGCCAATGGTGAAAAAGAAAATATCTCAGATGAAAGCTGGAAAGAAGCTTTCTGAGAAACTGCTTCGTGAGGTGTGACTTCCACTAACTGAGTTACAGCTGTATATAATGAAGCTGTTTTCTAGCCTTATTTTTGTGGAATCTGAGAAGTGATATTTCCGAACCCTTGTTAGACTATAGGGCCAAAGCAAATATCCTTCGATCAAAATGCGAAAGAAGCTTTCTGAGAAACTTCTTTGTGATCTGTGGATTCATCTCACAGAGTTACAGCTTTCCGCTCCAGAAGGCGTTCGCTAAGACTGTTTTTGTGGAATTTGCAAAGGGATATTTTGAAGCCCTTAGAGGCCTATTGTGAAAAAGAAAATATCCCCAGATGAAAAGTAGAAAAAACTTTTTGAGAAACTGCTCTGTGATTTGTGACTTCCACTCACTGAGTTACAGCTGTATTTCGTGGAGCTGTTTGCTAGCCTTATTTCTGGGGAATCTGAGACCTGATATTTTGAATCCATGTGAAGATTATAGGGCCAAAGGAAATATCTTCCGATCAAAAGGAGAAAGAAGCTTTCTGAGAAAGATCTTTGTGATCTGTGAATTCATCTCACAGAGTTACAGCTTTTCCCTAAAGCAGCTTTTCACTAAGACTGTTCTTGTGGAATTTGCAAAGTGATATTTGGAAGCCCATGGAGGGCTATGGTGAAAAGGGAAATATCCTCAGATCAAAACTGGAAAGAAGCTTTCTGAGAAAGTGCTTTGTGTTCTGTCAATTCATCTCACAGAGTTACATCTTTCTACTCCAAAAGCCGTTCGCTAAAAGTGTTCATGTGGAATTGGCAAAGGGATATTTGGAAGCCCATAGAGGCCTATGGTGAAAAAGAAAATATTCTCAAATGAAAACTGGAAAGAAGCTTTCTGAGGAAACAGTTTGTGATGTGTGTCTTCCACTTACTGAGTAACAGCTGTATATTGTGTTGTTGTTTTCTAGCCTTATTTCTGTGGAATCTGAGAACTGATATTTCGGATCCCTTGTTAGACTATTGGGCCAAAGGAAATATCCTTCGATCAAAATGAGAAAGAAGCTTCCTGAGAAACTTCTTTGTGATCTGTGAATTCATCTCACAGAGTTACAGCCTTCCCCTCAAGCAGCATTTCACGAAGACTGTTCTTGTGAAATTTGCCAAGTGATATTTGGAAGCCCATGGAGGGCTGTGGTAAAAAGGGAAATATCCTCAGATCAAAACTGGAAAGAGGCTTTCTGAGAAAGTACTTTGTGTTCAGTGAATTCATCTCACAGAATTACAGCTGTCCAATCCAGAAGCCGTTCGCTAAGACTGTTCTTGTGGAATCTGGAAAGAGATATTTGGTAGCCCATAGAGGCCTATGGTGTAAAAGAAAATATCCTCAGATGAAACGGGAAAGAAGCTTTCTGAGAAACTGCTTTGTGATGTGTGACTTCCACTCACGGAGTTACAGATGTATTTCATGGAGCTGTTTACTAGCCTTATTTGTGCGGAATCTGACAACAGATATTTCGGATGCCTTTGAAGACTATAGGGCCAAAGGAAATATCCTCCTTTCAAAAGGAGAAAGAATCTTTCTGAGAAACATCTTTGTGATCTGTGAATTCATCTTACAGAGTTACAGCTTTCCGCTTCAGAAGCCGTTCGCTGAGACTGGTCTTGTGGAATTTGTAAATGGATATTTGGAAGCCCATAGAAGCCTATGGTGAAAAACAAAATATCCTCAGATGAAATCTGGAAAGAAGCTTTCTGAGAAACTGCTTTGTGATGCTTGACTTCCACTCACTGATTTACAGCTGTGTTACCTGTCGCGGGTTGGTAGCCCTAATTCTGTGGAATCTGAGAACTGATATTTCGGATCCCTTTGAAGACTATACGGACAAAAGAAATATCCTCCGATCAGAATGAGAAAGCTTTCTGAGAAACTTCTTTGTGATCTGTGAATTCACCTCAAATTGTTACAGCTTTCCCCTCAAGAAGCCTTTCGATAAGACTGTTCTTGTGGAATTTACAAAGTGATATTTGGAAGCCTAAGGAGGGCTATGGTGAAAAGGGAAATAACCTCAGATCAAAACTGGAAAGAAGCTTTCTGAGAAACTGCTTTGTGTTCAGTGAATTCAACTCACAGAGTTACAGCTTTCCACTCCAGAAGCCGTTCGCTAAGACTGGTTTTGTGTAATTTGTAAATGGATATTTGGAAGCCCATAGAAGCCTATGGTGAAAAAGAAAATATCCACATAGGAACACGGAAAGAAGATTTCTGGGAAACTGCTTTCTGATGTGTGACTACCACTCACGGAGTTACAGCTGTATTTACTGGAGCGGGTTGCTAGCCTTATTTCTGTGGAATCTGAGACCTGATATTCGGATCCTTTTGAAGTTTATAGGGCCAAAGGAAATATCCTCCGATCAAAAGGAGAAAGAAGCTTTCAGAAAAACTTCTCTGTGATCTGTGAATTCATCTCACAGAGTTACAGCTTCCCCTCCAGAAGACTTTCGCTAAGACTGTTCTCGTGGAATTTGCAAAGTGATATTTGGAAGCCCATAGAGGACTATGGTGAAAAGGGAAATATTGTTAGATGAAAACTGGAAAGAAGCTTTCTGAGAAACTGCTTTGTGATGTGTGACTTCCACTCACTGAGTTACAGATGTATTTCATGGAGCTGTTTGCTAGCCTCATTTCTGTGTAATCTGAGAACAGATATTTTGGATCCCTTTGAGACCATAGAGCCAAAGGAAATATCCTTCGATCAAAATGAGAAAGAAGCTTTCTGAGAAACTTTCTGTGATCTGTGAATTCATCTCACAGAGTTACAGCCTTCCCCGCAAGAAGCATTTCGCGAAGACTGTTCTTGTGAAATTTGCCACGTGATATTTGGAAGCCCATGGAGGGCTGTGGTAAAAAGGGAAATATCCTTAGATCAAAACTGGAAAGAAGCTTTCTGAGAAAGTGCTTTGTGTTCTGTGAATTCATCTCACAGAGTTACAGCTGTCCAATCCAGAAGCCGTTCGCAAAGACTGTTCTTGCGCAATTTGCAAAGGGATATTTGGAAGCCCATAGAGGCTTATGGTGAAAAAGAAAATATCCTCAGATGAAAACTGGAAAGAAGCTTTCTGAGAAACTGCTTTGTGAAGTCTGACTTCTACTCACCGAGTTACAACTGTATTTCATGGAGCTGTTTGCTAGCCTTATTTCTGTGGAATCTGACAACAGATATTTCGGATGCATTTGAAGACTATAGGGTCAAAGGAAATATCCTCCAATCAAAAGGAGAAAGAAGCTTTCTGAGAAACTCCTTTGTGATCTGTGAATTCATCTCACAGAGTTACAGCTTTCCGCTCAAGATGCCTTTCGCTAAGACTGTTCTTGTGGATTTTGCAAAGTGATATTTGGAAGCCCATGGAGGGGTATGGTGAAAAGGGAAATATCCTCAGATGAAAACTGGAAAGAAGCTTTCTGAGAAACTACTTTCTGTTCGGTGAATTCATCTCACAGAATTACAGCTTTCCACTCCAGAAGCCTTTCGCATATACTGGTCTGGTGGAATTTGTAAATGGATATTTGGAAGCCCATAGAAGCCTATGGTGAATGAGAAAATATCCTCATTGGAAAACCGGAAAGAAGATTTCTGAGAAACTGCTTTGTGATGTGTGACTTCCACTCACTGAGTTACAGCTGTATTTCGTGGAGCTTTTTGCTAGCCTTATTTCTGTGGAATCTGAGAACTGATATTTCGGATCACTTGGAAGACTATAGGGCCAAAGGAAATATCCTCCGATCAAAATGAGAAACAATCTTTCTGAGAAACTTCTTTATTATCTGTGAATTCATTTCACAGAGTTACAGCTTTCCCCTCTAAAAGCCTTTCTCTAAGACTGTTCTTTTGGAATTTTTGAAGTGATATTTGGAAGCCCATGGAGAGCTATGTGAAAAGGGAAATATCCTCAGATCAAAACTGGAAAGAAGCTTTCTGAGAAACTGCTTTCTGTTCTGTGAATTCATCTCACACAGTTACAGCTTTCCACTCCAGAAGCTGTTCGCAAAGACTGTTCTTGTGGAATGTGTAAATGGATATTTGGAAGCCCATAGAAGCATATGGTGAAAAAGAAAATATCCTCATAGGAAAACCGGAAAGAAGCTTTCTGAGAAACTGCTTTGTGATGTGTGACTTCCGCTCACTGAGTTACAGCTGTATTTCGTGGAGCTGTTTGCTGGCTTTATATCTGTGGAATCTGAGAGCTGATATTTCAGATCCCTTGGAAGACTATAGGTACAAAGGAAATATCCTCCGAACAAAATGAGAAAGAAGCTTTCTGAGAAACTTCTTTGTGATCTGTTAATTCATCTCACAGAGTTACAGCTTTCTCCTCAAGAAGCCTTTCCCTAAGATTGTTCTTGTGGAATTTGCAAAGTGATATTTGGAAGCACATGGAGGGCTATGGTGAAATGGAAAATATCCTCAGATCAAAACTGGAAAGAAGCTTTCTGATAAACTGCTTTCTGTTCTGTGAATTCATCTCACAGGGTTATAGCTTTCCTCTCCACAAGCCGTTCGCTAACACTGTTCTTGTGGAATTTGCAAAGGGATATTTGGAAGCCCGCAGAGACCTATGGTGAAAAAGAAAATATCCTCAGATGAAAACTGTAAAGAAGCTTTCTGAGAAAACGCTTTGTGATGTGTGACTTCCACTCATTGAGTTACAGCTGTATTTCGTGAAGCTGTTTGCTAGCCTTATTTCTGTGGAATCTGAGAAATGATATTTCGGATCCCTTGGAAGACTATAGGGCCAAAGGAAATATCCTCTGATGAAAATGAGAAAGAAGCTTTCTGAGAAACTTCTTTGTGATCTGTGAATTCGTCTCACAGAGTTACAGCTTTCCTCTCAAGAAGCCTTATTCTATGACTCTTCTTGTGGAATTGGCAAAGTGATATTTGGAAGCCCTTGGAGGGCTATGGTGAAAAAGAAAATATCCTCAGATCAAAATTGGAAAGAAGCTTTCTGAGAAACTGCTTTGTGTTCTGTGAATTCATCTCACAGAGTTACAGCTTTTCCCTACAGAAGCCGTTCGCTAAGACTGGTCTTGTGGAATTTGTAAATGGTTCTTTGGAAGCCCAAAGAAGCCTATGGTGAAAAAGAAAATATCCTCATAGGGAAACGGGAAAGAAGCTTTCTGAGAAACTACTTTGTGATGTGTGACTTCCACTCACCGAGTTACAGCTGTATTTCATGGAGCTGTTTGCTAGCCTTATTTCTGGGGAATCTGAGAACTGATATTTCAGATCGCTTGGAAGACTATAGGGCCAAAGGAAATATCCTCCGATCAAAATGAGAAAGAAGCTTTCTGAGAAACTGCTTTGCGATCTGTGAATTCATCTCACAGAGTTACAGCTTTCCACTCAAGAAGCCTTTCGCTAAGAGGGTTCTGGTGGTATTTGCAAAGTGATATTTGGAAGCCGATGGAGGGCAATGGTGAAAAGGGAAATATCCTCAGATAAAAGCTTGAAAGAAGCTTTCTGAGAAACTGCTTAGTGTTCTGTTAATTCATCTCACAGAGTTACATCTGTATTTCGTGGATCTCTTTGCTAGCCTTATTTCTGTGGAATCTGAGAACAGATATTTCGAATCCCTTTGAAGACTATAGGGCCAAAGAAAATATCCTCCAATTAAAATGAGAAAGAAGCTTCCTGAAAAACTTCTTTGTGATCTGTGAATTCATCTCACAGAATTACAGCTTTCCCCTAAAGTAACCTTTCGCTAAGACTGTTCTTGTTGAATTTGTAAAGTGATATTTGGAAGCTGATGGACGGCTATGGTGAAAAGGGAGATATCCTCAGATAAAAACTGGACAGAAGTTTTCTGAGAAACTGCTTTGTGTTCTGTGAATTCACCTCAGAGAGTTACAGCTTTGCCCTCCAGAAGCCGTTCGCTAAGACTTTTGTTGTGGAATTTGAAAATTGATATTTGGAAGCCCGTAGAGGCCTAGGGTGAAAAAGAAAATATCCTCAGATGAAAACCGGAAAGAAATATTCTGAGAAACTGCTTTGAGATGTGTGACTTCCACTCGCTGAGTTACAGCTGTATTTCGTGGAGCTCTTTGCTGGCCTTATTTCTATGGAATCTGAGAACTGATATTTCGGATCCCTTGGAAGAGTATATTGCCAAAGGAAATATCCTCCGATCAAAATGAGAAAGAAGCTTCCTGAGAAACTTCTTTGTGATCTGTGTATTCATCTCACAGCGTTGCAGCTTTCCCCTCAAGAAGACTTTCACTAAGACTGTTCTTGTGGAATTTTCAAATTGATATTTGGAAACCCATGGAGGGCTATGCTGAGAAGGAAAATATCCTCAGATCAAAACTGGAAAGAAGGTTTCTGAGAAACCTCTTTTTGTTCTGTGAATTCATCTCACAGAGTTACAGCTTTCCCCTCCAGAAGCCGTTTGCTATGAGTGTTCTTGTGGAATTTGCAAAGGGATATTTGGAAGCCCATAGAGGCCAAAGGTGAAAAAGGAAATATCCTCATGAAAACTGGAAAGAAGCTTTCTGAGAAACAGCTTTGTGATGTGTGGTTTCCACTCACAGAGTAAAAGCTGTATTTCCTTGAGCGGGTTGCTAGCCTTATTTCTGTGGAAACTGAGACCTGATACTTTGGATCCCTTTGAAGACTATAGGGCCAAAGGAAATATCCACCGATCAAAATTAGAGAGAAGCTTTCTGAGAAACTTCTTTGTGATCTCTGAATTCATCTCACAGAGTTACAGCTTTCCCCTCAAGAAGCCTTTCGCTAAGAGTGTTCTAGTGGAATTTGCAAACTGATATTTGGAAGCCCATGGAGGGCTATGGTGTAAAGTTAAATATCCTCAGATCAAAACTGGAAAGTAACGTTCTGAGAAACTGCTTTGTGTTCTGTGAATTCATCTCACAGAGTTACCGCTTTAACCTCCAGAAGCCGTTCCCTAAGACTGTTATTGTGGAATTTGCAAATTTATATTTGGAAGCCCATAGAGGCCTATGGTGAAAAAGGAAATATCCTCAGATGAAAACTGGAAGGAAGCTTTCTGAGAAACTGATTTGTGATGTGTGACTTGCACTCACTGAGTTACAGCTGTATTTCGTGGAGCTATTTGCTAGCCTTATTTATGTGGAATCTGAGATCTGATATTTCGGATCCCTTTGAAGTCTATAGGGCCAAAGGAAATATCCTCCGATCAAAAGGAGAAAGAACCTTTCTGAGAAACTTCTTTGTGATCTGTGAATTCATCTAACTGAGTTAGAACTCTCCCCTCAAGAAGCCTTTCGCTATGACTGTTCTTCTGGAATTTGCAAAGTGATATTTGGAAGCCCAAGAAGGGCTATGGTGAAAAGGGAAATATCCTCAGATAAAAACTGGAAAGAAGCTTTCTGAGAAACTGCTTTGTGTTCTGGGAATTCACCTAATAGAGTTACAGCTTTCCCCTCCAGAAGCCATTTGCTAAGACTGTTGTTGTGGAATTTGCAAAGGGATATTTGGAAGCCCATAGAGGTCTATGGTGAAAAAGAAAATATCCTCACATTAAAACTGGAAAGAAGATTTCTGAGAAACTGCTTTGTGATGTGTGACTTTCACTCACTGAGTTACAGCTGTATATCGTGGAGCTGTTTGCTAGCCTTATTTCTGTGGAATCTGATAACTGATATTTCACATCCTTTTGAAGACTATAGGGACAAAGGAAATATCCTCCGATCAAAACGGGAAAGAAGCTTTCTGAGAAACCTCTTTGTGTTTTGTGAATTCATCTCACAGAGTTACAGCTTTCCCCTTCAGAAGCCTTTCGCTAACAGTGTTCTTGTGGAATTTGCAAAGGGATATTTGGAAGCCCATAGAAGCCTATGGTGAAAAAGAAAATATCCTCATAGGAAAACCGGAAAGTAGCTTTCTGAGAAACTGCTTTGTGATGTGTGACTTCCACTCACGGAGTTACAGCTGTATTTCCTGGAGCGGGTTGCTATCCTTATTTCTGGGGAATCTGAGAACTGATATTTCGGAAACCTTTGAATCCAATAGGGCCAAAGGAAATATCCTCCGATCAAAATGAGAAAGAAGCTTTCTGAGAAACTTCTTTGTGATCTGTGAATTCATCTCACAGAGTTACAGCTTTCCCCTCAAGAAGCCTTTTGCTAAGATTGTTCTTGTGGTATTTTCAAAGTGATATGTGGAAGCCGATGGAGGGCTATGGTGAAAAGAAAAATATCCTCATATAAAAACTGAAAAGAATCTTTCTGAGAAACTACTTTGTGTTCTGTGAATTCATCTCACAGAGTTACAGCTATCCCCTCCATAAACCATTTGCTAAGACTATTCTTGTGGAATATGCAACAGGATATTTGGAAGCCCATAGAGGCCTTTGGTGAAAAAGAAATTATCCTCAGATGAAAACTGGAAAGAAGCTTTCTGAGAAACTGCTTTGTGATGTGTGACATCCACTCGCTGAGCTAAAGCTGTATATCGTGGTACTGTTTGCTGGCCTTATTTCTGTGGAATCTCAGAAATGATATTTCGTATCACTTTGAAGACCATAGGGCCAAAGGAAATATTCACCGTTTAAAATGAGAAAGAAGCTTTCTGAGAAACTGCTTTGTGATCTGTGACTTCCAGTCACTGAGTTACAGCTGTATTTCGTGGATCGGTTTGCTGCCCATATTTCCGTGGAAACTGAGAACTGATATTTCGGATCCCTTTGAAGAGTAACGGGCCAAAGGAAATATCCTCCCATCAAAATGAGAAAGAAGCTTTCTGAGAAACTTCTTTGTGATCTGTGAATTCATCTCACACAGTTACATCTTTCCGCTCCAGAAGCTGTTCGCTAAGACTGTTCTTGTGCAATGTGTAAATGGATATTTGGAAGCCCATAGAAGCATATGGTGAAAAAGAAAATATCCTCAAAGGAAAACCGGAAAGAAGCTTTCTGAGAAACTGCTTTCTGTTCTGTGAATTCATCTCAAAGGGTTATAGCTTTCCTCTCCACAAGCCGTTCGCTAACACTGTTCTTGTGGAATTTGCAAAGGGATATTTGGAAGCCCGTAGAGGCCTATGGGAAAAAGAAAATATCCTCAGATGAAAACTGGAAAGAAGCTTTCTGAGAAACCGCTTTGTGATATGTGACTTCCACTCATTGAGTTAGAGCTGTATTTCGTGAAGCTGTTTGCTAGCCTTATTTCTGTGGAATCTGAGAACTGATATTTCGGATCCCTTGGAAGACTATAGGGCCAAAGGAAATATCCTCTGATGAAAATGAGAAAGAGGCTTTCTGAGAAACTTCTTTGTGATCTGTGAATTCGTCTCACAGAGTTACAGCTTTCCTCTCAAGAAGCCTTTCTCTAAGACTGTTCTTGTGAAATTGGCAAAGTGATATTTGAAGCCCTTGGAGGGCTATGGTGAAAAAGAAAATATCCTCAGATCAAAATTGGAAAGAAGCTTTCTGAGAAACTGCTTTGTGATGTGTGACTTCCACTCACAGAGTTACAGCTGTATTTCCTTTACGGGTTGCTATCCTTATTTCTGTGGAATCTGAGAAGTGATATTTCGGATACCTTTGAAGACTATAGGGCAAAAGGAAATATCCTCCGATCAAAATGAGAAAGAAGCTTTCTGAGAAACTTCTTTGTGATCTGTGAATTCATCTCACAGAGTTACAGCTTTCCCCTCAAGAAACCTTTTGCTAAGACTGTTCTTGTGGAATTGTCAAAGTGACATGTGGAAGCCCATGGAGGGCTACTGGGAAAAGGAAAATATCCTCAGATAAAAACTGGAAAGAAGCTTTCTGAAAAACTCTTTTGTGTTCTGTGATTTCATCCCACAGAGTTACAGCTTTCCCTTTCAGAAGCCATTCACAAAGACTGTTATTGTGGAATTTGCAAAGGTATATTTGGAAGCCCATAGTGGCCTATGGTGAAAAAGAAAATATCCTCAGATGAAAACTGGAAAGAAGCTTTCTGAGAAACTGCTTTGTGATGTGTGACATCAACTCACTGAGTTACAGCTGTATGTCGAGGTGCTGTTTGGTAGCATTATTTCTGTGGAATCTCAGAACTGATATTTCAGATCCCTTTGAAGACGATTGGGCCAAAGGAAATATCCATCGATCAAAATGAGAAAGAAGCTTTCTGAGAAACTACTTTGTTATCCGTGAATTCATCTCACATAGTTAGAGCTTTACCCTCAAGAAGCCTTTCGCTAATACTGTTCTTGTGGAATTAGCAAAGTGATATTTGAAAGCCCATGGAGGACAATGATGAAAAGGGAATTATCCTCAGATGAAAACTGGAAAGAAGCTTTCTGAGAAACTGCTTAGTGATGTGTGACTTCCACTCACGGAGTTACAGCTGTATTTCCTGCAGCGGGTTGCTAGCCTTATTTCTCTGGAATCTGAGACCTGATATTTCGGATACCTTTGAAGACTATAGGGCCAAAGGAAATATCCTCCGATCAAAATGAGAAAGAAGCTTTCTGAAAAACTGCTTTGTGATCTGTGAATTCATCTCACAGAGTTACAGCTTTCCTCTTAAAAAGCCTTACGCCAAGACTGTTCTTGTGGAATTTGCAAAGTGATATTTGGAAACCCTTGGAGGGCTATTGGGAAAAGGAAAATATCCTCAGATGAAAACTGAAAAGAAGCTTTCTGAGAAAGTGCTTTGTGTTCTGTGAATTCATCTCACAGAGTTGCAGCTTCCCCCTCAAGAAGCCTTTCGCTAAGATTGTTCTTGAGGAATTTTAAAAATGATATTTGGAAGCCCATTGAGGGCTATGGTAAAAGGAAAATATCCTCTGATAAAAACTGGAAAGAAGCTTTCTGAGAAAGTGCTTTGTGTTCTGTGAATTCATCTCACAGAGTTACAGCTTCCCCCTCAAGAAGCCTTTCGCTAAGACTGTTCTTGTGGTATTTGAAAAGTGATATTTGGAAGCCCATTGAGGGCTATGGTAAAAAGGAAAATATCCTCAGATAAAAACTGGAAAGAAGCTTTCTGAGAAACTTCTTTGTGTTCTGTGAATTCACCTCAAAGAGTTACAGCTTTCCAATCCAGAAGCCGTTCGCTAAGACTGTTCTTGTGGAATTTGCAAAGGGATAGTTGGAAGCCGATAGAGGCCTATGGTGAAAAAGAAAATATCCTCAGAAGAAAACTGGAAAGAAGCTTTCTGAGAAACTGCTTTGTGATGTGTGACTTCCACTCACTGAGTAACAACTGTATTTCGTGGAGCTGTTTACTAGCCTTTTTTCTGTGGAATTTTAGAACTGATATTTCGGATCCCTTTGAAGGCTATAGGGACAAAGCAAATATCCTCCGATCAAAATGAGAAAGAAGCTTTCTGAGAAACTTCTTTGTGATCTATGAATTCATCTCACAGAGTTACAGCTCTCCCCTCAAAAGCCGTTCACTAAGACTGTTCTTGCGGAATTTGTAAATGGATATTTGGAAGCCCATAGAAGCCTATGGTGAAAAAGAAAATATCCTCATAGGAAAACTGGAAAGTAGCTTTCTGAGAAACTTCTTTGTGATCTGTGAATTCATCTCACAGAGTTACAGCTTTCCCCTCAGGAATCCTTTCGCTAAGATTGTTCTTGTGGAATTTGCAACGTGATATTTGGAAGCCCATGTAGGTCTATGGTCAGAAGGGAAATATATTCAGATAAAAACTGGAAAGAAGCTTTCTGAGAAAACTCTTTGAGTTCTCTGAATTCACCTCACAGAGTTACAGCTTTCCCCTCCAGAAGAAGTTCGCTAAGAGTGTTCTTGTGGAATTTGCAAAAGGATATTTGGAAACCCATAGAGGCCTATCGTGAAAAAGGAAATACCCTCAGGTGAAAACTGGAAAGAAGCTTTCTGAGAAACTGCTTTGTGATGTGTGACTTCCACTCACGGGGTTATAGCTGTATTTCCTTGAGCAGGTTTCTAGCCTTATTTCTGTGGAATCTGAGACCTGATATTTCGGATCCTTTTGAAGACTATAGAGCCAAAGGAAATATCCTCCGATAAAAACGAGAAAGAAACTTTCACAGAAACTTGTTGTGATCTGTGAATTCATCTCACAAAGTTACATCTTTCCTCTCAAGAAGCCTTTCCCTAAGACTCTTCTTGTGGAATTAGCGAAGTGATATTTGGAAGCCCATATAGGGCTATGGTGAAAAGGGAAATATCCTCAGATTAAAACTGGAAAGAAGCTTTCTGAGAAACCGCTTTGTGTTCTGTGAATTCAAGTGAGAGAGTTACAGCTTTCCACTCCAGTAGCCGTTTGCTAAGTCTGTTCTTGTGGAATTTGCATATGGATATTTGGAAGCCCATAGACGATAAGGTGAAAAAGAAAATATCCTCAGATGAAAACTGGAAAGAAGCTTTCTGAGAAACTGCATTGTGATGTGTGACATCCACTCACTTAGCTACAGCTGTACTTCATAGTGATGTTTGCTCGCCTTATTTCTGTGGAATCTCAGACCTGATATTTCGAATCCCTTTGAAGACCATAGGGCCAAAGGAAATATTCACCGATCAAAATGAGAAAGAAGGTTTCTGAGAAACTTCTTTGTGATCTATGAATTCATCTCACAGTGTAACAGCCTTCCCCTCAAGAAGCCTTTCGCTACGAATGTTGTTTTGGAATTTGCAAAGTTATATTTGGAAGCCCATGAAGGGCTATGGTGAAAAGGAAAATATCCTGAGATAAAAACTGAAAAGAAGCTTTCTGAGAAACTGCATTGTGTTCTGTGAATTCATCCCGCAGAGTTGCAGCTTTCCCCTCTAGAAGCCGTTCACTAAGACTGTTATTGTGGAAATTGCAAAGGTATATTTGGAAGCCCATAGAGGCCTATGGTGAAAAAGAATGTATCCTCAGATGAAAACTGGAAGGAGGCTTTCTGAGAAACTGCTTTGTGATGTGTGACTTCCACTCACAGAGTTACAGCTGTATTTCGTGGAGCTGTTTGCTAGCCTTATTTCTGTGGAATCTGAGACCTGATATTAAGGATCCCTTTGAAGTCTATAGGGCGAAAGGAAATATCCTCCGATCAAAAGGATAAAGAAATTTTCTGAGAAACTTCTTCGTGATCTGTGAATTCATCTCACAGAATTACAGCTTCCCCCTCAAGCAGCTTTTCACTAAGACTGTTCTTGTGGAATTTCCAAAGTGATATTTGGAAGCCCATGGAGGGCTGTGGTTAAAAGGAAAATATCCTGAGATAAAAACTGAAAGGAAGCTATCTGAGAAACTGCTTTGTGTTCTGTGAATTCATCCCACAGAGTTACAGCTTTCCCCTCCAGAAGCCGTTCACTAAGACTGTTATTGTGGAAATTGCAAAGGTATATTTGGAAGCCCATAGAGGCCTATGGTGAAAAAGAATGTATCCTCAAATGAAAACTGGAAGGAGGCTTTCTGAGAAACTGCTTTGTGATGTGTGACTTCCACTCACAGAGTTACAGCTGTATTTCGTGGAGCTGTTTGCTAGCCTTATTTCTGTGGAATCTGAGACCTGATATTAAGGATCCCTTTGAAGTCTATAGGGCGAAAGGAAATATCCTCCGATCAAAAGGATAAAGAAATTTTCTGAGAAACTTCTTCGTGATCTGTGAATTCATCTCACAGAATTACAGCTTCCCCCTCAAGCAGCTTTTCACTAAAACTGTTCTTGTGGAATTTCAAAAGTGATATTTGGAAGCCCATGGAGGGCTGTGGTTAAAAGGAAAATATCCTGAGATAAAAACTGAAAGGAAGCTATCTGAGAAACTGCTTTGTGTTCTGTGAATTCATCCCACAGAGTTACAGCTTTCCCCTCCAGAAGCCATTGGCTAAGACTCTTATTGTGGAATTTGCGAAGGTATATTTGGAAGTCCATATAGGCCTATGGTGAAAAAGAAAATATCCTCAGATGAAAACTGGAAGGAAGCTTTCTGTGAAAATGCTTTGTGATGTGAGACTTCCACTCAATGAGTTACAGCTGTATTTCGTGGAGCTGTTTGCTAGCCTTATTTCTGTGGAATGTGAGACCTGATTTTTCGGATCCCTTTGAAGTCTATAGGGCCGAAGAAACTATCCTCCGATCAAAAGGAGAAAGAAACTTTCTGAGAAACTTCTTTGTGATCTGTGAATTCATCTCACAGAATTACAGCTTTCACCTCAAGCAGCTTTTCACTAAGACAGTTCTTGTGGAATTTGCAAGGTGATATTTGGAAGCCCATTTGGGGCAATGGTTAAAAGTTAAATATCGTCAGATTAAAACTGGAAAGAATCTTTCTGAGAAACTGCTTTGCTTTCTGTGAATTCATCTCACAGAGTTATAGCTCTCCCCTCCAGACGCCATTCGCTAAGACTGTTCTTGTGGAATTTGCAAAGGGATATTTGGAAGCCCATAGATGTCTATGGGGAAAAAGAAAATATCCTCAGATGAAAACTGGAAAGAAGCTTTCTGAGAAACTGCTTTGTGATGTGTTTCTTCCAGTCACTGAGTTACAGCTGTATGTCGTGGAGCTGTTTGCTAGCCATATTTCTGTGGAATCTGAGCACTGATATTTCAGATCCCTTTGATACTATAGGGCCAAAGGAAATACCCTCCTATCAAAATGAGAAAGAAGCTTTCACAGAAACTTCTTTGTGATCTGTGAATTCTTCTCACAGAGTTACAGCTTTCCCCTCAAAAAGCCTTTTGTTAAGACTGTTCGTGTGGAATTTGCAAAGTGATATTTGGAAGCCCATGGAGGGCTATGGTGAAAAGGGAAATATCCTCAGATAAAAACTGTAAAGAAGCTTTCTGAGAAACTGCTTTGGTTCTGTGAATTCACCTCACAGAGTAACAGCTTTCCCCTCAAAAAGCCTTTTGCTAAGACTGTTCGTGTGGAATTTCCAAAGGGATATTTGGAAGCCCATAGAGCCCTATAGTGAAAAAGAAAATATCCTCATAGGAAAACCGGAAAGTTGCTTTCTGAGAAACTGCTTTGTGATGTGTGACGTCCACTCACGGAGTTACAGCTGTATATCTTTGAGCGGGTTGTTAGCCTTATTTCTGTGGAATCTGAGACCTGATATTTCGAATACCTTTGAAGACTCTAGTTCCAAAGGAAATATCCTCCGAGGAAAATGAGAAAGAATCTTTCAGAGAAACTTCTTTGTGATCTGTGAATTCATCTCACATGGTTACAGCATTTCCCTCAAGAAGCCTTTCGCTAAGACTGTTCTTGTGGAATTTGCAAAGTGATATGTGGAAGCCCACGGAGGGCCATGGTGAAAAGGGAAATATCCTCAGATGAAAACTGGAAAAAAGCTTTCTGAGAAACTGTTTTGTGTTCTGTGTATTAACCTCACAGATTTACAGCTTTCTCCTCCAGAAGCCGTTCCCTAAGACTGTTCTTGTGGAATTTGCAAAGGGATATTGGGAAGCCGATAGAGGCCTATGGTAAAAAGAAAATATCCTCAGATGAAAACTGGAAAGAAGCTTTCTGAGAAAGTGCTTTGTGATGTGTGACTTCCACTCACGGAGTTACAGCTTTATTTCTGGAGCGGGATGCTAGCCTTATTTCTGTGGAGTCTGAGACTTGATATTTCAGATACTTTTGATGACTATAGGGCCAAAGGAAATATCCTCCAATCAAAATGAGAAAGAAGCTTTCTGAGAAACTTCTTTTTGATCTGTGAATTCATCTCACAGAGTTACAGCTTTCCCCTCAAGAAGCCTTTTGCTAAGACTTTTCTTGTGGAATTTCCAAAGTGATATTGGGAAGCCCATGGAGGGCTATCAGGTAAAGGAAAATATCCTCAGATAAAAACTGAATAGAAGCTTTCTGAGAAACTGCTTTGTGTTCTGTGAATTCATCCCACAGAGTTACAGCTTTCCCCTCCAGAAGCCATTGGCTAAGACTCTTATTGTGGAATTTGCGAAGGTATATTTGGAAGTCCATATAGGCCTATGGTGAAAAAGAAAATATCCTCAGATGAAAACTGGAAGGAAGCTTTCTGTGAAAATGCTTTGTGATGTGAGACTTCCACTCAATGAGTTACAGCTGTATTTCGTGGAGCTGTTTGCTAGCCTTATTTCTGTGGAATGTGAGACCTGATTTTTCGGATCCCTTTGAAGTCTATAGGGCCGAAGAAACTATCCTCCTATCAAAAGGAGAAAGAAACTTTCTGAGAAACTTCTTTGTGATCTGTGAATTCATCTCACAGAATTACAGCTTTCACCTCAAGCAGCTTTTCACTAAGACAGTTCTTGTGGAATTTGCAAGGTGATATTTGGAAGCCCATTTGGGGCAATGGTTAAAAGTTAAATATCGTCAGATTAAAACTGGAAAGAATCTTTCTGAGAAACTGCTTTGCTTTCTGTGAATTCATCTCACAGAGTTATAGCTCTCCCCTCCAGACGCCATTCGCTAAGACTGTTCTTGTGGAATTTGCAAAGGGATATTTGGAAGCCCATAGATGTCTATGGGGAAAAAGAAAATATCCTCAGATGAAAACTGGAAAGAAGCTTTCTGAGAAACTGCTTTGTGATGTGTTTCTTCCAGTCACTGAGTTACAGCTGTATGTCGTGGAGCTGTTTGCTAGCCATATTTCTGTGGAATCTGAGCACTGATATTTCAGATCCCTTTGATACTATAGGGCCAAAGGAAATACCCTCCTATCAAAATGAGAAAGAAGCTTTCACAGAAACTTCTTTGTGATCTGTGAATTCTTCTCACAGAGTTACAGCTTTCCCCTCAAAAAGCCTTTTTTTAAGACTGTTCGTGTGGAATTTGCAAAGTGATATTTGGAAGCCCATGGAGGGCTATGGTGAAAAGGGAAATATCCTCAGATAAAAACTGTAAAGAAGCTTTCTGAGAAACTGCTTTGGTTCTGTGAATTCACCTCACAGAGTAACAGCTTTCCCCTCAAAAAGCCTTTTGCTAAGACTGTTCGTGTGGAATTTCCAAAGGGATATTTGGAAGCCCATAGAGCCCTATAGTGAAAAAGAAAATATCCTCATAGGAAAACCGGAAAGTTGCTTTCTGAGAAACTGCTTTGTGATGTGTGACGTCCACTCACGGAGTTACAGCTGTATATCTTTGAGCGGGTTGTTAGCCTTATTTCTGTGGAATCTGAGACCTGATATTTCGAATACCTTTGAAGACTCTAGTTCCAAAGGAAATATCCTCCGAGGAAAATGAGAAAGAATCTTTCAGAGAAACTTCTTTGTGATCTGTGAATTCATCTCACATGGTTACAGCATTTCCCTCAAGAAGCCTTTCGCTAAGACTGTTCTTGTGGAATTTGCAAAGTGATATGTGGAAGCCCACGGAGGGCCATGGTGAAAAGGGAAATATCCTCAGATGAAAACTGGAAAAAAGCTTTCTGAGAAACTGTTTTGTGTTCTGTGTATTAACCTCACAGATTTACAGCTTTCTCCTCCAGAAGCCGTTCCCTAAGACTGTTCTTGTGGAATTTGCAAAGGGATATTGGGAAGCCGATAGAGGCCTATGGTAAAAAGAAAATATCCTCAGATGAAAACTGGAAAGAAGCTTTCTGAGAAAGTGCTTTGTGATGTGTGACTTCCACTCACGGAGTTACAGCTTTATTTCTGGAGCGGGATGCTAGCCTTATTTCTGTGGAGTCTGAGACTTGATATTTCAGATACTTTTGATGACTATAGGGCCAAAGGAAATATCCTCCAATCAAAATGAGAAAGAAGCTTTCTGAGAAACTTCTTTTTGATCTGTGAATTCATCTCACAGAGTTACAGCTTTCCCCTCAAGAAGCCTTTTGCTAAGACTTTTCTTGTGGAATTTCCAAAGTGATATTGGGAAGCCCATGGAGGGCTATCAGGTAAAGGAAAATATCCTCAGATAAAAACTGAATAGAAGCTTTCTGAGAAACTGCTTTGTGTTCTGTGAATTCATCCCACAGAGTTACAGCTTTCCCCTCCAGAAGCCATTGGCTAAGACTCTTATTGTGGAATTTGCGAAGGTATATTTGGAAGTCCATATAGGCCTATGGTGAAAAAGAAAATATCCTCAGATGAAAACTGGAAGGAAGCTTTCTGTGAAAATGCTTTGTGATGTGAGACTTCCACTCAATGAGTTACAGCTGTATTTCGTGGAGCTGTTTGCTAGCCTTATTTCTGTGGAATGTGAGACCTGATTTTTCGGATCCCTTTGAAGTCTATAGGGCTGAAGAAACTATCCTCCGATCAAAAGGAGAAAGAAACTTTCTGAGAAACTTCTTTGTGATCTGTGAATTCATCTCACAGAATTACAGCTTTCACCTCAAGCAGCTTTTCACTAAGACAGTTCTTGTGGAATTTGCAAGGTGATATTTGGAAGCCCATTTGGGGCAATGGTTAAAAGTTAAATATCGTCAGATTAAAACTGGAAAGAATCTTTCTGAGAAACTGCTTTGCTTTCTGTGAATTCATCTCACAGATTTATAGCTCTCCCCTCCAGACGCCATTCGCTAAGACTGTTCTTGTGGAATTTGCAAAGGGATATTTGGAAGCCCATAGATGTCTATGGGGAAAAAGAAAATATCCTCAGATGAAAACTGGAAAGAAGCTTTCTGAGAAACTGCTTTGTGATGTGTTTCTTCCAGTCACTGAGTTACAGCTGTATGTCGTGGAGCTGTTTGCTAGCCATATTTCTGTGGAATCTGAGCACTGATATTTCAGATCCCTTTGATACTATAGGGCCAAAGGAAATACCCTCCTATCAAAATGAGAAAGAAGCTTTCACAGAAACTTCTTTGTGATCTGTGAATTCTTCTCACAGAGTTACAGCTTTCCCCTCAAAAAGCCTTTTGTTAAGACTGTTCGTGTGGAATTTGCAAAGTGATATTTGGAAGCCCATGGAGGGCTATGGTGAAAAGGGAAATATCCTCAGATAAAAACTGTAAAGAAGCTTTCTGAGAAACTGCTTTGGTTCTGTGAATTCACCTCACAGAGTAACAGCTTTCCCCTCAAAAAGCCTTTTGCTAAGACTGTTCGTGTGGAATTTCCAAAGGGATATTTGGAAGCCCATAGAGCCCTATAGTGAAAAAGAAAATATCCTCATAGGAAAACCGGAAAGTTGCTTTCTGAGAAACTGCTTTGTGATGTGTGACGTCCACTCACGGAGTTACAGCTGTATATCTTTGAGCGGGTTGTTAGCCTTATTTCTGTGGAATCTGAGACCTGATATTTCGAATACCTTTGAAGACTCTAGTTCCAAAGGAAATATCCTCCGAGGAAAATGAGAAAGAATCTTTCAGAGAAACTTCTTTGTGATCTGTGAATTCATCTCACATGGTTACAGCATTTCCCTCAAGAAGCCTTTCGCTAAGACTGTTCTTGTGGAATTTGCAAAGTGATATGTGGAAGCCCACGGAGGGCCATGGTGAAAAGGGAAATATCCTCAGATGAAAACTGGAAAAAAGCTTTCTGAGAAACTGTTTTGTGTTCTGTGTATTAACCTCACAGATTTACAGCTTTCTCCTCCAGAAGCCGTTCCCTAAGACTGTTCTTGTGGAATTTGCAAAGGGATATTGGGAAGCCGATAGAGGCCTATGGTAAAAAGAAAATATCCTCAGATGAAAACTGGAAAGAAGCTTTCTGAGAAAGTGCTTTGTGATGTGTGACTTCCACTCACGGAGTTACAGCTTTATTTCTGGAGCGGGATGCTAGCCTTATTTCTGTGGAGTCTGAGACTTGATATTTCAGATACTTTTGATGACTATAGGGCCAAAGGAAATATCCTCCAATCAAAATGAGAAAGAAGCTTTCTGAGAAACTTCTTTTTGATCTGTGAATTCATCTCACAGAGTTACAGCTTTCCCCTCAAGAAGCCTTTTGCTAAGACTTTTCTTGTGGAATTTCCAAAGTGATATTGGGAAGCCCATGGAGGGCTATCAGGTAAAGGAAAATATCCTCAGATAAAAACTGAATAGAAGCTTTCTGAGAAACTGCTTTGTGTTCTGTGAATTCATCTCACAGAGTTACATCTTCCCCCTCAAGAAGCCTTTCGCTAAGACTGTTCTTGTCGAATTTGAAAAGTGATATTTGGAAGCCCAAGGAAGTCTATGGTGAAAAGAGAAATATCCTCAGATGAAAACTGGAAAGAAGCTTTCTGAGAAACTACTTTGTCTTCTGTGAATTCATCTCACAGAGTTACATTTTCCCCTCCAAAAGCCGTTCGCTTAGATTGTTCTTGTGGAATTTGCAAAGGGATATTTGAAAGCCCATAGAGGCTGATGGTGAAAAAGAAAATATCCTCAGATGAAAAATGGAAAGAAGCTTTCTGAGAAACTTCTTTGTGATGTGTGACTTGCAGTCCCTGAGTTACAGCTGTATTTCGTGGAGCTGTTTGCTAGCCTGATTTCTGTGGAATCTGAGAACTGATATTTCGGATCACTTTGAAAGTATAGGTCCAAAAGAAATATTCTCCGATCAAAATGAGAAAGAAACTTTCTGAGAAACTGCTTTGTGATCTGTGAATTCATCTCAGAGAGTTACAGCTTTCCCCTCAAGAAGCCTTTCGCTAAGACTGCTCTTGTGGAATTTGCAAAGTGATATTTTGAAGAATATGGAGGGATATGGTGACAAAGTAAATATCATCAGATGAAAACTGGAAAGAAGCTTTCTGAGAAACTGCTTTGTGTTCTGTGAATTCATCTCACAGAGTTACAGCTTTCGGCTCCAGAAGCCGGGTGCTAAGGCTGTTGTTGTGGAATTTGAAAAGAGATAATTGAAAGCCCTTAGAGGTCTCTGGGGAAAAAGAAAATATCCTCAGATGAAAACTGGAAAGAAGCTTTCTGAGAAACTGCTTTGTGATGTGTGACTTCCACTCACAGAGTTACAGCTGTATTTCATGGAGCTGTTTGCTAGCCTTATTTCTGTGTAATCTGACAACTTATTTTTCTGATTCCTTAGAATACTATAGGGCCAAAGGAAATATCCTAAGATCAAAATGAGAAACAACCTTTCTGAGAAACTTCTTTGTGAATTGTGAATTCATCTCACAGAGTGACAGCTTTCCCCTCAAGAAGCCTTTCGCTAAGACTGTTCTTCTGGAATTTGAAAGGTGATATTTGGAAGCCCATGGAGGGCTATGTTGAAAAGGGAAATATCCTCAGATAAAAACTGGAAAGAAGCTTTCTGAAAAACTGCTTTGTGTTCTGTGATTTCATCCCACAGATTTACAGCTTTCCCTTCCAGAAGCCGTTCACTAAGATTGTTCTTGTGGAATTTGCAAAGGTATACTTGAAAGCCCATAGAGGCCTAAGGAGAAAACGAAAATATCCTCAGAAAAAAACTGGAAAGAAGATTTCTGAGAAACTGCTTTGTGATGTGTGACTTCCAGTCACTGAGTTACAGTTGTATTTCGTGGAGCTGTTTGCTAACCATATTTCCGTGGAATCTGAGAATTGATATTTCGGACCCCTTGGAAGACTATAGGGACAAAGGAAATATTCTCCGATCAAAATGAGAAGGAAGCTTTCTGAGAAACTGCTTTGTGATTTGTGAATTCATCTCACAGAGTTACAGCTTTCCCCTCAAAAAGCCGTTCGCTAAGACTGTTCTTGTGTAATTTCAAAGTGATATTTGGAAGCCCATGGAGGGCTATGGTGAAAAGGGAATTATCCACAGATGAAAACTGGAAAGAAGCTTTCTGAGAAACTGCTTTGTGATCTGTGAATTCATCTCACAGAGTTACAGCTTTTCCCTCCAGATGCCGTTCGCTAAGACTGTTCTTGTGGAATTTGAAAAGGGATATTTGGAAGCCCAGGGAGGCCTATGGTGAAAAAGAAAATATCCTCTATTGAAAACTGGAAAGAAGCTTTCTGAGAAACTGCTTTGTGATGTGTGACATCCACTCACGGAGCTACAGGTGTATTTCATGGAGCTGTTTGCTAGCCTTATTTCTGCGGAATATTAGAACTGACATTTCGGATTCCTTTGAATACTATAGGGCCAAAGGAAATATCCTAAGATCAAAATGAGAAAGAAGCTTTCTGAGAAACTTCTTTGTGATCTGCGAATTCATCTCACAGAGTGATAGCTTTCCCCTAAAGAAGCCTTTCGCTAAGACTTTTCTTGTGGAATTTGCAAAGTGATATTTGGAAGCCCATGGAGGGCTATGTTGAAAAGGGAAATATCCTCAGATAAAAACTGAAAGAAGCTTTCTGAAAAACTGCTTTGTGTTCTGTGACTTCATCCCACAGAGTTACAGCTTTCCCTTCCAGAGGCCTATGGTAAGTCTGCTATTGTGGAATTTGCAAAGGTATATTTGGAAGTCCATAGAGGCCGAAGGTGAAAAAGAAAATATCCTCAGATAAAAACTGGAAAGAAGCTTTCTGAGAAATTGCTTTGTGATGTGTGACTTCCAGTAACTGAGTTACACCTGTATTTAGTGGAGCTGCTTGCTAGCCATATTTCCGTGGAATCTGAGAACTGATATTTCGGATCCCTTGGAAGACTATAGGAACAAAGGAAATATCCTCCGATCAAAATGAGAAGGAAGCTTTCTGACAAACTGCTTTGTGATCTGTAAATTCATCTCACAGAGTTACAGCTTTCCCCTCCAGACGCCGTTCGCTAAGACTGTTCTTGTGGAATTTGAAAAGGGATATTTGGAAGCCCATAGAGGCCTAAGGTGAAAAAGAAAATATCCTCAGATGAAAACTGGAAAGAAGCTTTCTGAGAAACTGCTTTGTGATGTGTGACATCCACTCACAGAGCTACAGCTGTACTTCGTGTTGCTGTTTTCTAGCCTTATTTCTGTGTAATCCAGAACTGATATTTCGAATCCCTTTCAAGACTATAGGGCCAAAGGAAATATTCACCGATCAAAATGAGAAAGAAGCATTCAGAGAAACTTCTTTGTGATCTGTGAATTCACCTCACAGAGTTACAGCTTTCCCCTCAAGAAGCCTTTTGCTAAGACTGTTCTTGTGGAATTTGCAAAGTGATATTTGGAAGCCCATGTAGGTGTATGGTGAAAAGGGAAATATCCTCAGATAAAAACTGGAAAGAAGCTTTCTGGGAAAACTCTTTGTGTTCTGTGAATTCATCTCACAGAGTTACAGCTTTCCCCTCCAACAGCCGTTCGCTAAGGGTGTTCTTCTGGAATTTGCAAAGGGATATTGGAAGCCCATAGAGGCCTGTGGTGAAAAAGGAAATATCCTCAGGTGAAAACTGGAAAGAAGCTTTCTGAGAAACTGCTTTGTGATGTGTGACTTCCATTCACTGAATTACATCTTTATTTCCGGAGCTCTTTGCTAGCCTTATTTCAGTGGAATCTGAGAACTGATATTTCGGAACCTCTTGAAGACTATAGGGCCAAAGGAAATATCCTACGATCAAAATGAGAAAGAAGCTTTCTGAGAAACTTCTTTGTTATCTGTGAATTCATCTCACAGAGTTACACCTTTCCCCTCAAGAAACCTTTCGCTGAGACTGTTCTTGTGGAAATTTAAAGTGATAGTTGGAAGCCCATGGAGGGCTATGGTGAAAAGGGAAATATCGTCACATAAATAGTAGAAAGAAGCTTTCTGAGAAACTGCTTTGTGTTCTGTGTTTTCATATCACAGAGTTAAAGCTATCCATTCCAGAAGCCGTTCGCTAAGACTGTTCTTGTGGAATTTGCAAAGGGATATTCGGAAGCCCATAGAGGCTGATGGTGAAAAAGAAAATATCCTCAGATGAAAAATGGAAAGAACATTTCTGAGAAACTGCTTTCTGATATGTGACTTCCAGTCACTGAGTTACAGCTGTATTTCGTGGAGCTGTTTGCTAGCTTTATTTCTGTGGAATCTGAGAACTGATATTTCGGATCCCTTTGAAACTAGAGGGCCAAAAGGAATATCCTCCGATCAAAATGAGAAAGAAGCTTTCTGAGAAACTGCTTTGTGATCTGTGAATTCATTTCGCAGAGTTACAGCTTTCCCCTCAAGAAGCCTTTCGCTAAGACTGTTCTTGTGGAATTTGCAAAGTGATATTTGGAAACCAGTGGAAGGCTATTGTGAAAAGCGAAATATCCTCAGATAAAAACTGGAGAGAAGAATTCTGAGAAACTGCTTTGTGTTCTGTGTATTCATCTCACAGAGTTACAGCTTTCTCCTCAAGAAGCCTTTCGTTAAGTCTGTTCTTGTAGAATTTGGAAAGTGATATTTG
Source organism: Macaca nemestrina (assembly GCF_043159975.1). Classification (NCBI taxonomy): domain Eukaryota; kingdom Metazoa; phylum Chordata; class Mammalia; order Primates; family Cercopithecidae; genus Macaca; species Macaca nemestrina. Next base: position 75,244,436 of record NC_092126.1, read on the forward strand.
GAAGCTCATGGAGGTCTACGGTGAAAAGGGAAATATCCTCAGATGAAAACTGGAAATAAGCTTTCTGAGAAACTGCTTTGTGTTCTGTGAATTCACCTCACAGAATTACAGCTTTCCCCTCTAGGAACCGTTCGCTAAGACTGTTCTTGTGGAATTTGCAAAGGGACATTTGGAAGCCCATAGAGGCCTATGGTGAAAAAGAAATTATCCTCAGATGAAAACTGGAAAGAATCTTCCTGAGAAACTACTTTGTGATGTGTTACTTCCACTCACTCAGTTACAGCTGTATTTCGTTGAGCTGTTTGCTAGCCTTATTTCTGTGGTATCTGAGAACTGATATTTCAGATCCCTTGGAAGACGATAGGGCCAGAGGTAATATCCTCCGGTCAAAATGAGAAAGAAGCCTTTTGAGAAACTTTTTTGTGATCTGTGAATTCATCTCACAGAGTTACAGCTTTCCCCTCAAGAAGTCGTTCGCTACAACTGTTCTTGTGGAATTTGAAAAGTGATATTTGCAAGCCCACGGAGGGCTTTGGTGAAAAGGAAAATATCCTCATATAAAAACTGAAAAAAGCTTTCTGAGAAACTGCTTTGTGTTCTGTCAATTCACCTCACAGGGTTACAGCTGTATTTAATGGAGCTGTTTGGTAGCCTTATTTCTGTGGTGTCTGACAACTGATCTTTTGGATTCCTTTGAATACTATAGTTCCAAAGGAAATATCCTAAGACAAAATGAGAAAGAAGCTTTCTGAGAAACTTCTTTGTGACCTGTGAATTCATCTCACAGAGTTACAGCTTTTCCCTCAAGAAGCCTTTAGCTAAGACTTTTCTTGTGGAATTGGCAACGTGATATTTGGAAGCCCATGGAGGGCTATGGTGTAAAGGGAAATATCCTCAGATAAAAACTGGACAGAAGCTTTCTGAGAAACTGCTTTGTGTTCTCTGAATTCACCTCATAGAGTTACAGCATTCCCCTCCAGAAGATGTTCGCTAAGACTATTATTGTGGAATTTGCAACGGTATATTCGGAAGCCCATAGAGGCCTATGGTGAAAAAGAAAATATACTCAGAATGAAAACTGGAAGGAAGCTTCCTGAAAAACTGCTTTATGATGTGTGACTTCCAGTCAGTGAGTTACAGCTGTATTTCGTGGAGCTGTTTGCTAACCTTATTTCTGCGAAATCGTAGAACTGATATTTCGGATACCTTTGAAGACTACAGGGCCAAAGGAAATATCCTCCGATCAAAATGAGAAAGAAGCTTTCTGAGAAACTTCTTTGTGATCTGTGAATTCATCTCACAGTGTTACAGCTTTTCCCTAAAGAAACCTTTCGCTAACACTGTTCTTGTGGAATTTTTAAAGTGATATTTGGAAGCCCATGGAGGGCTATGGTGAAAAAGGAAATATCATCAGATGAAAAATGGAAAGAAGCTTTCTGAGAAACTGCTTTGTGTTCTGTGAAATCGTCTCACAGAGTTACATCTTTCCACTCCAGAAGCCGTTCGCTAACACTGTTCTTGTGGAACTTGCAAAGGGATATTCGGAAGCCCATAGACGCTGATGGTGAAAAAGAAAATATCCTGATAGGAAAACCGGAAAGTAGCTTTCTGAGAAACTCCTTAGTGATGTGTGACTTCCACTCACTGAGTTACAGCTGTGTATCATGGACCTGTTTGCTAGCCTTATTTCTGTGGAATTTGATAACTGATATTTCGGATCCCTTGGAAGACTATAGGGGGAAATCAAATATCCTCTGATCAAAATGAGAAAGAAGCTTTCTGAGAAACTTCTTTGTGATCTGTGAATTCATCTCACAGAGCTACAGCTTTCCCCTCAAGAAGCCTTTCGCTAAGACTATTCTGTGGAATTTGCAATTGATATTTGGAAGCCCATGGAGGGCTATGTTGAGAAGGGAAATATCCTAAGATGAAAACTGGAAAGAAGCTTTTTGAGAAACGTCTCTGTGTTCTAACAATTCATCTGACAGAGTTACAGCTTTCCCCTCCAGCAGTCTTTTGTTAAAAGTCTTCTTGTGGAATTTGCAAAGGGATATTTGGAAGCCTATAGAGGCCTATGGTGAAAAACGAAGTATCCTCAGGTGAAAACTAGAAGGAAAGTTTCTGAGAAACTGCTTTGTGATGTGTGATTCCATTCACAGAGTAACATCTGTATTTCATGGAGCTCTTTCCTAGCCTTATTTCAGTGGAATCTGAGATCTGATATTTCGGAACCTTTGAAGACTGTAGGGCCAAAGCAAATATCCCCCGATCAAAATGAGAAAGAAGCTTTCTGAGAAACTTCTTTGTTATCTGTGAAATCATCTCACAGAGTTACTACTTTCCCCTCAAGAAACCTTTCGCTACGACTGCTCTTGTGGAATTTGTAAAGTGATATTTGGAAGCCCATGGTGGGCTGTGGTGAAAAGGGAAATATCCTCACATAAAAACTGGAAAGAAGCTTTCTGAGAAACTGCTTTGTGTTCTGCGAATTCATCTCACAGAGTTACAGCTATCCATTCCAGAAGCCGTTCGCTCAGACTGTTCTTGTGGAATTTTCAAAGGGATATTTGGAAGCCGTTAGAGGTCTATGGTGAAAAAGAAAATATCCTCAGAAGAAAACTGGAAAGAAGCTTTCTGAGAAACTGCTTTGTGAGGTGTGACTTCCACTCACTAAATAACAACTGTATTTCGTGAAGCTGTTTGGTAGCCTTTTTTCTGTGGAATCTGAGAATTGATATTTCGGATCCCTTTGAAGACTATAGGGCCAAAGCAAATATCCTCCGATCAAAATGAGAAAGAAGCTTTCTGAGAAACTTCTTTGTGTTCGGTGAATTCATCTCACAGAGTTACTGCTTTCCCCTCAAGAAGCCTTTCGCTACGACTGTTCTTGTGGAATTTGCAAAGTGATATTTGGAAGCACATGGAGGGATATGGTGAAAAAGGAAATATCATCAGATGAAAACTGGAAAGAAGCGTTCTGAGAAACTGCTTTGTGTTCTGTGAATTCATCTCACTGAGTTACATCTTTCCCCTCCAGAAGCCGTTTGCTGAGATTGTTCTTGTGGAATTTGCAAAGGGATATTTGGAAGCCCATAGAGGCTGATGGTGAAAAAGAAAATATCCTCAGATGAAAACTGGAAAGAAGCTTTCTGAGAAACTGCTTTGTGATGTGTGACTTCCAGTCACTGAGTTACAGCTGTATTTCGTGGAGCTGTTTGCTAGCCTTATTTCTGTGGAATCTGAGAACTGATATTTCGGATCCCTTTGAAACTAGAGGGCCAAAAGAAATATCCTCCGATCAAAATGAGAAAGAAGCTTTTTGAGAAACTGCTTTGTTATCTGAGAATTCATCTCACAGAGTTACAGCTTTCCCCTCAATAAGACTTTCGTTAAGACTGTTCTTGTGGAATTTGCAAAGTGATGTTTATAATCCCATGGAGGGCTATGGTGAAAAGGGAAATATCTTCAGATTAAAACTGGAAATAAGCTTTTGGAGAAACTGCTTTGTGTTCTGTGAATTCATCCCACAGAGTTACAGATTTCCCCTCCGGAAGCCGTTCGGTAAGACTGTTATTGTGGAATTTGCAAAGGTATATTTGGAAGCCCATAGAGGCCTATGGTGAAAAAGAAAATACACTCGTGGGAAAACCGGAAAGAAGCTTTCTGAGACACTGCTTTGTGATGTGTGACTTCCACTAATGGCGTTACAGCTGTATTTCCTGGAGCGGGTTGCTAGCCTTTTTTCTGCGGAATCTGAGACCTGATATTTCAGATATCTTTGAAGACTATAGGGCCAAATCAAATATCCTCCGATCAAAATGAGAAAGAAGCTTTCTAGGAACTTCTTTGTGATCTGTGAATTCATCTCACAGAGTTACAGCTTTCCCCTCCAAAAGCCGTTCGCTAGGACTGTTATTGCGGAATTTGAAAGGGTATATTTGGAAGCCCATAGAGGCCTATGGTAAAAAAGAAAATATCCTCAGATGTAAACTGGAAAGAAGCATTCTGAGAAACTGCTTTGTGATGTGTGACTTCCACTCACTGATTTACCGCTGTATTTCGGGGAGCTGTTTGCTAGCCTAATTTCTGCGGAATCTTAGACTGATATTTCGGATCCCTTTGAAGAGTATGGGCCAAAGGAAATATCCTCCGAACAAAATGAGAAAGAAGCTTTCTGAGAAACTTCTTTGTGATCTGTGAATTCAACTCAAAGGGTTACAGATTTCCCCTAAAGAAACTTTTCGCTAAGACGGTTCTTGTGGAATTTGTAAAGTGATATTTGGAAGGCCATGGAGGGCTATTATGAAAAGGGAAATAACCTTACATAAAAACAGGAAAGAAGGTTTTTAGAAACTTCTTTGTGTTCTGTGAATTCATCTCACAGAGTTACAGCTATCCATTACAGAAAACGTTCGCTAAGACTGTTCTTGTGGAATTTGTAAAATGATATTTGGAAGCCCATAGAGGCCTATGGTGAAAAAGAAAATATCCTCAGATGTAAACTGGAAAGAGGCTTTGTGAGAAACTGCTTTGTGATGTATGACATCCACACACTGAGTTACAGCTGTATATCGGGGTGCTGTTTGCTAGCCTTATTTCTGTGGAATCTCAGAACTGATATTTCGGATCCCTTTGAAGACTATAGAGCCAAAGCAAATATCCTCCAATCAAAATGAAAAGGAATCTTTCTGAGAAACTGCTTTGTGATCTGTGAATTCATCTCACAGAGTTACAGCTTTCCCCTCAAGAAGCCTTTCGGTAAGACTGTTCTTGTGGAATATGCTAAGTGATATTTGGAAGCCCATGGAGGGCTATGGTGAAAAGTAAAATATCCTCAGATAAAAACTAAAAAGAAGCTTTCTGAGAAACTGCTTTGTGTTCTGTGAATTCACATCACAGAGTTACAGCTTTCCACTCCAGAAGTCTTGCGCGAAGACTGTTCTTGTGAAATTTGTAAATGGATATTTGGAAGCCCATAGAAGCGTATGGTGAAAAAGAAAATATACTCATAGGAAAACCGGAAAGAAGATTTCTGAGAATCTGCTTTGTGATGTGTGACTTCCACTCACGGAGTTACAGCTGTATTTCCTGGAGCGGGTTGCTAGCCTTATTTCTGTGGAATCTGAGACCTGATATTTCGGATACCTTTGAAGACTATAGGGCCAAAGGAAATATCCTCCGATCAAAATGATAAAGAAGCTCTCTGAGAAACTTCTTTGAGATCTGTGAATTCATCTCACAGAGTTACAGCTTTCCCCTCAAGAAGCCTTTCGCTAAGACGGTTCTTGTGGAGTTTGCAAAGTGATATTTGCAAGCCCATGGATTACTATGGTGAAAAGGGAAATATCGTCATTTAAACTGGAAAGAAGCTTTCTGAGGAAATGCTTTGTGTTCCGTGGATTCATCTCACAGAGTTACAGCTTTCCCCTCCAGAAGCCGTTCGCTAAGACTGTTATTGTGGAATTTGCAAAGGTATATTTGGAAGCCCATAGAGGCCTACGGTGAAAAAAGAATATAACCTCAGATGTAAACTGGAAAGAAGCTTTGTGAGAAACTGCTTTGTGATGTGTGACTTCCACTCACTGAGTTAAAGCTGTATTTCGTGGAGCTGTTTGCTAGTCTTATTTCTGCGGAATCTTAGAACTGATATTTCCGATCCCTTTGAAACTATAGGGCCAAAGGAAATAATCCTCCAATCAAAATGGGAAAGAAGCTTTCTAAGAAACTTCATTTTGATCTGTGAATTCCCCTCATAGAGTTAGAGCTTTCCCCTCAAGAAGCCTTTCGCTAAGACTATTCTTGTGGAATTTGCAAAGTGATATTTGGAAGCCCATGGAGTGCTATCCTGAAAAGGAAAATATCCTCAAATAAAAACTGAAAAGAAGCTTTCTGAGAATCTGCTTTGTGTTCTGTGAATTCATCTCACAGAGTTACAGCTTCCCCCTCAAGAAGCCTTTCGCTGAGACTATTCTTGTGGAATTTCAAAGTGATATTTGGAAGCCCATGGAGTGCTATTGTGAAAAGGAAAATATCCTCAAATAAAAACTAGAAAGAAGCTTTGTGAGAAACTGCTTTGTGTTCTGTGAATTCATCTCACAGTGTTACAGCTTCCCCCTCAAGAAGCCTTTTGCTAAGACTGTTCTTGTGGAATTTGCCAAGTGATATTTGGAAGCCCATGGAGGGCTATGGTGAAAAGGAAATTATCCTCAGAAAAAAACTAAAAAGAAGCTTTCTGAGAAACTGCTTTGTGTTCTGTGAATTCATCTCACAGAGTTACAGCTTTCCCTTCAAGAATCCTTTCGCTAAGACTGTTCTTGTGGAATATGCAAAGTGATATTTGGAAGCCCATGGAGGGCTATGGTGAAAAGGGAAATATTCTCAGATAAAAACTGGAAATAAGCTTTCTGAGAAACTGCTTTGTGTTCTGTGAATTCATCTCACAGAGTTACAGCTTTCCACTCCAGAAGTCGTGCGCAAAGACTGTTCTTGTGAAATTTGTAAATGGATATTTGGAAGCCCATAGAAGCGTATGGTGAAAAAGAAAATATACTCATAGGAAACCGGAAAGTAGATTTCTGAGAAACTGCTTTGTGATGTGTGATTTCCACTCACGGAGTTACAGCTGTATTTCCTGGAACGGGTTGCTAACCTTGTTTCTGTGGAATCTGAGACCTGATATTTCGGATACCTGTGAAGACTATAGGGCCAAAGGAAATATCCTCCGATCAAAATGAGAGAGAAGCTTTCTTAAAAACTTCTTTGTGATCCGTGAATTCATCTCACAGAGTTACAGCTTTCCCCTCAAGAAGCCTTTTGCTAAGACTGTTCTTGTGGAATTTTCAAAGTGATATTTGCAAGCCCATGGATTACTATGGTGAAAAGGGAAATATCGTCATTTAAACTGGAAAGAAGCTTTCTGAGGAAATGCTCTGTGTTCTGTGGATTCATCTCACAGAGTTACAGCTTTCCCCTCCAGAAGCCATTCGTTAAGACTGTTCTTGTGGAATTTGGAAAGGGATATTTGGAAGCCCATAGAGGTCTATGGGGAAAAAGAAAATATCCTCAGATGAAAACTGGAAAGAAGATTTCTGAGGAACTGCTTTGTGATGTGTGACTTCCACTCACTTAGTAACAACTGTATGTCATGGAACTGTTTGCTAGCCTTACTTCTGTGGAATCTAAGACCTGATATTTCGAATCTCTTTGAAGACTACAGGGACAAAGCAAATATCCTCCTATCAAAATGAGAAAGAAGCTTTCTGAGAAATTTCTTTGTGTTCTGTGAATTCATCTCACAGAGTTAGAGGTTTCCCCTCAAGAAGCCTTTCGCTAAGAGTGTTCTTGTGGAATTTGCAAAGTGATATTTGGAGGACCATGGAGGGCTATGGTGCAAAGGGAAATATCCTCACTTAAAAACTGGAAAGAAGCTTTCTAAGAAACTGCTTTGTGTTTTGTGAATTCATCCCACAAAGTTACAGCTTTGCCCTCCATAAGCCGTTCGCTAAGAGTGTTCTTGTGGAATTTGCAAAGTGATATTTTGAAGTCCACGGAGGGCTATTGGGAAAAAGAAAATATACTGAGATCAAAATATGAAAGAAGCTTTCTGAGAAACTGCTTTGTGTTCTGTGAATTCATCTCACAGAGTTACAGATTCCCCCTCAAGAAGCCTTTCGCTAAGACTGTTCTGTGGAATGTGCAAAGTGATATTTTGAAGCCCATGGAGGGCTATGGTGAAAAGGAAAATATTATCAGATAAAAACAGAAAAGAAGCTTTCTGAGAAACTGCTATGTGTTCTGTGAATTCATCTCACAGAGTTACATCTTTCCTTTCCAGAAGCCGTTCGCTGAGATTGTTCTTGTGCAATTTGCAAAGAGATACTTGGAAGTCCATAGAGGCTGATGGTGAAAAAGAAAATGTCCTCAGAATAAAACTGGAAAGAAGATTTCTGAGAAACTGCTTTGTGATGTGTGACTTCCAGTCATTGAGTTACAGCTGTATTTCGTGGAGCTGTTTGCTAGCCTTATTTCTGTGGAATCTGAGAACTGATATTTCGAATCCTTAAGAAACTATAGGGCCAAAAGAAATATCCTCCGATCAAAATGTGAAAGAAGCTTTCTGACAAACTGCTTTGTGATATGTGAATTCACCTCACAGAGTTACAGCTTTCTGCTCAAGAAGCCTTTCGCTAAGACTGTTCTTGTGGAATTTGCAAAGTGATATTTGGAAGCCCATGGAGGGCTATGGTGAAAAGGGAAATACACTAAGATAAAAAATGGACAGAAGCTTTCTGAGAAACTGCTTTGTGATGTGTGACTTGCACTCACTGAGTTACAGCTATGTATCGTGGAGCTCTTTGTTAGCCTTATTTCTGTGGAATCTGAGAACAGATATTTGGGATCCCTTTGAAGACTATAGGGCCAAAGCAAATATCCTCCAATCAAAATGAGAAAGAAGCTTTCTGAGAAACTTCTTTGTGATCTGTGAATTCATCTCCCAGCGTTACAGCTTTCCCCTCAAGAAGCCTTTCGCTAAGACTGTTCTTGTGGAATTTGCAAAGGGATATTTGGAAGCCCATAGAGGCCTATGGTGAAAAAGGAATTATCCTCAGGAGAAAACTGGAAAGAAGCTTCATGAGAAACTCCTTTGTGATGTGTGACTTCCATTCACTGAGTTACATCTGTATTTCGTGTAGCTCTTTGCAAGCCTTATTTCAGTGGAATATGAGAACTGATATTTCGGAACCTTTTGAAGACTATAGGGCCAAAGGAAATATCCTCCGATCAAAATGAGAAAGAAGATTTCTGAGAAACTTCTTTGTGATCTGTGAATTCATCTCACAGAGTTACAGCTTTCCCCTCAAGAAACCTTTCGCTAAGACTGTTCTTGTGGAATAGTAATGTGATATTTGGAAACCCATGGAGGGCTATGGTGAAAAGAGAAATATCCTCACATAAAAACTCGAAAGAAGCTTTCTGAGAAACTGCTTTGTTTCTGTGAATTCATCTCACAGAGTTACAGCTTTCCACTCGAGAAGCCGTGCCCTAAGACTGCTCTTGTGAAATTTGCAAAGGGATATTTGGAAGCCCATAGAGGTCTATGGGGAAAAAGAAAATATCCTCAGATAAAAACTGGAAAGAAGATTTCTGAGAAACTGCTTTGCTATGTGTGACTTCCACTCACTGAGTTACAGCTGTATTTCATTGAGCTGTTTGCTAGCCTTATTTCTGTGGTATCTGAGAACTGATATTTCGGATCCCTTGGAAGACTATAGGGCCAAAGGAAATATCCTCCGATCAAAATGAGAAAGAAGCCTTCTGAGAAAATTCTTTGTGATCTGTGAATTCATCTCACAGAGTTACAGCTTTCCCCTCAAGAAGCCTTTCGCTAAGACTGTTCTTGGGGAATATGCAAAGGTATATTTGGAAGCCCATGGAGGGATATGGTGAAAAAGGAAATATCATCACATGAAAACTGGTAAGAAGATTTTTGAGAAACTGCTTGGTGTTCTGTGAATTCACCTCACAGAGTTACAGCTTTCCTCCAGAAGCCGTTCGCTGAGATTGTTCTTGTGGAAATCGCAAAGGGATATTTGGAAGCCCATTGAGGCTGATTGTGAAAAAGAAAATATCCTCAGATGAAAACTGGAAAGAAGCGTTCTGAGAAACTGCTTTGTGATGTGTGACTTCCAGTCACTGAGTTACAGCAGTATTTCGTGGAGTAGTTTGCTAGCCTTATTTCTGGTGAATCTGAGAACTGATATTTCGGATACGTTTGAAACTAAAGGGTCAAAAGAAATATCCTGCGATCAAAATGAGAAAGAAGTTTTCTGAGAAACTTCTTTGTGATCTGTGAATTCATCTCACAGATTTACAGCTTCTCCCTCAAGAAGCCTTTAGCTAAGACTATTCTTCTGGAATTGGCAACGTGATATTTGGAAGCCCATGGAGGGCTATGGTGTAAAGGGAAATATCCTCAGATAAAAACTGGACAGAAGCTTTCTGAGAAACTGCTTTGTGTTCTCTGAATTCACCTCATAGAATTACAGCATTCCCCTCCAGAAGACGTTCGCTAAGACTATTATTTTGGAATTTGCAACGGTATATTTGGAAGCCCATAGAGGCCTATGGTGAAAAAGAAAATATACTCAGAATGAAAACTGGAAGGAAGCTTCCTGAAAAACTGCTTTGTGATGTGTGACTTCCAGTCACTGAGTTACAGCTGTATTTCGTGGAGCTGTTTGCTAGCCTTATTTCTGCGAAATCGTAGAACTGATATTTCGGATACCTTTGAAGACTACAGGGCCAAAGGAAATATCCTCCGATCAAAATGAGAAAGAATTTTCTGAGAAACTTCTTTGTGATCTGTGAATTCATCTCACAGTGTTACAGCTTTTCCCTAAAGAAACCTTTTGCTAAGACTGTTCTTGTGGAATTTTTAAAGTGATATTTGGAAGCCCAAGGAGGGATATGTTGAAAAAGGAAATATCATCAGATGAAAAATGGAAAGAAGCTTTCTGAGAAACTGCTTTGTGTTCTGTGAAATCGTCTCACAGAGTTACATCTTTCCACTCCAGAAGCCGTTCGCTAACACTGTTCTTGTGGAACTTGCAAAGGGATATTTGGAAGCCCATAGAGGCTGATGGTGAAAAAGAAAATATCCTGATAGGAAAACCGGAAAGTAGCTTTCTGAGAAACTCCTTAGTGATGTGTGACTTCCACTCACTGAGTTACAGCTGTGTATCATGGACCTGTTTGCTAGCCTTATTTCTGTGGAATCTGATAACTGTGAATTCATCTCACAGAGTTAGAGCTTTCCCCTCAAGAATCCTTTCGCTAAGACTATTCTGTGGAATTTGCAAATTGATATTTGGAAGCCCATGGAGGGCTATGTTGAGAAGGGAAATATCCTAAGATAAAAACTGGAAAGAAGCTTTTTGAGAAACCTCTTTGTGTTCTAACAATTCATCTGACAGAGTTACAGCTTTCCCCTCCAGCAGTCTTTTGTTAAAAGTCTTCTTGTGGAATTTGCAAAGGGATATTTGGAAGCCTATAGAGGCCTATGGTGAAAAAGGAAATATCCTCAGGTGAAAACTAGCAGGAAGGTTTCTGAGAAACTGCTTAGTGATGTGTGATTCCATTCACAGAGTAACATCTGTATTTCATGGTGCTCTTTCCTAGCCTTATTTCAGTGGAATCTGAGAACTGATATTTCGGAACCCTTTGAAGTCTGTAGGGCCAAAGCAAACATCCCCCGATCAAAATGAGAAAGAAGCTTTCTGAGAAACTTCTTTGTTATCTGTGAAATCATCTCACAGAGTTACAACTTTCCCCTCAAGAAACCTTTCCCTACGACTGCTCTTGTGGAATTTGTAAAGTGATATTTGGAAGCCCATGGTGGGCTGTGGTGAAAAGGGAAATATCCTCACATAAAAACTGGAAAGAAGCTTTCTGAGAAACTGCTTTGTGTTCTGTGAATTCATCTCACAGAGTTACAGCTATCCATTCCAGAAGCCGTTCGCTAAGACTGTCTTGTGGAATTTTCAAAGGGATATTTGGAAGCCGTTAGAGGCCTATGGTGAAAAAGAAAATATCCTCAGAAGAAAACTGGAAAGAAGCTTTCTGAAAAACTGCTTTGTGCTGTGTGACTTCCACTCACTGAGTAACAACTATATTTCGTGAAGCTGTTTGGTAACCTTTTTTCTGTGGAATCTGAGAACTGATATTTCGGATCCATTTAAAGACTATAGGGCCGAAGCAAATATCCTCCGATCAAAATGAGAAAGAAGCTTTCTGAGAGACTTCTTTGTGATCTGTGAATTCATCTCACAGAGTTACTGCTTTCCCCTCAAGAAGCCTTTCGCTACGACTGTTCTTGTGGAATTTGCAAAGTGATATTTGGAAGCCCATGGAGGGATATGGTGAAAAAGGAAATATCATCAGATGAAAACTGGTAAGAAGCGTTCTAAGAAACTGCTTTGTTTTCTGTGAATTCATCTCACTGAGTTAAATCTTTCCCCTCCAGAAGCCATTCGCTGAGATTGTTCTTGAGGAATTTGCAAAGTGATATTTGGAAGCCCATAGAGGCTGATGGTGAAAAAGAAAATATCCTCAGATGAAAACTGGAAAGAAGCTTTCTGAGAAACTGCTTTGTGCTGTGTGACTTCCACTCACTGAGTAACAACTGTATTTCGTGAAGCTGTTTGGTAACCTTTTTTCTGTGGAATCTGAGAACTGATATTTCGGATCCATTTGTAGACTATAGGGCCAAAGCAAATATCCTCCTATCAAAATGAGAAAGAAGCTTTCTGAGAAACTGCTTTGTTATCTGAGAATTCATCTCACAGAGTTACAGCTTTCTCCTCAATAAGACTTTCGTTAAGACTGTTCTTGTGGAATTTGCAAAGTGATATTTGGAAGCCCATAGAAGCCTATGGTGAAAAAGAAAATATCCTCATAGGAAAATCGGAAAGAAGCTTTCTGAGAAACTACTTTGTGATGTGTCACTTCCACTCACGGAGTTACAGCTGTATTTCCTGGAGCGGGTTGCTTTCCTTATTTCTGTGGAATATGAGACCTGATATTTCGGATCCCTTGGAAGACTATAGGGCCAAAGGAAATATCTTGCGAACAAAATGAGAAAGAAGCTTTCTGAGGAACTTCTTTGTGATCTGTGAATTTATATCACAGAGTTACAGCTTTCCCCTCAAAGAGCCTTTCGCTAAAACTGTTCTTGTGGAATTTACAAAGTGATATTTGGAAGCCCTGGACGGCTATGGTGAAAAGGGAAATATCCTCACATAAATACTGGAAAGAAGCTTTCTGAAAAACTGCTTTGTGTTCTGTGAATACACCTCACAGAGTTACAGCTTTGCCCTACAGAAGACGTTCGCTAAGACTGTTCTTGTGGAATTTGCAAAGGGTTATTTGGAAGTCGACAGAGGCCTATGGTGAAAAAGAAAATATCCTCAGATGAAAACTGGAAAGAATCTTTCTGAGAAACTGCTTTGTGATGTGTGACTTCCACAATTGAGTAACAACTGTATTTCGTTGAGCTGTTTCGTAGCCTTTTTTCTGTGGAATTTTATAACTGTTAATTCGGATCCCTTTGAATTCTATAGGGCCAAAGGAAATATCCTCTGATCAAAATGAGAAATAAGCTTTCCGAGAAACTTCTTTGTGATCTGTGAATTCATCTCACAGAGTTACAGCTTTCCCCTCAAAAAGCCTTTCGCTAAACTGTTCTTGTGGAATTTGCAAAGTGATATTTGGAATCCAATGGAAGGATATGGTTAAAAGGGAAATATCCCCAGATAATAACTGGAAAGAAGCTTTCTGAGAAACTGCTTTGTGTTCTGTGAATTCACCTCAAAGAGTTACAGCTTTTCCCTCCAGAAGCCGTTCGCTAAGACTGTTCTTGAGGAATTTGCATAGGGATATTTGGAAGCCCATAGAGGCCTATGTTGAAAAAGAAAATATCCTCAGATGAAAGCTGGAAAGAAGCGTTCTGAGAAACTCCTTTGTGATGTGTGACTTCCACTCACTGAGTTACAGCTTTCCTCTCCAGAAGCCGTTCGCTAAGACTGTTCTTCAGGAATTTGCAAAGGGATATTAGGAAGCGGAGACAGGCCTATGGTTAAAAAGAAAATATCCTGAGATGAATACTGGAACTAAGCTTTCTGAGAAACTGCTTTGTGATGTGTGACTTCCACTAACTGAGTTACAGCTGTATTTCGTGGAGCTGTTTGCTAGCCTTATTTCTGCGGAATCTTAGAACTGATATTTCGGATCCCTTTGAAGACTACAGGGGCAAAGGAAATATCCTCCAATTAAAATGAGAAAGAAGCTTTCCGAGAAACTTCTTTGTGATCTGAGAATTCATCTCACAAAGTTACAGCTTTCCCCTCAAGAAGCCTTTCGCCAAGACTGTTTTTGTGGAATTTGCAAAATGATATACGGAAGCCCATGGAGGGCTATGGTGAAAAGGGAAATATCCTCAGATCAAAACTGGAAAGAAGCTTTCTGAGAAACTGCTTTGTGTTCTGTGAATTAATCTCACAGAATTACATCTTTCCCCTCCAGAAGCCGTTCGCTGAGATTGTTCTTGTGGAATTTTCAAAGGGATATTTGGAAGCCCATAGAGGCTGATGTTGAAAAAGGAAATATCATCACATGAAAACTGGAAAGAACCTTTCTCAGATACTGCTGTCTGATGTGTGACTTCCAGTCACTGAGTTACAGCTGTATTTCATTGATCTGTTTGCTAGCCTTATTTCTGTGGAATCTCAGAACTGATATTTCGGATCCCTTTGAAAATATAGGTTCAAAGGAAATATTCTCCAATCAAAATGAGAAATAATCTTTCTGAGAAACTGCTTTGAGAACTATGAATTCATCTCACAGAGTTACAGCTTTCCCCTCAAGAAGCCTTTCGCTAAGAGTGTTCTTGTGGAATTTGCATAGTGATATTTTGAAGCCCATAGAAGCCTATGGTGAAAAAGAAAATATCCTCATAGGAAAACCGGAAAGAAGCTTTCTGAGAAACTGTTTTGTGTTCTGTGAATTCATCTCACAGGGATACAGCTTTCGGCTCCAGAAGCCATTCGCTATGGCTGTTCTTGTGGAATTTGTAAATGGATATTTGGAAGGCCATAGAGGCCTATGGTGAAAAAGAAAATATCCTCATAGGAAAATCGGAAAGAAGCTTTCTGAGAAACTACTTTGTGATGTGTGGCTTCCACTCATAGAGTTACAGCTGTATTTCCTGGAGCGGGTTGCTAGCCTTATTTCTGTGGAATATGAGACCTGATATTTCGGATCCCTTGGAAGACTATAGGGTCAAAGGAAATATCCTCCGATCAAAATGATAAAGAATCTTTCTGAGAAACTTCCTTGTGATCTGTGAATTCATCTCACAGAGTTACAGCTTTCCCCTCAAAGAGCCTTTCGCTAAAACTGTTCTTGTGGAATTTACAAAGTGATATTTGGAAGCCCTGGACGACTATGGTGAAAAGGGAAATATCCTCACATAAATACTGGAAAGAAGCTTTCTGAGAAAATGCTTAGTGTTCTGTGAATACACCTCACAGAGTTACAGCTTTGCCCTACAGAAGACGTTCGCTAAGACTGTTCTTGTGGAATTTGCAAAGGGTTATTTGGAAGTCGACAGAGGCCTATGGTGAAAAAGAAAGTATCCTCAGATGAAAACTGGAAAGAAGCTTTCTGAGAAACTGCTTTGTGATGTGTGACTTCCACAATTGAGTAACAACTGTATTTCGTTGAGCTGTTTCGTAGCCTTTTTTTCTGTGGAATTTTATAACTGTTAATTCGGATCCCTTTGAATTATATAGGGCCAAAGGAAATATCCTCTGATCAAAATGAGAAATAAGCTTTCTGAGAAACTTCTTTGTGATCTGTGAATTCATCTCACAGAGTTACAGCTTTCCCCTCAAAAAGCCTTTCGCTAAACTGTTCTTGTGGAATTTGCAAAGTGATATTTGGAATCCAATGGAGGGATATGGTTAAAAGGGAAATAGCCTCAGATAATAACTGGAAAGAAGCTTTCTGAGAAACTGCTTTGTGTTCTGTGAATTCACCTGAAAGAGTTACAGCTTTCCCCTCCAGAAGCCGTTCGCTAAGACTGTTCTTGAGGAATTTGCAAAGGGATATTTGGAAGCCCATAGAGGCCTATGTTGAAAAAGAAAATATCCTCAGATGAAATCTGGAAAGAAGCCTTCTGAGAAACTCCTTTGTGATGTTTGACTTCCACTCACTGAGTTACAGCTTTCCCCTCCAGAAGCCGTATGCTAAGACTGTTCTTCAGGAATTTGCAAAGGGATATTTGGAAGCGGAGACAGGCCTTTGGTTAAAAAGAAAATATCCTCAGATGAAAACTGGAAATAAGCTTTCTGAGAAACTGCTTTGTGATGTGTGACTTCCACTCACTGAGATACAGCTGTATTTCGTGGAGCTGTTTGCTAGCCTTATTTCTGCGGAATCTTAGAACTGATATTTCGGATCCCTTTGAAGACTATATAGCCAAAGGAAATATCCTCTGATTAAAATGAGAAAGAAGCTTTCTGAGAAACTTCTTTGTGATCTGAGAATTCATCTCACAAAGTTACAGCTTTCCCCTCAAGAAGCCTTTCGCCAAGACTGTATTTGTGGAATTTGCAAAATGATATATGGAAGCCCATGGAGGGCTATGGTGAAAAGGGAAATATCCTCAGATCAAAACTGGAAAGAAGCTTTCTGAGAAACTGCTTTGTGTTCTGTGAATTAATCTCACAGTTACATCTTTCCCCTCCAGAAGCCGTGCGCCAAGACTGTTCTAGTGGAATTTGTAAAGGGATATTTGGAAGCCCATAGAGGCTGATGGTGAAAAAGAAAATATCCTCATAGGAAAACAGGAAAGAAGCTTTCTGAGAAAACGCTTTGTCGTGTGTGACTTCCACTCACGGAATTACAGCTGTATTTCCTGGTCCGGGTTGCTAACCTTATTTCTGTGGAATCTGAGACCTGATTTCGGATACCTTTGAAGACTATAGGGCCTAAGGAAATATCCTCCGATCTAAATAAGAGAGAAGCTTTCTAAGAAACTTCTTTGTGATCTGTGAATTCATCTCACAGAGTTACAGCTTTTCCCTCAAAGAGCCTTTCGCTAAGACTGTTCTTTTGGAATTTACAAAGTGATATTTGGAAGTCATGGACGGCTATAGTGAAAAGGGAAATATCCTCCGATAAATACTGGAAAGAAGATTTCTGAGAAACTGCTTTGTGTTCTGTGAATACACCTCACAGAGTTACAGCTTTGCCCTACAGAAGGCGTTCGCTGAGTCTGTTCTTGAGGAATTTGCAAAGGGATATTTGGAAGCCGATAGAGGCCTATGGTGAAAAAGAAGATATCCTCAGTTGCAAACTGGAAAGAAGCTTTCTGAGAAACTGCTTTGTGATGTGTGACTTCCTCTCACTGCGTAACAACTGTACTTCGTGGAGCTGTTTGCTAGCCTTTTTTCTGTGGAAATTTAGAACTGATATTTCAGATCCCTTTGAAGACTATAGGGCCAAAGGAAATATCCTCCGATCACAATGAGACATAAGCTTTCTGAGAAACTTCTTTGTGATCTGTGAATTCATCTCACAGAGTTACAGCTTTCCCCTCAAGAAACCTTTCGCTAAGATTGTTCTTGTGGAATTTCCAAAGGATATTTGGAATTCCTTAGAGGCCTATGGTGAAATAGAAAATATCCTCAGATGAAAACTGGAAAGAAGCTTTCTGAGAAACTGCTTTTTGTTCTGTGAATTCATCTCACAGAATTACAGCTATCCCCTCCAGAAGCCGTTCGCTAAGACTGTTCTTGTGGAATTTGCAAGGGGATATTTCGAGGCCCATGCAAGTGGAAGGTGAAAAAGAAAATATTCTCAGATTAAAACTGGAAAGAAGCTTTCTGAGAAACTGCTTTGTGATGTTTGACTTCCACTCCCTGAGTTACAGCTGTATTTCATAGAGCTGTTTGCTAGCCTTATTTCTGTGGAAACTTAGAACTGATATTCAGGATCCCTTTTAAGAGTATAGGGACAAAGGAAATATCCTCCAGTAAAAAGAGAAAAAGCGTTCTGAGAAACTTCTTTTTGATGTGTGAATTCATCTAACAGAGTTACAGCTTTCCCCTCAAGAAGCCTTTCGCAAAGACTGTTCTTGTGGAATTTTCAAAATAATATTTGGAAGCCACTGGAGGGCTAGGGTGTAAAGGGAAATATCCTCAGAGAAAAACTGGTAAGATACTTTCTGAGAAACTGCTTTGTGTTCGGTGAATTCATCTCACAGACTTACAGCTTTTCCCTCTAGAAACCATTTGCTAAGACTCTTCTTGTGGAATTTGCAAAGGGATATGCGGAAGCCCATAGAGGCCTATGGTGAAAAAGAAAATGTCCTCAGATGAAAACTGGAAAGAAGCTTTCTCAGATACTGCTTTCTGATGTGTGACTTCCACTCACTGAGTTACAGCTGTATTTCATGGAGCTCTTTGCTAGACTTATTTCTGTGGAATCTGAGAACTGATATTTCGGATTACTTTGAAGACTATAGGGCCATAGAAATATCCTCCAATCAAAACGAGAAAGAAGTTTTCTGAGAAATTTCTTTGTGATCTCTGAATTCATCTCACAGAGTTACAGCTTTCCCCTCAAAAAGCCTTTCGCTAAGACTGTTCTTGTGGAATTTGCAAAGTGATATTTGGAAGCTCTTAGAGGCCTATGGTGAAAAAGAAAGTCTGCTCAGATGAAAACCGGAAAGAGGCTTTCTGAGAAACGTTTTGTGTTGTGTGATTTCCACTCACTGAGTTACAGCTGTATTTCGTGGAGCTATATGCTAGGCTTATTTCTGTGGAATCTTAGAACTGATATTTCGGATCCCTTTGAAGATCATAGGGTCAAAGGAAATATCCACCGATCAAAATAAGCAAGAAACTTTCTGAGAAACTTCTTTGTAATCTGTAAATTCATCTCACAGAGTTACAGCTTTCCCCTCCAGAAGACTTTCGCTAACACTGTTCTTGTGGAATTTGCAAAGTGATATTTGGAAGCCCATGGAGGGATATGGTGAAAAATGAAATATCCTCAGATGAAAAATGGAAAGAAGCTTTCTGAGAAACTGCTTTTTGTTCTGTGAATTGTTCTCAGAGAGTTACATCTTTCCCCTCCAGAAGCCATTTGATGAGATTGTTCTTGTGGAATTTGCAAAGGTATGTGTGGAAGCCTATAGAGTCTGATGGTGAAAAAGAAAATATAGTCAGATGAAAACTGGAGAGAAGCTTTCTGAGAAACTGCTTTGTGATGTTTGACTTCCAGTCACTGAGTTACAGCTGTATTTTGCGGAGCTGTTTCCTAGCCATATTTCTGTGGAATCTGAGAACTGATATTTCGGATCCCTTTGAAGACTATAGGAGCAAAGCTAATATCCTCCTATCAAATTGAGAAAGAAGCTTTCTAAGAAACTTCTTTGTGATCTGTGAATTCATCTAATAGAGTTACAGCTTTCCCCTCAAGAAGCCTTTCGCTAAGACTGTTCTTGTGGAATTTGGAAAGTGATATTTGGAAACCATGGAGGGCTATGGTTAAAAGGGAAATATCCTCAGATAAAAACTGCAAAGAAGCTTTCTGAGAAACTGCTTTGTGTTGTGAATTCATCCCACAAAATTACAGGATTAACCTCCAGAAGCCTTTCGCTAAGTGTGTTATTGTGGAATTTGCAAAGGTATATTTGGAAGCCCATGGAGGCCTATGGTGAAAAAGAGAATGTCCTCAAATGAAAACTGGAAAGAAGATTTCTGAGAAACTGCTTTGTGATGTGTGACTTCCACTCACTGAGTTACAGCTGCATATCGTCGATCTGTTTGCTAGCATTACTTCTTTGGAATCTGTGAACTGATATTTCGGATCCCTTTCAAGTCTATATGGCCAAAGCAAATATCCTCCTATAAAAATGAGAAAGAAGCTTTCTGAGAAACTTCTTTGTGATCTGTGATTTCATCTCAGAGAGTTACAGTTTTCCCCTCAAGAAGCCTTTTATTCAGACTGTTCTTGTATAATTTACGAAGAGATATTAGGAAGCCCATGGATGGCTACGTTGAAAAGGGAAATATCCTCAGATAAAAACTGGAAAGAAGCTTTCTGAGAAACTGCTTTGTGTTCTGTGAATTCATCTCACAGTGTTACAGCTTTCCCCTCCAGATGTCGTTCACTAAGACTGTTCTTGTGGAATTTGCAAAGGGATATTTGGAAGCCCAAGGAGGCCTATGGTTAAAAAGAAAATATCCTCAGATAAAAACTGGAAAGAAGCTTTCTGAGAAACTGCTTTGTGATGTTTGATTTCCACTCATTGAATTACAGCTGTATTTCGTAGAGCTGTTTCCTAGCCTTATGTCTGTAGAATCTGAGAAATGATATTTCGGATCCCTTTTTAAGAACATAGGGTCAAAGAAAATATCCACCGATCAAAATAAGAAAGAAGCTTTCTGAAAAACTTCTTTGTGATCTGTGAATTCATCTCACAGAGTTACAGCTTTCCCCTCCAGAAGCCGATTACTAAGACTATTCTTGTGGAATTTGCAAAGGGATATTTGAAATCCCATAGAGGCCTATGGTGAAAAAGAAAATATACTCAGATGAACACTGGAAAGAAGCTTTCAGCGAAACTGCTTGGTGATGTGTGACTTCCACTCCCTGAGTCACAACTGTATTTCGTGGAGCTGTTTGTTTGCCTTTTTTCTGTGGAATCTTAGAACTGATATTTTGGATCCCTTTGAAGACTATAGGGCAAACGGAAATATCCTCTGATCAAAATGAGAAAGAAGCTTTCTGAAAAACTACTTTATGATCTGTGAATTCATCTCACAGAGCTACAGCTTTCCCCTCAAGAAGCCTTTCGCTAAGACTTTCTTGTGGAATTTGCAAAGTGATATTTGGACGTCCATAGAAGAATATGGTGAAAAAGAAAATATCCTCAGATGAAAACTGGAAAGAAGCTTTCTGAGAAACTGCTTTGTGTTCTGTGAATTCATCTCAAAGAGTTACAGCTTCCCCTCCAGAAGCCGTTCGCTAAGACTATTGTTGTGGAATTTGCAAAGGGATATTTGGAAGCCCACAGAGGTCTATGTTGAAAAAGAAAATATCCTCAGAGGAAATGTGGAAAGAAGCTTTCTGAGAAACTTCTTTGTGATGTGTGACTTCCACTCACTGAGTTGCAGCTGTATTTCATGGAGCTGATTGCTAGCCTTATTTCTGTGGGATCTGAGAACTGATATTTCGTATCCCTTGGAAGACTATAGGGCCAAAGCAAATATCCTCCGATCAAAATGAGAAAGATGCTTTCTGAGAAACGTATTTGTGATCTGTGAATTCATCTCACAGCGTTACACCTTTCCCCTCCAGAAGCCGTTCGCTAAGACTGTTCTTGAGTAATTTGCAAAGTGATATTTGGAAGCCCATGGAGGGCTATGGTGATAAGGGAAATATCTTCACATTAAAACTGGAAAGAAGCTTTCTGAGAAACTTCTTTGTGTTCTGTGAATTCATCTCACAGAGATACAGCTATCCATTCCAGAAGCCGCTCGCTAAGACTGTTCTTGTGGTATATGTAAATGGATATTTGGAAGCCCATAGAGGCCTATGCTGAAACAGAAAATATACTCAGATGAAAACTGGAAAGAAGCTGTCTGAGAAAATGCTTTGTGATGTGTGACTTCCACTCACTGAGTTACAGCTGTATTTTGTGGAGCTGTTTGCTAGCCTTATTTCTGTGGTATCTGAGAACTGATATTTCGGATCCCTTGGAAGACTATAGGGTCAAAGGAAATATCCTCCGATCAAAATGATAAAGAAGCTTTCTGAGAAACTTCTTTGTGATCTGTGAATTCATCTCACAGAGTTACAGCTTTCCCCTCAAAAAGCCTTTCACTAAGGCTCTTCTTGTGGAATTTGCAAAAAGATATTTGGAGGCCCATGGACGGCTATGGTTAAAAGGGAAATATCCTCAGAACAAAACTGGAAAGAAGCTTTCTGAGAAACTGCTTTGGGTTCATTGAATTCATCTCACAGACTTACAGCTTTCCCCTCCAGAAGCCATTTGCTAAGACTGTCTTGTGGAATTTGCAAAGGGATATTTGGAAGCCCTTAGAGGCCTATGGTGAAAAAGAAAATATCCTCAGAAGAAAACTGGAAAGAAGCTTTCTGAAAAACTGTTTTGTGATTTGTGACTTCCCCTCACTGAGTTACAGCTGTGTTTCGTGGAGCTGTTTGCTAGCTTTTTTTTCTGTGGAATCTTAGAACTGATATTTTGGATCCCTTTGAAGACTATAGGGCCAAAGGAAATATCCTGTGATCAAAATGAGAAAGAAGATTTCTGAGAAACTACTTTGAGGTCTATGAATTCATCTCACAAAGCTACAGCTTTCCCCTCAAGAAGCCTTTCGCTAAGACTGTTCCTGTGGAATTTGCAAAGTGATATTTGGTAGCACATGGAGGGATATGGTGAAAAAGGAAATACCCTCATATGGAATCTGGAAAGAAGCTTTCTGAGAAACTGCTTTTTGTTCTGTGAATTCATCCCACAGAGTTACAGCTTTGCCCTACGGAAGCCGTTCCCTAAGACTGTTCTTGTGGAATTTGCAAAGGGATATTTGGAAGCAGATAGAGGCCTATGGTGAAAAAGAAGATATCCTCAGAAGGAAACTGTAAAGTAGTTTTCTGAGAAACTGCTTTTTGATGTGTGATTTCCACTCACTGAGATTCAGCTGTATTTCGTGGAGCTGTTTGCTAGCCTTATTTCTTTGGAATCTGAGAACTGATATTTCGGATTCCTTGGAAGACTATAGGGCCAAAGGAAGTAACCCCCAATCAAAATGAGAGAGAAGCTTTCTGAGAAATTTCTTTGTGAACTGTGAATTCATCTCACAGAGTTACAGATTTCCCCTCAAGAAGATATTCGCTAAGACTGTTCTTGTGGAATTTGCAAAGCGATATTTGGAAGCTCATGGTGGGCTATGGTGAAAAGGGAAATATCCTCAGATGAAAACTGGAAAGAATATTTCTGAGAAACTGCTTTTTGTTCTGGCAATTCACCTCACAGAGTTACTGCTTTCCCCTCCAGAAGCCGTTCGCTAAGACTGTTCTTGTGGAATTTGCAAAGGGATATTTGGAGGCCCTTAGACACCTATTGTGAAAAAGAAAATGTCCTCAGATGAAAATTGGAAAGAAGCTTTCTGAGAAACTGCTTTGTGATGTGTGACTTCCACTCACTGAGTTACAGCTGTATTTCGTGGAGCTGTTTGCTAGCTTTATTTCTGTGGAATCTGAGAACTGATATTTCAGATTCCTTGGAAGACTATAGTGCCAAAGGAAATATCCTCCGATCAAAATGAGAAAGAAGCTTTCTGAGAACCTTCTTTGTGAACTGTGAATTCACCTCACAGTGTTACAGCTTTCCCCTCAAGAAGCCTTTTGCTAAGACTGTTCTTGTGGAATTTTCAAATTTATATTTGGAAGCTCAAGAATGGCTATGGTGAAAAAGGAAATATCCTCAGATGAAAACTGGAAAGAATCTTTCTGAGAAACTGCTTTTTGTTCTGGGAATTCACACCACTGAGTTACTGCTTTCCCCTCCAGAAGCCGTTCGCTAATACTGTTCTTGTGGAATTTGCAAAGGGATATTTGGAAGCCCTTAGACGCCTATTGTGAAAAAGAAAATGTCCTCAGATGAAAACTGGAAAGAAGCTTTCTGAGAAACTGCTTTGTGATGTGTGACTTCCACTAACTGAGTTACAGCTGTGTTTCATGGAGCTGTTTGCTAGCCTTATTTCTGTGGAATCTTAGAACTGATATTTCGGATCCCATGGAAGACCATAAGGTCAAAGGAACTATCCAATGAACAAAATAAGAAAGAAGGTTTCTGAGAAACTTCTTTGTGACCTGTGAATTCATCTCACAGAGTTACAGCTTTGCCCTACAGAAGCCGTTCAATAAGAATGTTCTTGTGGAATTTGCAAAGGGATATTTGGAAGCAGATAGAGGCCTATGGTGAAAAAGAAGATATCCTCAGAAGAAAACTGGAAAGAAGATTTCGGAGAAACTGCTTTGTGATGTGTGACTTCCACTCAATGAGTTTCAGCTGTATTTCGTGGAGCTGTTTGCTAGCCTTATTTCTGTGGTATCTGTGAACTGATATTTCAGATTCCTTGAAGACTATAGGGCCAAAGGAAATATCCTCCGATCAAAATGAGAAAGAAGCTTTCTGAGAAACTTGCTTGTGAACTGTGAATTCGTCTCACAGAGTGATAGCTTTCCCCTCAAGAAGCCTTTTGCGAAGACTGTTCTTGCGGAATTTGCAAAATGATATTTTGAAGCTCATGGAGGGCTATGGTGAAAAGGAAAATATCCCCAGATGAAAACTGGAAAGAATCTTTCTGAGAAACTGCTTTTTGTTCTGGGAATTTACCTCACATAGTCACTGCTTTCCCCTCCAGAAGCCGTTCGCAAAGACTGTTCTTGTGGAATTTGCAAAGGGATATTTGGAAGCCATTAGACGCCTATTGTGATAAAGAAAATGTCCACAGAGGAAAACTGGAAAGAAGCTTTCTGAGAAACTGCTTTGTGATGTGTGACTTCCACTCACTCAGTTAGAACTGCATTTCGTGGAGCTGTTTTCTAGCCTTTACTCTGTGGAATCTGAGAACTGATATTTCCGATCCCTTGGAAGACTATAGGGCCAAGGAAACATCCTCCAATAAAAATGAGAAAAAAGCTTTCTGAGAAAATTCTTTGTGATCTGTGAATTCCTCTCACAGAGTTACAGCTTTCCCCTCAAGAAGCCTTTCGCTAAGACTGTTCTTGTGGAATTTACAAATTGATATTTGGAAGCCCATCAACGGCTATGGCTAAAAGGGAAATATCCTCAGATGAATACTGGAAAGAAGATTTCTGAGAAACTACTTTGTGTTCTTTGAATTCATCTCACAAAGTTACAGCTTTCACCTTCAGAAGCCGTTCGCTAAAACAGTTCTTGT
The DNA here is from genome assembly GCF_043159975.1 of Macaca nemestrina. Taxonomy (NCBI): domain Eukaryota; kingdom Metazoa; phylum Chordata; class Mammalia; order Primates; family Cercopithecidae; genus Macaca; species Macaca nemestrina. Next base: position 75,268,993 of record NC_092126.1, read on the forward strand.
GGAATTGGCAAAGGGATATTTGGAAGCCCAGAGAAGTCTACGATGAAAAGGAAAATATCCTCAGATGAAAACTGGAAAGAAGCTTTCTGAGAATCTGCTTTGTGATGTGAGACTTCCACTCACAGAATCAGAGCTGTATATCATGGAGCTGTTTGCTAGCCTTATTTTTGTGGAATCTAAGAAATGATATTTCGGATACCATTGAAGGCTATAGGGCCAAAGCAAATATCCTCCGATCAAAATGAGAAAGATGCTTTCTGAGAAACTTCACTCTGATCTGTGAATTCATATCACAGAGTTACAGCTTTCCCCTACAGAAGCCGTTCGCTAAGACTGTTCTTGTGGAATTTGCAAAGTGATAGTTGGAAGGCCATGGAGAATTTGGTGAAAAATGAAATATCCTCAGATGAAAACTGGAAAGATGTTTTCTGAGAAACTTATTTGTGATGTGTAACTTCCACTCACAGAGTAACAAGTGTATTTCGTGGAGCTGCTTGCTAGGCTTATTTCGGTGTAAACTGAGAACTGATATTTCAAATCCCTTTGAAGGCTATAGGGCCAAAGGAAATATCCTCTGATCAAAATGAGAAAGAAGCATTCTGAGAAACTTCTTTGTGATCTGTGAATTCATCTGACAGAGTTACAGCTTTCCCCTCAAGAAGCCTTTCTCTAAGACTGTTCTTGTGGAATTTGCAAAGTGATATTTGGAAGCCCATGGAGGGCTATGGTGAAAAGGGAAATATCCTCAGTTTAAATCTGGAAAGAAGCTTTCTGAGAAACTGCTTTGTGTTCTGTGAATTCATCTCACCGAGTTACTGCTATGCATTCCAGAAACCACTCGCTAAGACTGTTCTTGTGGAATTTGCAAAGGGATATTTGGAAGCCCATGGAGGCCTACGGTGAAAAAGAAAATATCCTCAGATGAAAACTGGAAAGATGCTGTCTGAGAAACTGCTTTGTGATGTGTGACTTCCAGTCACTGAGTTACAGCTGTATTTCGTGGAGCTGTTTGCTAGCCTTATTTCTGTGGAATCTGAGAACTGATATTTCGAATCCCTTTAAGATTATAAGTCCAAAGGAAATATCCTCCGATCAAAATGAGAAGGAAGCTTTCTGAGAAACTGCTTTGCGATCTGTGAATTCATCTCACAGAGTTACAGCTTTCCCCTCAAGAAGCCTTTCACTAAGACTGTTTATGTGGAATTTGCAAAGTGATATTTGGAAGCCCATAGAGGACTATGGTGAAAAGGGAAATATCCTCAGATGAAAACTGGAAAGAGTCTTTCTAAGAAACTGCTTTGTGTTCTATGAATTCAGCTCACAGAGTTACTGCTTTCCCCTCCGGAAGCCGTTCTCTAAGACAGTTCTTGTGGAATTTGCAAAGGGATATTTGGAAGACCTCAGACGTCTATTGTGAAAAAATATCCTCTGATGAAAACTGGAAAGAAGCTTTCTGAGAAACTGCTTGGTGATGTGTGACTTCCACTCACCGAGTAACAACTGTATTTCGCGGAGCTGTTTGCTAGCCTTTTTTCTATGGAAATTTAGAACTGATATTTCGGATCCCTTTGAAGACTATAGGGCCAAAGGAAATATCCTACGATCAAAATGAGAAGGAAGCTTTCTGAGAAACTTCTTTTTGATCTGTGAATTCATCTCACAGAGTTACAGCTTTCCCCTCAAGATGCCTATCCCTAAGACTGTTCTTGTGGAATTTGCAAAGTAATATTTGGAAGCCCATGGAGGGATATGGTCAAAAGGGAAATATCCTCAGATGAAATCTGGAAAGAAGCTTTCTGAGAAACTGCTTTGTGTTCTGTGAATTCATCTCTCAGAGTTACAGCTTTCCCCTCCAGAAGCCATTCGTTAAGACTGTTCTTGTGGAATTTGCAAAGGGATATTTGGAAGCCCGTAGAGGCCTATGGTGAAAAGTAAGTATCCTCAGATGAAAACTGGAAAGAAGTTTTCTGAGAAACAGCTTTGTGATGTGTGACTTCCACTCACTGAGTTACAGCTGTATTTCCAGGAGCTGTTTGCTAGCGTTATGTCTCTGGAATCTGAGAACTGATATTTCGGATCCCTTTGAAGAGCATAGGGCCAAAGGAAATATTCACCGATCAAAATGAGAAAGAAGGTTTCTGAGAAACTTCTTTTTGATCTGTGAATTCATCTTACAGAGTTACAGCTTTCCCCTCAGGAAGCCTTTCGCTAATACTGTTCTTGTGGAATTTGCAAAATGATATTTGGAAGCCCATGGAGGGCTATGGTGAAAAGGGAAATATTCCCAAATAAAAACAGGAAAGAAGCTTTCTGAGGAACTGCTTTGTGTTCTGTGAATTCATCTCACAGAGTTACAGCTTTCGTTCCAGAAGCCGTTCGCTAAGACTGTTCCTGTGGAATTTGCAAAGGGATATTTGGAACCCCATGGAGGCCTATGGTGAAGAAGAAAATATCCTCAGATGAAAACAGGAAAGAAGCTTTCTTAGAAATTCCTTTGTGACGTGTGATTTCCACTCACTGAGTTACAGCTCTATTTCGCTGAGTTGTTTGCTAGCCATATTTCTCTGGAATCTGAGAACTGGTATTTCGGCCCCCTGGGAAGACTATAGGGCCAAAGGAAATATCCTCCGATCAGAATGAGAAAGAAGGTTTCTGAGAAACTGCTTTGGGTTCTGTGAATTCATCTCACAGAGTTACAGCTTTCCCCCCCAGAAGCCGTTCACTAAAACTGTTCTTGTGGAATTTGCAAAGGGATATTTGGAAGCCCATGGAGGCCTATGGTGAAAAAGAAAATATCCTCAGATGAAAACTGGAAAGAAGCTTTCTGAGAAACTGCTTTGTGATGTGTGACTTCCAGTCACTGAGATACAGCTGTAGTTCATGGAGCTGTTTGCTAGCCTTATTTCTGTGTAATCTGATAACTGATATTTCGGATCAATTTGAAGACTATAGGGCCAAATAAATATCCTCCGATCAGAATGAGAAAGAAGCTTTCTGAGAAACTTCTTTGTGATCTGTGAATTCATCTCACATTGTTACACCTTTCCCCTCAAGAAGCCTTTCGCTAAAACTGTTTTTGTGGAATTTGCAAAGTGATATTTGGAAGCCCATGGAGGGCTATGGTGAAAAGGGAAATATCCTCAGATTAAATCTGGAAAGAAGCTTTCTGAGAAACTGCTTTGTGTTCTGTGAATTCATCTGACAGAGCTACAGCTTTACCCTCCAGAACCCGTTCGGTGAGATGGTTCTTGTGGAATTTCCAATGGGATATTTAGACGCCCTTAGAGGCCTGTGGTGAAAAACAAAATATCCTCAGATGAAAACTTGAAAGAAACGTTCTTAGAAATTGCTTTGTGATGTTTAACTTCCACTCACTGAGATACAGCTGTATTTCCTGGAGCTGTTTGCTAGCCTTATGTCTGTGGAATTTGAGAACTGATATTTCGGATCCCTTTGAAGACTATAGGGCCAAAGGAAATATCCTCCAATCAAAATGAGAAAGAATCTTTCTGAGAAACTCCTTTGTGATCTGTGAATTCATCTCACAGAGTTACACCTTTAGCCTACAGAAGCCGGTCGCTTAGAATGTTCTTGTGGAATATACAAAGGGATATTTGGAAGCCCATAGAGGCCTACGGTCAAAAAGAAAATATCCTCAGATAAAAACTGGAAAGAATCTTTCTGAGAAATTGCTTTGTGTTCCGTGAATTCATCTCACACAGTTACTGCTTTCCGCTCTAGAAGCCGTTCGCTAAGACTGTTCTTGTGGTATTTGCAAAGGGATATTAGGAAGCCCGTAGAGGCCTATGGTGAAAAAGAAAATATCCTTAGGTGAAAACTGGAAAGAAACTTTCTGAGAAACTGCTTTGTGATGTGTGACTTCCAGTCACTGAGTTACAGCTGTGTTTCGTGGAGCTGTTTGCTAGCCATATTTCTGTGGAATCTGAGAACTGATATTTCGTATCCCTTTGAAGACTATAGGGCCAAAGAAAATGTCCTCCGATCAAAATCAGAAAGAAGCTTTCTGAGAAACTTCTTTGGGATCTGTGAATTCATCTCACAGAGTTACAGCTTTCCCTTCTAGAAGCCTATCACTAAGACTCTTCTTGTGGAATTTGCAAAGTGATATTTGGAAGCCCATGGAGGTATATTGTGAAAAGGGAAATATCCTCAGATGATATCTGGAAAGAAGCTTTCTGAGAAATTGCTTTTTGTTCTGTGAATTCATCTGAAAGAGTTACAGCTTTCCCCTCCAGAAGCCGTTCGCTAATATTGTTCTTGTGGAATTTGTAAAGGGATATTTGGAAGCCCGTAGAGGCCTATGGTGAAAAAGAAAATATCCTCAGATGAAAATTGGAAAGAAGCTTTCTGAGAAACTGCTTTGTGATGTGTGACTTCCAGTCTCTGAGTTACAGCTGTAGTTCGTGGAGCTGTTTGAGAGCCTTATTTCTGTGGAATTTTAAAACAGATATTTCAGATCCCTTTGTAGACTATAGGGCAAAATATATATCCTCCGATCAGAATGAGAAAGAAGCTGTGTGAGAAAATTCTTTGTGATCAGTGAATTCATCTCACAGGGTTACAGCTTTCCCCTCAAGAAGAATTTCGCTAAGACTGTTCTTGGGGAATTTGCAAAGTGATATTTGGAAGCCCATGGAGGGATATGGTGAAAAGGGAAATATCCTCAGATGAAATCTGGATAGAAGGTGTCTGAGAAACTGCTTTTTGTTCTGTGAATTCATCTCCCAGGGTTACAGCTTTCCCCTCCAGAAGCCGTTCGCTGAGATTGTTCTTGTGGAATTTGCAAAGGGATATTTGGAAGCCCATAGTGGCTGATGGTGAAAAAGAAAATATCCTCAGATGAAAACTAGAAAGAAGTTTTCTTAGAAACAGCTTGGTGATGTTTGACTCCCACTCACTGAGTTACAGCTGTATTTCGTGGAGCTGTTTGTTAGCCATATTTATGTGGAATCTGAGAACTGATTTTTCGGATCCCTTTGAAAGTATAGGGCCAAGGATATATCCTCTGATCAAAATGAGAAAGAAGCTTTCTGAAAAACTGCTTTTCGTTCTGTGAATTCATTCCACAGAGTTACAGCTTTCCTTTCCAGAAGCCGTTCGCTAAGACTGTTATTGTGAAATTTGCAAAGGTATATTTGGAAACCCATAGAGGCCTATGGTGAAAAAGAAAATATCCTTAGATAAAAACTGGAATGAAGCTTACTGATAAACTGCTTTGTGTTCTGTGAATTCATCTCACAGTGTTACAGCTTTCCCCTCCAGAAGTCGTTCACTAAGACTGTTCTTGTGGAATTTGCAGAGGGATATTTGGAAGCCCATAGAGGCTGATGGTGAAAAAGAAAATATCCTCAGATGAAAACTGGAAAGAAGCTTTCTGACAAATTGCTTTGTGATGTGTGACTTCCACTCACTGAATAACAACTGTATTTCGTGGACCTGTTTGCTAGCCTTTTTTCTGTGGAATTTTAGTACTGATATTTCGGATCCCTTTGAAGACTATACGGGTAAAGGAAATATCCTCCGATCAACATGAGAAAGAAGCTTTCTGAGAAACTAATTTGTGATCTGTGAATTCATCTCTCAGAGCTACAGCTATCCCCTCAAGAAGTCTTTCGCTAACACTGTTCTTGTGGAATTAGTAAAGTGATATTTGGAAGCCCTTGGAGGGATATGGTGAAAAAGGAATTATCCCCAGATGAAAACTGAAAAGAAGCTTTCTGAGAAACTGCTTTGTGTTCTATGAATTCACATCACAGAGTTACTGCTTTCTGCTCAAGAAGCCGTTCGCGAAGACTGTTCTTGTGGAATTTGCAAAGGGATATTTGGAAACCCATGGAGGGCTACGGTTAAAAGGGAAATATCCTCAAATAAAAACTGGAAAGGAGCTTTCTGAGAAACTGCTTTGTGTTCTGTGAATTCATCCCACAAAATTACATCTTTCCCCTCCAGAAGCCGTTCGCTAAGAGTGTTATTGTGGAATTTCCAAAGGTATATTTAGAAGCCCTCAGAGGCCTATGGTGAAAATGAAAATATCCCCAGATGAAAAGTGGAAAGAACCTTACTGAGAAACTGCTTTGTGATGGTGACTCCCTCTCACTGAGTTAAAACTGTATTTCTCGGAGCTGTTAGCTAGCCTTTTTTCTGTGGAATCTTAAAACTGATACTGTGGAACCCTTTGAAGACTATAGGGCCCACGGAAATATACTGTGATCAAAATCATAAAGAAGCTTTCTGAGAAACTACTTTGTGATCTGTGAATTCATCTCACAGAGCTACTGCTTTACCCTCAAGAAGCCTTTCGCTAAGACTGTTCTTGTGGAATTTGCAAAGTGATATTTGGAAGCCCTTGGACGGATATGGTGAAAGAGGAAATATCCTCAGATGAAAACTGGAAAGAATCTTTCTGAGAAACTGCCTTGTGTTCTGAGAATACATCTCACAGAGTTACAGCTTTGCCCTACAGAAGCCGTTAGCTAAGACGATTCTTGTGGAATTTGCAAAGGGATATTTTGAAGCCCATAGAGGCCTAGGATGAAAAAAAATATATACTGAGATGAAAACTGGAAAGAAGCTTTCTGAGAAACTGCTTGGTGATGTGTGACTTCCACTCACTGAGTAACAACTGTATTTCGTGGACCTGTGTGCTAGCCTTTTTTCTGTGGAATTTTAGTACTGATATTTCGGATCCCTTTGAAGACTATACGGGTAAAGGAAATATCCTCCGATCAAAATGAGAAAGAAGCTTTCTGAGAAACTACTTTGTGATCTGTGAATTCATCTCTCAGAGCTACAGCTCTCCCCTCAAGAAGTCTTTCACTAACACTGTTCTTGTGGAATTTGCAAAGTGATATTTGGAAGCCCTTGGAGGGATATGGTGAAAAAGGAATTATCCCCAGATGAAAACTGAAAAGAAGCTTTCTGAGAAACTGCTTTGTGTTCTATGAATTCACATCACAGAGTTACAGCTTTCCCCTCCAGAAGCCGTTCGCGAAGACTGTTCTTGTGGAATTTGCAAAGGGATATTTGGAAACCGATGGAGGGCTATGGTTAAAAGGGAAATAACCTCAAATAAAAACTAGAAAGAAGCTTTGTGAGAAACTGCTTTGTGTTCTGTGAATTCATCCCACAAAATTACATCTTTCCCCTCCAGAAGCCGTTCGCTAAGAGTGTTATTGTGGAATTTCCAAAGGTATATTTGGAAGCCCTTAGAGGCCTACGGTGAAAAAGAAAATATCCCCAGATGAAAACTGGAAAGAACCTTACTGAGAAACTGCTTTGTGATGTGTGACTCCCACTCACTGAGTTAAAACTGTATTTCTCAGAGCTGTTTGCTAGCCTTTTTTCTGTGGAATATTAAACCTGATACTGTGGATCCCTTTGAAGACTATAGGGCCAACGGAAATATCCTGTGATCAAAATCATAAAGAAGCTTTCTCAGAAACTACTTTGTGATCTGAGAATTCATCTCTCAGGGCTACAGCTATCCCCTCAAGAAGCCTTTCGCTAACACTGTTCTTGTGGAATTTGCAAAGTGATATTTGGAAGCCCTTGGAGGGATATGGTGAAAAAGGAATTATCCCCAGATGAAAACTGAAAAGAAACTTTCTGAGAAACTGCGTTTTGTTCTGTGAATTCACCTCACAGAGTTACATCTTTCCCCTCCAGAAGCCGTTCGCTGAGATTGTTCTTTTGGAATTTTCAAAGGTATATTTGGAAGCACATATAGGCTGATGGTGAAAGAGAAAATATCCTCAGATGAAAACTGGAAAGAAGATTTCTGAGAAACTGCTTTCTGATGTGTGACTTCTAGTCACTGAGTTACATCTGTATTTCATGGAGCTGTTTGCTAGCCTTATTTCTGTGGAATCTGAGAACTGATATTTCAGATCCCTTGGAAGAATATAGGGCCAAAGGAAATATCCTCCGAACAAAATGAGAAAGAAGCTTTCTGAGAAACAGCTTTGTGATCTGTGAATTCATCTCACAGAGTTACAGCTTTCACCTCAAGAAGCCTTTCGCTAAGACTGTTCTTGTGGAATTTACAAAGTGATATTTGGAATCCCATAGACGGCTATGGTGAAAAGGGAAATATCCTCAGATAAATACTGGAAAGAAGCTTTCTGAAAAACTGCTTTGTGTTCTGTGAATACATCTCACAGAGTTACAGCTTTGCTCTACAGAAGCCGTTTGATAAGACTGTTCTTGTGGAATTTACAGAGGGATATTTGGAAGCAGATAGAAGCCTATGGTGAAAAAGAAGATATCCTCAGATGAAAACTGGAAAGAAGCTTTCTGAGAAACTGCTTTGTGATGTGTGACTTCCACTCACTGAATAACAACTCTATTTCGTGGACCTGTGTGTTAGCATTTTTTCTGTGGAATTTTAGTACTGATAATTCGGATCCCTTTGAATACTATACGGGTAAAGGAAATATCCTCCGATCAAAATGAGAAAGAAGCTTTCTGAGAAACTTCTTTGTGATCTGTGAATGCATCTCTCAGAGCTACAGCTATCCCCTCAGGAAGCCTTTCGCTAACACTGTTCTTGTGTAATTTGCAGAGTGATATTTGGAAGCCCTTGGAGGGATATGGTGAGAAAGGAATTATCCCCAGATGAAAACTAAAAACTAAAAAGAAGCTTTCTGAGAAACTGCTTTGTGTTACTGCTTTCTCCTTCAGAAGCCGTTCGCGAAGACTGTTCTTGTGGAATTTGCAAAGGGATATTTGGAAGCCCATAGAGTCCTATGGTGAAAAAGGAAATATCCTCAGGTGAAAACTGGAAAGAAGCTTTCTGAGAAACTGCTTTGTGATGTGTGACTTCCATTCACTGAGTTACATCTGTATTTCGTGCAGCTCTTTGCTAGCCTTATTTCAGTGGAATCTGAGAACTGATATTTCGGATCCCTTTGAAGACGATAGGGCCAAAGGACATATCCACGGATCAAAATGAGAAAGAAGCTTTCTGAAGAAACTTCTTTGTGATCTGTGAGTTCATCTCACAGAATTACAATTTCCCCTCAAGAAGCCTTTCGCTAAGACTGTTCTTTTGGAATTTGCAAAGTGATATTTGGAAGCCCATGAGGACTACGGTGTAAAAGAAAATATCCTCAGATGAAAACTGGAAAGAAGCTTTCTGAGAAACTGCTTTGAGATGTGTGACTTCCACTCACTGTGTCAGAGCTGTATATCGTGGAGCTGTTTGCCAGCCTTATTTCTGAAGAATATAAGAACTGATATTTCGGATCCCTTTGAAGACTATAGGGCCAAAGCAAATATCCTCCGATCAAAATGAGAAAGAAACTTTTGGAGAAACTTCTTTGTGATCTGTGAATTCATCTCACAGAGTTACAACTTTCCCCTCAAGATGCCTTTCACGAAGACTTTTTTTGTGGAATATGCAGAGGGATATTTGGAAGCCCATAGAGGCCTATGGTGAAAAAGAAAATATCCTCAGATGAAAACTGGAAACAAGCTTTCTGAGAAATTGCTTTGTCATGTGTGACTTAAACTCACTGAATTACAGCTGTATTTCGTGAAGCTGTTTGCTAGCCTCATTTCTGTGGAATATAAGAACTGATATTTCGGATCCCTTTGAATACTATAGGTCCAAAGGAAGTATCCTCCGATCAAAATAAGTAAGAAGCTTTCTGAGAAACTTCTTTTGATCTGTGAATTCATCACACAGAGTTACAGCTTTCCCCTCAAGGAGCCTTTTGCTAAGAATGTTCTTGTGTAATTTGCAAAGTGATATTTCGATGCCCAAGGGGGGCTATGGTGGAAAGGGAAATATCCTCAGATAAAAACTGGAAAGAAGCTTTCTGAGAAACTGCTTTGTGTTCTGCGAATTCATCTCATGGAGTCACAGCTTTCCCCTCCCGAAGCGTTTCACTAAGAATGTTCTTGTGGAATTTGCAAAGTGATATTTGGAAGCCCATGGTAGGCTATGGTGGAAAGGCAAATATGCTCAGATAAAAGCTGGAAAGAAGCTTTTTGAAAAACTGCTTTGTGTTCTGTGAATTCATCTCACAGAGTTACAGCTTTGCCCTCAAGAACCCTTTCGCTAAGATTGTTCTTGTGGAATTTGCAAGGTGTTATTTGGAAGCCCATGGATGGTATAGGTCGAAAGGGAAATATCCTCAGATAAAAACTGGAAGGAAGCTTTGTAAGAAACTGCTTTGTGTTCTGTGAATTCATCTCACAGAGTTAAAACTTTCCCCTCCAGAATCCGTTCGCTGAGATTGTTCTTGTGGAATTTGCAAAGGGATATTTGGAAGCCCTTAGAGGCCTATGGTGAAAAAGAACATATCCTCAGATCAAAACTATAAGGGAGCTTTCTGAGAAATTGCTTTGAGATGTGTGACTTCCACTCATTGAGTTACAGCTGTATTTCGTGTAGCTGTTTGCTACCCTTATTTCTGTGAAATCTAAGAACTGATATTTCGGAACCCTTTGAAGACTATAGGGCGAAAGGAAATATCCTCCGATCAAAACTGGAAAGAAGCTTTCTGAGAAACATCTTTGTGATCTGCGAATTCATATCAGAGAGTTACAGCTTTCCCCTCAAGAAGCCGTTCGCTTATATGTTCTTGTGGAATTTACAAAGTGATATTTGGAAGCCCATGGAACGCTATGGTGGAAAGGGAAATATCCTCAGATAAATACTGGAAACAAGCTTTCTGAGAAACTGCTTTGTGTTCTGTGAATTCACGTCACAGAGTTACAGCTTTCCCCTCCAGAAGCCATTTGCCAAGACTGTTCTTACGTAATTTGCAAACGGATATTTGGAAGCCCATAGAGGCCTATGGTGAAAAAGAATATATCCTCAGATGAAAACTGAAAGGAAGCTTTCTGAGAAACAGCTTTCTGATGTGTGACTTCCACTCACTGAGTTACAGCTGTATTTCGTGGAGCTTTTTGCTATCCTTATTTCTCTGGAATCTGAGAACTGATATTTCGAATTCCTTGGAAGACTATAGGGCCAAAGGAAATATCCTCGGAAAAAATGAGAAAGAAACTTTCTGAGAAAATTCTTTGTGATCTGAGCATTCATCTCTAAGAGTTACAGCTTCCCCTTCAAGAAGACTTTCGCTAAGACTGATCTTGTGGAATTTGCAAAGTGATATTTGGAAGCCCATGGAGGGCTAAGGTAAAAAGGGAAATATCCTCAGATAAAAACTGGAAAGAAGCTTTCTGAGAAACTGCTTTGTGTTCTGTGAATTCACATCACAGAGTTACAGCTTTAAGTTCCAGAAGCCGTTCGCTAACACTCTTCTTGTGAAGTTTGCAAAGGGATATTTGGAAGCCCATAGAGGCTTATGGTGAAAATGAAAATAACCTCAGATGAAAACAGGAAGGAAGCTTTCTGTGAAACTGCTTTGTGATGTGTGACTTCCACTCACTGAGTTACAGCTGTATTTCGTGGAGCTGTTTGCTAGCCTTATTTCTGAGGAAACTGAGACATGATAATTCGTATACCATGAAAGACTATAGGGCCAAAGGAAATACCCTCCGATCAAAATGAGGAAGAAGCTCTCTGAGAAACTTCTTTGTGATCTGTAAATTTTTCCCAGAGTTACAGCTTTCTCCTCAAGAAGCGTTTCGCTAAGACTGTTCTTGTGGAATTAGCAAAGGGATATTTGGAAGGCCATGCAGGGCAATGGTGGAAAGGGAAATATCCTCATAAAAAAACTCGAAAGAAGCTTCCTGAGAAACTGCTTTGTGTTCTGTGAATCCATCTCACAGAGTTACAGCTTTCCCCTCCAGAAACCGTTCGCTAAGACTGTTCTTGTGGAAATTGCAGAAGGATATTGGAAGCCCATAGAGGCCTATAGTGAAAAAGAAAATATCCTCAGATGAAAACTGGAAAGAAGCATTCTGAGTAACTGCTTTTTGATGTGTGACTTCCACTCACTGAGTTACAGGTGTATTTCTTGCGGCCGTTTGCTAGCCTTATTTCTTTGGAATCTGAGAACTGATATTTCGGATCCCTTTGAAGATTATAGGGAAAAATTAAATATCCTCCGAACAAAATGAGAAAGAAGCTTTCTGAGAAAATTCTTTGTGATCTCTGAATTCATCTCACAGAGTTACAGGTTTCCCCTCAAGAAGCATTTCGCTAAGACTCTTCTTGTAGAATTTGGAAGGTGATATTTGGAAGCCCATGGAGGGCTACGGTGGAAAGAGTAATATCCTCAGATAAAAGCTTGGAAGAAGCTTTCTGAGAAACTGCTTTGTGATCTGTGAATTCATCTCACAGAGTTACAGCTTTCCCCCCTAGAAGCCCTTCCCTAAGACTGTTCTTGTGGAATTTGCAATGTGATATTTGGAAGCCCATTGAGGCCTATCGTGAAAAAGAAAATATCCTCAGATGAAAACTGGAAAGAAACTTTCTGAGAAACTGCTTTGTGATGTGAGACTTCCACTCACTGAGTTACATCTGTTTTTCGTGGAGCTGTTTGCTAGCCTTATTTCTGTGGCATTTGAGAACTGATATTTCAGGTCTCTTTGAAGACAATAGGGCCAAAGGAAATATCCTCAGATCAAAATGAGAAATAAGTTTTCTGAGAAACTTCTTTGTGATCTGTGAAATCATCTCACAGAGTTACAGCTTTACCCTCAAGAAGCCTTTCGCTAAGACTGTTCTTGTGGAATTTGCAAAGTGATATTTGGAAGCCCATGGAGGGCTATGGTGAAAAGGGAAATATCCTCAGTTAAAAACTGGAAACAAGCTTTCTGAGAAACTGCTTTGTGTTCTGTGAATTAATCTCACAGTGTTACAACCTTCTATTCCAGAATCCGTTCGCTAAGACTGTTCTTGTGGAATTTGCAAAGGGATATTTGGAAGCCCATAGAGGTCTGTGGTGAAAAATAAAATGTCCTCAGATGAAAACTGTAAAGAAGCTTTCTGAGAAACTGTTTTGTGATGTGTGACTTCCACTCAGTGAGTTACAGCTGTATTTCGTGGAGGTGTTTGCTAACCGTATTTCTGTGGAATCTGAGAACTGATATTTCTGATCCCTTTGAAGACTATAGGGCCAAAGAAATATCCTCCGATCAAAATGAGAAAGTAGCTTTCTGAGAAACTTCTTTGTGATCTGTGAATTCATCTCAGAGAGCTACAGCTTTCCCCTCAAGAAGCCTTTCGCTAAGACTGTTCTTGTGGAATTTTCGAAGTGGTATTTGAAAGCCCATGGAGGGCTATGGTGACAAGGGAAATATCCTCAGATGGAAAATGGAAAGAATCTTTCTGAGAAACTGCTTTGTGTTCTGTGAATTTACCTCACAGAGTTACAGCTTTCCCCTCCAGAAGCCGTTCGCTAAGACTGTTCTTGTGGAGTTTGCAAAGGGATATTTGGAAACCCATAGAGGCCTATGGTGAAAAAGAAAATATCCTCAGATGGAAACTGGAAAGAAGCTTTCTGAGAAACTGCTTTGTGATGTGTGACTTCCATTCACTGAATTACAGCTGTATTTCGTGGAGCTGTTTGCTAGCCTTATTTCTCTGGAACCTGAGAACTGATATTTCGGATCCCTGGGAAGACTATAGGGCCAAAGGAAATATCCTCCGATCAAAATGAGAAAGAAGCTTTCTGAGAAACTTCTTTGTGATCTGTGAATTCATCTCAGAGAGTTACAGTTTTCCCCTCAAGAAGCCTTTCGCTAAGACTGTTCTTGTGGAATTTGTAAAGTGACATTTGGAAGCACATGGAAGGATATGGACGAAAGGGAAATATCGTCAGATGAAAACTGGAAAGAAGTTTTCTTAGAAACTGATTTGTGAGGTGTGACTTGCACTCACTGAGTTAAAGCTGTATTTCTTGGGGCTGTTTGCTACCCTTTTTCTGTGGAATCTGAGAACTGGTATTTCAGATCCCTTTAAAGCCACATGGCCAAAGGAAATATCCTCCGATCAAAACGAGAAAGAAACTTTCTGAGAATCTTCTTTGTGATCTGTGAGTTCATCTCACAGAGTTACAGCTTTCCCCTCAAGTAGCCTTTCGCTGAGTCTGTTCTTGTGGAATTTGCAAAGTGATATTTGGAAGGCCATGGAGGGCTCAGTGGAAAGGGAAATATCCTCATAAAAAAACAGGAGAGAAGCTGTCTGAGAAACTGCTTTGTGTTCTGTGAATCCATCTCTCAGAGTTACAGCTTTCCCCTCAAGAAGCCTTTCGCTAAGAATGTTCTCGTGGAATTTGCAAAGTGATATATGGAAGCCCATGGAGGGCTATGGTGAAAAGGGAAATATCCTCAGATGGAAACTGGAAAGAAACTTTCTGAGAAATTGCTTTCTGATGTGTGACTTCCACACATTGAGTTACAGCTGTATTTCGTGGACCTGTTTGCTAGCCTTATTTCTCTGGAATCTGAGAACTGATATTTCGGATCCCTGGGAAGACTATATGGCCAAAGGAAATATCCTCCGATCAAAGTGAGAAAGAAGCTTTCTGAGAAACTTCTTTGTGATCTGTGAACTCATCTCACAGAGTTACAGGTTTCCCATTAAGTAGCCTTTCACTAAGACTGTTCTTGTGGAATTTGCAAAGTGATATTTGGAATCCCATGGATGGCTAAGTTCGAAAGGGAAATATCCTCAGATAAAAACTTGAAAGAATCTTTATGAGGTACTGCTTTGTGTTCTGTGAATTCACATCACAGAGTTACAGCTTTCCCCTCCAGAAGCCCTTCCCTAAGACGATTCTTGTGGAATTTACAAAGTGATATTTGGAAGCCTATAGAGGCCTTTGGTGAAAAAGAAAATATCCTCAGACGAAAAATGGAAAGAAGCTTTCTGAGAATCTGCTTTGTGATGTGTGACTTCCACTCACTGAGTTACAGCTGTATTTCGTGGAGCTCTTTGTCAGCCTTATTTCTGTGGAATTTGAGAACAAATATTTCAAATCCCTTTGAAGACTATAGGGCCAAAGTAAATACCCTCCGATTAAAATGAGAAAGAAGCTTTCTGAGAAACTTCTTTGTGATCTGTAAATTTTTCTCACAGAGTTACAGCTTTATCCTCAAAAGCCTTTCGCTAAGACTGTTCTTTTGGAATTTGCAAAGTGGTATTTGGAAGACCATGCAGGGCTATGTTGGAAAGGGAAATATCCTCATAAAAAAACTCGAAAGAAGCTTCCTGAGAAACTGCTTTGTGTTCTGTGAATCCATCTCACAGAGGTACAGCTTTCCCCTCCAAAACCGTTCGCTAAGACTGTTCTTGTGGAAATTGCAGTGGGATATTTGGAGGCCCATAGAGGCCTATACCGAAAAAGAAAATATCCTCAGATGAAAACTGGAAAGAAGCATTCTGCGTAACTGCTTTTTCATGTGTGACTTCCACTCACTGAGTTACAGCTGTATTTCTTGGAGCTGATTGCTAGCCTTATTTCTGTGGAATCTGAGAACTGATATTTCGGATCCCTTTGAAGACTATAGGGAAAAATTAAATATCCTCCGAACAAAATGTGAAAGAAGCTTTCTGAGAAAATTCTTTGTGATCTGTGAATTCTTCTCACAGAGTTAGAGTTTTCCCGTCAAGAAGTCTTTTGCTAAGTGTATTCTTGAATTTGCAAAGTGTTATTTGGAAGCCCATGGAGGGCTATGGTGGAAAGGGAAATATCCTCAGATAAAAGCTTGGAAGAAGCTTTCTGAGAAACTGCTTTGTGATCTGTGAATTCATCTCACAGAGTTAAAGCTTTCCCGCCCAGAAGACCTTCCCTAAGACTGTTCTTGTGGAATTTGCAATGTGATATTTGGAAGCCCTTAGAGGTCTATGGTGAAAAAGAAAATATCCTCAGATGGAAACTCGAAAGAAGCTTTCTGAGAAACTGCTTTGTGATGTGTGACTTCCACTCACTGAGTTACATCTGTATTTCGTGGAGCTGTTTGCTAGCCTTATTTCTGGGGCATTTGAGAACTGATATTTCAAATCTCTTTGAAGACAATAGGGCCAAAGGAAATATCCTCTGATCAAAATGAGAAATAATTTTTCTGAGAAACTTCTTAGTGATCTGTGAAATTATCTCACAGAGTTACAGATTTCTTCTCAAGAAGGCTTTCGCTAAGACTGTTCTTGTGGAATTTGCAAAGTGATATTTGGAAGCCCATGGAGGGCTATGGTGGAAAGGGAAATATCCTCAGATGAAAACTGGAAAGAAGCTTTCTGAGAAACTGCTTTGTGTTCTGTGAATTAATCTTACAGTGTTACAACCTTCTATTCCAGACGCCGTTCGCTAAGACTGGTCTTGTGGAATTTGCAAAGGGATATTTGGAAGCCCATAGAGGTATATGGTGAAAAAGAAAATATCCTCCGATGGAAACTGGAAAGAAGTTTTCTTAGAAATGTCTTTGTGGGGTATGACTTCCACTAACTGAGCAAGAACTGTATTTCGTGGAGCTGTTTGCTAGCCTTTTTTTCTGTGGAATCTGAGAACAGGTATTTCGGATCCCTTTGAAGGCTACAGGGCCAAAGGAAATAACCTCCGATCAAAATGAGAAAGAAACTTTCTGAGAAACTTCTTTGTGATCTGTGAATTCATCTCACAGAGTTACAGTTTTCCCCTCAAGTAGCCTTTCTCTGAGACTTTTCTTGTGGAATTTGCAAAGTGATATTTGGAAGGCCATGAGGGCTGAGTGGAAAGGGAAATATCCTCATAAAAAAAACTGGAAAGAGGCTTTCTGAGAAACTGCCTTGTGTTCCGTGAATCCATCTCACAGAATTACAGCTTTCCCATCCAGAAACCGTTCGCTAAGACTGTTCTTGTGGAATTTGCAGTGGGATATTTGGAAGCCCATAGAGGCCAATAGTGAAAAAGAAAATATCTTCAGATGAAAACTGGAAAAAAGCATTCTGAGAAACTGCTTTTTGATGTGTAACTTCCAGTCACTGAGTTACAGCTGTATTTCTTGGGGCTGTTTGGTAGCCTTATTTCTGTGAAATCTGAGAACAGATATTTCGAATCCCTTTGAAGACTATAAGGAAAAAGGAAATATCCTCCGATCAAAATGAGAAAGAAGCTTTCTGAGAAACTTCTTTGTGATCTGTGAATTCACCTCACAGAGTTACAGCTTTCCCCTCATGAAGCCTTTCGCTAAGACTGTTCTTGTGGAATTTGCAAAGGGATATTTGGAATCACATGGAGGGCTATGGTGAAAAGGGAAATATCCTCAGATAAAAACTGGAAAGAAGCTTTCAGAGAAACTGCTTTGTGTTCTGTGAATCCATCTCACAGTGTTACAGCTTTCCTCTCCAGAAGCCGTTCGCTAGGACTGTTCTTGTGGAATTTGCAAAGGGATATTTGGAAGCCAATGGAGGGCTATGGTGAAAAAGAAAATGTCCTCACATGAAAATTGGAAAGAAGGTTTCGGACAAACTACTTTGTGATGTGTGACTTCCACTCACTGAGTTACAGCTGTATTTCGTGGAGCTGTTTGCTAGCCTTATTTCTGTGGAATCCGAGAACTGATATTTTGGATCACTTTGAAGTGTATAGGGCCAAAGAAAATATCCTCTGATCAAAACGAGAAAGAAGCTTTCTGAGAACCATCTTTTTGATCAGTGAATTCATCTTACAGAGTTACAGCTTTCCCCTCAAGAAGCCTTTCACTATGACTGTTCTTGTGGAATTTGTCAAGTGATATTTGGAAGCCCATGGAGGGCTACGGTGGAAAGGGAAATACCCTCAGAAAAAAAAATGCAAACAAGCTTTCTGAGAAACTTCTTTGTGTTCTGTGAATTCATCTCACAGAGTTACAGCTTTCCCTTCCAGAAGTCGTTCACTATGACTGTTTTTGTAGAATTTGAAAAGGGATATTTGGCAGCCCAGAGAGGCCTATGGTGAAAAAGAAAATATCCTCAGATGAAAACTGTAAAGAAACTTTCTGAGAAACTGCTTTGTGATGTGTGACTTCCACTCACTGAGTTACAGCTGTGTTTCGTGGGGCTTTTTGCTAACCTTATTTCTGTGGAATCTGAGAACTGATATTTCGGATACCTTTGAAGACTATAGGGACAAAGGAAATAACCTCCGATCAAAATGAGAAAGAAGCTTTCTGAGAAACTTCTTTGTGATCTGTGAATTCATCTCACAGAATTACAGCTTTCCCCTCAAGAAGCCTTTCGCTAAGACTGTTCTTGTGGAATTTGCAAAGTGATATTTGGAAGCCCATGGAGGGCTATTGTGA
Source organism: Macaca nemestrina (assembly GCF_043159975.1). Lineage (NCBI taxonomy): Eukaryota > Metazoa > Chordata > Mammalia > Primates > Cercopithecidae > Macaca > Macaca nemestrina. The sequence goes on from NC_092126.1 coordinate 75,287,191, forward strand.
AAAGGGAAATATCCTTAGATAAAAACTGGAAAGAAGCTTTCTGAGAAACTGCTTTGTGTTCTGGGAATTCAACTCACAGATTTACAAGTTTCTCCTCCAGTAGCCGTTCGCTAAGACTGTTCTTGTGGAATTTGCCATGGGATATTTGGAAGCACTTAGGAGCCTACGGTGTAAAAGAAAATATCTTCAGTCGAAAACTGGAAAGAAGCTTTCTGAGAAATGCTTTTTGATGTATGCCTTCCACTCACTGACTTACAGCTGTATTTCGTGGAGCGATTTCCTACCCTTATTTCTTTGGATCTGAGAACCGATATTTCAGATCCTTTTGAAGAGTATTGGGCCACAGGAAATATCCTACGATCAAAATGCGAAAGAAGCTTTCTGAGAAACTTGTTTTGATCTGTGAATTCATCTCACAGAGTTACAGCTTTCCCCTCAAAAGCCTTTCGTTAAGACTGTTCTTGTGGAATTTGCAAAGGGATATTTGGAAGACCTTACAGGCCTATGGTGAAAAAGAAAATATCCTCAAATGAAGAGTGGAAAGAAGCTTTCTGAGAAACTGCTTTGTGATGTTTGACTTCCACTCACTGAGTTCCAGCTGTATTTCACGGAGTTGTTTGCTAGCCTTATTTCTGTGGTATCTGAGAACTGATATTTCGAATACCTTTGAAGACTATAGGGCCAAAGGAAATATCCTCCGATCAAACTGAGAAAGAAGATTTCTGAGGAACTTCTTTGTGATCTGTGAATTCATCATACAGAGTTACAGCTTTCCCCTCAAGAAGCCTTTCGCTAAGACTGTCCTTGCGGAATTTGCAAAGGGATATTTGGAAGCCCTTGGACGGCTATGGTGAAAAGGGAAATATCCTCAGATAAAAACTGGAAAGAAGCTTTCTGAGAAACTGCTTGGTGTTCTGTGAATTCATCTCACAGATTTACAAATTTCCCCTCCAGAAACCGTTCACTAAAACTGTTCTTGTGGAATTGGCAAAGGGATATATGGAAGCCCATAGAGGCCTACGGTGAAAAAGAAAATATCCTCAGATGAAAACTGGAAAGAAGCTTTCTGAGAAACTGCTTTGTGATTTGTGACTTCCATTCACTGAGATACAGCTGTATTTCGTGGAGCTGTTTGCCAGCTTTATTTCTGTGGAATCTGAGAACTGATATTTCGATCTCTTTGAAGAAACTAGGGCCTAAGGAAATATCCTCCGATCAAAATGATAAAGAAGCTTTCTGAGAAACTTCTTTGTGATGTGTGAATTCATCACACAGAGTTACAGATTTCCTCTCAAAAAGCCTTTCACTGAGACTGTTCTCGTGGAATTTGCAAAGTGATATTTGGAAGCCCATGGAGGACTATGGTGAAAAGGGAAATATCCTGAGATGAAAACTGGAAAGAAGCTTTCTGAGAACCTGCTTTGTGTTCTGTAAATTCATCTCACATTCTTACAGCTTTCCCCACCGGAAGCCCTTCGCTAAGACTGTTCTTGTGGAATTTACAACGGGATATTTGTACGCCTATAGAGACCTACAGTGGAAAAGAAAATATCCTCCGATGAAAACTGAAAAGAAGCGTTCTGAGAAACTGTATTGTGACGTGTGAATGCAACTCACAGAGTTACACATTTCTGTTCATTGATCAGGTTGCTAACACAGTTCTCTTGAAATCTGCAGTGGGATATTTCTTTGCCCAACGAAGCTTACAGTGACAAAGGAAATATATTCAGATAAAAAGCAGAGAGAAACTCTCTGAGAAACTGCTTTGTGATGTGCCAGTTCACGTCACTGATTTACAGCTGTATTTCATGGATCTGTTTGCTAGTCCAGTTTTTGTTGAATCTTAGAACCGATATTTCGGATCTCTTGGAGGAGTAGGCAGGCAAAGGAAATATCCCCAGATAAAAACCAGAAAGAAGATTTCTGAGAAATGGCTTTCTGATCTCTGAATTCATCTTATAGAGTTCCACCTTTCTATTCATGTTGCTGTTTGCTAACACTCTTCTGGTGGAATCTGCAAAGTGATATTTGGGAGCGCATTGAGGGATACAGTGAAAAAGGAAATATCTTCAGATAAAAACTGAATGGAAGCGTTCTGAGAAACCTCCACGTGACCTGTGCATTCATCTCACAGAATTCCACCTTTCTGTTCATGTAGTTGTTTGCTTACACTCTTATGTTGAAATCTGATAAGTGATATTTGGAAGCGCATGGACGGCTACAGTGAGAAAGGAAATCTCTTCCGATAAAAACTGAAAAGAAGCGTTCTGAGAAACTGCATTGTGACGTGTGAATGTCACTCACAGAGATACACACTTCTGTTTTTGATCAGTTTGCTAACACAGTTTTCTTGAAATCTGCAGTGAGATATTTCTTTGCCCAAAGAAGCTTACATTGAAAAAGGAAATATATTCAGATAAAAAGCAGAAAGAAGCTTTCTGAGAAATTGCTTTGTGATGTGTGAGTGCAATTCTCTGAATTACTGCTGTATTTCATGGAGCTGTTTACTAGTCCAGTTCTTGTTGAATCTCAGAACCGATATTTCGATCTCTGGAAGCGTACGCCGCCAAAAGAAATATCCTCAGATAAAATGAGAAAGAAGATATCTGAGAAACGTATTTCTGATCTCTGAGTTCGTCTCACAGAGTTCCATCTTTCTGTTCATGTAGCTGTTTGGTAACACTACTCTGGTGGAATCTGCCAAGTGATATTTGGGAGCACATTGAGGGATACAGTGAAAAAGGAAATATCTTCAGATAAAACCTGAAAAGAAACGTTGTGAGAAACTGCATTGTGACGTGTAAATGCAATTCACAGAGTTACACATTTCTGTTCATTGATAAGTTTGCTAACACAGTTTTCTTGAAATCTGCAGTGTTATATATATTTTCTCACTGAAGCTTACAGTGAGAAAGGAAATACATTCAGATAAAAAGCAGAAAGAAGCTTTCCGAGAAAGTGCTTTGTGATGTGTCATTTCACCTCACCGAGTTACAGCTGTATTCCATGGAGCTGTTTGCTAGTCCGGTTTTTGTTGAATCTGAGAACCGATATTTCGGATCTCTTGGAGGAGTGGGCAGTCAAAAGATATATCGCCATACAAAAAGGAGAAAGAAGATATCTGAGAAATGACTTTCTCATCTCTGAGTTCATCTAACAGAATTCCACATTACTGTTCATGTACCTGTTTGCTAACACACTTCTCGTTGAATCTGCTAACTGACATTTGGGAGCACATTCATGGCTAAAGTGAAAAAGGAAATGTTTCAGATAAAACGTGAAAAGAAACATTGTGAGAAACTGCATTGTGACGTGTGAATGCATCTTACAGAGTTACACATTTCTGTTCACTGAACCGTTTGCTAACACAGTTTTCTTGAAATGTGCAGTTTGACATTTCTTTGCCCAATGAAGCTTACAGTGAGAAAGAAATATATTCAGATAAAAGGCAGAAAGAAGATTTCTGAGAAACTGCTTTGTGAAGTGTCAGTTCAATTCACTAAGTTACAGCTGTATTTCATGGAGCTGTTTGCTAGTCCAATCTTTGTTTAATCTGAGAAGCGATATTTCTGATCTCTTGGAGGAGTAGACAGCCAAAGGAAATATACACAGAGAAAAACGAGAAAGAAGATTTCTGAGAAATAGCTTTGTGATCTCTGAGTTCATCTCACAGAGTTCCACATTTCCGTTCAGGTAGCTGTTTGCTAACACTCTTCTGGTGGAATCTGCAAAGTGATATTTGGGAGCGCATTGAGGGATACAATGAAAAAGGAAATGTCTTCAGGTAAAAACTGAATGGATGCGTTATGAGAAACTTCCATGTGACCTGTGCATTCATCTCACAGAGTTCCACATTTCTGTTCACGTAGCTGTTTGCTAACACTCTTCTCATGGAATCTGCTAAGTGATATTTGAGAGCGCAAGGACGGCTACAGTGAGAAAGGAAATCTCTTCAGATAAAAACTGAAAAGAAGCTTTCCGAGAAACTGCGTTGTTACGTGTGAATGTCACTCTCAGAGATACACATTTCTGTAGTTTGATCAGTTTGCTCACACAGTTTTCTTGAAATCTGCAGACGGATATTTCTTTGCTCATTGAAGCTTACAGTGGCAAAGGAAATATATTCAGATAAAAAGCAGAAAGAAGCTTTCAGAGAAACTGCTTTGTGATGTGTCAGTTCACCTCACGGAGTTACAGCTGTATTTCACGGAGCTGTTTGCTAGTCCAGTTTTTGTTGAATCTGAGAACCGATATTTCGGATCTCTTGGAGGAGAAGGCAGCCAGAAGAAATATCCCGAGATAAAAACGAGAAAGAAGATATTTGAGAAACGTCTTTCTGATCTCTGAGTTCATCTCACAGAGTTCCACGTTTCTGTTCATGTAGCTGTTTGCTAACACTCTTCTCATGTAATCTACTATGTGATATTTGGGAGCGTGTTCACGGCTAAAATGAAAAAGGAAATATCTTCAGATAAAAACTGAAAAGAAACGTTGTGAGAAACAGCATTGTGACGTGTGAATGCAACTCACAGATTTACACATTTCTGTTCATTGATCAGTTTGCTAACACAGTTTTCCTGAAATCTGCAGTGGGATATTTCTTTGCCCAATGAAGCTTACAGTGACAAAGGAAATATATTCAGAGAAAAGGTAGAAAGAAGCTCTCTGAGAAACTGTTTGTGATGTGCGAGGATACCTAACTGAGTTACAGCTGTGTTTCATGGAGCTGTTTGCTAGTCCAGTTTTTGTTGAAACTGAGAACCTATATTTCGGATCTCTTGGAGGAGTAGGCAGCCATGGGAAATATCCCCAGATAAAAACGAGAAAGAAGATTTCTGAGAAATGGCTTTCTGATCTCTGAGTTCATCTCACAGAGTTCCATCTTTCTGTTTTTGTAGCTGTTTGCTAAGCCTCTTCTGGTGGAATCTGCAAAGTGATATGTGGGAGCGCATTGAGGGATACAGTGAAAAAGGAAATATCTTCAGATAAAAACTGAATGGAAGCGTTCTGAGAAACTTTCATGTGACCTGTGCATTCATCCCACAGAGTTCCACGTGTCTGTTCATGTAGCTGTTTGCTAACACTCTTCTCATGTAATCTACTATGTGATATTTGGGAGCGCGTTCACGGCTAAAATGAAAAAGGAAATATCTTCAGATAAAAACTGAAAAGAAACGTTGTGAGAAACAGCATTGTGACGTGTGAATGCAACTCACAGATTTACACATTTCTGTTCATTGATCAGTTTGCTAACACAGTTTTCCTGAAATCTGCAGTGGGATATTTCTTTGCCCAATGAAGCTTACAGTGACAAAGGAAATATATTCAGAGAAAAGGTAGAAAGAAGCTCTCTGAGAAACTGTTTGTGATGTGTGAGGATACCTCACTGAGTTACAGCTGTGTTTCATGGAGCTGTTTGCTAGTCCAGTTTTTGTTGAAACTGAGAACCTATATTTCGGATCTCTTGGAGGAGTAGGCAGCCATAGGAAATATCCCCAGATAAAAACGAGAAAGAAGATTTCTGAGAAATGGCTTTCTGATCTCTGAGTTCATCTCACAGAGTTCCATCTTTCTGTTTTTGTAGCTGTTTGCTAAGCCTCTTCTGGTGGAATCTGCAAAGTGATATGTGGGAGCGCATTGAGGGATACAGTGAAAAAGGAAATATCTTCAGATAAAAACTGAATGGAAGCGTTCTGAGAAACTTTCATGTGACCTGTGCATTCATCCCACAGAGTTCCACCTTTCTGTTCATGTAGCTGTTTGCTAACACTCTTCTCATGGAATCTGCTATGTGATATTTGGGAGCATATTCACGGCTAAAGTGAAAAAGTAAATATCTTCAGATAAAAACTGAATGGAAGCGTTCTGAGAAACTTTCATGTAAAATGTGCATTCATCTCTCAGATTTCCACCTTTCTGTTCACGTAGCTGTTTGCTAACACTCTTATCATGGAATCTGCTAAGTGATATTTGGGAGCGCAAGGACGGGTACAGTGAGAAAGGAAATCTCTTCAGATAAAAACTGAAAAGAAGCGTTCTTAGAAACTGCATTGTGACGTGTGAATGCCACTCACAGAGATACACATTCTGTTCTTTGATCAGTTTGCTCACAGTTTTCTTGAAATCTGCAGTGGGATATTTCATTGCCCAATGAAGCTTACAGTGACAAAGGAAATATATTCACATGAAAAGTAGAAAGGTGCTACATGAACAGAAAGGCGGAACTCTGTGAGATGAATGCAAAGGTCACATGGAAGTTTCTCAGAACGCTTCCAATCAGTTTCGGTCTGAAGATATTTCCCTTTTCACTGTATCACTCAATGCACTCCCAAATATCACTTTGGAGATTCCACCAGAAGAGTTATCAAACAGATACATGAACAGAAAGGTTGAACTCTGTGAGATGAACTCAGAGATCAGAAAGCCATTTCTCAGAAATTTTTTTCTCCTTTTTATCTGGGGATATTTCCTTTGGCTGCCTACTGCTCCAAGAAATCCGAAATATCGGTTCTCAGGTTAAAAAAAAAAACTGGACTAGCAAACGGCTCCATGAAATACAGCTGTAACTCAGTGAGGTGAACTGACACATCACAAAGCAGTTTCTCAGAAATCTTCTTTCTGCTTTTTATCTGATTACATTTCCTTTGTCACTGTAAGGTTCATTGGGCAATGAAATATCCCACTGCAGATTTCAAGAAAACTGTGTTAGCAAACTGATCAATGAACAGAAATGTGTATCTCTGTGAGTTGCATTCACACGTCACAATGCAGTTTCTCACAACGTTTCTTTTCAGTTTTTATCTGAAGATATTTCCTTTTACACTTTAGTTGTGAATGCGCTCCCAAATATCACTTAGCAGATTCACAAGAATAGTGCTAGCAAACAGCTACATGGACAGAAAGGTGGAATTCTGTGAGATGAACTCAGAGATCAGAAAGACATTTCTCAGATATCTTCTTTCTCGTTTTTATCTGGGGATAATTCTTTTGGCTGCCTGCTCCTCCAAGACATCTGAAATATCGCTTCTCAGATTCAACAAACACTGAACTAGCAAACAGCTCCATGAAATACAGCTGAAACTCAGTCAGTTGCACTCATACATCAGAAAGCAGTTTCTCAGGAATCTTCTTTCAGCTTTTTATCTTAATATACTTCCTTTGTCACTGTAAGCTTCATTGGGCAAAGAAATATCTCACTGCAGATTTCAAGAAAACTGTGTGAGCAAACTGATCAAAGAACAGAAATGTGTATCACTGTGAGTGGCATTCACACGTCACAATCCAGTCTCTGAACGCTTCTTTTCAGTTTTTATCTGAAGAGATTTCCTTTCTCACTCTTGCCGTCCATACGCTCCCAAATATCACTTAGCAGATTCCATGAGAAAGTGTTAAAAAACAGCTACATCAACAGAAAGGTGGAACTCTGTGAGATGAATTCACAAGACACATTGAACTTTCTCAGAACGCTTCCATTCAGTTTTTATCTGTAGAGATTTCCTTTCTCACTGCATCCTGCAATGCTCTCCCAAATATCACTTTGCAGATTCCACCAGAAGAGTGTCAGCAAACAGCTACATGAACAGAAATGTGGAATTCTGTTAGATGAACTCAGAGATCAGAAAGGCATTTCTCAGAAATCTTCTTTCTCGTTTTTATCTGAGGATACTTCCTTTGACTGCCTACTACTTCAAGAAATCCGAAATATCTGTTCTCAGATTCAACAAAAACTGGACTAGCAAACAGCTCCAAGAAATACAGCTGTAACTCACTGAGTTGCACCCACACACCACAAGCAGTTTCTCAGAAAGATTCTTTCTGCTTTTTATCTGAATATAATTCCTTTGTCACTGTAAGCTTCATTGGGCAAAGAAATATCCCACTGCAGATTTCAAGCAAGCTGTGTTAGCAAACTGATCAATGAACAGAAATGTGTAATTCTGTGAGTTGCATTCACACGTCACAATGCAGTTTCTCACAACGTTTCTTTTTAGGTTTTATCTGAAGATATTTCCTTTTTCACTGTATCCCTCAATGCGCTCCCAAATATCACTTTGCAGATTCCATCAGAAGAGTGTTACCAATAAGCTACATGAACAGAAAGGTGGAACTCTGTGAGATGAACTCAGAGATCAGAAAGACATTCCTCAGAAATCTTCTTTCTCGTTTTATCTGAGGATATTTCTTTTGGCTGCGTACTCCTCCAGAGATCGAAATATCGGTTCTGAGATTCAACAAGAACTGGACTAGTAAACAGCTCCATGAAATACAGCAGTAATTCAGAGAATTGCACTCACACATCACAAAGCACTTTCTCAGAAAGCTTCTTTCTGCTTTTTATCTGAATATATTTCCTTTTTCAATGTAAGCTTCTTTGGGCAAAGAAATATCCCCCTGCAGATTTCAAGAAAACTGTGTTAGCAAACTGATCAAAGAACAGAAATGTGTATCTCTGTGAGTGGCATTCACACGTCACATTGCAGTTTCTCAGAACGCTTCTTTTCAGTTTTTATCTGCAGAGATATGCATTCTCACTTAACCTGTCCATGTGCTCCCAAATATCACTTAGCAGATTCCATGGGAAGAGTGTTAGCAAACAGCTACATGAACAGAAAGGTGGAACTCTGTGAGATGAATGCACCGGACACATGGAAGTTTCTCAGAACGCTTCCATTCAGTTTTTATCTGAAGATATTTCCTTTTTCACTGTAGCCCTCAATGCGCTCCGAAATATCACTTGGCAGATTCCACCAGAAGAGTGTTAGAAAACAGCTAACTGAACCGAAATTTGGAATACTGTGAGATGAATTCAGAGATCAGAAAGCCATTTCTCAGAAATCTTCTTTCTCGTTTTTATATGGGGATATTTTCTTTGGCAGTCTACTCCTCCAAGAGATCCGAAATATCGGTTCTCAGATTCAACAAAAACTAGACTAGCAAACAGCTCCATGAAATACAGCTGTAACTTTGTGAGGTGAACAGACACATCACAAAGCAGTTTCTCAGAATGCTTCTTTCTGCCTTTTATCTGAATATATTTCTTTTGTCACTGTAAGCTTCATTGGGCAAAGAAATATCAAACTGCACATTTGAAGAAAACTTTGTTAGCAAACTGATCAATGAACAGAAATGTGTAACTCTGTGAGTTGCATTCACAGGTCACAATACAGTCTCATAATGTTTCTTTTCAGGTTTTATCTGAAGATATTTCCTTTTTTACTTTAGAAGTGAATGTGCTCCCAAATGTCACTTAGTAGATTCCACGAGAAGAGTGTTAGCAAACTGCTACATGAAGAGAAAGGTGGAACTTTGTGAGATGAACTCAGAGATCAGAAAGTCATTTCTCAGATATCTTCTTTCTCATTTTTATCTGGGGATATTTCTTTTGGCTGCCTACTCCTCCAAAAGATCCGAAATATCTGTTCTCAGATTCAACAAAAACTGCCCTAGTAAACAGTTCCATGAATTACAGCTGTAAGTAAGTGAGGTGAACTGACATAGCAAAAAGCAGTTTCTCAGAAAGTTTCTTTCTGCTTTTTATCTGAATATATTTCCTTTGTCACTGTTAGCTTCACTGGGCAAAGAAATATCCCAATGCAGATTTCAAGAAAATTGTGTTAGCAAACTGATCAATGAACAGAAATGTGTAACTCTGTGAGTTGCATTCACACGTCCCAATGCAGTTTTTCACAACGTTTCTTTTCAGTTTTTATCTGAAGATATTTGCTTTTTCACTTTAGTCGTGAATGCGCTCCCAAATATCACTTAGCAGATTCCACGAGAAGAGTGTTAGCAAACAGCTACATGAACAGAAAGTTGGAACTCTGTGAGATAAATGCACAGGTCATATGGAAGTTTCTCAGAACGCTTCCATTCAGTTTTTATCTGAAGATATTTCCTTTTTCAGTGTATCCCTCAATGCACTCCCAAATATCACTTTGCAGATTTCATCAGAAGAGTGTTACCAATAAGCTACATGAACAGAAAGGTGGAACTCTGTGAGATGAACTCAGAGATCATAAAGACATTTCTCAGAAATCTTCTTTCTCGTTTTTATCTGAGGATATTTCTTTTGTCTGCGTACTCCTCCAGAGATCGAAATATCGGTTCTGAGATTCAACAAGAACTGGACTAGTAAACAGCTCCATTAAATACAGCAGTAATTCAGAGAATTGCACTCACACATCACAAAGCACTTTCTCAGAAAGCCTCTTTCTGCTTTTTATCTGAATATATTTCCTTTTTCAATGTAAGCTTCTTTGGGCAAAGTAATATCCCACTGCAGATTTCAAGAAAACTGTGTTAGCAAACTGATCAAAGAACAGAAATGTGTATCTCTGTGAGTGGCATTCACACGTCACAATGCAGTTTCTCAGAACGTTTCTTTTCAGTTTTTATCCGAAGAGATATCCATTCTCACTGAAGCCATCAATGTGCTCCCAAATATCACTAAGCAGATTCCATGGGAAGAGTGTTAGCAAACAGCTCCATGAACAGAAAGGTGGAACTCTGTGAGATGAATTCACAGGTCACATGGAAGTTTCTCAGAACGCTTCCTTTCAGTTTTTATCTGAAGCTATTTCCTTTTTCACAGTAGCCCTCAATGCGCTCCCAAATATCACTTTGCACATTCCACCAGTAGAGTGTTAGCAAACAGCTACCTGAACCGACATGTGGAACTCTTTGAGATGAACTCAGAGATCAGAACGCCATTTCTCAGAAATCTTCTTTCTCGTTTTTATCTGAGGATATTTCTTTTGGCTGCGTACTCCTCCAGAGATACGAAATATCGGTTCTCAGATTCAGCAAAAACTGGACTAGCAAACAGCTCAATGAAATACAGCTGTAACTCAGTGAGTTACACTCACACATCACAAAGCAGTTTTTCAGAAAGCTTCTTTCCGCCTTTTATCTGAATATATTTCCTTTGTCACTGTAAGCTTCATTGGGCAAGGAAATATCCCACTGCAGATTTCAAGAAAACTGTGTTAGCAAACTGATCAAAGAATAGAAATGTGTATCTCTGTGAGTGGCATTCACACGTCACAATGCAGTTTCTCAGAACGCTTCTTCTCAGTTTTTATCTGAAGAGATTTCCTTTCTCACTGTAGACGTCCATGTGCTCCCAAATATCACTTAGCAGATTCCATGAGTAGAGTGTTAGCAAACAGCTACATGAACAGAAAGGTGGAATTCTGTTAGATGGATGCACAGGTCACATGGAAGTTTCTCAGAACGCGTCCATTCAGTTTTTATCGGAAGATATTCCCTTTTTCACTGTATCCCTCAATGCGCTCCCAAATATCACTTTGCAGATTCCACCAGAAGAGTGTTAGCAAATAGCTACATGAACAGAAAGGTGGAACTCTGTGAGATGAACGCAGAGATCAGAAAGACATTTTTCAGAAATCTTCTTTCTCGTTTTTATCTGGGGACATTTCTTTTGACTGCCTACTCCCACAAGAGATCAGAAATATCGCTTCTCAGATTAAACAAAAATTGGACTAGTAAACAGCTCCATGAAATACAGCTGTAACTCAGTGAGTTATACTCACACATCACAAAGCAGTTTCTCAGAAAGCATCTTTCTACTTTTTATCTGAATATATTTCCTTTCTCACTGTAAGCTTCATTGGAAAAAGAAATATCCCACTGCAGGGGTCAAGAAAACTATGGTAGCAAACTGATCAAAGAACAGAAATGTGCATCTCTGTGAGTGGCATTCAAACGTCACAATGCAGTTTCTCAGAACGCTTCTTTTCAGTTTTTATCTGAAGAGATTTCCTTTCTCACTCTAGCCGTCCATGCGCTCCTAAATATCACTTAGCAGATTCCATGAGAATAGTGTTAGCAAACAGCTACATGAACAGAAAGGTGGAACTCTGTGAGATGAATGCACAGGTCACATGGAAGTTTCTGAGAACGCTTCCATTCAGTTTTTATCTGAAGATAGTTTCTTTTACACTGTAAACCTCAATGCGTTGCCAAATATCACTTTGCAGATTCAACGAGAAGAGTGTTAGCTAACAGCTACATGAACAGAAAGGTGCAACTCTGTGAGATGAACTCAGATATCAGAAAGACATGTCTCAGAAATCTTCCTTCTCGTTTTTACCTAGGTATATTTCCTTTGGCTGCCGACTCTTCCTAGCTATACGAAATATCGATTCTCAGACTCAACAAAAACTGGACTAGGAAACAGCTCCATGAGATACAGCTGTAACTCAGTGAGTTGAACTCACACATAACAAAGCAGTTTCTCAGAAAGCTTCTTTCTGCTTTTTATCTGAATATATTTCCTTTGTCACTGTAAGCTTCCTTGGGCAAAGAAATATCCCAATGCACATTTCAAGAAAACTGTGTTACCAATCTGATCAATGAAAAGAAATCTGTAACTCTGTGAGTTGCATTCACACGTCACAATGCAGTTTCTCACAACGCTTCTTTTCAGTTTTTATCTGAAGATATTTCCTTTTTCACTGTATACCTCAACGCTCTCCCAAATATCACTTAGCAGATTCCACGAGAAGAGTGTTAGCAAACAGCTACATGAACAGAAAGGTGGAACTCTGTGAGATGAATGCACAGGTCACATGGAAGTTTCTCAGAACGCTTCCATTCAGTTTTTATCTGAAGATATTTCCTTTTTCACTGTATCCCTCAATGCGCTCCCAAGTATCACTTTGCAGATTCCACCAGAAGAGTGTTAGCAAACAGCTACATGAACAGAAAGGTGGAACTCTGTGAGATGAACTCAGAGATCAGAAAGACATTTCTCAGATATCTTCTCTCTCGTTTTTATCTGAGGATATTTCTTTTGGTTGCGTACTCCTCCAGAGATCCCAAATATCGGTTCTCAGATTCAACAGGAACTGCACTAGGAAACAGCTCCATGAAATACAGCTGTACCTCAGTAAGGTGAACTGACACATCACAAAGCACTTTCTCAGAAAGCTTCTTTCTTCTTTTTATCTGAATATATTTCCTTTGTCAATGTAAGCTTCCTTGGGCAAAGAAATATCCCACTGCAGATTTCAAGAAAACTGTGTTAACAAACTGATCAAAGAACAGAAATGTGTATCTCTGTGAGTGACATTCACACGTCACATTGCAGTTTCTCAGAAAGCTTCTTTTCAGTTTTTATCTGAAGATATTTCCTTTTTCTCTTTAGCCGTGAAGCGCTCCCAAATGTCACTTAGCTGATTCCACGAGAAGAGTGTTAGCAATCAGCTACATGAACAGAACGATGGAACTCTGTGAGATGAACTCAGACATCAGAAAGACATTTCTCAGATAGCTTCTTTCTCCTTTTTATCTGGGGATATTTCTTTTGGCTGCCTACTCCTACAGGAGATCCGAAATATCGGTTCTCAGATTCAACGAAAACTGGACTAGCAAACAGCTCCATGAAATATAGCTGTAACTCAGTGAGTTGCACTGACACATCACAAAGCAGTTTCTCAGAAAGCTTCTTTCTGCTTTTTATCTGAATATATTTCCTTTTTTCACTGTAATCTTCACTGGGCAAAGAAATATTCCACTGCAGATTTCAAGAAAACTGTGTTAGCAAACTGATCAAAGAACAGAAATGTGTATCTCTGTCAGTGGCATTCACTCCTCACAATGCAGTTTCTCAGAACGTTTCTTCTCAGTTTTTATCTGAAGATATTTTCTTTCTCACTGTAGCCGTCCTTGCGCTCCCAAATATCACTTAGCAGATTCCTTGAAAAGAGTATTAGCAAATAGCTACATGAACAGAAAGGTGGAACTCTATGACATGAATGCACGGGTCACATGGAAGTTTCTCAGAACGCTTCCATTCAGTTTTTAACTGAAGATATTTCCTTTTTCACTGTATCTCACAATGCGCTCCCAAATATCACTTTACATATACCTCCAGAAGAGTGTTAGCAAACAGCAACATTAACAGAAAGGTGGAATTCTGTGAGATGAACTCAGAGATCGGAAAGCCATTTCTCAGAAATCTTCTTTCTCGTTTTTATCTGCGGATATTTCCTTTGGCTGCCTACTCCTCCAAGAGATACGAATTATCGTTTCTCAGATTCAACAAAAACTGGACTCGCAAACAGCTCCATGAAATACAGCTGTAACTCAGTGAGGTGAACTGACACATGTCAAAGCAGTTTCTCAGAAAGCTTGTTTCTCTTTTTTATCTGAATATATTGCCTTTGTCACTGTTAGCTTCATTGGGCAAAGAAATATCCCACTGCAGATTTCAAGAAAACTGTGTTAGCAAACTGATCAAAGAACAGAAATCTGTAACTGTGTGAGTTGCTTTCATACGTCACAATGCAGTTTCTCACAACGTTCCTTTTCAGTTTTTATCTGAAGATATTTCCTTTTTCACTTTAGCCGTGAATGCGCTCCCAAACATCACTTAGCAGATTCCACGAGAAGAGTGTTAGCAACAGCTACATGAACAGAAATGTGGAACACTGTGAGGTGAATGCACAGGTCACATCGAAGTTTCTCACAACCCTTCCATTCAGTTTTTGTCTGAAGAGATTTCCTTTCTCACTGTATCCCTCAATGCTCTCCCAAATATCACTTTGCAGATTCCACCAGAAGAGGGTTAGCAAACAGCTACATGAACAGAAATGTGGAACTCTGTGAGATGAACTCAGAGATCAGAAAGACATTTCTCAGATATCTTCTTTCTCGTTTTTATCTCGGGATATTTCTTTTGGCTGCCTACTCCTCCAAGAGATCCGAAATATCGGTTCTCAGATTCAACAAAAACTGGACTAGCAAACAGATCCATCAAATACAGCTGTAACTCAGTGAGTTGCACTCACAAATCGTAAAGCAGTTTCTCAGAGAGCTTCTTTCTGCTTTTTATCTGAATATATTTCCTTTGTCACTGTAAGCTTCATTGGGCAAAGAATTATCCTACTGCAGATTTCGAGAAAACTGTGTTAGCAAACTGATGAAAGAACAGAAATGTGTATCTCTGTGAGTGGCATTCACACGTCACAATGCAGTTTTTTAGAATGCTTCTTTTCAGTTATTTTCTGAAGAAATTTCCTTTCTCACTGTAGCCATCCATGCGCTCACAAATAGCACTTAGTAGATTCCATGACAAGAGTGTTAGCAAACAGCTACATGAACAGAAAGGTGGAACTCTGTGAGATGAATGCACAGGTCTCATGGAAGTTTCTCAGAACGCTTCCATTCAGGTTTTATCTGAAGATATTTCCTTTTTCACTGTATCCCTCATGCGCTCCTAAATATCACTTTGCAGAATCCACCAGAAGACTGTTAGCAAACAGCTACATGAACAGAAGAGTGTAACTCTGTGAGATGAACTCAGAGATCAGAAAGACATTTCTCAGAAATCTTCTTTCTCGTTTTTTTCTAGGGATATTTCCTTGGCTGCCTACTCCTCCAAGAGATCGGAAATATCGGTTCTCAGATTCAACAAAAACTGGACTAACAAACAGCTCCATGAAATACAGCTGTAACTCAGTGAGGTGAACTCAGACATCACAAAGCAGTTTCTCAGAAAGCTTCTCTCTGCTTTTTATCTGAATTTATTTCCTTTGTCATTGTAAGCTTCATTGGTCAAAGAAATATCCCACTGCAGATTTCAAGAAAACTGTTTTAGCAAACTCATCAGTGAACAGAAATATGTAACTCTGTGAGTTGCATTCACGCATCACAATGCAGTTTCTCACAAGGATTCTTTTCTGTTTTTATCTGAAGATATTTCCTTTTTCACTTTAGCCATGAATGCATTCCCAAATGTCACTTAGCAGATTCCACGAGAAGATTGTTAGCAAACAGCTACATGAATCGAAAGGTGGAACTTTGTGAGATGAATGCAGAGGTCATATCGAAGTTTCTAACAACGCTTCCATTCAGTTTTTATCTGAAGAGATTTCCTTTCTCACTGTATCCCTCAATGCACTCCCAAATATCCCTTTGTAGATTCCACCAAAAGAGTCTTAGCAAACAGCTACATGAACAGAAAGGTGGACCTCTGTGAGATGAAGTCATAGATCAGAAAGACACTTCTCAGATATCTTCTCAATCTTTTTTATCTGGGGATATTTCCTTTGGCTGCCTACTCCTCCAAAAGATACCCAATATCGATTCTCAGATTCACCAAAAACTAGACAAGTAAAAGCTCCATGAATTACAGCTGTAACTCAGTGAGTTGCACTCACACATCACAGAGCAGTCTCTCAGAAAGCTTCTTTCTGCTTTTTATCTGAATATATTTCCTTTTCAGTGTAAACTTCATTGGGCAAAGAAATATCCCAATGCAGATTTCAAGAAAACTGTGTTAGTAAACTGATAAAAGAACAGAAATGTGTATCTCTGTGAGTGGCAATCACACGTCACAATGCAGTTTCTCAGAACGATGCTTTTTAGTTTTTTTCTGAAGAGATTTCCTTTTTCACTGTAGCCATCCATGCGCTCACAAATATGCCATAGCAGATTTCACGAGAAGAGCGTTAACAAACAGCTACATGAACAGAAAAATGGAACTCTGTGAGATGAATGCACAGGTCACATGGAAGTTTCTCAGAACGCTTCCATTCAGTTTTTATCTGAAGATATTTCCTTTTTCACTATATCCCTCAATGCGCTGCCAAATATCACTTTGCAGATTTCACCAGAAGAGTGTTAGCAAACAGTCATATAGAATAAAAGGTGGAACTCTGTGAGATGAATTCAGAGATCAGAAAGCCATTTCTCAGAAATCTTCCTTCTCGTTATTATCTGGGGATATTTCTTTTGGCTGCCAACTCCTCCAAGAGACCTGAAATATCGGTTCTCAGATTCAACAGAAACTGGACTAGCAAACAGCTCCATGAAATACAGCTGTAACTCCGTGAGGTGAACTGACACATCACAAAGCAGTTTCTCAGAAATCTTCTTTCTGCTTTTTATCTGAATATATTTCCTTTGTCACTTTAAGCTTCATTGGGCAAAGAAACATCCCACTGCAGATTACAAGAAAACTGTGTTAGCAAACTGATCAATGAACAGAAATGTGTAACTCTGTGAGTTGCATTCACACGTCACAATGCAGTTTCGTCAACGTTTCTTTTCAGTTTTTATCTGAAGATATGTACTTTTTCACTTTAGCCGCGAATGCGCTCCCAAATATCACTTAGCTGATTCCATGTGAAGAGTGTTAGCAAACAGCTACATGAACAGAAAGGTGGAACTCTGTAAGATGAATGCACAGGTCACATGAAAGTTTCTCAGAACGCGTCCATTCAGTTTTTATCTGAAGATATTTCCTTTTTCACTGTATCCCTCAATGCGCTCCCAAATATCACTTTGCGGATTCCACCAGAAGAGTGTTAGCAAACAGCTATATAAACAGAAAGGTGGAACTCTGTGAGATGAACTCAGAGATCAGAAAGACATTTCTCAGAAATCTTCTTTCTCGTTTTTATCTGGGGATATTTCCTTGACTGCCTACTCCTCCAAGAGATCCGAAATATCGATTCTCAGATTCAACAAAAACTGGACTAGCAAACAGCTCCATGAAATACAGCTGTAACTCAGTGAGGTGAACTCACATATAACAAAGCAATTTCTCAGAAAGCATTTTCTGCTTTTTATCTGAATATATTTCCTTTGCCACTGTAAGTTTCACTGGGCAAAGAAATATCCCACTGCAGATTTCAAGAAAACTGTGTTAGCAAACTGATCAAAGAACAGAAATGTGTATCTCTGTGAGTGGCATTCCCACGTCACAATGCAGTTTCTCAGAACGCTTCTTTTCAGTTTTTATCTGAAGAGATTTCCTTTTTCATTGTCGCCAAAAATGCTTTCCCAAATATCCCTTAGCAGATTCCATGAGACGAGTGTTAGCAAACAGCTACATGAACAGAAAAGTGGAACTCTGTGAGACGCACACAGACATCAGAAAGACATTTCTCAGATATCTTCTTTCTCATTTTTATATGGGTGTATTTCTTTAGTCTGCCCACTACTCCAAGAGATACGAAATATCTGTTCTCAGATTCAGTATCTTTCTCAGATTCAGTAAATTTCTCAGATGAAATATCTTCTGTTTATATAGCTGTTTGCTAACACTCTTCTGGTGGAATCCGCAAAGTGATATTTGGGAGCGCATTGAGGGATACAGAGAAAAAGGAAATATCTACAGATAAAAACTGAATGGTCGCGTTCTGAGAAACTTTCATGTGACCTGTGCATTCATCTTACAGAGTTCCACCTTTCTGTTCATGTAGCTGTTTGCTAACACTCTTCACATGGAATCAGCTAAGTGATATTTGGGAGCGCATTCACGGCTAAAGTGAAAAAGTACATATCTTCAGATAAAAACTGAAAAGAAACGTTGACGAAACTGCATTGTGACGTGTGAATGCAACTCACAGAGTTACACATTTCTGTTCATTGATCAGTTTGCTAACACAGTTTTCTTGTAATCTGCAGTGGGATGTTTCTTTGCCCAATGAAGTTTAAAGTGACAAAGGAAATATATTCAGATAAAAAGCAGAAAGAAGATTTCTGAGAAACTGCTTTGTGATGTGTCAGTTCACCTCACGGAGTTACAGCTGTATTTCACGGGGCTGTTTGCTAGTCCAGTTTTTGTTGAATCTGAGAACCGATATTTCGGATCTCTTGGAGGAGTAGGCAGCCAAAGGAAATATCACCAGATAAAAACGAGAAAGAATATTTCTGAGAAATGTCTTTCTGAACTCTGAGTTCATCTCACAGAGTTCCACCTTTCTGTTCTTGTAGCTGTTTGCTAATACTCTTCTCGTGAAATCTGCTAAGTGATATTTGTGAATGCATTCATGGCTAAAGTGAAAAAGGAAATATCTTCAGATTAAAACCGCAAAGAAGCCTTGTGAGAAACTGCATTGTGATGTGTGAATGCAACTCACAGAGTTACACTTTTCTGTTTATTGATTACTTTGCTAACACAATTTTCTTGAAATCTGCAGTGGGATATTTCTTTCCCAACGAAGATTACAGTAACAAAAGAAATATATTCAGATAAAAAGCAGAGAGAAGCTTTCTGAGAAAATGCTTTGTGATGTCTGAGTTCACCTCACTGAGTTACAGCTGTATTTCATTAAGCTATTTGTTAGTCCAGTTTTTGTTGAATCTGAGAACCGATATTTCGGATCTCTTGGAGGAGTAGGCAGCCAAAGGAAATATCCAAAGTTAAAAACGTGAAAGAAGATATCAGAGAAATGTCTTCCGGATCTCTCAGTTCATCTCACAGAGTTCTACCTTTCTGTTCATGTAGCTGTTTGCTAACACTCTTCCCATGGAATCTGCTAAGTGATATTTGGGAGTGCATTGAAGGCTATGGTGAAAATGGAAATATAGTCAGATAAAAACTGAAAAGAAGCGTTCTGAGAAACTGCAGTGTGACGAGTGAACGCAACACAGAGAGTTACACATTTCTGTTCTTTGATCGGATTGCTAAAACAGTTTTCTTGAAAACGGCAGTGGGATATTTCTTTGCCCAACGAAGCTTACAGTGACAAAAGAAATATATTCAGATAAAAAGCAAAAAGAAGCTTTCTAAGGAACTGCTTTGTGATGTGTGAGTTCACCTCACTGAGTTACAGCTGTATTTCATGGAGCTGTTTGCTAGTCCTATTTTTGTTGAAACAGAGAACCGATATTTCGGATCTCTTGGAGGTGTAGGGAGCCAAAGGAAATATCCCCAGATAAAAACGAGAAAGAAGATTTCTTAGAAAAGTCTTTCTGAACTCTGAGTTCATCTCACAGTGTTCCACCTTTCTGTTCATGTAGCTGTTTGCTAACACTTTTCTGGTGGAATCTGAAAAGTGATATTTCGGAGCGCATTGAGGGATACAGTGAAAAAGGAAATATCTTCACATAACAACTGAATGGAAGCGTTCTGAGAAACTTCCATGTGATCTGTGCCTTTGTCTCACAGGGTTCCACCTTTCTGGTCATATAGCTGTTTGCTAACACTCTTCTCATGGAATCTGCTAAGTGATATTTGGGAGAGCATTGACGGCTACAGTGAAAAGAGAAATATCTTCCGATAAAAACTGAAAAGAAGCGTTCTGAGAAACTGCATTGTGACGTGAATGCAACTCACAGAGTTACACGTTTCTGTTCTTTGATCAGTTTGCTAACGCAGTTTTCTTGAAATCTGCAGTGGGATATTTCTTTGCCCAATGAAGCTTACAGTGACGAAGCAAATATATTCATTTTAAAAGCATTGTAAGCTTTCTGAGGAACAGCTTTTTGATGTGTGAGTTCACCTCACTGAGTTACAGCTCTATTTCATGGAGCTGTTTGCGAGTCCAGTTTTTGTTGAATCTGAGAACCGATAGTTCGGATCTCTTGGAGGAGTAGGCAGCCACAGGAAATATTCCCTGATGAAAACGAGAAAGAAGATTTCTGAGAAAAGTCTTTCTTATCTCTCAGTTCATCTCACAGAGTTCCACCTTTCTGCTCATGTAGCTGTTTGCTAACACTCTTCAAGTGGAATCTGCAAAGTGATATTTGGGAGAGCATTGAGAGATACAATGAAAAAGGAAATATCTTCAGATAAAAACTGAATGGAAGTGTTCTGAGAAACTTCCATGTGACCTGTGAATTCATCTCACAGAGTTCTACCCCTCTGCTAAAGTAGCTGTTTGTTTACACTCTTCTCATGGAATCTGCTAAGTGATATGTGGGAGCGCATTCATGGCTAAAGTGAAAAAGTAATATCTTCAGATAAAAACTGAAAAGAAGCGTTATGAGAAACTGCATTGTGACGTGTGAATACAACTAACAGAGTTTCACATTTCTACTCATTAAGCAGTTTGCTAACACAGTTTTCTTGAAATCTACAGTGGGATTTTTCTTTGCCCAATGAAGTTTACAGTGACAAAAGAAATATATTCAGATAAAAAGCAGAAAGAAGCTGTCTGAGAAACTGCTTTTTGATGTGTCACTTCACCTCACAGAGTTACATCTCTATTTCATGGAGCTGTTTGCTAGACCAGTTCTGTTGAATTTGAGAACTGATATTTCGGATCGCTTGGAGGAGTAGGAAGGCACAGGAAATATCCCCAGATGAAAACGAGAAAGAAGATTTTTGAGAAATGTTTTTCTTATCTACGAGTTCATCTCACAGAGTTCCACCTTTCTGTTCATGCAGCTGTTTGCTAATACTCTTCTTGTGGAATCTGCAAAGTGGTATTTGGCAGAGCACTGAGGGATACAGTGAAAAAGGAAATATCTTCCGATAAAAACTGAAAGGAAATGTTCTGAGAAACTTCCATGTGACCTGTGCATTCATCTCACACAGTTCCACCTTTCTGTTCATGTAGCTGTTTGCTGACACTCTTCTCATGGAATCTGCTGAGTGATATATGGGAGAGCATTCATGGCTAAAGTAAAAAAGGAAATATCTTCAGATAATAACTGAAAAGAAGCATTGTGAGAAACTGCATTGTAACGTGTGAATGCAACTCACAGGGTTACACATTTCTGTTCATTGATCAGTTTTCTAACACAGTTTTCTTGAAATCTGCAGTGAGATATTTCTTTGCCCAGTGAAGCTTACAGTGACAAAGGAAATATTTTCAGAAAAAAAGCAGAAAGAAGCTTTCAGAGAAACTGCTTTGTGATGTGTGAGTTCACCGCACTGAGTTACAGCTGTATTTCATGTAGCTGTTTGATATCCCAGTGTTTGTTGAATCTGAGAACCGATATTTCGGATCTCTTGTAGAGAAGGCAGCCAAAGGAAATATCCCCAGATAAAAACAAGAAAGAAGATTTCTTAGAAATGTCTTTCTGATCTCTGAGTTCATTTCACAGAGTTCCACTTTCTGTTCATGTAGCTGTTTGCCAACACTCTTCTGGTGGAAT
Source organism: Macaca nemestrina (assembly GCF_043159975.1). Classification (NCBI taxonomy): domain Eukaryota; kingdom Metazoa; phylum Chordata; class Mammalia; order Primates; family Cercopithecidae; genus Macaca; species Macaca nemestrina. The sequence goes on from NC_092126.1 coordinate 75,309,049, forward strand.
CTGCAAAGTGATATTTGGGAGCGCATTGAGGGATACGGTGAAAAAGGAAATATCTTCAGAAAAAAAAAAAAAACGGAAAGGAAGCGTTCTGAAAAACTTCCCTGTTACCTGTGCATTAGTCTCACAGAGTTCCACCTTTCTGCTCATGTAGCTGTTTGACAACACTCTTCTCATGGAATCTACTAAGTGATATTTGGGACCGCATTGATGGCTACAGTGAAAAAAGGAAATATCTTCAGATAAAAACTGAAAAGAAGCGTTGTGAGAAACTGCATTGTGACGTGTGAATGCAACTCAGAGAGTTACACACATCTGTTCTTTGATCACTTTGCTAACACAGTTTTGTTGAAATCTGCAGTGGGATATTCCTTTGCCCAACCAAGATTACAGTGACAAAGGAAATATATTCAGATAAAAAGCAGAAGGAAACTTTCTGAGAAACTGCTTTGTGATGTGTGATTTCACCTCACTGAATTACAGCTGTATTTCATGGAGCTGTTCGCTAGTCCAGTATTTGTTGAATCTGAGAACTGATATTTCGGATCGCTTGGAGGAGTAGGCAGCCACAGGAAATATCCTCGGATGAAAACGAGAAAGAAGATATCTGAGTAACGTCTGTCTTATCTTTGATTCATCTCACAGAGTTCCAGCTTTCTCTTTATGTAGCTGTTTGCTAACAATTCTCTAGTGTAATCTGCAAAGTGATATGTGTCATTGCATTGAGGGATACAGTGGAAAAGGAAATATCTTCAGATAAAAACTGAAAGGAAGCATTCTCTGAATCTTCCCTGTGACCTGTGCATTCATCTCACAGAGTTCCATCTTTCTGTTCATGTAGCTGTTTGCTAACACTCTTCTCGTGGAATCTGCTAAGTAATATTAGGGAGCGCATTGATGGCTACAGTGAAAAAGGAAATATCTTCAGATAAAAACTGAAAAGAAGCGTTGTGAGAAACTGCATTGTGACGTGTGAATGCAACTCACAGAGTTACACATTTCTGTTCATTGATCAGGTTGCTAACACAGTTTTCTTGAAATCTGCAGTGGGATATTTCTTTGCCCAATGAAGCTTAGAGTGACAAAGGAAATATATTCAGATAAAAAGCAGAAAGAAGCTTTCTGAGAAACTGCTTTGTGATGTGTGAGTTCACCTCACTGAGTTACAGCTGTATTTCTTTGAGCTGTTTGTTAGTCCAGTTTTTGTTGAATCTGAGAACCGATATTTCGGATCTCCTGTAGGAGTAGGCAGCCAAAAGAAATATCCCCAGATAAAAACGAGAAAGAAGATATCTGAAAAATGTCTTTCTGATTTCTGAGTTCATCTCACAGAGTTGCAACTTTCTGCTCATGTAGCTGTTTGCTAACACCCTTCTGGTGGAATCTGCAAAGTGATATTTGGGAGCGCATTGAGGGATACATTGAAAAATGAAATATCTTCAGATAAAAACAGAAAGGAAGCGTCTGAGAAACTTCCATGTGTCCTGTGCATTCACCTCACAGAATTCTACCTTTCTGTTCATGTACCTGTTTGCTAACACTCTTCCCTTTGAATCTACAAAGTGATATTTGGGAGTGTTTTGACGGCTACAGTGAAAAAGGAAATATACTCTGAATAAAACTGAAGAGAAGGACTCTTAGAAACTGCATTGTGACGTGTGAATACACCACAAAGAGTTACACATTTCTGTAAATTAATCATTTTGCTAACACAGTTTTCTTGAAATCGGCAGTGAGATATTAGTGACAAAGGAAATATATTCAGATAAAAAGCAGAAAGAAGCTTTCTGAGAAAAAGCTTTGTGATGTGTTAGTTCACCTCACTGAGGTACAGCTCTATTTCGTGGAGCTATTTCCTAGATCAGTTTTTGTCGAATCTGAGAACGGATATTTCGCATCTCTTGGAGGAGTAGGCAGCCGAAAGAAATATCCATACATAAAAAGGAGAAAGAGGATTTCTGAGAAATGGCTTTCTGATCTCTGAGTTCATCTCACAGAATTCCACCTTTCTGTTCATGTAGCTGTTTGCTAGCACTTTTTTCGTGGAATCTGCTAAGTGATATTTGGGAGGGCCTTGACGGTACAGTGAAAAAGGAAATATCTTCAGATAAAAACTGAAAAGAAGCATTCTGAGAAACTGCATTGTGACGTACGAATGCATCTCACAGAGTTACACATTTTTGTTCATTGTTAAATTTGCTAACATAGCTTTGTTGAAATTTGCAGTGGGATATTTCTTTGCCCATTGAAGTTTAAGGTGACAAAGGAAGTATATTCAGATAAAAAGCAGAAAGAAGCTTTCTGAGAAACTGGTTTGTGATGTGTGAGTACAACTCTCGAAGTTACAGCTGTATTTCATAGAGCTGTTTGCTAGTCCACTTTTTGTTGAATCTGAGAACCGATATTTCGGATCGCTTGGAGGAGTAGTCAGCCACAGGAATTATCCCCGATAAAAATGAGAAAGAAGATTTTTCAGAAATGTCTTTTTGATCTCTGAGATCATCTCACAGAGTTCCAGCTTTCCGTTTATGTAACTTTTTGCTAACACTCTTCTGGTGTAATCTGCAAAGTGATATTTGGGAGCGCAGTGAGGCCAACAGTAAAAAAGGAAATACCCTCAGATAAAAACTGAAAAGAAACGTTCTGAGAAACTGCATTGTGACGTGTGAATATAACTCAAAGTGTTACACATTTCTTTTCATTGAGCAGTTTGCTAACAGAGTTTTTTGAAATCTGCAGTGGGATATTTCTTTGTCCAATGAAGCCTACAGTGACAAAGGAAATATTTTCAGATAAAAAGCAGAAATAAGCTTTCTGAGAAACTGCTTTGTAATGTGTGAGTTCACCTCACTGAGTTACAGCTGTATTTCATGGAGCTGTTTGCTAGTCCAGTTTTTGTTGAGTATGAGAACCGATATTTCGGACGTCTTGGAGGAGTAGGCAGCCAAAGGAAATATCCTCAGATAAAAACAAGATAGAAGATTTCTGAGAAATGTCTTTCTGATCTCTGAGTTCATGTCACGGCGTTCCACCTTTCTGTTCATGTACCTGTAGGCTAACACTCTTCTGGTGGAAACTGAAAAGTGATATTTGGGAGCGCATTGAGGGATACAGTGAAAAAGGAAATATGTTCAAATAAAAACTGATTTCAAGCGTTCTGAGAAACTTCCATGTGCCCTGTGTATTTGTTTTACAGAGTTCCACTTTCTGTTCATGTAGCTGTTTGCTAACACTTTTCTCGTGGAATCTGCTAAATGATATTTGGGAGCGCATTCAGGCTTGAAGTGAAAAACTAAATATCTTCAGATAAAAACTGAAAGAAACGTTGTGAGAAACTCCATTCTGACATGTGAATGTAACTCACAGAGAACACTTTTCTGTTCATTGATCAGTTTGCTAACACAGTTTACTTGAAATCTGTACTGGGATATTTCTTTGCCCAATGAACCTTACCGTGACAAGGGAAATATATTCAGATAAAAAGCAGAAAGAAGCTTTCTGAGAAACTGTTGAGTGATGTGTGAGTTCAACTCACTGAGTTGGAGCTGTATTTCATGAAGCTGTTCGCTGGTCCAGTTTTTGTTGAATCTGAGAACTAATATTTCGGATCGCTTGGAGGATTAGGCAGCCAAAGGAAATGCCCTCGGATAAAAATGACAAAGAAGATTTCTCAGAAATGTCTTTCTGATCTCTGAGTTCATCTCACAGGGTTCCAACATTCTGTTCATGTAGCTGTTTGCTAACACTATTCTGGTGGAATCTACAAAGTGATATTTGGGAGCGCATTGAGGTATACAGTGAAAAAGGAAATATCTTCAGATAAAACCTGAAAAGAAGCATTGTGAGAAACTGCATTGTGATGTGTGAATGCAACTCACAGAGTTACACATTTCTGTTCATTGATCAGTTTGCTAACACTGTTTACTTGAAATCTGCAGTGGGACATATCTTTACCAAATAAAGCTTACAGTGACAAGGGAAAATATTCAGATTAAAAGCAGAAAGAAGCTTTCTGAGAAACTGCTTCGTGTTGTGTGAGTTCAAGTCAGTGAGTTTGAGCTGTATTTCATGGAGCTGTTTGCTCTTCCAGTTTTTGTTGAATCTGAGAACGGATACTTCGGATCGCTTGGAGGAGTACGCAACCAAAGGAAATATCCCCAGATAAAAAAGAGAAAGAAGATTTCTGAGAAATGCCTTTCTGCTCTCTGAGTTCATCTAACAGAGTTCCACCTTTCTGTTCATGTAGCTGTTTGCTAAGTCTCTTCTGGTGGAATCTGCAAAGTGATATTTGGGACTGCATTGAGGTATACAGTGAAAAAGGAAATATCTTCAGATAAAAACTGAAAGGAAGCATTCTGAGAAACCTCCATGTGACCTGTTCATTCATCTCACAGAATTCCACCTTTCTGTTCATGTAGCTGTTTGCTAACACTCTTCTCGTGGAATCTGCTAAGTGATATTTGGGAATGCATTGACGGCGACAGTGAAAAAGGAAATATCTTCAGATAAAAACTGAAAAGAAGCGCTGCAAGAAACTGCATTGTGACGTGTGAATGCAACTCATAGAGTTCCACAATTCTGTTCTTTCATCAGTTTGTTAGCACAGTGTTCTTGTTCTGCAGTGGGATATTTCCTTGCCCAACGCAGCCTTCAGTGACAAAGGAATTATATTCAGATAAAAAAACACAAAAAGCTTTGTGACAAACTGCTTCGTGATGTGTGAGTTCAACTCACTGTGTTAGAACTGTATTTCATGGAGCTGTTTGCTAGTACAGTTTGTGTTGAATCTGAGAACCGATATTTTGGATCTCTTGAAGGAGAAGGCAGTCAAAGCAAATATTCCCAGATAAAAAAGAGAAAGAAGATTTCTGTGAAATGTCTTTCTGATCTCTGAGTTCATCTCACGGAGTTCCACCTTTCTGTTCATGTTGCTGTTTGCTAACACACTTCTGGTGGAATCTGCAAAGTGATATTTGGGAGCGCATTGAGGGATACAGTGTAAAAGGAAATATCTTCAGATAAAAATTGAAAGGAAGCGTTCTGAGAAACTTCCATGTGACCTGTGCTTTCATCACAAAGAGTTCCACCTTTCTGTTCATGTAGCTGTTTCCCAGCACTCTTCTCATAGAATCTGCTAAGTGATATTTGGAGCGCATTGAGGTATACAGTTAAAAAAGAAATATGTTCAGATAAACCTGAAAAGAAGCGCTGTGAGAAACTGCATTGTGACGTTTGAATGCAACTCACAGAGTTACACATTCCTGTTCATTGATCAGTTTGCTAACACAGTTTACTTGAAATCTGCAATGGGATATTTATTTGCCCAATGAAGCTTACTGTGACAAAGGACATATATTCAGATAAAAAGCAGAAAGAAGCTTTCTGAGAAACTGTTTCCTGACGTGTGAATTCAACTCACTGAGTTACAGCTGTATTTCATGGAGCTGTTTCCTAGACCAGTTTTTGTTGAGTGTGAGAACCGATATTTCGTATCGCTTGGAAGCGTAGGCAGAAAAGGAATATCCCCAGATAAGAACCAGCAAGAAGATTTCTGGAAAATGTCTTTCTAATCTCTGAGTTCATCTCACAGAGTTCCACCTTTCTGTTCGTGTAGCTGTTTGCTAACAGTCTTCTGGTGGAGTCTACAAAGTGATATTTGGGAGGGCATTGAGGGATACAGTGCAAACGGAAATATCTTCAGGTAAAAACAGAGAGGAAGCGTTCTGAGAAACTTCCATCTGACCTGTGCATTCATCTCAAAGAGTTCTACGTTTCTGTTCGTGTAGCTGTTTGCTAACACTCTTCTCGTGGAATCTGCTAAGTTATATATGGGAGCGCATTGATGGCTACAGTGAAAGAGGAAATATCTTCAGATAAAACCTGAAAAGAAGCGGTGTGAGAAACTGCATTGTGACGTGTGAATGCAACTCACAGAGTTAGACATTTCTGTTCATTGATCAGTTTGTTAACGCAGTTTTCTTGAACTCTGCAGTGGAACATTTCATTGCCCAATGAAGCTTACAGTGACAAAGGAATTATATTCAGATAAAAAGCAGAAAGAAACTTTCTGACAACCTGCTTTGTGATGTGTGATTTCAACTCACTGAGTTACATGTTGCTGTTCATTGATCAGTTTGCTAACACAGTTTTCTTGAAATCTGCAGCGGGATATTTCTTTGCCCTATGAAGCTTACCGTGAAAAAGGAAATATATTCAGATAAAAAGCTGAAAGAAGCTTTCTGAGAAACTACTTTGTGATGTGTGAGTTGAACTCCCTAAGTTAGAGCTGTATTTCATGGAGCTGTTTGCTAGTCCAGTTTTTATTGAATCTGAGAACCAATATTTCGGATCACTTGGAGGAGAAGGCAGCCAATGGAAATATCCCCAGACAAGAACGAGAAAGAAGATTTCTGGAAAATGTCTTTCTGATCTCAGAGTTCATCTCACAGAGCTCCACTTTTCTGTTTATGTAGGTGTTTGCTAACCCTCTTCTCGTGGAATCTGCAAAGTGATCTTTTGGAGCACATTGAGGGATACAGTGTAAAAGGAAATATCTTCAGATAAATAATGAAAGGAAACGTTCTGAGAAACTTTCATGTGAACTGTGCATTCATCTGAAAGAGTTACAAATTTCTGTTCATGTAGCTGTTTGTTAACACTCTTCTCCTGGAATCTGCTAAGTGATATAAGGGAGCGCATTGATGGCTACAGTGAAAAAGGAAATATCTTCAGATAAAAACTGAAAAGAAGCGTTCTGAGAAACTGCATTGTGAAGTGTGAATGCAACTCACAGAGTTACACATTTCTGTTCATTGATCAGTTTTCTAACACAGTTTTCTTGAAATCTGCAGTGGGATATTTTTTTGCCCAATGAAGCTTACGGTGACAAAGGAAATATCTTCATATAAAAAGCAGAAAGAACATTTCTGAGAAACTGCTTTGTGATGTGTGAGTTCAACTCACTGAGTTACAGCAGAATTTCATGGAGCTGTGTGCTAATCCAGTTTTTCTTGAATCTGAGAACCGATATTTCAGATCGCTTCGAGGAGTATGCAACCAAAGGAAATATCCCCAGAGAAGAATGAGATAGAAGATTTCTGAGAAATGTCTTTCGGATCTCTGAGTTCATCTCACAGAGTTCCACCCTTCGGTTCATGTAGCTGTTTGCTAACACTCTTCTGGGGAATCTGCAAAGTGATATTTGGGAGAGCCTTGAGGGATATAGTGTAAAAGGAAATATATTCAAATAAAAACTGAGAGGAAGCGTTCTGAGAAAATTCCATCTGACCTGTGCTTTCATCTCAAAGAGTTCTATCTTTCTGTTCGTGTAGATGTTTGCTAACACCTTTCTCGTGGAATCTGCCAAGTGATATTTGGGAGCGCTTTGATGGTTACAGTGAAAAAGGAAATATCTTCAGATAAAACCTGAAAAGAAGCGCTGTGAGAAACTGCATTGTGACGTGTGAATGCAACTCACAAAGTTACACATTTCTGTTCATTGATCAGTTTGTTAACGCAGTTTTTTGGAAATCTGCAGTGGGATATTTCTTTTCCCAATGAAGCTTACAGTGAAAAAGGAATTATATTCAGATAAAAAGCCTAAAGAAACTTTCTGAAAAACTGTTTTGTGATGTGTGAGTTCAACTCACTGAGTTACAGCTGTATTTCATGGAGCTGTTTCCTAGACCAATTTTTGTTGAGTATGAGAAGAGATATTTCGTATTGCTTGGAAGAGTAGGCAGCCAAAGGCATAACCCTAGATAAGAACGAGAAAGAAGATTTCTGGGAAATTTCTTTCTGATCTCTGAGTTCATCGCACAACGTTCCACCTTTCTATTTATGTAGCTGTTTGCTAACACTCTTCTGGTGGAATCTGCTAAGTGATATTTGGGAGTGCATTGAAGGATACAGTGTAAAAGGAAATATCTTCAGATAAAAACTGAAAGGAAGCAGTCTGAGAACCTTCCATGTGACCTGTGCATTCAGCTCAATGAGTTCGGCCTTTCTATTCATGTAGCTGTTAGCTAACAATCTTCTTGTGGAATCTCCTAAGTGATGTTTGGGAGCGCATTGACGACTACAATGAAAAAGGAAATATCTTCAGATAAAACCTGAAAACAAGTGCTGTGAGAAACTGCATTGTGACGTGTGAATGCAACACACAGAGTTACACATTCCTGTTCATTGATCAGTTTGCTAACACAGTTTTCTTGAAATCTGCAGTGGGATATTTCTTTGCCCAATGAAGCTTACCATGACAAAGGAAATATATTCAGATAAAAAGCAGAAAGAAGGTTTTTGAGAAACTGTTTCATGATGTGTGAGTTCAACTCACTGAGTTGGACCTGTATTTCACGGAGCTCTTTGCTAGTCCAGTTTTTGTTGGATCTGAGAACCAATATTTCGGAGCACTTGGAGGAGTAGGCAGCCAATGGAATTATCCCCAGACAAGAACGAGAAGAAGATTTCTGGGAAATGTCTTTCGGATCTCTGAGTTCACCTCACAGATTTCCACTTTTCTGTTCATGTAGCTGTTTGCTGACACTCTTCTGGTGGAATCTGCAAAGTGATATTTGTCAGCACATTGAGGGATACATTGAAAAAGGAAATATCTTCAGATAAAAACTGAAAGGAAACCTTCTGAGAAACTTCCACGTGACCTGTGCATTTATCTCAAAGAGTTCTACCTTTCTGTTCATGTAGCTGTTTGCTAGCACTTTTCTCGTGGAATCTGCTAAGTGATATTTGGGAGCACATTGACGGCTACAGTGAAATAGGAAATATCTTCAGATAAAAACTGAGAAGAAGCGCAGTGAGAAACTGCATTGTGACGTGTGAATGCAACTCACAGAGTTACATACTTCTGTTCTTTCATCACTTTGTTAGCACAGTTTTCTTGAAATCTGCAGTGGGATATTTCTTTGCCCAACGAAGCTTACAGTGGCAAAGGAAATATATTCAGATAAAAAGCAGAAAGACGCTCTCTGAAAAATTGCTTCATGATGTGTGAGTTCAACTCACTGAGTTAGAACTGTATTTCATGGAGCTGTTTGCTAGTCCAGTTTCTGGTGAATCTGAGAACGGATATTTTGGATCGCTTGGGGGAGTAGGCGGTAAAAGAAAATATCCCCAGATAAAAACAAGAAACAAGCTTTTTGAGAAATGTCTTTCTGATCTCTGAGTTCATCTCAGAGACTTCCACCTTTCTGTTCATGTAGTTGTTTGCTAACAATCTTCTTGTGTATTCTGCAAAGTGATATTAGGGAGCGCATTGAGGGATACAGTGTAATAGGAAATATCTTCAGAAAAAAATTGAAAGGAAGCGTTCTGAGAAACTTACATGTGACTTGTGCATTCCTCTCACAGAGTTCCACTTTCTGTTTATGTAGCTGTTTTCTAACACTCTTCTCGTGGAATTTGCTAAATGATATTTGGGATCGCATTGAGGTATACTGTGAAAAAAGAAATATCTTCAGATAAAAACTGAAAAGAAGCGTTGTGAGAAAATGCATTGTGACGTGTGAATGCAACTCACAGAGTTACACATTTCTGTACATTGATCAGTTTGCTAACACAGTTTTCTTGAAATCTGCAGTGGGATATTTCTTTTCCCAATGAAGCTTGCAGTGACAAAGGAATTATGTTCAGATAAAAAGCAGAAAGAAACTTTCTGAGCAATTGCTTTGTGATGTGTGAGTTCAACTCACTGAGTTACAGCTGTATTTCATGGAGCTTTTCTTAGACCAGTTTTTGATGAGTCTGAGAACCGATATTTCGTATCGCTTGGAAGAGTAGGCAGCCAAAGGAATATCCCCAGATAACAATGAGATAAAAGATTTCTGGGAAATGTCTTTCTGATCTCTGAGTTCATCTCACAGAGTTCCACCCTTCTGTTCATGTAGCTGTTTGCTAACACTCTTCTCTTGGAATCTGCAAAGTGATATTTGGCAGCGCATTGAGGGTTACAGTGTAAAAGAAAATATCTTCAGATAAAAAATGAAAGGAAGCGTTCTGAGTAACTTCCATATGACCTGTGCATTCATCTCAAAGAGTTCTACCTTTCTGTTCATGTAGCTGTTTGCTAACACACTTCTCGTGCAATCTGCTAAGTGATATTTGGGAGCGCTTAGACGGCTACAGTGAAAAAGGAAATATCTTCAGATAAAACATGAAAAGAAGAGCTGTGAGAAACTGCATTGTGACATGTGAATGTAACTCACAGAGTTACACATTTCTGTTCATTGATCAGTTTGTTAACACAGTTTTCTTGAAATATGCAGTGGGAAATTTCTTTGCACAATGAAGCTTATGGTGACAAACGAATTATATTCAGATAACAAGAAGAAAGAAACTTTCAGCAAAACTGCTTTGTGATGTGTGAGTTCAACTCACTGAGTTACAGCTCTATTTCATGGAGCTGTTTCTTATTCCAGATTTTGTTGAGTCTGAGAACCGATATTTCGTATCGCTTGGAAGAGTAGGCAGCCAAAGGAATATCCCCAGATAGGAACGAGAAAAAATATTTCTGGGAAATGTCTTTCTGATCTCTGAGTCCATCTCACAGAGTTCTACCTTTCTGTTCATGTAGCTGTTAGCTAACACTCTTCTCATGGAATCTGCAAAGTGATATTTGGCAGCATATTGAGGGTTACAGTGTACAAGGAAATATCTTCAGATAAAAACTGAAAGGAAGCATTCTGAGGAACTTCCATGCGACCTGTGCATTCATGTCACAGAGTTCCACCTTTCTGTTCAAGTAGCTGTTTGCTAACATTCTTCTCGTGGAGTCTCCTAAGTGATATTTTGGAGCGCATTGATGGCATCAGTGAAAAAGGAAATACATTCAGAGAAAATCTGAAAAAAAGTGTTGTGTGAAACTGCATGTGATGAGTGAATGCATCTCGCAGAGTTACACGTTTCTGTTCCTTGATCAGTTTGCTAACACAGTTTCCTTGAAATTTGCTGTGGGATATTTCTCTGCCCAATGAAGTTTACAGTGACAAATGAAATATATTCAAATAAAAAGCAGAAAGAAGCTTTCTAAGAAGGTGGTTTGTGATGTGTGAGTTTAACTCACTAAGTTACAGTAGAATTTCATGGAGCTGTTTGCTAGTTCAGTTTTTGTTGAATCTGAGAACCGATATTTCGGATCGCTTGGAGGAGTAGGAAGCCAAAGGAAATATCACCAGATAAAAACGAGAAAGAAGATTTCTGAGAAATGTATCTCTGACCTGAGTTCATCTCACAGAGTTCCACCTTTCTGTTCATGTAGCTGTTTGCTAACACTCTTCTTGTGGAATCTGCAAGGTGATATTTGAGAGCGCATTGAAGGATACTGTGTAAAAGGAAATATCTTCAGATTAAAACTGAAAGGCAGAGTTCTGAGAAACTTCCATGTGACCTATGCATTCATCTCAAAGAGTTCTACCTTTCTATTCATTTAGCTTTTAGCTAACACTATTCTGGTGGAAACTGCTAAGTGATATTTGGGAGCGCATTGAGGTATACATTGAAAAAGGAAATATCTTCAGATAAAACCTGAAAAGAAGCATTGTGAGAAACTGCATTGTGACGTGTGAATGCAACACACAGAGTTACACATTTCTGTTCATTGATCAGTTTGCTGACGCAGTTTTTTAAAAAACTGCTGTGTGATATTTCTTTGCTCAATGAAGCTCACCGTGACAAAGGAAATATATTCAGATAAAAAGCAGAAAGAAGCTTTCTGAGAAACTGTCTCATGATGTGTGACTTCAACTCACTGAGTTAGAGATGTATTTCATGGAGCTGTTTGCTAGTCCAGATTTTGTTGAGTCTGAGAACCGATATTTTGGATCGCTTGGAAGAGTTGGCAGCCAAAGGAAATATCGCCATAAAAGAATGAGAAAGAATATTTCTAGGAAATGTCTTTCTGAACTCTGAATTCATCTCACAGTGTTCCACCTTTCTTTTCATGTAGCTGTTTGCTAACATTGTTCTGCTGGAATCTGCAAAGTGATATTTGGCAGCGCTTTGAGGGATACAGTGAAAATGGAAATAGCTTCAGATAAAAACTGAAAGGAAGCGTTCTGAGAAACTTCCATGTGACCTGTGCATTCATCTCAAAGAGTTCTACCTTTATGTTCATGTAGCTGTTTCCTAACACTCTTCTCGTGGAATCTGCTAAGTGATATTTGGGAGCGCCTTGACGGCTACAGTGAAAAAGGAAATATCTTCAGATAAAACCTGAAAAGAAGCGATGTGAGAAACTGCATTTTGACGTGTGAATGCAACTCACAGAGTTACACATTTCTGTTCACTGATCAGTTTGCTAACACTGTTTACTTGAAATCTGCAGTGGGATATTTCTTTGCCTAATGAAACTTACAGTGACAAAGGAAATATATTCAGATAAAAAGCAGAAAGAAGCTTTCTGACAAACTGTTGAGTGATGTGTGAGTTCAACTCACTCAGTTGGAGCTGCATTTCACGGAGCTGTTTGCTAGTCCAGTTTTTGTTGAATCTGAGAACCAATATTTCGGATAGCGTGGAGGATAAGGCAGCCAAAGGAAATACCCCCGGATAAAAACGACAAAGAAGATTTCTGAGAAATGTCTTTCTGATCTCTGAGTTCATCTCACAGGATTCCACCATTCTGTTCATGTATCTGTTTCCTAATACTCTTCTGGTGGATTATGGAAGGTAATATTTGCCAGTGAATTGAGGCATACAGTGAAAAAGGAAATATCTTCAGATAAAAACTGAAAGGAAGCCTTCTGAGAAACTTCCATGTGACCTGTGCATTCATCTCAAAGAGTTCTACATTTCTGTTCAAGTAGCTGTTTTCTAACACTCTTCTCGTGGAATCTGCTAAGTGATATTTGGGAGCGCATTGACGGCAGCAGTGAAAAAGCAAATATCTTCAGAAAAAAAACTGAAAAGAAGCGATGTGAGAAACTGCATTGTGACGTGTGAATGTATTTCATAGAGTCACACATTTCTGTTCTTTGATCAGTTTGTTAACACAGTTTTCATGAAATCTGCAGTGGAACATTTCTTTACTCACTGAAGCTTACAGTGACAAGGGAAAATATTCAGATAAAAAGCAGAAAGAAGCTTTTTGAGAAACTGTTTCGTGATGTGTGAGTTCAAGTCAGTGAGTTTGAGCTGTATTTCATGGAACTGCTTGCTCGTCCAGTTTTTGTTGAATCTGAGAACCGATATTTCGGATCGCTTGGAAGATTAGGCAGCCAAAGGAAAAATCCCCAGATAAAAACGAAAAAGAAGATTTCTGAGAAATGTCTTACTGATCTCTGAGTTCATCTCACAGAGTTCCACCTTTCTGTTCAAGTAGCTGTTTTCTAACACTCTTCTCGTGGAATCTACAAAGTGATATTTGGCAGCCCATTCAGGGTTACAGTGTAAAAGAAAATATCTTCAGATAAAAACTGAAAGGAAGCGTTCTGAGAAACTTCCATGAGACTTGTGCATTCATCTCAAAGAGTTCTACCTTTCTGTTCATGTAGCTGTTTGCTAACACTCTTCTCGTGGAATCTGCTAAGTGATATTTGGGAGCGCTTTGACGGCTACAGTGAAAAAGGAAATATCTTCAGATAAAAGCTGAAAAGAAAAGCTGTGAGAAACTGCATTGTGACGTGTGAATGCAACTCACAGAGTTACACATCTCTGTACATTGATCAGTTTGCTAACACAGTTTTCTTGAAATCTGCAGTTGGATATTTCTTTGCCCAATGAAGCTTACAGTGACAAAAGAAATATATTCAGATAAAAAGCAGCAAGAAGCTTTCTGAGAAACTGCTTTTTGATGTGTGAGATCAACTCACTGATTTACAGCTGTATTTCTTAGAGCTGTTTGCTAGTCAAATTTTTTTTCAGTCTGAGAAGGGATATTTCGGATCGCTTGGAAGAGTAGGCAGCCAAAGGAAATTTCCCAGATAAAAACGAGAAAGAAGATTTCTGGGAAATGTCTTTCTGATATCTGAGTTCATCTCACAGAGTTTCACCTTTCTGTTCGTGTAGCTGTTTGCTAACACTCTTCTGGTGGAATCTACAAAGTGGTATTTGGCAGCGCATTGAGGGATACAGTGAAAAAGGAAATTGCTTCAGATAGAACCTGAAAGGAAGCGTTCCTAGAAACTTCCATGTGACCTGTGCATTCATCTCACAGAGTTCTATCTTTCTGTTCATTTAGCTATTTGCTAACACTCTTCTGGTGGAATCCGCTAAGTGATATTTGGGAGCACATTGAGGCATACAGTGTAAAAGCAAATATCTTCAGATAAAAACTGAAAGGAAGCGTTCTGAGAAACTTCCATGTGACCTGTGCATTCATCTCAAAGAGTTCTACCTTTCTGTTCATCTAGCTGTTTGCTAACACTCTTCTCATGGGATCTGCTAAGTGATATTTGGGAGCGCTTTGACGGCTACAGTGAAAAAGGAAATATCTTCAGATAAAACCTGAAAAGAAGCGCTGTGAGAAACTGCATTGTGACGCGTGAAGACAACTCACAGAGTTACACATTTCTGTTCATTGATCAGTTTGCTAACACAGTTTTCTTGAAATCTGCAGTGGGATATTTCTTTGCCCAATGACGCTTACTGTGACAAAGGAAATATATTCATATAAAAAGCAGAAAGAAGCTTTCTGACCGACTGCTTTGTGATGTGTGAGTTCAACTCACTGATTTAGAACTGTGTTTCATGGAGCTGCTTGCTAGTCCAGTTTTTGTTGAGTCTGAGAACCGATATTTCATATCGCTTGGAAGAGTAGGCAGCCAAAGCAAATATCCCCATATAAGAAGGAGAAAGAAGAATTCTGAGAGTTGTCTTTCTGATCTCTGAGTTCATCTCACAGAGTTCCACCTTTCTGTTCATGTAGCTGTTTGCTAACACTCTTCTGGTGGATTCTGCAAAGTGATATTTGGGAGTGCATTGAGGGATACAGTGTAATAGGAAACATCTTCAGATAAAAATTGAAAGAAGCGTTCTGAGAAACTTCCATGTGACCTGTGCATTCATCTTACAGAGTTCCAACTTTCTGTTCATGTAGCTGTTTTCTAACACTCTTCTCGTGGAATCTGCTAAGTGATATTTGGGAGCGCATTGAGGTATACAGTGAAAAAGGAAATATCTTCAGATAAAAACTGAAAGAAGGGTTGTGAGGAAATGCATTGTGATGTGTAAATGCAACTCACTGAGTTACACATTTCTGTTTATTGATCAGTTTGGTAACACAGCTTTCTTGAAATCTGCAGTGGGATATTTCTTTGCCCAATGAACCTTACAGTGACAAAGGAAATATATTCAGATAAAAAGCAGAAAGAAGCTTTCTGAGAAATAGCTTCGTGACGTGTGAGTTCAAACCACTGAATTGGAGCTGTATTTCATGGAGCTGTTTGCTAGTCCAGTTTTTGTTGAATCTGAGAACCGATATTTCGTATAGCTTGGAAGAGTAGGCAGCCAAAGGAAATTTCCCCAGACAAGTACGAGAAAGAAGATTTCTGGAAATGTCTTTTGGATCTCTGAGTTTATCTCACAGAGTTCCACCTTTCTGTTCATGTAGCTGTTTGCTAACACTCTTGTCGTGCAATTTGCTAAGTGATATTTGGGAGCGCATTGACGGCAGCAGTGAAAAAGGAAATATCTTCAGATAAAACTTGAAAAGAAGTGCTGTGAGAAACTGCATTGTGACGTGTGAATGCAACTCACAGAGTTACACATTTCTGTTCATTCATCATTTTGTTAATACAGTTTTCTTGAAATCTGCAGTGGGAAATTTCCTTGCACAAGGAGCTTATGGTGACAAAGGAATTATATTCAGATAACAAGCAGAAAGAAACTTTCTGCGAACCTGCTTTGTGATGTGTGAGTTCAACTCACCTAGTTACAGCTCTTTTTCATGGAGCTGTTTGCTAGTCCAGTTTTTGTTGAGTCTGAGAACCGATATTTTGTATCGCTTGGAAGAGTAGGCAGCCAAAGGAAATATCCCCAGATAAGAACGAGCATGAAGATTTCTGGGAAATTCCTTTCTGATCTCTGAGTTAATCTCATAGAGTTCCAACTTTCTGTTCATGTAGCCGTTTGATAACACTCTTCTGGTGGAATCTGCAAAGTGATATTTGGGACACATTGGGGGATTCAGTGTAAAAGGAAATATCTTCAGATAAAAACTGAAAGGAAGCGTTCTGA
The DNA here is from genome assembly GCF_043159975.1 of Macaca nemestrina. Taxonomy (NCBI): domain Eukaryota; kingdom Metazoa; phylum Chordata; class Mammalia; order Primates; family Cercopithecidae; genus Macaca; species Macaca nemestrina. The sequence continues at coordinate 75,325,234 of NC_092126.1, forward strand.
GGAACTTCCTTGCGACCCGTGCATTCATGTCACAGAGTTACACCTTTCTGTTCAAGTAGCTGTTTGCTAACATTCTTCTCCTGGAGTCCTCTAAGTGATATTTTGGAGCGCATTGATGGCATCAGTGAAAAAGGAAATATATTCAGATAAAAACTGAAAAGAGGCATTGCGAGAAACTGCATTGTGACGTGTGAATGCAACTCACAGAGTTACACATTTCTGTTCCTTGATCAGTTTGCTAACACAGTTTCCTTTAAATCTGCTTGCGATATTTCTCTGCCCAATGAAGCTTACAGTGAAAATGAAATATATTCAAATAAAAAGCAGAAAGAAGCTTTCTAAGAAGGTTGTTTGTGATATGTGAGTTTAACTCACTAAGTTACAGTAGAATTTCATGGACCTGTTTGCTAGTTCAGTTTTTGTTGAATCTGAGAACCGATATTTCGGATCGCTTGGAGGAGTAGGAAGCCAAAGGAAATATCCCCAGATTAAAATGAGAAAGAAGATTTCTGAGAAATGTCTCTCTGATCTCTGAGTTCATCTCACAGAGTTCCACCTTTCTGTTCAGGTAGCTCTTTGCTAACGCTCTTCTGGTGTAATCAGCAAAGTGATATTTCAGAGCGCATTGAGGGATACTGTGTAAAAGGAAATATCTTCAGATAAAAACTGAAAGGCAGAGTTCTGAGAAACTTCCATGTGACCTATGCATTCATCTCAAAGAGTTCTACCTTTCTGTTCATTTAGTTGTTTGCTAACACTCTTCTCGTGGAAACTGCCAAGTGATATTTGGGAGCGAATTGTCGGCTACAGTGAAAATGGAAATATCTTCAGATAAAATCTGAAAAAAAGCGTTGTGTGAAACTGCATGTGAGAGTGAATGCAATTCACAGAGTTACACATTTCTGTTCCTTGATCAGTTTGCTAACACAGTTTCCTTTAAATCTGCTTGCGATATTTCTCTGCCCAATGAAGCTTGCAGTGACAAATGAAATATATTCAAATAAAAAGCAGAAAGAAGCTTTCTAAGAAGGTGGTTTGTGATGTGTGAGTTTAACTCACTAAGTTACAGTAGAATTTCATGGAGCTGTTTGCTAGTTCAGTTTTTGTTGAATCTGAGAACCGATATTTCGGATCGCTTGGAGGAGTAGGAAGCCAAAGGAAATATCCCAGATAAAAACGATAAAGAAGATTTCTGAGAAATGTCTCTCTGATCTCTGAGTTCATCTCACAGAGTTCCACCTTTCTGTTCAAGTAGCTGTTTGCTAACACTCTTCTTGTGGAATCTGCAAAGTGATATTTGAGAGCGCATTGAGGATACTGTGTAAAAGGAAATATCTTCAGATAAAAACTGAAAGGCAGAGTTCTGAGAAACTTCCATGTGACCTATGCATTCATCTCAAAGAGTACCAACTTTCTGTTCATGTAGCTCTTTGCTAACACTCTTCTCGTGCAATCTGCTAAGTGATATTAGGGAGCGCATTGATGGCTACAGTGAAAAAGGAAATATATTAGATAAAAACTGAAAAAAAGCGTTGTGGGAGAATGCATTGTGACGTGTGAATGCAACTCACAGAGTTACATACTTCTGTTCTTTCATCACTTTGTTAGCACAGTTTTCTTGAAATCTGCTGTGGGATATTTCATTGCCTAACGAAGCTTACAGTGACAAAGGAAATATATTCAGATAAAAAGCAGAAAGACGCTTTCTGAAAAATTGCTTCGTGATGTGTGAGTTCAACTCACTGAGTTAGAACTGTATTTCATGGAGCTGTTTGCTAGTCAAGTTTGTGGTGAATCTGAGAACGGATATTTTGGATCTCTTGGGGGAGTAGGCGGTAAAAGAAAATATCCCCAGATAAAAACAAGAAACAAGCTTTCTGAGAAATGTCTTTCTGATCTCTGAGTTCATCTCAGAGACTTCCACCTTTCTGTTCATGTAGTTGTTTGCTAACAATCTTCTTGTGTATTCTGCAAAGTGATATTAGGGAGCGCATTGAGGGATACTGTGTAAAAGGAAATAACTTCAGTTAAAAATTGAAAGGAAGCGTTCTGAGAAACTTCCATGTGACCTGTGCATTCCTCTCACAGAGTTCCACCTTTCTGTTTATGTAGCTGTTTTCTAACACTCTTCTCGTGGAAACTGCTAAGTGATATTTGGGAGCGCATTGAGGTATACAGTGAAAAAGGTAATATCTTCAGAGAAAACCTGAAAAGAAGTATTTTGAGAAACTGCATAGTACGTGTGAATACAACACACAGAGTTACACATTCCTGTTCATTGATCAGTTTGCTAACACAGTTTTCTTGAAATCTGCTGTGTGATATTTCTTTTTTTTTTTTTTTTTTTTTTTTGAGACGGAGTCTCACGCTGTTGCCCGGGCCAGAGTGCAGTGGCGCGATCTCGGCTCACTGCAAGCTCCGCCTCCCGGGTTCCCGCCATTCTCCTGCCTCAGCCTCCTGAGTAGCTGGGACTACAGGCGCCCGCCACCGCGCCCGGCTAATTTTTTGTATTTTTAGTAGAGACGGGGTTTCACTGAGGTCTCGATCTCCTGACCTTGTGATCCGCCCGCCTCGGCCTCCCAAAGTGCTGGGATTACAGGCTTGAGCCACAATATTTCTTTGCTCAATGAAGCTTACCATGACAAAGGAAATATATTCAGATAAAAAGCAGAAAGAAGCTTTCTGAGAAACTGTTTCATGATGTGTGAGTTCAACTCACTGAGTAGGAGATGTATTTCATGGAGCTGTTTGCTAGTCCAGTTTTTGTGGAGTCTGAGAACCGATATTTTGGATCGCTTGGAAGAGTAGGCAGCCAAAGGAAATATCCCCAGATAAGAACGAGAAAGAATATTTCTGGGAAAAGTATTTCTGATCTCTGAATTCATCTCACAGTGTTCCACCTTTCTTTTCATGTAACTGTTTGCTAACATTCTTCTGGTGGAATCTGCAAAGTGATATTTGGCAGCACATTGAGGGATACAGTGAAAATGGAAATAGCTTCAGATAAAAACTGAAAAGAAGGGTTGTGAGAAACTTCCATGTGACCTGTGCATTCATCTCAAAGAGTTCTACCTTTCTGTTCATGTAGCTGTTTGTTAACACTCTTCTCCTGGAATATGCTAAGTGATATTTCGGAGCGCTCTGACGGCTACAGTGAAAAAGGAAATATCTTCAGGTAAAACCTGAAAAAAGCGCTGTGAGATACTGCATTGTGACGTGTGAATGCAAGTCACAGAGTTATACATTTCGGTTCATTGATCAGTTTACTAAAACAGTTTTCTTGAAATCTGCAGTGGGATATATCTTTGCCCAATGAAGCTTACAGTGACAAAGGAAATATATTCAGATAAAATGCAGAAAGAAGCTGTCTGACAAACTGTTGAGTGATGTGTGAGTTCAACTCACTGAGTTGGAGCTGTATTTCAAAGAGCTGTTTGCTAGTCCAGTTTTTGTTGATCCTGAGAACCAATAATTCGGATCGCTTGGAGGATTACTCAGCCAAAGGAAATACCCCCGGATAAAAACGACAAAGAAGATTTCTGAGAAATGTCTTACTGACCTCTGAGTTCATCTCACAGAGTTCCACCTTTCTGTTCATGTAGCTGTTTGCTAACACTCTTCTGGTGGAATCCGGAAAGTGATATTTGGGAACGTATTGACGGCTACAATGAAAAAGGAAATATCTTCAAATAAAAGCTGAAAAGAAGCGTTGTGAGAAACTGCATTGTGACGTGTGAATGCAACTCAAAGAGTTACACATTTCTGTTCATTGATCAGTTTGTTAACGCAGTTTTCTTGAATACTGCAGTGGGATATTTCTTTCCCCAATGAAGCTGAGAGTGACAAAGGAATTATATTCAGATAAAAAGCAGAAAGAAATTTTCTGTGAAATTGCTTTGTGATGTGTGAGTTCAACTCACTGAGTGGCAGCTGTATTTCATGGAGCTGTTCTCTAGTACAGTTTTTGTTGAGTCTGAGAACCGATATTTCGTATCGCTTGGAAGAGTAGGCAGCCAAAGGAATATCCCCAGATAAGAACGAGAAAAAAGATTTCTGGGAAATGTTTTTCTGATCTCTGAGTTCCTCTCACAGAGTTCCACCTTTCTGTTCATGTAGCTGTTAGCTAACACTCTTCTCCTGGAATCTACAAAGTGATATTTGGCAGGGAATTGAGGGTTACAGTGTAAAAGAAAATAACTTCAGATAAAACTTGAAAGGAAGTGTTCTGAGAAACTTCCATGTGACATGTGCATTCATCTCACAGAGTTCCACCTTTCTCTTCATGTAGCTGTTTGCTAACACTCTTCTGGTGGAATCTGCTAAGTGATATTTGGGAGCGCTTTGACGGCTATGGTGAAAATGGAAATATCTTCAGATAAAACCTTAAAAGAAGCGCTGTGAGAAACTGCATTGCGACGTGTGAATGCAGCTCACCGAGTAACACATTCCTGTACATGGATCAGTTTGCTAACACAGTTTACTTGAAATTTGCAGTTTTGTATTTCTTTGCTCAATGAAGCTTACAGTGACAAAGGAAATATATTCAGATAAAAAGCACAAACAAGCTTTCTGAGAAACTGTTTCGTGACGTGTGAGTTCAACTCACTGAATTAGAGCTGTATTTCATGGAGCTATTTCCTAGTCCACTTTTTGTTGAATCTGAGAAGCAATATTTTGGATCGCTTGGAGGAGTAGGCAACTAAAGAAGTAACCCGAGATAAAAACGAGAAAGAAGACTTCTGAGAAATGTCTTTCTTATCTCTGAGTTCATCTTACAGAGTTCCACCCTTCTGTTCATGTAGCTGTTTGCTAACCCTCTTCCGTGGAATCTGCAAAGCGATATTTGGGAGCGCATTGAGGGATACATTGAAAAAGGAAATATCTTCAGTTAAAAACGTAAAGGAAGCGTTCTGAGAAACTCCCATGTGACCCGTGCATTCATCTCAGAGAGTTCCACCTTTCTGTTCATGTAGCTGTTTGCTAACACTCTTCTCTTGGAATCTGCTAAGTGATATTTGGGAGCGCATTGACGGCAGCAGTGAAAAAGGAAATATCTTCGGATAAAAACTGAAAAGAAGCGTTGTGAGAAACTGCATTGTGACGTGTGAATGCCACGAACAGAGTTACACGTTCCTGTTCATTGATCAGTTTGCTAACAGTTTTGTTGAAATCTGCAGTCGGATATTTCTTTGCCCAATGAAGCTTACTGTGACAAGGGAAATATATTCAGATAAAAAGCAGAAAAAAGCTTTCTAAGAAACTGCTTCGTGATGTGTGAGTTCATCTCACTGAGTTACAGCTGTATATCATTGAGCTGTTTGCTAGTCCCGTTTTTGTTTAATATCAGAACCCATATTTTGGATCTCTTGGAGGAGTAGGCAGCCAAAGAAGTAACCCGAGATAAAAACGAGAAAGAAGATATGTGAGAAATGTCTTTCTGATCTCTGAGTTCATCTCACAGAATTCCACCTTTCTGTTCATGTAGTTGTTTGCTAACACTCTTCTGGTGGAATCTGCAAAGTGATATTTGAGAGTGCATTGAGGGATACAGTGTAAAAGGAAATATCTACAGATAAAAACTGAAAGGAAGCGTTCTGAGAAACTTCCATGAGACCTGTCCATTCATCTCACAGCGTTCCACCTTTCTGTTCATGTAGTTGTTTGCTAACACTCTTCTCATGGAATCTGCTGAATGATGTTTGGGAGCACATTGAGGGATACAGTGTAAAAGGAAATATCTTCAGATAAAAACTGAAAGGAAGCGTTCCGAGAAACTTCCATGTGACCTATGAATTCATCTCGCGGAATTCCACCTTTCTGTTCATGTAGCTGTTTACTAACACTCTTCTCATGGAATCTGCTAAGTGATATTTGGGAGCCCATTGATGGCAGCAGTGATAAAGGAAATATTTTCAGATAAAAACGGAAAATAAGCGTTGTGAGAAACTGCATTGTGACGTGTGAATGCAACGAACAGAGTTACACATTTCTGGTCATTGACCAGTTTGCCAACACAGTTTTCTTGAAATCTGCTGTGGGATATTTCTTTGCCCAATGAAGCTTACTATGACAAAGAAAATGTATTCAGATAAAAGGTAGAAAGAAGCTTTCTGAGAAACTGCTTTGTGATGTGTGAGTTGAACTCCCTAAGTTAGAGCTGTATTTCATGAAGCTGTTTGCAAGTCCAGTTTTTGTTGAATCTGAGAACCGATATTTCGGATCTCTTGGACGAGTTGGCAGCCAAAAGAAATAACCGGAGATAAAAACGAGAAAGAAGATTTCTGAGAAATGTCTTTCTGATCTCTGAGATCATCTCACAGTGTTCCACCATTCTGTTCATGTAGCTGTTTGCTAACACTCTTCTCATGGAATCTGCTAAGTCATATTTGGGAGCACATTGACGGCAGCTGTGAAAAAGGAAATATCTTCAGATAAAAACTGAAAAGAAGCGTTGTGAGAAACTGCATTGCGACGTGTGAATGCAACTCACAGAGTAACACATTTCTCTTCATTGTTGAGATTCCTAACACAGTTTTCATGAAATCTGCAGTGGGATATTTCTTTGCCCAATGAAGCTTACTGTGAAAAAGGAAATATTTTCAGATAAAAAGCAGTAAGAAGCTTTTTGAGAAACTGCTTCGTGTTGTGTGAGTTCAACTCACTAATTTAGAGCAGTATTTCATGGAAGTGTTTGCAGGTCCTGTTTTTTTTTTTTTGAATCTGAACAGATATTTCGGATCTCCAGGAGCAACAGGCAGCCAAAAGGAATAACTCGAGATAAAAACGAGAAAGAAGATTTCTGAGAAATGTCTTTCTGATCTATGAGTTTATCTCACGGAGTTCCACCTTTCTGTTCATGTAGCTGTTTGCTAACCCTGTTCTGGTGGAATCTGCAAAGTCATATTTGGGAGTGCTTTGAAGGATACAGTGTAAAAGGAAATATCTTCAGAAAAAAACAGAAAGGAAACGTTCTGGGAAACTTCCACGTTTCCTCTGCATTCATCTCACAGAGTTTCTCCTTTCTGTTCATGAAGCTGTTTGCTAACACTCTTCTAGTGGAATTTGCAAAGTAATATCTGGGAGAGCATTGAGGGACACAGTGAAACACGAATATCTTCAGATAAAACCTGAAAGAAAGCGTTCTGAGAAACTTCCATGTGACCTGTGCATTCATCTCACAGAGTTCCACCTTTCTGTTCATGTAGCTATTTACTAACACTCCTCTCATGGATCTGCTAAGTGATATTTGGGAGCGCATTGACGACTACAATGAATAAGGAAATACCTTCATATAAAAACTGAAAAGAAGTGTTGTGAGAAACTGCATTGTGACGTGTGAATGCAACTCACAGAGTTACACACTTCTGTTCATTGATCTGTTTGCTAACACAGTTTTCTTGAAATCTGCAGTGGGATATTTCTTTGCCCAATGAAGCTTACTGTGACAAGGGAAATATATAGAGATAAAAAGAAGAAAGAAGCTTTCTGAGAAAGTGCTTGGTGATGTGTGAGTTCAACTCACTAAGTAGAGCTGTATTTCATGGAGCTGTTTGCTAGTCGAGTTTTTGTTGAATCTGAGAACCGATATTTCGGATCTCTTGGAGGAGTAGGCAGTCAAAAGAAATAACCCCAGATAAAAAAGAGAAAGAAGATTTCTAGGAAATGTCTTCCTAATCTCTGAGTACATCTCACAGAGTTCCACCTTTCTGTTCATGCTGCTGTTTGCTAACACTCTTCTGGTGGAATTTGCAAAGCAAATTGTATTCCTCAATGGGAGAGCATTGAGGAATACAGTGAAAAACGCAATATCTTCAGACAAAAACTGAAAGGAAGCGTTCTGAGAAACTTCCATGTGACCTCTGCATTAATCTCTCAGAGTTTCACCTTTCTGTTCATATAGCTGTTTGCTAACCCTCTTCTGGTGGAATCTGCAAAGTGATATTTGGGAGCGTATTGAGGGATACAGTGTAAAAGGAAATAACTTCAGATAAAAACTGAAAGGAAGCGTTATGAGAAACTTCCATGTGACCTGTGCATTCAACTCACAGAGTTCCACCTTTCTCTTCATGTAGCTGTTTGCTAACACTCTTCTCATGGAATCTGCTATGTGATGTTTGGGAGTGCATTGACGGCACAGTGAAAAAGGGAATATCTTCAGATATCAACTGAAAAGAAGCACTGTGAGAAACTACATTGTGACGTGCGAATGCAACTCACAGAGTTACACATTTCTGTTCATTGATCAGTTTGCTAACACAGTTTTCTTGAAATCTGCAGTGGGATATTTCTATGCCCAATGAAGCTTACTGTGACAAAGGAAATATATTCAGATAAAAAGCAGAAAGAAGTTTTCTGAGAAACTGGTTTTTGATGTGGGAGTTCAACTCACTAAGTTAGAGCTGTATTTCATGGAGCTGTTTGCTAGTCCAGTTTTTGTTGCATGTGAGAACCGATATTTCCGATCTCTTGAAGGAGTCAGCAGCCAGAAGAAATAACCCCAGGTAAAAACGAAAGAGAAGATTTCTGAGAAATGTCTTTCTAATCTCTGAGTTCATCTCACAGAGTTTCACCTTTCTATTCATGTAGCTGTTTGCTAACACTCTTCTGGGAGAGCATTGAGGAATACAGTGAAAAACGAAATATCTTCAGACAAAAACTGAAAGGAAGCGTTCTGAGAAACTTCCATGTGACCTGTGCTTTCCTCTCACAGAGTTTCACCTTTCTGTTCATATAGCTGTTTGTTAACCCTCTTCTATAGTAATCTGCAAAGTGACACTTGGGAGCGCATTGAGGGATACAGTGTAAAAGGAAATATCTTCAGATAAAAACAGAAAGGAAGCGATCTGAGAAACTTCCATATGACCTGTGAATTCAACTCACAGAATTCCACCTTTCTGTTCATGTAGCTGTTTGCTAACGCTCTTCTGGTTGAATCTGCAAAGTGATATTTGGGAGCGCATTGACGGCAGCAGTGAAAAAGGAAATATTTTCAGATAAAAACTGAAAAGAAGCGTTGTGAGAAACTGCATTGTAACGTGTGAATGCTACTCACAGAGTTACACATTTCTGTTCATTGATCAGTTTGCTAACACATTTTTTTTGAAATCTGTAGTGGGATATGTCTTTGCCCTATGAAGCTTACTGTGACAAAGGAAATATATTCAGAGAAAAAGCAGAAGGAAGCTTTCTGAGAAACTGCTTCGTGACGTGTCAGTTCAACTCACTAAGTTACAGCTCTATTTCATGGAGCTGTTTGCTAGTCCAGTTTTTGTTGAATCTGAATACAGATATTTCGGATCTCTTGGAGCAGTAGGCAGCCAAAGGAAATATCTCCAGATAAAAACGAGAAAGAAGATTTCAGAGAAATGTCTTTCTGATCTCTGAGTTCATCACAGAGTTCCACCTTTCTGTTCATGTACCTGTTTGCTAACAGTCTTCTTTTGTTATAGGCAAATTGATATTTGGGTGAGCATTGATTGATACAGTGACAAACGAAATATCTTCAGATAAAAATTGATAGAAAGCGTTCTGAGAAACTTCCATGTGACCTGTGCATTCATTTCACAGAGTTCCACCTTTCTGTTCATGTAGCTGTTTGCTAACACTCTTCTCATGGAATCTGTTATGTGATATTTGGGAGCGCATTGACGGTAGCATTGAAAAAGGAAATATCTTCAGATAAAAACTGAAAAGAAGCGTTGTGAGAAACTGCATTGTAACGTGTGAATGCAACTCACAGAGTTACACATTTCTATTCATTGATCAGTGTGCTAACACAGTTTTCTTGAAATCTGCAGTTTGATATTTCTTTGTCAAAGGAAACTTACTGTGACAAAGGAATTATATTCAGATGAAAAGCAGAAAGAAGCTTTCTGGGAAACTGCTTCGTGATGTGTGAGTTCAACTCACTATGTTAGTGGTGTATTTCATGGAGCTGTTTGCTTGTCGAGTTTTTGTTGAATCTGAGAACCGATATTTCGCATCTCTTGAAGGAATTGGCTGCCAAAAGAAATAACCCCAGATAAAAATGGGAAAGAAGATTTCTGAGAAATGTCTTTCTGATCTCTCAGTTCATCTCACAGCGTTCCACCATTTTGTTCATGTAGCTGTTTGCTAAGCCTCTTCTGATGTAATCCGCAAAGTGATATTTTGGAGCGCATTGAGGGATACAGTGTAAAAGGAAATATCTTCAGATATTTACAGAAAGGAAGCGTTCTGAGAAATTTCCATGTGACCTATGAATTCATCTCTCAGAATTCCACCTTTCTGTTTATGTAGCTGTTTGCTAACACTCCCCTCATGAAATCTGCTATGTGATATTTGGGAGCGCATTGACAGCAGCAGTGAAAAAGGAAATATCTTCAGTTAAAAACTGAAAAGAAGCGTTGTGAGAAACTGCATGGTGAGGTGTGAAAGTAAATTACAGAGTTACACATTTCTGTTCATTGTTCAGTTTCCTAACACCGGTTTCTTGAAATCTGCAGTGGCATATTTCTTGGCCCAATGAAGATTACTGTGACAAAGGAAATGCATTCAGATAAAAAGTAGAAAGAAGCCTTCTGGGAAACTGCTTTGTGATGTGTGAGTTCAACTCCCTAAGTTAGAGCTGTATTTCATGGAAGTGTTTGCTAGTCCCGTTTTTGTGGAATCTGAGAACCGATATTTCGGATATCTAGGAGGAGTAGGCAGCCTAAAGAAATAACCCAAGATAAAAACGAGAAAGAAGATATCTGAGGAATGACTTTCTGATCTTTGAGTTCATCTCACATAGTTCCACCATTCTGTTCATGCTGCTGTTTGCTAACCCCCTTCTGGTGGAATATGGAAAGTGATATTTGGGAGCGCATTGAGGGATACAGTGTAAAAGGAAATATATTCACATAAAAACTGAAAGGAAGCGTTCTGAGAAACTTCCATGTTATCTGTGCATTCATCTCACAGAGTTCCACCTTTCTGTTCATGTAGATGTTTGCTAACACTCTTCTCATGAAATCTGCTAAGTGATATTTGGGAGAGCATTGACGGCAGCCAAGAAAAAGGAAATATCTTCAGATAAAAACTGAAAAGAAGCGTTGTGAGAAACTGCATTGTGACGTGTGAATGCAACTCACAGAGTTACACATTTCTGTTCATTGATCCGTGTGCTAACACAGTTTTCTTGAAATCTGCAGTGGGATATTTCTTGGCCCAATGAAGCTTACTGTGACAAAGGAAATATATTCAGATAAAAAGCAGAAAGAAGTTTTCTGAGAAACTGCTTTGTGATGTGCGAGTTCAACTCACTAAGTTAGAGCTGGATTTCATTTAGCTGTTTGCTATTCCAGTTTTTGATGAATCTGAGAATCTGTATTTCGGATCTCTTGGAGGAGTAGGCAGCCAAAAGAAATAACCCGACATAAAAACGAGAAAGAAGATATCTGAGGAATGTCTTTCTGATCTCTGAGTTCATCTCACAGAGTTCCAACTTTCTGTTCATGTAGCTGTTTGCTAACCCTCTTCTGGTGGAATCTGCAAAGTGATATTTGTGAGCACATTGATTGATACAGTGTAAAAGGAAATAACTTCAGATAAAAACTGACAGGAAGCGTTGTGAGAAACTTCCATGTGACCTGTGAATTCATCTCACAGAATTATACCTTTCTGTTTATATAGCTGTTTGATTACACTCTTCTCATGGAATCTGCTAAGTGATATTTGGGAGCGCATTGTCGGCAGCAGTGAAAAAGGAAATATTTTCAGCTAATACTGAAAAGAAGCGTTGTGTGAAACTGCATTGTGACATGTGAATGCAACTCACAGAGTTACACATTTCTGTTCATTGATGAGTTTACTAACACAGTTTCCTTGAAATTTGCAGTGGGATATTTCTTTGCCGATGAAGCTTACTCTGACAAAGGAAATGTATTCAGAGAAAAATTAGAAAGAAGCTTTCTGGGAAACTGCTTTGTGATGTATCAGTTCAAGTCCCTAAGTTAGAGCTGTATTTCATACAGCTGTTTGCTAGTCCAGTTTTATTGAATCTTAGAACCGATATGTCGGATCTCTAGAAGGAGTAGGCAGCCAAAAGATATAACCCCAGATAAAAACGAGAAAGAAGATTTCTTAGGAATGACTTTCTGATCTCTGAGTTCATCTCACAGAGTTCCACCTTTCTGTTCATGTTGCTGTATGCTAACCCTCTTCTGGTGGAATCTGCAAAGTGATATTTGGGAGCGCATTGAGGGATTCAGTGTAAAAGGAAATATCTTCAGATAAAAACTGAAAGGAAGCGTTCTGAGAAACTTCCATGTGACCGGTGTATTCATCTCACAGAGTTCCACCTTTCTATTCATGTAGATGTTTGCTAACACTCTTCTCATGGAATCTGCTAAGTGATATTTGGGAGCGTATTGACGGCAGCAGTGAAAAAGGAAATATTTGCAGATAAATACTGAAAAGAAGCGTTATGAGAAACTGCATTGTGACGTGTGAATGCAACTCACAGAGTTAAACATTTCTGGTCATTGACCAGTTTGCCAACACAGTTTTCTTGAAATCTGCAGTGGGATATTTCTGACCCATTGAAGCTTACTGTGACAAAGGAAATATATTCAGATAAAAAGCAGAAAGAAGGTTTCTGAGAAACTGCTTTGTGATGTGTCAGTTCAACTCAGTAGGATACAGCTGTATTTCATAGAGCTGTTTGCTAGTCCAGTTTTTGTTGAATCTGAGAACCGATATTTCGGATCTCTTGGAGAAGTAGGCAGCCAAAAGAAATAACCTGAGATGAAAACGAGAAAGAAGATTTCTAAGAAATGTCTTTGTGATCTCTGAGTTCATCTCACAGAGTTCCACCTTTCTGTTCATGTAGCTGTTTGCTAACCCTCTTCTGGTGGAATCTGCAAAGCGATATTTGGGAGCGCATTGAGGGATACAGTGTAAAAGAAATATCTTCAGATAAAAACTGAAAGGAAGGGTTATGAGACTTCCATGTGAACTGTGAATTCATCACACAGAATTCCACCTTTCAATTCATGTAGCTCTTTGCTAACACAGTTTTCTTGAAATCTGCAGTGGGATATTTTTTGCCCAATGAAACTTACTGTGACAAAGGAAATATATTCAGATAAAAAGTAGAAAGAAGCTTTCTGAGAAACTGCTTTGTGATGTGAGAGTTCAACTCAGTAGGATACAGCTGTATTTCTTGGTGCTGTTTGCTAGTCCAATTTTTGTTGAATCTGAGAACCGATATTTCGCATCTCTTGAAGGAATTGGCTGCCAAAAGAAATAACCCCAGATAAAAATGGGAAAGAAGATTTCTGAGAAATGTCTTTCTGATCTCTCAGTTCATCTCACAGAGTTCCACCATTTTGTTCATGTAGCTGTTTGCTATCTCTCTTCTGGTGTAATCTGCAATGTGATATTCGGGAGCGCATTGAGGGATACAGTGTAAAAGGAAATATCTTCAGATAAAAACGGAAAAGAAGCGTTCTGAGAAATTTACATGTGACCTGTGAATTCATCTCACAGAATTCCACCTTTCTGTTCATGTAGCTGTTTGCTAACACTCTTCTCATGGAATCTGCTAAGTGATATTTGGGAGCGCATTTACGGCAGCTGTGAAAAAGGAATTATTTTCAGATAAAAACTGAAAAGAAGCGTTGTGAGAAACTGCCTGGTGACGTGTGAATGTAACTTACAGAGTTACTCATTTCTGTTCATTGTTCAGTTTCCTAACACCGGTTTCTTAAAATCTGCAGTGGCATATTTCTTGGCCCAATGAAGCTTACAGTGACAAAGGAAATATATTCAGATAAAAAGCAGAAAGAAGGTTGCTGAGAAACTGCTTTGTGATGTGTCAGTTCAGCTCAGTAGGATACAGCTGTGTTTCTTGGAGCTGTTTGCTAGTCCAGTTGTTGTTGAATCTGAGAACCGATATTTCAGATCTCTTGGAGGAGTAGGCAGCCAAAAGAAATAACCCAAGATAAAAACGAGAAAGAAGATTTCTGAGAAATGTCTTTCTGATCTCTGAGTTCATCTCACAGAATTCCACCTTTCTGTTCATGTAGCTGTTTGCTAACCCTGTTCTGGTGGAATCTGCAAGGTGATATTTGAGCGTACTGCGGGATACCGTATAAAAGGAAATATCTTCAGATAAAAACTGAATAGAAGCGTTGTTAGAAACTGCATTGTGACATGTGAATGCAACTCACAGAGTTACACGTTTCTGTTCATTGATCAGTTTGCTAACACAGTTTTCTTGAAATTTACAGTGGGATATTGCTTTGCCCAATGAAGGTTACTGTGACAAAGGAAATATATTCAGATAAAAAGCAGAAAGAAGCTTTCTGAGAAACTGTATCGTGATGTGTGAGTTCAACTCACTGAATTACAGCTGTATTTCATGGAGCTGTTTGCTAGTCCCGTTTTTGTTGAATCTGAGAACCAATATTTCGGATCTCTACGAGGAGTAGGCAGCCTAAAGAAATAACCCCGGAAAAGAACGAGAAAGAAGATTTCTGAGGAATGTCTTTCTGAACTCTGAGTTCATCTCACAGAGTTCCACCTTTCTGTTCATGTAGCTGTTTGCTAACACTCCTCTCATGGAATCTGCTAAGTGATATTTGGGAGCGCATTGATGGCAGCAGTGAAAAAGGAAATATTTGCAGATAAATACTGAAAAGAAGCGTTATGAGAAACTGCATTGTGACGTGTGAATGCAACTCACAGAGTTACACATTTCTGTTCATTGACCAGTTTGCCAACACAGTTTTCTTGAAATCTGCAGTGGGATATTTTTTGCCCAATGAAACTTACTGTGACAAAGGAAATATATTCAGATAAAAAGTAGAAAGAAGCTTTCTGAGAAACTGCTTTGTGATGTGAGAGTTCAACTCAGTAGGATATAGCTGTGTGTCTTGGAGCTGTTTGCTAGTCCAGTTTTTGTTGAATCTGAGAACCGATATTTCGGATCTCTTGGAGGAGTAGGCAGCCAAAAGAAAAAACCCAAGATAAAAACGAGAAAGGAGATTTCTGAGAAATGTCTTTGTGATCTCTGAGTTCATCTCACAGAGTTCCACCTTTCTGTTCATGTAGCTGTTTTCTAACCCTCTTCTGGTGGAATCTGCAAAGCGATATTTGGGAGCGCATTGAGGGATACAGTGTAAAAGAAATATCTTCAGATAAAAACTGAAAGGAAGGGTTATGAGACTTCCATGTGACCTGTGAATTCATCACACAGAATTCCAACTTTCTGATCATGTAGCTCTTTGCTAACACAGTTTTCTTGAAATCTACAGTGGGATATTTCTTTGCCCAATGAAGCTTACTGTGACAAAGGAAATATATTCAGATAAAAAGCAGAAAGAAGCTTTCTGAGAAACTGTATCGTGATGTGTGAGTTCAACTCACTGAATTACAGCTGTATTTCATGGAGCTGTTTGCTAGTCCCGTTTTTGTTGAATCTGAGAACCGATATTTCGGATCTCTACGAGGAGTAGGCAGCCTAAAGAAATAACCCCGGAAAAGAACGAGAAAGAAGATTTCTGAGGAATGTCTTTCTGAACTCTGAGTTCATCTCACAGAGTTCCACCTTTCTGTTCATGTTGTTGTTTGCTAACCCTCTTCAGGTGGAATATGCTAAGTGATATTTGGGAGCGCATTGAGGGATTCAGTGTAAAAGGAAATATCTTCAGTTAAAAACTGAAAGGAAGCGTTCTGAGAAACTTCATGTGACCTGTGAATTCATCTCACAGTTTTCCACCTTTCTGTTCATGTAGATGTTTGCTAACACTCCTCTCATGGAATCTGCTAAGTGATATTTGGGAGCGCTTTGACGGCAACAGTGAAAAATGAAATGTTTTCAGATAAATACTGAAAAGAAGTGTTGTGAGAAACTGAATTGTGATGTGTGAATGCAAATCACAGAGTTACACATTTTTGTTCATTGATCAGTTTGCTAACACAGTTTTCTTGAAATCTGCAGTGGGATATTTCTTTGCCCAATGAATCTTGCTGTGACAAAGGAAACATATTCAGATAAAAGGCAGAAAGAAGCTTTCTGAGAAACTGCTTCGTGATGTGTGAGTTCAACTCAGTGAGTTACATCTGTATTTCATGGAGCTGTTGGCTAGTCCAGTTTTTGTTGGACCTGAGAACCGATATATCGGATCTCTTGAAGATGTAGGCAGCCAAAGGAAATATCCACAGATAAAAACGAGAAAGAAGATTTCTGAGAAATGTCTTCCTGATCTCTGAGTTCATCTCACAGAGTTCCACCTTCCTGTTCATGTAGCTGTTTGCTAACACACCTGTCATGGAATCTGCTAAGTAATATTTAGGAGCGCATTGACGGCTACACTCAATAAGGAAATAACTTCAGATAAAAACTGAAAAGAAGCGGTGTGAGAAACTGCATTGTGACATGTGAATGCAACTCACAGAGTTACACATTCGGGTTTATTGATAAGTTTGCTAACACAGTTTTCTTGAAATCTGCAGTGGGATATTTCTTTTCCCAATGAAGCTTACTGTGGCAAAGGAAATATATTCAGATAAAAACCAGAAAGAATCTTTCTGAAACTGCTTCGTGATGTGTGAGTTCAACACAATGAGTTAGAGCTGTATTTCATGGAGCTGTGCTAGTCCATTTTTTGTTGAATCTGAGAACCGATATTTCGGATCTCTTGGAGCTGTAGGCAGCAAAGGAAATATCCCGAGGTAAATACGAGAAAGAAGATTTCTGAGAAATGTGTTTCTGATCTCTCAGTTCATCTCACAGAGTTCCACCTTTCTGTTCATGTAGCTGTTTGTTAACCCTCTTCTGGTGGATTCTGCAAAGTGATATTTGGGAGCGCATTGTGGCATACAGTATAAAAGGAAATATCTTCAGTTAAAAACTGAATGGAAGCGTTCTGAGAAACTTCCATGTGGCCTGTGCATTCATCTCACAGAGTTCCACCTTTCGGTTCATGTAGCTGTTTGCTAACACTCTTCTCATGGAATCTGCTAAGTGATATTTGGGAGCGCATTGAGGTATACAGTGAAAAAGGAAATATCTTAAGTTAAAAAGTGAAAGGAAGCATTCTGAGAAACTTCCATGTGACCTGTGAATTCATCTCAAAGATTTCCAGCCTTCTGTCCATGTAGCTGTTTGCTAACACTCTTCTCGTGGAATCTGGTAAGTGATATTTGGGAGCGCATTGACGGCTATAGTGAAAAAGGAAATATCTTCAGATAAAACGTGAAAAGAAGCGCTATGAGAAACTGCATTGTGAAGTATGAATGCAACTCACAGAGTTACACATTTCTGTTCAATGATCTGTTTCCTAACACAGTTTTCTTGAAATCTGCAGTGGTATCCCACTTCATTTCTTTGCCCAATGAAGCTTACTGTGACAAAGGAAATATATGCAGATAAAAAGCAGAAAGAAGCTTTCTGAGAAACTGGTTTGTGATGTGTGAGTTCAACTCACTAAGTTAGAGCTGTATATCATGGAGCTGTTTGCTAGTCCTTTTTTTTTTTTTTTTTTTTTTTTTTTTTTTTGAACCTAAGAACCGATATTTGGGATGTCTTGGAGGAGTAGGCAGCCCAAAGAAATAACCCTTGATAAAAACGAGAAAGAAGATTTCTGAGAAATGACTTTCTGATATTTGAGTTCATCTCACAGAGTTACACCTTTCTGTTCATGTAGCTGTTTGCTAACCCTCTTCTGGTGGAATTGGCAAAGTGATATTTGGGAGACCATTTGGGACACAGTGAAAAACGAAATATCTTCAGATAAAAACTGAAAGAAAGCGTTCTGAGAAACTTACATTTGACCTGTGCATTCATCTCACAGAGTTCCACCTTTCTGTTCATGTAACTGTTTGCTAACACTCCTCTCATGGAATCTGCTAAGGGATATTTGGGAGTGCATTGACGGCTACAGTGAATAAGGAAATATCTTCTATAAAAACTGAAAAGAAGCGTTGTGAGAAACTGCATTGTGACGTGTCAATGTTACTCACAGAGTTACACATTCCTGTTCATTGAACAGTTGTCTTACACAGTTTTCTTGAAATTTGCAGTGGGATATTTCTTTGCCCAATGAAGATTACTGTGAGAAAGGAAATATATTCAGATAAAAAGTAGAAAGAAGCTTTCTGAGAAACTGCTTAGTGATGTGAGTTCAACTCAGTAAATTAGAGCTGTATTTCATAGAGCTGTTTGCTAGTCGAGTTTTTGTTGAATCTGAGAACCGATATTTCGGATCTCTTGGAGGAGTAGGCAGCCAAAGGAAATATCCCCAGCCAAGAATGAGGAAGAAGATTTCTGGGAAATGTCTTTCTGATCTCTGAGTTCATCTCACAGAGTTCCACCTTTCTGTTCATGTAGCTGTTTGCTAACTCTCTTCTGGTGGAATCTGCAAAGTGATATTTGAGAGCGCATTGAGGGATACAGTGTAAAAGGAAATATCGTCAGATAAAAACCGAAAGGAAGTGTTCTGAGAAACTTCCATGTGTCCTGTGAATTCATCTCACAGTGTTCCACCTTTCTGTTCATGTAGCTGTTTGCTAACTCTCTTCTGGTGCAATCTTCAAAGTGATATTTGGGAGCGCATTGAGAGATACAGTGTAAATATATATATATATATATATATATATATATATATATATATATACTGAAGGGAAGCGTTCTGAGAAACTTCCATGTGACCTGTGAATTCATCTCACAGAATTCCACCTTTCTGTTCATGTAGCTGTTTGCTAACTCTCTACTTATGGAATCTGCTAAGTGATATTTGGGAGCGAATTGACGGCAACAGTAAAAAAGGAAATATCTTCAGATAAAAACTGAAAAGAAGTGTTCTGAGAAACTGCATTGCGACGTGTGAATGCAACTCACAGAGTTACACATTTCTGTTCATTGATCAGTTTGCTAACACAGTTTTCTTGAAATCTGCAGTGGGATATTACTTTGACCAATGAAGTGTACAGTGAAAAAGGAAATATATTCAGATAAAAAGCATAAAGAAGCTTTCTGAGAAACTGATTTGTGATGTGTGAGTTCAACTCACTGAGTTGGAGCTGTATCTCACGGAGCTGTTTGCTAGTCCAGTTTTTGTTGAATCTGAGGACAGAGATTTCGGATCGCTTGGAGGATTAGGCAGCCAAAAGAAATAACCCCAGTTAAAAACGAGAAAGATGATTTCTGAGAAATGTCTTTCTGATCTCCGAGTTCATCTCACAGAGTTCCACCATTCTGTTCATGTAGTTGTTTGCTAACACTCTTGTGGTGTAATTTGCAAAGTGATATTTGGGAGCGCATTAAGGAATACAGTTTAAAAGGAAATATCTTCAGATAATAACTGAAAGGAAGAGTTCTGAGAAACTTCCATGTGACCTGTGCATTCATCTCACAGAGTTCCACCTTTCTGTTCATGTAGCTGTTTGCTAACACTCTTCTCATGAAATGTGCTAATTGATATTTGGGAGCGCTTTGATGGCAACAGTGAAAAAGGAAATGTCTTCAGACAAAAACTGAAGTGCAGCTTTCTGACAAACCACATTGTGACGTGTGAATGCAACTCACAGACTTACACATTCCTGTTTATTGATCAGTTTGCCAACACAGTCTTCTTTAAATCTGCAGTGGGATATTTCTTTGACCAATGAAGCTTACAGTGACAAAGGAAATATATTCAGATAAATGCAGCAAGAAGCTTTCTGATAAACTCTTTGTGATGTGTGAGTTCAACTCACTAAGTTAGAGCTGTGTTTCCTGGAGCTGTTTGCTAGTCCTGTTTTTGTTGAATCTGAGAACCGATATTTCGGATCGCTTGGAAGAGTAGCTAGCCAAAGGAAATATCCACGGATAAAAACGAGAAAGAAGATTTCTGAGAACTGTCTTTCTGATCTCTGAGTTCATCTCACAGACTTTCACCTTTCTGTTCATGTAGCTGTTTGCTAACACTCTTTTGGTGGAATCTGCAAAGTGATATTTGGGAGCGCATTGAGCGATACAGTGAAAAAGGAAATATCTTCATAAAAACTGAAAGGAAGCGTTCTGAGCAACTTCCATGTGACCTGCGCATTCATCTCACAGAGTTCCAACTTTCTGTTCATGTAGCTGTGTGCTAACACTCTTCTCATGAAATGTGCTAAGTGATATGTGAGAGCTCTTTGATGGCAACAGTGAAAAAGGAAATATCTTCAGATAAAAACTGAATAGGAGCTTTCTGACAAACTACATTGTGACGTGTGAATGCAACTCACAGAGTTACACATTTCTATTCATTGATCAATTTGCTAACACAGTTTTCTTGAAATCTGCAGTGGGATATATCTTTGACCAATGAAGCTTACTGTGACAAGGGAAATATATTCGTACAAAAAGCAGAAAGAAGCTTTCTGAGAAACTGCTTTGTGATGTGTGAGTTCAACTCACTGAGTTACAGTTGTATTTCATGGAGCTGTTTCCTAGTCCAGTTTTTGTTGAATCTGAGAACCGATATTTCAGATTTTTTGGAAGATTAGGTAGCCAAAAGAAATGACCTCAGTTAAAAACGAGAAAGAAGATTTCTGAGAAATATCTTTCTGATCTCTGAGTTCATCTCACAGAGTTCCACCTTTCTGTTCATGTAGCTGTTTGCTAACACTCTTCTTGTGGAATCTGCAAAGTGATATTTGGGAGTGCTTTGAGGGATATAGTGTAAAAGGAAATATCTTCAGATAAAAACTGAAAGGAAGCGTTCTGAGAAATTTCCATGTGACCTGTGCATTCATCTCACAGAGTTCAACCTTTCTGTTCATGTAGCTGTTTGCTAACACTCTTCTCATAGAATCTGCTAAGTGATATTTGGGAGCTCATTGACGGCAACAGTGAAAAAGGAAATATCCTCAGATAAAAACTGAATAGGAGCGTTCTGACAAACTGCATTGTGACGTGTGAATGCAAATCACAGAGTTGCACATTTCTGTTCATTGATCAGTTTGTTAACACAGTTTTCTTGAAATCTGCAGTGGGATATTTCCTTGCCCTGTGAAGCTTGCAGTGACAAAGGAAATATCTTCATTTAAAAAGCAGAAAGAAGCTTTCTGAGAAACTGCTTTGTAACATGTGAGTTCAACTCACTGAGTTACAGCTGTATATCCTGGAGCTGTTTGCTAGTACCGTTTTTCTTAAATCTGAGATTCGATATTTCGGATCGCTAGGAAAAGTAGGCAGCCAAAGGAAATATCCCCAGATAAAAATGAAAAAGAAGATTTCTGAGAAATGTCTTTCTGATCTCTGAGTTTATCTCACAGAGTTCCACCTTTCTGTTCATGTAGCTGTTTGCTAACACTCTTCTCCTGGAATCTGCAAAGTGATATTTGGGTGCGCATTGATGGCTACAGTGAAAAAGAATATATCTCTAGATAAAAACTGAAAAGAAGCGTTGTGAGAAACTGCATTGTGACGTGTGAATGCAACGAACAGAGTTACATACTTCTGTTCTTTCATCACTTTATTAGCCCAGTTTTCTTGAAATCTGCAGTGGGATATTTCTTTGCCCAATGAAGCTTAATGTGACAAAGGAAATATATTCAGATAAAAACCAGAAAGACGCTTTCTGAAAAATTGCTTCGTGATGTGTGAGTTCCACTCCCTGAGTTACAACTGTATTTCATAGAGCTGTTTGCTACTAAAGTTTGTGGTGAATCTGAGAACGGATATTTTGGATCGCTTGGAGGAGTAGGCAGTAAAAGAAAATATCTCCAGATAAAAACAAGAAGCAAGCTTTCTGAGAAATGTCTTTCGGATCTCTGAGTTCATCTCACAGACGTCTACCTTTCGGTTCATGTAGTTGTTTGCTAACACTCTTCTGGTGTATTCTGCAAAGTAATCTTAGGGAGCGCATTGAGGGATACAGTGTAATAATAAATATCCTCAGATAAAAATTGAAAGGAAGCCTTCTGAGAAATTTCCATGTGAACTGTGCATTCCTCTCACAGAGTTCCACCTTTCTGTTCATGTAGCTGTTTTCTAACACTCTTCTCGTGGAATTTGCTAAGTGATATTTGGGAGCCCATTGAGGTATACAGTTAAAAAGGAAATATCTTCAGATAAAAACTGAATAGAAGCGTTGTGAGAAAATGCATTGTGACGTATGAATGCAACTCACAGCGTTACATATTTCTATTCATTGATCAGATTGGTAACACAGTTTTTTTGAAATCTGCAGTGGGATATTTCTTTGCCCAATGAAGCTTACAGTGACAAAGGAAATATATTCAGATAAAACCAGAAAGAAGCTTTCTGAGAAACTGTATCGTGATGTGAGAGTTCAACTCACTGAGTTAGACCTGTCTTTCATGGAGCTGTTTGCCAGTCCAGTTTTTGTTGAATCTGAGAAACAATCTTTCGGATCGCTTGGAGGAGTATTCAACCAATGAAAATATCCCCAGAGTAAAACGAGAAAGAATATTTCTGGGAAATGTTTTTCTGATCTCTGAGTTCATCTCACAGAGTTCCACCTTTCTGTTCATGTAGTTGTTTGCTAACACTCTTCTGGTGGAATCTGCAAAGTGATATTTGGAGGCGCAATGAGGGATACAGTGTAAAAGAAAATATCTTCAGATGAAAACTGAAAGTAAGCGTTCTGAGAAACTTCCATCTGACCTGAGCATTCATCTGAAAGAGTTCTACCTTTCTGTTCATGTAGCTGTTTGCTAACACTCTTCTCGTGGAATCTGCTATGTGATATTTGGGGGCGCATTGACGGCTACAGTGAAAAAGGAAATATCTTCAGATAAAAGCTGAAAAGAAACGCTATGAGAAACTGCATTGTGACGTGTGAATGCAACTCACAGAGTTACACATTTCTGTTCATTGATCAATTTGGTAACACAGTTTTCTTGAAATCTGCAGTGGGAAATTTCTTTGCTCAATGAAGCTTACAGTAACAAAGGAAATATCTTCAGATAAAAAGCAGAAAGAAGCTTTCTGAGAAACTGCTTTGTGAAATGTGATTTCAACTCACTGAGTTACAGCAGATTATCATGGAGCTGTTTGCTAATCCAGTTTATGTGGAATCTGAAAACCGATATTTTGTATCGCTTGGAGGAGTAGACAGCCAAAGGAATATCCCCAGATAAGAACGAGAAAGAAGATTTCTGAGAAATGTCTTTCTGATCTCTGAGTTCATCTCACAGAGTTCCACCTTTCTGTTCATGTAGCTGTTTGCTAACACTCTTCTGGTGGAATCTACAAAGTGATATTTGGAAGTGCATTGAGGGATACAGTGAAAAAGGAAATAGCTTCAGATAAAAACTGAAAGGAAGCGCTCTGAGAAACTTCCATGTGACCAGTGCATTCATCTCAAAGAGTTCTACATTTCTGTTCATGTAGCTGTTTGCTAAAACTCTTCTCGTGGAATCTGCTAAGTGATATTTGGGAGCTCTTTGAAGGCTACAGTTAAAAAGGAAATATCTTCAGATATATCCTGAAAAGAAGCGCTGTGAGGAACTGCATTGTGAAGTGTGAATGTAACTCACAGAGTTACACATTCCTGTTCATTGATCAGTTTGCTAACACAGTTTTCTTGAAATCTGTACTGGGATATTTCTTTGCCCAATGAACCTTACCGTGACAAGGGAAATATATTCAGATAAAAAGCAGAAAGAAGCTTTCTGAGAAACTTTTTCGTGAAGTGTGATTTCAACTCACTGAGTTAGAGCTGTATTTCATGGAGCTGTTTGCTAGTGCAATTTTTTGTTGAATCTGAGGACCAATATTTCGGAACCCTTGGAGGAGTAGGCAGACAAAGGAAATATCCCCAGACAAGAACGAGAAAGAAGACTTCTGGGAAATGTCTTTCGGATCTCTGAGTTCATCTCACAGAGTTCCACCTTTCTGTTCATGTAACTGTTTGCTAACCCTCTTCTCGTGGAATCTGCAAAGGATCTTTGGGAGCACATTGAGGAATACAGTGTAAAAGGAAATATCTTCAGATAAAAACTGAAATGAAGCGTTCTGAGAAACTTCCATGTGACCTGTGCATTCATCTCAAAGACTTCTACCTTTCTGTTGATGTAGCTGTTTGCTAACACTCTTCTGGTGGAATCTGCAAAGTGATATTTGGGAGAGCATTGAGGGATACAGTGAAAGACGAAATATCTTCAGAGAAAAACTGAAAGGAACCGTTCTGAGAAACTTCCTTGTGACCTGTGCATTCATCTCACAGAATTTCACCTTTCTGTTCATGTAGCTGTTTGCTAACACTCTTCTCGTGGAATCTGCTAAGTGACATTTGGGAGTGCATTGATGGCTACAGTGAAAAAGGAAATATCTTCAGATAAAAACTGAAAAGAAGCGTTGTGAGAAACTGTATCGTGACGTGTGAATGCAACTAACAGAGTTACACACTTCTGTTCATTGATCAGTTTGTTAACGCAGTTTTTTTGAGATCTGTAGTGGGATATTTCTTTGTCCAATTAAGCTAAGAGTGACAAAGGAAATATATTCAGATAAAAACCGAAAGAAGCTTTCTGAGAAACTGCTTTGTGATGTGTGAGTCCAACTCACTGAGTAAGAGTTGCATTTCATGGAGCTGTTTACCAATCCAGTTTTTGTTGAATCTGAGAACCGATGTTTCGGATCTCTTGGAGGAGTAGTCAGCCAAAGGAAATATCCCCAGATAAAAATGGGAAAGAAGATTTCTGAGAAATGTCTTTGTGATCTCTGAGTTCATCTCATAGAGTTCCACCTTTCTGTTCATGTAGCTGTTTGCTAATACTCTTCTGGAGGAATCTGCAAAGTGATGTGTGGCAGCGCATTGAGAGCTACTGTGAAAAAGGAAATATCTTCAGATTGAAAGTGAAAGGAAGCGTTTTGAGAAACTTCCAAGTGACCTGTCCATTTATCTCACAGAGTTCCACCTTTCTGTTCATGTGGCTGTTTGCTAACACTCTTCTCATGGAATCTGCTAAGTGATAATTGGGAGCGAATTGACGGCTACAGTCAAAAAGGAAATAACTTCAGGTAAAAACTGAATAGAAGCATTATGGGAAACTGCATTGTGACGTGTGAATGCAACTCACAGAGTTACACATTTCTTTTTATTGATCAGTTTGTTAACACAGTTTTCTTGAGATCTGCATTGGGATATTTCTTTGCCCAAAGAAGCTTACTGTGTCAAAGTAAATATATTCAGATAAAAAGCAGAAAGAAGCTTTCTGAGAAACTGCTTTGTGATATGTGAGTTCATCTCACTGAGTTACAACTGTATTTCATGGAGCTGCTTGCTAGTCCAGTTTTTGTTGAATCTCAGAACCGATATTTCGGATCGCTAGGAAGAGTAGGCAGCCAAAGGAAATATCCCCCGATAAAAACGAGAAACAAGATTTCTGAGAAAAGTCTTTATGATCTGTGAGTTCATCTCACAGAGTATCATGTTTCTGTTCATGTAGCTGTTTTCTAACACTCTTATGGTGTAATCTGCAAAGTGATTTGTGGCAGCGCATTGAGGGATACAGTGAAAAAGGAAATATCTTCAGATAGAAAGTGAAAGGAAGCGTTCTGAGAAACTTCCATGAGACCTGTCCATTCATGTGACAGAGTTCCACCTTTCTGTTCATGTAGCTGTTTGCTAACACTCTTTTCATGGAATCTACTAACTGATATTTGGGAGCGCCTTGACGGCTACAGTGAAAAATGAAATATCTTCATATGAAAACTGAAAAGAAGTGTTTTGAGTAGCTGCATTGTGACGTGTGAATGCAACTCACAGAGTTACATATTACTGTTCATTGATCAGTTTGCTAACACAGTTTTTTCAAATTTGCAGTGGGATATTTCTTTGCCCAATGAAGCTTACAGTGACAAAGGAAATACATTCAGATAAAAAGCAGAAAGAATCTTTCTGAGAAACTGCCTTGTGATTTGTGAGTTCAACTCACTGAGTTACAGCTGTATTTCATGGAGCTGTTTGCTAGTCCATTTTTTGTTGAATCTGAGAACAGAAATTTCAGATCGCTTGGAAGAGTAGGCAGCCAAAGGAAATATTCCCCGATAAAAACGAGAAAGAAGATTTCTGAGAAATGTCTTTCTGATCTCTGAGTTCATCTCACAGAGTTCCTCCTCTCTGTTCATGTAGCTGTTTGCTAACACTCTTCTGGTGGAATCTGCAAAGTGATATGTGGCAGCGCATTGAGGGATCCAGTGAAAAAGGAAATATCTTCAGATAAAAACTGAAAGGAAGTGTTCTAAAAAACTTCCATGTGACCTGTGCATTCATCTCACAGAGTTCCACCTTTCTCTTTATGTAGCTGTTTGCTTACACTCTTCTCATGGAACCTGCAAAGTGATATTTGGGAGCGCATTGACGGCCACAGTGAAAGAGGAAATATCTTCAGATAAAACCTGAAAAGAAGCGTTCTGAGAAACTGTATTGTGACGTGTGAATGCCACTCACAGAGTTACACATTTCTGTTCATTGATCAGGTTGCTAACACAGTTTTCTTGAAATCTGCAGTGGGATATTTCTTTGCCCAATGAAGCCTACCGTGACCAAGGAAATATATTCAGATAAAAAGCAGAAAGAAGCTTTCTGAGAAACTGCTTTGTGATGTGTGTGTTCAACTCTCTGTGTTACAGCTGTATTTCATGGAGCTGTTTGCTAGTCCAGTTTTTGTTGAATCTGACAACCGATATTTCGGATCTCTTGGAGGAGTAGGCAGCCATAGGAAATATCCACAGATAAAAACGAGAGAGAATATTTCTGAGAAATGTCTTTCTGATCTCTGACTTCATCTCACAGTGTTCCACCTTTCTGTTCATGTAGCTGCTTGCTAACACTCTATTCGTGGAATCTGCTAGATGAAATATGGGAGCACATTTAGGGATACAGTTAAAAAGATAATGTCTTCAGATAAAAACTGAAAAGAAGCGTTCTGAGAAATTGCCTTGTTACGTGTGAATGCAACTCAGAGAGTGACACTTTTCTGTTCATTGATCAGTTTGCTAACACATATTTTTGAAGTCTGCAGTGGGATATTTCTTTACCCAATGAAGCTTTTCATGACAAAGTAAATGTCTTCATATAAAATAGAAACAAGCTTTCTGAGAAACTGCCTCGTGATATGTGAATTAAACTCACTGAGTTACACCAGTATTTCATGGAGATATTTTCTAGTCAAGTTTTTTAAATCTCACACCTGATATTTCGGATCGCTTGGAGGAGTAGGCAGACAAAAGAAATATCCCCCGATAAAAACCAGAAAGAAGAGTTCTGAGAAATATCTTTCTGATTTCTCAGTTCATTTCACAGAGTTCCACCTTTTTGTTCATGTAGCTGTTTGTTAATACTCTTCTGTTGGGATCTCCAAAGTGATATTTGGGAACACACTGAGGGATACAGGGAAAAAGGAAATATCTTCAGATAAAAACTGAAAGGAAGCATTCAGAGAAACTTCCATGTGACCTGTGCATTCATCTCACAGAGTTCCACCTTTCTGTTCAACTAGCTGTTTGATAACACTCTTCTCACGGAATCTACTATGTCATATTTCTGAGCGCATTGAGGGCTACAGTGAAAAGGAAATATCTTCAGATAAAATCTGAAAAGAAGCGCTGTGAGAAACTGTATTGTGACGTGTGAATGCAACTCACAGAGTTACACATTCTTGTTCATTGATCAGTTTGCTAACAGAGTTTTCTTGAAATCTGCAGTGGGATATTTCTTTGCCCAATGAAGCTTACATTGACAAAGGAAATATCTTGAGATTAAAAGGAGAAAGAATCTTTCTGAGGAACTGCTTTGTGATGTGTGAGTTCAACTCACTGAGTTACAGCTCTATTTCATTGAGCTGTTTGCTAGTCCAGTTTTTGTTGAATCTGAGAACCATTTTTTCGGATCGCTAAGAGGAGGAGACAGCCAAAGGAAATATCCCCCCATAAAAACAAGATAGAAGAGTTCTGAGAAATGTCTTTCTGATCTCTGAGTTCATCTCACAGAGTTCCACCTTTCTGTTCATGTAGCTGTTTGTTAACACTCTTCTGGTGAAATCTGCAAAGTGATATTTTGGAGCGCATGAGGGATAAAGAGAAAAAGGAAATCTCTTTAGATAAAATCTGAAAGGAAGCGTTCTGAGAAACTTCCATTCAACCTGTGCATTCATCTCACAGAGTTCCCCATTTCTGTTCATGTAATTTTTGGCTAACACTCTTCTCGTGGAATCTGCTAAGTGATATTTGGGAGCGCCTTAAACAGATACAGTGAAAAAGTTAATGTCTTTAGATAAACACTGAAAAGAAGAGTTCTGAGAAACTGCATTGTGACGTGTGAATGTTACTCATAGAGTGACACTTTTCTGTTCGTTGATCAGTTTGCTAACACAGTTTTCTTGAAATCTGCAGTGGGATATTTCTTTGTCCAATGACGTTTTTGGTGACAAAGGAAAAAACTTCAGATAAAAAATAGAAAGAAGCTTTCTGAGAAACTACTTTGTGATGTGTGAATTCAACTCACTGAGTTACACCAGTATTTCATGGAGATGTTTGCTAGTGAATTTTTTGTTGAATCTGAGAACCGACATTTCGGATCGCTTTGAGGAGTAGGCAGCCAAAGGAAATATCCCCAGATAAAAAAGAGAAAGAAGTTTTCTGATAAATGTCTTTCTGCTCTCTGAGTTCATCTCACAGAGTTCCACCTTTCTGTTCATGTTGCTGTTTGTTAACACTCTTCTGGTGGAATCTGCAAAGTGATATTTGGGAGCGCATTGAGGGATACAATGAAAAAGGAAATACTTCAGATAAAAACTGAAAGGAACCGTTCTGAGAAACTTCCATGTGACCTGTGCATTCATCTTACAGAGTTCCACCATTCCGTTCATGTAGCTGTTTGCTAACACTATTCTCATGGAATCTGCAAAGTGATATTTGGGAGCGCATTGATGTCTACAGTGAGAAATGAAATATCTTCAGAGAAAAACTGAAAATAAGCGTTCTGAAAAACTGCATTGTGACGTGTGAATCCAACTTACAGAGTTACACTTTTCTGTTCAGTAATCAGTTTGCTAACACAGTTTTCTTCATATCTGCGATGGGATATCTCTTTGTCCAATGAAGCTTGCGGTGACAAAGGAAATATCTTCAGAAAGAAAGGAGAAAGAAGCTTTCTAAGAAGCTGCTTTGGAATGTATGAATTCAACTCACTGAGTTACAGCAGTATTTCATGGACTGTTTGCTAGTCCAGTTTCTGTTGAATCAAAGAACCGATATTTTGGATCGCTTGAAGAAATATACAGCAAAAGGAAATATCCCCAGATAAAAACGAGAAGAAGATTTCTGAGAAATGTCTTTCTCGTCTCTGATTTCATCTCACAGAGTTCCACCTTCTCTTCATGGATCTGTTTGCTAACACTGTTCTCGTGGAATCTTCAAAGTGATATTTGGGAGCGCATTGACGGCTACAGTGAAAAAGGAAATATCTTCAGATAAACTGAAAAGAAGTATTCTGAAAAACTGCATTGTGATGTTTGAATGCAACTTACAGAGTTACACTTTTTTGTTCATTGATCAGTTTGCTAACACAGTTTTCTTCAAATCTACAATAGGATATTTCTTTGCCCAATGAAGCTTACAGTGACAAAGGAGATATATTCAGATAAAAAGCAGAAAGAAGATTTCTGAGAAACTGCTTTGTGATGTGTGAGTTCAACTCACTGAGTTACAGCTGTATTTCATGGAGCTGTTTGCTAGTCCAGTTTTTGTTGAATCACAGAACCGATATTTCGGATCGCTTGAAGGAGTAGGCAGCCAAAGGAAATATCCACAGATAGAAACGAGAAAGAAGATTTCTGAGAAATGTCTTTGTGATCTCTGAGTTCCTCTCACAGTGTTCCACCTCTTTGTTCATGTAGCTGATTGTTAACACTCTTCTGGTGGAATCTGCCAAATGATATTTTGGAGCACATTGAGGGATACAGTGAAAAAGGAAATATCTTCAGAAAAAAACTGAAAGGAAGCGTTCTGATAAACTTCCATGAGACCTGTGCATTTACCTCACAGAGTTCCACCTTTCTGTTCATGTAGCTGTTTGTTAACACTCTTCTCATTGAATCTGCTAAGTGATATTTGGGAGCGCCTTGATGACTACAGTGAAAAAGGAAATATTTGCAGATAAATACTGAAAAGAAGCGTTATGAGAAACTGCATTGTGACGTGTGAATGCAACTCACAGCGTTACACATTTCTGTTCATTGATCAGTTTGCTAACACAGTTTTCTTGAAATCTGCAGTGGGATATTTCTTTGCCCAATGAAGCGTATGGTGACAAAGGAAATATCTTCAGATTAAAAGTAGAAAGAATTTTTCTGAGATACTGCTTTGTGACATGTGAGTTCAACTCACTGAGTTACAGCAGTATTTCATGGAGCTGTTTGCTAGTCCAGTTTTTGTTAAATCTGAGAACCAATATTTCGGATCGCTTGGATGTGTAAGCAGCCAAAGGAAATATCCCCAGATAAAAACGAGAAAGAAGATTTCTGAGAAATGTCTTTCTGATATCTGAGTTCATCTCACAGAGTTCCACCTTTCTGTTCATGTTGCTGTTTGCTAACACTCTTCTTGTGGAATCTGCTAGGTAATATTTTGGAGCACATTGAGGGATACAGTGAAAAAGGAAATATCTTCAGGTAAAAACTGAATGGAAGGGTTCAGAGAAACTTCTCTGTGACCTGTGCGTTCATCTCACAGAGTTCCACATTTCTGTTCATGTAGTTGTTTGCTAGCACTCTTCTAGTGGAATCTGCTGTGTGATATTTGGGAGTGCCTTGACTGATACAGTGAAAAAGAAAATGTGTTCAGATAAAAACTGAAAAGAAGCGTTCTGGGAAACTGCATTGTGACATGTGAATGCAACTCACAGAGTGACAAATTTCTGTTCATTGATCAGTTTGCGAACACAGTTTTGTTGAAATCTGCAGTGGAATATTTCTTTGCCCAATGAAGCTTTTTGTGACAAAATTAATATCTTCACATAAAAAGTAGAAAGAATCTTTCTGAGAAACTGCTTCGTGATGTGTGAATTCAACTCACTCAGTTACAGCAGTATTTCATAGAGATGTTTGCTAGTCAATTTTTTGTTGAATCTGAGAACCGATATTTCAGATCGCTTGGAGGAGTAGGCAGCCAAAGGAAATATCCCTCGAAAAAAACGAGAAAGAAGATTTCTGAGAAATGTCTTTCTGATCTCTGAGTTCATCTCACAGACTTCCACCTCTCTGTTCATGTAGCTGTTTGCTAACCCTCTTCTGGTGGAGTCTGCAAAGTGATATGTGGCAGCGCATTGAGGGATCCAGTGAAAAAGGAAATATCTTCAGATAAAAACTGAAAGGAAGCATTCTGAGAAACTTCCATGTGACCTGTGCATTCATCTTACAGAGTTCCACCTTTACGTTCATGTAGCTGTTTGCTAACACTCTTCTCATGGAAACTGCTAAGTGATATTTGGGAGCGCATTGACGGCTACAGTGAAGAAGGAAATATCTTCAGAAAAAACTGAAAAGAAGCGTTCTGAGAAACTGCATCATGACGTGTGAATGCAACTCACAGAGTGACACTTTTCTATTTATTGATCAGTTTGCTAACACAGTTTTCTTGAAATCTGCAGTGGGATATTTCTTTGCCCAATGAAACTTACAGTGACAAAGGAAATATATTCAGATAAAAAGTAGAAAGAATCTTTCCGAGAAGCTGCTTTGTGATGTGTGAATTCAATTCATTGAGTTATAGCTGTATTTCGTGGAGCTCTTTGCTAGTCCTGGTTTTATGGAATCTAGGACCTGATATTTTCGATCGTTTCGAATACTATATTAAGAAAGGAAATATCCTCAGATAAAAACGAGAAAGAAGTTTTCGGAGAAATTTCTTTCTGGTCTGTGAATTCATCTTACAGAGTTCCACCTTTCTGTTCTTGAAGCTGTATGCCAACACTCTTCTCGTGGAATCTGCAAAGAGATAATTGCGAGCGCATTGAAGGCTATGGTGGAAAAAGAAATATAATCAGATAAAAATGAGAAAGAAGTTTTCTGAGAAACTTGCTTGTGATCTGTGAATTCATCTCACAGAGTTCCACCTTTGTGTTCATGAAGCCATTTGCTAACACCGTCCTTGTGGAAACTGCAAAGGGACATTTTGGAGCGCATTAGGGCTATGGTGAAAAAAGGAAATATCCACAGATGAAATGTGAAAAGAAGCGTTCTGAGAAACGGCTTTGTGACTTGTGAATGCAACTCACAGTGTTACACATTTTTTTTTCATTGATCAGTTTGCCAACACCATTTTCTTCAAATCTGCAATGGGATATTTCTTTGTGCAATGAAGCTTGTGGTGACAAAGGAAATATGCTCAAACAAAAAGTAGAAAGAAGCTTTGTGAGAAACTGCTTTGTGATGTGTGAGTTCAACTCACTGAGTTACAGCTGTATTTCACGTAGCTGTTTGCTAGTTCTGTTTTTCTGGAATCTGAGAACTGATATTTTGGATCACTTTGAAGAGTGTACAGCCAAAGGAATTATCCCCAGATAAAAACGAGAAAGAAGTTTTCTGAGAAATATCTTTCTGATCTCTGAATTCATCTCACAGATTTCCACCTTTCTGTTCCTGAAGCTGTTTGCTAACACTCTTCTAGTGGAATCTGCTAAGTGATATTTGGGACCGCATTGAGGGCTACTGTGAAAAAGGAAATATCTTAAGATAAAAACTGAAAAGAAGTGTTCTGAGGAATTGCATTGAGACGTGTGAATGCAACTCACAGAGTTACACTTTTCTGTTCATTGATCAGTTTGCTAACACAGTTTTCTTCACATCTACGATGGGACTTTTCTTTTCCCAATGAAGCTTACGGTGAGAAAGGAAATATCTTCAGATAAAAAGTAGAAAGAAGCTTTCTGAGAAACTGCATTGTGACATGTGAATGTATCTCACAGAGTTACACTTCTCTTTTCATAGATCAGTTTGCTAACGTTTTTTTCTTGAAGTCGGCAATGGGATATTTCTTACTGCACTGAATGTTATGGTGACAAAGGAAATATCCTCAGTTAAAAACTAGAAATAAGCTTTCTGAGAAACTGCTTTGTCATGTGTGAATTCGTCTTACAGAGTAACACTTTCGTTTCACGGAGTGGAGTATTACCACTGTCTTTGGGGAATCGGAGAAGAGATACTTTGGATTGCATTGAGGCCTATCCTGATAAAGGAAATATCCTCAATTTAAAAAATGATAGAAGCTTTATGAGAAACTTCTTTGTGATATATGAATTCATCTCACAGAGTTACAGCTTAGTCTTCAAGAAGGAGTCTGCTAACACTCCTTTTGGGGAATCTGAAAAGTTGTATTTAGGAGCACCTTGAGGGCTATGATGAAAAAGGAAATATCGTGAGATAAAAACTGGAAAGAAGTGTTCTGAGAAACTACATTGTGACATGTGACTGTATCTCACAGAGTTACACTTCTCTTTTCATTGATCAGTTTGCTAACACTGTTTTCCTGAAGTCTGCAATGGGATATTTCTTAGTGCAATGAAGCTTACTGTGACAAAGGAAATATGCTCAGATAAAAACTAGAAATCAGCTTTCTGAGAAAGTGCTTTGTGTTGTGTGAATTCATGTCACAGTGTTACACTTTCATTTCATGGAGCGGTCTATTACTACTCTCTTTGGGGAATCTGGGAAGCGTTACTTTGGATCACATTGAGGTCTATCCTGATAAAGGAAATATACACAATTAAAAACGGGAAAGAAGCTTTTTGAGAAATTTCTTTGTGATATTTGAATTCATCTCACAGAGTTACAACAGAGTCTTCATGAAGCAGTTTGCTAACTCCACTTTCCGGGAATCTGCAAAGTGATATTTGATAGCGAATTGAGGGCTATGGTGAAAAAGAAAATATCGTAAGACCAAAACTCGAAAGAAGCGTTCTGAGAAACTGCATTGTGACATGTGAACACGTCTCACAGAGTTATATTTTTGTTTTCATTGATCAGTTTGCTAACACTGTTTTCTTGAAATCTACAATGGGAAATTTCTTAGTGCAATGAAGCTTACGGTGACAAACGAAATATCCTCAGATAAAAACTAGAGAGAAGCTTTCTGAGAAACTGCTTTGTGATCTGTGAATTCGTCTCACAGATTTATACTTTCATTTCATGCAGCAGACTATTACCACTGTTTTTGGGGAATCTGAGAAGGGATATTTGGATTGTATTGAGACTTATACTAGTAAAGGAAATATCCTCAATTAAAAATGTGAAAGAAGCTTTCTGAGAAACTTCTTTGTTATATGTGAATTCATCCCACAGAGTTACAGCTTAGTCTTCATGAAGGAGTCTGTGAACACTGCTTTCGGGGAATCTGCAAAGCGATATTCGGAGCACATTGAGGGCTATGATGTAAAAGAAAATATCGTCAGGTAAAATCTGCAAGGAAGCATTCTGGGAAACTGCATTGTGACATGTGAATGTATCTCACAGAGTTACACTTCTTTTTTAATTGAACAGTTAGCTAACACTTTTTTCTTGAAGTCTGCAATGGGATATTTCTTAGTGCAATGAAGCTTATGGCGACAAAGGAAATATCCTCAGATAAAAACTAGAAAAAAGCTTTCCGAGAAACTACTTTGTCATGTGTGAATTCGTCTCTCAGAGTTACACTTTCGTTTCATGGAGCGGTCTATTACCACTCTCTTTGGGGAATCTGAGAATGGATATTTGGACTTCATTGAGGCCTATCCTGATAAAGGAAATATCCTCAATTGAAAACGTGAAAGAAACTTTCTGGGAAAATTCTTTGTGATATGTGCATTCATCTCACAGAGTTACAACTGAGTCTTCAAGAAGCAGTTTGCTAACACTACTTTCGGAGAATCAGCAAAGCAATATTTCGGAACGTGGTGAGGGCTATGGGGAAAAAGGAAATATCATCAGGTAAAATCTGGAAGGAAGTGTTCAGAGAAACTGCATTGTGACATGTGAATGTATCTCACAGAGTTACACTTCTCTTTTCATTGAGCAGTTAGCTAGCACTGTTTTCTTGAAATCTGCAATGGGATATTTCTTAGTGCAATGAAGCTTATGGTGACAAACGAGATATCCTCAGATAAAAACTAGAAAGAAGCTTTCTGAGAAACTGCTTTGTGATGTGTGAATTCGTCTTACAGAGTTACATTTTCGTTTTATGGAGTGGACTATTACCACTGTATTTGGGGAATCTGAGAAGGGATGCTTTGGATTGCATTGAGTCATATCCTGATAAAGGAAATATCCTCAATTGAAAAGGTGAAAGAAACTTACTGAGAAACTTATTTGTGATATGTGAACTCACCTCACAGAGTTACAGCTTACTCTTCTTGATGAAGTATGCTAACACTACTTTCGGGGAATCTGAAAAGTTATATTTGGGAATGCTTTGATGGCTATGATGAAAAAGGAAATATCGTCAGATAAAAACTGGAAAGAAGCGTTCTGAGAAACTGCATTGTGACATG
Organism: Macaca nemestrina; assembly: GCF_043159975.1. NCBI lineage: Eukaryota > Metazoa > Chordata > Mammalia > Primates > Cercopithecidae > Macaca > Macaca nemestrina. The sequence continues at coordinate 75,360,720 of NC_092126.1, forward strand.
TGACTGTATCTCAAAGAGTTACACTTCTCTTTTCATTGATCAGTTTGCTAACACTTTATTCTTGAAGTCTGCAATGGGATATTTCTTACTGCAATGAAGCTTATGGTGACAAAGCAAATATTCTCAGATAAAAACTAGAAAGAATCTTTCTGAGAAACTGCTTTGTGATGTGTGAATTCACCTCTCAGAATTACACTTTCGTTTCATGGAGCAGTCTATTACCACTGTCTTTGGGGAATCTGGGAAGCGTTACTTTGGATCGCATTGAAGACTGTCCTGATAAAGTAAATATCCTCAATTAAAAAAGGGAAAGAAGCTTTTGGAGAAACTTCTTTGTGATATGTGAATTCATCTCACAGAGTTACAATAGAGCCTTAATGAAGCAGTTTGCTAACACTACTTTCTGGGAATCAACAAAGAGATATTTGGTAGACAATTGAGGGCTATGATGAAAAAGGAAAGTTTTTATCGTCAGATAAAAACTGGAAAGAAGCTTTATGAGAAACTCCATTGTGACATGTCAATGTATCTCACAGAGTTACACTTCTCTTTTCATTGATCAGTTTGCTAACACTGTTTTCTTGAAGTCTGCAATGGGATATTTCTTAGTGCAATGAAGCTTACGGTGACAAAGGAAATATCCTCAGATGAAAACCTGAAAGAAGCTTTCTGAGAAACTGCTTTGTGGTGTGTGAATTCGTCTCACAGAGTTACATTTTCGTTTCATGAAGCGGACTATTACCACTGTCTTTGGGGAATCTCAGCAGGGATACTTTGGATTGCATTGAGACGAATCCTGATAAAGGAAATATCCTCAATTAAAAACATGAAAGAAGCTTTCTGAGAAATTTCTTTGTGATATGTGAATTCATCTCACAGACTTACAGCTTAGTCTTCATGAAAGAGTCTGCTAACACTACTTTCGGGGAATCTGAAGAGTTAAATTTGGGAGCACATTGAAGGCTATGATGAAAAAGGAAATATCGTCAGATAATAACTGGAAGGAAGCGTTCTGAGAAACTGCATTGTGACATGTGAATGCAACTCACAGAGTTACACTTTTCTATTCATGGATCAGTGTGCTAAAACTGTTTTCTTGAAATCTGCAATGGGATAGTTCTTAGTGCAATGAAGCTTACGGTTACAAAGGAAATATGCTTAGACAAGAACTAGAAAGAAGCTTTCTGAGAAAGTGCTTTGTGATGTGTGAATTCATGTCACAGAGTTTCACTTTCTTTTCATGGAGCGGTCAATTACTACTCTCTTTGGGGAATCTGGGAAGCGATACTTTGCATCGTATTCATTTCACGGACTTACACTTTCATTTCATGGAGCGGTCTATTACTACCCACTTTGGGGAATCTAGGAAGCATTTATTTGGATCTCAATGAGGCCTATCCTGATAAAGGAAATATCCTCAAATAAAAACGGGAAATAAGCTTTTTGAGAAACTTGTTTGTGACATGTGAATTCATCTCACAGAGTTACAACAGAGTCTTCATGAAGCAGTTTGCTTACACTACTTTCCGGGAATCTGCAAAGTGATATTTGGGAGCGCATTGAGGGCCATGGTGAAAAAGGAAATATCGTCAGATAAAAACTGGAAAGAAGCGTTCTAGGAAACTGCATTGCGACATGTGAATGTATCTCACAGAGTTACACTTCTCTTTTCATGGATCAGTTTGCTAACACTGTTTTCTTGAAATGTGCAATGGGGTATTTCTTAGTGCAATGAAGCTTATGGTGACAAAGGAAATATCCTCAGATAAAAACTAGAAAGCAGCTTACTGAGAAACTTCTGTGTGATGTGAGAATTCATCACTCAGAGTTATACTTTCATTTCATGGAGCGGTCTATTATCACTGTCTTTGTGGAATCTGAGAAGGGATATTGTGAATTGCATTGAGGCCTATCCTGATAAGGGAAATATCCTCAAATAAAAACGTGAAAGAAACTTTCTGAGAAACTTCTTTGTGATATGTGCATTCACCTCACAGAGTTACAACTGAGTCTTCATGAAGCAGTTTGCTAACACTACTTTGGAAGAATCAGCAAAGTGATATTCGGGAGCGCATTAAGGGCTATGGTGAAAAAGGAAATATCGTCAGATAAAACTAGAAAGTAGCGTTCTGAGAAACTGCATTGGGACACGTGAATGTATCTCACAGAGTTACACTTCTCTTTTTATTGATCAGTTTGCTAACACTGATTTTTTGAAATCTGCAATGGCCTATTTCTTAGTGCAAGGAAGCTTACGATGACAAAGGAAATATGCTCAGATAAAATCTAGAAAGAAGCTTACTGAGAAACTTCTTTGTGATATGTGAATTCATCTCACAGAGTTACAGCTTAGTCTTCACGAAGGAGTCTGCTAACACTACTTTTGGGAATCTGAAATATCATATCGGGGAGCGCATTGAGGGCTATGATGTAAAAGAAAATATCGTCAGATAAAAACTGGAAAGAAGCGTTCTGAGAAACTGCATTGGGACATGTGAATTTATCTCACAGAGTTACACTTCTCTTTTCATTGATCAGTTTGCTAACACTGATTTCTTGAAATGTGCAATGGGATATTTCTTAGTGCAATGAAGCTTATGGTGACAAAAGAAATATCCTCAGATAAAAACTAGAAAGAAGTTTTCTGAGAAACTGCTTTGTGATGTGTGAATTCATCTCTCAGAGTTATACTTCTGTTTCATGGAGCAGTCTATTACCACTGTCTTTGTGGAATCTGAGAAGGGATACTGTGGATTGCTTTGAGGCCTATCCTGATAAAGGAAATATCCTCAATTAAAAACGTGAAAGAAACTTTCTGAGAAACTTATTTGTGATATGTGCATTCACCAAACAGAGTTACAACTGAGTCTTCATGAAGCAGTTTTCTAACACTGCTTTCGAGAAATCTGCAAAGCGATATTGGGGAGCGCATTGAGGGCTATCGAGAAAGGTAAATATCGTCAGAAAAAAACTCAAAAGAAGTGTTTGTTCTGAGAAACTGCATTGTGACATGTGAATGAATCTCACAGAGTTACACTTCTCTTTTCATTGATCAGTTTGCTAACACTGTTTTCTTGCAATCTTCAATGCGATATTTCTTAGTGCAATGAAGTTTATGGTGACAAAGGAAATATCCTCAGATAAAAACTAGAAAGAAGCTTTCTGAGAAACTGCTTTGTGATGTGGGAATTTATGTCACAGACTTACACTTCCGTTTCATGGAGCAGTCTATTACTACTCTCTTTGGGGAATCTGGGAAGCGTTATTTTGGATCGCATAGAGCCCTATCCTGATAAAGGAAATATCTTCAAATAAAAACGGGAAAGAAGTTTTTTGAGAAACTTGTTTGTGATATGTGAACTCATCTCACAGAGTTACAACAGAGTCTTCATGAAGCAGTTTGCTAACACTACATTCCGGGAATCTGCAAAGTGATAATTGGGAGCGCATTGAGGGCCATGGTGAAAAAGGAATTATCGTCCGATAACAACTGGAAAGAAGCGTTCTGAGAAACTGCATTGCGACATGTGAATGTGTCTCACAGAGTTACACTTCTCTTTTCCTTGATCAGTTTGCTAACACTGTTTTCTTGAAATCTGCAATGGGATATTCTTAGTGCAATGAAGCTTATGGTGACAAAGGAAATATCCTCAGATAAAAACTAGAGAGAAGCTTTCTGAGAAACTGCTTTGTGATGTGTGAAATCATCTCTCAGAGTTACACTTTCATTTCATGGAGTGGTCTAAGACCACTGTCTTTGGAGAATCTAAGAATGGATACTTTGGATTGCATTGAGGCCTATCCTGATAAAGGAAATATCCTCAATTCAAATTGTGAAAGAAGCTTTCTGAGAAACTTCTTTGTGATATATGCATTCACCTCACAGAGTTACAACTGATTCTTTAAGAAGCAGTTTTCTAACATTACTTTCAGGGAATCTGCAAAGCGATATTTGGGAGTGCATTAAGGGCTTTGGGGAAAAAAAAATATCGTCTGATAAAAACTGGAAGGAAGCATTCTGAGAAACTGCATTGTGATATGTGAATGCAACTCACAGAGTTACACTTTTCTATTCTGGATCAGTTTGCTAAAACCGTTTTCTTGAAATCTGCAATAGGATACTTCTTAGTGCAAGGAAGCTTACAGTGGCAAAGGAAATATGCTCAGATAAAAACAAGAAAGAAGCTTTCTGAGAAACTGCTTTGTGATGTGTGAATTCACGTCACAGAGTTACACTTTCGTTTCATGGAGCGGTGTATTTCTACTCTCTTTCAGTAATCTGGGAGGTGTTACTTTGGATCGCATTGAGACCTACCCTGATAAAGGAAATATCCTCAAATAAAAACGGGAATGAAGCTTTTTGAAAAACTTCTTTGTGATACGTAAATTCATCTCACAGAGTTACAACTGAGTCTTCAAGAAGCAGTTTTCTAACACTACTTTCGGGGAATCTGCAAAGCGATATTTGGGAACGCATTGAGAGCCATGGGGAAAAAGGAAATATCATCAGATAAAAACTGGAGAGAAGCGTTCTGAGAAACTGCATTGTGACATGTGAATGTATCTCACAGGGTTACATTTCTCTCTTCATTGATCAGTTTGCTAACACTGTTTTCTTGAAATCTGCAATGGGACATTTCTGAGTGCAAGGAAGCTTACAGTGACAAAGGAAATATCCTCAGATAAAAACTAGAAAGAAGGTTTCTGAGAAACTGTTTTGTGATGTGTGAATTCGTCTCAGAAAGTTACACTTTCATTTCATGGAGCAGACTATTACCACTGTATATGGGGAATGTGACAAGGGATACTTTGGATTGTATTGAGACTTATCATGATAAAGGAAATATCCTCAATTAAAAAAGTGAAAGAAGCTTTCTGAGAAACTTCTTTGTGATATGTGAATTCTTCTCACAGTTACAGTTTAGTCTTCATGAAGAAGTCTGCTAAGACTACTGTTGGGAGAGTGAAAAGTTATATTTGGGAGCGCATGGAGGGCTATGCTGAAAAAGGAAAAATCGTCAGATAAAAACTGGGAAGAAGCGTTCTGAGAAACTGCATGATGACAGATGAATGCAACTCACAGAGTTAACACTTCTCTTTTCATGGATCAGTTTGCTAACACTGTTTTCTTCATATCGACAATAGGATATTTCTTAGTGCATGAAGCTTACGGAGACAAAGGCTATATACTCTGATAAAAACTAGAAAGAAGCTTTCTGAGAAATGGCTTTGTGATTCGTGAATTCATCTTACAGAGTTACACTTTAATTTCATGGAGAAGTTATTACCACTGTCTTTGGGGAATCTGAGAAGGGATACTTTGGATCGCATTGAGGCCTATCCTGATAAAGGAAAAATCCTCAATTAAAAACGTGAAAGAAGCTTTCTGAGAAACTGCTTTGTGATATGTGAATTCATCTCACAGAGGTACAACTGAGTCTTCAAGAAGCAGTTTGCTAACACTACTTTCCCTTTCGGGGAATCTGCAAAGCGATATTTGGGAGCGCATTGAGGGCTATGGTGAAAAAGGAAATATCGTCAGATAAAAACTGGAAAGAAGCGTCTGCGAAAATGCATTGGGACATGCGAATGCAACACACAGTGTTACACTTTTCTCTTCATGGATCAGTTTGCTAATACTGTTTTCTTGAAATCTGCAATGGAATCATTCTTAGTGCCTTGAAGCTTATGGTGACAAAGGAATTATCCCCAGATAAAAATTAGAAAGACACTTTCTGGGAAACTGCTTTGTGATGTGTGGATTCATCTCACAGGGTTACACTTTCGTTTCATGGAGCAGTCAATTACCACTGTCTTTGGGGAATCTGAGAAGGGATAATTTGGATCGCATTGGGGCGCATCCCGATATAGGAAATATCCTCAATTAAAAACGTGAAAGAAGCTTTCTGAGAAACTTCTTTGTGATATGTGAATTCATCTCACAGAGTTACAACTGAATCTTCATGAAGCAGTTTGCTAACACTACTTTCATGGAATCTGCAAAGCGATATTTGGGAGCGCATATAGGGCAATGGTGAAAAAGGAAATATCGTCAGATAAAAACTGAAAAGAAGCCTCTGAGAAACTGCATCGTGACGTGTGAATGCAACTCACAGAGTTACACTTTTCTTTTCATGGATCAGTTTGCTAACACTGTTTTCTTGATATCTGCAGTGGGATATTTCTTAGTGCAATGAAGCTTATGGTGACAAAGGAAATATCCTCAGATAAAAACTGGAAAGAAGCTTTCTGAGAAACTGCTTTGTGATGTGTCAATTCATCTCACAGATTTACACTTTTGTTTCATGGAACATTCTATTACCACTGTCTTTGTGCACTCTGAGAAGCGATAATTTGGATCCCATTGAGGCCTATCAGGATAAAGGAAATATCCTCAATTCAAATCGTGAAAGAAACTTTCTGAGAAACTTCTTTGTGATATGTGAATTCATCACACAGATTACAACTGCGTCTTCATGAAGCAGTTTGCTAACACTAGTTTCGGGTAATCTGCAAAGGGATATTTGGGAGCGCTTTGAGGGCTATGTTGGAAAAGGAAATATCATCAGATAAAATCTGGAAAGAAGCGTTCTGAGAAACTGCATTGTGACATGTGAATGCAAGTCACAGAGTTACACTTTTCTTTTCATGGATCAGTTTGCTAACATTGTTTTCTTGAAATCTGCAATGGGATATTTCTTAGTGCAATGAAGTTTACTGTGACAAAGGAAATATTCTCAGATAAAAATGAGAAAGAAGCTTTATGAGAAACTACTTTTTGATGTGTGAATTCATCTCACAGAGTTACCCTTTCGTTTCATGGAGCAGTCTATTACCACTGTCTTTGGGGAATCTGAGAATGATACTTTGGATCGCATTGAGGCCTATCCTGATAAAGGAAATATCCACAACTAAAAACGTGAAAGAAGATTTCTGAGAAACTTTTTTGTGATATGTGAATTCATCTCACAGAGTTACACCTGAGTCTTCATGAAGCAATATGCAAACACTACTTTCGGGGAATCTGCAAAGGGATATTTGGGAGCGCAGTGAGGGCTATATTGGGAAAGGAAATACCATCAGATAAAAACTGGAAAGAAGTGTTCTGAGAAACTGCATTGTGACATGTGAATGCAAGTCACAGAGTCACACTTTTCTTTTCATGGATCAGTTTGCTAACACTGTTTTCCTGAAATCTGCAGTGGGATGTTTCTCAGTGCAATGAAACTTATGGTGACAAAAGAAATATACACAGATAAAAATGAGAAAGAAGCTTTATGAGAAACTGCTGTGTGTTGTGTGAATTCATATCACAGAGTTACACTTTGGTTTCATGGAGCAGTCTATTACCACTGTCTTTGGGGAATCTGAGAAGGCATACTTTGGATCGCATTGAGGCGTATCTCGATGTAGGAAATATCCTCAATTAAAAACGTGAAAGAAGCTTTCTGAGAAACTTCTTGTGATGTGTGAATTCATCTCACAGAGTTACAACTGAGTCTTCACGAAGCAGTTTGCTAACTCTACTTACTGGGAGTATGCAAAGCAATATTTGGGAGCGCATGGAGGGCTATGGTGTAAAAGGAAATTTCGTCAGATAAAAACTGGAAAGAAGCGTTCTGAGAAACTGCATTGTGACATGTGAATGCAAGTCACAGAGTTACACTTTTCTTTTCATGGATCAGTTTGCTAACACTGTTTTCTTGAAATCTGCAATGAGATATTTCTTAATGCAATGAAGTTTACGGTGACAAAGGAAATATCCTCAGATAAAAAAGAGAAAGAAGCTTTCTGAAAAACTGCTGTTTGATGTGTGAATTCACCTCACAGAGTTACACTTTCGTTTCCTGAAGCAGTCTATTACTGTCTTTGGGGAATCTGAGAAGGGACACTTTGGATAGCATTGAGGCCTATCCTCATAAAGGAAATATCTTTATTTCAACACGTGAAAGAAGCTTTCTGAGAAACTTCTTTGTGATATTTGAATTCATCTCACAAGGTTACAACTGAGTCTTCATGAAGCTGTTTGCTAACACTACTTTTGCAGAATTTGCAAGGCGATATTTGGGAGAACATTGAGGACTATGGTGTAAAAGGAAATATCGTCAGATAAAACCTTGAAAGAAGCGTCTGAGAAACTGAATTGTGATATGTGAATGCAATTCACAGAGTTACACTTTACTTTTCATGGATCAGTTCCCAAACACTGTTTTCTTAAAATCTGCAATGGGATATTTCTTAATGCCATGAAGCTTACGGTGACAAAGGAAATATCCACAGATAAAAAAGAGAAAGAAGCTTTATGGGAAACTGCTTTGTGATGTGTGAATTCAAATCACAGAGTTACACTTTCGTTTCCTGGAGCAGTCTATTATCAGTGTCTTAGGGGAATCTGAGAAGGCATACTTTGGATCGCATTGAGGCCTATCCTGATAAAGGAAACATCCTCAATAAAAAACGCGAAAGAAGCTTTCTGAGAAACTTCCTTGTGATACGTGAATAGATCTCACAGAGTTACACCTGAGTCTTCATGAAGTTGTTTGTTAACACTACTTTCGGGGAATCTGCAAAGCGACATTTGGGAGCACTTTGAGGGCTATGGTGAAAAAGGAAATATTGTCAGATAATAACTGGAAAGAAGCGTTCTGAGTAACTGCATTGTGACATGTGAGTGCAACTCACAGAGATACACATTTCTTTTCATGGATCAGTTTGCTAACATTGTTTTGTTGAAATCTACAGTGGGATATTTCTCAGTGCAATGAAGCTTACGGTGATAAAGGAAATATCCTCAGATAAAAACTAGAAAGAAGCTTTAAATTCTTTGTGATGTGTGAATTCATCTCACAGGTTTACACTTTCGTTTCATGGAGCAGTCTATTATCACTGTTTTGGGGGAATCTGAGAAGGGACACTTTCGATCGCATTGAGGCCTATCCTGATAAAGGAAATATCCTCAATTAAAAACGTGAAAGAAGCTTTCTGAGAAACTTCTTCGTGATATGTGAATTCATCTCACAAAGTTACAACTGACTTTTCATAAATCAGTATGCTAACACTACTTTCAGGGAATCTGCAAAGCGATATTTGGGAGCACATTGGGGGCTATGGTGAAAAAGGAAATATCGTCAGATAAAAACTGGAAAGAAGCGTCTGAGAAACTGCATTGTGACATGTGAATGCAACTCACTCAGTTACACCTTTCTTTTCATGGATCACTTTGCTAACATTGTTTTCTTGAAATCTGCAATGGAATATTTCTTAGTGCAATGAAGCTTACGGTGACAAAGGAAATATCCTCAGATAAAAACGATAGAGAAGCTTTCTAAGAAACTGCTTTGTGATGTGTGAATTCATCTCACAGAGTTACACTTTCGTGTCATGGAGCAGTCTATTACCACAGTCTTTGGGGAATCTGAGAAGGGATACTTTGAATTACATTGAGGCCTATCCTGTTAAAGGGAATATCCTCAAATGAAAACGTGAAAGAAACTTTCTGATAAACTTCTTTGTGATATGTGCATTCATCTCACAGAGTTACAACTGAGTCGTCATGAAGCAGTTGGCTAACACTTCTTTCGGGGAATCTGCATAAGCGGTACTTGTGAGCGCATTGAGTGCTATGGTGAAAGAGGAAATATCCTCAGAAAAAAACTGGAAAGAAGCATCTGAGAAACTGCATTGTGACATGGGAACGCATCTCACAGAGTTACACTTTTCTTTTCATGGATCAGTTTACTAACACTGTTTTCTTTAAATCTGTAATGTGATATTTCTTAGTGCAATGAAGCTTACGGTGACAAAGGAAATATCCTCAGATAAATACTAGAAAGAAGCTTTCTGAGAAACTGCTTTGTGATGTTTGAATTCTTCTCACAGAGTTATAATTTCGTTTCATAAAGCAGTCTATTACCACAGTCTTTGGAGAATCTGAGAAGGGCCATTTTGAATCTCATGAGGCCTATCCTGATAAAGGAAATATCCTCAATTTAAAAAGTGAAAGAAGCTTTCTGAGAAACTTCTTTGTGTTATGTGAATTCATCTCACAGAGTTACAACTGAGTCTTCATGAAGCAGTTTGCTAACACTACTTTCATGGAATCTGCAAGGCGATATTGGGGAGTGCATTGAGGGCTATAGTGAAAAAGGAAATATCGTCAGATAAAAACTGAGAAGAAGCATCTGAGAAACTGCATTGTGACATGTGAATGCAACTCACAGAGTTACACTTTTCTTTTCATGGATCAGTTTGCTAACACTGTTTTCTTGAAATCTGCAATGGGATATTCCCTAGTGCAATTAAGCTTACGGTGACAAAGGAAATATCCTCAGATAAAAATGAGTAAGAAGCTCTATGAGAAACTGCTTTGTGGTGTGTGAATTCATCTCACAGAGTTACACTGTCATTTCATGGAGCAGTCTATTACCACTGTCTTTGGGAAATCTGAGAAGGGATATTTTGGATTGCTTTGAGGCCTGTCCTGATAAAGGAAATATCCTCAACTAAAAACATGAAAGAAGTTTTCTGAGAAACTTCTTTGTGATATGTGAATTCATCTCAGAGAATTATCACTGAGTCTTCATGAAGTAGTTTGCTAACAATACTTTCGGGGAATCTGCAAAGTGATATTTGGGAGCACATTGAGGGCTATATTGGAAAAGGAAATATCTTCAGATAAAAACTGGAAAGAAGCGTTCTGAGAAACTGCATTGTGACATGTGAATGCAACTCACAGTTACACGTTTCTTTTCATGGATCAGTTTATTAACACTGTTTTCTTGAAATCTGCGATGAGATATTTCTTAGTGCAATGAAGCTTATGGTGACAAAGGAAATATCTTCAGATAAAAACGAGCAGGAAGCTTTCTGAGAAACTGCTTTTTGATGCGTGAATTCATCTCACAAAGTTACAGTTTCGTTTCATGGAGCAGTCTATTACCACTGTCTTTGGGGAATCTGAGAAGGGTTACTTTGGATCGCATTGAGGCCTATCCTGAAAAACGAAATATGTTCAGTTAAAAACGTGAAAGAAGCTTTATATATTTTTTTCCATTCCAGTACTCCTTCCTGGATGCCATATAACTGTCATATCACTGAAGGAACATTATGTTTAGTGGAAGACTATAATAGTTTTGTAAAATATTCTTGTTTTTATGACCTTGATAGTTTAGAGAGTTCTTGGTCAGATATTTTGAAAAATATCTATATGGAATATTTCTGATTGAAGTCTCATGATTAGATGGGGGTTATGAGTTTTGGGAATGACGGTCACAGATCTAAGTTTCCATTCTCATGAAATCATATCTAAGTTATGTTTTATGGCTGTTGACACTACATTGATTACCTGACAGAGGTAGTGCTGGTCAGCTTCCACATTGTAAAGTTACTCTTTTTCCCTCTTTGTATACTTTATTATTTGAAATAATTCACTCTGCTCAGCCCACATTGAGGGATTTTAGATTCCTCTGCACTGGGAATCTGTCTATTCGCTCTCATTTATTAATTTATCCAATTATATATTTCACTAGGTATCAAAATATAATTACTTTATGTATGAGGTTACTATTTACTAATGTACTGCTGTCCTCCTCATTCTCTTCCTCCCTCCATGTTTCCCTCACCAAATAATAATCATAATAATCATAATAATAATGCACTTCTTATTTGATTGCTCAAATGGTTCTGACTTTGGCCATTGTGAGCTCTTTGTTAGTGCCTGTGTCCCTTTAACATACCCCTATATTGTGATTTTGGTGAATTCTTGTTTATTACCTAACCTTACAAGATACTCTATACTCATTCTTGGACCCAGACCTAGAATTAATTATTTAGTAAGGAACCCAGGCTCTGTTTATTACAGAATCATATTAGAAACCAATATCTGAGAGCTTGGTGTGCTGCTACTACTGCACTGTCCTTGTCTCTAGGCCTCTTACTTAACAGAGTTAAAATCATACATCTCTGTATGATGTATGTAATTTTGTAATTTTTGTATATATTCATATGTATAAATATTTCTATATTAAGCTAAACATGTGTTCGTACTGATGTTTTCAACTCTAATACATTACCATATGAATTATTATTTTCTTTTTGTTTGTCTACAACCTCACATTCCAACAATGAGAAGATTTCCTCCTATCATCTGTTATCACTTTATTGTTCAATTCCACCACACATGTATTGTGGTTTCACAATTGTTAAGCAATACTCCCATGGGGAACACTTTCCCAACTCGAATCCAGTGCTTATATAAATGTCCTTTGGCACACAGTCTGAAATTCTCCACTCATTTAAAAGTTACTTAGAATAACAACATTTCCTTCTCTCCCTTCAATAAGTTTGCTTCATGCATTTGTAATATATTTAGATTTTATCATCACAGTTTGCATGTTACCCTGGGATTCCTAGACTTCCTAATGATATTTTAAATTTTGCATTTGTTAAAGTTCACTCTTTGTGCTGTAATATGTTAGGGTTCTATGCAAATTTCTATTTGCATTTTGACAAATTCCACGTGTTATGTATTCACCATTATGAGATCATACAAAATAATTTCACCAGCTAAAAATCCCCTGTGCCACATGTATTCAACCTTCACCTTTTCCATATCACTGATCTATTTAAAGTCTCTAGAGCTTTCCCTTACAGAAATTCATATAAATAAAATTGTTAACTCCAGAGCTTTTTCAGACTGGCCTTTTACACTGATAAATAAGAATTTAAATTTTATTCATGTTTGTACATAGCTTGACAGCTCATTTCTTTTTATTGCTGAATAGTGTTTAATTGCAAGGATGTACCATAGGTACATCACCCATTCACCAAATGAAGAAGGACTTGGTTGTTTCCAGTGTTTATACAATATAATAAAGATAATATAAACATTCACATGCAGGTTTTGTGTGGATATAAGGGTTCAAGTCATTTTTATTAAATAATTAACTTAAATCTGTATTTATCATTAAATTATTAGAAGCATAATTGCTGCATCATATAGTAACACTATATTTAACTTTGTCAGAAACTGCGAAATTGTCTTTTTTTTTTTTTTTTTTTTTTTTGAGACGGAGTCTCGCTCTGTCACCCATGCTGGAGTGCGGTGGCCTGATCTCTGCGCACTGCAAGCTCCGCCTCCTGGTTTTACGCCATTCTCCTGCCTCAGCCTCCCGAGTAGCTGGGACTACAGGCGCTCGCCGCCTCGCCTGGCTAGTTTTTTGTATTTTTTTAGTAGAGACGGGGTTTCACCGTGTTAGCTAGGATGGTCTCGATCTCCTGACCTCGTGATCCGCCCGTCTCGGCCTCCCAAAGTGCTGGGATTACAGGCTTGAGCCACCGCGCCCAGCCCATGCGAAATTGTCTTTCACAGTGGCTGTATAATTACTTTGCATTCCTACCAGAAATAAATGAGATTTCATGTTGCTATGCATCCCTTCTGGTAGCAGGCATTGACAAATTAATTTTTTAAAATTTTTAGATATTAGCCTTTCTAATGTGTTTCTCAGTTTTGTATTCATTTACATTTCTCTAATTACAAATTATATTGAACACATTTCATATGCTTTTTGCCATGAATGTATCATCTTTGGTGAAGTGTCTGTTAAAACTTTGCCATTTTTTATTTTGGTTTTTGTTCATCTGTTTTGAAGTATAAGAGCAATTTTTATATGCTGGACGTAAGTCCTTTATCAAATACGTGATTTGCAAATACTGTATCACTGGTGGGGAAAATATTTTCATTCTCTTACATTTTTCACAGAGCATTTTTTTTTATTTTAATAAAGTACAACTTATTTTTGTTGTATACTTGACCTTTTGATATTGTATCTAACACTCATTGCCAAACCCATGATTGCACAGATTTTCTTTTATAATTTATTCTAGAAAGTTTATAGCTTTATACTTTACATTTCCATCTGTGATACTTTTAGGTAAGGTGTAAAATCTATTTCTAGATGCATTGTCTGTATACAGAAATCCAAGTTTTTCAACCACATTGGGTGAAAAGACTATCATTTATCCATTGATTTACTGTTGTGCCATTATCAAATATCACTTGAATATGCCCCTATGGGTAAACTCCTGGAATTTATATTTTCCATTGATCTATGTGTCTATTCTGTAATCAATTTCATGATGTCTTAATTACTATAGTATTAGATTATTTGTCAAAATTGGATCCTCTTAGTCTTCCAACTTCATTTTTCTTTTTCAGCATCTTGTTTTCTTTTCTTCATGGTTTTCTTTTCTTATTTATTTTATATTCGATTCTTTAACATCTTCAAAATATGTCATTGGGATTTGAACTATAATTGTACTGAATCTATACATCAAGTGACAAAGAATGAACAGACAACATATTGAATCTTTCCATCCATGAATATGTATATTTCTTAATTTAGTTCTTATTACTTTCATAAATGTTTTGTTTACCACATACATATTCTGTACATATTTCTTAGATCTATATCTAAGTACATCATTTTATTTCAATCTGTTATAAAGAACACATATAGATAGATAAATAGATAGATTCAATCTTTAAATTTGATTGTGCATTGTTATTGTATAAGAAAGCATTTGATTTTTTTCATGCCAAATTCAATTTTGGGTTTAGGGTATATATGTGTGGGTTTGTTATATATGTAAATTGCATATTGTAGAGGTTTGGTGTACAAATTATATTGTCACCCAAGGAATCAGCATAGTTCCCGATAGGTATTAGGTTTTTGCCATTACTTTCAATTGCAAAAACTGCAATTGTTTTTGCACCAACCTAATGGATTTTAGATCTATGTACTCCTCCCTACTTCCACTCTGAAGTAGGCCCTGGTGTATATGGTTTTTTTTCTTTGCGTCCCTGTGTACTCGATGTTTACTTCCCACTTATAAGTTATAACATGTAGCATTTGGTTTTTTGTTCCTACATTAATTCGCTTAGGATAATGACCTCTAACAACCTTGCATCCCAGGAGTGAAGCCTACTGGAATAGAGTGGATTAGCTTTTTGATATGCTGCAGGATTCAATTTTTTTTTTTTTTTTTTTTTGCATCTATGTTTATCAGGGATATTGGCCCACAGCTTTCTTTATCGCTCCGTCTCTGTCAGATTTTAGAGTCAGAATGATGCTGCTGTACTCATAGAATAGGCCTGGGAGGGGTTTCTCCTCCTCAACTTTTTTTTCTGCAAAGTTTCATTAGAATTGATATCAGCCCTTCCTTATATGTCTGGTAGAATTCAGCTGTGAAAAATATATGATCTAAGGCTTTTTCTGGTCTGTGGTTTTCTTAGTTCATTCTCACACTGTTAATAAAGAAATATCCAGGACTTGATTATTTTTAAAGGAACGAGGTTTAATTGACCCACAGTTCAACATGGCTGGGCATGCCTTAGGAAACTTATAATTATGGCAGAAGGGGTAGCAAAAGTGTCCTTCTTTACTTGGCAGCAGGTGGGAGAAGAACAAGAGAGAAGGAAGCCCCTCATAAAACCATCACATCTCATGAGAACTTACTATCATGAGAATAGAATGGGGAAAAACACCTCCACGATTCAATTACCTCCTACCAGGTCTCTTCTGCTACACATAGAGATAATGGAAAATACAATTCAACCTGAGATTTGGGTGTGAAAACAGCCAAACCATAGCATTCTACCCCTGGCCCCTACCAAATCTCATATCCTCACATTTCAAAACACAATCATGCTTTTCCAACAGTTCCCCAAAGTCCTGGCTCATTCAATGGAGAGATTTATTTTTATTTTTATTTTTTTGGTACTCTTCTCCAGGAAGACCTGCCATTAGCAATGGGAAATACCTTCCCCTATTTATTGTCTGCACAGTGACGGTAGGATTATTTATTTATTTATTTATTTATTTATTTTTGAGACGGAGTCTCACGCTGTTGCCCAGGCTGGAGTGCAGTGGCGCGATCTCGGCTCACTGAAAGCTCCGCCTCCCGGGTTCCCGCCATTCTCCTGCCTCAGCCTCCTGAGTAGCTGGGACTACAGGCGCCCGCCACCGCGCCCGGCTAATTTTTTCTATTTTTAGTAGAGACGGGGTTTCACTGTGGTCTCGATCTCCTGACCTTGTGATCCGCCCGCCTCGGCCTCCCAAAGTGCTGGGATTACAGGCTTGAGCCACCGCGCCCGGCCAGGATTATTTTTAATATGGTCCAGTAAAATACTTTTAAAAATCTAGGTTTATAGTATCTTTGAAAAATTGTATAGACTTCTAATCTATTTGCTCCTAGTTAGTTCCAAGAGAAAAAAAAAATCCGAAGTTAATTTTTGAGGATGCATTTTCAAGCACACTTTATTTCTTTGTTACACAGCTTCTGTATCTTTCTCTTGTAATGATATGGAAGCTACCTAAAACTGATTTGAAAAACTAATGACACACCTCTAGTTTTATTTTCACATTAAGTAATTTTGCACAAGATGAGATTTTACTGTAGCATATTACTCAGTGTGTCTTACAGTCTCATCTTTTACTGTTTTCATTTAGTTCGGATGGAACTATCTTTCCAATCATGCAAATCTGTACAATATGAAATTTATGTCTTCTCATCATTTCCACTTGCATGTGAGTCAATTATTCTATGATCTTATCATTTGTTATAATAACTTACTGAAATCAATCAGTATTGACCAAAATACACTTGCTAGTCTGTGTACCAATTCTTAATTTTAGCTACGTGGTGAATATTTGCCAAATATTGTGGTACTACATGATAAATATTATCATCTTTCCTGCTTCCACATTGCCACCCTGTTAGACAACTGACTACATACATAATGTCAAGTATTATATGTTTCTCTTATGGTGGCACTTCATTTCTGTACTAGAGATATATTATTTTTGATCATTTCTATATGGAATAGCATTGGATAGACTGTGCTGTGGTCTCAATGAACTCCCAAATCTTAGGGGCTAAACATATAGTCTTACATTACATTGTGGTAGCAGTCAAGAGACCAGCCTCAGACCATTTTGTAGCTATGATATGTGGAATATGTATGTACCCTTCAGAGTAATCATAAACAAATACAAAGGCAGAACATCACCTTGTAACCACTTTGACATTGTATTTTAGAGTCTATTAGCTAACACAGTCATGGGCCCCAACTATCATGGAAGCTGAAAAAATGTAGGAGAAAATAAGTACTTGTAGTTTCTAACTCATTATCTTCATTTTGTCTTGACTATTTTTTATTTTTTGGTAAAAGTATATGGGGTAAAAGTGTAATTTTGTTACATGCATGGGTTGTAGAGTGGTAAAGTCAGGGCTTTTAATGTATCCATCCTCCAAATAATGTACATTGTACCCATTAAGTAATTTCACTTCATCTACTCTTCTTCCACCTCTTCACCCTTCCAAGTCTCCACTGTCTGACTTTCCACACTCCACATCCATGTTTACATATTATTTAGCTCCCACTTATAAGTGAGAATATGCAATATTTGTCTTTTTGTGTCTGGCTTGTTGTCACTTAAAATAATGACATCCAGTTCCATCCACGCTACTGCAATAGACATGACTTCATTATTTTTTATGGTTGAATAGTATTCCATTGTATTTATGTGTGCCACATTTTCTTTATACAGTCATCCATTGATGGAAACTGAGGTTGATTCCATATATTTGCTATTGTGAATAGTGCTGTGATAAACATAGGAGTGTAGGTATCTTTTTGATGAACTGATTTATTATCCTTTACATAAAAACTCATTACTAAGATTGCTGGGATGAATGGTAGTTCTATTTTAGGTTCTTTGAGAAATCCCCATATTATTTTCCAAAAAGACTGTACTAATTTACATTTCCATCAAGAGTGTATAAGAGGTCCCTTTTATTTGCATCTTTGGCAACATTCATTATTTTCAATAAGAGCTATTGTAACTGGTATAAGATGATATTTCATTCTGGTTTTAATTTGCATTTCTCTTATGATTATGATGTTGAACTTTTTTATATGTTTGTTAGTCATTTTTAATGACTTATTTTGAAAAATGTCCATCGATACTCCTCACTTTTTAATGAGTTAATTTATTTCATTGTTGCTGTGGAGTCTTCTGTATTCTGGATATAGACCCTTGTCAAATACATAGTTTTCAGGTATTTTCTCCACATTTTCAGGTTGTCTGTTCACTCTTGATTATTTCTTTGGCTGTGCAGAAACATTTTAGTTTAATTATGCCCTATTTGTCTATTTTTGTTTTTGTTGTCTGTCCTTTTGAAGTCTTAATCATAAATTCTTTTCCTAAACCAATGTCAAGAAGAGTTTCCCCTAGTATTTTTCCTAGTATTTTTATAGTTTAAGATATTACATTTAAGCCTTTAATCTATGTTGAGTTCATTTTTGTATGTGGTGAGAGTTAAGGGTTCAGGCATTTGGCAATTCAATTGTCCTTGCATCATTTATTGAAAAGAGTGTCCTTTCCCCAGTGTATGCTCTTGTCAACTTTGTCAAAGGTCAGTTTCCAGCAAGGTTGCAGCTTTATTTCTTGGTTCCCTATGCTGTTCCACAGATCCGTGTGCCTTTTTTTCCCCCAATACCATGTTTTGGTTCAACAACATTGTAGCATAATTTGAAGTCAGCTAATGTGATGCCTCCAGCTTTGTTCTTTTTGCTTTTGCTTTAGCTATTCAGATTCTTTACTGGTTCCATATGAATTTTAGAATGTTTTTCTAATTCTGAGACAAATGACATTGGAATTTTTATAGCGATTACAGTGAATTCATTCATAGATTGCTTTGGGCTGTATGTTGTTTTAACAGTAAAATTCTTCTGTCCACAAGCGCAGGATGTTTTTCCATTTGTTTGTGTCATCTACAATTTCTTTCATCAGTGTGTTCTAGCTGTTCTTGTTGATATCTTTCATTTCCTTGTATAAATACATTCCTAGGAATTTTAATTGTTTTATAGCTATTGCAAAAGAGATTGCTTTCTTGATTTTGTTCTCAGCTACATCATTATTGATGTATAAAAATGCAACTGATTTTCTTACATGGATTTTATATCCTGAAACTTTACTGAATTCATTTATCAAATATAAGAAATTTTTAATAGAGCCTTTAGGTTTATTTGATATAAGATTACATAATTAAAAACATAAATAATTCAACTTTTAAAAATTCATAAATAAATAAAATGCCTTTTATTTATTTCTCTTGCCTAATTGTTCTGGCTAGTTCTTCCAGTACTACACTGAACAAGAGTGGTGGAAGTGGGCATCCTTGTCTTTTCTACCACGCGGAATGCACTAGATCTGGTAAAACTATTTTTACCCCTGGCTAAGTTATCTGCACACTCTGTGGCTGTATTGGGAAAGAGATGGAACACAGTAGATTGAACTTAGCAAAAGAGACACATACAACCTTTGAATTTTTATACTTTAATTAATGAGCATAAGTACCACATGTACACTCAGCACCATATGTATGGCATGATATATTTATAGCATATTTTCTTGTTAAATTATTTTCTACTTTCTAATATAAATATTTCAGAAATTTTCTCCATGTCACAATCTCTTAGTATTTTTTTTACTATTTTAAATCTCAGCGTCAAGTGAAAAATTATTTTCTTACTTTGGAGGAAAATTAGATGCATTTATACTAAATAGAATCACCTTATCTAGTTACCACCAAGTTCATCTATCTATCTATCTATCTATCTATCTATCTATCCATCCATCCATCCATTCATCTACATCTGAAGACATATTCTGCTTCCACTAACTAGAAACAATGAATAAGTTTGCTTTACTTTTCAACTTATATCCTACTTTCTGTTCTAGATAATTTTTTTTTTCATGGGATTTGGTCTTGAACATCACTCTTATTTATTTTAGTTTATATTTTCCCATGTCTAATGAGAATTCAAAAAAATAAAACATAGCATTGTGGATATTACAAAACACTGCACAAAGAAATCAGAGATGACACAAACAAATGGAAGAAGATTCCATTCTGTTGGATAGGAGGAGGCAATATAGTTAAAATACCCTTACTGCCCAAAGCAATTTACAGACTCAGTGCTATTCCTATCAAAATACCAATGACATTCTTCACAGAACTAGAAAAAAATCTATCCCAAAGTTTATATGGAACCAAAAAAGAGCCCAAATAGACAAGATAATCCTGAGCAAAAACAAAGCTAGAAGCATCATATTACCTGACTTTAAACTTCACTACATGGCTACAGTAACCAAAACAGTATGGTACTAGTAACAGAAACCGACACATAGACCAAAGGAATAGAGAGCCCAGAAATAAAGTCACACAACTACAACCATTTGAATTTTACAAAGGTGACAAAAACAGTCAGCAAAGGACTCTGTTCAATAAATGGCGCTAGAATACCTGCCGAGATAGATATACAGAAGACTGACACTGAACACTTTCCTTACACAATAAACATAACTCAAGATTGATAAAAGATCTAATTGCAAAACGTAAAACTACAAAAAACCCTGGATGATAACCAATCAAATTCCATTTTTGACATAGGAACTGGAAAAATATTTCATGACAAAAACTCTAAGAGCAACTGCAACAAAAGCAAAAATTGACAAATAGGACCTAGTTAAACTAACAAAGCTTCTGCAAAGCAAAATAAACTATCAACAGAGTAAGCAGACATCCTATAGAGTGGGAGAAAATATTTGCAAGCATTGTAATATTTTTATTTGTTCAACTATGGTAAAATGGCTCCCTCCCATCTTTTATTTTATTTATTTATTTATCTTTTTAAGTTCTAGGGTACATGTGCACAACATGCAGGTTTGTTAAATATGTATACATGTGCCATGTTGGTGTGCTGCATCCATTAACTCGTCGTAAAAAAAGAAAGAAAGAACAAAATAGAGCAAACATTTTTTGAAAAATGCTTTTTTTTTTTTTTAACTTCATATGCTATTCCAGGTATTTCATCATTTTTCTGCTCACCTTTTCAGTACAATGCCTGAAAGAAATCATTTACCCTCAAATTCTCTAATTGCTCAATAGAATGTCTTAAAATTATGAAATATTCCAAAGTTACACAAAATATAAAATACAAAATATGTGTTTAAAACCCATATTTAACATATCTGACTCTTTTAGACCATTCGTTCTGTTTCTAGCTATCTTACTATATCCCTCACTCTCTTTCAATAATATATTGTAGATACAACTAGGGTTCAGTTTAACACAATTGACCCTCTTTCTAGGTGTATCTACTTCCTATTGTTGAAATGTGTTTTTGTTATTTCATGATTACGTACTTTTATGGCCTATGGATTTATTTACCCAGCTATTCATAAAGAGTTAGAATATTTTCATGTGTTTAATATTTATATAATTTATTTCATACATTTCCTGAAATTTCAACTTGCATTTTCTAATAATCTTTACAATTTTGATACATATCCATACTGACACATACTTACTGAGTTGCTATATTTTAAGCATGGTGTAATATTTCGCTTATAAATGAAATTTTTTTTTCTACTTTTATACTAAATGCTGTTATGTTGTTTCTGCTTAAAATTAAAAGTACAATAAATTTTCTGTATGAATATCTCCAGCTTTAGAAGATATTCCTGAATTTATCTGGGTATAAGTTTATGTAAATTTACATTTTAAACTGCAAAGTTTGAGGTCTTGTTTCCCTATATCCTGTCTGTCACTTGTAATTTGATTTTTAATTCTCTTCAAATCATGATGGATGTGACATAATATAGTATTATGAATGTAATTTTCATTTTGTAATTACTAGGGAGAATGTTTTCATATATATTGATTATTTTTATTTGTGTTCTTTTCTCCTGGATTTTTAAAATGATATTGTAGATTAATATTTAGAGAAAAATGTTAAGATAGATAGTAATAAGACATTGTGGTATTAGTGTAAGATATTGAACTATATCGATAGCAGAGTTCTGAAACTGATGTTTGCATATAGGGAAACTTTATATCTGATACATTCCAGAGCAATGAAAAAATCAGTATTTTTAGTAAGTGGTAACTTATTAATTTTCTGTATGGAAATATAATGCACCTTGAACACTTTCTTACATCTAACACTAAGTTAACTTTAGATGAGTTGAGCACCTAATCTTGAAAGGTAAATCAATAATACTTCTACGTGATTACATAAGGGAATATATTCATGGTTTCTGGGAAGAAAGACATCTTAAAGACAAAACATCCACACAGCACAGGCACACACACACCCGCACACACAAATGTTAATTTGGACTCCATTAAAATCAAGAAAGTATGTTTATTCAAGGACACTATTAAGAGATTTATTTCCATATTAAGATACAATAATCTTATGCCACCCTGTCTCTCCTGCTCAGTGCAGCTTTAAAACTTGCACACAATGAACGGGCTGTTTGATATCTCTTGAAAAGTAAATTGCCAGTAGGTGAATTTAGACAAAAGACTTGAATTCAAAGTATTTGTGAGCCAGCATTAAGTTTGTTGCTTTTTTTCCCTCTGTAATCACCAGTAACAAACTCACCACAGCCTAAAACCTGAAGAAGGATGTCAGTGTAGACAGAAAACGCTCCAGAAGAAGCTCTCTGCTCTGATACAAGAATCAATAAAGGAGTCTCCAAATACTCAGATAAATTTGAAGAACCATTTCTTGAGGAAAATTCTCTATTTCTAATTTTCACTCTCTTCTCTCTCTCCTTTTCTATCTTTTTTCTTCTCTCTTCTCTCTCTCTGTCTCTGCTGTCTACTTATGTATTCTATATTCTTTAATGCCCCAGTCCAAGTAGGCCACAGGCATCTATTACAAAACTGCACAAATGAAATTGTCCTCTTTGATCAGACAAACTATAGTACCAAGAGAATGGGACAAATTTCCTTTGCCTTTTATCTTGGTATGTCCTCCCACTACTTGGTCCTGTATATGCTGAGGGAAATACCCTCACAGTGTAGTATAAGTAAAGGTGAAGCTCTCTGGTGGGAAGGCAGGAAGGGGAAAACTAAGTAAATTTAATGTGCTAGGGAGATCACTGAAAGAGAAGAGCTCAAGGAATTGACTGCATAAACTTAATACTAAACTCCTGGGCTTATGATGAAGGAGCATATGTTTAGACATGACCCTAACAGTATATCATAGATTGTGAGAACTGAACTATGGATAGTTTATTCATGACCTAAGTTAATCTGTATACAATAAACTCACATCAATTATGATGATATATGTAAGTTAAAATTAACATGATAGAAAAAGGATGCACCATATAAAATCTAATCTAGGAAAGGTGCAGTGGCTATATTAACATAGACAGAGTAGACTTAAAAATAAGGAAAATTACCAACATTATAGAGTAATATTGCATAATGATAAATGTATCTGTTTACCTAGCAGACACAAAATTTACCTAGCAATAAAAATGTGTATTCACCAATGGCAGAGGTCAAAATTAACAAAGTAAAAATAGAATTGACAGGAGAAATAGAATAAACTACAAGTTAAGATGGAGGTTTCAACACTCTGCTCTAAACTCAGTCAGACTAGTAACTATAAAATCTGAAAGAACATAGAACTAAACACCACCACCAAACAGGATCTAATAAATTTTCAAAAACACTATGCAAAAACATCAGAAAACTTCACAAGCACCTAGAGATATTCATCAAAGCAGACCATTCTTAGGGTCACAAAATACACTCAACAATTTTAAAATATTTAAAATCATGAAGACAGGTCATTTGACCATAATGGAATTAAGCTAAAAATCAGTAACAGAAAGATAACAGAGAAATCTTAAAAACAAGGAAAACAATAACAAACCAGCAACCTTCTAAATAACCCACACATGTATAAATAAGTCTTCAGACAAATTAGAAGTCATTTGAACTAAATGAAAATGAAAATATTGCATATCTACATCCGTGGAATACAGCTAAAGCAGTCTTAGAAGGAAATTTATTGCATTAAATTACTAGATTAGAAATATATATGAGAACTAACCTGAGCTCCCATCTCAAGAAACTATAAAGGAAAGAATAAAATAAGCCCAGATGAAGCAGAAGGGGTATATTAAAGATCAGAAATAATTAAATAAAAAGTAGAAAATTAAGCCAAACACTGGCTTTATAAAAAGATGAATAAAATTGGTAAATCTCTGGCTATACTGACAAAACATGAAGAAGAGACAAATTACTGAGATATGCCAAACATACCTACTGAAGTGGTGAAAAAAAAAAAATTACTGGTAATTCAAAGTGCTAGTGAGAGTAAAGGGAAACTGGAATTCTGTATTCCTGGTGGCAATGCCACAATTTAAAACTACTTTAGAAAAGGATTTGGCAATTTCTAATAAAGTTCAATAAATGCATCATATAATCTAGTGATTTTACCTAGTGACCTAGGTATTTACCCCTGAGTAATGAAAATTTGGTTCACATAACGATCTGTTAAAAAATGTTTATAGTAGATTATATTCATAATCACACAAACCTAGAAACAATCCAAATGTTTGTCAATAGGACAATGGATCAACAAAATGTGATACTACTCAGCAATAAAAAGAAATGAACTACTGATTCAACAATGTGAATGAATCCCAAATCTCAAATTATGTTTAGTGAAAGAAGCAGATGGAAAAGATTACATAATCTACTGTTCTGTTCACAAGATTTTCTGAAGAAAAGAAAATTGTAGTGATGCAGAAACAGTCAGCATTTTTAATAGGTTAACTATCGGAAAAATTGTGACTAGAAAAAAGCAAGACCGGTCGCGATGGCTTATGCCTGTAATCCCAGTGCTTTGGGAGGCCGAGGCGGGCTGATCACCAGAGGTTGGGAGTTTGAGAACAGACTGACCAACAAGGAGAAACTTCATCTCTACTAAAAATACAAAAAATTAGCGGGGCATGGTGACGGGTGCCTGTAGTCCCACTCATCCGGGAGGCTGAGGCAGGAGAATCGCTTGAACCTGGGAGGCGGAGGATGCGATGAGCCGAGAACGCTCCACTGAACTCTGATCTGGAAAACGAGAAAGAAACTCTGCCCCCCCAAAACAAACAAACAAACAAACAAACAAAAAACAAAGTAAAAAAAGAAAAAGGAGTTGTTTGGGGTGATGAAACTTTTCTGTATGTTGGTTGTGCAGGCTATTACTATTACACAGATATAAACATTTGTTAAAGTTCATAAACGGCACACCGAATGTATATCTATGTTAATATACGTAAATTTAGAAAATTTGATAAAGGTACCATGAAGAAAATGAACAGGCAACCACAACATAGTAATTTGTAGTACGTATAGAGAAGCACAGTTTTATATCTACAAAATAGGTAAAACAAGTAAAACAAATCATTGAATCAGTTAAATACGATCTTTGCAAAATAAGAATGTAGCTTAGTTTTTATTTTATTTTATTTTATTTTTTAATGGTTATTTTTTCTCTTCTCACAAGAGAATTTTAGGCTGCATGGTAATGGTGCCTATGTCTAATTTACCTGTAACCCTGACCAAATTTTCTAGAAAAGTGACTAAACGGCACAAACTACCAAGCATTTAAGCTTTTTAAACCAATCAATGCATTTAGCGAGTTATGTGTAGTTCTATGTTCCCCCTAAGGTCTCTGTCACTGAGAGTGTTTTAAGCATAAAATTTTTACTGCCACACACTGAAGCAATGCAGTGGAAATTGCACATTTATGAAAATATGATGCCCCTTAAAATTCATTATTTATCTTACAGCTCTAGCCTTACCCAATAAACCATAAGAGAGCACAGAATCATTAAATAGACATACAAACAACAAACACTCAAAATAAAAAAAATATGACAGTGTTAGCTTTTATATGACTGTCATTCCCCAGGTAAAACCTTATTAGAAGCAAAGGTCTTGCACTGCATGATATGCTGTTATCCTCAAGCACCCCATCCTGCAGATGGGCTAGTGTTACAGTGAAATCTTCTAGAACTGGGAAGAACAGATTTTTTGTTTGTCTGTTTTAGGTTATACATGCTAGAAATAAGTCGTTTCTTGGAATTGAACCCCTATGTAAATATTTTCCAACTGTGAGTATATACTAGAAATCCAAAGAATCTCTAAAGATTCTGATTTGAGGCTTTGAGGTGCATCCCAGGACATTTCAATCAAGTTCTCATTTTCATGCAGATGATTTCTGAAATATGCTTTCAAAAATCTCATTCTGTTTTGGTAACTATAAAATAATTTAGAAATGGTTATAAAACCTAAGTCTGGTACTCTCAGTTTTACTTCTGGAATTTCCCAGAGTTGTCCTTGCTTTGGGCTTCTCTTCCTATCCCCTAGCCACCAATGAATGACAGCATGATCAATCAAATATAACTAAACATTGTCTAGGATGTTCAGTAACTGAACCAAGTATACTTACACCAAGTAACAGAAAACATTCTGACTAAGACTGGGACTACATTTAACATCAAAATACGGGGGGGCAGAGCAAGATGGCCGAATAGGAACAGCTCCAGTCTCCAACTCCCAGTGTGAGTGACACAGAAGACCGGTGATTTCTGCATTTTCAACTGAGGTACTGGGTTAATCTCACTAGGGAGTGCTGGACAATCGGTGCTGGTCAGCTGCTGCAGCCCGACCAGCGAGAGCCGAAGCAGAGTGAGGCATCACCTCACCTGGGAAGGGCAAGGGGAAAGGGAATCCCTTTTCCTAGCCAGGGGAACTGAGACACACAACACCTAGAAAATCAGGTAACTCCCACCCCAATACTGCGCTTTAAGCAAACAGGCACACCAGGAGATTATATTGCACACCTGGCCAGGAGGGTCCCATGCCCACGGAGCCTCCCTCATTGCTAGCAAAGCAGTCTACGATCTCGCAGCAAGGCAGCAATGAGGCTGGGGGAGGGGCGCCCGCCATGCTGAGGCTTAAGTAGGTAAACAAAGCCGCTGGGAAGCTCGAACTGGGTGGAGCTCACAGCAGCTCAAGGAAACCTGCCTGTCTCTGTAGACTCCACCTCTGGGGACAGGGCACAGTAAACAACAACAAAAGCCAAAAGCAGCAGAAACCTCTGCAGATGCAAACGACTCTGTCTGACAGCTTTGAAGAGAGCAGTGGATCTCCCAACACGGAGGTTGAGATCTGAGAAGGGACAGACTGCCTGCTCAAGTGGGTCCCTGACCCCTGAGTAGCCTAACTGGGAGACATCCCCCACTAGGGGCAGTCTGACACCCCACACCTCACACGGTGGAGTACACCCCTGAGAGGAAGCCTCCAAAGCAAGAATCAGACAGGTACACTCACTGTTCAGCAATATTCTATCTTCTGCAGCCTCTGCTGCTGACACTCAGGCAAACAGGGTCTGGAGTGGACCTCAAGCAATCTCCAACAGACCTACAGATAAGGGTCCTGACTGTTAGAAGGAAAACTATCAAACAGGAAGGACACCTACACCAAAACCCCATCAGTACATCACCATCATCATCAAAGACCAGAGGCAGATAAAACCACAAAGATGGGGGAAAAGCAGGGCAGAAATTCTGGAAATTCAAAAAATAAGAGCGCATCTCCCCCAGCAAAGGAGTGCAGCTCATCGCCAGCAACACATCAAAGCTTGACGGAGAATGATTTTGACGACATGAGAGAAGAAGGCTTCAGTCCATCAAACTTCTCAGAGCTAAAGGAGGAATTACGTACCCAGTGCAAAGAAACTAAAAATCTTGAAAAAAAAGTGGAAGAATTGATGGCTAGAGTAATTATTGCAGAGAAGGTCATAAACGAAATGAAAGAGATGAAAACCATGACACGAGAAATACGTGACAAATGCACAAGCTTCAGTAACCGACTCGATCAACTGGAAGAAAGAGTATCAGCAATTGAGGATCAAATGAACGAAATGAAGCAAGAAGAGAAACCAAAAGAAAAAAGAAGAAAAAGAAATGACCAAAGCCTGCAAGAAGTGTGGGATTATGTAAAAAGACCAAATCTACATCTGATTGGGGTGCCTGAAAGTGAGGGGGAAAATGGAACCAAGTTGGAAAACACTCTTCAGGATATCATCCAGGAGAACTTCCCCAACCTAGTAGGGCAGGCCAACATTCAAATCCAGGAAATACAGAGAACGCCACAAAGATACTCCTCAAGAAGAGCAACTCCAAGACACATAATTGCCAGATTCACCAAAGTTGAAATGAAGGAAAAAATCTTAAGGGCAGCCAGAGAGAAAGGTCGGGTTACCCACAAAGGGAAGCCCATGAGACTAACAGCAGATCTCTCAGCAGAAACTCTACAAGCCAGAAGAGAGTGGGGGCCAATATTCAATATCCTCAATGAAAAGAATTTTCAACCCAGAATTTCATATCCAGCCAAACTAAGTTTCATAAGTGAAGGAGAAATAAAATCCTTTACAGATAAGCAAATGCTTAGAGATTTTGTCACCACTAGGCCTGCCTTACAAGAGACCCTGAAGGAAGCACTCAACATGGAAAGGAACAACCGGTACCAGCCATTGCAAAAACATGCCAAAATGTAAAGACCATCGAGGCTAGGAAGAAACTGCATCAACTAACGAGCAAAATAACCAGTTAATATCATAATGGCAGGATGAAGTTCACACATAACAATGGTAACCTTAAATGTAAATTGACTAAATGCTCCAATTAAAAGACACAGACTGGCAAACTGGATAAAGAGTCAAGACCCATCAGTCTGCTGTATTCAGGAGACCCATCTCACATGCAGAGACATACATGGGCTCAAAATAAAGGGATGGAGGAAGATTTACCAAGCAAATGGAGAACAAAAAAAAGCAGGGGTTGCAATACTACTCTCTGATAAAACAGACTTTAAACCATCAAAGACCAAAAGAGACAAAGAAGGCCATTACATAATGGTAAAAGGATCAATTCAACAGGAAGAGCTAACTATCCTAAAAATATATGCACCCAATACAGGAGCACCCAGATTCATCAAGCAAGTCCTTAGAGACTTACAAAGAGACTTAGATTCCCATACAATAATAATGGGAGAGTTCAACACTCCACTGTCAACATTAGACAGATCAACGAGATAGAAAGTTAACAAGGATATCCAGGAATTGAACTCATCTCTGCAGCAAGCAGACCTAATAGACATCTATAGAACTCTCCACCCCAAATCAACAGAATATATATTCTTTTCAGCACCACATCACACTTATTCCAAAATTGACCACATAATTGGAAGTAAAGCACTCCTCAGCAATGTACAAGAACAGAAATTGTAACAAACTGTCTCTCAGACCACAGTGCAATCAAACTAGAACTCAGGACTAAGAAACTCAATCAAAACCGCTCAACTACATGGAAACTGAACAACCTGCTCCTGAATGACTACTGGGTACATAACGAAATGAAGGCAGAAATAAAGATGTTCTTTGAAACCAATGAGAACAAAGATACAACATACCAGAATCTCAGGGACACATTTAAAGCAGTGTGTAGAGGGAAATTTATAGCACTAAATGCACACAAGAGAAAGCAGGAAAGATCTAAAATTGACACTCTAACATCGCAATTAAAAGAACTAGAGAAGCAAGAGCAAACACATTCAAAAGCTAGCAGAAGGCAAGAAATAACTAAGATCAGAGCAGAACTGAAGGAGATAGAGACACAAAAAACCCTCCAATAAATCAATGCATCCAGGAGTTGGTTTTTTGAAAAGATCAACAAAATTGACAGACCACTAGCAAGACTAATAAAGAAGAAAAGAGAGAAGAATCAAATAGACGCAATAAAAAATGATAAAGGGGATATCACCACTGACCCCACAGAAATACAAACTACCATCGGAGAATACTATAAACACCTCTACACACATAAACTAGAAAATCTAGAAGAAATGGATAATTTCCTGGACACTTACACTCTTCCAAGACTAAACCAGGAAGAAGTTGCATCCCTGAATAGACCAATAGCAGGCTCTGAAATTGAGGCAATAATTAATAGCCTACAAACCAAAAACAGTCCAGGAACAGATGGATTCACAGCTGAATTCTACCAGAGGTACAAGGAGGAGCTGGTACCATTCCTTCTGAAAATATACCAATCAATAGAAAAAGAGGGAATCCTCCCTAACTCATTTTATGAGGCCAACATCATCCTGATACCAAAGCCTGGCAGAGACACAACAAAAAAAGAGAATTTTAGACCAATATCCCTGATGAACATCGATGCAAAAATCCTCAATAAAATACTGGCAAACCGGATTCAGCAGCACATCAAAAATCTTATCCACCATGATCAAGTGGGCTTCATCCCTGGGATGCAAGGCTGGTTCAACATTCACAAATCTATAAACATAATCCAGCATATAAACAGAACAAAAGACAAGAACCACATGATTAGCTCAATAGATGCAGAAAAGGCTTTTGACAAAATTCAGCAGCCCTTCATGCTAAAAACGCTCAATAAATTCGGTATTGATGGAACGTACCTTAAAATAATAAGAGCTATTTATGACAAACCCACAGCCAATATCATACTGAATGGGCAAAAACTGGAAGCATTCCCTTTGAAAACTGGAACAAGACAGGGATGCCTTCTCTCACCACTCCTATTCAACATAGTGTTGGAAGTTCTGGCTAGGGCAATCAGGCAAGAGAAAGAAATCAAGGTATTCAGTTAGGAAAAGAAGAAGTCAAATTGTCCCTCTTTGCAGATGACATGATTGTATATTTAGAAAACCCCATTGTCTCAGCCCAAAATCTCCTTAAGCTGATAAGAAACTTCAGCAAAGTCTCAGGATACAAAATAAATGTGCAAAAATCACAAGCATTCTTATACACCAGTAACAGACAAACAGAGAGAAAATCATGAATGAACTTTCATTCACAATTGCTTCAAAGAGAATAAAATACCTAGGAATCCAACTTACAAGGGATGTAAAGGACCTCTTCAAGGAGAACCACAAACCACTGCTCAGTGAAATAAAAGAGGACACAAACAAATGGAAGAACATACCATGCTCATGGATAGGAAGAATCCATATTGTGAAAATGGCCATACTGCCCAAGGTAATTTATAGATTCAATGGCATCCCCATCAAGCTACCAACGAGTTTCTTCACAGAATTGGAAAAAAACTGCTTTAAAGTTCATATGGAACCAAAAAAGAGCCCGCATCTCCAAGACAATCCTAAGTCAAAAGAACAAAGCTGGAGGCATCACGCTACCTGACTTCAAACTATACTAAAAAGCTACAGTAACCAAAACAGCATGGTACTGGTACCAAAACAGAGATATAGACCAATGGAACAGAACAGAGTCCTCAGAAATAATACCACACATGTACAGCCATCTAATCTTTGACAAACCTGACAAAAACAAGAAATGGGGAAAGGATTCCCTATTTAATAAATGGTGTTGGGAAAATTGACTAGCCATAAGTAGAAAGCTGAAACTGGATCCTTTCCTTACTCCTTATACGAAAATTAATTCAAGATAGATTAGAGACTTAAATGTTAGACCTAATACCATAAAAACCCTAGAGGAAAACCTAGGTAGTACCATTCAGGACATAGGCATGGGCAAAGACTTCATGTCTAAAACACCAAAAGCAACGGCAGCAAAAGCCAAAATTGACAAATGGGATCTCATTAAACTAAAGAGCTTCTGCACAGCAAAAGAAACTACCATCAGAGTGAACAGGCAACCTACAGAATGGGAGAAAATTTTTGCAATCTACTCATCTGACAAAGGGCTAATATCCAGAACCTACAAAGAACTCAAACAAATTTACAAGAAAAAAACAAACAACCCCATCAAAAAGTGGGCAAAGGATATGAACAGACATTTCTCAAAAGAAGACATGCATACAGCCAACAGACACATGAAAAAATGCTCATCATCACTGGCCATCAGAGAAATGCAAATCAAAACCACAATGAGATACCATCTCACACCAGTTAGAATGGCAATCATTAAAAAGTCAGGAAACAACAGGTGCTGGAGAGGATGTGGAGAAATAGGAACACTTTTACACTGTTGGTGGGATTGTAAACTAGTTCAACCATTATGGAAAACAGTATGGCGATTCCTCAAGGATCTAGAACTAGATGTACCATATGACCCAGCCATCCCATTACTGGGTATATACTCAAAGGATTATAAATCATGCTGCTATAAAGACACATGCACACGTATGTTTATTGCGGCACTATTCACAATAGCAAAGACTTGGAATCAACCCAAATGTCCATCAGTGACAGACTGGATTAAGAAAATGTGGCACATATACACCATGGAATACTATGCAGCCATAAAAAAGGATGAGTTTGTGTCCTTTGTAGGGACATGGATGCAGCTGGAAACCATCGTTCTTAGCAAACTATCACAAGAACAGAAAACCAAACACCTCATGTTCTCACTCATAGGTGGGAACTGAACAATGAGATCACTTGGACTCGGGAAGGGGGACATCACACACCGGGGCCTATCATGGGGAGGGGGGAAGGGGGAGGGGGGAGGGATTGCATTGGGAGTTATACCTGATGTAAATGACGAGTTGATGGGTGCTGACGAGTTGATGGGTGCAGCACAGCAACATGGCACAAGTATACATATGTAACAAACCTGCACGTTATGCACATGTACCCTAGAACTTAAAGTATAATAATAAAAAATAATTAAAAAAAAAACATCAAAATACTTGAGGTGGTCCTTCTCCTGAATTGCATGATGGAGTAATGTTTCTGAGAAGTCTTATAAGGTAATTGTTTGAATGCCACAATACCACATATCTCTTAGATGTGGATGGTTTTTCTCACAAGCATTACGTGTAAATTATATCTGATACAGAAAAAGATCCTATTGGAAACATCAATTTTATTCATGTGCTCCTTTATATTTGAATTATTTTTACTTAGTTTCTATGAAAATTCATTTTACAGATTTTCTACTTGCATAGAATATTTGGAAATTAATTATGAATACACTATGTCTTAGAATCGATTTTTAAAATTTTAATAAAATGAGTAATTAGAAAGCTGTGTTGAAACAATTAACATTAACTTTTGAGGAAAATAGGTAGAGGAATATGAATATCTTTCTCTCTGAGGATAAAGCTTCATACTTTCTGTAATAGATTAGTAAGTACTTAGTAATTACTTTCACTTAAAGCAATACTTATCACTTCATTCTAATGATGTTGCAGCTTTATTTTAGTAGTGACAGTATGTACTATCACCATTTTAGTGAGAAATCTGCATATATTTACATCAAATATTTGTTACAGAAGCCAAATAGGAGAGGAAAAAGAAAAAAGCAAGATGCATTGAATTGTTTAAATGTCTTCTTCTTAGTATTTATTTTAAGTAAACCTTTTGGCTTTTTGGCTTCCAGTTTGCTAAATATTATTTTAAAATGTGTTTAAATACTGGTTTAAAAATGTAGATTCACATTAAATGTTAGTTAATGTTAATTGGCTCTGATGTCTTAGAAATCATTTTGCTCTTTGTGTATTCAAATAATGGTAAATTCACAAATTTGGAAACTCCGCGACTTTTCCTTTTGTCCCAAATGGAAAATAAAACAAATTTAAAGTAAATTTGGCTCACTTATTTACCTTCTTACTTTTGCCATATTATTGTTAAGACTGTGAAATCAAATTTCTACATTTCTTTCTTTATGGTTAATTTTGCAACTTTAACTTAATTTATAATTTTTTCACTGTTTTTAAAAGTTTTTTTTCCCAAATTCCAGATTCAGATATACTCAGTAAAAGTATACCTACATTATTTTAACAAAATTGGTTATTTATTGTCCCACTATTCTTTGGAGTTTTTAATAGTTGTAGATTAATAACATAAAGGGGTGAATTGCAACAAATATTTAATATGTAATATATAACAGCTACAATATTTCCTTTTTTAAAATAAAATCTTTAGTTTATGTGAAATTAAAATTTAGAACTTAAATGTATTGTGGCACAACACTTCTAAATGATAACATGACAAGATAGTATTTTATCTATCACTTCCTAATACAACATTTTTAAATACCATTTATTTTGATAAACTCCAAAAACAATTGCTGAGGTTCCTGAAGTTGAACCGGAAGCAGTCATCTTTCCATATTTTAGTGTAGAAGCACAGCATAATGATAAGTTTTGAACATTGAATGACAACTGATATTAAAAACTTACAAAAATGCAGTGTTAGAGGTAAGTAAAATAATTGTTGACTTGGAGGCTGATGTCCAAACAATTGATTTGAGGGAAAGTATAATAGAAAAATACAAATTGGTCATGAAAAGAAATAATTTTTATTTCAAGAAGAAAAGTTTTAAAAAGGTTTATTTACCTTAAAATTACGAACTTTCATTTGCTGAAGTGATATATAGTTTTTATGAATGAGGTTTGACTTGAAGAGAAATAGGAGGAAGAAGGAAAGTTGTGTAGTGCATTCAGTCGCTAAATAATCATTGTGTTTCCCAGTGTAGATTCTAAAATTTGGAGAATTAACTCTAGGAAAAAATGTCATGATCTCATTTAATATTCTCTCAAAATTAATATAAATATTAAAATTTAGTTTTATCAACCATACAATTTTTTTTTTGAGAATAAAACAGGGTATCCTTGAGGTCAAATTACTACCAAAATGTTTTTTTTTTAATTTTTATTATTATTATTTATTATTATTATTATACTTTAAGTTCTAGGGTACATGTGCATAACGTGCAGGTTGGTTACATATGTATACTTGTGCCATGTTGCTGTGCTGCACCCATCAACTCGTCAGCACCCATCAACTCGTCATTTACATCAGGTATAACTCCCAATGCAATCCCTCCCCCCTCCCCCTTCCCCCCTCCCCATGATAGGCCCCGGTGTGTGATGTCCCCCTTCCCGAGTCCAAGTGATCTCATTGTTCAGTTCCCACCTATGAGTGAGAACATGAGGTATTTGGTTTTCTGTTCTTGTGATAGTTTGCTAAGAACGATGGTTTCCAGCTGCATCCATGTCCCTACAAAGGACACAAACTCATCCTTTTTTATGGCTGCATAGTATTCCATGGTGTATATGTGCCACATTTTCTTAATCCAGTCTGTCACTGATGGACATTTGGGTTGATTCCAAGTCTTTGCTATTGTGAATAGTGCCGCAATAAACATATGTGTGCATGCGTCTTTATAGCAGCATGATTTATAATCCTTTGGGTATATACCCAGTAATGGGATGGCTGGGTCATATGGTACATCTAGTTCTAGATCCTTGAGGAATCGCCATACTGTTTTCCATAATGGTTGAACTAGTTTACAATCCCACCAACAGTGTAAAAGTGTTCCTATTTCTCCACATCCTCTCCAGCACCTGTTGTTTCCTGACTTTTTAATGATTGCCATTCTAACTGGTGTGAGGTGGTATCTCATTGTGGTTTTGATTTGCATTTCTCTGATGGCCAGTGATGATGAGCATTGTTTCATGTGTCTGTTGGCTGTATGCATGTCTTCTTTTGAGAAATGTCTGTTCATATCCTTTGCCCACTTTTTGATGGGGCTGTTTGTTTTTTTCTTGTAAATTTGTTTGAGTTCTTTGTAGGTTCTGGATATTAGCCCTTTGTGAGATGAGTAGATTGCAATACCAAAATGTTTTAACTTGTAGGTTTAAAATATATATTCCCAGGGGATCTTGCAAATCACATGTAGGAAAGAGTTATGATTTATTTAGTACACAGATATTTTAATAAAATATGTTAGTTAAAACATTAACCCTCCCTTTCTCACCTTCTCTCCCTCATTCTTTTTATAAGCCATATAATGTCCTTTTGAATTAGGTATAATCTAGTTTATAGAGAAATCTCAAAGATGGCATACATTTAACCTGTTATTTGTATTTCCAATCTAGCTGTTCTGTATCATATTCTCATTCCTTAAATTATTATCTGGTCAAATTCAATAACTTTTGGGTCACTTTTGCTTATGAAAACTAAAGTCTAATACACAACTTTGTCTCAAACTCAATTTAAATTTCATATAGTCCCACTCCCCCAAAGGCAGTCTTAAGCCATGCCCTTAGTTTAACAGTAATAGTGGTTAGGGAGATAAAAGGGCAAGATTTGAGGACACTCAAACCCTTCCCTTTTGAAGACCAATCTATTTTGATGTTGAAGGTAAGGAGTGGAAGGCAACATACATAGTTAATACAAAGTGTCACTGATCATGGAAACGAGGTGTCTCAGTTCCAGCTCAGCTCAGATGTCTATCTGATGCCATCTGCTGCTGGTGCTGTACACTGATCAGGAATATATGATTACTTCACAGGAGCCATAAACACCAGAAAAATCTTTTGCAGTCTCCAACTAAACTAAAATGGGAGAGTTCTATGGACTTCTTTTTACTTGTATGACTGTAGATATGTCTCTCATCTTCAGTAAGTTTTACACCAGAATCGGCCTTCAGTCTCTAGTTCATGTATATTCCCAAACATTAGGAGAAACTCCCTGTAGATTTCTGAGAATAATCCTACCAAATTCCTTTTTCTTGGAAGTTCTAGAGTGGGTCTTCATATGTAGCATCTCATTAAGCCACAAGCTAGATTTGACACAGGGCAATTCTTTTGATGTTGAATTAGGTATTCCTTCTCTCTTCTTCATGGAGAGAAGAAAAATAGTATCTAGACAGTTCATAGCACCATTACCCTTTTCTATTTTTTAAGGATTGAATTATGAGTAAAAAGTTGATGACTAGGAATTATTTAAATGCCATAAAGATATTGTGGTAGTTCTATTTAACATATTAAGATCTTTGAACACCATTTGTTTCCTATATTGGAACTTAATATCATAACATCATGTTATTACATATAGTTTTCTCTTATACAAATCAACATGTGTCTTCATAACAATATGTAACAATCCACACAAATACCAGAACTTCTTACCAAAGAAGTCAATATAGTAAACATTGAGCAACGGTATCATTTTTTCTTCGGTGTCATCATAGAAAATTTGAGACTTCTTTTAAGAATGCAACTCAAAGAAAAATCTATCGCCTGACATGAATACAAAAATAATGCTGAAAAATGTTTTATGCTACTACTTTATAAACTAAGAAGTTAAGTCACAGTAATATAAAATAGTATGTATGTGAATTATCTATTGTTATATTTATATATGGGAAAGATTTATACCAAAGTTTTGAGTATTTTTAATTTTTTTTCAATTTTTAGTTTTTACTATATTTTTTTTTACAGATGGGGTCTTACTTTATTTCCCAGGCTGGAGTATAGTGGCATGATTCTGGCTCATTGCAGCCTAAAATTCCTGGGCTTAAGCAAACCTCCTACCTCTGCCTCTCAAAGTACCGAACAAGCATGAGCTACCATGACTGGTTCTATTTCAGAGATTTAATGAAATATAATTTAATTAAACTTAGTTTAAAACCATAAATGCTAAATATATGCCAAACAGTATGTTATTACTTAGTAAAGCAAGATAAACACAATATATCTTACAATCTATGAATTCCATCTAGCGAAAGCACTAAAGATGCTAATACTAATCATGCCTCGTATTAATAATTTATATTAAAAATATGAAATTGTGAGATTTGTATCTGCGGAGGTGAGCCATTACCATCATTGTCATTCATTTCAAAGACGGGAATGTCAGAATGTCTTGCTCTGGGCCTAGGAACAAGGAAAAAGGAGAGGATGGGCACTTCGTCCAAAATATCTTATTGTTTCTCTTCTCCACATTCAACACTACCATTTTCTTAAAAATAGAGGTTATAAAAAGTAGAGATTCAGTACTCATAGACTGTTTATATGGACTAGGTGTAATTTGCATTCTAGTTTGAAAATATTAAAGTGTGCAACCCTGTAGTAAATAAGAATTAGTGAAGAAAAGAGGAAGGTAGGTATGTTAAGCAGGTGTGCAGCAGATAAAAATATATAGATTCTAGCCAGAAAAGTGTGGAATATTAGAGATACAGCTAACAAATCTGCCTCCTTCATATTTATCTTTCTGCTTCAGCCTTACCCCAGCAGAAAGTTGTGATATAAGATATAAAAAAAATCAATAAAAGTAATTCTTTATTTCATGAATGTACTATGCAGAATAATGTAAGAATATCCAGTTTCCTTCCACAGATTAAGCAAAAAGTTTGTATCTTCACTTTGTGTGTTTGTTTTTGATCTCGGAGAAAGAGATGTTGGCAGAATGGGGATGGGAGGAAGAAGGAGAGAATACAATTGTGAAGAGAAAGAAGGATCAGGACACTACTACTCCTGTGTTGTTAAGTAAAAACCAAATAATAATTGAAGGAAATAGTAGAAATAATAGTATTACTAGTAAAAATAAGAAAAACAACTCTAATACTGTCTGCATTTGGGAACTTACATATTAGTTGTTTTCAGTAGAAGACCTCAATCTATAAAGCATAAACAACTCTTCAACATTCTATAGTAGATAATAATAGTATATGCACTTTATAATAAATTTAGATGTAGGGAAGTTACTACCTTCTTTAATGTTACATACTTAACACATGGTGGAAATAGGAAAAGGACCAAGGAAGAAAATAAATTCTCTGAACCATTCTTGCTGCGACTTGGTTGTTTATGGATAACAATAACATTGTGCTTTGTTTTATTGGTCAGTTTTCTTTTTCTGGAAATGAAAGTTGAGGGTTGTAATTTATCTCCTTTTATTCTCTCTTAATTTTATTAACTCCACTCCACATTCATTCTCATCACTTCACTGAATCTGATTTCATCAATGTTACCAATGATACACATCTTCCTAAATGTAATGGTCTATTTGCATGCTGGTTTTAATTGATTTATCAGAAGCATTTAATACAGATCTCTTCTCCTTAATATAGTTAATTCAACTGACTTACAGCACTGAGCACACTTGAATTTTCTGTCATATCATGGGAGTTTCTTCTCATCTTTGATGTTACATGTTTCCCTTCTCTCTGACTTTTAAAATTGAAGCAGACCAATGCTGAGTTCTTGAGAATCTTATCCATCCTCACAGCTTAAATATCACCTATAAACTTATGACTCTCAAATTAATATCTCCAACGCAGACTTCTTTAATGAATTCCTGACCCTTACACACAAAACCTATATCCATTGCCATTTGGTTTTCTCGTAGATATATGCAATTTAACATGTTAAAATATGAACTCAGGATTATTTCACGAAAGTCTCATCTACCTGCAGCCTTCACTGTCTTAGCTGAAGGCAGACTTTTTTCTTTTCTTTTTTTTTTTAGTTTCTTCATACAAGAAAAATATTTATTTCATCCTAGAATCTTTTAAAACAAACAAAGAAAAACACCAGTCAATGAAACGAGTAAAATTGCTAATCAAATAATCATAATATCATGTTAACTCTACATTAAAATATATCAAATTTCAAGCACTTCTCTCCACCTTCTGAAACCACTGGTCTGAGCTATCATCTCTCACTTGGATTTCCATGATAGTCACAGAAGTTTTCTCTGCTAATGTTCAAGGACTTAGACCTCCCAAAACAAGCTGCCAAAGTGAGACTTTTAGAAGATATGTCAGAGCTATCTCTCTTCTAAGAACTCTGCATGGCTACTCTTTACATTCAGTATAAAAGCCAAGATACCCATCATGCTGATAAGTAGGGTGACCATATAACTTAAGATTCAATGCAGATTACAGAGTGAAATGATTTATAGGACTAATGCCAGAACAAAAGGCCTAAAAATAAATTGGCATGGACAACTAGGATGTTTCATCACGCTACTGCCAAGGTGCCTTATTATGTGCCCCCATTACCTTTCTGATCACTTTTGCCATCACTATCCTCTTCTGTACTGAATCTTTTCTTATTAAAATGGCTTACTTGTTCTTCCTCAAACCCACCATGCAGCCAGGCACACATCTACATCGCAGAGCCTGCACAACCACTGTTTTCTTTATGCTTAGAATCTTCTCATCCCAGGAATTCACAAGGATTACTACCTCATGTCCTTAAAGTCTTTGCCTAGACTTGGGCTCTTCTATGAGTCCTACCCTAACCATCACATTTCATACTGAAATGTATCCCTCAACATTTCTATGTGGCTGGGAAACTTAAAGTGGATCAATTATAAACCTAACAAAATGCCCAGTGTATAAAAAACAAACACTAGCTACCACCACAAGCAGCAATATTATAACTGGATATTCACTTAATAAATAAATGCATTTTGAAAATAATTAAAGTGGATAGTTATATTTTAAGATTAACTACTATATTTATCAAACTATCAGCAGGTTATTAATGCTCAATTCCAAGAATTCATCTCATTCCAAGAGATGAATTTAGATAAATTTTCTAACCCCTCGGATTTAGGGGTATAAGTCATTTCTACAGTTTGAACAGTAATAGATAAAAGCGTCCTAAACGTTAGAATGATAACAGTCCTACTCTGATATATATCTAGACACATGATTCATAAAACATATATTCTTTTAAAAGTAAACTAAGATGTTTAAAATATTTTCTCAAGCAACCATATTTTCACACTATATTCTTTTAAAATGCACATTGCATTTTCACTTCATAAAACTGAAAGCACGGTGTGAGTTTTATCAATCTGTATTTTTTGAAACTTATCCAAATATACGCATTCAATTTATATCGACCAAATAATATCGACCAAATAATATCGACCACATGAAAGACTTCCCCATTATTTATAATTTAAAATAAATTCATGCTCATAAAAATAATAACATACAAGTGAATAAGGATTTTTCTCTAAGGAAATATGCTAAAACTTAGAATAAACATTTTATAATGTCTCTTCTTTTTAAAATAACAAATGAAATTTATTTTAAAATAGATATTTACAAAATTGGTTGTATATGTAAGGTATGCAGTGTGTATTAGTATGAAATGACAAATCTGTAGTCTTTGAGATTTCAATGAGCAAAAGGGAACATTAACCAA
The DNA here is from genome assembly GCF_043159975.1 of Macaca nemestrina. Lineage (NCBI taxonomy): Eukaryota > Metazoa > Chordata > Mammalia > Primates > Cercopithecidae > Macaca > Macaca nemestrina. The sequence continues at coordinate 75,401,633 of NC_092126.1, forward strand.
TTATGTCTTTTCAAATAAATAGTTTAATGAGCAGATATTTTTACAAAACCTGTAATATCGAAACAATGTAATAGGCATTTATATTACAAATAAAAAATAATGTATTCCCTTAAATTCTACATTTACAACAAAGTTAGTCAACTAGTTAACTTAATATCTTCTATTCAAGTCTCGTATTTCCATGCGATGTTTGTCCTATGTAAAGGGAAGCTCATATTTAGGTGTTTTGTTTCATGATATTTAAGCCTCTTTAATCTACCTGTTTTTTAACGTTCTACATAATTTTATCTGTACCATTCTCAACAACTTCCTTATAAACTCTTACAATTTCTCAAGAAATTAAACCATTGTGTCCTAACAAAGAAAAAATTTGAGAACAAGCATAACACAAGTTGCCCTTTCAGTTTAGCTGAATATTACTCATTATCACAGGTGCACTTAAAGTTTTCAGTAATTATCTAAAATGTAAAAGTAATAAAGAAATGTAGATTTTAATATTTGTATTCTGTTAGATATTTGAGAGTCTTTTTTGTTTAATCCTTCAGTAAGAGGTCTTAGGAACAATTTGGGATATAATATTTTTTTACTGTACACTCCTAGACAAATTGTGTCAGTTTCCAAATAGAAGGGCAAAGATAATGAGTCCTCACCAGGTTTTTGTTAAAAAATAATGAGATATAATATTTAATCATCAGATTTCTGGGAAAAATATTATCATTGTTTACCATCTAGGTCCCACAGAACATTTTTGTTTAATGTAATGCTCATATTTTAAGTCGTTTATAACTAATTTACATATACAGGGAAAAGGCAGCAAAATACACTATTAAATATTAATAAATTTTAAACACAGTAAAAGTGTTTTAGGTAGTAAATTTTTGTGCACAAACACCACGGATGATAAAACAGAATTCTCACACATCCTTTTAATCAAATGGGATTATCCAGGCTCTTATTCCAAACTGTTGTGTGAAGTCCTTTGATTAACTGAGTGAGAATATTGTATTTCTACTTTGTCTCTGGAAATAACTTGTCATTGATTCTTAAATTTGAGAATAATCATTTTGGTCATCACAATCTGAAGACATATAATCAACTTAATTAATATGATACATTTTATTATATCTTGAAAGCCTAGAATGCTGCTATCTTGTTCTTTGCATTTATCTTCTAATTAAGTTAATCTTATAATGTGGAATATCAAATTTATTTAATTTGCCATCATGAGTTAAAAACAAAACCTCTAATTCCCAACTCTGTTCAATGAATCTAAAAGCAGACCACAAAGACGGTGTCTCCAGTATTTTGAATATCTTATTGAAAGATGATGCGATATTTTGGATAACACAATAACAAATGAAAGAATGACAATTTATTCAACAATTGCATCATCCTCCTAAGTGATTCCATCATTCCTTTTTTTTTTCTTGTTACAGTCTTTTTTAGCATAATTGAGAATAACCAATGAACCATCATGAGTCATGATAAGATAATTCTTAGGATGATGAAATAGAAAAGGTTTTCAAAATATACATAAAAATATGATCCTGATCTCATAATTCATTTTAGATTTATGACAATTCAATGGACTCAAAGGGTAATTGTAAAATAGAATACATTATAATCTATTAAAAGCAACAAAATTTCCTTTTTTGTTGCTTGTAAGGACTCTAAGAAAGAGTGAAAGTTATGAAATGTGGATATTTAAAAGAAAACTGCTCCAAAGAAGCAAAAAAATGGTCTAATTAATTATATAACAAGGATTAATCCACTGGGTGTATTACATACGCACAATAAAAGATAGCCTTATTTTCTCTTTTTACTGTGCTACTCTTTGATTTATTGAACCATGCAGAAAGGGTTTGGTGGTATAGAAAAACAGTAGAACAAAAAAGAAATAACATGATATAACATGAAACCTTAAATTAATATAAACATTACATATAAAATTACTCTTTACTGTTTGATATACACAGTACTATTTATATTTATATATACATAGGTAAATATGTATTATTATTCACTATTTTATAGGTATACATATGTGTGTATACATTATATATTTATACACACACATACCACTTCCGTTTTTTTTAGTTTATGCCACAAAGTGACATTCACTCAAATGTCACTTTAATATGTTAAGTTGGTTTTCCTGTAATATCTATTTTACATACTAGTTTTGAAATGCATTAATCTTTGATAATGAAACAATTTATTAAGCTGACTTCATAAGATATAAAATGGATTAATGCAAGAGGAAACCACTGCCTGTACACTAACTAAAATCTGAAAACATAAATGGTAGCTTCAGTGTTTCAGTAGTCATTTTATGTGTTGATATGACTGATCTAAGCTGCCTATGACTTTTATTATGCCTATAAGCTGTCCTCCAAAAAACAATTTCTAATAAAGCGAATTAAGACTCATTCATATTAGCAATGGGAAAAGAAACAAATATCTGTTTTGCCTCCAGGAGTGGAGAAAGAAGTCATTCCACGTTTATTTTCAACTATACAGTGTATTTATGGCTATGCTATTCATGAAAACATTTTGATTTACATTGGCATCGCCATCTCCATTTTCTAACTACAAGTGAACCATTAGAAGACCAAATTGAGGCTGAATCTGGATGGCATGGTGCTAGGTAAAATAAGTCAGGCATAGAAAGACAAGTAGCACATAACCTAACTTATATGTGGAATCTAAATAAATCAAACTCACAGAAGCAGAAAGTATAATGGTGGTTATCAGAGTCGTGAGTGGGTGAGAGTGACAGAAATAGAGAAGCGACAGCAAATCAACCCCAAAGCTAGCAGAAGATGATAATCAAAATCAGAGCTTAACCAAAAATGAAGACACACAAAACATTCAAAAGATTAACAAATCCAGGAGCTGTTTTTTTGAAATCTTAGTGAGGTACATAGACCACTACTTAGACTAATAAAGAAGAAAAAAGAGAAGGTCTAAATAAGCACAATGAGAAGTGACAAAGGAAACGTTACCACTGACCTGACAGAAATGAAAATAAGCATCAGAAACCACTTTGAATGCCTCTATGCCCACAGACTAGGAAACCTAGAAGAAACGGATGAATTTCTGGACATAAACAATCTCCCAAGACTGAACCAGGAAAAAAATGATTCTCTGAGCAGACCAAGCAGGAGCTCCAAAATTGAATCAGTAATAAATAGTCTACCAACCAAATTTTTATGTCAAGGTAATTTGAGTCATGTTTCATGTTTACTTCGTTTCCCTGATTAAGTCATGTACATCATCATATGATTTATAGTCATATGATGGAGGATGAGTAATACATTTTTTTCTGATTCTCAATAGTGCTTTTGGATAAACATTTAAATTAGCCTGTGGTAAAAGTGGACCATAAAGCCTAAAATAAAATCAACAAACATAAATCTAAAATTTGTAGCATTTTTATTTTATTTATTAGAGACAAGGCCTTCCTGTGTCACCCAGGCTGAAATGCAGTGGCAGGATCATGGCTTATTGCAGCCTCAAACTCCTGGGTTCAAGCAATTCTCTTACCTCAGTTTTCCAAGTAGCCAGGATTACAGATGTACACTGCCATGATTGCATAATTTAATTTTTTATTTTTTGTATAGTCAGGGTCTGACTATGTTGCTCAGTCTGGCCTTGAATTCTTCGTCTTAAGCTATTCTTTTGCCTTGGCCTCTAAAGCGCTGGAATTACAGGCATGAGTCCTCATGCCTAGCCTACTAGCCTAAAAAAGGCAAAAAAAAAAAAAAAAAAAAAAAAAAAAAACTACTTGAGGTGGAAATTCCATGAAAATGCCAATTTTAATGTATTCCTTTCACAAGAAATCTAGAATTCCAAAGATTCTCAGTGCAAATATCTATGATACTTAAAACATATCCTAAAATAAATGGCGTACTTTCATTAAGAAATAAGTTAGTCGTGTAAACTTATTTCTAATATGCATATGTCAGGTATGTTAAAAATAACACTGAATAGATTTTTATTTGTTTGAGCATATGTGCATGGAGGGGCATGAATTGGTGAAGTGTTAGAGAAAAGCAATCTCACATTTTAACATTGAATAAATTCCCCAAATTTATTTTAATTTGATCATTTAGAACTCTGTACATATATTCCCTCAGAGTCTTTATTATGTCTAATGATTGCATTCTAGTTAATCCTTAATTTTTTAAAAACTTAATTGTTTGAAAACTCACTATCAATATATTCATGGCAATGTAGAGTATAAGCTTGATTTATTCATTGATTAATAATTCAGCTATTTGGTTAATATATATATTAATTATTATTATTATACTTTAATTTCTAGGGTACATGTGCATAATGTACAGGTTTGTTATATATGTATACTTGTGCCATGTAGCTGTGCTGCACCCATCAACTCGTCAGCACCCATCAACTCGTCATTTACATCAGGTATAACTCCCAATGCAATCCCTCCCCCCTTCCCCCTCCCCATGATAGGCCCCGGTGTGTGATGTCCCCCTTCCCGAGTCCAAGTGATCTCATTGTTCAGTTCCCACCTATGAGTGAGAACATGCGGTGTTTGGTTTTCTGTTCTTGTGATACTTTGCTAAGAATGATGGTTTCCAGCTACATCCATGTCCCTACAAAGGACACAAACTCATCCTTTTTTATGGCTGCATAGTATTCCATGGTGTATATGTGCCACATTTTCTTAATCCAGTCTGTCACTGATGGACATTTGGGTTGATTCCAAGTCTTTGCTATTGTGAATAGTGCCGCAATAAACATACGTGTGCATGTGTCTTTATAGCAGCATGATTTATAATCCTTTGGGTATATACCCAGTAATGGGATGACTGGGTCATATGGTACATCTAGTTCTAGATCCTTGGGGAATCGCCATACTGTTTTCCATAATGGTTGAACTAGTTTACAATCCCACCAACAGTGTAAAAGTGTTCCTATTTCTGCACATCCTCTCCAGCACCTGTTGTTTCCTGACTTTTTAAAGATCACCATTCTAACTGGTGTGAGATGGTATCTCATTGTGGTTTTGATTTGCGTTTCTCTGATGGCCAGTGATGATGAGCATTGTTTCATGTGTCTGTTGGCTGTATGCATGTCTTCTTTTGAGAAATGTCTGTTCATATCCTTTGCCCACATTTTGATGGGGTTGTTTGTTTTTTTCTTGTAAATTTGTTTGAGCTCTTTGTAGGTTCTGGATATTAGCCCTTTGTCAGGTGAGTAGATTGCAAAAATTTTCTCCCATTCTGTAGGTTGCCTGTTCACTCTGATGGTAGTTTCTTTTGCTGTGCAGAAGCTCTTTAGTTTAATGAGATCCCATTTGTCAATTTTGGCTTTTGTTGCCGTTGCTTTTGGTGTTTTAGACATGAAGTCTTTGCCCATGCCTATGTCCTGAATGGTACTACCTAGGTTTTCCTCTAGGGTTTTTATGGTATTAGGTCTAACATTTAAGTCTCTAATCCATTTTGAATTAATTTTCATATAAGGAGTAAGGAAAGGATCCAGTTTCAGCTTTCTACTTATGGCTAGCCAATTTTCCCAGCACCATTTATTAAATAGGGAATCCTTTCCCCATTTCTTGTTTCTCTCAGGTTTGTCAAAGATCAGATGGCTGTAGATGTGTGGTATTATTTCTGAAGACTCTGTTCTGTTCCATTGGTCTATATCTCTGTTTTGGTACCAGAACCATGCTTTTTTGGTTACTGTAGCCTTGTAGTATAGTTTGAAGTCAGGTAGCGTGATGCCTCTAGCTTTGTTCTTTTGACTTAGGATTGTCTTGGAGATGCGGGCTCTTTTTTGGTTCCATATGAACTTTAAAGCAGTTTTTTTCCAATTCTGTGAAGAAACTCATTGGTAGCTTGATGGGGATGGCATTGAATCTATAAATAACCTTGGGCAGTTTGGCTATTTTCACGATATTGATTCTTCCTATCCATGAACATGGTATGTTCTTCCATTTGTTTGTGTTCTCTTTTATTTCACTGAGCAGTGGTTTGTAGTTCTCCTTGAAGAGGTCCTTTTGGTTAATATTTTTGAAATCTATTTATTTCAAGCACTATCTAGACAAATACAGTCACTGTTGTTAAAAATTTGCCATTTAAAAGAAACTTTAAAATATCACATTAAATATTTTGCTTTGTGCTTTGACACAGCCTCAAATGGAGAATTTTTTTTTTTCTAATGTCATATCACAATTTTTTTTTTTTCCAATCTGCTTTCCTTCACTCCCTTTTGCTAAAATATTTGGGAAATACCAAATTCCTTTTATATATTTTACTAAAGCTTAGACCAAGCTTTATCAACTATGAACTGCTTATTTAAAAGGAAATGTGTAAGTATAAATGGATTATAATTTATGCAGTGTTTTCTATGGGATTAAACACCATTGTTTTGGGGAAACCAGCACCACACCACCCGGCAGGTACCACGAGTCCAGCAGATACAAAGGAGTTACAAAGAGTTTAAATGGTGGGTCCAGGGGATCGGAGCCTCAGAGGCTTGCTCATGGCCCAGAGCTCTTCCACTCCACCTAATTTATTGGTTTACAAGTTCTTTGTTCTTAGGGCAGATGGGAGGGGTAATAAGGGATGAGGAAAAGGATTAATCAGTGAAGGAGAACTCATGAGTCATTCAATAAGAGGTGTAGCAGTGGCGGTTTCTGGGAATTTCCTTGAGCAAAGGCTGTGTCTAAACTACTTAAGATCTTTAACTTAAAGGGACTGAAATGGGTGGGAGTGGGTTTCAGGAGGAGCCAAGATGTGTGATTATACTCCACTGCTTCAAGGCTGTGTTATCTCCCTGAACAATTTGTGGAATGTAGCAGAGCTGTTATGCTCTCTGGGCATAAAGACATGAAGGCAATAAGGAAACTTTTCTACTCAGAGGCCACCCATGGCTCCCCATGGGTGTTTCACAGAGGGGAGACCAACTCATCTGGCATCTCAGAAACTCTCTTTCCCAAAACCATTCTAAGTGTTACTCATTTACTGAATCCTCAATCATAACGTTATGAACTAGATAAATTTTCTTGTTGAGGTGCAACAACCAAGGCACAGAGATTTTCTAACCTGAAATCACAGAATTACTATAAGTTAATCACAAAATTACAATAAGTTAATATATTCAGAATCCTAGAGAGATTTTTGGAATGTCTTGTGAATCTACAGACCCCTTTCTTAACCACTATAACTATATGTTACTAATTTGCATGCACACATTGTAGAAAAACATAAACCCACCCACATACACAGTAAGAGAGAAAAAAATAGAGTGAAAGAGAAATTAAAAAATATATATCCTTGCTTTCACGTATTTGATTATTGTGACATTTCCCATGTAAGTGAACCCCATGTTCTATAGAAGCGGATGCTATGTCAGAGTTTCAGCTGTAAGACTTTATTAGTGATCAGCACTTATGAGTGGGGGACAAGGCTGAACAGAGAAAGAACATTGACTGTGGTATAGTTCTGACAATGGCCTTGCAAAAAGTGTCCTGTATTATTTTCTCATATCATTGCAAAAGTCCATCTAATTAATTTATTGGTTTGTTTCTGGTACCAACTGTCACAGTTTGGATTCTGAAGAAAGAGATTCTGAGATAGTTTGGAGTGTATATTAATTTGCTAGAGCTGCCACAAGAAAATACTACAACATAGGTAGCTGCAAAAGCAGGCCTTTCTTTTCTCACAGTTTGGTAAGCTAGAAGTCCAAAATCAAGGTGCCTGCAGGGTTGGTTTCACTAAGGCCCTCTCTATTTGACTTGTAATATGGCTGTCTTCACGTGGTCTTCCCTCAGTTTTATGTGTATTCTAATCTCCTCTCTTTAAAAACACCCCAGAAATATTGTATTAGGGTTCATCATAATGACTTCATTTATCTTTAATTACCTCTTTAAAGACTCTCCCTGAAACGTTACATTTGAGGTATGGGGAGTGGGGTTTGAACTTTAAAATATGAACCTTGATGGGAAAACAAAATTAAGCCCCTAATAGAGTACAAGGCATTTATTAGAAATAAACACCTTTGCAAAGAAAAGAGCAGCAGTATTGGGCATAGTGAAAAGTGGAACTTTGTTTTAGATCCAACAAAGCCTCTGCCCAGTCAGTTACGTGCTAGCTTGGGAAGTGTGTGACTTTAGAAGAGGAACATCATTGCAGCCCAGGCTGACTCTAGAAAGGCTAAGAGCTGGTGGGTCTCTGCTAAACACACTCCTTGTATTTATGTATAATTTTTAAAACATTGGTTCTCAGTGTCACATGTCTGTGTCTGCTACACTCCACTTTGTGGATGAAAATATATTCAAGAAAATAAATATGCTTTCGGTGCTTCATATGTTAAAAATACCACACTTAGCCTTATAGAGAAATAAAATCATAATTTTACAATTATACTTAACTTACATTTTTCCCCAAATCTCTAAAGAGTTCAGATATGCACAAATAGCAGTACAAGGTAAAATGTATTAAGTGGCACAAGAGCAATATAAAATTTTTAAAGACTTGAGTAAATGAAAATAATAATTTTGTTCCAATTTAGAAACTCTTTCTCAGAAACGAGATATGATCTAGTCTTCTGTAGCTATGACTATTTTGTATTATTTATTTTAACAAAGGTTAAAATAATTCAAATATAGAAAAGTACAAAAATGGTGTGATACATATTCATGTACACACTGACCCAGATTCAGCCATTTTAACACATTGGCATATTTGCTTCTAATTTCTCCCACCTCTCTCTCTCTCTCTCTCTCTCTGTCTGTGTGTGTGTGTTTGTGTGTGTGTGTGTTTGTGTGTGTGTGTGTGAGAGAGAGAGAGAGGAAGAGAGACTTTCATTCTTGCCTCGTTATTTAAAGTTTAACATGAGTCTCTACCATTTCAAGAATATCTCAATACATTTCTCTAACTTACCTACCTCAGTGTTACACTTTATTCCTAACAGAAATTTGTGCTACAATGTATGCTCCATGATGAAAATAATATAATATGATAAAGAGAATATTAGATTATGAAAATATAGGGCAAAAGAGTAAGTTGAAAACTACTGGCTGGGTTCAGTGGTGCATGTCTGTAATCCGAGCACTTGGAAGTCGAGGCAGGTTAATCGCATGAGCTCAGGAGCTTGAGACCAGCCTGGGGGCATTGGTGAAACCCTGTCTCTACAAAAAAAAAAAAAAAAAAAAAAAAAAAAAAACAGGCATGGTGACATGCACCTGTTTCCCTGCTGCTCTGGAGGCTGAGGTGCAAGGATTTCCTAAGCCCCAGAAGTCAAGGTTGTAGTAGGCTTGGATCACACCACTTCACTCCAGTCTGGACAACAAAGTGAGATACTCTCTCAAAAAAAGGAAAAAAAGAAGAAAGTGAAAAAGAAGGGAGCGAGGGAGGCAGGGAGGGAGGAAGGAAAGAAGGAAGGAAGGAAGGAAGGAAGGAAGGAAGGAAGGAAGGAAGGAAGGAAGGAAGGAAGGAAGGAAGGAAGGAAGGAAGGAAGGAAGGAAGGAAGGAAAGAAACTACCCATGCATTGAGAAATTTCTGGGCAAAAATCTGAGAAAGAAGAAAAGCCTAGAAAAATGAAATCAGATAGCAACTTCTTTGTTCTCCTTAGAATATTCCTTTAGTATAAATACTAAGTAGAATTTACAACACAATAACTGATCTGGCAGAAGAAAAATCAGAGTTGAGTTCAACACAAGATGGAGGTGACCTGGTAAAAATCCAAGGTTTTGAGAAGGAATCTCAACATCTAAATCTCAGTGGTATGATTGAAATGAAAATGAATAAAAGTCTCACAGGAATAAAGCCCAGATTTGAATGCTCTCAGATTGACTAAAGGTGGTCTGAGATTGCTAGTATCACCAGAATAGCTGCCTGTCATGAGAGAAAAATCTACTCATTGGAGGAAGATGTAAACTAGAGCCTCAAATATTTTATCCAACCTTTTTTCTAAACAAAGTCCTGCATAGTCACAAAATAAATAGACATATAAGACAACATGTCAAAATGATAAAAAATACATTGGTGAAAAGCAACTCAATTGACTACCCATAAATCCATATTTTTGGTATATGAAATATAGATTTTGAAAAAATTATGATAAATATCGAGAAACTAACAAATAAAAAACAAAATTTTGTAAAAATTTATTATAAAAATGCAGATATCAGTGCAAAACAATTAAAAATAAAACCTCAAGTGATTCCTTGAAACATATTAATCACATGTTTAAAATTAATAAGAGGAAATAAAAATTCATAAGGTGGAGAAGCAAATTTGAGACTAAAGGTATAGCACAAATGCCATTAGAATACTAGAAATAAAAGAGAGAAGGAATAGAGCCCAGGCAGTATTTTTCTATGTATTGCACAATAAATATAACATGCATATCTATCTATCCACACACACACACACACACACACACACACACACGCGCGCCCCGTGTGTGTGTGTGTGTATATATATATGTGTATATATACACACAGACACACACAGGTATATATACCTGTATACATATATATATACACATATATACACCTGTATGTTATATCATGACGTAGATATTATAGCAGATGATTTATTTTTACTTTCTTGATACATTATTTGATATAATAAAGTGAAAAATCCCATAAAAATAATATGATAGATAAAAGAAACAGTGAAAAGAAAATAAGTTAAATATATAGTTACATCAATGACAGTTCAGAGAATACCAGAATAACTTATATCAACAGGGCCACCTGAAAAGTACAACTATAAAACTGTAGAAAATGTAAGAAGTAATGTTTTCAGGAATTGAAAGTATCAAGCCATAAGATAATGCCGGTCTTACTGACTGCTCCCAGTTTGTCCTTTAGCTATTCACTGTACCAACCCCAGCTCATGTTTTTTAGGAGGGAGGTTTGAATATGCACATCTTGCAAAATACTGTAGGTAAATTAACTTTGAAGATCTTGGATGTATAACGTGCACAGTGGTGGTAAAATTATTTGCTAATTTATATTTGTTTAATCCTAAAATTTTGTTTGAAAAATCCTAATTTGTTGAACCATGAGACAATCTTTCTTCTGATGAAAGTTAATGTGGTACCTCTTTTTTAGTTAGTACCTTGTCAAGAATGCTAATATTTTTGTTTGATTTTAGGCTTTTCAATGAACAGCTGAAATTATGTTTTAATATAAATACAGGTTTTAGACCATGTTTTCAGCAGTATAGTGAGGCCAAGTTTTGTCAAAACAGTTAACATTGAACTGTATATAAGGATAAAAATTTAGCTTTCTAGTTTATGAAAATGACTAAGAGTTAAAATATTTTAAAGAAGAAATGGATTACATCTTTAAAAATTATTAAGAAATTATTCATGTAGTATAGTTTAAGAAACAAAATAACAAACAAAAAATGGGCAAAATCTGGCAGCATAGTATGGTGTTTTATGTTTATATGAAATCAAATGTATGTAAGGTGAAATTGAATGTAATGAATGGACACAGCTACCCAAAATAACGGAAGCCCAGGAGTTTCCATTAAGGATGTATTCAGAAGTATTTGAAATGAAAAGTACGTATTTATAGAGACATATAGCCATTTACATTTGTTAGAATTCTATGTCAGTGGGTGGTAGGAATCAACTCAGAATTTTGCATTCAAGCATAAGAAACTTAGGGACTAAATACTTTCTCTTGATCCATGAAGAGTAGATTTCTCTCAAATTTACCTTCTAAAATAGAAATAATGCTTAGAAAAACAAGGAATAAAGAACAATTGGGTTTAACTCCTTACTCATTATAAATATAAATAATTCCAATAGCACTTGAAAAGTGGCTAAAATATTTTCCTTCTATGTCCAATTCTTTTAGTTTAGCTTAGCTTTGTTGTTTGGAAAATTATTAATTAGTTTCCAACACACACCTCAAGGAATTTCCAGGTTCCACAGAATCAGTTACAATACCTTTTCCTTTTAAAAAGGAAAGAAACAAAGGAAAACATATTTTCCTGATATCTATTCCCACAAAATAATCCAAACAATTTATATCTTGATGTAGGAGATGTGACTATAATAAAGAGCAATTTTCATACCACTATGGACAATAACCCCATTACAGTCAAAGGGATGTTTTACAATGGCATTACTGTTAACATTTCAAAAGAGATTAAAGAACATTGATAAATAATAGCTGCTCCTTTGAATATACCAACCACCTTCCATCTGAGAGTTATCAACTAGCAAACTACTGTTTATATAGTAAAGATTAAACACGATATTCTCTGGGCTCATTGACATGCATATCTCAGTGTGATATAAACCCTCAAAAAGATTTTTCTGTACAAATGAATAGGCAGTTTTTCTTAGTAGTTTTAGATTACATGAAAGCAGAATAACACAATGGTGCTTACAGCAGGACTCAACAAAGTAATAGTCCCTGCTCAGGTTAGGACAGAGATAGATGATCATCAACTCTAAGTAAAATACCCTATTTTTCTCATGGATGTACTGCATGTATTTACAATTAAAATTGTAATAATAGAACCACTGAAATTTTACAAAAGTAAGAATATATGTATGGCTTACGCAAATTATAAGCACTATCATTATTGAAGAATTAAAACATACTAAGTGCAGTCTAAGTTTCATGTGTGTTTTACTTTTTGTTAATGATTCCAGTGGTATGAATGAATATATATATATACACACACACACACACACACACACACACATATATATATGCTTTGAAAATTTCAAATACAAAATGGTTTGTTAAGATCTTATCACTTGACCACATGAATATACATAAAAATAGGTTCATTTACAATATTCATATGTTAAATTACACATCTTATTCGGTTGGAAATAGTTTTTCCTTAGGGAATCATTCCACATAGTAGTCTTAATTTTTCCAGACTAAACTCAGAAGTCCAAGACATTTACTAAGCATGAGAATAAACAATATGATGATGTTGTTTGACTTATTTCAAATTTACCTAGATTTTGAATGAATTTTATGTATTTTATCTTTAGCAATATTTACATCATGTGTTACACTTCTCCATCAACTAATCAATAAATAATTTCACTGGCTAATATTTTGTTATCTTAAAATACTCTGCAGAAATATGCTTCACCAAGAAAATTGTCAGGAGGACTTCATTCAGTTCCCTCATTTTGAAAACGCAATATTTTTGTTAACAACAGTGGCAAAGAATGTATAAATGTAAAATGTCAAGTAAAACCAGAGTAATGACTGCAATATCTAATTGTCTCCAATGTTACATTTTCCAATTTTTTTAAGTATTTACTTGTTAAAGACACTTTCGCTGAATGACTGTTATGTGTAAGAAAAACTGTTAAGGGTAGAGGATATCCTAGTACATCTTGTGGGCTTGGCACCTTGTGATTTATAAATGAAAGTAAATTTTGAGTTAAATGTAGTGCATACATTCCTCTAGTTTAACCTGTTAAGTAAGAGTTAACACTGACATATCTGCATACACTTTTGAATATGTATTTTTGAATCACTAATATAAATATGTATGTGACCAGATTGAACTCTTAATCGGTGCAATATTTTGACTTAGATGAATGCAGAAATGTATGCATTTCATTCATAACTATTCCCAGTGCGTTAACTCAAATTAGAACTATGTAATTATGTTAATAAAATTTGTACATATGTAATGTTAAAATATAATGAAAATAATAATAATCATAAGAAAATTATAAAAAATTCTTCGTAACTGCACTACTTCAAGAAGAATCATAAGAAAAATTAGAAAACATCTTGAAACAAATGAAAACCAAAACACTGCATACCCAAATATATGGGATGCAGCATAAACAATACTACACAGGGAGGTATATAATAATAAATGCCTACATGAAAAAAAAAATAAAGATCTGAAGTCAACAACCTACACTTACACTATAGGAAACAGAAAAAGAAGAATTAGTCCATTTTCCTACTGCTATAAAAAAGAATACCTGAGACTGGGTAATTTATAAAGAAAAAGAAGTTTAATGGACTCACAGTCCCACATGGCTGGGGAGTCTTCGCAATCATGGTGGAAAGCAGAAGAGGAGCATGTTTTACATGGTGGCAGGTAAGACAGTGTGTGCAGGGGAACTATCTTTTATAAAATCATCAGATCTCCTGAGACTAATTCACAATCACAAGAACAGCACAGGAAAAACTCACCCCATGATTCAATTACCAACAGCTGGGTCCCTCTCATAACACATGGGGATTATGGGAGCTACAATTCAATATATTTGGGTGAGGACACAACCAAACCATATCATTCCCCTCCTGACCCCCCTCAAAATCTCATGTCCTCATATTTTGAAACCAATTATGCCGTTCCGCCAGTCTTCTAAAGCCTTAACTTATTTCAGCATTAACTCAAAAGTCCACAGTCCAAAGTCTCACCTGAGACAAGGCAAGTACCTTCCACGTAGAAGCCTGTAAAATCAAAAGCAAGTTAGTTATTTCCTAGATACAGTGGGGGTACAGGCATTAGGTAAATAGACCAATTCCAAACTGGAAAAATTGGCCAGAACAAAGAGGTTACAGGACCCATGGAAGTCAGAAATTCAATGAGGCAGTCAAGTATTAAAGCTCTAAAATGATCTCCTTTGACTCCGTGTCTCACTTCTAGGTCATGTCAATGCAAGAGTTGGGCTCCTATGGCCTTGGGCAGGTCTACTTCTTTGGCATTGCAGGGTACAGCCCCTTTCCCAAATGCTTTCATGGGCTGGCAATGAGTCTGTGGCTTTTCCAGGCACATAGTGTAAGTTGTCGGTGATCCATCATTTTGGTGTCTGGAGGACACTGGCTCTCTTCTCACAGCTCTACTAGGCAGCACCCAAGTTAGGACTCTGTGTAGGGGTTCAAACCCCACATTTCCCTTCTACACTTCTCTAGCAGAGGTTCTCCATGAGGGACCCACCCCTGCAGCAAACTTCTGCCTGGACATCTAGGTGTTTTCGTAAATCCTCTGTAATCTAGGCTGAGGTTCGCAAATCTCAATTATTGACTTCTGTGAACTCACAGACTCAATACCACATGGAAGCTGCTAAGGCGTGGGGCTTGCACCCTCTGAAGCCATAGTGCAAGCTATACTTTGGGCCCTTTTAGCCATATCTGGAACAGCTCAGATACAGGGCACCAAGTCCCTAGGCTGCACACAGAAGGGGAGCCATGGTCCGACCTAAGAAGACTTATTTCTCCTAGGCATCAGGCCTATGACTGGAAGGGTTGCTGTTAAAGTGTCTGACATACTCTGAAGACAATTTCCTCATTATCTTGGCAATTAACATTTGGCTCTTTGTTACTGATGCATTTCTGCAGCTTGCTTGAATTTCTCCCAAGAAAATGGTTTTTTTTCTTTTCTACTGCATCATCAGGCTACAAATTTTTCAAACTTGTATGCTGTACTTGGTCTTGAGCACTTTGTCAATCAGAAATTTTTTCCACCAGATACCAAAAATCATCTCTCTCAAGTTCAAAGTCCCACAAATCTCTAGTACAGGGGGAAATGGTATGAGTCTCTATATAACATGAGTGACCTTTATTTCAGCTTCCAATAAGTTCCTCATCTCCATCTGAGACCACTCAGCCTGGACATCATTGTCTATATTGCTGTGAGAAATTTGGTCAAAATCATTCAAAAAACCTCTAGGAAGTTCCAAACTTTCATATATCTTCCTGTTTTCTGAGCCTTCCAAGTATCTAGGAAGTTCCAAAGTTTTTCACACTTTTCTGTCTTCTTTGGGGCCCTCCAAATTGTTCCAACCTCTGCCTGTTACCCAGTTCCAAAGTCACTTCCATATTTTCTAGTATCTTCAGAGCACTGTTCTATTCTACTTGATGCCAATTCTCATATTAGTCCATTTTCATACTGTTTTAAAAAAACACCTGACTAGGTAATTTATAAAGAAAAAGATATTTAATGAACTCACAGTTCCACATGGCTAGAGAGGCCTCACACTCATGGTGGAAGGTGAAGGAGCAAAGGCAAAACTTACACGGCAGCAGGCAAGAGTGCATGTTCAGGGGAACTGCCCTTTATAAAACCATATCTCTCGAGATTTATTTGCTATCACAAGAACAGCAAGGGGAAAACCTGTCCCCATGATTCAGTTATCTCCCACAGGTCCCTCCTACAACATGTGAGGAATATGGGAGCTACAATTGAAGATGAGATTGGTGGTTCTGGGTAAACACAGCCAAATCATATCAAAGAGCAAACTAAGCCCAAATTTAGTTGAAGAATATAAATATAATAATTAGAGTTGAAATAAATTTTAAAAATAGACAATAGAAAAAATGTTGACACTAAGAGTTTTTTTTTAAATTAATGAAAATGGCGAATATTAAGTTAACAAGAGGAGAGAAAAATAAAGACAACAAATAAAAAGGGATCCAACTACTAAGAGCAACCATATGCCAACAAATTGGACAACGTAGGAGACAGTGATAAATTCCTAGAAACATGCAAACAACAAAGACTGAATAATGAAGAATTAGAAAATCTGAAGAAACCAATAACTCTTAAGTAGATGAAATCAGTAAGCCAAACATCCCAACAAAGGACGCAGGACCAGATGTTGTCATGGCTGAATTCTACCACATTTTAAGAAGAATCAAAAACAATCATTCTCAAACTTTTTCAATATCAAAAAGGAGAACGTACTTCCAAACTTATTTTATAATGTTCATATAATACTGGTAGTAAAGCCAATGACATTACATGAAAGAAAACTATAGGTCAGCATTTCAGATAAACACGAACTCAAAAATCCTGATCAAACTATTAGCCAACCAAATTCAATACACATGAAAAGGAACTTGCACCATGACCAAGTGGGATTTATCCCTAGGATGCAAGGATTGTTCAACATACAAAAGTCAATCAATGTGTTATACCACATTAACAGAATGAAGGATAAAAATCACATGATCCTTTCAAAAGAGGCAGAAAATGTATTTAACAAAAGTTAATAGTCTTTCATAATAGAAATATGAGGCAAACTAGAAATATAAGGAATATACTTCAACATAATAAAAGTCACATATGAGAAACCCACAAATAATATTACTTAGAATAGTAAAAAACAAAGTTTTTCCCTAAGATCAAGAATAAAACTAGGATGCTCACTCTCACCACTCTATTCAACATAGTTCTTGAAGTCCTAGCCAGAGAAATTAGATATGAAAAAAAATTAAAGGCATCTAAATCAAAAAAGGAAAAAAATTATCTCTGTTTGCAGATAACATAGCTTTGTATGGAAAAAGCCCTAAAGATGCTGCCAATAAACTGTTGGAACTAATAAACAAGTAGAATGAAGTTGCACTATAAAAAATAAAATACAGAAATCAGTTTCATTTTAATACACTAACACTGAACTATCCAAAAACAGAATTAAGAAAAAAATCACATTTATAATAGCATGAAAAAGAATAAAATACTTAGAAATAAACTCGACAAAGAAAGTGAAAGACTTGTACTCTGAAAGCTACAAAACACTGTTGAATAAAAAGCAAAAAACACACATGAATAAAAGACATCCTGGCAAAATGGATTGTATTACTTAATATTGCTAAAATGTTAAAATGTGGTCTACAGAGTCCGTGCTATCTCTATCAAAATAAAATTATATATATATAAAAAATTCTAAAGTTCAAATGGGAACAAAAACAAAACTCCAAAATAGCACAAGCAATATTAAGACAGAAGAACAAAGCTGGAGATTCATTCTTTCTGATTCATTCTTTCTGATTTCAAAATAGAACACAAAACTGTAGTACATAAAACAATATGGTACTGGCATAAAGATAGACTAATAAGACAGAATAGAGAGCCTACAAATAAACCTACTTATATAAGGTCAATTAATTTTTGACAAGGGTACCAATAATACACCATGGGGAAAGAATAATCTCTTCAACAAGTCCAGTTGGGAAAACTGGCTACCACCTGCAAAAGAATAAAATTGGACCATATCTCATACCATTTACAAAAATCAACTCAATTTATTAAATACTTAAGATTTTTGAAACTGTCAAACTTCTAGAAGAATACTTAAAGGAAAAACTTCATGATGTATCTTGGCAATCAAAATCCCTGGCAACATAAGCAGAAACAGACAAGGAAGACTACATCAAACTGAAAGTCTTCCATGAAGCAAAGAAGAAAATCAACAGAGTAAAAAGGTAAGCTACTGAACTAGAAAAATATATTTACATACCATATACCTGAAAAGAGGTTAACATCCAAAATATATAAGAAACACCTATGATTCAAAAGCAGAAAAAAAATAAAAATAGATGAAGGACTTGAGTAGACATTTCTCAGAAAAAGACATACAAATAACCAACAGGTATGTAAAATAATGTTCAATATCACTGATAATCAGGGAAACACAATCAAAACCACAATGAAATATTACCTCACACTTGTTAAGATGGCTATGACAAAAAGAAATGAAAGCAATCAAGTTTTGGCAAGGACTTGCAGAAATTTGAGGCATTTTACGTTGTTGATGAGAATGTAAAATGATGTGGCTGCTATGAGAAACAGTTTCTCAAAAGATTAAAATAGGACTATTTATATGACAGAGCAATCTCAATTATGAGATTTATCTAAAAAAAAATTGAAATCAGAATTTCTTATTAATATCTGTACTTCCATGATCATGCAGCACTATTCACAGTAGCCAAGATATAGAAAAAACCTAACTGTCCATTGACAGATAAATGGATAAAGAAAATTGTATATATACAATAATATTCAGAACTAAAAAAAGAAGAAAATCCTACCACAGGGATGAACTTTGATTTCATTATGCTAAGTGAAATAAGCCAATCACTGCAAGACAAATAGGCATTATTCCACGTATATAATGGATCTAAAATAGTCCAATGCATAGAAACAATTAGTCACCAGGAGCTAAGGGGATAGAGAAATAAGGAGTTGTGGTTCAATCTTTGCTGTACAGTATTTTTCTTACAGCTAACAAGTCTGTGCTGTGTGCTTAAACCTTTGTTCAGACAGTATATCTAACGTTCGGTAATCTTATCAAAATTTTTAAAAAAATAATTTCAGTGAAAAATAATAGAATCTTAAGAAAGAATGTATTAATTGTATGTTTAGTGGTTACAATCATTAAACTCAACTTATGAGACTACCTGAGACTCATATATATTGAGAATTTTCATTTATTTATTTTGAAAAGTTTGTAGACTTTTTCTGAAACTGTTCTGCTTCAAAAAACAATGCATGATGCTGGGCATAACATAATTAAATAAGTAACTCTCTAAATACCTATGATTGTAGTGCACAAATATGTGAGGATTTGTGAACTAATTAAGAGAATAATAGCTAAATCATAAAGAAATGATAATACATAAAATATTTTTTTAAAAACACTTCATGTAGTGGTAAAAATTAATAGTTACAGCTGTGCTTAAGTTAAAATTCTATAGTAATTGAGAATCTATGCCATAAGTAGTGGGAAGAAAATTTTTTTTTAAGTGATACAATTCATATTATAGGATAGATATTCTAAGTAATCAAATATAACGCTTGTACAAATTCGTTTTGAGTCCTAGTTAACATATCTTTGCAGATGGCCAAATAGAAAGAGCTCTGGTCTGCAGCTCCCGCCAAGATTAACACAGAAGGTAGATGATTTCTGCATTTCCAACTGAGGTACCCAGCTCATCTTATTGGGACTGGTTAGACAGTGAGGGCACCTCATAGGGCAAGCCAAAGCAAGGTATGGCATCGCCTCACCCAGGAAGTGCAGGGGATCGAGGAACTCCCTCCCCTAGCCAAGAGAAGCCATGAGGGACTGTATTGTGAGGCATGGTGTATTCCAGCCCAGATACTATACTTTTCCCATGGTCTTCACAACCTGCAGACCTGGAGATTCCCTCAGGCACCTACACCACCAGGGTCCTGGGTTTCAAGCACAAAACTGGGTAGTTGTTAAGGCAGACACCGAGCTAGCTGCAGATTTTGTTTGTTTGTTTGTTAGTTTGTTTGTTTCATACCCCAGTGATGCCTGGACTGCCAACAAGACAGAACCATTCACTCCCCTGAAAAGGAGAGCCAGGGAGCCAAGTGGTCTAGCTTAGTGGATCCCAACCCCACATAACCCAGCAAGCTAAGATCTACTGGCTTGAAATTCTCACTGTCAGCACAGCTGTCTGAAGTAGACCCAGGATGCTTGAGCTAGACAGGGAGAGGGGTGACCACCATTACTAAGGCTTGAGCAGGCAATTTTCCCGTCACACTGTAAACAATGCCACTGGGAAGTCTGAACCATGGGGAGCCCACTGCAGCTCTGCAAAGCCACTGTAGCCAGACTGCCTTTCTAGATTCCTCCTCTTGGAAAGGCATCTGTGAAAGAAAAATAGCAGCCCTAGTCATTAGCTTATAGATAAAACTTCCATCTCCTGGGGAAAGAGCTCCTGGGGGAAGGGGCGACCATGGGTGCCGCTTCAGCAGACTTAAACGTTCCTGCCTGCCAGCTCTGAAGAAAGCAGTGGATCTCCCAGAACAGTGCTTGACCTCTACTAAAGGACAGAATTCCTCCTCAGGTAGGTCCTTGACCCTCGTGCCTCCAGACTGAAAGACAACCCCCAGGAGGGGTCGACAAATACCTCATACAGGAGAGCTCTGGCTGGCATCTGGCAGGTGCCCCTCTGGGACGAAGCTTCCAGACGGAAGAACAGGGAACAATCTTTTCTGTTCTGCAGTCTCCACTGGTGATATCTAGGCAAACAGGGTCTGGAGTGGACCTCCAGCAAATCCAGCAGACCTGCAACAGAGGGACCTGGCTTTTAGAAGGAAAACTAACAAACAGAAAGCAATATCATCAACATCAATGAAAAGGACGTTCACACAAAAATCCTGAGGTCAGCAACATCAAAGACCAAAGGTAGATAAATCTATGAATGAAGAAAAACTAGCACAAAAAGGCTGAAAATTCCAAAAACCAGAATGCCTCTTCTCCAAAGGATCACAACTCTTCACCAGCAAGGGGACAACACTGGATGGAGAATGAGTCTGACGAATTGACAGAAGTAGGCTTCAGAAGGTGAGTAATAACAAACTACTCTGAGCTAAAGGAGCATGTACTAACCCAATGCGAGGAAACTAAGAATATTTAAAAAAGGTTAGAGCAATTGCTAACTAAAACAACCAGTTTAGAAAGGAACATAAATGACCTGAAAGAGCTGAAAAACACAACAGAAGAATTTCGTGAAGCATACACAAGTATCAACAGTCAAATCTATCAAGCAGAAGAAAGAATATTAGAGATTAAAGATCAACTTAATGAAATAAAGCATGAAGACAAGATTAGAGAAAAATAATGAAAAGGAAAGAAAAAAGCCTCCAAGAAATATGGAACTATGTGAAAAGACCAAACTTATGTTTGATTGGCATACCTGAAAGTGACAGGGAGAATGAAATCAAGTTGGAAAACACCCTTCAAGATATTATCCAGGAGAACTTCCCCAAATTAGCAAGACAGGACAACATTCAAATTCAGGAAATGCAAAGAACACCACAAAGATAGTTGGAAGTTCTAAAGTGCGTACTTCAATCCGAAAGAAATGAATATTAATGAGGAATAAGTAATCACATAAAGGTTAAAAAAATCAGTGATAGAAAGTATACATAAAAACACAGAATATTATAATACTGTAACTGTGGAGTATAAACTACTTTTATCCTAATTATAAAGACTAAACAATGACCTAGTCAAAAAACAGTAACTACAATAAATTTTCAAGACATAGTATATAAGATATAAATAGAAACAATAAAAAGTTAAAAAGTTGGAGGAAACAGTTAAGGAGACTCTTCATAAGTTTTATTTTTGATGCTTGTTTGTTTATGCAAACAGTGAAAAGTTTTTATCTCGTTAAAATAATGGGTTACAAGATAGTATTTGTAAGCCTCATGGTAACCTCAACCCAAAAAACATACAATGGATAGGTAACACATAAAAAGCAAGAAAATAAATCATCTCACCAAGAAAATCATTTCCACTAGAGAAGATAGGAATGAAAAAAAAAAAAAGAAAGAGACTACAAAACAACCAGAAAATAAAATGGCAGGAGTAAGTTCTTACTTATCAATAATAACATTAAATGTAAACGAACTGAACTCTCCAATCAAAAGACATAGACTGGCTAAATGGATGAAAAAACAAGATCCATTGATCTGTGATCTACAAGAAACACACTTCACCTCTAAAAACACACATTCACTAAAATTAAAGAAATTTTAAAAGATATTCCATGACAATGGAAATCAAAAAAGCACAGAAAACACAGATTTCAAGACAAAAACTGTAAGAAGAGACAATGAGGGTCACTATATAATGATAAAGGGGTCAATTCAGGAAGAAGATATTATCATTTTAAATATATATGCACCAAACATGGGAGCACACATATACAGAAAGTAAATATTATTAGTGCTAAAGAGAGAAATAGGCCCAAATACAGTAATAGCTAAAGGCTTTAAAACCCCATTTTCAGAATTAGGCACATCTTCCAAACAGAAAATAAACAAAAGAACATCAGATCTAATCTGCACTATAGACCAAATGATCTAATAAATATTTACAGAAAAGTTTATCCAAGAGATACAAATACACATTCTTTTTTTCAGTGCATGTATCATTCTCAAGGATAGACCATGTGTTAGGTTACCAAACAAGTATTAAACTATTCCACAAAACTGAAATAATATTCAGCATCATCCTTGACCACAATGAAATAAAACTAAAAGTTAGTAACAACAGATATTGGGAAAATTATAAAAATGCAAGGAAATTAAACAATATGCTTTTAAATTAGGAGTAGGTCAATAAAGACATAAGTAAGATGATTAAAAATTTATTGAAATAAATGCTAATGGAAAAACAACATATCAAATCCTATAGGAGACAACAAAAGCAGTATTCAGAGGGAAGTTTATAGTTTTGAGTACCTACATCAAAAAACAGGAAAAACTTCAAATAAACAACCTAACAACTCATCTTTAGAAATAGAAAACCAAGAGCAAAATAACTCCAACTTAGTAGGAAAAAAATGATAAAGATTAGAGCAGAAACAAATGAAACTGAAATAAAAAAATCAGTAAAATCAAAATATGTTTTTTGAAAATTTAAACAAAATTGACAAAACTTAAGCCAGATTAAAACAAAGATTGACTATCTAAATAAATAAAACCAGAAATGAAAAGGGACACATTTCAATTGATAGTGCAGAAATTCAAAGGATCATTAGTGGCTACTAAGAGCAACTATATGTCAAGAAATTGAAAACTCTAGAAGAAATAAACTAATTGTTAGATACACATCACCTACCAAGATTGAACCAGGAAAACATTAAAAACCTGAA
Organism: Macaca nemestrina; assembly: GCF_043159975.1. Classification (NCBI taxonomy): domain Eukaryota; kingdom Metazoa; phylum Chordata; class Mammalia; order Primates; family Cercopithecidae; genus Macaca; species Macaca nemestrina. Next base: position 75,425,047 of record NC_092126.1, read on the forward strand.
AAAAACAGTAACCAATAACAAATTCATAGCTGTAATAAAACACCTTTCAATAAAGAAATTTCTGAGATCTAATGGCTTCACTGCTGATTTCTACTAAACATTAAAAAACCGTATTATAATTCCCATTGATGTTGAAAAAGCATTGGATAAAATTCAACATCTCTTTGTGTTAAAAACCCTCAGCAAACTGGGTATAGAGGGACATAATTCAAAATAATGAAAGCTGTATATGGCAGACCCACAGCTAGTATCATACTAAATAAGGAAAAATTGAAAAGGTTTCTTCTAAGATATGGAAGCTAATAAGGATGCCCAATGTCACCACTGTTATTCAACATAACACTGTAAATTCTAGATAGAGCAACCACACAAGATAAAGATTCAAAGGGCATCTAAATTTGACAAAAAATGTCAAATTGTCATTGTTTGTAGATGATATGATTTTATATTTGAGAAAACGTAAAGATTCCACAAGGTAACTATTAAAAGTGGTAAACAAGTTCAGTAAAATTGCAGAATACAAAATCAACATAGAGAAATGAGTAGCATTGCTGTATGCCAACAGTAAATAATGTGAAAAAGAAAGAAAAAGAATAATGCAATTTATAATAACCACATATAAAATTAAATACCTAGAAAATAACCAAACGAGTGAATGAATTCTGTAATGAAAACTATAAATCACTGATAAAGAAAATTGAAGAGGACATCAAAATTGGAAACATATTCCATGTTCATAAATTGGAATAATCAATATCGTGAAATTGTCCATACTACCCAAAGTCATCTATAGATTCAATGCAATCCCTATCAAAATACCAATGGCATTCTTCACATAGAGAAAACATCCCTAACGTTTATATGGAACCACAATTAACTCTAAATAGCTATAATTATTCTAAGCAAAACAAACAAGCAAGCAAGCACTGAAAAAATCAAATTACCTAACTTCAAATTCTATTACAGAACTATAGTAACCATGGTACTGGAATAAAAGCAGACACATAGACCAATGGAACAGAATAGAGACACCAAAAACAAATTCATACACCTACCATAAACATATTTTTGACAACATCACCAAGAATGTATACTAAGTAAAAACAGTCTCTTTAATAAATAGCGCTGGGAAAACTGGATAGCCATAAGCAATGGAATAAAACTGGACCACTATTTCTTGCTTTATACAAGAATAAAATCAAATTTCATTAATATCTCAAATATAAGCCTCAAACTACAAAAATACTACAACAAAACACTGGGGAAAATCTGCAGGACATTGATCCGGACAAAGATTTCTTGAGCAATATCACACAAAAACAGGCAACCAAAGCAAATATGGAAAAATGAGATGCCGTTAAGTTAAAAAGCTTTCACACAGCAAAGGATATAATCAAAAAAGTGAAAAGACAACCCACAGAACCAGAAAAAATATTTGCAAACTATCCTCCTGACAGGAGATTAATCACCAAAATACATAAGGAGCACCAACAACTCTACAGAAAAAAATCTAAAAGTTAAATCAAAATGGGCAAAAGAATCAAATAGACATTTTTTCAAAAAAAGACATACAAATGGCAAACAAGCATACACAAAAGTGCCCAAAATCACTGATAATAAGAGAAACGCAAATCAAAACTGCAAAAAGGTATGATATCACCTGAGTTAAAATGGCCTATATCCAAGTGACAGGCAATAACGAATGCTGGTGAGTGTGTGAAGAAAAGGGAACACTTCTACATTGTTGGTGGAAATGAGTTTAGTACAACTACTATGAATAATAGTTTGGAGGTTCCTCAAAATCTAAAAATTCAGCTAACATATGATTCAGCAATACCACTGCTGGGTACATATCCCAAAGAAAGGAAATCATCATATCAAAGAGATATCTGCACTCTTCTATTTGTTGAGAACTGTTTACAATAGCTAAGATTTGGAAGCAACCTAAGTGTTCATGAACAGATGAATGGATAAAGGAAATATGGTACATATACACAGTAGAGTACTATCAGCCATAAAAGCGAATGAGATTCTGTCATTTGTGAAAGCATGGTTGGAACTGGATATCATAATGTTAAGTGAAATAAGTCAGTCATAAAAAGACAAACATTAAAAGTTCTCACTTATTTGTGAGATCCAAAAATTAAATCAATTAAACTAATGGACTTAAAAAGTAGAAGGGTGGTTAACAGAGCCTGGTCAAGGTAGTGGGGATTTTGTGGGAGGTGTGGATGTTTAATGGGTACAAAAATAGAAAGAATGAATAAAACCTACCATTTGAAAACATAATATGGTGACTATAGACAATAATAAATTGTGTATTGAAATAAATTAAAGAATGTAATTGGATTGTTTTCAATTCAAAGGATATATGCTTGAGGAGATGGAGACCCTAGTCTCCATGATGTGCTTATTTCACATTGAATGCTTGTATCAAAACATCTCAAGTACCCCATAAATACATACACCTAGTATGTACCCACCAAAACTTTTTAAAATTAAAGATTCCAAAAGCAATTTCTGATTTTTAATACCTATGTATATTTTATAAATATTTATAAATGCATGACAATGTATACGTAATATATACACAATACGTATATACCTAGTGACTTAATTGCACTATTTCCACTGTTACAAATCTGATGAAACTCACAATTACCATTCACCTAGTTGCCTGAAATAGTCTACTAGCAAACAATACTTTCTTCAACCCTTGCCCCTACATAATCTTTTCCACATAGTACCAAGTTTTTACTGTGTTAAAAAACAAAAACAAAAACAAAAAAAAAACAGATTGGGTGTGGTGGCTCACACCTGTAATCCCAACCCTTTGGGAGGTTGAGGCGGGAGGATCATGAGGTGAAGAGATCTACACCAAGCTAACCAACATGGTGAGACCACGTGTCTACTAAAAAATACAAAAATTTTCTGGGCTTGGTGGTGCACTTCTGTAGTCCCAGCTACTTGGGAGACAGAGGCAGGATAATCGCTTGCACCCAGGAGGTGGAGGTTGCAAGTGAACCCAGATCGCCTTACTGCACTCCAGCCTGGTGACAGAGCGAGACTTCGTCTCAAACTAACGAAAAAACAAAAACAAAACAAAAACAAAAAAAATTGTGTCAGATCATGGTAGTCTCTTTTCAAAATCCTGCGTTTCCTGTTTAACTCAGGAAAAAGTCATTAAAAAGACTATGATACTCTGCCTAATTTCACCATTATTTGCTTCAATAGCATTATTGCCTAATACTGCTTCCCATGTATTCTTGGTTCCAGCCATGATGGACCCAAGGTTTTAATACTTCATGAACACTTACATTTGTGCTCTGGCTATTCCTTTACACAGAATAAACTTCTACACTTGGAATGTCTATCTCAATTATCTTTGAACCTCCTCAATGACATTATACCTTGTACCAAATGAAAATGCAACAAATTGTTTCTTACCTCACAACAACACTCCTACTATACCGTTTTTCCATTTGAGCTACCAACTTATAATACACATTTTTCTTGTTTGCTATATATATTTCTTTCTTTCTTTTCTGTGTTAGACTGTTAACCTTACCTGGGGAAGCATCTTTGTACAGTGTGGTACATGTAATCACTTATATATCTCAGTGGACATGAACAGTGCCACTATCTGGCACACAATAGGTTCTTAATAAATATTTGTGGAATGATTCTAGTCAACCAAGAACATTCTACTCCACAAAGTGGAGACATGATCAGTAAATTAGGTTTTTTTTTTATGTAAGATTTACAGATTAGTAAAATTTTCCATGCAAAGATTGGAGAAAGTAAAGACCAGCATCTTGTATTTTAATTACCTATTGTGTTAGAGGTAATACACGGTTTACCTCTAATGGCCATGGTTTTAAATTATTTTACACAATTACAAAGTGTAACTTGAGATAAAAATATATGGAAAGTAATGGTAAAAACTATATAATCAATTATGATAAATGGCATGTATTAATGACCTTATTACTAGAAAAATAAAATTAAAATATTTTGCTTCTCTCTTCTGTCTTCAGACTTCACCTGTGCATTACTTGGTGGAGTTACTAGAAAAGTAGTTTTACTACCAAGTTCGTAAATTATAAGTAATAATTGAGTTTCTTCCTAATGAAAATATTCCCTGCAGTGAATAATATATATTTAAATGCATTTCAATTTGTTGACAATTACCCTCCAGTTTCCTAAACATAAATTTTATATGAAAATGGAGAAACATAGCATATGTTGTAGAGTTTTCTATTTTTTAGACATGAAACACAAAGACACAATTTACTATTTCATAAATAAATGTTTACCATTACTCCTTCATTATTTGATTTTAGATATTGAATTATTGATCAGCATCTGCTCCTTAGAAGCAGATTGTGTATTTAGTGAGGTTTCTGTTCATATGTTGTTTTCTCTGTGGGAAATAAATTGTTTCTCTGTAGGAAGCATTTGATGTTTACTAATAAGTTGTTTTCTCAGTAGGCTTGGACTTTTGAGTGTTGAAATTTAAATTGTTCTTTCTCTTATTACTTTGAGTCCATTTCAATGTTATACAAATTCTTGGACTTTGGAGAGTTTTTAGCACGGATTTATTATGTATAATGTCAAGCAATACTTAAAGACACTTTGAAATTAATTAATTAAAAGTTACCCTACAAAATGGTATTTCTTAATCCGACAGAAGCATTTTTGACCATACTTTTCTTTTTCATAATTGATTAAATATACTATATATATTTCCAAAGCTGTTTTGCTTAAATCTAGCAGACACTAATCCCATTGTTTTCAATATTTGAATTTCAATATTTGAAAACAATGCTACACATAAGATGGTTATTAGATAGAATATAATGATTTAATACAAATGTATAAGTTTGTTGTTTTGGATTTTAAATAAAGCATTATTTTTACACTATTTTTTCCTCCCTCCCTCCCTTTCTCCCTTCCTCTCTTCCTCCCTTCCTTTCTGTCTTCTTTTTTTGTGCATGTGATTTTCTCTCGTGGCATGCTTCATATTTCTTTTTGTGTCTTTTGTAGCTTTTGTACTATGTATTTGCTATGAGGCTTTAAAATAATAATGTATTTTAACTGATTATTTTTTAAACTGATGATAACGTTACTCAGATTTCAAAAACACACATGGAAACTAACAAATGAGCAGAAATAAAAGTAGTAAAAATTTTACACTTTAACGACACCCTCCCTACTTTTTGTCTATCAGTGGTTTCTATTTATAACTTATTAAACTGCCTATATATTAAAAAGTTATCATTTTTTAGAGTTTTTTTTGTTTTGTTTTTTTTTTTTTTTTTGACAGAATCTCACGCTGTTGCCCAGGCTGGAGTGCAGTGGCGCAATCGTAGCTCACTGCAACCTTTGCCTCCCAGACTCAAGCAATCCTCCCATCTCAGCCTCCTGAGTAGCTGGGCCTACAGGCCCAAGAAACCATGCTCAGCTAGTCTTTTGTGATTTTAGTAGAGACAGGTTTTGCCATGTTGCCTGGTTGGTCCTGAACTCCTGGGCTCAAGCCATCCACTCACTTTGGCCAGCCACAGTCCTGGGATTACAGATGTAAGCCACCACAACTGGCCATGTTTCTTTTTTAGTCTCCTTCCTCAAGATATGAATAGTTCACACACCACAATGGCAGTGTCATAATATTTAGTTTGTTGTCTGTATATTTACTCTTACCAGTGAGTTGAAGTTTCAGATGATTTTTTTTTTTTTTTTTTTTACTGCTCATTAATATCCTTTTCTTTCAGAATGAAGAACTCTCTGTACCATTTCTTGTAGGACACGTTATGGTGTTTACAACATTTCTTAGATTTTGTTTCACTGGGAAAGTCTTTATTTTTCCTTCATGCTTGGAGGGTATTTTTTCCAGATATACTCTTGAAGATACAAGATGGTTTTTTTTTTGTTTTTTTCTTTCAGCACTTTAAATATGTCATACTGTTGTCTTCTGGCCTGTAAGATTTCCACTGAGAATTCTGCTGCCAGACAACTACAACTTTCTTTCTTTCTTTCTTCCTTCCTTCCTTTCTTTCTTTCTTTCTTTCTTTCTTTCTTTCTTTCTTTCTTTCTTTCTTTCTTTCTTTCTTTCTTTCTTTCTTTCTTTCTCTCTTTCTTTCTTTCTTTCTTCATTTCTTTCTTTCTTTCTTTTTCTTTTTCTCTTTCTTTCTTTTTCTTTCTTTCTTTCTTTTCTTTCTTTCTTTCTTTTTTCTTTCTCTCTCTCTTTCTTTCTCCTTCCTTCCTTCCTTCTTTCTTTTCTGTCCTTTCTTTCTTTCTTTCTTTCTTTCTTTCTTTCTTTCTTTCTTTCTTTCTTTCTTTCTTTCTTTCTTTCTTTCTTTCTTTCTTTTTCTTTCTTTCTTTCTTTTTCTTTCTTTCTTTTCTTTCTTCTTTCTTTCTTCTTCTTTCTTCTTCTTCTTTCTTCTTTTGTTCTTCTTCTCCTTCTTCTCCTTCTTCTCCTTCTCCTTCTTCTCCTTCTTCTCCTCCTTCTCCTCCTTCTCCTTCTTCTTCTTCTTCTTTCTTCTTCCTCTTCTTCTTTCTTCTTTCTTCTTCTTCTCTAGATGGAGTCTCACTCTGTCACTAGACTGGAGTGCAGTGGCACAATCTTGGCTCACTGCAACCTCTTCCTCCTGGGTTCAAGTGATTCTCCTGCCTCAGCCTCCTGAGTAGCTGGGACCACAGGTGCATGCCAACATGCCCAGCTAATTTTTGTATTTTTAGTACAGATGGGGTTCCACCATGTTGGCCAGGATGGTCTCAATCTCTTGACCTCATGATCCTCCCTCCTTGACCTCCCAAATTGCTGGGATTACAGGCATGAGCAACCATGCCTGGCTTATTATATGTTATCTGTTATTATATGTTATTTGTTTATTTTATCTTTCCACTTAAATAATCTTTTCATTTTATTGTATCTTAAGTAGTTTATTAAACCTCTTGAGGTATCTTTTTAAAAAAAATTTATTTCCATTTGTTGCTGGGGAACAGGTGGTATTTGGTAACATGAGTAAGTTCTTTAGTGGTGATTTGTGAGATTTTGGTGTACCTATCACCCAAGCACTATATACTGGACTCAGTCTGCAGTATTTTATCTCTTGTTCCCTTTACCCCTTTCTTTCTGAGTTCTCAAAGTCCATTGTGTCATATTTATGCCTTTTCATCCTTATAGCTTAGTTCCCACTTATGAGTGAGAACATATATATAGATATATAGATATAGATATAAATATAGATATAGATATATAGATAGATATACACACTGATATGTCCCAATTCCTTTATCTACTTGTTGATTGATGGGCATTTGGGTTGGTTCTACATTTTTGCAATTGCAAATTGTGCTGCTATAAATATGTGTGTGCAAGTATCTTTTTTGTATAATGACTTCTTTTCTTTTGGGTAGAAACCCAGTAGTTGGATTGCTGAATCAAACGGTAGTTATACTTTTGGTTCTTTAAGGAACCTACACACTGTTTTTCATAGTGGCTCTACTAGTTTACATTACCACCAACAGTGCAGAAGTGTTTCCTTTTCACCACATCCATGCTGATGTATTTTATTATTTTTATTTTTTTATTATGGTCATTCCTCCAAGAGTAAAGTGGTATCACATTGTGCTTTTGACTTGCATTTCCCTGATCATTAGTGATGTTGTGCATTTTTTCATATATTTTTTGGCCATTTTTATATCTTCCTTTGAGAACTGTCGATTCATGTCCTTAGCCCCCTTTTTGATGAGATTTAATTTGTTTCAGTTAGTTGTAGATTCTGGATATTACCCCTTTGTCAGATGGATAGATTGTGAAGATTTTCTCCCAATCTATGTGTTGTCTGTTTATTCTGTTGACTGTTCCTTCTGCTGTGCAAAAGTTCTTTAGTATAATTAAGTACCAGCTATTTATCTTTGTTTTTATTGCATTAGTTTTTGGGTTTTTGTTCATGAAATCCTTTCCTAAGCCAATGTCTAGAAGGGTTTTTCCAATGGTATATTCTAGAATTTTTACAGTTTCAGGTCTTAGATTTAAGTCATTGATCTATCTTTAGTTGATTTTTGTTTAATATGAGAAATGAGGATCCAGTTTCATTCTCTTACATGTGGCTTGCCAATTATCCCAGCACCTTTTGCGGAATAGAGTGTTCTTTCTGACTTTATGTTTTTGGTTGCTTTGTCAAATATCAGTTGGCCATAAGTATATGGATTTATTTCTGAGATCTCTGTTTGGTTCCAGTGGTCGGTGTGCCTATTTTTATGCTAGCGCCATGCTGTTTTGGTGACTATGGCCTCATAGTATAGTTTGAAATCAGGTAATGTGATAGCTGCAATTTTGTTATTTTGCTTAAGTCTTGTTTTGGCTATATGGGCTCTTTTTTGGTTGCATATGAATTTTAGGATTTTTTTTCTAGTTCTGTGAAGAGAAGGTGGTAATTTGGTGCTGATTGCATTATATTTCTAGATTGTTTTTGTCAGTATGATCATTTTTACAACATTGATTTTACCCATTCATAAGCATGGAATGTGTTACCATTTGTTTGTGTTATCTATTATTTCTTTCAGCAGTGTTTTGCAATTTTCCTTGTAGAGGTCTTTCACCTCATTGATTAGGTATATTCCTAAGCATTTTATTTATTTATTTACTTTGCAGGTAATATAAAAGGGGTTGAGTTCTTGATTTGATTCTCAACTTGGCCGCTTTTGGTGTATAGAAGAGCTACTGATTTGTGTACATTAATTAGGTGTCCAGAAAAATTGCGGATTTTTTTTTTTTTAACCAGTTCTAGGAGCTTTCTGGATGATTTTTTTAGGTTTTTCTAGGTAAACAGTCATATCATCAGCAAAGAACAACAGTTTGACTTCTTACTGATTTGAATGCCCTTTATCTCTTTCTCTTGTCTGATTGCTCTGGTTAGTACTTCCAGTACTGTGTTAAAAAGAAGTGGTGAGAGTGAGCATCCTTTTCTTGTTCCAGTTCTCAGAGGGAATACTTTCAACTTTTCCCCACTCAGTATTATGTTTGCTGTGGGTCTGTCATAGATAGCTTTTATTACCTCAAGGTATGTCCCTTGCACGCCAATTTTGCTGAGAGTTTTAATTATAAAGTGATGTTGCATTTTGTTAAATGATTTTCCTGTGTCTATTGAGATGATCATGTGATTTTTTGTTTCTAATTCTGTTCATGTGGTGTTTCATATTTATTGACTTGCACATATTAAACTATCCCTGCATTCCTGATATGAAAACCACTTGGTCACGGTAGATTATATTTTTGACATGTTGTTGGATTTGATTAGTTAGTATTTTCTTAAGTATTTTTGCATATATGTTTATCAGTGATATTAGTCTGTAGTTTCTTTTTTTGGCTATTTTCTCTCTTGGTTTTGGTATTAGGCTAATACTGACTACATATAATAATTTAGGGGGCCAGCACTATAAGAACTGGTAAGAAGATCTCTAAGTCTTGAAACAAATCCTGGAAATACATCAAAAAGCACCTCTTAAAAGCTTAAATGTAAGGGTATCTACACAACAAAAATATAATATAAACATATATATAGGCGACAAATAGCACAATGAATGGAATGGTACCTCACATCTCAATACTAATGTTGAAGATAAATGACCTAAATGCTCCACTTAAAAAATACAGACTTGGCTAACATGGTGAAACCCCGTCTCCACTAAAAAATACAAAAAACTAGCCAGGCGAGGTGGCGGGCACCTGTAGTCCCAGCTACTTGGGAGGCTGAGGCAGGAGAATGGCATAAACCTGGGAGGCGGAGCTTGCAGTGAGCTGAGATGTGGCCACTGCACTCCAGCCTAGGCGACAGAGTGAGACTCTGTCTCAAAAAAAATAAAAAATAAAAATACAGACTTGCAGATTGAACAAGAATTTCCCAACCATCTGTGGCCTTCAAGAGACTCACCTGCCACAAAATGACTCACATATACTTAGGTAAAAAGGTGGAAAAAGACATTCTATGGAAATCAACACCAAAAGCAAGCAAGAGTAGCTATTTTATATGAGACAAAAAAAAATGTAAAGAAACAGCAGTTGATAAAAGAAAGAGTGACATTATATACTGATAAAAGACCTTGTCCAATAGGAAAATATCACAATCCTAAATATCTATGCATTTAACACTGGAGCTTCCACATTCATAAAACAATTACTAATAGACCTGAGATATGAGATAGACAGCAACACAATAATAGTTGGGGACTTCAATACTTCACTTACAGCACTAGACAGGTTATCAAAACACAAACAAAGAAACAATAGATTTAAACTACACCCTGGAACAAATGGACTTAACAGATATATAGAGAATATTCTGTCCCAAAACCCCAAATATATATTATATTCTTCAGTGCATATAACTTTCTCCAAGATAAACCATATTATAGGCCACAGAACAATCCTTAATACATATGAAAAAACTGAAATTATATCAAGCACTCTCTCAGACCACAGTGGAATAAAACTAGAAATCAGCTGCAAAAGTAACCTTGAAAACCATGCAAATAGATGGAAGTAAGATCACCTGCTCCTGAATGTTCATTCTGTCAAAAGTGAAACCAAAATGGAAATTAAAAAAAAAAAAAAAATTCTTTAACTGAATGACAATAGTAACACAACCTATCAAAACCTCTGGGATACAGCAATGGTGATGCTAAGAGGAAAGCCCATAGCCTTAAATGCCTACATCAAAAAATCCAAAAGAGCAAAAACAGACAATCTAAGGTCACAACTCAAGGAACTAGAGAAAACGAGAACAAAACAAAATCAAACCCAGCAGACAAAATGAAATAACCAATATTAGAGCAGAATTAAATGATGTTTTTAAAAACTAGTACAAAAGATAAATGAAACAATAAGTTGGTTCTTTGAAAAGATAAATCAATTGATAGACCATTAGCAAGATTATCCAAACAGGAAAGAGAAACAATCCAAATAAACTCAATTAGAAAAAAAATAGATGATATTACAACTGACAACACAGAAATATAAAAGATCCTTCAATGCTACTATGAACATCTATAGGCACATAAACCAGGTTAAATCAGGAATAGATACACTGAACAGACCAATAACAAGCAGTGAGATTGAAATTTTAATTAAAAAATTATCAACAAAAAAAGTCCAGGACCAGATGGATTCACAGCAGAATTCTAGCAGACATTCAAAGAAGAATTTGTAACAATCCTATTGACACTATTCCTTGAGATATTCTTAAGCAAATTTAATCTAGTTGGTGTCCTACAACCTTCTTGTTCTTGAACATTCATTTTTCTCTAGGCTTGGAAAATTATCTGTTACTACCTTTTGGCATAAAATTTCTATGCCAAACTCTTTCTCTACCTCCTCTTTGAGATCAATAACTCTTAGATTTGTTCATTTTAGGCTGCTTTCTAAATCTTGTAGCTGTGCTTCATTTTTAAATTTTTTTCTTTTGTCTCCTCTGACTCTGTATTTTCCCATAGCCTGTCTGCAATCTCACTAATTCTTTCTTCTACACATGAAGTTCTGTTATGTTTTCCTGGATGGTCTTGATGCTTATAGATGTTCATCGATGACTGGACATTGAAGAATCTGGTATGCATTCTAATCTTTGAAGCCTGGACATTTTTGTTTCTGTCCTTTTTTAGAAGGCTTTTCAAGTATTCAGAGATTTGAGTATTATTATCTACCTTTTTTTGGTCACTTCAACTATATCTGCATTAGGGCCAAGCCCCAAACCCAGTAATGTTGTGACTCTTGGAGACTCATTAAAGTACTGCCTTGGTGGTGTTGGGTAAGATTCAGAATTCCCTGGATTACCTGCCTGAAGTTGGGTAATAATAATGCAGGCACTCTTGTGGCCACCACCTCTGTGAATATGCTGGGTCATACCTTAAGCCAGCAGTGTACTGAATCTTACCCAAGGCCTATGGTAATAACTGAGGAATCCTTCCAGTACTAGGCCTTTCCTTTCGGGGCAGAAGGTTTGTTTGTGGCCCAGGATAGATCTAGAAATGCCATTCAGGAGATAGGACCTGGAATCAGGGTTTTTCACAATCTACTTGTTGCATTATTTTACTGTGGTTGAGCTGGTACCCAAGTTGTAAGACAAAGTCATCTATATTTTCTCTCTCCTTTACATAAGCAGAAAGAGTTTCTTTCAATTTCCACAGTCTCCTCAGGCCTTTGGTAACTACTGCCTAGATACTACCGATGTTTATTCAAGGTTGATGGGCTCTTTAGTCAGTAGGTGATGCCTTCTGGGAACTAAGGCCTGGAATCAGGACTTCAGGACTTTGTGTGGTGCATTATTTTAGTGTGGCTGAGCTGGTGTCCAAGTTGCAATACAAAGTCTTCATTATCCTCCCTTTTTTCCCTTAAATGGAAGGAATTTGGCTGTGACAGGCAGCCCTGAGTTCCAATCCAAGATCATCCAATCACTTTACTCTCCCTTACCCAAGCACACAGATTCCTTCTCCATGCCACACAGAATTGATAGGGGATAGGAGGGGGCAGTGTAGGCAATTCAAGATTGTCTTAACTACCTCTTTCAATGCTTCTGCTTGATATGATGTAAAAACCAGGCACTAGGTTATACTCCTGAGTTTTGCTACTTATGATGGTATTTTATTTTGTGAATAGTTATTTAGTACAGTGTTCTTGTGGGGAAGATGATCACTGGAATGTTCTATTCAGGCTTCTTGCTCTACCTCCTATAATGATTTATTTTCCTTTGGATAGATACTCACTAGTCAGGCTGCTAGAACAAATGGTAGTTCTATTTTTAGTTCAAGAAATTTTTATATTATTCTTCACAATGGTTGTAATAATTTACCTTACTACCATGAGTATATAAGAGTTCCCTTACCTCTATAGTTTTGTCAACATCAGTTGTATTTGACAGTTTTAATGATAGCTATTCTGACTGGTGTAAGATGATATATCAATGTGGTTTTAATTTGCATTTCTCTGACAGTTTTGTGGAGTTTATTTTTTTAATAAACATGTTGGCCAGTGTATGTCTTCTTTTGACAAGGGTCTATTCACATTCTTTGCCTCCTTTTTAATGGGGTTGTTTTATTTTGCTGTTCCTGTTGTGTCATTTGAGTATTACTTGTATTCTGGATATTTGACCCTTGTAATATGCATAATTTGCAAATATTTTCTCCAATTCTGCAGGTTGTCTCTTAAGTCTACATATCATTTTTCTTGCTGTGCAACAACCTTTTAGTTTAATTTAGTTCTATTTTTCTATTTTGTTTTTTGTTGTTTGTGCTTGAGAACTTAGTCATATATTATTCACCCAGATGAATGTTCAGAAGAGTTTTCCCTAGGTATTCTTCTAGTCTTTATGAAGATCAGGTAATACATTTACATTTTTAATTCATCTTGAGTTGACGTTTGTATGTGCTGAGACATAGTTATTTAGTTTCATTTTTCTACATATGACAATTCAATTTTCCCAGCATGTTTTTCATAAGGATGTCCTTTCCTCAGTGTATGTTCTTGGTGAATTTATCAAAGAGCAATTGAGTTTAAATGTTTGACTTTATTTATGGACTACGTATTCTATACATTTTCTATGTGTCTATTTTTTATAGTGGTTCCATGCTGTTTTGTTTATATAGCTTTGTAGCAAAATTTAAAGTCAGGTAATCTGATTCTTACAACTTTTTCATTTTGCTTGAGATACATTGACTATAAAGACTCTTTTTAGACTTTATATAAATTTTAAAATGCTACTTTTTAATTTTCTTAAAAAATAGTATTTTGATAGGAATGATATTAAATTATTAGATTTCTCTAGGCAGTGTGATTATTTTAATATTATTAATTTTTTCCAATCCATGAGCATGAGATATTGTTCCATTTGTTTTTGTTATCTATAATCAGTTTGTCTTTAGACAATCTGATTATAATATTTAGACATCCTTGTGGGAGAGGGTCCCCAGAAATACTCCCACTGACCCATGCACTGGAGAAGTGCACTGAGGTGGAGCCACAGAAATCCACACAGTTTGCAGTAGGGAGGAGCCTGGCCCTTTTCTTTCTGTTTGGAACCTGGGATTCGAACGGCCAAATGGGAAGCACTCTAGCAGGGACCCTATCTTTAGCTGAACTAATGAAAATTCCTGCAACATTTTTGGCGCCCAACCTGGGACTCAAGAAGTGGTGAATAAAATGGGGACTCTATCTTATTTTTTTTAGCTTTTATAATTTTTATTATAGATAGCTTTTATCTTCTTGCTTAAATACATTCCTAGAGTTATTTTTAGGCAATGTAAATAGGATTGCCTTCTTGATATTATTAGCTATATCATTATTGGTGTATAGAAATGTTATTGATTTTTTGTGTGTCAATTTTTGTATCCTGGTGTTTAGAATTCTACTGGTTTTTTTGTATGTCAATTTTGTATCCTGAGATGTTACTGGTTACTGAATTAATTTATAAAACATAGGCATGTATCATTTTTCGGTTTTGTTTTTCTAGGTACAACATCACATCGTCAGCAAACAGGTATAATTCAAGTTTCTCTGTTTTCAATTTGATTGTTTTTGTTTTTGTTTTTCTTATATTGTATGATTGCTCTGATTAGGAATTATATTACCATGTTACATAGAAGTGGTAAAAGTTGACATCCTTGTTTAGTTTGAGTTATTAAAGGAAATGTTTCCAAATTTTCCCCAGTCAGAATGATGTTGAGTGTCACTTTGTCACATGCGATCTTTATTATATTGAGTCATTTTTCTTCTCTGTGTAGAATGTTGTATTTTATCAAATACTTTTAATATGTCTATTTTGATGATTTTTTATTGTGTTTATGTGATGTATCACATGTATTGATTTACATATGTTGAACTATTCTTGCATACCTGGTTTAAGTCCATTTGATTATGGTCTCTTTAATGTGCCGTTGGATTCATTTTGCTACTATATATGGAAAGTTTTCATCTCTTTATCCTTGAAGGATGTTGATATTCTGTTTTCTTCATTTTTTCTTTTGTCTGATTTTGATATCAAGCTGACACTGGCCTTGTAGAATGAATTATCAATTATTCCTTACTTACTTATTTTTTTGGAATAGTTTCAGGAGAATTGGTGAAGTTCTTTGTATATTTGGTAGAATTTGGCTGTGAATCCATCTTATCCTGAGCTTTTATTTATTCAAATAATTTTTTATTACTGATTCAAGCTGTACTCAATATTAGTCTTTTCAGGTTTTCTTTAATCTTGGGGGGGGTTGAATGTTTCCAGAAATTTGTCTGTTTCTTCTAGATTCCCTAGTTTGTGTGCCTATAGTTGTTCCTATAGTCTCTGATAACTTTTTGTATTTTCTGTATTATCAAATGTAATATCATCTTTATCATCTCTAATTTCATCTATTTGGAGCGTCGCTCTTATTTTTTAGGTTAGTCTACCTAAAAGTTTATGGTAAACATAATCATTTATGTTTATCTTTTTTGATGAAACAACTTATTTTTTTTCATTTATCCCTTTAACTTTTTTTTTCTTTGGGGGGGGAGGATCTCTATTTCATTTAGTTAATTAAGCTCTGAACTTTGTTGTTTCTTTTATTCTATTAATTTTGTGTTTGTATTTAACCACTCTTGCTTTTCTAGTTCTTTGAGA
Organism: Macaca nemestrina; assembly: GCF_043159975.1. NCBI lineage: Eukaryota > Metazoa > Chordata > Mammalia > Primates > Cercopithecidae > Macaca > Macaca nemestrina. The sequence goes on from NC_092126.1 coordinate 75,440,691, forward strand.
TGTCACATTAGGCTGTTAATTTGTAATCCCCATTTTTTTGATGTAGGTTTTTAGTGCTATAAACTTTTCTTTTAGCACTGCTTTTGTTGTATTTCACATGTTTTGGTATGCTATGTTTTCATTTGTATTTGTTGCATTTTATTAAATTTATGGCTTTATTTCTTCCTTAAGCCAATGATTCTTCTGAAGCAAGATGTTCAATTTTCATGTATTTGTATATTTTCTAAAGTTCCTTCTGATATTGACTCCTAGTTTTTTTCCACTGTGATCTGAGACAATTGATATGATCATATTCTTTTAATTTTTTTGAGATTTATTTTGTTATCTAACGTGTTCTATCAGTTTCATACACTGATGAGAGGAATAGACATTCTACAGTTGTTAGGTGTAGTGTTATGTAAATATCTGTTTGGCTCATTTTGTCTAAAGTTTAAGTTTAATTTTTGTTTGTTAATTTTTTCTCTCAATTTTTTCTAATGCTGTGACTGCAGTGTTGTAGTCCCCTACTTTTCTTTTGTTGTCATCTATGTCCTTCTTTAGATCTAATAGTGTTTGTTTTGTATAGCTGAGTTACCTTGTGTTGGATTCATATATACTTAGAATTGTTATATCTCTCTGCTGAATCAGTCCCTTTATCATTATATAATAACCTTATTTATTTATTTATATTTATTTATTTTTACCATTTTTTATTTAAAGTCTGATTTATCTAAGTATAGCTACTGCTGGTTTCTTTTGGTTTCCATTTGTGTGAAACATCTTTCTCCACCCCTTTACTTTCAGTCTACGTGTGTTTTTAGATAAGGTGAGTTTCTTGTAAACAGCATATAGTTTGATGATTTTTTAAAAGCCATTCCACAAATCTATTTTAAGGGAGCACTTAATTTATGTTCAAAGTCAATATTGATTTTTAAATTTTGTTTCTGCATACTGTTAAGTGTTTTATACTTGTTTTATAAATTATATGTTTCTTTCTTTTTCTCTGTCTCTGTAGTTAAATTGAATTCTATAGTAAAGGCAATTGATTCCTTTCTATTTCTCCTTTGTGTGATTGCATTATCTGTGAGTTTTATACTTTCATGTGCTTTCACAACGGTGAATATTGATTGTCTTTTGTTTCTATGTTTAGAACACCTTAGAGCATTTTTTTTTTGTATAGTTGATCTTGTGCTGATTAGTTATTTCTGCATTTGGTTGTCTAAGAATAGCTTCATTTCTTTTTTACTTATAAAGTTTAATTTTGCTTCAGACAGTATTCTTGACTAATTGTTTTTTTTCTTTCCACACTTTGAATATGCCATCCTATTTTCTTGTAGCCTGTAAGGGGTCTGCTGAGCAGTTGTTATTAGTCTTATGGACTTTTCTCTAGAGGTGACAGGACATGTTTCTCTTGCTCATTATAGAATTATTTCCTTCAGTTTGTCTTTAGACAATCTGATTATAATATTTAGACATCCTTGTGGGAGAGGGTCCCCAGAAATACTCCCACTGACCCATGCACTGGAGAAGTGCACTGAGATGGAGCCACAGAAATCCACACAGTTTGCAGTAGGGAGGAGCCTGGCCCTTTTCTTTCTGTTTGGAACCTGGGATTTGAACGGCCAAATGGGAAGCACTCTAGCAGGGACCCTATCTTTAGCTGAACTAATGAAAATTCCTGCAACATTTTTGGCGCCCAACCTGGGACTCAAGAAGTGGTGAATAAAATGGGGACTCAAAATCTATCACTGTGGCTTCTAAGCCTTTTCATCCTCAGATGTCTGAGCTTACAGGAAACTGCACACTCACACTCATATTGCTACAGGGGGTTGGGGCCTTTTCACAGCCTTCTCTTTTTTTGGAAAGGACTGGCAAACAGCAGCTCCCCTCTACCCTCCCTTCCCTGCTGGGTTGGGAATGCCTGGGACAGCTGGCTGGTTTCCCACCACAGCACTAGAACCCTCTCTTCCCATGCCAAGGGGTTCAGCTCCATTGGAAAGTAATTAAACTTTTCTCCCTGGTGGAGAAACCACTTGCATAAGAACAAGAGGTTCTTTCCCAGGCATTTTTACACTGTTTCTTTTCTTCCCCTTCACTACCCCATCAGCAGTGAACCGTTAAAGGATTTTTTTTTTTCTTTTAGAAGACATTTTTACCAGGTCAGGCCCCACAACTATTACTGTTTATATTTCCTGTGAAATGGTGGTTGTGAAATGAAGCCTCCAATTTGTTTTACATCCTGAGGGCATGGCTTGTAACTTTGGTGGCAAGGCTTTGTTTACCAATCCTGCCTTAGGGAACTTTTCTTCTTGTTTCTGCTTGTTCTCTTATCCCTGTCTCTTAATAAACCCCACCTGGGGACTGGGTTTTCCCCTGCCTGTCTGTGTGTGTGATGTGTGTAATGTCTGTAAAACGTGCTCTATTTAATTTGGCAGAAACACAAGTGCTTGGATCTAGTATTTTTTTTTTAAAGGGAACATAAAATCTATGGTACCCTTCGGTTTGGGTGACTTTAATCTTTAAGAAATAAAAACTGCCCTAAAGGCTATGGGTAAAATTCAGATCAGATGCAAGATTTGCTAAGTGTTTTGAGGTAAGGAACTGCTTTTTGGGTTTTGAGAACTATTTGATTTGCCAAGTTCACAACAGGTAGGACCTGGGGACATACGAAACTAATCACAACCCTAATTAAGAAGGCAAATGTTGACTGCACTTAGGACACAATTAAAGCAACTTACCAGGTTTTACCTTAACATTAAAAATTGCTAGGAGATAATTGAAACTACTAAAAATACATTTACGTGAAAGGTATATTGTGGGAAAGAGAGTTTCTGAGCGCCAGATGAGTTGGTCTCCCCTGTGTGAGACACCCATGGAGAGCCATGGGCAGCCTCTGAGAAGAAAAGTCTCCTTATTGTCTTCATGTCTTTATGCCCCAAGAGCATAACCACTCAGCAGCATTCCACAGGTTGCTCAGGGAGATAACACTCCCTTGAAGCAGTGGAGTAAAATCAAACATCTTGGCTCCTCCTGAAACCCACTCCCACCCATTTAAGTCCTGATAAATTAAAGATCTTAAGTAGTTGAGACACAGGCCTTTGCTCAAGGAAATTCACATAAACCACCACTGCTATACATCTTATTGAATGATTCACAAGTTCTCCTTTACTAGTTAATCCTTTTCCTCAACCCTTCTTCCCCCTCCCATCCACTCTAAGAACAAAGAGCTTATAAACCAGTAAATTGGGTACAGCTGAGAGCTCTGGGCCATGAGCAAGCCTCCAATGCTCTGGTCCCCTGGACCTGCCTTTTAAATGTGTATTCTGTCTCTTTGTAACTCCTTTATCTCCACCAAAGTCAGGGTACCCACTAGGTGGTGTGGGGCTGGTTTCCCCAACATGTGTAAGAACAGTGAAACAGGCATGGAAATGTAAACTTTTGTCTAGGGTTAAATAATTTTTTTGAGTTAAAGTAGGAAAAAGCTGAAGGTTCAAAGAAGGGATGGAAGAATTGTGGAAATTAATCTTGCAGAAGAGGTTCTCTGTGGGCACATATTGACTAAATTTTTTTTAAAAGGGCATTATATGGTTCTTCTGTAAATTGAGCATTCAAATAAAAGGATAACAAGTCTTTCCTAATGCACTAATCTGCTCTTTGGCAAAATTTGTAAAGGGTTATAAAAGGTTTATGCATCTTTGAAACATCTGAGTCATCATTTTGGCAAAATAATTTATACTAATCTGAAATTTTGTTTTATAATACCAAGTGATTTAAACCTTGGACATTTAGCAGCCTTCTCAAAAGCAAACTTTAGTTTTGAAATTGTCTTTCCTAGCACCTGTCTTTTTGAATATATCAGAGGACCCCTGAAGTGTCCATAAAAGAGAAGTAAACAGGATTATCTGACACACTTAGGAACATGGGATGGCCAAAATGATGCTCATCTTTTTTTAGGTCATATCTTGTTAAGTAATGCTGATGTATGTTCCAAAATATTATGAAATTTCTAAAATTCGAATACCTGAGTATATGCTATCAATCATAATTAAAGTTTTTATGTTAAGTTATTTTAAACCACATAGGTAACTAAACTTATTTGACAATTGTGTTTATAACTGCAACTACCCTGGACATTTTGCTATTCACAGACAATTGTTGTCCTGTTTTAATTATTCTCAAAAGATGGTTTATAATAAACTATAGAACTTAAAAAGGTGCTTTCAAATACATTCTTCCAACGTTGGAAACTGTAACATTAGAATAAAGGAAAATGTACAGGACTAATGAAGCGCTGAAATGTTATGGAATATCAAGCAAAACAAGAGTTAACTAAATGTACTGAACTCAGGAAGGTGAGGCAACTTTTCTGACTTTTGCTTGGAGTATTGCTGATCCATGTTTTGTTTTTCAGAGTTAAGGAGACTTGCTTTGAACTATTTATGTCCTTTTTCAAATAAGTAAGGTATACTCCTGTGATCAACATTTGGAGCATGTTTCCTCCAGAATTTGGAAATTTACTGTGAATATTCTTATGGAAATACAGTTGTTTTCATAAGTGCAATAAGAATTCGTTTTTTCTTCTGCTATAGAACACAATTGGAGAAAGTGATTATTTTATCAATTTTTTCACTGGAAGAATATGCTTCCCTTTGAGGAGTCAATCTCAACTTTCAGACCCAATAAAAGCCCAGTGAGGAGACTGGCCTCTAATCCTTGTCTATGTAGTCTCTGTACAGGGAGGCTGACCTGTGGTCAGTAAATAATGTCACTTTTTAACAGGCCCAGGAGCTCCAAGTTTATTATGGGACTTTATAAGGAAAGGATCACCCAATTCATATGTGACTGAGGATACAAACCCATGGTTGGGCTTGTCTTCAAAAGGTCTTATCTGAGATTACTCATGGAATGAACTTCCATCAAAGCCAGTCCAAAAGGTATATGTGGAGATCATTATTATTGTTGCACTTTATGCAAATAATCAGATCAAGTATAAAAGTAAAGTCTATTTTGCAAACCATTCAGTCCTATGATAATGGGCCTTTGGATTGGCTTTGATGGATGTCAGATTCCTGCCAATTAAGCCAACCCCAATCTTCCTGTTTCATGGATAAAGGCCACATTAGTATCCATGGTTTAAATGAGATCTAGGGAACTCTAAGGCTATTGACAGTAGGTGGGTAAGACACATAGGTTAGAGTGGATAATTCCTATTCTTTAAGGGCCTCCTTGCTTCATGGGTGCAAGCTGCTTTAACAACCACAACAGCACCTGCCTAGCTTGCTTGAATTCAGGGATGCAAGGATGGAGGAAGAGAAAAAGAATGCTTTTCCTTCTTTCCCTCATGTACCCTGGGTATCTGCTAGAAGAAAAGGAAACCAGGGATGCCCACTCCCCTCTTTCTAAATGGGTGTCATTCATCTTCAGTCTGTACACCTTTAGAATGTATCCTGAACCCCTGGGATTCCTTTGAAAAAAATGCCTTCTTTTTTTTTAATTTTTTTATTTCTTCTCCTCTGTCCTCTCTTCACTGATAGGTAATTGTGTCTCTGTACTATGTGACACTCCATTGGATGCATCCTCCAATCTAGAAAAAGTTAAATTCCTAAACCTTAAACTGGTTGGATTAGTATTGGGCTCAGGGGAAGGGAACCCATACATTCATAAAACTAGAGACTCTGAAGATGGCCCCTTCTGCTGGGAACCCTTAGATAGGCCTCTGCCAGAGATGTGACTGCCATTTCCCCAGAACAGTGCCTCCTGTCCACAGGAAGCAGTTAAGATCCATCTTTGTTCTTACACTTAATCTAATGGCAGTTAGATGTACTTCTCAATTGGGGGACATGAGACAGCCAGATCGGACGGGGGTCTGCATAAATACTCCAACTGACCTGCACACTGGGAATGCATGCTAGGGTGGAGCCACAGAAGTTCATGCTGTTTGCAGCAGGGAGGAGTCCCTTCTACTCCTGTGTGAAACCTGGGATTCGAACTGTTAGGTGGGAAGCACTGTAGCAGGAACTTCAGCCGAGCAAGAGTCCCTGTATCCCCTTTTTCTCCCAATAAAACCCTGCTTTCCTCACCCTTCAAACCATCTGCGAGCCTAAATTTTGTGGCTGTGCAAGAAACAAGGACCCTGTCTTTAGCTGAACTAAAGAAAAGTCCTGCAGAATGTCTTTTGGTGATGTCCTTTTTTGCAATGTATTTTTTGTGGAAATTGCTAGGCATTGTCTGTCAGAGTATCTAAAACTCTTGCTAGAATTGGGAAGTTTTTTCAATGATTTCGTTAATAGGTTTTCTAAACTTTTTTCATAATTTCTCCCCTTTGGAATACTAATAATTCTTAAGTTTTATTACTTTATGTAGTTTCAAATTTCTTGAAAGCTTTGTTCATTTAAAAATGTGTATTTTTAATATTTGTCTGACTGTATTATTTCAAAAAACCTGTCTTCAAATTCTGTAGTTGTTTTCTTCTGTTTAGTCTAGCCTATTGTCTAATCTTTCAAGTATATTTTATAATTCCTCTAATAAATTTTTATTACTAGGATTTTTGTCTGATTTTTTAAGATGATATGTATCTCTTTGATAAACTTGCCATTCATACCACCTTGCTTTTGTATGTTTCTTTTATCTTTATGTAGATTTCTGCACAACTAGAGCAACAGATTCTTTTTATCATTTAATTTACTTTTGTTGAAGATATTACTATGATATGGATTGGGTGGAGCTGTCTGACTTTGCTTTTGGTTGTGTGACTGTATAATTCTCTGTACAATTTCATTTGCCATAAATAGTCTTAGTGTTTTCTGTGCATTCTTTGGTGTGTTAGAGTGTGGTTATCAGTAGAGGCTGTGGTGAGGTTGTGCTGAGGTTATGCTGGGGACTGAAATGCCAGATGGGTCCTACCTCAGGTTTCAGTGGTAGTAGTGGTGGGATAAGTTTGTCTATCTTTGTGCCTTTGGGCAGTATATTCTGGTACCTGTTTTGACAGTTTTAAGTAGGCAGATTATTGGCCTTCTGGGTAACTTTCTTGGATGCCAATTTTAGCCATTGCTAGGAGTGTACCTGTCAGGGGAGCAGGCTGTCAACCTCCTGTGGCATCTGCATTGACATGGGTGATGGCAGTAGCAGTAGTCATGAGAAGCTCTTCTAGTTACCATGGATTATGCTCTGGTGCTAGCAGTTGTTGCAATGGGCTATGTAGGCTGGCCCTTAGGCAACTAGTTGCTGCTTGCAGGTGCTTGGTGGTGGGATTTATGCCTGACTTGTGTTCCCTGCTAGAAGTGGCTAGGTGATTCAGGTGTTGGCTTGGGTTGAAGAACACCCAGAAGCCTGGATCTTATGCTCTGTCTCAGAGCAGGGGTGAAGCTGGGTAGATGTAAACAAGGAAAACTTACACTTATACTCTTCAATAGTGGCTACATGCATTAGCTTTGATGGGAGTGGTGGGACAGTCCTCAGGCAACTTGTTAAAATCAAGACTAGAAATTTGAAGAGCATGTATTTGTGTATATATATGTATATATAATATTATATATATATAACATAATATATATTTTATATATAGTTCAATTGTGTATTAAATATATATGGTTAATTTCAAAGTGACATGGTTTTCCTTGAGAACCATTCAGACCAACTGACCATTTCTATAAGAAAGGAAGGATATTTCTTACTCTGCAAGAGAAGAAGGCTATTATCTTACTCTCTCTTGAACAGTTGGTAACATCACAAAAAATAGTGACAAAACAAAGACAGGTTGCACTTTTGTCTTTTTACGTATTCTGAATCATATGAGGAGTCTTTTCTGAGCTAAGAGGAGACTGTTAGTTATTAGATAACATATCTTTAAAAAAATCCACTTAAGAAATTTTGGAGTCATCATTAATCAGAAGACATGGAGCATAGCACTAGGGCTGAACGTTAATGGACATATCACTAAAGTTTGCCATAAGGACATTCCAAATAATCTATGTGCCTACAGTTATATTTGGACAGCTTCCATAAACAGGATTCTGGCAGTCAGGAGAGAAATTCAAATATAATTACAATATAAGCTCTTCCTTTAATCCACTCATCACAATCCTGCCTCAACCTGGAAATAATCAGAAAAGAGAGACAAACATTAATTTAAAAAACAGACCATTTCTCATTATTTTACTGCTGGTGTCTGTACCAAATTGAGTTCCTATCTGGGTGGAGGAGAAGCTTTGAAAAGCATCCAGAATCAATGTTTTACATTTAGCTAGAACACGACTTTTTTTTTTTTCCAATAAGTGAAGCATTAAATTTTTAAATTAAAAATATAAGAAATTTAATTGAAATATAAAAACTGTTCTTATATTTGAACCCCAGAATCCATTCAATCTGATGATAGTTTTTCAAAGGTTAATTTAGAATGAGTCGATAAACATCATGGAAGACAACAATGGGGAAGAAAGCCATTATCTATGTGTATCACAAATATAGACAATTTTAAATTAAACTGATTACTAATGAGAATAATTTGTACTAGGTATGATGGGTGGTTTTTACTTATATCTAACCATGATGATCAGTTAAATTTATTCTAACCAACAACATATTTAGTTGTTCTAGTTGCATGTATTTTCCAACCAGAAAAACTCAGTGAGGAAAATGCAAAATAAAGGTAATATTTTTGGAATACCCTTACAATATCAGTTACTATGCATATGTTGTATCTTAGTTCATTATTTTAATACTTAACACCTCACTTCAATATGTGGAAGTTTTGTTTTGAGAATAAACAATGAGAAATAACAATTACCCTTCCTAAAATAATAACTCATACATAATTAGATGATCATCACAATATTCCTATCATTTCAAGGCAGGTTTTAGGATAAATAACTGACTTACCTATAAAAATTTATGTTTCCAAAGAATATATTTTCTTTCTTTTGATATTGGTAGAAAAAATTAACAGGAAGTTGGCATATTCATTAGGTGAAATAAGTGAAACAAACTCCATTAATACAAAATGGGAAAGTATTATGTTACTTGTATATTTGGAACATACAGGTTATAATAATGTAAACTAATGACGTGAATTATCTCACAGAGGTTAAGTTTAGGTGATTATATTAAAGTGAGTTTAGTAAGTAGGAAATTGCTATCATTTGCACTAATGAGATTGTCAAGGTCATATACACACTCTATATAATCTAAAAAAGAAAGAAATGTATTAATAACAAAAATAAAAATAAATCAATTTAAAGGGCATATAATTAAGCTAAACATTAAATAAAATTTATAAAGTGAAGGCACAATTTAAATATCAGTTCAGGAAACAGGATGAGAGATTCAAACTGAGAGAAATAATGACTAAAAGCAAATCAGTCAGGAAAGTAATGTAGCATTACAAAGTGCCCCTGACAGCAGCAGTGCTAAATACTTGCAGACTATATGAATGTTGACTGCTTTAGAAACTTGGTCAAAGTGATCATAAGAACCCATGGCAAAATAATAATGGATATGGCATTCAAGTTGCTCAGACAGTCATAGATTTGACTGGACCTATAAATCATAGTCAGTCTAAAAGGGTGAAGGGGAAAAAATGCACAAGACTAAAGTGAAGGTGGGATGTGCTAAGCATAGAAATAAGCTGTGCTGCTGAAAAAAGTATATTGTGTTTTCAGAAAAATAAAGTTATAGTAGAATACTAAAGTAGAAAGACCCTATTATAATTAAGAGACCACTGACATAAAATTATGTATTTGTTAATATATATCCAATTTGTGAAAAACAAGTTACTGTAATAATGAAATATTGAAAACATTAAGCATACATAATATACTTTTAAAACTATTGAGAACAATTAATAACTTGGAGTTTTTTAAAGAAGCAATCAACTGAATTAAGATCTAAAACTAAATCTTTTTATAGTGAAAAAATAAGGTAAGTTCTAATGCTGCTTTTTTTTTTTTTTTTTTTTCCGAGATGGAGTCTCGCTCTGTCGCCCAGGCTGGAGTGTAGTGTCGCGATCTCGGCTCACTGCAAGCTCCGCCTCCCGGGTTCACGCCATTCTCCTGCCTCAGCCTCCCGAGTAGCTGGGACTACAGGCGCCCACAACCACGCCCGGCTAATTTTTTGTATTTTTTTTAGTAGAGACGGGGTTTCACCGTGGTCTCGATCTCCTGACCTTGTGATCCGCCCGCCTTGGCCTCCCAAAGTACTGGGATTACAGGCGTAAGCCACCGCGCCCGGCCAATAATGCTGCTTTCTATAAAGAATATAGAGAAGAAACATGGTATAAATTCACCTTTAGAATACATTTAACATTTGTTATAAGAAAGAAACATGATTCTAAACATTTAGCTAAAAACAACAATAAATATTATATACAGTATAAACCAGAATAGTAGTATTTTGTGTGTGTATATATATATTTGTGCATGTATGTTTGTGCGTGTGTGTATGTGTGTGAACGACAGAAGCTTTTTTCTAGCAGTTCCTCCAAGAAAATCTGTAAAAAATGTTGGTCTAAAATATGCAGAAATGCACAATTGGAAATATGTTTCTGTCTGTGCTTAAAATTTGTAATAAAGATGTACAATTAAAAGAGATTCTCTGTCACTGGCCTGCCTGAAACAACTATGCCCAGAGAATGTAGAAATAGCTACGAGGATAGTTAATCTATATCCTAACCCTACCTCAGAAAACAATTCACACTGACCTTGTACAAGTTACTTAACTCTTGTTAAGCTTTCCCGTCTCAAGCAATAAAGACCTTATCTAGCAGTGAGCTGTGGGTATTGATTACCTAATGTTCTGAGAGTTCTGTGCAGATATAAGAAACAGGACACAAAGGATAAATGTAAATTTTATAGACCAGGAGGCTTCAGTTAAGGCTTTCATTGATCATATACACATTCATCTCACTATTAAAAATAAATAAATTGGGTCGGGCATGGTGTCTAACATCTGTAATTCCAGCAGTTTGAGAGGCCAAGGCAGATGGATTAATTGAGGTAGGGAGTTTGAGATCGGCCTGACCACCAACATGGAGAAACCCCATCTCTACTAAAAGTACAAAAATAGCCGAGCTCAGTTGTGTATGCCTGTAATCCCAGCTACTTGGTGAGACATCACCTCACCTGGAAAGCACAAGGGGGAAGGGAATTCCTTTTCCTAGTCAAGGGAAACTGAGATGCACAACACCTGGAAAATCAGGTAACTCCCACCCTAATTCTGCACTTTACCAAAGGTCTTAGGAAACAGTACATCAGGAGATTATATTCCACACCTGGCCCAGAGGGTCCCACGCCCACAGAGCCTCCCTCATTGCTAGCACAGCAGTCTGAGATCTAATGGAAAGGTGGCAGCAAGGCTGGGGGAGGGGAGCCCACCATTGCTGAGGCTTAAGTAGGTAAACAAAGTGGCCAGGAAGCTCGAATTGGGTGAAGCCCACTGCAGCTCAAGGAGGTCTGCCTGCTTCTGTAGACTCCCCCTCTGGGGACAGGGCATAGCTAAAGAAAAAGCAGCAGAAGCCTCTGCAGATGTAAATGTCCCTGTCTGACAGCTTTGAAGAGAGCAGTGGTTCTCCCAGCACAGAGGTTGAGATCTAGAATGGACAGACTGTCTGCTCAAGTGGGTCCCTGTCCCCTGAGTAGCCTAACTGGGAGACATCCCCCACTGGGTGCAGACTGACACCCCACACCTCACACGGCTGGGTATACCTCTGAGACGAGGCTTCCAGAGCAAGAATCAGACAGCAACACTCGCTGTTCAGCAATATCTGTTTTCTGCAGCCTCTGCTGCTGATACCCAGGCAAACAGGGACTGGAGTGGACCTCAAGCAAACTACAACAGACCTACAGCTAAGGGTCCTGACTGTTAGAAGGAAAACTAACAAACAGAAAGGACACCCACACCAAAACCCCATCAGTACATCACCATCATCAAAGACCAGAGGCAGATAAAACCACAAAGATGGGGAAAAAGCAGTGCAGAAATGCTGGAAATTCAAAAAATCAGAGCGCATCTCCCCATCCAAAGGAACACAGCTCATCGCCAGCAATGGAACAAAGCTGGATGGAGAATGACTTTGACGAGTTGAGAGAAAAAGGCTTCAGTTGATCAAACTTCACAGAGCTAAAGAAGGAACTCCGTACCCAGTGCAAAGAAGATAAAAAACTTGAAAAAAGAATGGATGAATGGATAACTAGAATAATCAATGCAGAGAAGGCCATAAAAGAACTGATAGACATGAAAACCATGACATGAGAACTACATGACAAATGCACAAGCTTCAGTAACTGATTTGATGAACTGGAAGAAAGAGTATCAGTGATTGAAGATCAAATGAATGAATTGAAGTGAGAAGTGCAGAGAAAAAAGAGTAAAAGAAATGAACAAAGCCTCCAAGAAATATGGGATTAAGATAAAAGACCAAATCTATGTCTGATTGGTGTGCCTGAAAGTGAGGGAGAAAATGGAACCATGTTGGAAAACACTCTGCAGGATATCATCCAGGAGAACTTCCCCAACCTTGTAAGGCAGGCCAACATCCAAATTCAGGAAATACAGAGAATGCCACAAAGATACTCCTCGAGAAGAGCAACTCCAAGACACATAATTGTCTGATTCACCAAAGTTAAAATGAAGGAAAAAAATGTTAAGGGCAGCCAGAGAGAAAGGCCAGGTTACACACAAAGGGAAGCCCATCAGACTAACAGCAGATCTCTCGGAAGAAACTCTACAAGCCAGAAGAGAGTGGGGGCCAATATTCAACATTCTTAAAGAAAAGAATTTTAAACCCAGAATTTCATATCCAGCCAAACTAAGTTTCATAAGTGAAGGAGAAATAAAATCCTTTACAGATAAGCAAATGCTGAGAGATTTTGTCACCACCAGGTTTGCCCTATAAGAGATCCCGAAGGAAGCACTAAACATGGAAAGGAACAACCGGTACCAGCCATTGCAAAAACATGCCAAAGTGTAAAGACCATCGATGCTAGGAAGAAACTGCATCAATTAATGAGCAAAATAGCTACCTAATATCATAATGACAGGAACAAGTTCACACATAACACTATTAACCTTAAATGTAAATGGGCTAAATGGTCCAATTAAAAGACACAGACTGGCAAGTTGGATAAAGAGTCAAGACCCATTAGTCTGCTGTATTCAGGAGACCCATCTCACATGCAGAGATACACATAGGCTCAAAACAAAGGCATGGAGGAAGATCTACCAAGCAAATGGAAAACAAAAAAAAAGCAGGGGTTGCAATCCTAGTCTCTAATAAAACAGACTTTAAACCATCAAAGATCAAAAGAGACAAAGAAAGCCATTACATAATGGTAAAGGGATCAGTTCATCAGGAAGAGTTAACTATCCTAAATAGATAAGCACCCAATACAGGAGCACCCAGATTCATAAAGCATGTCCTTAGATACATACAAAGAGACTTAGACTCCCAAAGAATAATAATGGGAGACTTTAACATCCCACTGTCAACATTAGACAGATCAACATGACAGAAAGTTAACAAGGATATCCAGGAATTGAACTCATATCTGCACCAAGCTGAACTAATACACATCTACAGAACTCTCTACCCCAAATCAACTGAATATACTTTCTTCTCAGCACCATATCACACTTATTCCAAAATTGACCATATAGTTGGAAGTAAAGCACTCCTTAGCAAATGTAAAAGAACAGAAATTATAACAAACTGTCTCTCAGATCATAGTGCAATCAAACTAGAACTCAGGACTAAGAAACTCAACCAAAACCGCTCAACTACATGGAAACTGAACAACCTGCTCCTGAATGACTACTGGGTACATAACAAAATGAAGGCAGAAATAAAGATGATCTTTGAAACCAATGAGAACAAAGATAAAACATAACAGAATCTCTGGGATACATTTAAAGCAGTGTGTAGAGGGACATGTATAGCAATAAATGCACACAAGAGGAAGCAGGAAAGATCTAAAATTGACACTCTAACATCACAATGAAAGGAACTAGAGAAGCAAGAGCAAACACATTCAAAAGCTAGCAGAAAGCAAGAAATAACTAAGATCAGAGCAGAACTGAAGGAGATAGAGATACAAAAAACCTTCCAAAAAATCAATGAATCCAGGAGCCGGTTTTTTGAAAAGATCAACAAAATTGACAGACTGCTAGCAAGACTAATAAAGAAGAAAAGAGAGAAGAATCAAATAGACACAATAAAAAATGACAACGGGGATATCACCACCGACCCCACAGAAATACAAACTACCATCAGAGAATACTATAAACACCTCTACGCAAATAAACTAGAAAACCTAGAAGAAATGGATAATTTCCTGGACACTTACACTGTCCCAAGACTAAACCAGGAAGAAGCTGAATCCCTGAATAGACCAATAGCAGGCTCTGAAATTGAGGCAATAATTAATAGCTTACCAACCAAAAAAAGTCCAGGACCAGATGGATTCACAGCTGAATTCTACCAGAGGTACAAGGAGGAGTTGGTACCATTCCTTCTGAAATTATTCCAATCAAAAGAAAAAGAGGGAGTCCTCCCTAACTCATTTTATGAGGCCAACATCATCCTGATACCAAAGCCTGGCAGAGACACAACAAAAAAAAGAGACAATTTTAGACCATTATCCCTGGTGAACATCGATGCAAAAATCCTCAATAAAATACTGGCAAACTGAATCCAGCAGCACATCTAAAAGCTTATCCACCTTGATCAAGTGGGCTTCATCCCTGGGATGCAAGGCTGGTTCAACATATACAAATCAATAAATGTAATCCAGCATATAAACAGAACCAAAGACAAAAACCACAAGATTATCTCAATAGATGCAGAAAAGGCCTTTGACAATATTCAACAGCCCTTCATGCTAAAAACTCTCAATAAATTATGTATTGATGGAACGTATCTCAAAATAATAAGAGCTACTTATGACAAACCACAGCCAATATCATACTGAACGGGCAAAACCTGGAAGCATTCCCTCTGAAAACTGGAACAAGACAGGGATGCCCTCTCTCACTACTCCTATTTGACATATTGTTGGAAGTTCTGGCTAGGGCAATCAGGCAAGAGAAAGAAATAAAGGGTATTCGTTAGGAAAAGAAGAAGTGAAATTGTCCCTGTTTGCAGATGATATGATTGTATATTTAGAAAACCCCATTGTCTCAGCCCAAGATCTCCTTAAGCTGATAAGCAACTTCAGAAAAGTCTCAGGATACAAAATCAATGTGCAAAAATCACAAGCATTCTTCTACACCAGTAACAGACAAACAGAGAGCCAAATCATGAATAAATTCCCATTCACAATAGCTTCAAAGAGAATAAAATACCTAGGAATCCAACTTACAAGGGATGTAAAGGACTCTTCAAGGAGAACTACAAACCACTGCTCAGTGAAATGAAAGAGGACACAAACAAATGGAAGAACATACCATGCTCATGGATAGGAAGAATCAATATTGTGAAAATGGCCATACTGCCCAAGGTAATTTAGAGATTCAATGCCATCCCCATTAAGCTACCAATTACTTCCTTCACAGAACTGGAAAAAACTGCTTTAAAGTTCACATGGAACCAAAAAAGACCCCACATTGTCAAGACAATCCTAAGCCAAAAGAGCAAAGCTGGAGGCATCACACTACCTGACTTCAAACTATACTACAGGCTACATAAGCCAAAACAGCATGGTACTGGTACCAAAACAGAGATATAGACCAATGGAACAGAAAAGAGCCCTCAGAAATAATACCACTCATCTACAGCCATCTGATCTTTGACAAACCTGACAAAAACAAGAAATGGGGAAAGGATTCCCTATTTAATAAATGGTGCTGGGAAAATTGACTAGCCATAAGTAGAAAGCTGAAACTGGATCCTTTCCTTACTCCTTATATGAAAATTAATTCAAGATGGATTAGAGACTTAAATGTTAGACCTAAAGTCATAAAAACTCAAGAAGAAAACCTAGGTAATACCATTCAGGACATAGGCATGGGCAAGGACTTCATGTCTAAAACACCAAAAGCAACAGCAACAAAATCCAAAATTGACAAATGGGATCTAATTAAACTAAGAGCTTCTGCACAGCAAAAGAAACTACCATCAGAGTGAAGAGGCAACCTACAGAATGGGTGAACATTTTTGCAATCTACTCATCTGACAAAGGGCTAATATCCAGAACGTACAAAGAACTCAAACAAATTTACAAGAAAAATCAAACAACCCCAACAAAAAGTGGGCAAAAGATATGAACAGACACTTCTCAAAAGAAGGCATTCATACAGCCAACAGACACATGAAAAAATGTTCATCATCACTCGCCATGAGAGAAATGCAAATCATAACCACAATGAGATACCATCTCACACCAGTCAGAACGGCAATCATTAAAAAGTCAGGAAATAACAGGTGCTGGAGAGGATGTGGAGAAATAGGAACACTTTTAAACTGTTGATGGGACTGTACAATAGTTCAATCATTGTGGAAAACAGTGTGGTGATTCCTCAATGATCTAGAACTAGAAATCCCATTTGACTCAGCCATCCCATTATTGGGTATATACCCAAAGGATTATAAATCATGCTGCTATAAAGACACATGCACACGTATGTTTATTGTGGCACTATTCACAATAGCAAAGACTTGGAATCAACCCAAATGTCCATCAGTGACAGACTGGATTAAGAAAATGTGGCACATATACACCATGGAATACTATGCAGCCATAAAAAAGGATGAGTTCGTGTCCTTGGAAGGGACATGGATGCAGTTGGAAACCATCATTCTCAGCAAACTATCACGAGAACAGAAAACCAAACACTGCATGTTCTCACTCATAGGTGGGTATTGAACCATGGGATCACTTGGACATAGGAAGGGAAATATCACACACCGGGGCCTATTGTGGGGAAGTAACGGGGAGGGATAGCATTAGGAGATATACCTAATGTAAATGACGAGTTAATGGGTGCAGCACACCAACGTGGCACATGTATACTTATGTAACAAACCTGAACATTGTGTACATGTACCCTAGAACTTACAGTGTAATAATAATAATAATAATAAAATGAATAAATTTTAAAAAGCAAGAAATGTATAAATCAAGTTATAAATGTATAAATGTTATTATAAACATTAATGTATTGTATCCCACAAAGGTGGATGAAACTAAACTAATGAACTTTTTAGGATTCAAAAATAATCTCAGAGTCATTAGTTTGACATTTTTTCCTTTCCTCAGCCTTCTTCTGAATATCACTTTCAGCCTGAAGACAATAAAAATGGCTTTAAGCTGGGCATAGTGGCACTTACCTCTATTCCAGCACTTTGGAAGGTCAGCGCAGGAGGATTTCTTGAGCTCAGAAGTTCTAGACCATCCTGTGCGAAATAGTGAGATTTCATCTCTACAAAAATGAAAAAAAGAAAAAGAACGAAAGAAATTTAAGATTTTCCAAATAATATATTATTTTTATTTTTAAATCATGTTTTTCTTGGTCTCCAATAAATGCGAACTATACTATTTTATTGCTCCTGACCTTTCTATGAATTTTCAAAATGGATAGAACAAATGACAAATAGAAAAAGGGCAGTTCCCTAATTCCCTAATAAGAAAACTGTAGTGTTAAAATAAATATTTGAATACAGGCTTATGATAAAGTAGACCCTTTGTAAAAAAAAAATTACATCCATATGCTTTAGATATCTGCTTAATTGTTTTTATGTTAATATATTTAGAGAACTGAATATCTTCATATGTTCCTGATGTAATAAAAAAAAAAAAACCTTGAAGACATTGTGTTAGACATATGTGTTCAGACTCTTTTGGTATCAAATAATTAAAGTTGACATTCAATTTCCAGTGATTGCCTATGCCATTCTCTATAGCTTAACTGGTTTAATATTTTTAACATTAAAACGAATCAGTAGTAGCCATGTTAGTGTTAGCTTCATCTCAGATTCTATTTTTATGCTCTGAAGGATCATACAAACCATTAGGTTAACTTTTACAAATAAACTATCCCTATGAAAAGATTTAAAAATAAAATAAACCACTAAGAAAAAAATGTGAAAGAATTATCTTGGTCATATATTTTGAGAATACAATCATGTATTACTTAATGACAGGGATATATTGTAGGAAATGCATGGTTAAGTAATTGTATCATTGTGCAAACATCATGACTGTACTACACAAACTGAAATGATATAGCCAATAACACACCTATGCTGTATGGTATAACCTATTGCTCCTAGGATGGAAATCTTTACAGCATGTTACTGTGATGAACACTGTAGTCAATTTCAAGACAATGATAAGTAGCTGTGTATCAAAACATACTTAAATATAGAAAAAGAACAGTAAAATAGGGTACTATTATGTGACACCATCGAATTTGTAGTTCATTGTTAACTGAAATGTTGTTTTATGGTACATGATGGTATACAAATTTTAATGAAGTTAAAATGTTTCAGGTTGTTTTATTTGAGGATTATTACCACCAAATATTAAATGCTATCTCTAGAATGTGATAACAGCATGCTAGAATTTGATCATGTAAAATAGTTTCATTTTTAGGCTTGTTGTTGTTTGTATTATATATTGCACGTTTTCAGCAGTATCTGGAACATGTGTAACCTAGTAACTAAGATGCCTGACTTTGGAATCTGTCTGCAATTTGTCAGCTTATGTTACCTTAAACAAAGGATTTAAGTTCTCTAGACTTTTTGCTTATATGAGAAACAAAGGGAGATAATAACAATGAGTATGACATAAAATGTGAGAATAATGAAAGGCAACCCAATATGAAGAAATATGACTGTGAAGAACATATACTAAATGCCCTGAAAAAGGGCATCTGTGGTTATAACCATGATTGACTCTGTGTTATTGCTTATTCATAAATATGAATTTGGTTTCAAGTCTCTTTTCATTTAGTTATGTGATTTTAAAAACTTTGCTGTATTTTTATATGAGACTAGGACCACAGAAATTCCTAATGTTTGCCAGTAGCATCTATTTCACATTTTATAAGAAAATTACTGGAAAAAGTGTGTTGACTCAAGACATGTTTATTTGACCTACAGACTTTGCTAAGACACATCCGTCAATCATTCCATGGCAAACATTTGTAACATATTCATTCTTCTCAAGATAAACCAAAGGCTCTCCCATGTTATTAGAAACACTACTGCTAATGTGATTTTACAAACATTCTCCATGTATATCACTGTCTGAATCTGCACCCTGAAGCTAAATGTTATATTTAATTAAATATAACTTTGTTCTTCTTCTTCAAGCATAATGATTTTTTAAAATTTTAATAGGTTAGACTTTAAAATGTTTCTTTGTAAAACAAACAGAAAAAAATTGAAAAAATACAATTTATACAAAATACGTACACCTTTGAAAGTCCATTCAAGTTGACAGACAAACTTCAGGAAAACACTCTGAAAACCATGCAGTTCTATTTTACAATTATCTATCTCAGGATATTAGAAAAAAATAACAACTATACCCAAATAAGCAGAAGAAAAGAATTTATTAAGGTAAGAGCAGAAATTATTGAAATAGAATACAAGTATATAACACAGGCAATAGAAAGGCAAAACCTGACTTACAATTTCATTTACGATATATAAAGAGATTAGAAATACTCATTTATTTACTACCATAAGAAAATGGTAGACAAATTTGAAAGCACTGAATTTTTTTAGACACACAGATAAAAGAATTTGCCGGGCAAACTACCATCCTGAAATCTGTAGACAAGATTATCCAAAGCATAGCTGTTATGGAGCAAATATTTGTGTTCTCCTAAAATTTATGTGTTGAAGCCTTAACCCCCATTGTGATGGTATTTAAAAATGAGGTGTATTAGTTCTTTAGAGGTACAGCACTAATAGGATAGATGTATACATAAAAGGGAGTTTATTAAGAAGTATTGACTCACACGATCACAAGGTGAAGTCCCACAATAGGCCATCTGCAAGCTGAGGAGCAAGAAAGCCAGTCTGAGTCCCAAAACCTCAAAAGTAGGGAAGTCAACATTGCACCCTTCAGTCTGTAGCTGAAGGCCCAAGAGCCTCTGGCAAACCACTTGTGTAGTTCCAAGAGTTCAAAAGCTGAAGAGCTTGGAGTCTGATGTTCGAGGACTGGAAGCATCCAGCATGGGAGAAAGATGGATGCGAGAAGCCTTAGGCAGTCTAGTCCTTCCACATTCCTCTGCCTGCTTTTATCCTAGCTGTGCTGGCAGATGATTAGAGGGTGCCCACCCAGATTGAGGGTGCATCCGCCTCTCCTAGTTCACTGACTCAAATGTTAATTTTTATTTTTGGCAACACTCTCATAGACACACCCAGGAACAATACTTTGCATCTTTCAGTCCAATCAAGTTGACACTCATTATTAACCATCACCTGGGCTCTTTGGGAGTTACAGTAATGAGGAATGGATTAGCTCATGAAGGTGGGGCTTTCCTGATAGGAAAGCTTTATAGATAGATCTCATTCTTACTCTCTTTGATGCCTGCATGGAGAAAAGGTCATGTGAGGACACAGCAAGAAGGGAGACCCCTGCAAGTCAGAAAGCGAAACTATCCAAGAACCTCATTATGTTGTCACCGTGGTCTTGAAATTACAG
Source organism: Macaca nemestrina (assembly GCF_043159975.1). Classification (NCBI taxonomy): domain Eukaryota; kingdom Metazoa; phylum Chordata; class Mammalia; order Primates; family Cercopithecidae; genus Macaca; species Macaca nemestrina. The sequence continues at coordinate 75,461,312 of NC_092126.1, forward strand.
ATTCCAGCACTGTGAAGCAGTAAATGTCTGTCGTTTAAGACCCAGGGTATGGCATTATATTAAGACAGCCAACATGAGTAAGATAACAGCTGACATCTGTTTACAGGGAAGGGAAAATACTTGAGCTATAAATTGATAGCAGCATTTAAATGACAATTTGGACAAATAGAGAATGAGTGTGTACTAGTGTGTCAGTGAGACAGTCCCAAGAAGCATGGTCTTAGAGGGGCTTACACCTTCATGGACTTTACCTATTAGAAGTCCACAAGGTTTTCTTGGGGAAGAATCAAGAAATACCTCCTCATGTCTCTGGCAAATGGAAGGGAAGTATAATCATTGTGAAATATGGAGAGGGTTTCATAACAATTGGCTATATTGCAAAAGGAACTAGTTAGAACCTTATCAGAGTTAAGGAAGGACTCTTCTCTCACTCTAGCCAACTCTATACCTTTCCTATCTGACCAAGGGGTAAAAAAATTATAGTCAATGGGGGGAAGAAATTCAAGAAAATATGAAAAATCTCCACCCAGGGAAGCCAGTAGGGAATAATGGATAGAATAAACAAAAATAAAATTATGTAAATGCAGAAACACTTGTAAAAGTAACAGCCAAAAGACACAATCTGGGTAAAAGATTGACAAGTAATTAAAAGAATATAGAAAGCGTCTTCTTCCCCATACTATATTGCCGCACAAACCAGTCTCTAGTATAATACAGTGCTTTACAACTGAATATATTTCATGACACAGACTTTCTGTGGGCAGTAATACGTGTGAGAATTCAAAGTTAAGAGGGGAGACAAAAGCAATAACGTGAGGAACATGAAACGTCTGACTCCATTGATAAAGGAGTTAAGAAGAAATTACTTACGCAGATTGTGAAAGTATGGAAATCTTTGGTAATGTTTTCCTTTTAATGAAAAGCAGCCCCAAATTATTTTTCTTTCTAACACAGAGCAGCCTGTAAATTCGAGCCGCAGACTGATGCCTGCAGTTGTGCCAATCATGTTCAAGATGGTGGTTCCTTTTTTCCTCCTCTTTGTCAGCCACCTGTAAAGAGCAGAGAAGATGGCGCCTGCCAAAGGGAAAATTTATTTGCATAATAAGATTAGGGTGGGGAAGCCAACCTTCCACATGCACTATGTAAACGTCGTATCTGATCCAACCAATCTGTGAACCTTATGTAAATAAGACACTGCCACCTGAAGCCTGACAATGAAATCTGGCACATCTGCCGCGGGCCAGTCCTTCCTTTTCAGAAGTACTCTGTCTCACTCGAGAGAGATCCTTTTTTCTTTCTCTTTCTTTTGCTTATTAAACCTCCTCTCCTAAACTCTTCGTGTGTGTCCATGTCTTAAATTTTCTTGGGGGGTGATAATGAACCCCAGGTATTTAGCCCAGACAATGTAGCCGCTTCTGGACCAGCTCTAAAATTACTAAGAATATCAATTGCTTGTCAAGTTAACATAGATCTTACACTAGAGGCCTTTTTACCTTGGTTCTTAGTACAAAATACCACGTGTCCAAAATTCAACAAACGCTTAAAAGCCATGCCAAAGGGTAAAATAAAAAGCACAATCCAGATGACAGGTTGATGAGTGCAGCAAACCACCATGGCATGGGTATACCTATGTAACAAATCTTCACATTTTGCACATGTATCCCAGAATTTAAGTAAAATAATAAAAAAAGCACAATCCAAAGGCACAAAACAATCATTAAAACCAGACTGAGTCATGACAGACATTGGAAAGAGTATAAAAGGGAATTTTAATAACTATTATTAATATGTTAAGGGTTCTAATTGAAAAAGAATTATGCAAGAACAGATAAGTAACAAAGCCAGAGAGATATAAACTGTAATAAGAATTAAAAAGAAAATACTAGATATAAAGAATGTTGTAACAGAAATGAAGAATGACTTTTATGGCTCATTATACAATGGAACAGACAAGGAAAATAATAATAAGCTTTTATATAAGTCAGTAGATACAAGTCAAATAAAAATGCAAAGAGAAAAAAATGAATATATTGACAGGTAATTGAACTGAACAACAGTTTTATAAAAGTGATACTATACACACAATTAAAAATGAGAAAGAGAGGAAACAATGAAATAGAGATATATTTGAAGTTATAACAAAACATTACAAAAGAAAAAATAATAAAATTGGCAATATTAATTATGAATTATCTATACTACATTTAAAATGATAAAGATTTATTTGAATATTGACTTGGATGAGTCAAAAACATGCTAAAAACAATAAAATAAGTATAACGGACATTAAGAACATTGGACATTAAGAACATAAGGACATTGAGATAAAATTCATAAAAATATTCAAATAGAACCACATAAGCAGAAGAGAGAAAGAACAAAAACAAAACAAGAAAGTAGTAATACTTATGAAACGGTAGATATTAAAATCACCTTATTAATAATTCTTTTGGGAATATTCAAAATACGCAAATAAAAGAAAAATGAAAGAAAAATAATAGAATAAATAAGACCAAATAATATGTTGTCTACAAAAAACTGACTTTAAATAGAAAGCTTAGACACAATGAAATAAAGATACAAAAAAAAGACATATGATAATAAGACGAGTTAAAAGAAAGCTATGTAGCTGTATTAAATCCAGGCAAAGCAGACTTGACCAACAGAAGGATTATCAGTAATGGAGATGAACACCACATACTAATAATGATAAAGGAGTTAATTTACCAGACATATAAATCTAAACACATAGGCATCCAGCAACACAGTGCCAAAATACATGAGGCAAAATTGACAGAATTGACAGAATAGAAAGGATAAATTAAGAATCCACTGCTATAGGTGAAGATTTTCACAATCCTCTGTAAGTAACTGATATATTAAACTTTCAGAAAATCAGAAAGTTTACAATTGACCTGAATAACACTAGGAATCACTTTGATTCAATTGATGATCATAGAATACTCAATAAAACATCAGAGAAATATATATTTTTTCTGAGCTCATATGGAACATTCACCATCATAGGTCATATTGTGGGTCATAAAATACACCTCAGCAAACTTAAATAGAATTCACATTTTTTTTTTAACACCCAAATGAAGTTAAACTAGAAATCAATAAAAGAAAGAAAATAGAAAAATCTCCAAATATTTGGAAATTAAGCAACACATTTTTAAATAACATGTGGATCAAGGAATTCTCAATAGAAATTATATGTAACATTATATATAATATTATATATAACATTATAGAAATTATATTATATAATTTATATATGATTTATATAATTATATATGATAAATTATATAATTTATATGATTTAATTTCTATTGAGGTTATATACAATATATAATAGATATAATGTTATATATAAGTTCTATTGATAATGTTATATATAATATATAACGTTATATATAATTTCTATTGATAATGTTATATATAATTTCTCTATATAAATTATATATTTTATATATATAATTGAAAATATATCTTATTCATGGGATGCAACAAAAACACTGATAAAAGAAAATCAATAATGTTAAATGTATGGGTTAAAAAAATAAGAAAGAAAAAGAAAGCAATAAGCTAGCTCTACATTAGGAAAAGAACAAATAACAATTTAAACCTAAAGTGTTTTACCTGGAATAAGTAATAGAGCAGAAATCAATGAAGCTGAAAATAAGAAAACAATAGAGAAAATTTTAAAAATCCAAAGCATATTCTTCAAAAATGATCAATAGAAGTGATGAACTTCTAACTAGAATAACTAAAACTAAAAGAGAGAAGACACACATTACTAACATCAGAAATAACATGAGTCATTGCTAGCAATATCATGGACTTTATAAAAATAATAATTAAAGATTACTAACAAATGTGGGCTAATTTCAACTTAGATGAAATAGATTAATTCCGTCAATGACACATCCAACTCAAAGTATGATAAATGTACTTGAATAGCTCTTTATCTCATAAAGAAACGAGATCAATGGTTAATAATCTTCTAAAAATAAAATAATAGGCATAGATGGGCTCACTAGTGAATTCTACCAAATACGTCAGGGTAAAAAATGATGCCATTCTTAGCAAAATGTCAAAAAAAAAAAAAAAAAATGCAACAGTGACCACTTCCCAGCTCCTTCTATAAGGTCTGCATTGCCCTAATACCAAATATACATATATTTTTAAAAATATATAAAAAAGAAATGTCTCTTATGAATATGGATGCAATCTCAACATAATAACAATGTAAAACCAACAATGTGTTAAAATATGCACCACCACTAAATGAGATATATTTGAAAGATATTGTTTTTTGCAGTATTTGAAACCCAATCAGTGTGTCCCACTATATTGACAGACTAAGAAAAACTGTAGAATTCTATGCATTAATGCAGAGAAAATATTTTCAAAAGACCTAATGATGCGTAATAGAAAAATAGAAAACTAGGAATACGGAGGACCTTACCCAACTTATTAACAATGATCTATGTCAAACATACAGCTCATATACTTGATAGTGAGAGGCTGGATGTGTTCTACCTAAGAACGGGAACAAGACAAGGATGTCCTCTGTGCTTATTAACACTGTTGTTAAACTTGTACCGGCGATCTTAGGTGTCTGGGAGAAAAAAAGGCAAGAAGTAAAATGTACATAGAATGGAAAAAAAAAAAAGAAAGAGAGAAAACTCTCTGTTCACTCTGCTAGAGTGGCTAAAATCTAAAAGACAGTACCAAACGCTGGTGAAGATGTGAGGCATGAAGTACTATCATTCATCACTGATGGGAAGGCAAAATGATACAGATGATTTGAAAAACAGTTTGACCTTTTCTTAAAATCTAAACATTGTCTTATAATACAATTACTAATCATGTTCCTTGGTAGTTACACAAATGAGTTGAAAACTTGTTCACACAAACACTGGCAAATGCCTATTTATATCAGCTATATTCATAATTGCAAAAACTTGGTAGCAAGCAAGGTATCTTTCAGTAGGTGAATTGATGCATAAACTGTGATACAGCCATATATTGAAATACTATTCAGTGCTAAACAGAAATGAGCTATCAATCTTCAAATGCACATTATTCAGTACAACAGGTCAATATAAGAGGTCAAATATTGTATGGTTGCAACTGTATGATATTGTGGGGAAAAAAAAAAAAAAAAAAAAAAAAAAAAAACTCTGGAGACAGACAGTAAAAGGATTAGTGGTTGCCAGGGGATGGGGTGAAGGAAGAATGAATAGGAGAAGCACAGAGGAATTTTAGGGCAGTTTAACCACTTAGCATGATGCTATAATGGTATGTATGTGTCATTATATATCTGTAAAATATGAAAACAACAACAGCAAAACTTTAATGTAAATTATGTAATTAAGTAAATTATGTAATTATGTAAATTATGGACTTTAGGTAATAAAGATGTCTATCAAATACAACAAATGTGCCACTCTGGTGTAGGATGTTGATAATGGGGGTTACTTCATGTGTGGAGATAAGGGATTTATGAGAATTCTACTTTCTGCACAGTTTTGCTATGAGTCTGAAATGGCTTTTTAAAAAATACAGTTTATTTAAAAAGTTTTTAAGCCTGCCAGTTCGCAAATGGGATGAGTGTCTATGCATGAAGGGGTGGCCTGCCCCTCCACACCTGTGGGTGTTTCTCGTTAGGTGGAACAAGAGACTTGAGAAAAGAAATAAGACACAGAGACAAAGTATAGAGAAAGAAAAGCGGGGGACCAGCGCTCAACTTACAGAGGACCCACGCCGGCAGGGTCTCTGAGTTCCCTTAGTATTTATAGATAATTATCTTTACCGTCTTAAAGATAAGGGAGTGGCAGGACAATAGGATCGTTTTTAGGGAGGAAATCAGCAGTAAGACATAAGAACAAGGATCTCTGTGACATGAATAAGTTTAAAGGAAAATCCTGTGCCTAGAGATAAACCTTTTAGCAGCATTGTTTCATCCTATCACATGGGGATAAACCTTGGACAATACCTAGCTTTTCTAGGAACAAAGACACACCCTGCATGCCCAAAATCCATTAAACCTTGAGTTACTACAGCACATGTCTCTTGCAAGGACAAGGTTGGGGGTAGGGTCACAGATTAACAGCATCTCAAATACAGAACAAAATGGAGTCTCTTATGTCTACTTCTTTCTATATAGACACAGTAACAGGCTGATCTCTTTCTTTTCCCCACATATGCAGAAAATCTCAAATAATTTAGAAATGCACGCATGTGGAAAAAATAAGAAAGCATAGTATGACTGAGAGAAACAAGGTCAATATACAAAGTTCAATTGCTTTCCTATAAACTAGCAATAAACACCACAGAATTTGTAATTTTAAAACTATAATTTTCAATTACATTTAACAAAAAGAAATAGGTATAAATCTACAAAAAATAAGTACAAGATCTATATGGAAACAACTATGACTGTATGAAAGAAATTTAAAATTATTGAAATTAGGAGAGTTATGTCATGTTCGTGAATTAGAGATCCCAATATTGTAATAATATTTTTCCCAACTTGACTTCTAATTGAATGTTTTCCAGTCAAAATCCCAACAGACAAGTATAGATATTGATGAATTGATTCTAAAGTTTCTACAGATAAGCAAAAGATGTACAATAATCAACACCATTCTTGTGAATATAAAAAGAAGACTCAGATTATCCTATTTTAATAATTAATGTAAATCTACAGTTTTCAAGATAGAATGGTATTCACAAAAAATACATATATAGATCAATTAGTTAAACATTATAGAGTTGAGATGCCTTACACAAAAAATAACAGAAGATTGGTTCAGAGCCAAATATAAAATGCAAAACCATAATATGTTTTACAAAAAGGAGGAGAAAATCCATGTGACCTATGGTTCAATAAATACTTTTTAAATATAATTTAACACTAACAGCATGACTTCAAAAACGATAGTTTACACTTTAGTAAAATTTAAAAATTAAAGTATGGAAAAGATGGAGTCGACTAGGCACAGTGGCTCATGCCTGTAATCTCAGCACTTTGGGAGGCTGAGGTGGATAGATCACCTGAGGTCCGGAGTTCGAGACCAGCCTAGCCAACATGGTGAAACTCCGTCTCTACTAAAAATACAAAAATTAGCCAGGCATATTGGTGTGTGCCTGTAATCGCAGCTACTCAGTAGCCTGAGGCAGGAGAATTGCTGGAACCCGGGAGGCAAAATTTGTAGTGAGCCCAGATTGCACCATGGCACTCCAGCCTGGGAGACAATAATATAATGAGACTCTGCCTCAAAAAAACAGAAACAAAAACAAAAACAAAAAACAGTCAAGAGAATAAAAAGACAAACCAAAGACTGGAAAAAAATATTTTAAAAATATTTATCTGCTAAATAACTTAAATAACTTGCATCCAAAATTCAAAAACATTCCTAACCTAACAGTATGAAAACAAATTAATGAAAAATTAAGGAAAGATCTGAAAGGATGCCTTACAAATGAAGACATGCAATGGCAAATAAGCATATGAAAATGTTCTTTTGTCCTTAGAGAATTTGTCCTTAGAGAATTACAAATTAAAATAACAATGAGATATTGCTTCACGCATATTAGAATAGTTAAAAATCCAAAATACTGGTAATACCAGTTCTTGGCAAGGACTCAGAGCAACAGGAACTCTCATTCATTGCTGGTAAATAGTATGGTCCTTTGCAAGCCAGTTTATGACTCAGCAGTCAAACTCTTAGGTATTTAATCAACTGAGTTTAAAATTTATGTTTATATAAAATCCATTACACAAATATTTAGACACACTTTACATAAATATCAAATTATAGAAGAAACCAAGATATTATTCAATGAAGCTGAGTGTAAAAGCAAACGGTGGTAGTTCCATGCAATGTTGTACTATTTAGTAATAATAATTAAAAAAAATAGCTCTCAAGCCCTGAAAAAATATAATTTTATTTGAATATTTCAAAGTAAAAAAAAAAAATAGTTTGAAAAGGCTGCATACTGTAGTATTCTATTTATATGGCATTCTGGAAAAGGCAAAACAATAAAAAGGATGAACAAATCGGTGATTGCCAGAGGTAAATGGTGGGGAATAGTTGAATAGGTAAAACCCAGGGAATTGTTTAAAGCAGTGTAACTATTCTGTGTTGGACTGTAATGGTGAATAGATAACACTATTTATTTGTCAAAACTTATAGAGCTTTATAACATAAAGAGTGATTTTTTTTAATAAACACAGGATATTGGAAAATCACAGGCTGGAATTTAGAATGATGAACAAACAAATAAACAACAACCACCAAAAAAAAAAAAAAAAAAAAAAAAACTACTGTATTATAAATATATTAAAAAACTCACTGAAGGGACAGTGTGCTGGCTTAACTAACTTTGGAAATGGTGCAATGAATAAAAAGTCTGAATGAAATGTGCTTAAGCACAATACTCCATTTGATAATGGTTTTCAGGAGAATACTGGTTAAAAATATTGGAGCCATTATAGGTGTATAATGGAATTGAACAATTAAGTGAATTGATGGTAGATGTTGGCAGACATGTTTCTCACCATTGATGTAGAAGTTTACAGATAATTAGAAAGCTGGAATTATCCATGTGTTATATTCAATTTGAATACCTCAGTAAGAACCTATATTAAGCTTAATATAGATGAACAGTGCATATAGAAATATTTACATGTATGCATATATACACAAGTTAGTATAAATGCATTTAAACTTTTAAAGCATATTACTTTCCTCTGTTAACAAGAAGAGAGGTAGACGAATAATATTCTTGTAGCAACACACACACTTAACATGTAAGTTGTGACTTCTAATACTGTTTTACAATAAAATGAACTAGGACTCTTTAGAGAAAGCTAATTCTAGGACTGGGAAACAAAATATGCAAAAATAAGGTTAAAGCAGCTTGTAGTTCCAGGAAATAAGAAAGTCCTCTAAAAAATTAAAATAATACAATGTGCCAAAAAGACACAAAAGCTAACTGAAAGAGCTTCAAGCAACCAAAATGGAAAATTTTGAACAACAAAATGTAGTATTGAGTTATAACCCAAAGCATATAATGCCCATGAATCCATACTAAAAAAATAAATAAACAACAAAATAAATTAAGAAATAATTGGGGAAGAACAGCAAAAAATCCCCATTTAGGATTTCATGATTTTATGTAGATATTTTACCCTCAAAGAAATAGAGCATAACTCTCCACTCATTAAGTGTGGCCTCCACAGTGTGTCTTGCCTCAAATGAAAAAGTATTTTTATAATGAAAAACCTGACAAACTCTACCTCAGCCAGGTAATCAAGGTTAAATTAAAAAATAATGTCATATTGACAGAAGATGCTCTTAGTATGATATGATAGTAATGGCACTTTACTTCTGTGGTCTGTTTTCCCTAAAACTTCGTAACAGTTAATTTTATGTACTCACTTGACTGGGTCATAGAGTATCCATATATTTGTTCAAACATTATTCCGTGAGGGTGTTTTTGAATGAGATTAGCGTTTAAGTAGGTAGACTGGTTAAAACAAATAGTATCACACTTTGGAAGCCAGTTTGGCAGCTTTTTACAAAGCCCAACAGTTATACTACATCATTCAGCAGTGGTACTCTTGGGTGTTTAATTATCTGAGGTGAAAATTTATGTTTCTGTAAAAACCCATAAAACAAAGATTTCCACCCCCTTCCATAACAGCAATGAGCTTCATTCAATCAGTTGAAAGCCTGAATTGAACAAAAGTTTAACGCCTTCTCAAGAGCATTTTTCTCCCTACTGACCTTTGAACTGGAGCATAAGCTTTTCCTGTTTCTATAGCAGATTTCAGCTTTGAAATTAGCATAAGCTTAGCAGATTTTGGATTTACCAGTCTCCATAATTGCCTGAGTCAATTTTATGTAATAAATCTAAACAGAGAGAGAGAGAGAGATACCATATTGGTTCTATTTCTCTAGAAAATTACACCCATAGCCTAATTAAAAAATAATAAAATAGGAAAATCCAATTTGAGAAATATTTTACAAAACACCTAACCAGTATTTATTGCTCCAAAAGTCAAGGTCATTAAAAATAAGGAAAGTCCTAGAAGCCAGAACGGTGAGAGGGGCCTGAATCAGACATGACAACTAAATAAATTTAACAGTATACCCAGAATGAGATCCTAGTGAGGAAAGAGAGAGACTCTCTCATATTGTTTTATACTCAGTACCTGTTTTAAGAAAAAAACAGGGAAGTAAAACCAAAGACAGGCACCCCAAAACCAGGGCGGGAACCAGGCCTTGGTCTGCCTGGCCTAAACCCAGTAGTTAAAAATCAACTCATGACTTAGAAACCGATGTTCCTGACATTGTATAGAAGAACATTGTGAAAATCCCTGCCCTGTTCTGTTTCTCTCTGACTATCAGTGCATGAAAATCCCTGCTATCTATCCCCTAGATTGCTTAATCAATCACAACCCTTTCGTAGGAAATCTTTAGGGTTGTGAGCCCTTAAAAGTGACAGAAATTGTGCACTCCGGGAGCTTGGATTTTAAGGCAGTGGCTTGCTGATGCTCCCAGCTGAATAAAGCCCTTCCTTCTACAACTCAGTGTCTGAGAGGTTTTGTCTGTGCCTCCTCCTGCTACATTTCTTGGGTCCCCCTGACCAGGAAGCAAGGTAACTGACAGTGACGGCCTGCGGAGGCAGCCTCTTAGGCGGCTTAGGCCTGCCCTGTGGAGCATCCCTGCCGGGGACTCCGGCCAGTCTGAGTGAGGCGATCCAAAGAGCGCTCCTGGGTAGACAGTTGTCCCGGTGGAACGGCCTCATCAGAGCAGCGCATAGCAGGCCCCCACAGAGGATTAACACAGTGGCTGAACACTTGAACACCAGGAAGGAACTGGCACTTGGAGTCCGGATATCTGAAACTTGGTAAGACTAGACTTTGGAACTTGCCCCACTCCATTTGAGTGGAAGTGTGGCCTGATCAACCACAGTGTGCCTGTATCAGCACTTTTGTTCTGATTTTGACTTGACTTGAATTGCTGGATATTTTGGTTTTGGGTCTGACTTGGCTTAAATTTCTTGGTACTTGGATTTTGAATTTCGTGGTATTCTGATTTTGGTTTGGTATAAATGATAAAACTGTGTCTGTGTCCTCTTTACCCTGTTCTTTGTTTTGTGGTGAGTGTGTGTGGTGTAGTGTGGTATTTTGTCTTGAGAAAACACGGATCAGGCGCAAAATAAGCCCACCCCACTAAGAATTTCCAGGGATGTTTTACTTTAACAAGCCTAGTAATCATGCTAAAACATACTACTTGGTGATTTTTATAGTCTGAACTCTTACATACTGTATCATTTATTTTCTTATAGTGAAACACATTAAATTATAGAAAATTGTTTGAAACTAATTGGCTTCTTTCTGAACTCTAAATTCTTTGGTTCTGAGTTAAGCTTTATGAGCAAAGTATAGAAAACTGCCTATTGAAGATCAGTTAATTTTGCATCAAGGTTAGTTTGAGTAAGAATTCAAATATATCAGGTGGTAATTTATCATAGAAATAAAACTGAGGTTTCTTCTAGTCCCCTCATCTTTTTACTTTTTATATAAATACTGGCTTTCACAATTGAAGTTCCAATGATCGCTTACTAATTCAAGAGCAAAATAAGCAATTCTTTTTCTTTTTTTCTTTTTTTTTCTTTTTTTGAAATGGAGTCTCTCTCTGTTGCCAGGCTGGCGTGCAGTGGCACGATCCTGGCTCTCTTCAACCTCTGACTCCCTGATTCTCCTGTCTCAGCCTCCCGAGTAGCTAGGATTACAGGCATATGCCACCACGTCCAGCCAGTTTTCGTATTTTCAGTAGAGCAGGGGCTTCACCGTGTTGGCCAGGATGGTCTCGATATCCTGACCTCGTGATCCGCCCACAGCAATTTCCTTATGTGTTATTTAGAAACTTTAGAATTGCATATGGGAGAAAATTAATACCATTGATAATACTATCAGTCACAGGTAAAGATCTTTTTCCTTGGGCCATACATATCTCCATCACTTATCACATATAAATTTTTAAATAAACACAAATTTATTTATAAAATATTACATGGACAAGGCCTGGCACAGTGGCTCATGCCTGTAATCCCAACATTTTGGGAGGCCGAGGTGGGTGGATCACCTGAGGTTGGGAGTTAGAGACCAGCGTGGACAACATGGCAAAATCCGGTCTCTACTAAAAATACAAAAATTAGCCAGATGTGATTGTGAGCGCCTGTAATCTGAGCTATTCGGGAGGCTGAGGCACAAGAATCACTTGAACCTGGGAGGTGGAGGTTGCAGGGAGCCAAGAACACACTACTGCACTCCAGCCTGGGTGACATAGCCAGACTCCACCTCAAAAAAGAAACAGAAAAAAAATAATAATAATAATAGAAAGCCCACAAATCATTCTCTTTTCTTAGTCTGGTCATAATACAAAATATGGTGGATAAACAACAAAGTATGTTGTTTCTGTCAACAAACTATATCTCAGTTTCAGATATACATGAAAAAATATATGATTTATCAAATACAGAAGACTTAAAAAAGAAACACATTATAAGCAAGAACAGTTTATTTCAAATGTGGCAAAGATCTTTTAAGAATTAAACAAAGTATTCCTGTGATTTACTACACAGACTCACTTCAATAATATTAAACATTGAGCCATCCATTAATTCACATGGCTTAAGAGGAGAAATTCTGGGCAACTATACAATACAATGCTTGATTCAATACAATGCTTGATACAATACGATGTTTGATAAATTGGAGGATCTAATGTAAAATGTTCCCTTGCTCCCTCTAATTCTTCAAAGTGGAGCCCATATATTCATTCACAAACTAGTGTTCTTGAAATACTATTAAACAAGAGAATGAATTTGTGAAAGAGCTTGTATTGTTTAGAGTGACACCTTTGACTACTACCTTACAGAATATTCAGGTACTACATGAAGAAATGTAGAATTGCATGTATTTCCAGGACTCCTAATAAGAGAATGAATACAATGAATAGAAAAACAATGGAGAAAGAATCAGTATGACATTTAAGACTTAAAACTAGAGAGCACTTTGAAAAGCTGCTTATCAAACGGAGTACAGTAAAGATGGGAAAGAACATAACCAACATGTGACTTTCTTGCAGATAAAAGAGGGCAGAATGTTCAATGACCAGACACAAGATGAATTTTCTTTATTAATGTGACAATTTTCAATCTCTATAGTTCAGAATCTTAATTATGGGAGAAAGCAATGCAGAGAAAATGCTACGTGGACCAAGTGTAATGGCTTGAAATGTCAGTAAACTGAAATCGCAAGAAAATGACTAAGTAGATTTAACCTCCTTTATCTTTCAACAAGAATGACTAGTAAAATGTAACATTAAAAAATCAGAACCAGGCGGGGTGGCTCACACTTGTAATCCCAGCACTTTGGGAGGCCAAAGCAGGTGGATCAAGAGGTCAGGACATCGAGATCATCCTGGGTAACACAGTGAAACCCCTTCTCTACTAAAAATACAAAAAATAGCCGGGTGGTGGTACGTGACTATAGTCCTACCTACTAGGAAGGCTGAGGCAGGAGAATCTCTTGAATTCAGGGGGGCAGAGGTTGCAGTGAGCCGAGACTGTACCATTTTACTCTAGCCTGGGCGACAGAGCAAGACTGTCTAAAACAAAAAGAAAAAAAAAAATCAAGCAACTGAATAATAAAGTTAAAATTGCAGAATAACCAAAAATATTAAAAAGTAAAAGTCGGATTAGTACATCTAACAGGTATATAATAGTAACCTAAATAGGTGATGTAACAGTAACCTAAATAGGATCCAGTCCAGGACAGAGAGCCTAAAGGTTATTGGCTGAAGATTTTATAATAAGGTGGAAAAACTGTATTGAAGATTTAATATTGAAGACAGGGAGTTGGATGTGACATCATCTGAATAAAAGTGGGACAAATAAGGGGCTACATGGTCCATGAAAAAAAGAAAAGGAAAAAGAAGACTTGAACAGGATATCAGCAGAAAATTTTACCTATGCTTCAAGCTCTGAGTAGGAAAAGCAAATCTACAAAACTCCACACAATAATCCACAATACACATTTATTAACTGAAAAAAGGATTCCATTTTAGAAATAATGTCAAAAAATTAGAAGTCCAGTGAGATTTCTGAGGTAATGAAGACAGCAACATCAAAGTTATATATAAACAATATTAAACCAAGATTGCAAGGAACTTTTACAAAACAAAACGCCTCTGATGAAAGATCTTGATTAAAATTACACATATACTCACACAGACAAAAAGAGAGAGATCAAATGTGAAAAGGAATTAGCAGAAACAACAAAAAAGATTAGGACACACCTAAATTAGGATAATACAATAATATTTTTTTTAAAAAATGTGAAATAATTTTAAATAAAAATTTTTAAACAGAGAAGAGACTTTGTAATGAAAAAGTAGAACGCAATTACAAAGTCTAATTTTGGCAGATATAAAATACATTATCATTAAAATAAACTGTAGTTGTTAGGTTAAATTAGCACACTAGACAGTTAAAGAGAAAATTATATGCATTGGAGAATAATGCTGAAAATATTATACAAGGTGAAAATTACTGACTTTTGAAAAAGAGGACAATAGACATGAGGAACAGAGTACGACAACTTGAAAATAACCTATAATGAATTTCAGAATAATCATAGAATGTGGTAATGCAAGGAGAGGCAGTATTCACAAAGAGTTGAGTATTTTCAGTACTAATGACAGATACATAATATTAAAGAATTACAATTAGTTCAAGTAGCTTCACATTCTGAGACAATAATATCTGCTCATTGGCCAACTGGTATAAATAATATATTCCTTTGAATTATCATTAGTTATATGAATGGTGCTAATCAACTTTACATGAGGTAGAATCAAGTTAGGTGAGATATTTTAAATAATACAAAGCACTCTCTAGACATCAGGCTTTAGACTTTTTACTACCTAGTGCTAGGTAGACTGTAAGAATTGAGTATCTTCTTCAATCAGTGAAAGTGACTGGCACCTAAGTAAAATGCACATAGGCCCCGCTGTGTCTTTTTTTCCTGATTTACCATTTTTAGATGAAGTGAATGCAGATTTATATTTTGAGAATAAAATGTCACATCTGGAAACTGTTAGTGATATTTAGTTTAAGACATATAGGCTGAATTGAAGAGATGATCAAATTATTTAAATTCCAAATGGAATTAAATTTCATGAAAAATAATTCTGTTTTGCTTAACTCTAAAATAATACCTTTCGTTTTTACATTGACCAATGAGAAATCTGCTGCTCTAATTGGAGAAAAATTGTTTAAATATTTGGTTAAATTTCTGGTTGCCAGAGATTTTTCTAAATTAAAAAAAAAAAAAGTGAAGAATTTTTATGCTAGTGGTAGCTGAACAATTCACTATTTTTTTTCTTTTGTGGCCTCTTTTAAATTTTACCATTTTCCATATTGTGATATTTTATTTTGAAAAGCAAATTTAAAATAAAAATATCTTCAAGAGAAAGGAAAGAAAAGAAAAATGATGAAAACAGAAATGAAGAAAATAGATGACAAATAGGCAAGCTAGACAACGTAGAACAGAATTTCTACAATGTTCTAGAATACAAAAATTTATGAAGTTGACATTAATAGAATTTTAAAAATGCAAAATACGGAATTAAGAACTACTGGCAAGGACTACTGGTAAGAGCAGATTAGATATAGGAGGACGAAACATTGGTGAACTAAAATACTGGGCAAAAGAAATCATCTGGGCCGGGCGCGGTGGCTTATTCCTGTAATCCCAGCACTCTGGGAGGCGGAGGCGGGCAGATCAAGAGGTCAGGAGATGGAAACCATCCTGGCTAACACGGTGAAACCCCGTCTCTACTAAAAAAAAAAAAAAAAAAAAAAAAAAAAAAATTAGTGGGGCGTGGTGCCAGGCACCAGTAGTCCCAGCTTCTCCGGAGACTGAGGCAGGAAAACAGCGCGAACCCGGGAGGCGGAGCTTGTAGTCACCCCAGATCACACCACTGCATTCCAGCGTGGGTGACAGAGCCAGACTCTGCTAAGGAAAAAAGCATCTAAGCTGAAGCAGCAGAAACAGAGAAAACGAAAAAAGAACTTATGACACATGTGGTCCAGACTCATTCAAACATTCTGACACACATTTCATTATAGTCCTAAAAGCAGACAGAAAACACAATGAGGTAAACTGATTTTGAAAATAATAACTATGAATTTTCCCAAAATGATGTCAGGTATCAAGTTATATTCGAAAAGTTTCATAAGCCACTGAATTAAAAACCACAAATTCAGCAAAGGAAATCACAACTAGGCTTATTGCAACAAAATACTCTGACCCAAACTTAAAAAAATAAAATCTCAAAAATACTGCCAGAGTAGAGTAAATATTACCTTCAGAGAAAAAAGCAATTGTAGACATTCACTTGACTTCTATTAAAAAAAAAAAAAAAAAAAAAAAAAAAAAAAAAAAAGCGGTGACCAGCGAATAGAAAATGGAATAACATTTTATAGTGTAGGAAAATTTTCTGTCAATATAATTTTCTAATACACAACATGTACTACAAAACTGGTGTTTGCAGGCATACATAACCAGAATAGTACATGACAAGTCAGCCCGACCTAAAACAAATACTAAATAAATTATTTCCAGCAAAAGGAAAATGATTCCTGATAGAAGTATGAAAAAAGAAAAGATGTGAAATAAAGAGTACAGGACAGTGTGTATATGTGAGCAAACGTTATTTTTGAAAGTATAAAAATAAGTGCAATGCCTTGAAAAGTATGGAAACTAAAATCACAGAGTTAAAACAAAGTGAAACAAAGAATGATATATCTGGTGAAGTGATCTATGATTTCAGCAGTATCAAAGGAACTGTAAAATTACTAATTGTTTCTAGTCTTTAAGAAGCCAAGAACTGGCAGGGTGTGGTGACTCATGCCTGTAATTTCAGTACTTTGGGAGGCCAAGATGGGAGGATTAATTGAGCCCAGGGGTTCAAGACCAGCCTGGGAAACAAAATTGGACCCCATCTCTATGAAAAGTTTTTTAAAAAAACTAAAAATAGCCGGGCCTGGTTGCACACATCTGTCATCCTAGTTATGCAGAAGGCTGAGGTGGGATCATCGCTTGATCTCAGGAGGACAAGGCTGCAGTGAGCCATGTATGCATCACTACATGCAGGCCTGGATGATAGAACTAGACCCTGTTGCACCCCCACCATAAGAAGTCAAGAACTAATGATATAATATCTAAAATAACTATTAAAATATTAATAACATAATATACAACTACAAATTTAAGAGAAAAATGGATTTAAAATATGTGTTTATCCTCCCATAAATCAAGAAATCTGAACAAGAGAGTATTAGACAATGGAGTCAAACATATAAATGCATTTGGTATAAGCAATTATTTTATGTAAATGAACTAAATATGTAGTTGCAAGAGTAATATTGTCAATCTGGATTATGACAAAAATAAAACTCAGATACTTAATAAGATGGATGAAATAATAACATATGATAAGCAATAATAAAAAGGAAGGTACATCTATTAATATTAGAAAAATTAGACTTTAATTCAGGGATCATATCACAAAAAAAGTGGAAATATTTTACAATGATAATAGGGCTTATTAAAAATATATAAAAATTCTGATATGAATTACTCTTAGTAACACAGCCTCAAATAATAAAGCAAATGTTGACGGAATTGAATGAAAATATAAACATACGGCCGGGCGCGGTGGCTCAAGCCTGTAATCCCAGCACTTTGGGAGGCCGAGGCGGGCGGATCACAAGGTCAGGAGATCGAGACCACAGTGAAACCCCGTCTCTACTAAAAATACAAAAAAATTAGCCGGGCGCGGTGGCGGGCGCCTGTAGTCCCAGCTACTCAGGAGGCTGAGGCAGGAGAATGGCGGGAACCCGGGAGGCGGAGCTTGCAGTGAGCCGAGATCGCGCCACTGCACTCCAGCCTGGGCAACAGCGTGAGACTCCGTCTCAAAAAAAAAAAAAAAGAAAGAAAAAAGAAAATATAAACATACACAAAATGGTAGTGGTAGATTAGAAAGACCATTCAGTATGGATCAAGCACCAAGGAGGAGACAAAAACAAGATCCTCCAATATAACAAAGAATTAAATGTACTGTTTTTAATAAGAGAATGATTAGATGAAACATAGTAATGATAAAAATGAATCTAAATAACATTTTGCATTAATTTTTACAAAACCTAACTTTATATAATAATAGAATTTAGATTATAAGTATCAAGTGTTTTAATTCTAGGAACACTTCACATTTATAAAGATGCCAATGTAATATTATGCTCTTCTCAGTAGTTTTCAATCGCTGTAGATACCAGTTTTTCTAATATTTATGTGATGGTTTCTCTATGTCCTTTACAAGCAATTTATTTTATACATGTTATCCACCTGAATAACTTGTTTTACTTCTACACCATTGACTAGGAAGCATTTTATAAACACATACATTCGTTTAATTATTTATGCCAAAATCAATTAACTGTGTCCCTTTTAAATGTGCCCATCACGTTTGAGAAAAAGTTAATTTTGTGTTATAGTGGGGTTAATAAAATTTACTACATAAATGCCTAATTTCCTCTCCTTTTGAAAGGGCTTCATATTGAATTAAGGTAATTTAATTAGTTTTATAATTCAATTTTAAACTATACATGTTTGTGTTGTCTGTTCGAGGAATAAGATAATAAGATTTCCTATGTTATCTGCCTGCTCAAACTGCCCCCAAACCCATACTCCAACTTCCCTGCATGAATCTGTTTCTCTACCCACCTGAAAATCACTGGAGCAGTGAAAACCTATTCATAGACCTAGTCAATATATCATATAGAACTCAGTTACTATACCAAGATATATGTATGTATATATATACACACACCCATATATATTTAAATATACACATGCGTATATACATACACATGTTATATATATAAGATACATTTTATTATATCTACTTTATTTTTATATTTAGTTTATTCACAAAAAAAGACATTTTAATATTGCCAGAAAATAGACCAATGAATCAAAATGGATTATTTCTTAGCCAGCTGATATGAGAGTTCTGAAATATATAATTACATGGAATTTAGTAGTGATATTTCAAATTAGAGAAAAATATAAATGCAAGAATGAAAAATTATTTTGAGAAACTAATAAATTTTTTTCTAAGTGATAAATCTTTCATTTGGTTTAAAAATCTAAATAATAATATTTGAAAATATATAAATTCCAGAGGAAGTATAAAAGTGAATATATATATAGCATACAAGAGAGAATAATTAAAATATAGAAAAATAATTTTAAAAGCTTTAGCAAATTTAAAATATCTGTGACTCAAAGATAACACAAGTAAAAATATTTGCAGTAAATAAGACATGTTATTGAGTGCAAGTGCATGAATTTTGCATGTTTTGGGCTGTGTTAGCTTAAAGAACTTTCATAATTATTTAAATGAAATAATTAGCCAATATGTGAACTAATTGCTATCAGTATACGATACATGTTGAATTTACAGAAAACAGAGAAATCATAAAAATAACAAGATAAAAGGAAATATAGTATTTTTGTATGTCTGGCAAAATACAATCTTCAAAAAAAAATCTAATATTGGCAAGGCAATGTAGAAAGATCACTCTCATTTTTTATTACTGAGAGTATAAATTATTAAAGTCCATTGCAAGGCATTTTTGCAGTATGTATTAAACTTTAGGATATCTACAAAATACTCCTACCCTGTGTATTAGTCCATTCTCACATTGCTATAAATAAATACCTGAAACTGAGTAATTTATAAAAAAGGGAGGTTTAATTAATTCGCGGTTCTGCAGACTGTAGAGAAAACATAGCGGTTTCCGCTCCTGGGGAGGCCTCAGGAAGCTTTCAATCATAGTGGAAAGCAAAGAGGGAGAGAGTCATCTCATCTGGTGAGAGTAGGAGCAAGAGAAATCAGGAGGGGAGGTGCTACATACTTTTAAATGATCACATTTCAGGAGAACTCACAATTATCAGTACTGTATCAATAGGGATGGTGCTAAATCATTCATGAGAAACTTCTCGCTTGATACAATCTCCTCTCCCACCAGGCCCCACCTCCAATACTAGGGATTATAATTTGACATGAGATTTGGGTGGGGACACAGTTTCAAACCATATCCTGTGATACCGTAATTCTACTTCCTATTAACTACCTTAAAAAAGCACTAATACGTGTTTATATGAAGAAAATTATAAGAAAAATGTATCATTATTTTCAATGTTAAAACAATGTGAAGTACATAAATATTATTATAAGATTATTAAACACATAAATGTTTCATCTTTATTATAGATTATTGACTAATAGATAAAAACAGTAATGAAAATTTATGTAATTTATATTTTTTGTTGTTCGATATTGGAATTCCAAAACAGTTTATGAGAATTTTTTAGCATATGATTTTTGGTGGATTTGGAAGCCAGGTATTTGTTTTTTTCTAAATGTCCTTGCTGCTGTAGTGTGAGCATAGAAATAAGACTGGTCAATATACATCTAAAAGTAAAGCTGAAGGTATAAGCTCACTAAACAAAATAAGAATAAAATAACTGATACAAAATTTGTCTTGGGTTAGACAAGAAATGTCTTATACAGTATATAAGACACACACAAATGCACATACTCTGTAAAAGGAAAAAAAGATAATTTGGCTTCATTAAAATTTAAAACTTTTAGCCACTAAAAGGCAGTGTTAAGAGAATGTAAAAACAACCTACAGATTGCTAAAATATATATGTATATAATAAATAAATATAATACATTTGTATAGAGTGAAGGTGATTATATCACATTGCATGCCTGTATTAAAATACCTCATTTACCCTCTAAATATATACATCTACTATGTAGTCACAAAAATTTTTAAAAATTAGAAAATATATAAACACAATGCTATAAGATGAAGAGTGAAATAAAATACTTGGGCAAGAAATTTTAAAAGATATTTCATCAAAGAAGATATACAAATGGAAATAAGCACATAAAACTATGCTCAACATCCTAAATCATAAAAAAAATCTTAATTTGAGCAGCAGTAAGATTCTATTGGAAAGGCCAAAGTTAAAGAAATCTGTTGAGGTCAGTGTGGGATGACTGGAATTCTCATAAACTGCTGGTGGAAGTAAAAATGATGTAACCACTTATAAAATGGTTTGGCAATTTCTTATAGACTAGAATTAAATTTTGTATAAACTTACCATATGATCCAGCAATACATCGAAGTAATTAGCCCAAGAATAGCGGAAACACATGTCTATAAAAAGACTCACATGTACATGTTCATAGGAGCATTATTCATGATAGCTAAAAAATGGGATCAAAAAGTAATACACATTGACTGGTAAATGTATAAGCAAATTGAATTACTTTGAGTTGAATATTACACAGGATGGAAGAAGGAGAAAATACAATACATGCACCAAAATGAATTAAACTCAAAAGCATTTTGTAAATGAAATTAATCACAATAGACTACAAATAAATGGGTCTATTCATATGAAATCTACACAGAACAAACAATGGTAAGAATAATGGTAGATCAAATATTGTTGAGGGTCAGTGTCAAAGGAAGTTTTTCTGCAAAGGATCACAAGGAATATTGGTAAGGTGTTGGAAATGTTCTAAATTTAATTGGAATTATGTTTAAATATTTTAAAATCATGAAATTGTACACTAAAATGTGGTGAATTTTGTTCTATATAAATATTACCTAAATAAAGCTAATTAAAACATTATTTGTTAATATTGAAGCATGTCCATTTTAGCAAAGCATGACCTACAGGAGGGACCATAATCAGGTGACTAATGAAATCAGTGAAAAAGGAAGGGAAATAAAAGCCTAGGTTTGAGTGGCTACTCTTTGTCAGGCACTATGACAGATACTTTTCCACATATTTTCATGGCAAATAGTACAATATGGTAAATGCAAAGAACGACAAGCAGTACAATCTCAGTTTATTTATGAAATTTTGTTTTATTGCATTACCACAAGGAAATATGTACTAAAAATGCATTTCACCAGGCGTGATGGCTGACGCCTGTAACCCCAACACTTTGGGAGGCCGAGGCGGGCAGATCACTTGAGGTCAGGATTTCAAGACTCGCTTGGCCAACATGGTGAAACCCCGTGTCTACTAAAAATATAAAAATTAGCCAGGCATGATGGCAGGCGCCTGTAATCCCACCTACTCGGGAGGCTGAGGCAGGAGAATTGTATGTATCTAGGAGGCAGAGGTTGCAGTGAGGCGAGATCATGCCACTGCACTCCAGACTGTGTGACAGAGCGAGATTCTGTCTCAAAAAAAAAAAAAAAAAAAAGTTTCTTTTCTGCAGTTGCATTTCCAAATTTTAGCAGCAAAGTATTTGAAGTCCTCATGTTGACGTTTCTACTTGATTTTTCCCAAGCATTATTATAATTATTAGTAATGAGAAGTGAAATAGCAAGCTTTTTTAACCTGGATATAAGTTCACTGTACTGTAAAATGTGTTGAAATAATATGCATTTTTGAGGATAGTACCATTTTGTTTCATGCTTTGGAAATCTCTTGCCATAATAAAACATGTATATATTATTTGATTTGTCTATCTAAAAATTACTTCTGGGAAATCATTTTCTCATTACATAGTTTGCTACGATGCTTTTTAGAGGGAGGTGATCATCTGAAATACTTAGCAATTCTATAGTTTGGTAAACATGGCAGTTCTTTAGGTATTTATCATCCTTTGATTTCTGAAAAGTCATAGGACTCTATGCATTAGCTCTGTTTTCATATAGTAAATAAAATATTTAAAAAATAATTTCAATTATAAAGTCATTTAAAAAATCTGTTCTCAGATTTAGATTTTATATTTTTATATGGCAATATTCTGCCTGTACTAAAGTGAAAGTATTTTACAGCATATAAAACTGTCTGAAAATAGTAACAGCAAGTAAAATAAATTATAAGCAAAGGTAAACTAGTAGATGTTTTAGAAGTTATAGACTCCTTGTAGGAAGTCTCTCAAATTTTATCATTTACTTACTGATTTTTACTGAAATATTTTTAACATAAATATTCATGTCATTCTTCCAAGTACAAAAATAATATAACTGTTTTAATAGTTATTTAAATTGATAATTATTTTTATATGAATTTAAATTTTATAAGTAAATAATCATTTAACGTTTAATAAAGATTTTGATCAGAAGTATTTTTCTAGCTACTATTCTTATGTAATTCATTGAAAATTAAAAAACAGTATCAGTGTTAAAATTGTTTAAAGGGATTCAATCTGAACTTTCATTTATCTTTTTATAATACTGTAATGTTTAAAAATGATGAAAATTCATAAAATTTGTAACTTTCTGTGTATTTATTCTAACACAGAGTGCTATTAAAGTGCTAACATCTTTTTAAGAGTATATTACATTATTAAGTAAAAATGACAATTTTTCTGGTTTTACTCCAGATTAGATTTTTTTTTCTTAATATCAGTTTTCACCTTCATGGTACTAATAATATCATGTTGATATAGTTTAGATATTTGTCCCCACCCAAATCTCACGTTGGATTGTATTCCCCAAGCCTGGAAATGGGGCCTGGTGAGTGGTGTTTGGATCACAGAAGTGGATCCCTCATGGCTTGGTGCTGTCTTTGCAATACTGACTTATCACAAGACAAAGTTGTTTAAAAGTCTGTGACGCTTTCCCCCACCCCTCTTGCTTGCTGGCCTCCTTTCTCCCTATGTGATGTGCCTATTCCCCTTTGACTTCCACAATAATTGAAAGCTTACTGAGTCCTTCCCAGAAGCAGATGGCAATATGCTTCCTGTACAGCCTGCAGAACCCTGAGCCAATTAAACCTCTATTCTTAAAAATTTCCCTGTCTGGGTGTATTCCTTTATAGCAATTCAAGAATGGCTTAATACAACCTGTTTCAGTCCTTATCATCAAACTCATGGGACACAGCTGCTTTAAGGGTCCCTAAGCCATCGTAACAGTGGATTAAGTAAAAAGTGGCTTTAAATAAATAGTAAGCTTGTCATCCAAAACTTGTGCATTAGAAACAAAAATGTATTTGTATGTGTTTGTGTGTGTGTGTTTGTGTGTGTGTCCTTAACTTCTTGGATATCAGGAGGTTGGAAATTGCAATTAAGAAACAACTCTGTTCTGTGATGTAAATTTGTAGTATATAATTTTCTCATAGGTAAGCCAATTACAAATAGTAATGAAATATGCCATATTGTGTTTTTAATATGAACCAATGCTAACTATAAAATTGTTTCTTTGTTGCGGTAAGTCAGGGACCCTGAACGGAGGGACCGGCTGAAGCTGCAGTTAAAAAACATAAATTGTGAAGATTTCATGGACATTTATTAGTTCCCCAAATTAATACTTTTATAATTTCTTATGCCTGTCTTTACTGCAATCTCTGAACATAAATTATGAAGATTTCATGGACACTTATCACTTCCTCAATCAATACCCTTGTGATTTCCTATGCCTGTCTTTACTTTAATCTCTTAATCCCATCATCTTCTTCGTAAGCTGAGGAGGATATATGTTGCTTCAGGCCCTGTGATGATTGTGTTAACTGCACAAATTGTAGAGCATGTGTGTTTGAACAATATGAAATCTGGGCACCTTGAAAAAAGAACAGGATAACAGCAGTCATCAAGGAACAAGGGAGATAAGACTTGGAGCCTGACTGCGCAGGTGAGTCAGGCAGAACAAAGTCATATTTCTCTTCTTTCAAAGGCAAATAGGAGAAATATTGCTGAATTCTTTTTCTCAGCAAGGAACATCCCAGAGAAAGAGAATGCACCCTGAGGGTAGGTCTATGAATGGCCCCCTGAGGGTGGCCACCTTTTACGGTTGAAGTCCTGAAATAAGCCCTGGTCTCCTGTAGTGCTCCCAGGCTTATTAGGACGAGGAAATTCCGCCTAATAAATTTTGGTCATACAGGCTGTCTGCTCTCAAACCCTGTCTCCTGATAAGGTGTTATCAATGACAATGCATGCACAAAACTTCCTTAGCAATTTTAATTTCGACCCATCCTGTGGTCCTGTGATCTCTCCCTGCCTCCACTTGCTTTGTAATATTTTCTTACCTTGTGAAGTATGTTATCTCTGTGACCCACACCCTATTCGTGCACTCCCTCCCCTTTTGAAAATTGCCAATAAAAACTTGCTGGTTTTCCCGCTCGGGGAGCACACAGAACCTGCTGACATGTGATGTCTCCCCCGGACACCCAGCTTTAAAATTTCTCTCTCTTGTACTCTTTCCCTTTATTTCTCAAACTAGTCAAGACACTTAGGGAAATAGAAAGGAACTCACGATAAATATTGGGAGTGGGATTCCCCTGATATTTCTTATAGTTTTTTTCTCATGAATTTGATCTTGTAAGAGACCTCCCTATAATATCACAAGCAGTGCTGTGTAATATTTATGCCAGGTTACTAGTTACTAGAAGCTAGTACAAGTTACTCTGCTATTACTAGTTCTTGAACTTTACATCATAATATTAACCTACCAACATTGTAAAACTGCTGATATTAATTCTTATAGTAGGCATTGAATAGGAGAGAGGAAATAAGAGTAGTCATCAGCTATATTGTCTTGGCAATATTCCTATATTTTCTGTAGCTTACAATATTTTCTCTTATGAATCATTGCAAATTCCACTACTTGGATGTTTGCAGTTGCACTTTTTATGTGAGTTATAGAGCTGCTAGAGCTTGCACAGAATTAAATGTCAGATAAAATCAACACAAGTGTTTAATGGCATGAAATAAACCTAACCAGGGCTTAGGGGATTCTTCATATTAGCAAATGAGTTTCTATGAGTAAGTACAAGGTAAAATTTAAATGCATACTTTTACTCTATAAGAAAATTATGAGTTTTAAAAAATAATATTTTTGCTAGTACTTATTAATATTTGTATATATATGTGTGTCTGCTTGGTTTATTAGAACAATTTAACTCATTCTAAATATTCTTCATGTAATTTCAAGGAACAGCATTAGATTTTGAATTTCAGGTTAATTTTGTTTAGGGATTTTAAGAAAATTATGATTCTAAATCAATGTTTATTATTATATTATAACTTGATTCAGAAATAAAAAAGTATTTAAAAAGTAACATATATGTTTATTTTTTTCATTAAAATTTAAATGATATAAATTAACTCTTGAATAAAAGAGACACAGGTTGAACTAGGCCACAAAGCACATTAGTACATAATTTCTCACATGGGTTGGCATTGATTGTCTGCAATTTTTCCATGCCCACGGTGCAAACTGTCAGTGGATGTACCATGCTGGAGTCCACAGGACAGTAATCCTCTTCTCACAGCTCCACTAGGGAGTGCCCCAGTAGGGATTCTATGTGAGGGCTTCAATTCTACATTTCCCTTTCACACTGCCCTAGCAGAGGTTCTCTATAAGGGCTCTATCCCTGAAATACATTTCTGCCTGGATATCCATACATTTCATTACATCCTCTGAACTCGAGGCAGAGGTTCCCAAACCTCAATTCTTGACTTCTGTGCACCTACAGGCTCAATACCATGTGGAAGCTACCAAAGCTTGGAGCTGGCACCCTCTGAAGCAATGGCTTTAGCTGTACTTTGGCCTCTTTTAGCCATGGCTTAAATAACTGGGACACAGGGCACCAAGTCCCAAGGCTGCACACAGCAGGGGTGCCCTGGACCTGGCCCAGGAAACCATTTTTCCCTCCTAGGCCTCTGGGTCTGTGATGGGAGAGGCTTCCATGAAGGTCTCTGACATACCCTGGAGACATTTTTCTCATTGCCTTGTCAATTAGCATTTGGCTCCTTCTCACTTATGCAAATTTTTGCAGGGGACTTGAATTTCTCCCTAGAATATTGATTTTTCTTTTCTACTGCTTCACCAGGTTGCAAACTTTTCAAATATTTTTGCTCTGCTTTCTCTTGAACACTTTGCCACTTGGAAATTTCTTCTGCCAGATATGCTAAATTATCTATCTCAAATTCAAAGTTCCACAGATCTTTAGGGCAGCAACAAAAAACCACCAGTCTCTTTGAATACCAAGAGTGACCTTTACTTCAGTTCCCAAAAAGTTCCTCATCTCCATCTGAGACCACCTCAGCCTGGACTTTACTGTCCATATAACTATCAGCATTTCTGCCAAAGCTATTCAACAAGTCTCTAGGAAGTTCCAAACTCTCCCACATCTTCCTGTCTTCTTCTGAGCCCTCCAAACAGTTCTAACATCTACCTGTTACCCAGTTCCTAAGTCACGTTCACATTTTCACATATCTTTACAGCAACATCCCATGCTCTGTAGTACCAATTTACTGTATTAGTTCTTTTTCATGCTGCTAATAAAGACATACCCAAGACTGGGTAATTTATAAAGGAAAGAGGTTTAATTGTTTTACAGTTCATTATGGCTGGGGAGGCCTCAGGAAATTTACAATCCTGGTGGAAGGGAAAACAAACATATTCTTCTTCATATGGCAGCAGCGAGAAGAACTACAGAATAAGTGGGGGAAAAGCCTCTTATGAAACCATATGATACTGTAAGAACTCACTCACTGTCATGAGTACAGCATGAAGGTAACCTCCACAAGTCAATAGCCTCCTACCAGGTCCCTGCCATGACACATGGTAATTATGGGAACTACAGTTCAAGATGAGATTTGGGTGAGGACACATCCAAACCATATCAATAAGAGTGAAATATTGAGTATATATGGACACAAAGAAGGGAACAACAGACACTGGAGCATACTTGAAGGTAGAGTGGAAGGAGGTAGAAGATGATAGAGGATGGAAAAACAACCTATCAGATATTATACTTATTATCTGTGTGATGAAATAATCTGTACACCCAGCCCACACAATATTCAATTTACCTGTTTACAAGTTTAACATGTACCCCTGAGACTAAAATAAAAGTTTTTGTTAAAGAAAAGAAAATATATATCAAAGAGATTTTTTAATAAAAAAATAAGGAATGTGCTATATTATAGCATATCACCAGCCCATAAACTTGATTGTGGCTGGATCGTCTAGAAGAACTGTGTAAAAATCTATAAATATACACAAGGTTAAAATTGTTTCTTGAAAAAAAATACAACTCACTGAAAATTAAGAAAAATTAAATAAAATAATTTTATTATACAAGACAGTAAGTAGTATATAGGAGAGAAATTCTTAGAAATAAATGAAGAAATTTAAAGATATTTATTGTGCAATCTTTAATAAAAGAATTTTGCAACATTGAGAAATGATTAGAGAAATCTAGAAACTATCTAATAGATACACTTTTCATCAATGTAACCAAATAAGATTATATGGTTGGACAGAAAGAATATAATAGCCATCTTTCTATGGTGAGCACACTCGAAGTTGACTGCCCAAAATTGCCTCCTCTGGGTATTCACATCTGTTTAATTCCCTCCCCTTGAGTGTGGGCAGGACAAGTGATCTTATTATAACCAGTACTACATGGAAAGATGATGGAGTTTTGAAGGTGTAATTAAGGTCTCAAATCATTGGTTTTGTGTTAATCAAAAGGGAAGTGATCCTGGTAGGGTCTATCTTAAAATTCTTAAAGGAGGAACTAAACACTTCTTGAGAAGACAGTGTCTCTCTTTTTAGCTTTGATGGATTAAAATGCCATGTTGATAAAAAGGCCTATGGAAATGGCCACATGGCATGAAACATCTAGGAGCCTCTGGAACTCTAGGAGCTGATGGTGGCAACTGGTGATATTCAAGTAACAGTTCTCTCACTTCTTTTTTATTTTATTTTATTTTTTTTGAGACAGAGTCTCACTCTGTCACCCAGGCTACCCAGGCTGGAGTGCAGTGGCATGATCTCGGCTCACTGCAACCTCCACCTCCCGGGTTAGAGAGATTCTTCTGCCTCAGCTTCCCAAGCAGCTGGGACTAAAGGTGCGTGCCACCATGCCTGGCTAATTTTTGTATTTGTGGTAAAGACGGAGTTTCGCCATGTTGGCCAGGCTGGTCTTGAACTCCTGACCTCAGGAGATCCACCCACTTCGGCCTCCCAAAGTGCTGTGATTACAGGCATGAGCCACCAATGCCAGGCCCAGGTCTCTCACTTCTGTAGTAGATAAATCCTTCTAACAAGCTGAGGAAGGTTGGAAGCAGATTTTCCCCCTTTGAGCTTCTGATAATACTGCTGATCAGACTACCCTTTATAGCAGACTTTTATGACCCTAGATGAGCACCCTAGACTCCTGATGAATTGAAGCTGTCAGATAATAAAGTGCGTTGTTTTAAGCTGCTAAACTTGTCATAATTTGTTATGTAGCAGAAGAAATCTAATATGCTTCCCAATATACTTTTAAAGTCAGATAATGAGCAACAGCATTCTCCTACTGCGGCATATTAAATTAAGAAAAAAAAAATATTTTTTTTAAACTAGAAGATTTAGATAAAGGACAAAATACAAGAAAGTTTTCAACACCTAATTTACATGTGATTAAAAATCAAAAGCAAATCCAATTTATCTTCATTCAAATAAAAATAAAATTAGAAAGATGTTAACTTTTTCTGTTTGGTTAACTACCCTATACCCAGATACTAGCATAGTATCTGTCTCATAGTAGAATTGTTATTTCTCTGCAGCCTTTAGCAGTATTAGTGAAATTGTGAGATTTCTTTAGGTTAGTAAAATGGGAGCTTAAGCAAAATGTTTGTCTCTCCTAAGCTTTGAGAGCCAATATATGTATTACCAAATTCTCTTTTTCTTCTTTGGAAATTATAGGTACATGTGTCAAAGCAGAAGCTCTCTTGTTAACTCATTTATCAACTAAAATGAGCAGAGCCTTCATGACAGGGAGTATGACTAAGAATGAAACATTCACTATACTAAGCCATGAAGGTTTGGGTTTATTTGTTACTGCAGCAAGAATAATATTAAAAAAAAAGGGGGTGAGATATTCTTGAAGTAGGTGCTACTGTGGGAAAATGAAAACACAAAAAACTTTGTGTTGTTTTAAGAGTCAATTAAATTAAGAAGTTGAAAGATAGTAGTACTAGAGTCTATAAGAAGAGTAATATATAGTGACAAAACATTTGGCAAAACTGTCACTATGATAAAGTAGGATGCAGTAATATACAATTGCACTTTTATTTATATGGTTAGATGCTAGAAAACATCATCTTAGTATGATCATATGGGTTATCAATGGTTTCAACAGATTAGGTACTATTTTTGAAAAGATAGTTGTGGGAAAATTAAACATAGTAAATTTGAAGCAGAATGGAAAAGAAACAGAAAGACTAGAAATTCAGGGACTTACCAGGTTGGAAAACACAAATTCTTCTCAACTTCCAAAGGCAAACAAATAAGCTGAGTAAGACTTTGAGCTATAAAGGTCAATGATAACTTAGAAATCTATGTAAGATCAAAACATTGGAACACATTTTTGGAACTGTATGAGTAAAGTAGTACCTATCAATCTGTTCAATTAGAAAAAAATAACTCAAGCCAAGAGTATAACGCTCTTACAAAAGCCTAATAAGCCCATACTAGTCACGTTAGGTAAAGAGAGAAAAAGAAAGAGATCAGGGTCTGAGGACAAAAATAAATACAGCAAATAAGACAATTATTGTGTCTAGAAAGGAACTGTGTGCTGCAATGTGTGGTTATAGCCATTTAACACATACGGTTAACTTGATTAAAATAGATCAGAAGCTTATTGATTTAAGTCTACTTTAATCAGCACATGCACACAATCCTGTACTAAATGACAACAAAAAGACCTGAGTGCTCACATACATTCACATACAGGTGGTGCACTGAAAAAGCTACTCAGGCACAGGACTTGTTTTCAGATACCAGCTTCAAGTGTGGGCAAGGATCAGAATCAAAAGCAAGTTTCGTCCAGAAGGTGAAACCAGTGCTCATGGAGAAAAACGGGCAAAATTGCTCAGGAAAAGTTTTGCCATCCTCTGGTTAGGGCAGCCTATCAATAAAGGCAAAGGTGGGATTTGACAATTATTACTTAAATTATTAATTAAATTATGTATAAGTTAGGCTTCATTCTTACAATTTTTACTTTTTGATCATTTACATTTTTAGTTTTATTTTTAATTCATTGCAAAATGTACAGAATCTTATATTGAAATTTATAAAACTTTTAAGATTTTTACTTTGGTTTTTGCATTAATATTTTAAAAATGTATAATTAAAAAGAAATGCATAATTTTTGGTAGTTTCATCTT
Organism: Macaca nemestrina; assembly: GCF_043159975.1. NCBI lineage: Eukaryota > Metazoa > Chordata > Mammalia > Primates > Cercopithecidae > Macaca > Macaca nemestrina. The sequence continues at coordinate 75,492,676 of NC_092126.1, forward strand.
TTTTTCCTTGCATACTGTGTATTCTACTGTTCAATTCATATTTTATATTTACCTCTTTGTTTTACTATATTTATTTTTCTAATATATATTTAAACATGGCAGGAATAGTTCAGTTACAACAGGTGTTGAAATTATTATAAAGTAGTAGGTGACAAAAACAAAATGTAATAATTATTTTTTAAACTAGCAGAAGTAAAGCTATTAACATGAATAATTTGGAATACATATACATATAATATATATTATATATATTATATATACATACATATATAGAGAGAGCAAATAGATATACACATATCTATCATCTATTTGGTATATATATAGATACACCAAATGATAGATATACACATAGCTATCATCTACTTATTAACAACATCTATTTCTTTCTTTTCTACTTCTTGTTAGCTTTATTCTGTCAAGTTAAAACTCATCACAAATTTCTTCTTTCTTGCATTCAGCTTTTTCAGTGATGGTAATTTGCCTTGAACTATCTGCTCATTTCACATCTTTTAAAAATATTTCCTCTTCTTCTTTTTCATAGGTCTGATTATTATTTTTACAATTTTTTTTGTTGTTTTAGGAAAAGAAAGTCTAGATAGATGTCTACTAGTGATGACTTCCATGGCATCGTTTAAGAATCATGTCACTGTTCAGTATTTTGAGAGACAAAAAGCCATTGTGTAAGTTGAAGAAAATAAGGGAAAATATTTTGTACATATTCCCAAGTCTTTTCATAGGAAAATAAATTGAACACACTTAACATAAAATAATTACAAACTGTGATTTAGCTTGTTAATTAGAAATGACAAAGTGAACAAAACTTTTTTAGTAAACATCTACTGTACTGATACCTCACTCTTATTCTGAAGTCAGGATACTCTCATTTTCCTGGGATTTTTATTTCAAATGATTGAAATTATCAACAGAAAGTTAAGTCCTGTACCATATTCTGACATTATTTTGTGGTCTCAGAAAAGAAAAGTGACACAATAACTCTAAAGGATGTCATTAAAATGAGCCAAATGTTCAGCATAGCAGTTCCAATCTTATTGGTTCTTGTCCCAACATTTTTCTTCTGAATTTAAGTGCTTTCTTCTCACTTGTTTAATCACTCTTAGTGTTCGTCCAGTCATGATGACCTAAATTTTTGTCTACTGGCTTTCTGCTACTTAGAGAAAAGAAGGTAATACTCATTGCTGAAGCTATATACAGTTCGTAAAGTATCCTTAATTTTAGCATATTAACAACGTTTCCTATAATTAGAATGAATAAGCTAGATGTTTTACCTATGTAATCCAAGTGAGAGTTTATGACAAAAAATCACTTTCTGGCTGGGCGCAGTGGCTCACGCCTGTAATCCCAGTAATTTGGGAGGCTGAGGAGGGCGGATCACGAGGTCAGGAGATCGAGACCATCCCGGCAAACATGGTGAAATCCCGTCTCTACTAAAAATACACACACACACACACACACACACACACACACACACACACACACACACACACATAGCCGGGCGTGGTGGCGGGCGCCTGTAGTCCCAGCTTCTCGGGAGGCTGAGGCAGGAGAATGGCGTGAACCCGGGAGGCCGCGGAGCTTGCAGTGAGCCGAGATCGTGCCACTGCACTCCAGTCTGCATGACAGAGCGAGACTCTGTCTCAAAGAAAGAAAAAACCAAAAAACAAAAAATCACTTTCCTACCCATCCTGTTTTACTCAATCCCAAACTAGTGAAGTATCAAGGGTTTTATTCCAATGGAAATATTTAATGTGTGTATTGGTTGACTGGGATGTGTGACATGAAAATTTCAGTTTAATGAAAGATTTCCAGCAGATGTTTGATTTCTTGAATCAGCAGTAGCTTGGCTATAAAATTTTTAAATGACATAATCTCTTTTACATTGCTTTCCATACGAAGTGAAGCCTGAGTGTGTAGCCCATGGTTAGCTGTTATGTGTATTGGTCACTGAAGGAGGTCCTAAATTTCCCGTAGTTGATTCCTCTGAGTATTCATCAAGGCTGCTCAGTTGTCCAAATCCTGTGAGGTGTTACAGTTGCATGTGTACAGTTAGAATATTAATTTTCAGAGTCAATAGGAAAGAAAATGCTCGATGATTCAGGATGTTTACCAAATATGCTAACTCATTTTTTTCCTTCCAAGGCTATTAAATGGCATTCAAATGTTTGCTGTGGTTAAATCTCTTCTCTATGTCTCTGCTGCCCATATTGACCGACTTCAATGCCATATCCCTCAGTTCATTTTAAAACAGTCCCTGGCAACCTATTACCAGCTACTCTATGGAAATAACTAGTGCAAAATTGAAATCCGTTTAGTTTTTGCTTTATTACTCAGCTTGCCTTGTTTCCAGTTCTGTTCTGAGCTTTTTTTGTTTTCAGGGCTTAGTTTAGAAAACCTGCACACTTATTCCTCCAGGTTTTCCCCTTTTCCCTGCTTTAAAACACAGGCTATTCTGCATGGATTAGTTTTGTCCTCCATCTGTTCCCATCTGCTTTATGTGTCCCAGAAAGTGCTCAAAATTCTGGTTCATTGAAAACACCCCATTCTATGTCCAAATAATGCTAAAATTGTTTTAAAAAATATTTTCAAGTATCCTTTGAGAGGAAGGAGAAAATATATGTTCTAAGTCATCTTCTTTTAAATAAGATAATTGAATGTACTCATAATGTCCCAGCTTCTGTATCTATTTGGCTTGTTATTTCTTCTATTTTATCTCGTTAAGCATAGGGTTTTGCACAAAAAAAGTGTGAGAAATATCAAATACTCCAATTCGTAATTGTCTTTGATTGAAAAGTCTCCATTATTCTCAAATACTAAAAGATATTCTGTCAAAAGACAAAATTTTTCATTTAACATTGGCCACTGTCTGTATTTTCAAAGCCTATCTCTTCAGAATGTGTGTGTGTGTGTGTGTGTGTGTGTGTGTGCGCGCGCGTTTGACCAAAGAAGTTCTTGTAATCAGAGCAGCAGAAAGAGCGGGCTGGGTCCCAGGACAGGATATTCTTTCTAGTCTATTTAAGTCTAATCTAGAGTTTAACTAATCTAAACTTTCAACGTCTCAAGAGGATGTAAACTCTAATATGTTTACTTTGTGTCTAAGTTGATATTTCAGACACTTATCAACCTACCTTCATCACCATGAACAGTTTGATAATTATTAGTTACTTCTTTGCCATTTTGTTTCTCCTATTATTGCTGTAAGTGTGATTTTATAATAAAATGTTAATTTTTGCATTTGACATGTAGATGACAAAAATTTGATACATAGCCAATTTTTTATATTATTTATACACAATATTTCAAAAACTCTTTATGTACTTGCAGTAAAATTTGCCAAATTGTTCCCTTACTTTATTTAAAACTTTCTTTAGGCTAAATCAATCTTCTGTGTAGAAATATGTAAGGATAACCTGTTTAAAAATTGTCTCTTAATTTGTCTATTTAATTCAGTTGGAGATTATTCCACTGAGAGGTCTAATGTGGAGTAATGTTGCAAATGAACGCAAGTAGTACAATTTCTTATAAGATGAAAGACTATTGCACCTTACTGTAAATACTTAGATTCACATTTTCTAGGTGAAACCAAAGTTTGCTCTAATTTTAAAATAATCAATTTTCAAAGTAGACAATTCTGAATATTATGCCTTTCACACAAATTTGACTTTCACTTGAATTGTATTTCATTTGCTATTTTAGGTTCATAGTTATGTCCAATATGACTAAGACTTTGTCACCCGACATTATTTTATTATGTATTTATTTTTTTGAGGTGGAGTAGTGCTCTGTCACCCAGACTGGAGTGCAGTGGCGTGATCTCGGCTCACTGCAACCTCCACCTCCTAAGTTCAAGCAATTCTCCTGCTTCAGCCTGCTAACTAGCTAGGATTGCAGGCACCCACCAACACTCCCAGCTAATTTTTGTATTTTTAGTAGAGACAGGGTATCACTATGTTTACCAAGCGGGTCTTGAACTCTTGACCTCAGGTAATCCGCCCACCTCAGCCTCCCAAAGTGCTGAGATTACAGGTGTGAGCTACTGCCCCAGGCTGTCAACTGCTATTATTTTAATGAATATTGAGAGATCATGTTGGATGACAATTTGAAAATAAAGAACAACCTTCAATATATGTTAAACTATTTATTTTATCAAACTGTTACTTTAGTTTCACATAATTATTGTACCATCTTACACAGTAGTTTCAACATGTAATAGATGATATATTGAAATTTACCTGATGACATAATAATGATTCATTATGACACTTTTGATTAAATGCATGGTGCATTACATGTGAGAAACTGTCCCTAAATCTTTTGCTGTGCCACCCAAATAAGTTATTTGTAAATCTATTTGGAGAATATTGCCCATCTTTTTATGCATCAATGACTAAGAGCAGGAATTATATTTTTTAAATGTGGTCCTGACATTATTTTTTGATCTATGAGGTTGAAAAAATTACTTAAAGTTTCTGATCTCAGATATTTCTCAAAAAATAGAAATCATAAATGTACATTTTCAAATGGATGTTGTTAATTTGAGTTGATTTAATTAAAACTCTAAGAGTGGAGTCTGGCATTATCATATGGGTGCAACAATTCATTTCCTACTGTTCTACCTGCCTATTGTATATCTTTATAGGTTCTTATCTAGCTAACTAGATTTTTAAAAATTATGTTGTGGTATCAAACAAGTCATTTTCATCAAATAACAACATTTTATTTCACTTTTACATGAAGTCTATGGTGGCTGGGATAACTCTCTATAGAAATTGTCCTCTGTGTTGGTTTATTATTCCAATCTGCTTTGATGGGGATGCTACCATATGAATACTTAATTGTAAGATTGTAGTGGCATGGCAAAAATGATCTTAACTAGTTTCACATACAAGTAGTATTCATACTTGTGATCATAGTTCATTAGTTAATGAAGACATCTGACTATGCCAAACTTCAAGGTAACTAGAAACTTTAGTTCTCTGGTATCCCCATTTGGGAAAGAAAGCTAGAAGTATCAAAGAGCAGTAACAACATGTACCGCCTACCTATCAATCAACTACCCTTCTACTTAGAAATTGAGAGTACCATAAATACAGAATCTTCAATACTCATTTTGAGAGGAGGAAACTAAAATCTGGGGAGAGAAAATTATTTTCTTACAGTAATAAGACATACGAGTGATAGAGCTAAGACTCATAAGCAAAACTTCCTTATCCTTAGTTTTCAGTAAACTTTTCATTATGAAAAGGTAGAATTAAAATAATTTCAACTGAATATTGTAAAATTAAAAGTGCAGTGGGTACATAGAAATAATGGAGCTTTAAGATGATCAAAACTATACAAATGTTTTGGGAATAGGCATGGAGAAATAGAGATCACCTCTAGAAAAAATGCAAATTTAATGTCTAACTGAATAAATTGAAGCTGTAGCAACCCAGTGGTCAGTAGCTTTCCACCACATCCCCCTTAAACGGTTTTACTGAAAAATGTCTCCTGTGATGCACTGCTCCATGAGCATCTTTCTTAAGCACTGGAGAGACCAGATTTTTTGCAAATTCCAAATGGATGTTTTCCAGCAAGATTCATTGAGAGAACCACAAAAACCTCTCTGCCATTCAATGAGTTACAAATCTCTTCAACAAGGTCTAGCTCCAAGCTCAGGACATCTCTTCCATGAGTGCTTTATCTTAGTTATAGGGGTAGTGACCGCTCTTTATATCTGCTATATTCATAGTTTTAGAGCTCTATTAACTTCTCACTAGGCAATTCCTTATCGCTTTATTCATTTGTTTTATATATCAATTATTTACATTAAACTTTTCCAGTTCAAATTATTGTGCAATTTCTCTCTCATGATTGGATTCTGACTGACATATATTAAAACCAAAATGAAATACACAGCTCTGTTTAAGCCAAATGCTCACAAATTTCAAAAATGCTTGTTTGCTTAATAGAAACTTATAATTATTTAACTTACTAGTAAAACCCTTGTACAGTATCATGCAGTTCCAAATAAGTGCTCAGTATGTGTTACTTGAATTTGAATGAAGAACTCATCTGGTTCTGAATTAAATTCCAGTCATGTGCTCTGTAACAGCATTCCAGTCAAGACGAACTTCATAAATGGTGATCCCATAAGATTATAATGGAAGTGAAAATTTTCTGTAATCTAGTGATATCATAGTCATCATAACATTGTACTTTAATTCATTATCCATGTGTTTGCAGTGATGTTGGTGTAAATAAATATACGGTGTTGCCAGTCATATAAAAGTATAACACATACAATCATGTACAGTTACAAAACTTGATAATGATAACAAATGACTGTTACTAGTTTATATCTTTACTATACTATACATTTTATCATTATTTCAGAGTGCACTCCAACATATATATAAATAAAACATACACCTCTATATGCATATATGTCTGTGTATGTATATATATGTACACTATACATATAAACTACATATTTATATAAACTATAAGACAGCCTCAGTCAGCTCCTTTAGAAGGTATTACAGAAGGCATTGTTCTCATAGGATATGACCACTCTCTCTGTGTTATTGTCAGTGGGACAAGATTTGGAGGTGAAAGACGTTAATAGTGATGATCCTGATCCTGGTAGGCCTAGGCTAATGTGTATGTTTGGATCTTAGATTTTAACAAAAAATTTCAAAAGTTAAAAGAAAATAGAAAGAAAATTATAGACAAAGGATATAAAGAAAAATAAAATGTTTGTATAGTTGTACAATATGTTTGTGTTTTAAGCCATTATTAGAAGAGTGGAAAAGTTAAAAATTTTTAAAGTAAAAAGTTACAGGAAGCTAATGTATTATTGAAGACTGAACATATTTTATAAATGTAGTGTAGCCTAAGTCTAGAGTGGTGTACAATAATGTCCTAGGCATTTGCATTCACTCACCACTGACTCAGACTCATGCAGAAAAATTCTGGTCCTTCAAGCTCCATTCACAATTAGTGCTTTATAGAGGTCTGTAATAGATTACACTATCTAAGTTTGCGTAAGTACACTCTATGATGTTCACTCCATGACAAAACTGCCAAACAACACATTTCTTGGGAAATATCCCTGTCATTACATGATGCATGAGTGTATGTTCATTGAGAAGGATACTGAACCCAAGATATAAGAAGTTAGGGAAACCAAATTCAAGAGATTTTGCAACTGAAGAATAGGAATGTTAGCCGGGCGTGGTGGCTCACGGCTGTAATCTCAGAAGTTTGGGAGGCCGAGGTGGGAGGATCATGAGGTCAGGAGATCGAGACCATCCTGGCCAACATGGTGAAACCCCGTCTCCAGTAAAAATACAAAAAATTAGCCTGGTGTGGTGACATGCGCCTGTAGTCCCAGCTACTTGGGAGGCTGAGGCAGAAAAATCTCTTGAACCTGGGAGGTGGAGGTTGCAGTGAGCTGAGATGGTTCTACCGCACTCCAGTCTGGGTGATAGAGTGAGACTCTATATAAATAATAATAATAATAATAATAATAATAATAATAATAATAATGATACAAATGATTCAGATATGAAATTATCAGTTACATTAAACGAATTTATATTTTTGTTTTGTTTAGTTATAGTGACAACAGTGAATATCAGAAGAAAGAATAATACAATTTTTAAAAAGCAGACTCTAGAGATGTCACAATAAAGGATATAAGTACAAGAGTGAGTTTTCGCTGCAAACTGTGTATGAAACTGATCTTAATAGTCACATTAATTATGTCACATATATTATGCAAATACAATTTAGAAAAGGAAAACTGTGATTTAAAGGTAACTTAAATATTAAGGTACATATCACTATTAACTGGGCCTTTTTAAAACAAAATCTAAAGTTTATTATTTTGATAAATAGAGGCATTATTTATTAACAACTTTCTATGAATAACCTAATAGAATTGCACGCTATAATAATGAAAACTAATGTTGTTATATGCACACATTTTATCCTAATTTTTCATCATTAATTTTTAAAGAATAATAACTTTAATTAAATGATTATAACACCAAGATTAAAAGAATATTAGACTACCTCATGGTTTTCCTGTTAGCAGTCTGCAAGTACTATGAAAATACTATTTATATATTAGACTGTTAGGCACACACCTGTGAAAAATCAGTGTTAACTCAACATTGCTCTACTTTTTTTTTTTAACTGTAAATTTCCACAAATTTTTGGAGAAGAATAAGTGCATGCTGTGTTTGCAATTTTAGACCTTTTGCACTCAAAGTGACTTCATGAAAAAAGTTTCTGTAGGAGCTTAAAGAAACATAGTTATTTTACATCTGGTTTAACTCAAAAGTGGCTGAAGAAATTTACCTCATGTTGTCTAGCAAAAATAAAAATTAATCTTTTCTGTGTTATCAGTTCTAATATATATTTCCCCATAATGGTATTGTTTGATTATTGTTGAGCACTATCCTAAATTACATATCAGGGAAATTATTCATAACTAAAAGAAGTAAAAAATAGCAATTAATAATCAACACTATCTCTAAAAGTAGCACCAAATATGGGGCATTTGTGTACTAATAAATATATACTTTTTTCTGCTTAATTTTGAATGATAGAATTATATTGTTTATAATTTACACTAGGATGTCAACAACTTTTTCCCTACCTATAACTCTTTCTTAACAAAAGTCACCCTCGAGTACACCCTTATCCTCTAGCTTTGACCATTGGAGACCAGTGTAATAGCCACCTTGAACTAATTAGATTTTCTTTCCCCAAAATGTAGATTTTGTTTGCAGAAATCCAAGCTCGAAAGGTCTTGTACATTCATAAGCTAACATCTCCATATCTGGCTGTCATAATAGGTATTTTCAAGTAGTTGAAGATGCCAAAAATAAACACTGTATTGGATGATACTGTCATTGTTTGGATGACAGGTAGAACAGGCGTGCATGGAGATCTAGGGAAAAGTAATGAAAAGATCTTCTGCATTCATCTAGGAGTTAAGGTTTCTGTGGATATTTTTTTGAAAGACATATATTCTTTGCTTCCTGAGGGTTTATTTCTAGTAGGTGTTTTTACTTTGGAGCCAAATAATCACTAAACAATGGGAATATAAGCCATATTTAAAAACTTTTAAGATGCTTAAAAATTTACTTTTTCCTTAAAGAAAAAATGTAAAAGATTTTACATATATGATTTTTATATTTGTGTTATATGCATTCTAACAATGAATACTAGAACATTTAAGGACTCTTTATTTTTATTCATGATCTCTGATTACTTTTCCCATTTGCTGTACTCTATGTCATAACACATAGTGCAGGACAGGATATTAAAAAAAAAAAAAACTCCATGTAGAAATATTTCACAGAAACTAGAGACCCCAAAAGGCAAATAACAATGTCTTAAACTATCATTAATACTTTCTTAAGCTTTCCTTTATAAGTTACTCTAACTACAGTGTTCTCCATCACAGTTAATGGCAACACCATCCTTTCAGATTGAGAAGACCAAAAAATCCAAAACTACTAACAAACAACAAACTATAATTGTCTCATTTCCTTAAATCCTTAATTTTGCATCACAACTCCCATCAATCAGATCAATAAATATGATAATCTCCATATTCAATATGATTATTCCTCACAATTCCCACAATTACTATGTAATTATTATTATATAATTGTCTCATCTCCTTAAATCTTTAATTTAAGGAGTATCACAACTCCCATCAATCAGATCAATCAATATGATAATTCCATATTCAATATGGTTATTCTTCACAGTTCTCACAATTATTATTCAGTTTTATCTTCATTATCTTTCCCTACATAATTGCAGTAGCCTCCTAACTGGTCACTCCTCTCTCTCCCATTTTCACCTTAGTCTCTTTTCAGTATAATATTTTACAGTGAAACATGTCACATCACATTCCTGATGTGTTCAAATTTTTCAATAGTTTTCCGTGTCTTTTTGGTTTAAAACTAAAACGTTAAAAAAAAAAAAGGTTACAATATCTGACATTATTTAGCTTTGTTATTATAATAGTTGCATCTAGAACCCAGGACTGCATAAATTTAAATAGTTGCAATTTTTAGAGGTTATCTGTATTTTTTATATATCTAAAATACATATTTTAATTTTCTAAATTTGTTTTATTTACTTAGAATTCATTGAAACCTATTATACTAATTTATTTTGTTATACTTCATTGTGTGTTTAAAATAATTTATAATTTAATATAAATTTTAAGAGGCATCAAATAACACCTCTAAATTAGGATTGATTAAAAAAACAACAAGCCATGTAGCTGAAAAACAAATAGGCATTTGATTAAAAGGAAATGAAAATATCCATGTTAACAGGGTAGTTATATGTAAACATAATTAAATCTACAAAACTAAGAGGGTAAAATACTGATGATGATCTTATAGGAAAGCATCATGAATTACAACAATCATAGTAAAATTAATGGGTAGTGACTGTGGGTAATAAAACAAAGTGAAGGAGCATTTCTTTACTTTGAAGGTTCATATATAGGGAAGCATTTCTTTACACAGCATTTCACCAACAAAGTGAGTTATCTGTGGCTGAAATTTAAGAAATCATATTTTGCTAATAATTAATAACTTTGTAGTTCTAGCAACTAAGATAGTGCTAATACACTTTCATGCTTCAGTGAAGTAGTAATTCTACATTTAATGCAAATACATATTCAACATTTCCTGGGCCCTGGACCTCTAGTTCAAATCTGCTGAGTACATTAATTTTGCTTTCATTGCCACTCACCATCATTTTTCTTTTCTTATTTCCTCTGGCATCCATACAATCATCTTTTGTTGGGTTACTTATGCTAATTCTATGGAACTACTTCTACTCTTGATACAATGATACATACTATTTGAACTACACAAATCACTACTTGAGATTAAAAGTACAATGATTGTACTAGTATGGTTTCTCTTTGTAGAGAATTATTATTATTAGAATTCACTACTTTGGAGAAACCAATTTTTTCATGGGTAAGATTCAGTGAAAACTCCACAGACTATATATCAACAGATCTCTGTTTGAAACTTGAAGTGTCCTCTTTAATTTTGTACATGTTTTCCTGGATGTCTAGAATCACAAAACTTCTGCTTACTAAGCTATAGAACAGATACTAACCTCTGCAGGTTCTTGCACATGGCCTCTAGTTGGCACATCTCATGTGTCATACATATTCTAGCAGTTAAATAAATGGTATAAATCATAGAACATTTTAATTGTTTTCTTCAATAACACTTTTATGTAAACATTAAAAATATTCTCTCTTGTATTTCAAATATATCTAGATATGCCATTATAGTAATAAGAATAATAATTGATGTAAAATATGAAAAATGTAATACTAACATTGAAAAGGTAATATTATTCATGCCAGTTGAGAATAACTGATAAGTACTCAACAGAGTGATCAGTTGTTTTCTTGGACTCTGCACTAATGAGCACATATATTTTTACAGATGTTAGCAGTTTCTACTGATTTGGATAACATAGCAAGCACACAGATTTTAGTAGCAAATATAGCTTGACTTGAACTTCCTTGTGACTTCTGATAAATTAACTGAAAATTTTATAAGTCGAGCTTCAAAATCATGAATGAGAATTATAGCATCACTCTTACAAACTGTTGTAAAGGTCAAAAGAGACAATGCAGTGGGTCTATTTCCAAAAAAACAAAGGACCTGAATGTGTTTTTAGTTAAATTTCCTTTTGAAGCAATCATTTTCAATTAGCCATATTCCTGCCTATTTCATTTATCTGTGAAGTTTTCATATGGCATCTTGATATGAAACCACTTGATCTATATCACTTTTTAAAATTTAACCCAGTCTACATTATTTAGAATTCAAAATTAGACGTAATTAAAAGACATTGAACAGATTCCTACACATAATTGCATTATGGTCCTAGAACTATTGGCTTCCTTACATTGGTTTTAAGAAATATTAAACACCTTTAGAGAAATTCTTCCCTTCTACTTTATTTCTGGAAATGTGATCTTTTGCATTCCAATAATAGAAGCAGTTTGATCACACTTCCAGTGCATATCATCAGGCTTTATGATATTCACTTCGTATCTCATATTTGAAATGGTTTTCCCTACAAAATGACTTATTAAGTATGGAATTCCACTACACAAACATCATTTTTTTGTATAATTTTAATTACTGTTATTAACTTGATGTCAAAACCTGTCAGGGGAAGTTTTCTAAATGTTAACTAATCTAATTTTCATCCACTTGCAAGTATGTCTTCCAAATGATGAATATTCACTTAAATCTTTGTATGTAATATGGTAAATATATATATATTTATATATAAAAATATACATATATAGACTTCATTTATCTTTTAGCAGTTTTAAAACATAATAATTAAAACATAAATAACATCAATTGCATGATTACTCTTTCAGGACATGTTTTACATATATTAACATGTACAATGTTCGTAACAATGCTATGAAGTAGGCCCTCATGTTAACATTTTACAGGTGAGGAATCTAAAACCCAGACAAATAATTTTTCCAAATTATGAGATTATTAGGGTGGCAAAACAGGAATATGAACCAAGACTGTAAGTTTCCAGAGTCAAGACCCTAAATAATCAGACAATTTTGTTCTTAGAGTGAAGACTTGATAATATTAGAACATTTACTTACTTACTGTATGATATGGTAACATTTAACATGAATATAAATGTTCAGACTTAACATTAAGTACTTTAAATTTATATTCAGCTGTATTCCCAGAGAAAACTAACAGTAACATTTATTTTAGCCTTCTTATTAATAATGTTAACACTGGCTGAGCATGTACAATATTAAAAACACTTGCCAGGAAACTTTACATATACTATCTTATCACATTTAACATACATACTTACCTTATTATTACAGAATCCTTGGGATGTTGCTTTGCCAGCCTGAATCCTCTGTGGCCAGTGGCATCTTTGCCCAAGTTTTCTAGGGCCTGCTGAGCTTGGCCTGGCAGGGTACACTCAGCACACATTACTAGCCTGGATCCCACACCAGCCAAGGATGAGCCAGGTGCAGAGTGGCAATGGGTGTGTGAGTGGACATGGGGTCCAGCCACGTGCTCATCAAGGTACACTGGCTGTAATGAAGCAGGTAGCTCCAGGTGCTGGCCTGGGAACTGGCTCCCTATGAGGCTGTGACTGGACCAGGCATACTACAAGCAGCTTCCCTGGCTGGCATCGAGGAACACAGTGGCACCTGGAAGCTCAGAGATGCCAGGAACTGCAGAGCCACAAAGAAGGTGTCACAGGTCTGGCCTGGGGAGCTCCTAGGTCTGGGCTCCCTGAAGGGCTTATCTCTTCTTTCCCTCTCTCTTCTATCCTTCTTGTTGCCTGCAATGTGGTGAGTAAGGGGCATGTTTTAACCCTGTTTCTGTTACAGCTCCTTTAGCCCCATGGTTTGGCAGGTTCCAAGTTCTTGTCCTGCATCCAGGAAGAATGAGGTATGCAGACCAGTGGAGTGCAAGCAAGATAAAGAGAAGCTTTATTAAGTGACAAAACAGTTCAGAGGAGACCCTCATTGAGTAGCTCCTCTCTACAGGTAGGATCTCCCAATTGTTCAGCTCTCTGCAAAGAGGAGACCTTTGAGTGGGTAGCTCCTCTCCACAGGCAGGTCATCCCATTGGGCATTCAGCTCTCATCAGAGAGGAGACCCTGGAGTGGGTAGCTCCTCTCTGCAGCTGATCACCACATCCTTTCTTTGGTTCTCAGCAGAGAGGAGGCCCTGGGATAGGTAGTTTCTCTCTGCAGCTGGTTGTCTCATCATCTCCTCAAGTCTGTCTGAGTCCAGAGTTTTATGGGTCTTAGAGGGGAGGAAGTGCACACCAATTGGTCCATGGGTAGTCATGGGCAGTCTTGGAAAAAGTGCCACAAGTACCTATTCTGCTTTTTGGGACTGGCTGCCAAGCCCTTAGGCTTCAGGCCCTCCCTGTCTTGAAGGTGGGGTTTCACCGGGGATCCACCCCCTCCCATGCAGGAACCTGTCTGCCTCCTGCTGTCAGTTCATAGAGCCCAGGTTGTTTGTGCCATGGGGCACCTTCATGCCTGTCCCAAACTGCCCTCAACACCTCCTGGGCCTCTCTCCTGTGCTTGTCAGTACCCAGAGTCCAGAGAGGGCTGAGACAGCAGGGGGCTGGCATGTTAGTACTGCCTCAAGTGTCCATACACCTGTCTGGGGTGCTACAGTGCCTGGGCTCAACACCAACCTTGCTTTGAGATCGGAGTGGGCACTGCGAGTAGGGAGAAGTCAGGCAGTGGGAGCAGATATATCCCAGCCTGTGGAGGCAGGGGAGGTTTTTCCAGGACCCTGAGAGTGCAGAGGTGCCTGGGTCCACAGCCATAGCTTGGGCAGTTGCAGGTGCACCCAGGAGGGTGGTGCTTCTACCTGTTGTTGGCTCCTGCTGGCCCTGTGGAGCATGCAGCCTAGCCGCAGCTCCCCTGCTGCACCTGGCAACTTGACATCATTATGATATAGGTAATATTTTCCTTTCTCTAGTATAAGCAAGATACTTCAAAGTCAATTAATTAGCTCAAGATTAAAAATATTAAACTTGATGAATCTTACTGAAGACCTGAATTTCAACAAGAGTTCTAGTTTATTTTACTTCAAACTCAAGCATATATTAGTTTATACTATACAAACACACACACACACACACACACACACACACATACATCTGTATATACTCCCACCGTATACACTTTGGTATCTCAGCATTTTTCCTAACATATTTGAATATTTGAAACACTTAAAACATTTCTTTGTACCAAACAAATATATGTAGAAACACAGCTATTTACAAAGCTTCACTTGTTCTGAGGATGCAAGAAATCTGGATGATGGAAAATTATAGCTATTAATTACAAATACATATTAATATATAGTAAAGCATATGGTTCACTCGTTCTGCTTAAATCAATAATAACCCAAGACTAAGAAACAGTATTTGATTTTTATGAACATTGGATTAAAACTCCTAACTCCATATTAGCATCTTTGTATACAGATTCTCTAATCAATTGACAATTTATCCAAAATTTCTATCCAGGGCTTATTAATTTCCATAATAGCTTGTGCCTACAGGGTACCCACCCACCCACCATCTGTTACTTAAGAAAAACAACTTGTACAATTTAAAACAAAGCATTCTGTTCAAATTAGGAAATTTTGACACATGGTGTTTGCTTGAATTTATGAATATGAGATCATACATGACCCATACTTTAAGATATAAATAAAATAAAAAATTCAAAATAAATTATCTTAAAATCACATGAATTAAATTTATAAAATCAATTAACAGAAATAGCTAGGAGAAAACGTAAAAAATCCATATAAACGATGACCAAGTAGAGATTTGAAATATTCTTGAAAAATAAAGATGATGCATGTTTTTAAAATTTGGGAACACATCTCTTGATCACTTTTACAAAAGTGGCATAGATATTTTTACAGCAATTAATATAAGATTGTATTTTACATATCACACAAAACTAATCAGATAAATTTAAAAAACTATTAAAATGCAAATGGAAAAATAACACATTGTGGGGGTACTAAAGGTATAACATAAGATAGTTTCATTTTAGAACATGTCTCAAAGTAGCAATAGC
Organism: Macaca nemestrina; assembly: GCF_043159975.1. Lineage (NCBI taxonomy): Eukaryota > Metazoa > Chordata > Mammalia > Primates > Cercopithecidae > Macaca > Macaca nemestrina. The sequence continues at coordinate 75,508,369 of NC_092126.1, forward strand.
CCTGCAGATAGAAAATAATTCGCATTGTTGAACTATGCCCAATTAACAGGAGCATGCATATTTTAAGGCATATGATCCAGCAAAACACCTGGCATTGGAAGGTCACAGTTTTCTTGGTTTCTTAGATTAAAAATAAGACAATCATTTAAATCTCAGAATATGAGAACATTTGGCCTAGGCCCAGAAGCCAAGAACAGTTGGCCACTAAAGCAAAAAGAATCATTCTTGAACATTATGTCTTACAACTGATATGAGACTGACACAATTTTCTGTGTCACGTTCTCGCGTGGCACCAATTTTGAGCAAGGTTGTTGCTGGCAGTGAGTTCCACAAGAAGATAAACAAGACAGAATTCTTGTCCTCTACTGTATCAAACATAAAGGACTGTAACCCTGAACAGAAAGGATCATGCTACTAGCTCAGATGATCAAATATGATAAAATTAGAGAGGTTGAGATACTGATTTTGGTTGAAAATATGTTATGATACTTGAACATAATTAATGATGTGTTATTTTAATGGAGACTTTATGGATAAATGAAACGAGTGTGTCATGCTGGAGAGGAAACAAGAGGGAGTATTCAAGGAAAGAACTACAGAATAAAAGGGACTGAGTGAGATTTCATGAAAAATCCAAAGGTGAGCCACTTCACTAAAGTGGCAGATATAAGGGAAGTTAGGAGAAATACAGATTGAAAAGAGTTTAAAGGATAGAATCACTAGATGTATCAGCATAGGTTGATTTTGGTTTTGCTTGTTTGCTAAGGGTATGTCAAGTGAAAGAAAGTGAAGAGATGATTGATGGATACTACAACAGTACGAAAAAGGTAGTAGTATTTTTTAAAGAAATAATGATGTTTGTTGGTAAAAATCACAGTTAAAGAATCCAGATATTATACTACATCCAAAATTTGAATATTAGATATATTTATTGATCTAAGTTGATTAATTATGTACTATAGAATCATTAAATAGTTTCAAGTGGGAAATTATTTGGAAACAAATTTTTAGTTTGTTTTGTAAGTTATAATAAGAGCAGATTTTGAATAACTTAGCTTTATGAGTTATAAGCAATGAATCTGCAAACATCAAAGGGATTCTTATATTTAACAACTTATCTAGGGAAAATGTGTTTTTGTCACAGAAAGAGAAATCCAACTTTCTTTTTTGATGATACATCTTTATATAGCATAGCACTCCTATCTTGATAGAGAAACATATTTATTATTAGAATGTATATAAAAGTACAATAGTGACATAAGTTAATTGGCAGAGGCCACATGAGTTATTACCTATATGCCTATTGTGAAGGCAATTAAAATAATATATGAGAAATGGTCTATAAATGGAAACAGATTATTCCTGGATGTATCTATCATTGAGTTTTTCCCACCACATTACATCCCTACCACAAAAGTACTTGTTCATCATTCAGCCCATCAGACAGACAAATTTACCTTACACAAAGAAAAATCCTATGTTTTTCATATAGCTTCTTTTCCCATGGTTGGATGGTTCTTGAGTGGTGCCATCTGAACTATTGGAATGTGTACACAAAGAGGACAATCATCTATTCAGCCATGGCCACTGCCACACACATATTTTTTGCCCTGTCCTCAAACTTCCAATTTGATTTAGAAATGATTTATTCATTGGATATGTATTCAGTTCTATAGTCATGCCTTTATTTTTGTTAAAAATCTAGGCATTCCACTCTTTGAAAGAGAACCTCTATTTTATCGGAACAAGAAGATCTCTCCTCTGACAGTTTGTGAAAGGATAAAACTTATAATCAGTTCTTCATTTTCTTTAAACAAGAGGCATAATGCCTCCATGGTTTCTCCTCTTTCAACATAAAATATTGTTATTATCAAAATATTTATTTTGTTGTGTTACTGTCTCAATAATGCTCAAGATTGTTAAATTATTAAGAAAATTGATAGATTTTGTAATGGCAGAGACTGATAAAATGGGAAACATTTTTATTTTTTTCTTTTATATATTTCAAAATTATAAAATCTTCACAGTATTTTTTGTAGTAACAAGGCAAAAATTAACTTCTCCCAGATATATAAAAGTTTTTGTTTACTTTCTTTATTTACCTGTTACTCATATAATAAAAAATTGTGGTCTTCACAAAAGTTAATATGCTGCTTCTCCTTTCTCATCTTGTACCACGACTACCTAGCCAGCATTGTATGAAGTCAAGACATACTGGCTTCCTTTAAGCACCGGTATATGGTCCTTTTTGGCACAGAACTTTAAAAATTCTACATCCTCTATATGGAGATCTTTTCTTTTTCATTCATTAATCATCATCCTTTTCTCAAATTAACTTCTATTTTTGGTGGGGGAAGTCTTTTCAGAAATTTCTTAAGTCATATCTCCTAAAATGTGGTTACATTATACCAAATACTTATATTTCAGGACACTTATCCCAATTGAAATTTTGCATTTACTTGTGAAGCTTTTTTGTTTGTTTGTTTGTTTATTTGTTTTTAATGTCTATATTCTCAGGTGTTGCTCACATCCATAATTACCTGTATCAAAAAAGTTGACTTAATGAATGGTGAATTTCATGGATTTTGTTTCTATCAATTTCAAGTTTTATTTGGTAACATGTAACAAATATATCTTGAAATTGGGAAATAAGAATATACACAATTATAAGTTGTGTTAAAGCAAAAATCTTTTAAATAAAATAAAAATCAGAATTAAATTGATTATTAGATTTCCTTTAATATGTTCAGGACTAGTTTTGTAGTATTCCAATGGAATAGTTGCTAACCCACAGTTCTGAGAATACAGAAAGTGGAGAATATTGAGGTATTTTCAGAAAAGCAAGGCAAGTTAATGAACAACCTTTTAATAATTTATTTCCAAGCACTTCTAATTACAACATAGATGTTATTTACAAAATTGAAAATACTACTTATATAAAGCTTCTTAAATGATATTCATGCTACAACAAAATAGAAACCACATTTCTATCAAAAGATCAGGAATTATACAATGGCACATATCCATACTCACCAATTTTTAAGTTTATTTTTATGTAGCTATTATCAGGCAAATTTTAAAAGTCTCAGCTAAATTACATAGTCTAAAATAAAATTTTAAGTGGTATCTGATTTAGTGTATTATCATTAAATGTCAACTTTTTGTGATTAAATTTTCATTTTGATTTAAATATAGGGATTTTAAATTATTTGTTAAAACCATTATGCATGTATCTGCTACATATGGAAATACAACTGGAAAATGCTATTCACTTTCCTACAAACACATAACAGCTATAATCTGAGAAGTGTATGGAACCAAATGAGGTTTTATATTAAATACAATTTGGCTCTTTCTAAGACCAATTAGTATTACACCATCTAGAAACATCTCTTTCATCATCTGCATACTGGAGGAGTCAGCATTAGACTAGATCGTGGATTTCTATATATACCCATGTGTGTTTGGAACCTGATAAAAGAGGCCTGCTAAATTTTATTCATTTTTTTAATCTCTTTAGACATTTATTTATCTCTTCAGACAAGTACTGGAGACTGTTATTCAGAACAATTACAGAAATATTTTTCATACACCATACAACTTGTTACTAGCAGATAAATTATAGTGTTTGCACAGAGGAAAAGACAGTGATATGAATGGTTGTTTCTACCCTCTAATTTATCCAAAAACCTGTGCCTCTTATATTTTTGATTCAGAGAAATGCCACTTATACCAGAAATATGAAAATTACTCACAATGTCTTATGCCCAACATTTATCAAAAATAAAATGTCTTTTTATTTGTGTAGGTACTATTGCCCTCTATTTGGTACTCTCTTCTTCAAAGACACCTGATATGATTAAATCTCATCTTAAATTTTAGCTTCCATATCCCTACTGGAAGGGACCTGGTAAGAAGTAATTGAATCATGGGGGCAGGTTTTTCCCATGCTGTTCACATGGTAGTAAGTCTCATGAGATCTGATGGTTTTATAAAGGGAAGTTCCCCTGCACATGTTCTCTTGCCTGCCACTCTGTAAGATGTGTTTTGTTCCTCTGCTGCCTTTCACCACAATTGTCAGGCCTCCCCAGCCAGGTGGAACTGTGAGTCCATTAAATTGAACTTCGTTTTCTTTATAAATCACCCAGTCTTATGTATTTCTTCATAGCAGTATGAAAATGGACTAATACACCACCTCACTAGCTAAGAATAGTATGCATCCCCAAAATATATTGTTTGCTTTGCTGCAACAATCTTTCAGGTAGAGCTCCTGTCTAGTGTCTTGCTACATTTCCTATCACTTCATTTTCACACTATTATGTAAAATAAATGTTAACTTTAATGTTACTCACTTCAGTTTCCTGTTTATACCTCTTCAGTTATTCCCCTTTGTTTTCATTATGAAGCCAACTTCTGAAGCATGCTATTCCGTCGGGTGCTCAAGGTCCAAGGTCTATAACAAATATTATCTCCCTCTCTATCTCTATCTCACTTACTTGAATCCTAAAGCACTATTAATTTTGCCATCTCAATATCTCAATGGCATATTTGCATGCACATTGTATTAACATAAAGATAACACTTTAAAAGTTAAAAAGAAGTGAGCTGAACAAGAATACTGAATAGAAGCTTTCACGGATTACCCCTCTGTAGGAACACCAAAATTTACAACTAAATACATGAAAAAGAACCTTCATAGGAACCATAGATCAGGTGAGTGATTACAGTACCTGGTTTTAAATTCATAGCAATAAAAAAGGCACTGAAGAGATTAGGAAAGACAGCCTTGAATTGCCAATTCCACCCCTTCATTCTTCCTTGGCAGCAACCACGTGGTAGAGAGAATCTGTCCCCGTATGGGTGGGAAAGTACAGTGATTGCTGGATGTTGCCTTGGAACTGAGTGCTGCCCTACCGCAGCAAAGACCAACACAGGACAGAACTCAACCGGTGTCCACAGAGGGAGCTTGTACACCAGCACTAACGAGAGGTGAACTGTCCATCCCAGTGGTCAGAACCTGAGTTCTATCAAGTCTCACCACCAAGGGATAAAGTGCTCAGGGGCCTAAATTAACGTAACAGACAGTCAAGGCCACAAGGACTACAATTCCTAGGAATATTCAGGTACTGGGTTGGGTTTTGAGCCAATAGACTTGGGGTGCACATAACATGGTGAGATACCAACTGGTGTGGCCAAGGAAGGGATTGGATAAATATGAAAATTAAAACAAAAATTTAACAAGTTATTGAAACAAATGATAAAGGAAAGACCACATACCAAAATCTATGGTATACAGTGAAAACAGTACTAAGAGTGAAGTTGATTTAAAGCAATTAAGTGCCTAAATCAAACAAGTAGAAACACATCAAATAAACCACCTAACAGTGCATCTTAAAGAAATGGGAAAGCAAGAGTAAACCAAATTCAAAATGAGTGGAAGAAACAAAGTAATGATCACAGCAGAAATAAATAAAATTGAAATGAAGAGAACAATACAAAAATTAACAACACAAAAAGCTTTGTTTTCAAAGATAAATAAATATGACAAACCTTTAGCCAGACTAACTGAGAAAAACAGAGAGATAATCCAAATAAATAAAATCAGAGATGAAAAGGAGACATTACAACAAATACCATAGAAATGCAAATGATCATTCCTGACTACTATTAACAAGTGTATGCCAATAAATTGGAAATTCTGCAAGAGGGTAAATTCTTAGACATATACAGCCTACTAAGATTGAACCATGAAAAAATCCAAAAACTGAACCAAAGAATAACAAGTAACAAGATCAAAGTCATAACAAAATGTCTCTATGCACAAAAAAGACCAAGAACCAATAGCTTCACTGCTGAATTTTGCTAACATTTAAAAAGCACTATTAACAATCCTACACACGCTATTACAAACAAACAAACAAACAAACAAAAACAGAAAAAAGAATACTTTCAGACTTATTGTGAAATACCAGTACTATGCTGATACCAAAACTAGACAAATGTACACCCCCGAAAAATAAAGGAAATTACAAGCCAATATCCATGATGAACATTGATATAAAAATTCACAAGAAAATACTGGCAAATCAATTTCACCAACACATTAAAATGGCCACTCATGATGACCGAGTAATATTTTTCCCAGAGATGCAAGGATCCTTCAACAAACACAAATCTATCTATGTGATACTTCATATCAAAAGAATAAAAGATAAAAAACATCATTTCAATTGATGCTGAAAAAGCTACTGGTAAAATTCAACATCCCTTCATAAGCCTTAAAAAATACTGAATATAGAAGGAACAAAACTCAAAACAATAAAAGCCACATACAACAGACCCATAGCTAATATTATACTAAATGGGGAAAATCTCAAATGGGTCCATGAGACACTTTGATACAGGAATGCAATGTATAATTATTACATCAGAGTAAATTGGATTTTCATCCCTTCAAGTATCTATCCTTTTTCTGTTTTACAGACAAATTATTGTTAACTATACTCACCCTGTTATGCTACCAAATTCAAGATCTTACTCATTTTATCATACTATATTTTTGTACCCAATATTCTTTCCCACTTCCCCTTACCACTACCCCTCCCAACTTCTAGTAGCCATCATTCTGCTCTCTTTAAATAAAAAATAAATAAATTTTAATAACTTTGGAGGTACAAGTGCTTTTTGTTTGCATAAATGGATTGTATAGTGATGAAGTCTGAGATTTTAATGCACCAATCACCTGAGTAGTGTACATTATACCCGATACGTAGTTTTTTAAATCCCTCCTCCTCCTCCCATACTCCCGCTTTTGTCTCCGAAGTCCATTATATTACTCTCTATGCCTTTGTATACTCATAGCACAGATCCCACTTGTAAGTAAAAACATATGGTATTTTTTTTTCCATTCCTGAGTTATTTCACTTAGAAAAATGACCTCCAGTTCCATCTATCTTGTTGCAAAATACATCATTAAGTTCCTTTGTATGGCTGAGTAGTATTCCATGGTGTATATACACCACATTTTCTTTATCTATTCATAGGCCAATGGGTAATTAGGTTGGTTCCATAACTTTGCAATTGTAGATTAGTCTGCTGCAATAACATACGTGTGCAGGTATTTTTTTGATGTAGTGACTTTTTTTTCTTTGGGTATCTCCAGTAGTGGGAATGCTGGATTAAATGGCAGATCTACTTTTGTTCCTTCGGAAATCTCCATGCTTTCATGGAAGTGCTCCTAGTTTACATTCCCACAAACAGTGTATTAGTGTTCCTTTGTTGCTACATTCACACTCAATATCCATTGTTTTTTGACTTTCTAATAATGGCCACTCTTACAGGAGTAAGGTGGTGTCTAATTGTGATCTTAATTTGCATTTGCATTCCCCTGATGATTAGTGATGTTGAGCTTTTTTTTTTTTTTTTTTTTCTTATGTTTGTGGGCCATTTGTATATCCTCTGTGAAATATCTATGTAATTTGCCCAGTTTTTGATGAGATAGTTTATTTTCTTTTGATTTGTTTGAGTTCCTGGTAGATTCTGGATTTCAGCCCTTTGTCAAATGCATAGTTGCCAAATATTTTCTCCCATTCTCTGGGTTGTCTCATTACTCTGATAATTATTTCTTTTGCTAGACCAAAGTTATTTAGTTTAACTAGGTTCCATTTATTTATGTTTATTTTTGATCCATTTGTTTTTGGAGTCTTAGTCATGAAATCTTTGCCTAAGCCAATGTCAGAAAAGTTTTACTTAGATAATCTTCTAGAACTTTTCTAATTTCAGGTAGCAAATTTAAGTCTTTGTTCCATCTTGAGTTAATTTTTGTATAAGGTGAAAGATAAGGATCCAGTTTTATTTTTGTATATGTGGCTAGCAAGGTTTCCTAGCACCATTTATTAAATAAGGTTTCCTTTCTCCAATTTGTGTTTTTGAATGCTTTGTCAAAAATTATTTGGTTATAAGTATTTAGTTTTATTTCTGAGTTCTCTATAATGTTCTATTGGTCTAAGTGTCTACTTTTATAATATTACCATATTGTTTTGGTAACTGTAGCCTTGTAGTGTAACTTGATGTCTGGTAATGTGATGCCTCCAGATTTCTTTCTTTTGTTTAGGATTGCTTTGGCTATTCGGGCTTTCTGCGGTTGCATATGAATGTTAAGATTTTTTTTTCTAATTCTGTGAACAATGATGTTGTATTTTGATAAAAATTGCATTGAGTCTTCGGATTACTTTGGGAAGTATAGTTATTTTCATAATATTGATTCTTCTAATTCAAGAGCATGAGATGCATTTTCATTTGTTTGTGTCATCTATAATTTATTTCATTAGTGGTTTGTAGTTCTGATTGTTGAGAACTTTTAAATACTTGGTTAAATATATTCTTAAGTATTTTTTTTGGAGCTATTGTAAAGGGATTGAGTTCTTGATTTGATTCCCACTTTGGTCATTGTTGGTATATAACAATGTTGCTGATTTGTGATCATTTATTTTGTAACGTGAGACTTGAGTAAATTTATTTATCAAATCTAGGCAGCTTTTGGAACCGTTTTCTAGGTATACTATTACATCATCAGCAAACAGCAATAGTTTGACTTCCTCTTTGCCAATTTGGATGTCCTTTTATCTCTTTTTCTTGCCTGATTGTTCTGCCTAGAACTTCCAGTACTATATTAAATAGAAGTGGTTAAAATGGATATCTTTATTTTGTTCCAGTTTTCAGGGTGAATACTTTTAACTTTTCCCAATTTAGTATAATGTTGGCTGTGGGTTTGTCATATATGACTTTTATTACTTTGTAATTTTATTACTTTGTAATTTTTATTTATTTATAATATTTATAATATATTTATATTTATAATATTTATAATATTTATTACTTTGTAATTTTTATTACTTTGAGGTAATAAAAATTACTTTGAGGTAATAAAAGTATGCCTTGTTTGTTGAGGGTTTTTATCATCAAGTAATGCTGGATTTTATCAAATGTATTTTCTGTATCTGTCGAGATGATTATATGGTTTTTGCTTTTAATTCAGTTTATGTGATATATCACATTTATTGACTAATGTATTTTAAACTGTCCCATTATCACTAGGATGAAACCTACTTGATCATGGTTAATTATATTTTTGATGTGGTGTTAGATTCAGTTAGTTCATTTTGCTGAGAATTTTTACATCTATGTTTATCGGGGATATTGTTCCGTAGTTTTCTGTTTTTGTCATGTCCTTTCTGGGTTTTGATAATAGGGTGATAATGGCTTCAGAGAATGAGATAGGCAGGAGTCTCTCCTTTTCAATCCCTCAGAATAGTGTATCATTCCATTTTCATACTGCTATAAAGAACTGCCAGAGAAGAGGTAATTTATAAAAAGAAAGAGGTTTAATTGACTCACAGTTAAGCATGGCTAGGCAGGCCTCAGGAAACTTAAAGTCATGGCAGAAGGCAAAGGGGAAGCAATGCACCTTCTTTCTGGAAGGTGCCAGGAAGGGGAAGTGCTGAGCAACGGGAAAAGAACCCCTAATAAAATCTTCAGATCTTGTGAGATCTCATGCACTATAATATGAACTGTATGGGAGAACCCCACTCACCCCCCGCCATGATCCAGTTACTTCCACCTGGTGTCTCCCTTGACATGTGAAGATAATGGGAATTAAAGTTCAAAATGTAATTTGAGTAGAAAGCAAAGCCTAACCATATCATTCCACCCCGGGACCTCCCACATTTCATGTCATTTTCACATTTCAAAATCAATTATGCTTTCCTAACAGTCATCCAAAGTCTTAATTCATTTGAGCATTAATCCGAAAGTCCAAGTCCAAAGTCTCATCTGAGACAAGGCAAATCACTTCTGACTATGAGATTGTAAAATCAAAAGCAAGTCAATTACTTCCTAGATACGATGAGGGTGCAGACATTAGGTAAATACACCCATTCAAAATTAGAGAAAGTGACCAAAATTATGGGGCTACAGACCTCATACGAGTCTAATTTCTGGCAGGGCACTCAAATCTTAAAGTCCTGAAATGATTTCCTTTGGCTCTATGTCTCATCTACAAGTCAGGATGATACAAGAAGTGGGCTCCCACAGCCATGGGCAGCTCTTCCCCTGTGGCTTTTTAGGGTACAGCCTTCAAACCTGGCTGTTTGCACAGTCTGGCAATAAGTGTCTATGGCTTTTCCAGGTGCACAGTGCAAGCATTCAGTGGATCTATAATTCTGGGGTCTACGGGATGGAGGCCTTCTTCACACAGTTCTACTAGGCAGTGCCCCAAGGGGGACTCTGTGTGGGGGCTCCAACCCCACATATCCCTTCTGCAATGCCCCAGCAGAAGTTCTACTTGAGGGCTCTGCTCCTGTAGCACACCTCTGCCTGGACATCCATGCATTTCCATACATCCTCTGAAAAGTAGGTGGAGTTTCCCAAGCCTCCATTCTTGTCTTCTGTACACCTTCAGGCTCAACACCATGTAGAAGCCACCAAAGCCTGGGGCTTGCACTCTCTTGAGCCACAGCCTAAGCTGTACTTTTCCTCCTTTTAATCATGACTGGAGCAGATGAATTGCAGGGTACCAAGTCCCAAGGCTGCATACAGCAGTGGGGCCCCAGACGTGGCCTACAAAACCATTTTTTTTTCCTCCTAGGCCTCTGACCCTGTGATGGAAGGGGTTGCTGCAAATATCTCTTATATGCCTTTTTTTCCCCCATTGTCTTGGCAATTAACATTTAGCTCCTCATTACTTACACAAGTTACTGCAGATGGCTTGAATTTCTCATCAGATTTTTTTTCTTCTTCTACTGCATTGTCAGGCTGCAAATTTTCCAAACTTTTATGCTCTCTTTCTCTTTTAAACATAAGTTCCAATTCCAAAATATCTGTTTTTGAATGCATAAAATTTGAAGGCTATTAGGAGAACCCAAGTCACATCTTGAATGCTTTGGTGCTTCTACTTTTATTCTGCCAGATACCCTAAATTATCTCCCTCAAGTGTAAAGTTCCACAGATCTCTAGGGCAGGGGAAAAATGCAACCAGTCCCTTTGCTAAAGCATAGCAAGAATCACCTGTATTCCACTTCCTGACAAATTCCTTATCTCCATCTCATACCTCCTCAGCCTGGACTTCATTGTCCATATGACTGTCAGGATTTTAATCAAAGTCATTCAAAAAGTGTCTAGGAAGTCTCAATCTTTCTCACATCTTCCTGACTTCCTCTGAGCCCTCCAAACTTTTACAACCTCTGCCTGTTGCACAGTTCCAAAGTCATTTACATATTTTTGGGTATCTTTATAGCAGAACACCACTCTCTGTGGTATCAATTTACTGTATTTGTTCATTTTTATACAGCTATGAAGAACTGCCTGAGACTGGGTAATTTAGAAAGGAAAGAAGTTTAATTGACTCATAGTCAGCATGCCTGAGGAGGCCCCAGGAAACTTACAATCATTGTTGAAGGCGAAGGGGAAGCAAGGCACCTTATTTACAAGGTGCCAGGATATAAAAGGACCAAGCAAAGGAGAAAGAGCACCTTATAAAACCATTGGATCTCGTGAGAACTCACTCACTATCATGAGGATAGCAAGGGGAAAACTGCCCTCATGATCTGATTACCTCCACCTGTTCTTTCCCATTGCATGTGGGGATTATGGGAATTATAATTCAAGATGGGATTTGGGTGGAAACACAAAGTCTAATCATATCAAATAGTTTCAGAGGATTGGTGCCAATTGTTTGAATGACTGATAGAATTCATCTCTGAATTTATCTGGCCATGGATTTTATTTGAAGGTTCTTTTAAAATTTCTGGTTCAGTCTCACTACTTATTTTAGGGTTGTTCAAGGTTTCTATTTCTTACAGATTTAATTTAGGAGGGTTGTATGTTTTCAGGAATGCATCCATTATTTATATATTTTCTAGTTTGTATGTATAGAGGTGTTGATGTAGTCTTGAGTGGTATTTTGTGTTTTTGTGGTGTTAGTTGCAATGTCTCCAATTTTATTGCTAATTGAGTTTATTTGAATCTTCTCTCTTATTGTTTAATTTAGCTATTGGTCTATAAATTTGCTTATCCCTTCAAATAATTAATTTTTTGTTTCATTGATATTTTGTAGTTTTTATGTCTCAATATCGTTTGCTCTACCATAATCTTTGCTATATTTATTTTTAGCTGCTTGTTTAGTTTTTTCTTTTTTCTTTAGTTCGTTGAGGTGTGACATTAGTTGTTAATTTGTGATCTTTCACACTTTTTGATATAAACATTTAGCACTATAAGCTTTCCTTCTAACACTGTGTTTGCTGTATCCCAGAGGTTTTGATAACTTGTGCACTAATCATGCACTTTAAAGAATTTTTAAATTTTCATCTTGATTCTATTAACTCCAAAATTATTCCAAAGAAGGTTGTTTAATTTCCATGTATTTGTATAGTTTTCAGTGTCCCTTTTTGAGTTGATTTCTAGTTGTATTTGTATTCTACTCTAGTCTGAGAAGACACTTGAAATGATTTCAATTTTCTTTTCTTTTTTCTTTTTTGGACAGTGTCTCACTCTGTCACTTAGGGTGGACTGCAGTTGCACAATCTCAGCTCACTGCAACTTCCACCTCCTGAGTTCAAATGATTCTCATGCCTCACCCTCCTGAGTAGCCTGGATTACAAGCATGCACCACCACACCCAGCTATTTTTCTTTTTTTTTTAGTAGAGTCATCATTTCACTATGTTGTCAGGCTGCTCTGAAACTCATGGCCCCAAGGCATCTGCCCACCTCAGCCTCTCAAAGTGCTGAAATTACAGGCAAGAGCCACTGCTCCTGGCCATAATTTCAATTTTCAAAAATTTATTGAGACTTGCTTTGTTTCCTGTCATACGGGCTAGTTTGGAGAATATTCAATGTTCTGATGCAAAGGATGTGTATTCTGCAGTTCTTAGGTAGGACATTCTGTTTATACCTGTTAGATCCATTTGTTCTAGAGTGTACTTTAAATTCGTTGTTTCTTTTTTGCCTTCCTATTTCGATAATCTAGCTAGTGCTGTCAATGGAGTATTGAAGTCCTCCATTACTATTGCATTGCCATAGACCTCATTTCTTAGATATAGTAGTAATTGCTTAATGAATCTGGGAGCTCTAGTGTTACATGTATATAAATTTATGGTTGTAATATCCTTTTGAATTTATCCTTTTAAAATTATATTATAATTATCTTTGTATTTTTCTTTATTATTGTTGTTGCTTTAGTCTGTTTTATCTGATATAGTAACAGCTATTCCTGCTTGCTGTTGCCTTCCATTTTTGTAAAATATCTTTGTTCAACCACTTTAACTAAAGTTTATATGAATACTGACATATTAGGTAAGTACCTTGAAGACAGCAAATGTTTGATTTGTGTTTTTCTTTAATTCATCTTGCTAATTTATATCTTTCAAGTGGAACATTTAAGTTAATTACATTCAGTGTTAATATTGAGATGTAAGGAACTATTTCAGTCATCATGTTAATTGTTACTAAGATACTTTGTTTTCCTTATCGTGTTGTTGTTTTATAAGCTTTGAGGTGTTTAATCTGTTCAAGAGATTATATCGTGATTCATTTTAACCTTTTTTTTCAAGATTTAGAATTCCTTTCAGCGTTTCTTATAGGGCTGGTCTGGTAGTGACAAATGCCCAAAGTGATTTTATTTGTCCTTCATTTATGAAACTTAGTTTTTGTCTCATGCATCCGTGTGAAGAGACCACCAAACAGGCTTTGTGTGAACAACATGGTTGTTTATTTCACCTGGGTACAGGTGGGCTGAGTCTGAAAAGAGAGTGGTGGGACCATCATCAGTTCTTACAGGTTTTGGGATAGGCAGTGGACTTAGGAGCAATGTTTTGCAGGCAAAGGGTGGATCTCACAAAGTACATTCTCAAGGGTGGGGAGAATTACAAAGAACCTTCTTAAGGGTGGGGGAGATTACAAAGAACTTTCTTAAGGGTGGGGGAGAAATGAATCACAACGGTGAAATGTCATCATCTAAGGCTATTTTCACTTATTTTGTGGATCTTCAGTTGCTTCAGGCCATCTGGACGTATATATGCAGGTCACAGGGGATATGATGGCTTAGCTTGGGCTCAGAGGCCTGACGGTTTTGTGGGATACAAAATTTTTGGCTGACATTTATTCTGTTTAAGGAGATAAAACACAGGGCCTCAGCCACTCTGGCTGGTCAGATTTCTGCTAAAAAGTCTTCTTTCAGTCTGGTATGTTTTCCTTATAGGTTATCGGATGTTTTTGTCTTAGTGCTCTCACAATTCTTTGCTTCATGTTGACTTTAGGTAACCCAGTGACTATATACTTTGGTACATTTTGTGTTGAATCTCCCAGGAGTTCTTTGCACTTCTTGCATTTGGATGTCTAAATCTCTAGCAAGGCCAGGGAAGTTTTCCTCAATTATTCCCTCAAATGAGTTTTCCAAAATTTTACATTCTCTTCTCCCTCAGGAACATGAATTATTTTTAGGTTTCGTCATTTTACATAATCCTGTGTTTCTTAGAAACTCTGTTTATTTCTTTTGTTTTCCTTTTCTTCACTTTTGTCTTTCTGGGTTAATTCAAAAGCATTGTCTTCAATCTCTGAAAAATCTTCCTTTGACTTTTTCTAGTTTATTGTCAAAAATTTCTGCTGCACTTTTGAATTCGCTAAGTGTGTCATACATTTCCAGAGGTTTGATTACTTTTTCTTTAAAATATCTATCTCTTTAGAAAATGTTTATTTATTTCCTAAATTATTTTTTAAATTTATTTATGTTGATTTTCACCTTTCTTTGGTATATCCTTGAGTATCTTGATAATCAACCTTATGAATTTTTTTGTCTGGTGTTTTAAAAAGTTTATCATTCTTTGGATTCATTTCTGAAGAGCTAGTGTGATTTTTTGTGGTGGGGGGTGTTACAGAACTCTGTTTTGTCATATTACTAGAATTATGTTTCTGGTCCTTCTCATTTGGGAGACTATTTCTTCTAATTATTCTTGAGTTTATTTTTAATTTGGATTTTTAAAAAATCTATGTTTTCTCTTTAGAACGTGACTTTAATGTATATATTTTACTGTAGCCTATTTTGGCTCTTGGTTGTTTCAGCGGTGAAGACTGTGTATGAGTTCCTCGGTTATAGACAGTCTGTATTAGTCAGAGTTCTCTAGAGGGACAGAACGGATAAGATAGATGTATATATGAAAGAGAGTTTATTAAGGAGTATTGACTCACACAATCACAAGGTGAAGTTCCACAATAGGCCATCTGCAAGGTGAAGAGCAGGAAAATCAGTGGGAATCCCAAAACTCAAAAGTAGGGAAGAGAATTCAGCCTTCAGTTTGTGGCCAAAGGCCTGAGAGTCCCTGGCAAACCACTGGTGTAAGTCCAAGAGTCCAAAAGCTACCCACCCAAATTGAGACGGGTCCACTTCTCCTAGCCCACTGGCTCAAATGTTAATCTCCTTTGATGACAACCTCACAGATACACTAAGGAACAATACCTTACATCCTTCAATACAATCAATTCGATATTCAATATTAAACATCACAGAGTCTTTGCATAATGGCTTTCTCAGAAATAGTTGTAGCAGCAATGTGCTCAGTGTATGAGGAAGTTCTTGGACCCTATCAGATTGGAATGGCAGAAGTCTCTTATGTGCTTAGTGTGTAATGAAGTTCTCGGTCCCTATGGGGTTGGAATGGCAGAAGTCTCTTGAAGCTTATGTCACTCCTCCGTGTTATGCACTTTTTAAATACTGCTTTTTCTAAGTATTTTATTTATTGGGTTGAATAGTTCAAGCTTCAAGCCAGAGGGGAGATGTTGCTGAGTAGAAACCAGCTTTAGCTAAAAAAGGTGAGTAAATGTAATACCTAATGGTGGACACAGGTCCCACCTTGACAGAGGTGACTAGAAGAGCTCTCATGAAATGCACTGAAGACTTATCAGGGGGAAGTGTTGGAGCCACCTTATCTCATCTGCCTGGCCAGCAGGAAAGCAACCCATCTCTCAGTCACACTTCTGACTCTGCATCTGGCTGTTCATGTCAGATAAGCACCCCTTTTTATCTGCAGGAATGTTGATGTTCCAAATAGAGAGGACTTGGGTGTTTAGCTGTCATCCAAGCCTGAACCTGAAGGTTTCTTCTCCTGTGGGGATGCAGTCACACTTAACTGTTTCAAAAGGCTGACTACAGACACACCAATGCTGAGCCCCTATGGGAGAAGTGCCAGCTGTGTCTTCAGTGTTGGATGAAAGGGAAAAGAAATCTTCTCCAAGACCATTCATGAGCACCAGGGCTACCAGACTCTTGAGTTAGAGGTAAAGACTTTTCACAGTGAGCTCAACATGGCAAATGTACCTCTTCTGAAAGAAACTTCCCATCAGCAGAAATACGTGCAACTTTTTTGTACCTGATTGCCATTTGTATGTTTTTTTTTTGAAAAAATGTCTACTCAGGCCACTTGCCCATTTTTTAATCAGATTATTTTTGATCCTGTAGAGTTTCTTAAGCTGCTTATAAGATCCTATTATTAATCTTCTTCAGATGGATAGTTTGCAAATTTTTTCCCACTCTGTGGGCTTTATCTTCACGTTGTTGATCACTTCCTTTGTTGTGCAGAAACTTTCTAACTACATGTGATCCTATTTTTTTAATAGTGTCATAGTTTTAGGTATTAAATTGAAGTCTTTAATATTTTGAATTGATTTTTGTATGTCACAAGAGATAGGGGTCTGGTTTCATTATTTTCTATAATGATATCCAGTTTTCCCAGCACCATTTATTGAAGAGACTATCTTCTTCCCAATGTATGTTCTTGGCATCTTTGTTGAAAATAAGTTTATTGTAGATGTATGAATGTTCTTCTTCTGGGTTCTTTACTCTGTTGCTTTAGTCTGTGTATCACTTTTTATGACATTTCTATGCTTCTTTGATTAATATAGTTGTGTAGTATAATTCGAAGTCAGGAATGAGATTCCTCTAGTTTTGTTCTTTTTGCTCAAGATGGCTTCGCCTGAGTCTTTTGCGGAAACATATAAATGTTAAGATTGTGGTTTTTGTTTTTTTTCTTCCTGTGAGGATTGTCATTGTTATATTAACAGGGATTGCAGTGAATCTTGATTGTTTTGGGTTGTATGGACATTTTAAACGTGAGTTATTTCATTCCAGGAAGATGGAATATCTTTTTTATTTTTTGTGTCCTCTTCAGATTCTTGAATCAATGATTTATAGTTTTTATTATAGACATCGTTCAATTCTTTCATTAAGTTAATTTCAAGATATTTTATTACATTCATAGTATGGTATATGGGATTACTGTTTTGATTTCTTTTTCAGCCTCTTTGCTGTTGGTATATAAAATTGTTAATGATAGTTGTAAGCTAGATTTTGTATCTTGCAAAATTACTACATTTGTTTATCGGTTCTAGTAGTTTTAATGTTTAGGTTTTTTCTAATAGAAGATCATATTATTCACACACACACACAAAAATAATGATTTGATTTCTTTCTTTCCAATTTGGATGCCCTTTATCTGATTCCTCTATTTAGGACTTTCAATGCTATGCTGAATTATAGTCATGAAAGTGGACATTCTTGCTTTGTTCCAGACCTTAAAGGAAAGGCTGGAGTTTTACCCAATTAATATGATACTAGCTGTTGGTCTGTCACATATGGCTTTTATTGTGTAGAGGTATTTTGCTTCTACACTTAGCTTTTGAGAGTTCTTATCAAGAAGAGGTGTTGAATTTTATCAAATCCTTTTTTAGCCTCAATTGAAACTATCATGTGGATTTTGTCCCTTTTTTTTTAATATAACGTTTGTCACATTTATTGATTTGCGTATGTTTAAACATCTTGCATCCCTGGGGAAAAATCTCAATATGTCATAATCAATGACCTTTTTAATGCGTTGGTGATTTTTTTGTTATTACTTTTTGAGAATCTTTACATCAATGTTCATAAAAAATATTGGCCTGTAGTTTTCACTTTTGATGTGTCTTCATCTGGTTTTGGAATCAGCATAATATTGGACTCATACAATAATGTTTTTTATTTAAAATTTTTCTACTTGTTTGATGTAGGTGATTTGGATTGTAAACTTTCTCATTAGTACAGATTTTGCTGTATCTCATAGGTTTGGGGATGTGGTGTTTCCATTATTTGTTTCAGGAAGTTTTTTAATTTCCTTTTCAATTTACTCATTAACTCATTGGTCATTCAGGAGCATATGGTTCAATTTCTATGTATTTGTATAGTTTCTAAAATTTCTCTTGTTATTGACTTCTAGTTTTATTTAACTGCTTTCAGAGAAGATACTTGATATAATTTCAGTGTTTTTTAATTTTTCAAGATTTTTTTTTTGTGGATAACATACGGTGTATGGGATAGCCTTGAGAATGATCAATGTGCTGAGAAGAAGAATGTGTATGCTGCAGCTGTTGGATAAAATGTTCTCTAAATATCCATTATGTTCATTTGGTCTGGAGTATAGATTAAATCTATAGTTTCTTTTTGGATTTTCTATCTCCATAATCTCACCAAAGCTGAAAGTGAAGTGCTGAAGTCTCCAGTTTTTACTGTATTGGAGTCTGTCTTTCTCTTTGTCTCTGTTAATATTTGCTTTTTAAATCAGGTATTCTAATATTGGGTGCATATATATTTACAATTTTTATCCTGTATAATTGATGCATTTATCATTATATAATGACCTTATTTGTATATTTTTGAAATTTCTGTCTTGAAATCTATTTAATCTAAGTATGGCCATTGCTACTTAAAAAAATCCATTTGCATGTAATTTCTTTTTTCCATCTCTTTATTTTCAGTTTGCATTTGTCTTTATAGGTGAATAGTGTTTCTTGCAGGCAACAGATTTTTGGATTTTTTAAAAGCCTTTCATTCACTCTATTTGTTTTCATTGAGGATTTAGTTGATTCACATTTATTGTTATTGTTAAAAAGTAAGGACTTACTCGTCATTTTGCAATGTTTTTCTGGTTGTTTTGTGGTCTTATGTTCCTCCTTTTCTTTCTTTCTGTGTTCTTTTTAGTAAAGGAAAGGTGATTTTCTCTTTTCTTGCTTTTTGATTTTATGTGTCTGTTGTATGTTTTTGATTTGAGGTTACCATGTGGCTTTCAAATAAAATATAGTAACCCATTATTTTAAGCTGATGACTATTCAGCACTGATTGAATAAACAAACAAGCAAAGAGAAAACTAATACATTATTTATACTTTAACTTTTTTCACCCCGATTTTTAACTTTTGTTGTCTGTATTTATATCTTATTATAGGGTCCATGTCTTGAAAAGTTGTCGTGGCTATTACTTTTGATAGACTAATCTATTAGTCTTTTTACTCAAGATATGGGTAGTTTATGCACCACAATTATGGTGTTATACTATTCTGTGTGTTTCTTTGTTCTTCCTATTATCAGAGAGTTGTGTACCTTCAGATGACTTTCTGTCATTCATTGATGTCTTTTCTTTCAGACCGAATAATTTTCTTTAGCATTTCTTGTAGGTCAAGTACTCTGTTGAAGAAATCCTTTAGCTTTTGTTAGTCTGGGTAAGTCTTTATTTCTCTTACTTGCTTGAAGGATATTTTTGCTGGATGTACTGTTCTAGGATGAAAGTTCTTTTCTCTTTCTTTATTTTAAATATGTCATGCCATTCTCTCCTGGCCTCTAAGGCTTCCACTGAGAATTCTGCTGCCGGATACATAGGATTTCCATTGCATGCCATTTCTTTCTTTTCTCTTGCTGCCTTTAGGATTATTTATTCATCCTCGTCTTTTTGGAGTTTTATTATTAAATGTCTTGAGGTCTTGAGGGGTGTTATATTTGCTTAGTGTGTTCTTTAGTATGTCAATTCATTTTTCAGTTCCAGAATTTCGGCTTCATTTTTTAAATTATATTAATCTCACTGTTAAATTTATCTTTCAGGCTTCTGAATTCCTTCTCTGTATTTTCTTGAATTTTGTTGAATTTCCTCAAAACAGCTATTTTTGAATATTCTGTCTGAAAGTTCACATGCTTCTGTTTCTCCATGTCCATGATTGGTCCTTCATGCTTTATTTAGGTTTTTTATTTATTTTTTTATTGGTGAGAGCATGTTATTCTGGATGGTCTTGATCCTTTTGGATGTTTTTCGGTATTGAAGCATTGAAGAGTTAGGTATTAATTTTAGTTTTCACATTCTGGACATTTTAGATCTGTCTTTCTTAGGAAGACTTTCCAGATATTCATAGGGACTTGAGTGTTGTGAGCCAAGTTTTTGATCATTGCAGTCATACCTACATTAGGGACATCCCAATCTCTGCACTGCTGTGATTCTTGCAGACTAATAGAGGTATTGCCTTGGTAGTCATAGGTACAATTCAGATGAATTATCTGGATTACCAGGTAGAAACTCTCTATTTCTTCCTTTTTATTCTCCCCCAAATAAGCAGTCACTCTCTCTATACTGAACTGCCTAAAGCTGGGTAAGGGATGACACAAGCACCCTTATGGCAATTACCACGTAGACTGTGCTGGATCAGACCTGACACCAATACAGCAGTTGTGTTCTTCCCTTCATGGTGGGAAATTCTCCCTGGTATTTGGTAGATTCAGAGATGTCATTTGAGAGCCAGGTCCTGAATTTGGAAATGATAGGAATCTACCTGGTGCTCTGTTCTACTGCTGCTGAGCAGGCACCCAAGCCACAAGCAGAGTTTTTTTTTTTTTTTTTTTTTTTCCATTCTTATATTCCCTTTTCATTAGCAGAGTAGTCTCTCCCCATGGCCACCACCATCCCAGGCTCATTGTGAGTACTGCTTGGCACTACAAGTGTTCATTTAAGACCCAAACATTCTTCTTTAGCCAGGTTATCATGAATGCTTCCAAGCCTGGGACTATCCCTGCAGGCCAGTGGTATCTTCTCTGGCACAGGACAGGTCTAGAAGTTCTATCTAAGACCCAGCACCTTGAATGGGGATCCCCAAGAGCCTGCTTTGTTTTCTACCCCACTTTGTCCAGGCTACTTCTTATGGTGCAGGACCAAGTCCTCTTCAATTTTCTGTTTGCATTTGTTAAATGGAAGGAATGTTTCACTGTAGCCACCACAGCTTGGAATGTGCTGGGTTACACCTAAAGCCAGCATGTCTTAGAGTCTTACTCAAAGCCTATAGCGAGTACTGCATGAGTACCAATGCTGATTATTCAGAGCACAAACCTGTTAGTAGGTGGTGAATCTTGCCTAGACTGACTCCTTTCCTTAAAGGCAGTGGATGGATACCCTTCTGGACCAGGGTGTGTCATTTGGGAGCTAGGTCCTGGAATGGGGGCCTCAAAATTCTCCCTGGTGCTCTATTGTACTGTGAGTGAGTAAGTATCAGAGTTGCAAGTAAAGTTATATTTCCTCTTCCCTCTCCTGTCCTCAAGGGCAAGGAAAGATTCTCTCAGAGGTGTGAGCTCTGCTGACTGCAGATGGTGGAAGGGTGATGCAAGCACTCTTTGGCTGCCTGGACTGGTGTTTCACTAATTTGCATGCCCCCAAGCCTACTGGCTTCAAGCCTTGCCCAGCACCAGGAATGGTCCATGTATTACGGTCCTTGTGGCCTGTGTATTTATTTTGTATCGTGCACTTTTATTTAATTCATGTACTTGTTCTAAGAGCTTTTTTGGTGGAGTCTTTGGGGTTTTATGTAAAAAAGATCTCGTCATCTGCAAACACAGACAGTTTTATTTATATTTTTCATATTTTGATATCTTTTATTTCCCAATTACTTTGACTGGTGCTTCCAGTACTATATTGAATAGAGGTGGTAAGAGTTGGCATTCTTATCTTGTTCCTGATCATGGAGAAAGGGATTTCTATATGATGTTACTTCTGAGCTTGTCAGGAAAGCCTTTTATTATGTTGAGGTACATTTCTTCGTACTTAATTAGTTTAGAATTCCAATCAGAAAGGGATGCTGAAGTTTTCTAAATGCTTTCAATCATAAAATACCCTCCAAAGCCTAAGCAATATTGAGAAAAAAGAACAAGGATGGAGGAATCACACTATTGACTTTAGAATATGTTATAAAGCTAGAGTATAAAAAGAGTAGGATACTTGTATTTTCAAAGCAGGCTATATATATATGTATATATGTGTATATATGTATATATATGCACATATGTGTATATATACATATATATGTGTGTGTATATATATGTCAGATGAGAAAATCTTGAAATAAACCCATAGATATAAAACTAGTTTTTGACTAGCACTCCAAGAACATATAATGGGTTGGGAAAACTGGATATCCACATGTAGAATAATTAAACCACATTCTTGGCTTACACCATATGGAAAAATCTCTAAATGGATTAGGGACTTAAATGTAACGTATGAAACTGTAAAACTCCTAGAAGAAAATATAATGATAAAGTTTCTTGATAATAGTGATGGACTGTGATTTTTTTCCATACAACTCTAAAAGCATAGGGAACAAAAAAGGAAAATAGACAAACAGAATTGCATCAAATTTTAAAGCTCCTGCACAGCAAAGAAAACAATCAATAGATTAAAGAGGCAACTCATAGAGAGGGACAAATTATTTGGTAGTCATATATCTGATGATATGTTAATATCCAATATGTATAAGAAATATGAGCAACTCAATTGCAAGTAAACAAATAACCTGATTTTAAAAATAGTCAAAGGACCTGCATAGACATTTCTCAAAAGAAGGCTTATGGCCAACAGATATATAAAAAAATGCTAAACAACACTAATCACCAGCAAAATCCCAATCAAAATCATAGTAAAATATCACCTCACAACTGTTAATATGGGTATTATCTAAAAGACAAAATATATTTGTTGACAAGAATGTGCTGAAAAGGGAATTTTTGTGCATTTTTAGAAGGGAGTACAAATTGGAGCAGTCATTGTGTAAAATAGTATGAAGATTCCTCAAAAAAATAAAAATAAAAGTACTATGATGCAGCAATATCCCTTTGGAGAAAAAATTTAAAAGAAATAAAATCAAATTGTTAAAGAGATATTTGCACATACATGTTTATTGATGCATTATTCACAATAGACAAGATATGGAATAGACCTATGTTTCCATTGATGGATACATGTATAAAGAAAATTACACACATACTAAAATAGTTTTGGGTCTTAAAAAAGAAGGAAACACTGTCACTTATGGCAATATGAATGAACCTGGAGAACGTTATGCTAAGTGAAATAAGCCAGACACAGAAAAACAAATACTGTATACTGTCACTTATATGTGGAAGCAAAACAGAATCAAATATATAGAAGCAAAGAGTAGAATAGTGGTTGTGAGGAGTGGGGAGTTGGGGAAATGGGAAGATATTGATCAAAGGGAACAAAATTTCAACCAGGCAAGCTTAATGAATGCATGTAATATACAGCCTGCTGACTATATTTAATACTGAATTGGTTATTGGAACTTTGCTAAGACAGTAGTTTTAAGAGTTCTCACCACACACACACAGAGAAAAGATATGAGGTCATGGATATGTTAATTAGCTTCAATTGTACTAATAATTTCACAGTGTTCGCATGTATCAAAACATTACATTGTATACTGTCATTGTAAATATGTACATTTATTTTGTCAACTATACTTCAATAATGCTAGAAAAATGTATTATAAATGTGATTAAGTTTCTGACTGAATTTGAAAAAAGAAAGTTAAATTTAATGAAAAACCAAAATTAATTAAAATTAGCAATTACACAGCCTTCTTTCCAGATATCCACGGAGGCACCTTCTTCATTTCTTTCAAGTTTTTACTTAACTGTCACCACTTAACAAAGACTTTCCTACCTCTTTATTTAAAAGTTACATCTAGGCTTCCACCTGTACCTTTCTATTTCAATGCCCTACCCTATTTTTCATATTCTTTGTTGCATTTATCACCTTTACTTATTTAGCATATTTGTTGTACATATTTTTTTCCTCAGATTTAATGGTCAGGCAAACTGACTCTCCTTTCTCATGGAGAGGGACGAGATCACAGTGCAGAAAATGTGTTGAAAAATACTGTGGTTGCCACAGTCAAATAGACATGGGCACAAATAGGCACAATAAAATAGTTAAAGAACCAATATTAAGGAATATTCAGGCTATACATAGACATCATACATTATCTCAGCAGCTGTTAGTCTAGTACAGATGACTTAGAGAGGAAATCAAGGTAACGTAAAAGTTATTCCAAGTTCAGTGATCTTTCTAACAGTGCCAATATTGCAGAAAAAGAGTCTGGTATAGTATCTACCCTTACTATCTATTATAACTGATATCAACATTAGATATACAATGCAACGCTTTGTAAAGGCAGGCAGAAAATAAAAGTAAATTGAAAGATCAACCTTCTCTCTCAGTAACATAGGATCAGGAGAACAGCTTAAAAGTATATAGGTGTTTTTAACAAAACAGAACCAGAGAACCACCAGACGATAGTATCTCTCCTAGAAAAAAGAAAAAAAGAAAAAAAAAAAAAAGAAGGGTATCAGTAGGCTATTTTTGAAAATGATGTCTGTTAAAAATACCTTCTGTTCTCTGTTCTCCCAGTGTATAACTCATGAGTGTGTAAGAATTTGTAGTTTATATTTAATAAAACATGTTCTATATAAAGTCTTATTGTATTCTGGAATAAAGTTATAGAGTGTAGTTCAGGGCTGTGAAGTGGTGAGGAGTTAATAGTGTTAATTGTTAGAGAAAACAATTTACTTAATTTTAAACATATATTCTTAAATTTAGAAACTTAACTAAAAGATGGTTTCTGTGGGTCACTTTGAACTAAAATTAAATATTTATTACTAAAAAGAAATGTATAATACTGAAATCTCATTTAAATTTATATTTTGAAAGCATAGAGATTAAAGATGATTCTCCAATTAAGGTTTTCAAGAAAATATATGAATCATTACTCTAAATGTGTAGTTCAATCACATGAGAAAATTAGATTTTTCAAAAATAAACAATATGAGAGCCTGCGATCCTTAAAAGTATTCTGTTAAGTTATAGTCAAGACAATGATATATAATTGAATCAAATTAAGGTGTTAAAATGTGTGTTGTCTATGCATTTTTAATGTAGTTTTAACATGTACATGGAGAAAATGATGCTTGCCTTCAAGGAATTTAAACTTGATAACATGTTAAGCTGTTAGAGGAGTTCTTATACAATAGATTTTATGTAGTAAGGGACATTGTAGTAGAAAGTAAGCTTGCTTTATTAGAAGAAAGAAAATTAAATTTATTATGTGAGCTAGTCCTTGACATATAAGATGGATTTCAATAGTTACAGAAATTGTAAAAATATGTATTCCAAAGAAAGACTGACATAAGAAATCCCAACACCAAGAACAAGCTGAGGCTAAGAAGTATGTATATGGTAGTTGATGTGTAGTTCAATTGGACTAAAATTCTCTCTTATTTTTATTCTTTTCTTTATTACTACTATTATGATAATTATTTTGATTACCTAAAATGGGAAGACAAATCTGGGAAGGATATTTCAGTTGAACATAGTAATGGAAGGAGCTCCAATTTTAATCTTTAGATTATGCTGAGCCTTATAATTTTCAGCAGTAGCTGATATTCACAAAAGTGTCTATAAATGAACCTAGTGCATCATTTAACATAAGAAATTAGATATGTGTAAATTATTATAATATCCACACAATTATAATGGTCATATTAAAATAGAAGCTTTGAAGCTCATGTTACTTAATCAAGACATATATACCAAAAATAACTTCCTTAAATAGAATGTACAATTTTTATAGAAATTAAATAATCTCAAAGCATAATAAAATTAGATTTAGTGTGAAAATGGCAAATTCTTGATACCATAGCAGATATTGTTTAAATTATTATTTAAGGCAACATTCATTATTTATACCTTAATATAAAATATGTATAGAGCTATATATTATATAATTTATTGATACCAGTGTATACAGATGCTTTTATTCTGTAAAGCAGTAATGCTCTAATTTAAAATGTTTAAGATGACTGATTAGAAGCATTTCAAGTACATCTCATCCACTTAGAAAAACCTTAGTAATGTATAGACAATATAATACTTTGAATACATTATCCAATAAGAAACATGGCAGTTTAACAGAAAAAGAACAGGAAACTCCAAAAACTAGGAAGAAAAGAAACAGGCAATTGGTGTGACTGGAATTGGCTGGGAATTCAAAGTGACTTCCCAGTACAGATGAGAATGTGTAAGTGTTTCTCTGTAGTCCCCTTTTCCACTGGGGAAGAAGGCCATCCAGGCCATAGGAGAGCATCTTGACACTCCTAATTCCTGAATCTTAGGGAGCAGCCAAGAGACTGTGAGAAGAAACTTCTCAAGGCAGAGAAATCACTCTGGGTCCCATGCAGTTTCTGAAACCTAACTGGCTATAGCAAGATGTCATCCTTATTCCTACACTTAGCAGGCTGTGTGCAGTCCTGGGAACCTGCACTAGTCCCATACATTAGGGAAACAGGTTGCTCATTGTGGAACCAAGGCATGAGTTGGAGGTGGCTTTTACAACCAGAACTGAGAAGTAAACATAGTGTAGGCTACAGCCATCGGTGCTGGAAGTGGGTATTGCCACCAGGACATAAGCCAGACAAGAGTTGCTGTGAATATTTGGTCTTAAGCTGGATGGGGACTCACATAGCCTGGGCCTGAGTTTCAGGCTAGATGTAATCTCCTGGGTCTGACAGGCTAGACAGGTCAGCTACAAAAGCCAAGATGGATTCGGACTGGAATGTGAAAAGGACACAAGTCTCCCATCTGCCAGTAAGATCTGTGACCACTAGGATTAGTCCCACCCTTCCTGTGGCAGGACCTTAGCACAGTTGTGGTCACCCTGCACCCAAGCATTCTGCCAGACAAAGCTGGTGGAGGCATTTGCATTTAGGACTCCTGAGTAACAGCTTACTCAGTAACGCAGCTCTACCAGGCTTTTCCTCCTCCCATGAAACAGAGTGTAAGATCCAGGGCCCTGGGGGCTCCGCAACCCAATTCACGGCCTAGATCACTGGAGTACTCTTCCCAGAGAACTGATGTTGACCATAAACGCTCTACCACTATCAACTCAGTTCGTTTCTACCTGCAAGCAACAGCTACTGGCCTGGAGGCTGACCCACACAGCCTATTGAACCACAGACAACACAAGGTTCAGTACTTGGGGACCAAAATAACATTTTATCACCATGCAACCACCATTGAACATGACATGCTGTTTGCCCAAGAGCTTGGATACCTGGAATCATCAAAACAGGTGGCAGCATGTGTTGGCCCAAGGCACAAGAATAGGTGTACTTAATCCAGCACCCCCACCACTGAAACCTGAAGATGGGCTCATCTGGTGTTTTAGTTTTTCAACACAACTTTACCAAAGTCCCCACCACCAATAACCTGAATTGATGAAACCACAGATACCACTACACTGCATATAGCCAAAAAAAAAAAAAAAAAAAAAAAAAAAAATTCTACATATACTTCACTATGGCATGTATCCAGAAGCAAAACCAAAGGACTCTACCCAATGAACATTATAGGCACATCCTCAAGCAAAAGTACACCTTAATAAAAGTAAATTCAAAAATAAATAAATTCAATAAATAATAAAAACTTTTACACCATGTGCAGATAAATCAAAATAAAAACATAGGAAACATGCAAAGCAAAGTAGTATCATACCCCAAAGATATAAAATAATTATCCACCAATATATCTTAATAAAAATCTTCAAAATTTCAGAAATAGAATATAAAATATTTATTCAATGATGTACAATGGGATGCAAGAGAAATCAAAAACTAATACCAGAAATTTAGAAAAGTAATTTAGTTTGTGAATGAGAACTTTACCAAGGAGACAGATATTTTAAAAACAAGTAAGCAAGAAATAAACAAAAAATTCTGAAATTAAAAAAATTTATTGATAAAAATACAAAACACATTTGAAAGCTTCAATCATAGACTAGACTGAGCAGAAGAATAAGTTTCAGAACTAGAAAAGAAGTATTTTGAAATAATCTAGTTAGAGGTAAACAAAGAAAAAATAATTAAACAGAATGAAGAAAGACTTCAAAATCTTTGAAATAACATAAGGCAACCAAATTTATGAAGTGTTGGTATTCCTGAGCATGAAGAGAGATCAAGAAGTTTTGAAAACCTGTGTAAGAGGTTATATATATATATAAATTTTATATATATATATATATATATAAACTGTGTAAGAGGTTATATATATATATAAAGTTTTTATATATATATAAAAACTTCCCGACTTCAGCAAGAAATTTACACATTTAGATATAAATGAAGGTCAGCAATCCTCAAGGAGACGGGATGCAAGAAAGACTTTGACGTGGTACACTATAATAAGACTATCTAAAGTCAAACCAAAAAAGCAAATTCTGAAAACAGCAAAGGCATCTGGTAACCTAGATGGAAACTCTACCATACTAATGGTGAGCATCGCAGCAGAGACCCTACAGGACAGAGGGAAATTGGCTGATATATTCAAAATGCTCAAAGAAAATTTTTTTAGTCAACGGTGTAAATCCAGCAAGGCTGATCTGCATAAATAAAGGTTAAATAGTCTTTTTCAGACGAACAAATTCTGAGGAAATTAATCAAACCTAGGATGAGCCTATAAGAAATGCTTAAGTGAGTCCTACACTTGGAAGCAAAAGGAATATATTTACCATCATGAAAACGCAGAAATGTATAAAAGTCACTGGTAAAGCAATCACACAAAGGAGAAAAAGAATCAAATAACAAGATTAAGGACTTATAAAACCTAATGTATTAATAATAACCTTGAATGTAAATTGATTAAATACTTAATATACAAAGATTGGTGAATGGATTAAATAAAATGATACAACTGCATGCTGCTTATAAAATCTTACCTTACCACTGAAGACATATAGATTAAAAGGGTGAAAAAATATATTCCATGCAAATGGAGATCAAAACTGAGCAAAATGAGCTGTACTTACATAAGAAAAAACATACCTTAAATCAAAGCCATTAAAAAAGGCAAAGAAGGTTATTCTGTAATGATAAATGGATCAATATAACAACACAACAATTCTAAATAAATATGCACTTAACACTTGAGAACTAAGAATCATAAACCAAATATTATTGGACCTAAAGTGAGAGAACGACAAATACAAAATAATAGTTGGGGACTTCAAAACCCCATTCACAGCATTAGACAGATTATCAGGTGTAAAAATCAAACAAAGTTTAGGCTTAAATGATATTTTAGACAAATTGGACCTAGAAGAAATTTGCAAAATATTCTTAACAACTGCAGAATACAATTATTTTCATCAACCCATAGAACATTCTCCAGCATAAACTGTGTTTTAGCTCACATGTGGTCTTAAGAAAGTCTTAACAAATTTTTAAAAATCAAAATCATATCAAGTATTTTCTCAGACTAAAGTGAAATAAAATATTTTAAAAAAGAAGATGTAATGCAGAGACTATACAAATAAATGAAAATTAATAAATATGCTTCTGACCAAACACTGGATCAACAAAGAAATTAAGATCAAAAATTTTAAAACATTTGAAACAAACAAAAATAAAGACACAACATACCAAAACCACCACAAAACAAAAGCACTGCTAAGAGAAAATTTAACAGTTCTAAATACCTATATCAAAATGATAGAACTATTAGAAATTAACAATCTAACAACACAACTCATGGAATTAGAAAAGTGAGAAGAAACTAAACTCAAAATTAACAGAAGAAAAAAATAAAAAAGATCAAATAATAAGGAAATGAAATACAGCCTAAATAGACCACAAAGATCAGCAAAATGTAAAGGTGATTCTGTCAAAAGGTAATCAAAATTTATAATCTGCTAGTTAGAGTAAAAAAAAATGAGAAAAAACCCAAATAAAGATTATTTGAAATGAAAATATGTCCAACTGATAACACAGAAATACAAACCATCATAAGAGACTATTATGAACAATACACTCACAAACTAGAAAAACAAGAGAAAATGGATGAATTCCTGAAAACATAAAACCTCCCAAAATTGGACAAGGAATAGATAACTTGCACATATCAGTAAGGAATATTGATATTGAATCGGTAATAAAAAGTCTCTCAATTAAAAAAAAAGCCCAGCACCAGTGAAATTCTACCAAACATGTAAAGAAGATGTAATTCCAGTCCTCCAGAAACTGTTCCAAAAAAAAAAAAAAAAAAAAATCAAGGAGGAGGGAATTCTCCCTCTTTTTATGAGCCAATATTTCCTTGACACTAAAATAAACACGAATACAACAAAAAAGAAAAATTATAGACCAAAATCTCCCATTAACATATACAAAAATTCTCAAACAAAATACCAACAAACAAAATCCAATAACACAAGAAAAAGATAATACATCATGATCAAGTGGGTTTTATACCAGGGATGCAAGGGTGGTTCAACATATATTAATCAAGAAATATGATAAATCACATTTGATCATCTCAATAGATACAGAAAAAAGCACTTGATAAAATTTGGCATTTTCTCATAATACAAACCCCCAAAAACTATGCATAGAAGGTACAGACCCCAAGATAATCAAGGCTGTTTGTGACAAACCAACAGCCAACATCATACTAAATGGAGAAGTCAGTCGAAAGCATTCCCTCTACAGTAAAAACAAGACAAGATATCCAGTTTCATCCTTTTTATTCAACATAATACTATAAACCTCAACCAGATAAATTAGGCCGCAGAAATAAATGAAAAGTATCCGAATTGGAAAAAAGTCAAATTATCTCTGTTTTTCAGTGATATGATTTTACATCTAGAAAAACTTAAGATTCTCCTAAAAACCCTTAGGTTGAAACGTGAATTTAATTAACTTCAAAAATACATTATCAGCATACAACAAATCAGGAGCATTTCTGCTACTCTATCCTTTCTACTATTTCTGCGTCATTTCTGCTACACCAACAACACACTAGCTAAGAAAAAAAAAGATAAAGGAGGTCAATTTACAATAGCTACAAAAAAATGAAATTCCTAGAAAAAAAAATTAACTAAGGAGGTGAAAGATAACTACAAGAAAAATTATAAAACACTGATGAAAGAAATCATAGATAACACAAACAAATTGGAAAAACGAATATTGTTTTTAAAATAATCACACTGTCCAAAGCAATCTGTAGACTCAATGCAATCCCTATGAAAATATCAGTGTCATTTTTAACAGAATCGAAAAACAAGAAACCTAAAATTAATATACAACCATAAAAGAGCCTTAATAGCCAAAGCAATCTTAAACAAAAAGATCAAAGCTATGGACATCATATTATCTCACTTCAAATTACATTGCAAGTTATATAAATAACAGGATAGTATTGGTATAAAATAAGCACATAGATCAATGGAGCAGAATATAGAACCCAGGCATAAAGCAACATACTTACAGCCAACTGATCTTTGATGAAGCTAAGAAGAACATACATTGATGAAAAGACACTTTATTCAATCAATAATGCTGGGAAAGTTACATTACCATACATTAAAAAATGAAGCTTAACTCCTATATCTAACTATATATAAATTAACTCAAAGAGGATTAAAAACTTAAATGTGAGATTTAAGTCTCAATACAATCTTAGGGAAAATTCTGCATATTGGTCTAGGAAATGAATTTATGACTGTGATCTCAAAAACACAGAAAACAAAAATAAAAACAGAGAAATGGAACCTAATAAAACTGAAAACTTCTGCTCAGCAAAATAAATAATCAATAAAGTGAATAGATATACCCAAGACTGGATAATTTATAAAGGAAAACATTTTAATTGACTCAAAGGTCTACATGGCTGTGGAGACTTCACAATTATGGCAGAGTGTGAAGGGGAAAGAAGATACATCTTATATGGTAGCAAGAAGGAGGGCTTGTGTAGGTTAACTCCCATTCATCAGATCTCATGGGACTTATTCATTACCATAAGAATAGTATTGGATAACTGCCCCAGTTATTCAATTATCCACACCTGGTTCCACCTTTTACAAGTGAGGATTATTACAATTCATGGTGAGATTTGGGTGAGGACACAGCCAAACCATATCATTCCACCCCTGACCCCTCACAAATCTCATGTCCTCACATTTCAAAACCACTCATGCCTTCCCAACTGTCCCCCAAAGTCTTAACTCATGAGTCTTAACGCATGAGTCCACTGTATGAGGAAAATTCCGTAGTACAAAGTGTTATCTGACAAGGCAAGTCCCTTCCATCTATGAGCCTGTAAAATTAAAAGCAAGTTAGTTTTTACCTATATTCAACGGAGGTATAAGCATTACATAATGCACCCATTCCAGATGAAAGAAATTGGCCAAAACAAAGGCACTACAGGACCCATGCAAGTCCAAAATCCAGACAAGTAATTAAATCTTAAAGCTCCAAAATTATCCCCTTTGATTCCATGTCTCACATATAGGTCCTGCTGATGCAAGAATTGGGATCCCACAGCCTTGGGCAGCTCTGATCCTATGCCTTTGCAGGGTACAGCTCCCCTCCAGACTGTGTTCAAAAGTTGGCATTGAGCACCTACAGCTTTTCTAGGCACACCATGCAATCTGTCAGGGGATCTCCCATTTGGGGTTCTGGAGGACAGTGACCTTCTTTTTACAGTTCCACTAGGCAGTGTCCCAGTGGGAACTCCTTGTGGGACTTCCCACACCACATTTCTCTTTTTCATTGCCCTAGCAGAGGTTCTTCATGAGGTCTTTGCAGCAAACTTCTGCCCTGGACATCCAGGTGTTTTCATACATCCTCTGAAATCTAGGTGGAGGTTCTCAACCCTCAGTTTTTGACTTCTATGCATTTACAGGCTCAGCACCACATGGAAGCTGCCAAGGCTTGTGGCTTGCACCTTCTGAAGTCATGGTCTGAGCTGTACCTTGGCCCCTTTTAGTCACAGCTGGAACATATGGGATGCAGAGCATCAAGTCCCTTGGCTGCATACAGCAAGTGGTCCCTAGCCTGGGCCAAGGAAATCAGTTTTTCCTCCTAGGCCTCCAGGCCTGTGATGGGAGGGATTGCCATGAAGGTCTCTGACATGCCTTGGAGACATATTATTCATTGTTTTGAACACTAACATTTGGCTCCTTGTTACTTATGCAAATTTCAGCATCTGGCTTGAATTTTTCCCAGATAGTTTTTTTTTTTTTTTTTTTTTTTTTTTTTTTTTTTTTTTTTCTTTCCTATTGCATCATCAGGCTGCAACTCTTGAACAAGCTCAGCTACCTCTTGAACACTTTTGCACTTAGAAATTTCTTCCACCAGATACCTTATTTAATCTCTTTAAAGTGCAAAGTTTCACAAATGTCTAGGACAGGAGCAAAATATGGCCAGTCTCTGCTGAAACATAGCAAGAGTCATCGTTGCTCTAGTTTCCAATGAGTTCCTCATCTCCATCTGAGACCACCTCAGTCTGGACCTTATTGTCCATATTGCTGTCAGCATTTTGGTCAAAACCATTCATCAAGACTCTGAGAAGTTTCAAAATTTCCCATATTTTCCTGTCTTTTTCTGAACTTTCCAAACACTTCCAACCTTTGCCTGTTACCCATTTTCAAGTTGCTTCCACATTTTCAGGTATCTTTACAGCAGTACCCCACTCCTGGTACTAATTTACTGTATTAGTCTGTTCTCATGCTGTTAATAAAGACATATCTGAGACTAGTAATTCATAAAGGACAGAGATTTAGTTGACTCACTATTCCACATAGCAGTGGAGGTCTTAACACCACAGCAGAGGGCAAAGGGGAAGCAAGACACATCTTACATGGCAGCAGGCAATAGGGCTTATGCAGGGGAACTCCCGTTTATAAAACCATCATATCTCATGAGACTTATCCACTACCACAAAACCAGTATGACAGAAACTGCCTTCACGATTTGATTATCTCCACCTGGCCATGTCCTTGACACATGGGAATTATCACACTTCAAAATCAGATTTGGGTGGGGAACAGAGCCAAACCATATCAATGCCCAGATAAATTTGAGAGATATGACTTATATTCCTTAAAAGCCATCCTCTTATTAAACAAATTACTATAAACAGTACACATGTTTTAAGTAAATGCAAAATGTGGAAAATTTGAATTTAGAAATATTTCAAAACATGAGAAAATTAAAAGTAAACAATGAAGACACTTAATTTGCCTGAAAAAAAACCCTGAATTTTCCAGTTGAAGATATTTGGTATTGCACAGTACAAATAGAGAATTTAAAATTTCAAAACATTTATATACGTTATATATCTTTAACAGAATGAATCATATATTACATTTTCATTGTTTATAGCAATCATTATGAAAATGTAATATAGACTATAAGAGGTCAGGCACACCTGTAATCCCAGCACTTTGAGGGGCCAAGGCAGTCAGATTGCTTGAGCCCAGAAATTCAAAAGCAGCCTGGGTGATATGATGATATTCCATCTCTATGAAAA
The DNA here is from genome assembly GCF_043159975.1 of Macaca nemestrina. NCBI lineage: Eukaryota > Metazoa > Chordata > Mammalia > Primates > Cercopithecidae > Macaca > Macaca nemestrina. Next base: position 75,542,901 of record NC_092126.1, read on the forward strand.
ATACAAAAAAAAAAAAAAAAAATGGCTTGCTGTGGTCGTACACACCTGCAGTTCCAGCTACCAGGGAGGCTGAGGTGGGAAGGTAACCCAAGACTGTGTGGTTGAGGCTGTAGTGAGTCATGATAGTGCTACTTCACTCCAGCCTGGGCGACAGTGACATCCTGTCAGAAATGAATGAATGAATAAATAAATAAATAAGTAATATCCCATGCTCTACTTCTTGAATATTAAAGGAAAAGTGAGATGCAAAAGAAGAACCTTCTTTGGTGGAAAGTAGGAAGAAGAATCTCTATAGAAAGAAGGGTATTAGGAACTTGGTAGTGAACTATTTTGATGAGGTTGTGACAAACACATTAGATGGTAGTGCCATAAAATGAAGGACAGTTTTGAACAGATAGGTGAGGAGGATGAGGATGTGTGCCACCTACTCACAGGTTACAATTGAAACTGTGGGAATTGGTGGGATGACCAACATGCACAGCCTGTGTAAAAAGTGGCAGACTTAAAGGAGAAAAATCACAATATGAAAACAAATGTCTATTGTTAGATATAAATTTATGTTGGGAAATATAATATGGAAGAGAATAGTCTGTTTTAAAAGAAGCCCAAGGAAACTACTCATAGAGCCTTCACAAAAAAAAGTAAGAAATTTTATCTATATTTGATTATTTTGGCAAGTGTTTATGAAATTTATCCTTTACTAAAAATAAAGTTATAGTATGGAGTGCTACACATAGTTTCCTGGTGTTATAAATGCCACTGTGAGTAGACAATCCTGAAATAATAAGAGGATTTTAGAAGCTACAGAAATATGAGATAATTACATGTTAGTTATCTTACTATATTTTTCTTTTAGTATTATGGATTCTATTCCTCCGTATCTTTATTGGAAATGCTATGACTTTGCTGTATGTCTTCCATTTGCCCAAAATAGACTCTCATATTCCACTTGCCCCTGTCGTTGGTGAGGCTGACCTGCTTAGATTGTATCAGTGGGACTTCTTGCTTTCTGGTTTCTAGTTAAGTCTTTCCAATGGAAATTACGTGCAGGAACAAGAGATAACTCACAGTTTCCTACCTGTCCCTCTCTGCTGGGACTTTGCAGGTAGAGTGCCCCCCTATACGGAGGTTCAGAGCTTTTGTCAGGCAACTCTTGCCAGATGACTTTCTTTCTAGGTCCAGTAATTCCTCCCACTTTGTTCTTTCAGGCCCAAAGTTGGTAATAGATCACTCCATTACTAACTTCAGGCTGCTGGATTACCCTATGTTTCGTTGTTTTACCTAAATCCTTCCCAATATTTTGTAAATCATTTTACTAAATTTTTCTTAATTTCAATTTGCATATGCCATCTTTTTTTATGTCAGGACACTGCAAGTTACAATCTTGTATATTACATTTGCCTCCGCTTGGAAAGAGAAAGTGTGGAGAAAGGTGCAAGAAAGACACACTAAGAAAAAAAAACCGGGATATTGTGCACTATTTTTTACATTTTAAAAAGCTATCTTTTAATTCACATACAGTAAAATTTACTATTTTGGGAGCTACAGCCCTGTAGCATTAAGTACAAGTATGTAAAATTGTGTAACTACCAGTGCACTTAAAATCAAGAATGGCCCCGTGACCATCCAAAGTTTCTTTGTGTTGCTCTTTATAGTTAAATGCTATCCCCATCTCTAACCCTGGCAATCACTGATCTGTTTACCATACCTGTTGCTTTGTGTTTTAAATTTCCACAAAAATTGATTTGTAAAATATGGAGTCTTTGGGTCTGGCTTCTTTCACTTCGCTTGTTGCTTTTGAGATTCATCCATGTATTTGTGAATATTAATAGTTAACTCATCTATATTGCTGCATAGTATCCATCATTTCTTTACCCTCCTGCCAGTTGAAGAAATTGGGTTGTTTCCAGGTTTGAAAATTGTGAGACAAAACTGTTATAAACATTTGAGTACAGGTTTTTGAGGATGTAACTTTTCATTTCACTTAGATAAATACCCAAAATGGGATTGTTGGGTCACACAGTGTTTAATATTGTACACACTGCCAAACACTTGATATTATCTGTCAATTTCATTTCAGAACACATTTTATTGGATGAACAGTAGTATTAGATTTTGGTTTTCATGTGCAATTTCTTGATGGCTAGTGATGATGTGTATATTGCCATGTTCCTTTTGACCAGTGGTATATCACTTATAGTGAAGTATCTAGTCACACATTTTGCTCAATTTAAATTGTATTTTTGAATTATTGATTATAAAAGTTCTTTATGTATTCTGGATATAAATATGCAAAAATATTTGCACATAAATGTGCATATTTGTGCATATTATGTAACTGTTTATTATATTTATACATTTTGTGCATATTACACGTTTACAATAATTTTACATAGAATCATGTATATTCATAAATACATTATGCATATTTAATTTTTTTCCAATTATGTGATTATTTTATTTTCTCATATGTGTCTTTGAAACAGCAAACATTTTATTTTTAGTTTTATTTTAATAATATTTATTTTTCACATTTTATTTTATTTTATTGTTCATGATTTTGTGTCCTATTTGACAAATCTATGCTTGACCCATAATTAAAAATACATTTGCCTAAAAATGTATATATTTTGCCTATAGTTTTTAAGTTTTAACTTTTAGTTCTATGATTGATTCTGAGCTGATTTATTTTAGCAATGAGATTTTACAGATTAAGGATTTTAATACTGTGATTTTTAATATTGAGGAAGATTGAGGTTAATCTTTGTCTACACAGATGTCATGCTTTGTTTTTCAGCACTGTTTTTTTAAAGACATGTTTTTCAATTGAATAACCTTTGGTATCTTTGTAGAAAGACAATTTAACATGCAAATGTGGATGTATTTCTATACTTTCCATTTTGTTTTATTTGTATATTAATTTATATGCCAATAGCACACTATTTTCTTCCCCATAACTTTAGAGTAAGTATTAAAACTAGGTCGTGTAAGTCCTCCAAATGTTTTTCTTTTATCATATCATTATGTATATCTAAGGACCTCTGCCTTTCCATATATATTTTAGATTCAGCTCATATTTTTTAAATAATTCTACTGGAATTTTAATTAGGCTTACATTTAATCTATATATGAATTTGTGAAGAATTTTTATCTTTACATCATCAATATTCCAATTATTGAATATTTAATTATTCACTCAAAATTTAATTTCTCATAGCTTTTTTCTTTTTAATTTTCAGTATGCACATTTTATAAACCTCTGGTTAAATTATGTTTTAAATTTTAATTTTATGCTTTTGTGAGTGATAGTTTAATTTTTATTTTCTAACTCACCATTCATTGTGTGGCACCCAAACTGACTTTTGTGTATTAGATTTTAGTTCTTGTTACCCAATAAAATTAGTTATCAGCTCTAGCACTTTTTTATGGATTGTTTTGGATTATCTATAGAGATGATTATGCCATCTATATGAAAAGAAAGTCTGAGTTCTTTCTTTGAAATTTTATGTGTTATATATTTTTCTTTCTCATTATTTTGTATTGCATAAGATTGAACCTCTTGTACAAAACTGAAAAAAAAATGGTGGCAATGAACATGCTTACTGTGTTCAAAATTTTTAAAATCATTAATTTCTTCAACATTAAGCATTCTTTTTTCATTCCTAATTTTCTGAGGAGTTTTCTATAGAATTTTTTTTTAATTCAAGCATTTTATTTGCATTTATTAGAATGATCCTATGCTTTCTTCTCTTATATTCTCTTAATATGGTAAAAGGCATTAATTGTAATATCTGAAACTAACCTTGTATTACTGATATAAACCCCATTATTTTTCAAGCTGTAGAATTTTTTAAATCAGTCTCATTTTAAAAATTAGAGTGAAATTTTTGCTTTTACTTGATAATAAATAAGGGTAGTCAAGATAATTTTTTCTTCCCTACTGACTTTTCAGTTACTTTTCAAAATTGAAAATAAAAGCAAATAATACAGAGTCCTTTTATACATCCTCTTTCAACCCATCGTTTCTCCTATTAGTGACATTTTGTACTGCTGTGGTACATTTTTAGAAATGATGACCCAATATTGATTCTTTAATAATAGCTAAATTCCATAGATTGTATTAGGATTCGAGCTTTGTGTTGCACAGTATGGGTTTCAGTAAATTTGTAACATTAGGTATTCACTATTACAGTACCATACAGAATCTTTTTACTTTCCTAAAAATATTTTGTGTTCTACATATTCATCCCTCCTTCCCTACCCTTCCTCAAAAAACTGGTAACCACTGACCTTACTGTTTCTGAAGTTTTGCTTTTTCCAAAACATCATAAGGCTAAACACATAAACTACGAAGCCTTTTTAGTCTAGTCTTTTGTACTTGGAAATATACATGTAAGATTCCTATATGTCATTTTTGACTTAACAGCTCATTTCTTTTAAACAATTTTCTATGGATAATAGTTCATATTTATGAGGTATGTGTGATATTTTGTTACAAGTATAAAATGTATAATAAATAAATCTGCCAGGTGCGGTGGCTCACTCCTGTAATCCTAGCACTTTGGGAGGCCGAGGCAGGTGGATCACGAGGTCAGGAGTTCAAGACCAGCCTGGTCAAGATGGTGAAATCCTGTCTCTACTAAAAATACAAAATTACCCAAGCCTGGTGGCGGGCACCTGTAATCCCAGCTACTTCAGAGACTGAGCCAGAGAATTGCTTGAACCTGGGAGGCGGGGGTTGCACAGAGCCAAGATCGTGCCACTGCACTCCAGGCTGGGTGACAGAGTGAGGCTCCATCTCAAAATAAAATAAAATAAAATAAAATATAAATAAATAAATAAATCAGGGTAGAATTTCCATCACCTTAAACATTTATAATTAATTGGAGTTAGGAACATGCCAATTCCATTCTTGTAGTTATTTAAAAATATACAACAAATAATTTTAATTATTATTATTGAGACAGCTACCTGGGACACTGAGTTAGGCGTATCACTTGAGCCTAGGAGACTGAGGCTAAAGTGAGCCATGATGGCACCATTGAACTTTAGCCGGAGTGACAGAGTGGAACACTGTCTCAATAATAATAATACCAATAATTTATTGTATATTTTAAAGTAAAAAAGAATGGAATCTCACTATGTTGCCCAGGCTAGTATAAAAGTCCTGGGGTCAAGCAATGACAGATGTGACCCATCATGCCTGGCACAATAAATTATTAACTGTGATTGAAATATTGTACCACCAAACAGTAAATCTTATTTCTTCTATCTAACCGAATGTTCGTATCCATTAACCAACTCTTCTTTACCTTCCTTCCTACTCTACATCTCAGCCTCTAGTTGCCATCATTCTACTTTCTAGCTCTATAAGATCGTTTTTTGTTTTTTGTTTTTTTTTTCTTTTTTTAGTTCTCGCATATGGATAAGGACATGTGATATTTTTCTTTCTATCTCTGGCATATTTCATCTAGAATAATAACCTCCTGTTCCATCCATGTTTTTGCAAATGACAGGATTTCATGGCTAAATAATACTCCATTGCGTATATATACCACATTTTCCTTATCCATTCATCTGTTGATGGACACAGGTTTATTCTATAGTTTAGCTAGTATGAATAGTGCTTCAATAAAAACAGGAGAGAAGCCAGGGCCAGGCATTGTGGTTCCCACCCGTAATCCCAGTACTTTGTGAGGCTTAACTGGGAGGATCACATGAGCCCAGGAGTTCAACACCAGCCTGGGCAACATGGTGAGACACCATCTCTACTATTATTATTATTTTTGTTGTTGTTGTTTAATTGCCAGGTGTGGTGTCAAGCACCTGTGGTCTCAGCTTTTCAGGAGACTGAAGCAGGAGAATCACTGGAGCCCAGGAGTTTGAGCTGCAGTGAGCCATGTTTACACCACTGCACTCCAGCTTGGGTGACTGATAATTTGTCTCAAAAAAATTGTACTACTAATAAAAATAAATAAATAAATAAACATAGAAGCAAAGTTACTTATTTGATATACTATCTTTTTTTCTTTTGGGTATATACACAGCCATGAGATTACTGGGTCATATGGTAGTTCAATTTTTTGTTTATTAAGATACCTTCATACTGTTTTTCGCAGTGGTTGTATTAATTTGCCTTCCCAGCAAGAGAGTATGAGGGTTGCCCTTGCTTTACATTTCTTCACTTTCATTATTTTGTTGTCTTTTTGATAAAAGCTATGCTTCTCCAATTCTTTCAGTTGTGATGTTAGGTTGTTAATTTGAGATATTTCTAACTCTTTGATGTGAACATTTAATGCTATAAATTTCCCGCTGCCTTAGGTGTGTCCCAGAGATTCTGATATGTTGTATCTTCATTCTCATTTGTTTCAAATAACTTCTTGATTTCAACCTTAATTTCATTGTTTACCCAAAAGTCGTTCAGGAGTATGCTGTTTAACTTCTGCATAATTGAATGGTTTTATTAACCTAGATAGATGTTTAACATTAATATTTTTAAATCATAAGCTTGTTTGTTTGTTTGTTTGTTTGTTTGTTTGAAACAGAGTCTTGCTCCATTGCCCAGGCTACAGTGCAGTGGTGCGATCTTGACTCACTGGAATCTCCATCTCCTGGGTTCAGGTGATTCTCCTGGCTCAGCCTTCTGAGTAGCTGGGATTACTGCCACTGCGCCCAGCTAATTTTTGTATTTTTAGTAGAGACGGGGTTTCACCATCTTGGCCAGGCTGGTCTCGAACTCCTGATCTCGTGATCCACCCGCCTCAGCCTCCCAAAGTGCTAAGATTACACATGTGAGTGACCGCACCGGGCCAGCTTTTGGTTTTATTATTTTTTTCCATGGTGTTCTGTTTTTTGATTATTATTATTTTGCTGATTTCTTTTTAAAAATAATTTTTATTCCTGTTTATTTTATGTAAATATTTTTCTCTTTTTAAATATTTTTAAGCAGGAATTTCTGGCCACTGATTTTATGTAATTTATTAGCTCTAATAATACTATATAACAGTATAAATTATCTTCTAATCAATATTCTTTCTGCATTCTGCCAATTTTATATGTTGTATTTTCACCTCATTTCAGCTTAATATTTTCCTTTATGACTTATTAGATTAATGCATTATTTAGAAATGTGATGCTAAATTTTCAAATATTTTATGTGATTATTTTTGCAGTTGATTTCTAATTTAATTCTATTTTAATCAGAAAATATGCTCTACTCTAAACTTGCTTTACAATTTAACTAGGGTTTAGGGTATGCTTGATGAAGCTCATAGGTTACTGTTTAGAATGTAGGCTCAGGATGTCAAGGAACTGAACTCTATAGGGTGGCATCTGAGTGCTAAAGCAGAGGGTACAGTCCTGTTCCAAATGAAGATATAAAACTAGGAAAGAGGATGATGCAGAGATGCCACTTAGAAGTGAATGAGAAGTTCAAACAAAAAACATAAGAAATAGATACATCTTTCTTTAGAGGCTGCATGAGGCTTGCAGACTGAATACAATGTGAATTGAATTGGAAGATATCATAAATAACTGTGTGTTTGGGCTTTCAGCTTAGAACAGAAAAATTGTATAGCACCAGTGGTACAAGATCAGATGCCTTTTCTTAATATTTCTGATTTGATAAGCAAAAAGATACTGATTATCATATGGGAGAGGAAAGGGAAAATAAAATTACAATAAATAAATTTCTTTGTAGTGTAAGGTGAAGTAGTTTGAGCAATATTACATACATTTAAAATGCAAATGTGGTGCTGTCTGCTTATGAATCTTAAGGAGTAATTTTACAAGTTAAATTTTGGAAACAAAACCAGTAGTGTTAAGAATAACCACACAAAAAATCGCTTAACAAAGGATTAATTTTACTCAGTTGATTTATAACAAATCAGTTATAACCTTTTTAGTAAACTGACATAAAGAGATCAGCAACCCCTAATAGTCAATGTTGCTTTGAAGCATGCTGCTGCTTTAAGAAGAATTAAAAATGACCCTGCAAAATATTTTACAATACCAGGGCAGATAAAGCGCAGGCAGCCTTCGACTCAAACAAAAAGAGCATGGGGTCAAAAATAAAGCCTTTTGGAGGTTAAATATGAGATTCATATCATTTTACAACTCCAAGGATAAGGCTGAGGAAAAGAAGTTCTAGGATAATGACATTAAAGTTCTCTATTCCAGCTGCTTAATTTCTATATAATTGCATGGTTTTATTAACGTAGATAGATGTTTAACACTAATACTTTTAAATCATAAGCTTTTTTGGTTTTTATTTGTTTGTTTGAAGCTAGAAAGCTTCATTTTTAGTGAACAATTTGAGAGGGGGTGGAAATAACAGGCACAAATAAATAATTTTTTCACAAAATCCTATATGTCATAATTTCTCAAAAAATGCTTACTATAGTATTATCCCATAGGAAGGACCCCAATATGTGTGTGCTTAACCAGTTTTCATTTGAACAAAACAATATGGACTGTGATTTTTTTTTTTTTAAGTTGTTTTACTTTAAGTTTGGGGTAAATGTTCAGGAGGTGTAAGTGTGTTACATACATAAACATGTGTCATGGGCCTTTGTTGCACAGATTACATCAACCGATATTAAGCTTAGTATCCATTAGTTATTTTTCCCGATCCTCTCCCTCCTCCCACTTTCCACCCTCCAATAGGCCCCAGTGTGTGTTTTTCCCTTCTGTGTGTCCATGTGTTCTCATCATTTAGCTCCCACTTATAAGTGAGAACATGCCATTTTTGGTTTTCTGTTCCTGTGTTAGTTTGGTAAGGATAATGGCCTCCATCTCCATATCACGTCCTTGCAAAGGACATAATTGTGATTATTCTTATACTCATATATGTTGGTGCAATTTGTACAATATGGTAACTCTCTAAAAAGAATTTGTCAGACCCAAGGGTCAGTGGTTAGTCTGGATCACTTAGGGACTGAGGGAAAACCCTTTTCACATGCCTCTAAAAGTTCACTGAAAATTAAGCGACAAATGATGGATGAATTGGAGAAAAATCATTTAAATTGTATTGTAATGTGCAGTGCACAGGAAAATGATAATCACATAGCTCAGTGGGGTACAGATGTTTATATACTTTTCTCCACAGGGGAAAGGGAGTGGGGAAAAGGTGGATATTTGAGGAATAGTAAATAATTTTTAGGGGAAAGTGAATGGACTTGAAGGATATACAATGACCTAGGACAACATCTGCTGGGTCTACACGGTAGATTATATATATATATGTGTGTGTGTGTGCGTGTGTGTGTGTGTGTGTGTGTGTGTATTTTTTTTTTCTCCTGCAGAATCTTGCTCTGTCCCTCACACTGGAGCATGCAGTGGGGAGATCTCGGCTCAACGCAAGCTCCTCCTCCTGGGCTCACGCCATTCTCCGGCCTCAGCCTCCAGAGTAACTGGGACTACAGTCGCCCTCCACGACGCCCGGTTAATTTTTTGTATTTTTAGTCGAGACGGGATTTCACCGTCTTAGCCAGGATGGTCTGGATCTCCTGAACTCATGATCTGCCCACCTCAGCCTCCCAAAGTGCTGGGATTACAGGCGTGAGCCACCGCGCCCGGCCAGTAGATGATGTTTCGTTACAATAGTCTGTCCAGGCGTCTTGGCAGACTTTTCGGTCTTTCTTCCTGTGATATGAGTTCAGTTAATGAAAACTCAGGGAAGGGACCAGAGATGGTTGTTTTCTTCTTTGGCAGTCCAGACTGCAGACAGTTAAGGGAACTTCAGAGAACAGCTTCATTCTGGGCTTTGGACAAAATAGAGGGTTAAGAGACAAGAGGAAGGAGGAAAGTTTGAGATACCTTGACGCTCCTTTTAAAATCCAGCAGGTCAAAGTGGCATATTACATACATTCAGAATTAAATTAATGTAGGTTTATATTAAAATTAAGCACTTTCTTATATTTATTTAATTTTAGGAAACAAAATGACCCTTATTCATAATACCTACTGAAGATTAAGAGATTTTTTTCCCTAAAATATTAAATTAGAAAGCCACAGGCCCTTTTACCATAAGAGTTAACAGAAATTTTATCTTTACTACTATAGACAAACAATTTTGCATGTTTTCACTCTATAAATAAAAATTGATTTGGATATCCTTTCTTGTAGGAAGCATTTTGTTTGTCCAGAGACTAGAGGGTAGATACCTATGATTTTTTAAGGCATTGCTTATATCAAATTTATTTGGCAGTCTATTTTTAAGAAAATGAGAAGTATATTTTTGTATGGAAACCACTCAGAGAAAATACTGATAGCTACTTTGAATATTGTACAATGTTATCACATCTACATGAGTTACGTTTGGATGTACCCTGCCTTCCAGTTTATGTGGCCCAGTTTTGCGAGGTTTTTTTTTTTTTTTTTTTTTTTGTGATTTTCACGAGTTTACAAACCTGGATACTTACAAACTTGGAGTTTAAAACTTAGTATGCAATATAATAATTATATCATAGCTACATTTTATTGAGTAAATAGTATGGTCGAGGTACTCAAATAAATGTTAAAATGTCTCATATTTCCCTTGGATGATATTATATATTAATGCATTAATATCTTTATATACTAGTAAGAAGTCTAAGGTTTAAGGAGGCCAAGTAATTTATACAAGGTCATATTCCTAAGAACTGCCAGCACATTGACTAACATCTTTGGAACTCAGAGCATAATCTTCAAACTCTACAGTTTGCTTTTTCCTTTAGTTATAGAAACCATAGATCTTAAAAGAAACATGGAGATATAAATTTTGTCTAAGGCCAAAGGCCTAGAAAACTGACCTTCATAGTGCTTCTTCCAAGAAATGTATGTTTACCTGTAATAAACTGCACCAAGTAGGTCACCGAACCATTAATCAGTATAACTTCTTAGTGACTGTGTCTGGGTCATAGTTAATAGTGTTTTTCAGAAACAGGTAAAACTACACAATAAGAGATCTATTATTCAGGTGACACTGCAAGAAAAAATTTAAAACACACCTCCTATCCCACGTACATGCAGAGCTTTGAGCAACTTATATAGACAGTGAGTTCAAACAAGCAAAAACCAAAAAAGTGCACAACCATAACAATTATAAAATAGACCACTTGGTTAAACAGGCAGAAAGATGAATTTTACACCTACCATTAAATTATACAAACAGGCTGTTTGCTATTTACAAAGTCTTCCTTAAAAATCAATGGATAATTTGTCACCTAAATAACTATGCAGTGAACGAGATGATAAACAATCATGCTTTCAGTAATAAGTTCCCTGATACATCAGAATGGCATTCCTGCTCAGATGTAATAAGAAAATGACACCCAAAGAAAGAAAAGTAATTAGACCTTACTAGAATACAGAGTATAATAAACTAATTAATTATTTTTGCAAATCCCTTGTTGACTAGACATTAACATAGAAACCTATTGCATATTTTCTATATTTAGAGAGATTACATAATTTACCAACTCAACCAATATATTTTTGATAATGAAATGAGGCTCTATTCACATTTCTCTAAAACAACAGGTAGGAATCAGGCTTTCCTGGGCATAATAGGATGTATGGTTATTTTATTAATAGTTATTATATTTCAGTGTAGTACATTCCTATAATTTTATGTTGCCTCAGCGTCTGATATGGTTTGCTTCTGTGTCCCCACCCAAATCTCATGTTAAATTGTAATTCTCAATGCTGGAGGTGGGGTCTGGTGGGAGGTGATTGGATCATGGTTTCTAATGGTTTAGCACTATCCAACTACTGCTGCCTTGTGATAGAGTTTTCACAAGACCTGAAAGTGTGCAGCACCTCCCTCATTCTCTCTTCTTCCTGCAGGCCATGTGATGATGTGCTTGCTCCTCCTTTGCCTTCTGCCATGATTTTAAGTTTCCTGAGGTCTCCCCAGAAGCAAAAGCATGTACAGCCCACAGAACCGTCAACAAATTAAACCTCTTTTCTTTATAAATTACCAAATCTCAGATATGTCTTTAAAGTAGTGTGAGAACAGATTAAAACAGCATCCATTTTGAATATAGGCTTAACTTTGTCATACCACAATAAGAGCTTAGTCACCCTTGACATAGTTTTCAATTATCCACTTCCTCCCAGTTCTTTATTGTGGTTAATACACATATCTATCTTGTACAATTGCCTCCTGATGATCATCTTCATGTCCCATAGATGTATACATACAACCTACTTAACTCAACCCACTGACCCTGAACCCTGCACAAACTGCTGAGATGCTCTGGTGGCCATTCTCAGTCACTAAGTGACTCCACAGAACTGGCACCTGTTTGCTCTAAACAAATCAATTAAAACTCCCCTTAGAAATTCTGCTTGGGTAATGCTCTGGACTCCAATAAAGTCCTTGATCCATAGGAACTTTACTTTTTTCTGGCTCCCTACTTGCTGATTGAACACATTGATTCTTTGGTTTTCCCATCAACCCATGGGTATGTCTCATTTCTTATGGACCTATGAGTAATAACCTACTTAGATTATTCAATATGTTTTTGTTTTGTTTTCTCCTTTGTGTCTCATTCAACCAACATACCAGAACCTAACTTTCTACCCTGTCAAAGTTCTTCTACAGAGTAGCTATCTTGTCAAGAATAAACTAAACACAGGTTTCTATAATAAACTAAACAAGAGCCAAAAAAGTGTCTGTCAGTGTAAACAGTCTCCTTCCTGTGAGAAGGAGGCCTGGTCATGTGGTGGACACTCAGGTACTAGGCCTTCCTTCTGAATAAAGAAGTATCTAGTGAAAGGCACACTGTAGGTATGCACGATCACGTCTCCTGGAGCCCCAGCAAGAAAGAGCTAGAATTCACTGACACTCTCCAGAGAGATCTCAAGGCCAAATTAGAGAAAATTACAACAATCAATATATGTAACCTGGAATAATCATTCAACCATTAGTTGTGCAACTTAGTTAAGTTACCTACTTTGGAAATGAAAAGAATAATACTTAACTGGAGGGGTTGTGAGGAGGACAAATTATATTTCTAACACAGTTAACACATTGTCTGGCATGTTGAAGATGGTCAATAAATGAATACATTTATAACTCTAGTTCTCATTGTGTAGATTACTTTTGTATCATCAATCTATTTGTAATAGTAATTAAGATCTCTGAGTAGTTGAAATCTCATTTTTTAAAACTTGAAAGGGGCAGAAACTCTCTAATTCTAACATATCAAACTCCTATGCTTAGATTGGTCAAGAGCATATCATATACCTTAAAATTCTGTCTTTATAAGGTTAATTGTGTGTATACTGCTTTTAAGAACAAAAGTAATGCCATTCTACTTTGACTAGTGAGATGAAATAGAATATTTATGATAATATGTTTAAAAGAAAATATTAGTTTAAACTCTAAAAAAAACCAATTCATTCACTTATCTGAAGCAATAACATATTATTTTTATTTAAATAAAGTAACAATATTTTATTTTTTAAAGAAGCATAAACTTCAATTAATATCTATATCAAATTTAAAAAACACAAACGCAAGATGTGAAAATTACAAAAAGTAAAGTAGAATCTTTTTCTAGCTTTCAGAGATTTACTTCTTTGTCCTATTATAGGAAAAAACTGTTTTGTTTTTTTTCGTAATAGTGATAACACTATATTTGTATTTGGGCATGATTATTAAAATACTGCTATGAACAGAATGTCTGTACCCTGTCCCCCAAAATTCATAAATTGTACCCTAATGTGATACTATTGGAAATAGGGCCTTTTGGAGATAATTAGGGTTAGATTAGATCATGAAGTATAACCATCATGGTGGAATGAATGGTCTTATGAAAAGAAGAAGCAACACAGGATTTCACTCTCTCGGTGCCTACACCAAGGAAGGGGTCATGAGAGGACATAATCAGGAAGAGAGGCTTCACCAAAATCCCTCTCATACTGGCATCTTTATCTCAGACTTCCAGTCTTCAGCACTTCAAAAAATAAATATTTGTTGTTTAAACCACACACATTTGTTTGTTATAACAGCCAAAACAGATTGAGGCATATATTATAGTTTATTTGCTTCTAAGCATTTAATATAATGCCAGTTGTGTAATTTCAATACTAAGAAATTGAATTGGTCAAGCTCTTAATTAAAACATTCTGTATTGCTTAAGTTTGAATCAACATAATTTGAAGGACCAGTATTGTAACAGCAAATGTAAAAATTAGTAAGCATTATTTTCCCAAGATATAACTATTATAATTGTGTATCTTCATATCTGTAATAAAGCAATGTAAGGGGCAAATAAACTGTGATTTATGTTTTCAAGAAAGTTTTAAGTATAAGCAATTTAAGACTATGGTTTATTCATTTTTCATGGTACGATCAATTTGCCAATCCTTTTATTCTTTCCCTTTTCAGGACCCTGAATAACCAAGCCACATCTTACTGTGAACAAATTAGTTTTGACACCTTGAGACATTTAATTATTTGCAATACTGAGTCAGATGAAGGTGAAGCTGAAACTTTTCAAACTCTGGAAAGATATATATGCTAAAAATGTCATTGTAGGATAGTTTCACCCTAAAAATTCACTTAATAAATATAATAGAAATGTGCAAATAAGGCTGCAAATTTCTAAGAAATAAGCATATTACAAATTAAATAGAAATAGAAATTTTAGCAGTTAATATTTTTTACATCCTAGTATTCAGAAGTCTTTTTCAGAGGCGTAGAAAATCTCAGAGATGGCAGTGAGTACAAAGTTCATTCACTACAGCCATTCATTTTACAGTTCAGGGAACTGAGGTTCAGAGAGGTTAGTGATTTGCCAAGGTCACTCTTCAGTTGCTACTAAACTTAGAGAGTCAAAACCCAGACTTATTATTTACTCAATATTATTTTATTAATTTTATTTTTTCATTTATCAAAACAATAGCAACTTAGGAATATCCAAGCCTGTTGTTGGTGAATAATATATTTAATGTGAAAATTGTGCTAATTAAATTCATATATGTATTAAAATGGTACAGTTAATTTGCCCAAATGAATTCATAGTTATGCCAATTTACATGGCTATTATGAAATAATTCTGAGAATATTTAATTTGTGAATTTTTCATTCATTATTTCATTAGTAATTATTTAATTTAGTAATTATTTAATGTTTATTGTATGAACTACTTCAGGAATGTATGTATGTATGTTTGTGTGGAGCATGTGTAAGCATGTGTCTGTTTTGGTTTCTTCACAGTTCTTATAATCCTGATTAAAAAATGATTTTCTGAGAGTGATAATTGGTTGATTTGAGGACATAAAATAAATACTTCAATCAATATTTATTCACATTTGTCCATGGGAGAAAAATGATTTTAAGATGTGTGTTACTTAATGCAAAATATGTCATGAACACACACACTTGTTTTGTAAATTTACTTGCTTATATAATATATAATGTGAAATAAAATTGATTAAACTTTTAAGTATTAAAGTATATAGGGAATGTGAATGTGAAGAGCCCATTTTTTACCCTTATTAATGTAAGCATATTCAGCTTGAAGCTGTTAAAAATAAGTGTGTGTATACATGTATATATTATAGTATGTATATATAAGTATATATTTGTTTATATTATAGTATATATTAATATACTTCTTTATTCTGAAAGGCCTAATGCTTGAACATGTAACACATGATTTGTGTGTGTGCATATATATTATATATATGTCATAACACATGATTTGTGTGTGTGTGCATATATATTATATATATGTCATAAATCTATATATAGATTTATGAAATAAAAGTGGAAAACTGTAATAGAGATATATATAAGTATGTATAAATATTACATAAGAAGCCATAAGTCTAGAGAGAAATATGTGTCTTCTATGCTCATTTTTTCCTTTCTACAATTTACACATGCATATTCTGTATGAATTACATTTTATAACATTGAAAATCTTTGAACTTTTTGTGTATGTCATGAAATCTAAAGTTACTCGTTGATTAATGAGTACATCCTCCACTATTGTTAAATGAACAACAAAAATTCTGTTTGTAAAAATTTGTGTTTGTGTCTGTAGAAATTCGTGTTTGTAGAAATATAAATTCAGACTTTTAATTAGTTTTTTATACTAAATTGCTTACCTTATTTATCATAGTCATTTTCATTTTCTGATTTCATTGATGTATAATGAAACTTTGACAAGTCACCCACTATTATAAAGATACATATCTAACCTCTTTATATGGTACATAAAAGCATCTTTGTTTGTAGAAGACTTTTTAACTGTTCATCTTACACTGTGTGATTGAATGACATTAAACAAGTTCTATAATGAAAGTATTATCTAAATGCTTAGTTATTCATGTTTATGTAGTATATATAAAAACATGCATATGTAGTATGTATATTATATGACTATATATGTTTTTGTCAATTTACTGCATTATTGATATGTTTTCAGAAAAGTATAATCTCAACAGTTTTATAACTAAAAGTAATTTGATTCTTCGGTGATTGATGTCATTCAAATTTCTGTTAAGCGTTTTCCTAGCATTTCATTAAAATATATTGATATTGTATAGTTATTCTGAGCCTATAGAATCATGTGATTTGTTTTTTGTTGAATTATTTACCAATTTCTATTAATGCCATTTTGCATTTACTTGTTTGAAAATTTTTATGTTCACAAGTAATTTGAATAATATATTATTATATTTATCTGGGAAGAAAAACAGGATAAATTGTCAACACATTATTGAACTAGAGAAAACAGCCAGTGCATTAGGATGGGAGTATTCATTGTTTTAAAAACAAGAATTAGAAGCAAATGCCTCAAAACAGTAATGGACATTCGTAAACTATTTTCCCTTGAAATATCTAAAAGTAATTTGAATAAATTACTTAATTAGCCCCTTAGCAGCTTCCAGTGGTAGACATTGTATTGCAAGTACAATGTAGTTTGTATTAACAGCATTGACGAAAAGTACTAGTGCAGATAATCTATAGAGACATTACACGAAAAAAAAGAAGCTGGTGTTTAGCCAATGGTAGTCTTGTACACAGTATTGCACATATAAATTGTTTGCTAAGGTTTGCAAACAATTATTATCAATTGTTTAGCAATTGTTTGCAATTGTTTGCTAAGTATTGCACGTATAAATTGTTTGGTTTTTCTCTTTTTTCTCCCTGTTAATTTAGTTTTCCTTCTGAATTGTCTTAATTCTTTTTATTTTATTTTTTCCATTCTCTTTGTTCTCTTTTAAAAGAGAGAACAAATCCAAAATTGAGATACAATTATTTTTCTCTACATATATCCAGATTATGTTGAATGCCTATGCAAACATTTATTAAAAAAAACAAACACAATAAGAACAACAAAGTATACCCTTCAGTTTTTGTTTCTTTATAGTAACCACAGGTGTACAGGAAAATAGGATTCTGTGACTTACAGAATAGACAGGACAGGCTGTTCTCTTTTATTTTTAAACAGCTTCATTAAAATATAATTTTATACATTTAACACTGATTATATTTAAAGAGTACATTTTGATAATGTTTACCATAGTTATATGCCCAGAAAATCAACACCATAGTATGTATTCATCATCCAAAATCTTTATATTTAGTTGTAATCCTTTCC
Source organism: Macaca nemestrina (assembly GCF_043159975.1). Classification (NCBI taxonomy): domain Eukaryota; kingdom Metazoa; phylum Chordata; class Mammalia; order Primates; family Cercopithecidae; genus Macaca; species Macaca nemestrina. The sequence goes on from NC_092126.1 coordinate 75,560,504, forward strand.
TCCTAGTCTTCCTTCCCAGACAATAATGTTGTGTGTTCAATTGCTATATTGTTTTATATTAGTTTGCATTTTCTGGAGTAACATATAAAAGGAATCATACAATATGTTTTATTATCTCACTTTTTTTACTAGCAAAGTTATTCTGAGATTCATCCATGTTATTATGTGAATCAATATTTTAAATGGTAAATAATTTTTCATTGAAGATATGCCAGATTTGATTAATCCATTTACATGTTGGTGAATATTAGGATTATTTCCATTTCTGCTTACAAAAAAGCTTCTATCAATATCTGTATATAGAAGTTTTTGTATGGAGATATATATATGTGTGTGTACACACATATATATATATACACGTATATACATATATGTGTGTGTGTGTGTATATATATATATTCATTTATCTTGAGTAAATGCCTAGGAGTAACATATCTGGTTCACACAATAGATGTGTGTTTAACTACAAGTTGATTTCCCAAAGTAGCTGTACAATTTTACATTCCCACAAGCAGCAATTTAATGCAAAGCAAATTTGCAAATAGGAAGGAATTGTTATAAAAATAAATCATTTTATTAAATATAAATTCAAATGAATTTGTAATCCAAAGTTTTTTTTGTAACTGGGCCTCCTAACATGTTACTATCTTTACTGAAAATGTAAGAACACAATCTAACATTTAAAAAATTATGAGGGGAGTTTTAAGTTTTCTAATTAAAACAACTAAGGAAGCAAAAGGTGAACACTGTAATACACAGTTTAATCATTTCAAAAGTTAGAAAACTTGCAAATTGTTTTTTTCACTGTATGAAACACACTGGAACATCATCTACTCACAAATGTACATTTGCTTTTCTGGACCTGGTCTTCTAATGCAATAATACAGTGAAATATAATCTATTCACAAATGTACATTTGCTTTTCTGGACCTGGTCTTCTAATGCAACCTAGTGAAAGGCATATTATTGTAGAGTTTGGAAGGTTCAAGTACACTAAAATATTTTTGACAAAGAAGACAAGATAGGACATTAAGAAGATCCTATTCTGGAATTTTTCCTTTGTAAAACTCAGATGAAATGTTTAAGATTGGAAATAAATTAATGATTACAAACTTTACCACAAATATAGTTTGTAAGTATTATATGCTACATTTATTTTGATAATAATGTGCAGTCATAATGCTTACAAATAAAAATGTTTACGAGCATTATTAGCAAGAATTTTAGGAACTTTCTCCTGAAGTTTGAAGTGTTTTGTATTTTCCAAGAGGCCAAGCACTCAACCTGCCTCAACGAGTATCAATCCATCTTCCACACCTATACATGAAGAACAAAGTGACTGATGACGTCAATCCTGTCTGGCTTCTCAGTGTAAAGCAATGTTGATGCTGAACTTAGCCCTTTACCTCTGTGCAGAAGGTCTGTGGCTGTTATGAGGTCTATTTACTAGTTACCTGCACAAGCTTCTGTGATACATCAATAGAGGGTAGAGTTTACATATTGAGTGCTACAGCCTTCCAAAGAAAATATACATTGCTCTTAATATTACAGTTCCATTGTATAGTTGCATTTGGTCCTCATAGCTGAATTCCCAGAAGGTGACACTTCCATCTCAGAAATTTTGAGCTTTTGTCCTATTCCTTGGAAACTGCATGGGTTTTGTGTGAACCAAGAGGATAAATGTGGTGTGTAGAGAGAGGAAATTGAAATAGAAATGGAATGGGTGTAGTTAGGGCCTTCAATACTTTCATTGTGAATTGAAATTATATTATTCTATTAAGAATACTAAAATTGGATATCTAATATATATTAGAATTGCATGATAGACTCTAAATTAGAATTCCTAATGTATATTAAACTGTTAGAATTATATAATTATAATATATAGATATATAAATAAGTTGAATTTAATGCATTTTATTATATATTGTTTCTTCAATTTCTAAATTATAGATTCCTACCTTACAATGTTATCATGGTTGTCATTCAGGTTTGGAAGCATAAGGCAAAATATATTTACACACTTTATAAAAGCAAATATAGCAATTAGAAAATAATGTTAATAATCTTTATAAAAGTGTTTATAAAGGCTGCCAATTGAGGTCAGAAGACCAGCCTGGCCAACATGGTGAAACCCCGCCTCTACTAAAACTACAAAAATTAGATGGGTGTGATAGTGCACACCAGTAATCCCAACTACTCGGAAGGCTGAGGCAGGAGATTGATTTGAATCCAGAAGCAGAGGTTGCAGTGAGCCGAAATGACACCACTGCATTCCAGCCTGGGTGAAAGACTGAGACCTTGTCTCAAAAAAAAAAAAAAAAAAAAAAAAAAAAAAAAAAAAAAAAAAAAAAATACCACTAAGAAAAAGACTCTGGTATATTTTGGTTCTATTTAATCAACGAGCAGTAACTCACAACGCATTCTGTTTTCCATTTTCTGAATGGCCACAGGAAACTAAGAAAGACAGCTGATAGAAATGACAAGTTGTTCAAGTAAGGGAGCCAAAACACCCAAAACTACTGAATACTAAGAAAATTGGTTTTATTAATGTTGCCAATCTCAAGACTGTATTAGGCTAATAAAAGAGACATTGACATAGGTTAAGAATTTGCCCCATCTAACTACATACCCTGTGGCAGATCTCTGCACCCCTTGAAATTCTGCATTTAATGTAGTATAATCATTTCCAGAACATCTTGTTGAGAAAAATCTGAGTTATTTCTTTGCTGCATTGACATTAGGACATTAATCATGGTTTTAGCTAGGACCTTTACTAAAAACACTTATGTATATAGCATCTATTCTGTAAGAGATGTATGTCTAAAGTTTGAATTAGCAGTTATATGTATATTAGTATTTTTAATTTCAAGTGATCTGCTTGCAAATTAGTCTGTAAATAAAAAGCCATGAAATATTTTTTTTTAAGTCACTAATTTTTTCTAGATGAGAATATGGATTTGGAATTTTTGGTGTTGCTTATTACTTAAATTATTCAACATGATTAGTCTTTCAACAAAATTGTCTTCATGTGCAGGAGTCACTATAATCAGAATGAAATGAGGTAATAAAACTGAAGCACAATCAATGTTGATTATATGTTAGAGGAAAGAATAACTATACCTGACATAGGGTGCACTTGGGATGGTAATATTTACATAGAAAGTGTAATTAATTGACTTATTAGATCTAACTCTTTAATATTTTCTGTATCGATGCCATTTTCCATGTAACCCTGCTCTATGTCTTTGGGCTAGGCCATGTGATTTCACTGGTCCAATGAATGCCTGTAGAATTTCAGCAAAGGGAGGCTTAATATAAGCTTGCAGTTTGTAATTACCTTGGTGCAGTTCTGACACAGCCACAATAAGAAAAGTTATCTGATAGTCTGCTGATACATAGAGTATGAGAAACAGATGGAGCTGGCTTGCAATCTGCTGGTCAAAATGAGCCCACTCTAAATAAACTTACCTAAAAATGCACAGATAAAATGGACTATTTCCATGAAAAGGTGCACAATTTTAAAGTAGATTGTTATTTATTATTTCCACAATGGTTGATAAAGAGAGAAGGATAAAGAGGAAACTGCAAGCTGCAATCAGAAAATGGAGGGGCTTTTATTTTGGATTTCATTCTTCTACAAGGTACTGTTCATATTTATATTTGTACGATGCATTCATATGTTAAGGATAAACCACATATCAGCCTTAGAGTACAAATTGGTTTCAGAATCAATATTTAGAAGGTTAGATTGAATTATTACTTCAATATCATTTCTGGTATTGCTGAACTTGTACATTATTGATTAATGATTATGAAAGCTTATTGGCTAACTTTATTTCTAATTAGAATAAAAAATTAACACCATGATTAAAAACTTGTCTGACAAATTATTAGCATCTGTATATTCACTTTCAGATACTGACAAAATATTTGAGTCATACAGATGTCAATGATCATGGAACAGATATGGCAAAGTCCGTAAGTCACATATCATGCAAGTTTAGTATTTTGCTGATTTTTTAATTTATGATTACAACATAGAAGTACAAAAGAGAGAGGGTCCTTTTAATTGTCTTTCTTTCATCGAAGACAAATCACTTGATGACAAATTATTTTTAAATTGTCTTTGTTACATACTTATAAAATATATTGAAACAAAATGAAAAACCAACTAATGTTTCTGAAGTGACATATTATGAAGTATATTTCCCAAAAAACTTTAAATAAGTTAATCTTCTAAATCTTATTTCTAGATTGTAGAAAAAAAATGAAGAATTAAAAATTAAGAAATTCTCCATGCCTCATTGTCTTATTTCTCACCTGCTAAGTACAACTACCAAGATTTGATAATTCTACAATGTGTATATACTTCAAAACATCATGTGGCACATGATAAAACATACAAAATTATGTTTTTTTAAGTTTAATAACAATAATTTAAAAACACTACAGTTTTCTCAGAAATTTTACCTTTTCCTACACAAAATATTATTTTAACTATAAATTACATCAGCTTTATTTTAACATTAAGCAAATTACCTATATAAAATTTCATAATAACTTGCTTCCTCAAAAATTGGGTTAGTGTGTAAGTGGTTTTAAGTGTGCCTAGTGGAAATTAGAAAGGTCTTCTCATTTAGATGATGATAACTTTGATATCAGATACTATTTCCCATAAATGTGCTATCGTAATTAATGAATGTAATTCTGCATAATATTTATTTACTTGGAAGTATTTGACCTCTGTTAGAGGCATAATAAATTATGATGTAATTATTATTTTTATTTTTTTTGACAAAGTCTTACTCTGTCACCCAGGCTGGAGTGCTGTGACCTGACTCCAGCTCACTGCAAACTCCGCCCCCAGGTTCAATTCTTGTGCCTCAGCCTCCAGGCGTGCACCACCACACCTGGTTCTTTTTTGTAGAGATGGGGTTTTGTCATGTTAGCCAGGCTGGTCTCAAACTCCTGGCCTCAAGTGACCCACCTGCCTTTATCTCCCAAAGTGCTAGGATTACAGGGATGAGACACCACTCCTGACCCTTAATGAGATTAATATGAAGACATAAACACAACCAGATGCTTATCTTTATAGTTTCCCTTCTCTTATCTATAAGAGTTTCTAGGTTTATAAGTAAGCCAAGTTATAAGTGATTCACAATATTACAGGTTGGTACATGTATAGATTTAAGTACTTTTTCTTGAAAATTACCTTGGGGTAAGTTTTTCTGTTTGTTTACTGTAGGTATATTTTACACATGAATATGAAATGTTGATTGCATTGATATTTTCAATCAATATCAGTAAGAAAAGTCTTCAACTATTGATACATGACAAATTGGTATGTCTTAAAAATTATCATTTTTTTAAAAAAATTATCAACCTGTACTTGAAATGTAATGAGTATTAGAAAATGCATATCAAATTATCTCTTTCCTTTTCCATGGCAGATGTGTGATTTGGTATTAAATTAATTACCAAATGCCTTTACATTCTGACAGTTGGGTATTTTATACTTCAAAGGCAAATAGATTTTGAAGCAATATAAGAAGCTTAGAAGTGTGAAGTGCAGCAGGACAGAAAAGTGAAAAATCAACAGGCTGAGTTGTTAATATTTTCCAGAAGAGTTAATAAATCATAGTGTGACAACAGTAAAAAAGGCAAGTCATATGTAGTACAAACAGAATTCACTATAAATCAAATTTTGTATCTGTTTAATATTAATACAATTAAAATTCAAGATGGCACATTATTGTGCACATGGATTTCTAGTTAGATTTATTATGTTTCTGAATATCATCCTAGAAGTTCCTCATATTTCTATATTTATTTTGTTGTAATTGGCAGTAAACATAAAAACTGAAACTTTTGGAAGTTTAACATTTTTTAATGAAGACATTTCCAAGTACCAGTGCTTTCAAACTTTCATTCTTTTACAGTTAGCTCAGGGTTAATAGAAACTCTTTAATCCTGAACTAACTTTATTTATTAATAAAATTTAATTAGATACAAGTCAGATATAGCATGACAATTCTAATCTATATTAACTATTGCTTACAAATGTTAAAAAGTTCATCTGCTCATTATAATCTAAAGTTCTTGAATGAAGTATCATTTTGAAACTCATCTACAGTCTTATTTCAAGTAATTTGATTGCCAATTACTTATGAACGTTGACAGAAAAACTTAGGAAATAAATCTCTATCTGTAAATACAACTTATTTTAATAGAGATACACAAATTATTTATTTTGAAAGCTATGTATTTGATCTCAGGGACTTAAATATTTCTCATAGAAACTCTTATTTAATTAAAACAATCTGTATATCTTCTATCAGATAACATTTATTTTAAAAAGCTTTTAATACAAAAAATGTTGCCACATTTTTACTAATATATTGATTATTCAATCACCATTTATGTAAATAGATACTTCAGCACCAAAATTGTTTATTTGCTAAATATAAATACTCTGTGGAAGAACTAGTATTAATCATTCTCTGGTGAATAAGTATAAATATTTTAGAGGCTTTTACAAATAGTTCAATTCTGCATTTGGCATGTTTTTTTAATGTTTGCTTTCACATTGTCCCCTTTCCAGCCTCTGTCTCCTCCTTCTCCTTCTTTAACCCTCTCTTTCTCTCTCAATCTCTTTTTCTCTTTACACTTCTCTCTGTGTATCTCTTATAGCACTTTGCCATTTTCTTTACACATGATAGATATTTAATTTATATGTTTGATAAAAATACACTACAAAATGAACAAAATATTTGGTAAATACTCTGAAAATGTTATAGAAATATTAATCTATGAACCATAACAAAAGTAATGGAAAATTGAATAAGTAAATTGTAGTTCATTTATTTTTCAGGCTTAAATATACTATAGATACCATATGCAAAAATTTATTCACCTAACTAAACTGACAATTCTTTTAATGCTCTCATTTTCTGGGGCACACACATAGCAGGCATCAGGTTTGGTTTTATGTTTATTAAATAATTTAAATATTATTCAAGTAAGTATGGAAGAATGTCACAAATGCCAATAAATAGCTTTCTATGACCACAAATAATTTTGATTAATCATTTAATTTTCATTTACATTTTATTTTTACTATAAATAGAATATAAGGAGTAAAGTTAGCTAAGGTCAAATATCATTATTTCATGAGATTACCCAATATTATTTTTACTGATCATATTCTTTTTATTTTAAAAACATATGCAAAGTAAGAGTTGAAGTAAGTGAAACTCACTTAAATTCAGAAATTGTTTCACTTCTAGACATGTACCCAAATGAACTGAAAACAGGGATGCAAACAAGTTCATGCCAAAGTGTGTTGCAGCACTATCTACAACAACCAAAAAGTGAGAACAAGCCAATTGTTCATCAGTAGATGAATGGATAAACAAAATGTAGTATTATAATAATGAAGTGCCACTTGACTGTACAAAAGAGTAAAGTACTAATACCTGCTACAGCAATAATGACATGAAAACATTATGCAAGGGCGAGGAGGCAGAGCAATATGGCTAAATAGAATCCTCCAGTGAACATTCCCCTCTTAAGAATGTCAAATTAAACAACTATACAAAGAAGAAAACACTTCCATAAGAATAAAAAATCTGATGAGTGATCACAGTACCTGGTTTTGTTATTATGTCAATAGAAGAAGCATGGAAGTGGATAGGAAAGGCAGTCTCGAATTGCATACAAAATCCCTTCTTCATTACCCCTGGCAGTGGCCTCAGTAGTACAGGGAGATAATCTGTGTGCTGGGGAAGGGAGAGTGCAACGATTGTAGAACTTTGCATTGGAACTCAGTGCTGCTTACCACATGGGACAGTAACACAGAGAAGAACTCAGCTGGCATCCAGAGAAGGAGCATTTAGACCAACCCTGGCCAGAAAAAAATCATCCATCCTGGTGGCTGGAACCTGTGTTCAGGCAAGCACCACCACTGCAGGTTAATGTGCTCTGAGGTTCTAAACAAATTTGAAAGGCAATCTAAGCCACGAGACTGCAATTCTAAGGGAAATACTACTGCTGGGTTGGGCTTAAAGCCAGTAGACTTGAGGTGAAAATGAGACATCAGCTGGAGTGGCCAAGGGAGTGCTTGTGTCACTCCTTACCAAATACAAGGCAGCTCAGCTCAGTTTAGCCAAAATAGGTTAGAGGGGCGAGTGGGAGTTTGTGGTCTCTGCTTCTGGGCTTTGGCTCCTGGATGGTATTTCTGAACATGTAGTGGGCCTAAGGGGAGCACATTGGCCTGAAGGGAGAGATCCAGGCCTGGCAGCATTTACCACAAGCTGACTGAAGAGCTCTTGGGCCTTGAGTGAGCATTGATAATATCTAGGCAGCAAACAACATGGGCTCCTTGTGGTGGTGGCCATAGTGTATTAGTCAGAGTTCTCTAGTGGGACAAAATCAATCGAATTATGTATGGAAGTTTCTTAAGTATTAACTCACATGATCATTAGGTCCCACAGTAGGCCAGTTGCAGACTGAGGAGCAAGGAGATCCAGTAGAAGTTCCAAAACTGAAGAAACAAATCTGATGATTGATGATTGAGGGCAGGAATCACTCAGCACAGAAGAAAGATATAAGCTAGGAGGCTAGGCCAGAGTCTCTCTTTTTCACATTATTTTACCTACTCATATTCTAGCCATGCTGGCAGCTGATTAGATTGTGTCCACCCAGATTAAAGGTGGATCTACCTTTCCCAGCCCACTGACTCAAATGTTAATCTCTTTTGTCAACACCCTCAGAGAAAAACCCAGGATCAATACTTTGTATCTTTCAATCCAGTCAAGTTGACACTCAGTATTAACCACCACAAGTCCATTCTTTGTCAACTTGAACCCATAACATCTCCTGAGATCATACATAATCTTCAAATAAAGACAATAATAAGGTCAAATTAAACCTAACCTAATACAACTATCCTTCGTACAAACGGAAATACACCAATCCTCCACCCAAATACTATTACATAAAGTTAACAATACTTAAATACTGGTATGAGTCAATAAATCTTATGTCACATGAAAAAGGAGAAAGGAAATAAAATGATATTTTCCTAGTACAAGTATATACATGAACAAACATATTTTTTAAAAAAGAATAAGGAAATATTCATGATAATTACAGTCATCATTTCCGCAGCTGGTTACATGGTCATAGCTGGTATTGATGACTACCTTCTTCTGGTACCCATTCTGTAATCCCTTTGCCTTCTGAAACACCTCAGCAGGTCATGGTTTTTTTCCAAGTGCAGTGATCCAAACCTTCATTCCTGAAGGGTCTGGGTCATTTGCAGTACTGCTTGGATTGGGCTATTATAGTTTCCCATTGACCTTAATCACATGGCATGGTAATACTAAGAGACACCCTAATAGATCTCCTGTATTTTATGCGTACTCTTCCTTACCTCTGTTCCGTAGTAGTAGACTGATTTCATCTTGATAGTTCAGGTCAGTCACCCCAGCCAACACAGTAACTTCCTTCTTAGCCTGTTGACCCAAAGGTAGGAGGATCCCAAACTGTCCAGGTGGCAATCTTAATTTCCAGTTTAACAAAATTGTTGTGTCTCCTTGTTGCAGTGTACCTCCCTTTGGAACTAAGACCTCTAGCCCACCAGAATGTAATGTCACAGAAACAGGAAGCAAAAACTTTGCTAGTGGATCACTAGGGGTGATGGTGATTGGTGTCACTTCCACGTCCACTCCTTGACTTCTGGACCTGTGAATCCTAGTTATAGGACAAACAGTACCATATATTGATCACCGATTCAGAACATACACGACCTTCTTGAGAACTTTGCCCCAGCCCTGCAAAGCATTGTCACATAGTTGGCATTGTAATTATGACTTCAAAAGGCCATTCCACTGCTTTTTCAATCCAGCTGCTTCAGGAGGATTGGGAACACAATAAAACCCACGAATTTTATGAGCATCAGTTCCCTGCTGCACTTCTTTAGTTGTAAAGTGGGTGCATTGGTCAGAGCCAATGCTGTATGGAATACCATGATGGTGGATAAGGCATTCCGTGAGTTCACAGATGGTAGTCTTGGCAGAAGCATTGCATGAAGAATAGGCAAGTGTTTGTTTCAGTGAGGACAAACCTCTGCCCTTTCCATGGTGGAAGAGGTCTAGAAGAAAACAGGGGTATTGGGGCTGGCTCCTGAGGAGAACCAACATTATTTTGCCTGGCAACTGCATCAGGAGAAACCATCACTGTTGCCTCAGGCAGTTCAGGGTTTATCTCCTTAGACAAAATGTGAAAATCTGATGGCAGCATGGATCAAGGAGGGGATCTTGTGACTACTGGGGATTGGGAAGCTGTTCCTCCTGGCAAAAAAGTTTCATCAGAGTTTACAAATGCAGTGTCCCCAGTTTCATCAGGGTCCTTCCACGATTTCCCATTTCAGGTTGCAGTCTCTTTTTCTTTTTTTCTTTTTTCTTTCTTTTTTTTTTTCAATTCGATACCCTCACTTCAGCAGTAGACACCTGGCAAGGCTGTGCATGTACCTGTTGTAGCATCTCAGCCACTTTCATGATAAGAGCCTGTGTCTGATTTTTCACACTTTCAACTGTTTCTCTACTGGAGATAAGACTGTCATTCAGGGCAATCCTAGCAAATTTGAGGCCCAATATCTGCTTCTGAAGCTGGGAGACAGAATCTTTGAGTTCATCTTTTTATTTCAACACTTTGTCCAGTGAACGTAGGAGCAGCCAATCAGTTTCATTATGTTCTCTGCATGTGGTCAAAGGTATTCTATATAGAGTCACTAAACTCTTTGACTCTCACAAGTGATAAATCATGAGTTTCAAATGCATTTATTTTGGATAATTCTCTAAACAGTTCACACCAAGGACTATCAGTGTTCTCCATACTATTAGAAGTAGAGACTTTAGCATTTTGGGGTCTAATCATATTAAGCAGCCAACAGTAGGAACCCTAAAACCAATGAAAGAATTCCATACTTAATATCATTTTCCTTTAGAACCACTCCTGGTACCAAAATCTGTATTAGCCAGGGTTCTCTAGAGAGACAGAACTAATGGAATATATGTGTGTATGTACATCTATATCTATTATCTATATATATACACAGATTCAAAATAGCTATTTTGAGGAAGCACATTAAAATTCAAGATAACACAGAAAAGGAATTCAGAATCCTATCCAATAAATTTAAGAAAGTGATTGAAATAATTTTTCAAAAATATGGCAGAAATTCTTTAGCTAATACATTAAATTAGCATACTGAAGGTTGTATCAGAGTGTCTCAAGCATAACTGATCAAGTAGAAGAAAGAATTAGTGATCTTGAAACAGACTATTTGAAAATACACAGAGAGAGGAGACAAAAGAGTAAAGCACATTTATAAGATCTTGAAATGGCCTTCCAAAAGGCAAATCTAAGAGTTGTTGGCCTTAGGAGGAGGTAGAGAGAGGGAATGGGGTAAAAAGTTTTTTCAAAAGGATAGTAACACAGAATCCCAAAACCTAGAAAAATATCAACAGTATTTAAGTACAAGAAGGTTATAGAGCACCAAGCAGATTTAACCCAAATAAGATTTCTTCAAGAAATTTAATAATCAAATTCCCAAAAAGCACGGATAAAGAAAGTCTCCTGAAAGCAGAAAAAGAAAATAAACAAACAACACAACGGAACTGCAAAATGGCACATAATTCTCAGTGGAAAATTACAAGTCAAGAGAGACATATTTAAAGTGCCAAATAAGAGGAACTTTTATCCTAGAATAGTATGTAGAGCAAAAATATCCTTTATTCATGAAGGAGAAATAAAGATATCCCCCAGACAAACACAATCTAATAGATTTCATCAACCCCATAACTGTCCAACAAGTATGCTAAAGGTAATTCTTCAATCTGAAAGAAACAGACCTAAATGAGCAAGAAATCATCTGAAGGTACAAAACTCACTAGTAATTGAAAGTACACAGAAAAGCAGAATGTGGTAACTCTTACTGTGGTGTATAAACTACTCATATGCTGAGTAGAAACACTAAAAAAGGAACCCATCAAACATTACTACCAAAAATTCAAACATAGTATAATAAGAAATGAACAGAACCAACACAAAGTTTAAAAGTAGGGAAAAGAAGTTAGAGTGTAGAATTTTTTAGTTTTCTCTTTGTTTATTTGTTTCTATAATTAGAAACAAGTCATAATGAATTTAAAATAATGGGTTAAAAGATGTTATTTGAAAGCATATGGTAATCTAAAATTTAAAAACGTATAACAGCCACACACACACACATACAAGAAAGTTAAACATACTGCCAGAGAAAATTACCTTCAGTGGGATTGATGAAAGGAAAGAATAAAAGAAGGAACAGAAAACCACAAAACAACCAGAAAATAAATACCAAAATAGCAGTAGAAAGTTCTTACTTATCAGTAATAACATTGAAGGTAAATAGACTAAACGCTCATTGAATTGTTTGTAACACAAAGGAAAGATAAATGAGGTGATGGATAGTCCAGTTACCCTATTGTGATTATTAAGCATTGTGTACCTATATCAAAATATCTCATGCAACCCATGAATATATACACCTATTATGTACCCAAAAAGATTTTTAAAAAAACTGAATGAATAAAAACTTCCAATAATCTGCTGCATACAAGAATCACACTTTACCTATAAAGACACACATAGATTGAAAATAAAGAGATGCCAAAATATATTCCATGTCAATTGAAATTAAAAAAAAAAAAGATTGAAGTAGTTATACTTATATCAGATTAAATAGAATGCAAGACAAAAACTATAAAGGAGACAACGAAGATTATTACATAATAATAAATGGGTCAGTTTAGCAAGAGAATACAATTGTAAATCTATACATACCCAACACTGGAGCACCCAGAAATATAAAAAAATTATATATACTGTTAGTGTTAAAGACAGAGGTAAACCCCAACACAATAATAATTGGAGATTTAAATACCCCACTTTCAACATTGGATAGATCATTCAGACAGAATATCAACAAATATCAGACTTAATCTGCCCTATAGAAAAAAATGGATCTAACAGATTTTTTTTCAGAACACTTCATCCAATGGCTGCAGAATACACATTTTTTTCCTCAGCACATGGATCACTCTCAAGCATAGACCAAAAAAACAAACCTTAAAAATTCTAACTAAATGAAATAAGATCAAGTATTTTCTCTGACCACAGTGCAATAAAACTAGAAATTAAATATATGAGGAAGTTTGGATACGAAACAAACACATGAATGTAAACAATAGGTTCCTGATTAACCAATGAGTTAATAAAGAAATCTGAAATAAAATTTTAACATTGCTGAAAAACAATGAAGATAGAAATACACATTCCAAGGCCTATGGAATACAGCAAAAGCAGTATTAAGAAGAAGCTTCATAATAATAAGCATTGGGGTCTGCGTGTTTCCTAAACAAAGGAATGAACACACAAGACAACACAAGACAAGACAAACATGGCAGCTGCCTCGAATGTCACACTCTGCTTTATTTTATACAGTCGTCTGTGGAATGTTACCAAGTCACAAGACACATTGTTGTTTTTCTGACCTTTCCCTGACTTTCTGGATTTTCAAGATGTTTACACATAAACAAGCCCCCAATGCCCTGCTTCGTTTGCAAGAGCAGGACTTATCGGGAACGCCTCGTTTGTGAGCACGTAGTCCTCTACATTTCCCCTTTCCTTATTTACAAGTTTCAATTTCTTTTAAAACCATCATTACATGTTGGGCTCGCTGGGATTCGGTGTTTGCCCTTTGGCACCGTCTCCAGCAGACTGTGAAAATGACAAAGGCAAGAACAACAATCAATACATTACTAGAAATAGAGGTCAGCAAAGTTTTTACAGGGCTCATAGGGTTCAAAGATGTCAAACTTTGTGCAATACCAGTCATCAAATCTGCACCAGTCAGCAACGGTAACTGATTGCAAAATGTTTCAGAAACATTTAATTCTTGTATTTCTAGGGAAAGATTATTATGACCAATTAAAAGTCTCTTTATCTCAGTCCAGTTATGTACAGTGCTGTTAAAAGGAACAGGAGTAATACAAAATTGGGTAGTGTTCCAATCACATTTCAACAAAGCTCGGGTATTCAACACTGTTAGCTGATCTCCCAAACAAGAAACCACTTGCTCCAGATTATCCACTCGTTCAGTCAAATAAGCATCTAATGTCTTGTTGCTGCTGCCACAACAAATGTGATTGTTCATGCCATTGTTGCACAAATTCTGCATTTTGTATACTCTGGTGTAGAGCTAATCCAGCAACAGCAGTGGTGGAAGCAATTGCTACAAGTCCTATCACCGTGGTCATGATGATTCCAACCATCCTCCGACTGCAGTGGACAAGATCTTGCATAACTTTGTAAATTTGAGTAACCCCAGCAGATTCACTCCAAGTACATGCTAAGTCTACAGGTAGCCAGGTTTCTTTTCTGGCTCTTAGTATATATAAATTGGAATGAGACTCATTCCAATTATTATTCCACCAAGTAGTATTTATACAACTTAAGAATGTACAATTGTTTGTACAGTTAACTATCCCTGTATTATTATCCCATTTAAAAATTCCTGTCAACAACAAGTAAGGCTTTCTTACACATGCAATAAAATATCTAGAACTATTTCAATGCAAAGATATATGGAAAGGGTTAGCAATATTAATAAGATTTAAGGACATGTTTCCTGTGAAAGTGAACATTGGTTTACCAGCAGCTAGCAACTTCCAAATATGACCTTGTACTTGTGAGGTATTAGCCAAATGTCACATAGGGGGTGATAGACCACCATCACGCCAAATAATAGTTTTATTGCCATCTGCAGAAATGCTGTGATTACCTTTACGCCAACACAGGTTGACGTGGCTGAATTTAGTCTGAAAATCTCCATGTACACTCCAATCTGTAACAAGGTATTTATGACTCTTCCCTTTTACTTCTAACAACAATCATGGCCCACTACTTCTACATCTAGTCCACTCTAGTTGGGAAACACCTCCGGACACATCAGGGATAGGGCCTAAAGATAATGTACTTGGCAGAGTTTCATTAAGTACTGCAGTATGATTATACTTAAAACTTTGAGCAACAATAATCATAGTAAAGGCAGAGATATGACTATGGTTATAGTGAACAGCCCAAGCCTCATGAGAAAGATGCAGACAATGTGGACTACCCCCAAGACATATAGGTAACCCTTCAACCCCAAATTGATATGAACTATTTACTGTGCCAGTGTTTAATTCAGAATCCTGGTTTAAAAAAGGCGATGGCATCCAAGCAGTATCAGTAAATACTGGGACTTCTCTGTCTCCCCAGGCCACACCTTGATATAAGGGTGGAAAAGGAATATAAGCCCAGTAAGTAAATTATCCAGCTGTTACCTGACAATTTACTATGGCCAGCATAGCCAGGAATAAAGTCAGTGGGGTTTTGGGCTACCCAGCTTGTTGAACAACCCCTTCAGCTTCTTAACCTTTTCAGTTGTCCCCATGTCGGGGGCTCCGCATGTTGAGTTCCAAAGGTGAGTGTTCTCTGAGCGCTCAGATTTAGCTCCTGGAATTCCTTCAGGAACTCTACGGATCGGTTCCTCTTCGCCATGGCACTGTTTAAAACGTCGAGATGGAAACCACTCGTCTCCGGCACCTGTACAGACAAAAGCATAGCCTCGACCCCATTGTAAAACTTTTCCTTTTAAATATTTCCCTTGTAATGAAGGATAATACACCCACAGATTACTGTTTTGCAGCTTTTCTAAAGGCTGTTGAAAATGTTTCACCGCTGCAGATTGCTGTAATTGGCGCCAACGGTTGAGAAAATTTAAAGTAAAAAGGGCTTTCAGCATTTGATGTTTTGGGGAATCTCACCCATCTCCCCCTTTTACTTTTAAAAGTTGTAATTTTAAGGTAGCATTGGCTCTTTCAATAATTACTTGACCTTGACTGTTAAATGGAATACCAGTGGAATGACAAATATGGTATAAAGAGAGGAAGACAGCCAATTTGCGAGAGCAATAAGCAGGGGCATTATCAGTTTTTAATTCAGCAGGGACTCCCATAACTGCAAAGCAAGTAAGTAAATGAGTAATAACAGAGTCCAGCCTTTTCAGAGGGTAATGGCATAGCCCACTGGAAATGTGACCACGTATCAATAGTATGATGAACATATTTTAAATGATCAAAGGAAGGAACATAGTTACATCCATTTGCCAAATGTGATTTTGTTGAGTGCTTCAAGGATTAATACCTGGACTTAAAAATGGTGCAATAATAGGAGCACAAGATGGGCAGGCTCTGACAATAGCTCAGGCTTGATGGCGTGTTATAGAAAATCGCTGTTGTAATCCTAAACTATTAATATGATGTAGTTGGTGCTCATCCTGAGCCCGTCGGATATTGCCAATAAGAAAAGAAGCAATCTGACTATTACCAAAAGATAAAGGTCCTGGCAAAGCTGAATGAGAATGAATATGAGTGATAAAAAGGAGCGCAGTGCGGGAAGTAAGAGTTACAAATAATAAAGAAAATAATTTTTGTAAAGGAGTTTGAGGAAATAATGGTAAAAAATCTGAGAAATATATTTAGTTACATATAGGCCAGTCTTGTTGAACCATAAGAATGGCAAAAAGTTCTCCTTATTGTACTGATTCAAATGGATAGTGAGAAATTTTTGAATTGTCTGAAGTCCAGTATCCAGCCTTTCCATTGCTTGAAGCATCAGTAAAAAAGGTGGGACCTTTAACTGGAGTGTAAGAGATAGGATTATATGGCAGTAAAGAATATTGTTGCAGAAAAGCAAATAATTTATTTTGAGAAAAAGAACCAGTATACTCAGCGCAAGCCAATTGTCAACCCTTATGAATTTCCAACAGAGATTCAATGTATTGATTAGATAATTGGGTAATAATTTTTATAGGGTCAGCACCAAGCAACTGACGAGCTCGATGTCATCCTTTAATAATTAATTCAGCCAATTTATCAATATATGGGTGAATTTTCTTAATGGCTTTATTAGCCAAAAACAGCCACTCCAGAATATTATTATCTTGGTGTAAAACGGCCATTGGCGAATGGGGAGTATGAAAAGACACAACGAAAGTGGAAGATTGGGTGCAACATAATCAAGGTGAGCTTCACTAATTTTATTTTCTACAAATGACAATTTTTCTTTTGCTACAGGGGATAAAGTCCCCATAGGTTGAATACAAGTATTTACAGTTCTAAGATCAGTTAATAAGTGCCATTTTCCTTTTTTTTTGACAAGACAAACACAGGGGAATTCCATGCAGAAGTACTTGGTTCAATATGCCCCTCGGCCAATTGTTCCTTAACTAAATTCTTTAAAGCCTTAAGTTTTTCTTTAGATAATGGCCACTGTTCCACCCAAACAGGAGTTGTAGTATTCCACTTCAATTGTAAAGTTTGAGGCTTGTGGACAGTGGCTAAGAGTTTAAAGGATTGTAGTCCATTTTGAACATCATATTTTTGGCAGCTGAAGAAATATGAGGAATGCTTAAAAAGGCACCAAATTGTTGTAAAAGATCACGGCCCCAAAGGTTAATATTAATGGAAACAGTATAAAAGAACACTTTTCCTTGTTGTTGTTCAGGTTCTACACAGCTCAGGGGCTCGACACTTTGGTAGACTATAGAAGCAGTACCTAGGCCGGATAGAGTAACTGATATATGTTTCTTTTTCCAATGATCAGGCCATTGAGCCAAACATATAATAGATATATCTGCTTCTGTGTCGACTAATCCCTCAAAAAGTATCCCATTAATTTGCAATGAACATAAAGGTTTTTGATCAGAAACTAGTTTCCCAGAAAACAGTTTTCCCAGTACTACCGAAACCTCCTTGATGACACACATCTCTAGATAAGAAAGGAAAAAAAAAAGGGCAATAAAAGCAATTGTGCAATACGTTCCCCTGCCTCTAGGTGCATCAATTGTGAGACTTGTACCATAATAAATATTTCATCAGTAAAATCAGGATCAATAATTTCTGGGACCACCATTAACCCCCGCATAGCGCTGCTGCTTTGACCTAGTAAAAGTCCTACATGTCCCTTTGGCAAAGGACCACACACTCCAGTAGCCGACTTATATATTCCTCCATTAGGAGATAAAGTATAAGGTTGGACAATAGCTAGGTCAGCAGCAGCACTCTGCTTAGTGGCAGCATAAAGCTGAGAAACTGGGGTAGGGTAAGATATCTTTAAGGAGGACTCGAGGTCATTCCTTGATGTTGTAAGTCACTGCTCACTGGGTACTGGGGTAGGCCTGCATTGCAGTTGTTGGGGCCCCAAGCCTGCGGGCCCCAGCTCCTGTTTCCTGAGAGGGGTGACAATACATTCCCACTTTTATCAGTTTTTGAACGGCATTCATTGGTCCAATGTCGACCCTTGCCACATCGTTTACACATATCAGATGGTAACCTTTTTTCTTTTAGAGCAGAAGAGCCTAATTTTTTCCGGCATTCTTTTTTAAAATGACCGGGTTTCCCACATTGATAGCATATACCTTGTTTAGAATTGCCTTTAAAGCCTTAGAAAGTGCCCCAGCAAACAATCGAGCATTGTAAATAGCTCCTCCAACACCTGCACAAGCCCGAATGTATTCAGCTAAATCAGCTCCACTAGCTTTTAGAGGACGCAGATTAGCACTCTCAAAAGCCAGAGTATCCAAAAGAATTTTAGCAGCAGGGCCTGAACCTACAGTCTTTAATACAGCATCTTGAAGACAGGCTACAAAATCTGGATATGACTCAGTGGCTCCTTGTAGGATCTTTACAAAAGATAAAGAAGTTTTACCCGCTATTTCAACCTTAGTCCACACTTTTATAAACAAGGCTTTAATCTGAGTGAGAGCAATATCATCTAGGCCTGCCTGAGCATTAAGAGTGGCCTATTGTCCTGAACCCGTAAGCTGCTCTTCAGTAGGTCCTGGGGGATTTCGGGTAGCATTTTTTCTAGCTTGTACTCTTGCTTCCTCCCACCACCAACTTTTTAACTGAAGCCATTGTGAATGATCAAGGACAGCCTGTCCCAACGTTTCCCAGTCAATAGGAATCATCACATGTTCTAAAGAGAAGGAATCGAGAAGGCCAAGAACAAACGGTGACTGAGTCCATAATTAGAAATTGCAGCTTTCATTTCTTTCAAAAATTTAAATTGTAGGGCTGTAAAAGTCACATTCTGGCCACTGTTTGGGAACGGAGTATTGGGGCCGAAAGCAGCCCATGTTATTGGGAATAAATCTAATTCCTCAAAATCATCCTTTTCCTTCGATTCCTTCTTTTCTCCTACAGGAGGAAGAGGCACAGAGAAAACGTGAGCTGACATAGGCAAAGAGGTTGGAGGTGGAGCCAAAGGAGCAGAAGAGAAGTTAACAGGGAAGGCTCATGGTGGAGAGATAGGAGAAACAGGAGCAGCGGTACCTTGCAATTTTAACAACTATTGTAACATCTCTAAAATGCGCTGCAAATCAGAATTTCCTTCAGATGAAGGAGGCATTAGTTCTTTTTCCAATTCCTTGTCCTCAACAACCGGGGCGTAAATATGTTCCTCTCTAGGATCATTCCTCTCTAAAGCTTCAGATGCCTCACCTCCTGTGGCAGTATCGCCATGCTCTGAGTCAGTTTCAAGTAACTCTAATGCCTGAGTAATGGAACTACACACAAAGTCCACAAAGTCAGAGGCATCATTTGCCCTCGCTGATGAGCTCGATGCAATACTTTAACCACTTGTAACCATTCCTTTTGATTTAACTGCACTTTGGTTTGATATTGAAACCAATAACAATGTTGTTCAACATGGGCAAACAATCACTTCAAAGTCTTATGTTCCTTAACTAACTTCTACTCCTATAGACATCAACAGTCCCTGGAGTAACCGCAAATATTCAGAGGTCAGAGAGGTGGAATTCCCCATAATTTTCCCGTGGGTTGCCCTCTCTTTATTTACCTGCCCGGGGTGTTCCCCCTCTGGTTCCTTGCTCTCATGGAGCCACGGACCCTGCTCACTGTGCCAGATGTTGGGGTCCGCATTTTTCCTAAACAAAGGAATGAACACACAAGACAACACAAGACAAGACAAACATGGTGGCCGCCTCAAATGGCGAGCTCTGCTTTATTTTATACAGTCGTTTGTGGAATGTTACCAAGTCAC
Source organism: Macaca nemestrina (assembly GCF_043159975.1). NCBI lineage: Eukaryota > Metazoa > Chordata > Mammalia > Primates > Cercopithecidae > Macaca > Macaca nemestrina. The sequence continues at coordinate 75,580,718 of NC_092126.1, forward strand.
AAGACACATTGTTGTTTTTCTGACCTTTCCCTGACTTTCTGGATTTTCAAGATGTTTACACATAAACAAGCCCCCAACGCCCTGCTTCGTTTGTAAGAGCAGGACTTATTGGGAACACCCTGCTTCGTTTGCAAGAGCAGGACTTACTGGGAACACCTCATTTGCAGGCACGTAGTCCTCTACAAATAAGAGCCAACACGAAAAAGTAGAAAAACTACAAATAAACAACCTAACAATGCATCTTAAATAAACAGAAAAACAAGAGCTAATCAAATAAAAAATTAGTAGAAGAAAATAAAGAATAAAGATAAGAGCAGAAATAAATGAAATTGAAACAAAACAATACACAAATCAGTACTGCAAAAGGGTCATTATTTGAAAAGTAAAGATTGACAAACTTTTAGCCAGACTAAGAAAAAGAGAGAATATAAAAAAAATATATATATACACACACACACACACACACACATATATATACAATCAGAGACCCTACAACCAATATTACAGAAATACAAAGGATCATTAGAGAGTACTATGATCATCTATATGCTAATAATTTGGAAAATCTAGAAGGAATGGAATAATTCCTAGGCACCTGCAACATATCAAAATAGAACCATGAAGAAATTCAAAACTGATCATATCAATAACAGGAAACGAAATCAAGTCATAATAAAATGACTCCCAGCAAAAAAAAAAAAAAAAAAAAAAAAAAAAAAAAAAAAAGCCCCCTGAAACTGATGGCATCACTACTAAATTTTAGTAAAACTTTAAAGCACTAATATCGATCCTACTCAAACTATTTTAAAGAATTGAGGAGTGAATACTTTCAAATTTATTATATGAAGCCATTATTACCCTGATACTAAAAGCAAAGACACATCAAAAACATAAAAATATATATAAATAAAAAACAATCCCAGTATGATGAACATTGATGGAAAAATTCTCACTAACTACTAGCAAACTGAATTCAGTAACACGTTAAAAAGGCCATTGATTATTACCAAGTGAGATTTATCCCAGGGATGCAAAGTTGGTTCAGTGTACACAAATCAATCAATGTGATACCCAATATAAATAGAATAAATGGGCCGGATGCAGTGGCTCATGGCAGTGATTCCAGAACTTTGGGAGGCCAACGTGGGTGGATCATCTAAGGTCAGAAGTTCGAGACTTGCCTGGCCAATATGGTGGAACCCCATCTCTACTAAATATACAAAAATTACCCAGCTACTAGGGAGGCTGAGGCAGCAGAATCACTTGAACCCAGAAGGCGGAGGTTGCAGTGAACTGAGAAAGCATCGTTTCACTCAATCCTGGATGACAGAGTGAATTGTCTCAAAAAAAAAAAAAAAAAAAAGAAAGAAAGAAAAGAAAAGAAAAAGAAAAAGAAAATGAAAATAATGCAGAATAAATGATGAAAAAAATTATTTCAATTGATGCTGAGAAAGCATTAGATAAAATTCAACATCTCTTCATGATAAAAACAAACAAACAAAAAGGCCCTCAAACAAACTGTATAGAAGGAACATGCCTCAACACAATAAAAACCATATATGACAGTACCACACCTAGTATTGTGCTGAATGGACCACACCTAGCATTTTACTGAATGGGAACAAATGAAAGCCTGAAGGTGTGGTGTGTAGATTACTCCTGTCTTCAGTAGAAAGACTGACTGATGAAACTATTAAAAACAGTAACTTCAACAAGTTCTCTTAAGGGTTTTAGGTTTTAAGATTTTTAAAATTTAGATTATCATAAGGCTTACAAATAAACTGTCAGATGTAGAATGAGACAAGGTGTTCACTGTTGTTCACTTTCACCACTGTTATTCAGCATAGTTTTGAAAGTCAAGGTAGAGGAATTAAATAAGGAAAAGAAAAAAAAAGGCATTCAAATAGGAAAGAATGACTTCAAATTATCCTTGTTTGCAGATGATATAATCTTTTATATGGGGAAAATAAGACTCCACCAAAAACCTATTAGAGTGGATAATCAAATTCAGCAAAGTTGTAGAATAAAATATCAATATGCATGAATCAGTAGCCTTTCCATATATCAACAGTGTGCAATCTGAAAAAGAAATCAAGAAATTAATTTCATTTAGAATTGTAGAATAGCTAGAAATAAAATAAGATATAGGAATAAATCCAACCAAAAGAGTGAAATATTTGTACAATAAAAACAACAAAAATTAATGCAAGAAATTAAAGAAGACACAAAAAATGAAAAGATATTGTTAATTGATTAGAAGAATCAATATTGTTAAATATTTATACTGTCCAAAGCAATCTGTAGAGTCAATACAATTCCTGTCACAATGCCAATGACATTATTCACAGAAATAGAAAAAAAAAAATCTAAAATGTATATGGAGCCATAAAAGACACAAATAGATAAAGTTATCCTGAGGAAAAACAAAACAAAACCGGAGGACTCATATTACCTGACTTTAAATTAAACTACAGAGCTATAGTATCTAAAACAGCGTGGTACTGGCATAAAAAATGCCACAGACCAATGGAACAGAATAGAAAAAATAAAAATAAACCCATATATTCATACTAAACTCATTTTCAACAAAGGTGCCAAGAACATACACAATCAATTCATTAAATGGGGCTGGGAAAACTGGATATCCATGTTCAGAAGAATGAAACTAGATCTCATATCTCACCATGTACCAAAATCAAATCTAAATAGATTAAAACTTCAGTCTATGAAATTCTAAAAGAAAATATTGGAAAAAATTTACAGGACATTGGTCTGAGCAAAGATTTATTAAGCAATACCTCACAAGCACAGGTACCAAAAAAAAAAAAAAAAAAAAAAAAAAGATGGACAAATGATATCACATCAAATTAAAAAGCTTCTGCACAGCAAAGAAGGCATTCAAGAAAGTGAAAAGACCACCCATATAATGGAAGAAAATATTTGCAAAGTATCCATCAGAAAAATGATTAATGACCAGAATACATAATAATCCCAATAAAACTCTATAGGGAATAGTCTAGTTAGATGAACAAAAGATATGAATAGATATTTCTCAAAAGAAGATAGACAAATGGCAAAAGGTATATGAAAAGATATTCAATATCATTGATCAGAGAAATGTAAATCAAAACTACGCGATGAGAGACAATTTCACTGCAGGTAAATTTGTCTTTAGTCAAAAGACTGGAAATAAAAAATGTTGTCAAACATATAGAGAAAAGGGAACCCTTGTACACTGTTGGCAGAAATGTAAATTAGTACAACCTCTATGGATAACGGTATGGAGGCTCCTCAGAAAAGTAAAAATGGAACCATCATTTTATCCAGCAATTCCACTGCTAGGTAATTAGTCAAAGTATGAAAATTAGTATATCAAAGAACTATCTGCACTCTTGTGTTTATTGCAGTAGTATTCACAACAGCCAAGATTTGGAAGCAACCTATGAGTCCATCAGCAGGTGAATGGATAAAGAAAATGTGGTACATGCACACAATGGGGTACTATTCAGCCATAAAAATTATTGAAATATGTCGTTTGCAGCATGGATTGACGTGGAGAACATTATATCAAGTGAAATAAGTCAGGCACAGAAAGGCAAACTTTGCAATTTTTCACTGATTTATGGGACTTAAAAATTAAAGCACTGAATTCATGGATATGAAAAGTAGTACCATGGACATAAGAGGCTGGGAATGGTAGTGGCGCAGAGTGGGAAAGTGAAGATGATCAATGAGTACAAAAATATAGTTAGAATTAATAAGATCTAGTATTTGATACCATAATATAGTTTCTATAGTCAACAAAAATTTATTGCACATTTTTAAATAATAAAAGAGTGTAATTTGAATGTACGTAATGCATTCACCTCAAGATAAATGACTGCAGTGATAGATATCCCATTTGCTCTGATAGCATTATTACACATTGTATGCCTGTATCAAAATATCCCATGAACTACGTAAATATACTATGTACCCATAAATATTAAAAATTTAAAAATACTGTGCTAATTGAAATAATTCATACACAAAAGAACAAATACTGTGTAGTTCCTCTTACATAAGTTATTTAGTATAGGCAAGATGATAAAGAAAAAACTATGGGATTCTAAGGGTTGGGGAGTGAAGAAAATCCACACTTCCTTAATGAGTGAACATTTTCTGTTTTAGAAATAGATAGCATTGATTGTTATGTAATATTGGGAATGAAATTTAATCCAAAGTTGCTACATCTACATTTCATGGCAATGACTTCTTGTGAAATCGTCACAGCTGTTTCATAGAATTTGCTCTTCCCCAGTCCCCCACCCCCATGCAAGCTATGCAGAAAACTAGTTTCAGTGGGTGATGTTGGCAATAGAAACCAGTAGCTTTGCTGTCAGAGAGAGTAAATACGATATTTTATGTTGAGGGTTGAGAGTGGGCAAAACACATGTCTTGGTTGAGCAAAAGTTATAGCAAAAGACATGGGAAACTTACAGTTTATTTAGACTGAGGCTGTTTAGTTTGGGGTTGAGTAGGAAATTAACCAGTAATTTACCAGAGATATTTTGGGAAAACAGCTACAGAAGAACTAGAGAGTCTTCCCCAACCTCCGCTGTCTGGGCCATATTGTGCAAAAACAGTGCAGGCCAGGGTGAATGCTGTGGCACCTAAAACCGAGAGTGCAATGAGAACCATTTTAAATTTGAATGTGCTTTTAAACACCCACAAAAGTCAAACGTCATATAGCTTCCAGCCTTAGGGGTTTGACATGTTTCAGCAAAACCTATGTTCATATCATTGTCTAAAAATCTGACTATACAGACACAAATGCAACCTATAAAAAACAGTTTAGAAGCTGAAAATACGGAGGAAAATAAGATATCAGCAGTCATAGTTCTCAGGAAACATTTCTTAGCTTAGGCCCAGAAAAAAATAACATAGAGGTAAAATAATAAAAATGTAAATAAAATAAGGCGAGACATGATGGTACATGGCTGTAATTCCAGCACTTTGGGAGGTTCAGGAGGGTGGATGTCTTGAGCCTAGGAGTTTGAAACCAGCCCGAGCAATGTGGCAAAATCCCGTCTCTACAAAAAATAAAATTAGCCGGGTGTGGTGGCACACGTCTTTAGTCCCAGCTACTCTGGGGGCTTAGGTGGGAAGATTGCTTGAGCTTGAGGTTGAAATGGAAATTTAAAAATAAATCAAATATATACATTATTTAAAGATATGATAAATAGGGTCAGGTGTGGTAGTTGATGCCTATAACCTCCGAACTTTGGGAGGCTGAAGTGGGTGGAAAAGTTGAAGCCAGGAGTTTGAGAGCAGCCTGGCCAATATGGTTAAGCTCTGTCTCTACTAAAACTACAACAGACAGACAGTCGTGGTGGTATGCTCCTGTAGTTCCAGCTACTCAGAAGGCTGAGGCCTGTAGTCCCAGCTACTCAGGAAACTGAGGCAGGAGAACTGCTTAAACCTGGGATGAGGAGGTTGTAGTGAGCTCAGATTGTGCCACTGCACTCCAGCCTGTGTGACAAAGACTCCAAAATATATATATATATATATATACACACACACACACACACACACACACACGTATACTATATACATATATAATAAATGAAATTAACAAAAGCAAACCAAATACTTGACGACATAAACCTGTTAAATGTCATGAGGACATAAACCTATCAAAGAGTATCAGGCTTGGATATTTCTATAAGTAAACAATGATAGCTAAGGAGAAGAAACATGCCTTTATCATAAAAACGTCCTTTGGATTAAATGGCACACCACAAGCCTAAAACATTGTCTATGGAGTCAATAATGGACAATGATGGTTGTCTGACTGCTGCCCCAACATGAATTGGAAAAGCATCCTGAATACAAAGCTAAAGTAAGTATGACTGAGAAGTGACAACGTGATAGCAGCCCTCACTTGTTCCTGCATCTCCTGGGCCTGGGCGTCCACTCTGGCCAGGTCGAGGATCCCATAAGCCTGCGCCTGCGTTGTGGGGACCCCTCTCTGGGTCTGGCCGAGGCCCGCTCCCTCTGCTTGCAGGAGGTGTGGAGTGAGAGGCGTGGACGGGAGCCGGGGCTGCACGGACGGGACGTGCGGGACGGTGTGGGTTCCTGGTAAGCACAGGCTCGGTGGGGCCCACACTCCGCGTGGCTGGCCAGTGCCTGCTGGTTTTGATCTGGGGACAGCTCCCTCTGGACTGCTGGAGTGCACGGGCTAGATGCCGCAAAGTCCTTCCCCAGCCATTGAGAGTGGAAGTTGGCTGGGCTTCTGGGTTGGGTGGGGACCTGGAGAACTTTTCTGTCTAGCTAAAGGTTTGTAAATGCACCAATCAGCACTCTGTGTCTAGCTAAAGGTTTGTAAACGCACCAATCAGTACTCTGTGTCTAGCTAATAGGTAGGGGACTTGGAGAACTTTTGTGTCTAGCTGAGGGATTGTAAATGCACCAATCAGCACCCTGTCAAAACGTACCAATCAGTTGTCTGTAAAACGGACCAAAAAACTCTCTGTAAAATGAACCAATAAGTAGGATGTGGATGGGTCCAGATAAGGGAATAAAAGCAGGCCACCTGAGCCAGCAGCTGCAAACATCTCAGGTGTACTTCCATGCTGTGGATGTGTTCTTTGGCTCTTTGCAATAAATCTTGCTACTGCTCACTTCTTGGGTCCATGCCACCTTTATGAACTGTAACACTCACCCCAAAGGTCTGCAGCTTCACTCCTGAAGTCAGCGAGACCAAGAACCCACCAATTCTGGACACATGACTATGTATTTCAATTATAAAATTTTAGTGTGAAGTCCCAAGTCTATTAGTTATACCAAATTGAATTTCAGAACATTACAAGAGTGTAGTGAAAGACAGGCTTTAATTTACTTTTCTAAATGGTCCTACCTCTCACGTAGATTGAATTTAAGATAATATTTCTGTGTTTGATGTATTATTAAAAAAGGTTCCAGTTTTGTATATTTTTAATATCTTCAGCATCTTACATTTACCTTATCCCTGGCCTCCTTAACATACTATAAGCTGAAATAGAAAATGCAGTTATTCCCTTTTAAAATAATGTTTTATGTCAGTTCTTTCTTTATATCTTATTCTGTCTCTCTCTGTCCTTTTCACATATACGTACACAATCATGCACAACACACAACGGCCCACATCGTGATTTCAAGTTACATAATGCTTGAGATGAATAGCAAATTTTCTTACTTGCTATAAAATTTAAATGTAAAAGTTACTAATGTGCTCTTTTTATCTAAGTCATTTGTGAAATGTTAATAAATATATGTCTTAGTTGGATATATCTAACAGGTCAAAGAACATGTCTACCATGCTTACTGTAACAAATGAAAGAATTGGTAGTTTTGTTCATATGTTACTTTTGAAAATTATATTTCCATTAGCTATTTTATATGGTAGCTATTTTATTCATTTTCAGGTTCCTGTCTGTACAAAACCTTTAGTTGCTAGTATGTCACAGATGAATTTATTTTTTGTGGTAAAACACATGTGAAATTTACCATTTCAAACATTCTTAAGTGTAAAATGTAGTGGATCTAAGTACATTCACATTCACTTCATTGACTGATACTTTGTACCCATGAAGCAACAGTTTCTCAACCCTCCTTCCCTCAGTGCCTGGCAAAGTGCATTCAACTTTCTGACTCTATAAATTTGATTATTTTAGGTACCTCATATTAATGGAATTATATTATTTGTCCTTTTGTGACTTGCTTTTTTCACATGGCATGTCTATAAGATGAATCCATATTCTAGCATGTGTCAGAATTTCTTTGTCTTTTAAGGCTGAATAACAGTCCATTATTTGTATATATCACATTTTATTTATTTATCAATGACATGGGTTGCTTCTATCTTTCGACTATTCTGAATAATGCTGATATAAACCTGGGTGTAGATGAATTTCATTTTGTTTTTAAATTGAAGAAATATTTACTAAAAATAAAAATTCCTTTTAGAGATGGCTTAATTCACCATCATCTTTTTCTTTTCTTGACATTTTCCCTGGCAGGTGGTTATAAAAGTTTACAGACAATTATCATAATAACTTCTGAATTAGACTCTTTTCACAAACATCTTTAAGAAAAGTAACATGTTTTAAAAGACTCAAAAAGTATCAATGCTTCTGTATTGTATACACACTGAAGTTGGGATAATTTATTTTTAATACACACTGCAAAAGAAGCTTCTTTTTTAAACAATATTACGTACATTTAATAATACATTTTATGTGTGGTATGCTTATATATTTGTGTACATGTTTATATATGATTATATATGTTTGTGTGTAAATACACATACACACACAAACATAGATACTTGTGTGTGTGTGTGTGTGTGCAGTTTGTGTTCAAGTATTCAGAGCCTGGTGAATGAATCATTTATAATTTGAACTTATAATAAGGAAAAGGGAAACAGAGTGTCTTTGTTTATATCACGTATTCAGAAGTGAAAATTAACTCTTGTAGGTCTTGCACATCTTAGATGAATAGCACAGGGCCTCCCAAAATAGTATATGATACACCTGTCTTTAGGGGTGGGCAGTTACAAGGAAAGCAAATTTTTTTCAGTGTACTGATGTAAAGGAATATCTTATAATTATGTATTTAAAAAGGTGTGTGCGCGTGTGTGTGTGTACACATGCATGATTGTGTGAACAGAGAAAGAACAACTTGCTAACATAGATACAGAAAAGGGAAAGAGAAATAACAATGTCAATAGTTTGATAGAGACAGGGAAGATAATGCAAACCCAAGAGGAATAAAAAGATAACACCAAAAAGTGTAGTCATAATATATGAAGTAATTTATAAATTTATAAAAAAATATGAAAATTATTTTAAAAGCCAAACATAGGATTAAAGAATCATGGTGATACTCATAATTTATTTAATAATGGCAAAATAGAAAGGCAAGTAGAAAGCTTGAAAGTTGTTGTTCTTGTGCTTATAACAAGAAAGAACCCAACAAACAGAACACTGACAATTATTATTAGAGCCATCAGAAAATTGAAGTCATAGGGCAAATTTCTGCACCCCAAACTTGGGACACAGACAGACAGATACAAAGAATCACAACTTGCTGTAACAGAAACCCAAGAGCAGCAGTCCACTGCTGAACCTGGTAAGATGGCAGAAAAACTTATACTGTAATCAATGAATTGCTGGAGGCTTAATGTGGAAAAGCTTGAGAGTTAAAAACTCTGGGGAAGAAGAGTATTGAGAGGGTACACATTCATGACTCTTACCTCCAGGAACCCTCCTAAGTTCTCAAGAGAAGATAAGAGAAAAAAACCCTCATGCTCTAGGCAGGATGTATTTTTACACCTAGATAATTTATTTATCCTTATGAAGGCCGGCTCTCAAGTGAAACTACTTTACTGTACTAGACATTGACCAACCTGGGGAAGGGAAATGCATAACTCCAGCCCACTTTAGTCTTCCATAGACTAAATTGCCAGTTACATTTTCCTCTATCTAGCCTTATCTCACCTGTGTTGGACGTCATAGTTCCAACACAGCTGTGTTGTGAAGGTTACAGCCCGGGGGTACAGGCTTACTAAAACAGTGAGACATAACCATAAGACTATTAATCACTTTCCCTACCCCCATACCTTCCTAGGAAATCAGTAGGGCTACTATATAATAGCAGAGGCGTAGAAGGAAAATAATCGCACACCCCAGATTTTTTAAAAGCCTGACAGAGAAACCCAAAGACAGCAGGGGAGACAAAAACAAGGGCACAGCAGAATATTTTAGCGTCTGACACCTGCAGCTGGATGTAACAGGGAAGAGTCTAACTCCTAGCCCAATAAACATGAAACCTCATACTAAAAGCCAATCTACCTCAGTTTCTCCACAATACCTCATGTATGGCTTTATACAAAAAAATTACATAATACTAAAATACAAAAAAAAAGAGTTTGAAGTGAGGAAATAATCATGAGAAGCAGATCCAGATATGGCAGGAATTTTCAAATTATCAGACCAGGAATTTAGAAAAAGCTATGTAGTACTTTGAGGGATTTAATGGAAAAAGTAAATGACTTGCCTGAACATAGCAGTGATATCTACAGATAGATGGAAACATTGAAAAAGCATCAAAAGGAGATGCAAGAAACCCAAAGTGCCTTTTATGGGCTCTTCAATATAATGAACACAGCCAAGTTGAAGTAAATTTGAAGGCATGGCAATAACTAAACTGCAAAAAGAAAAAAAAGAATAAAGAAAAGTAAAACAATATACAAGAACAGTGATACTATTATTAAAGGTGTAAAATAAACAAATATCAGAAGTATAAGAAAGAGATAGAAAAGCTGAAGAAATATTTAAAGTATAGTAATGAAGAATTTTTTAGAATTAATGTCATCTGCCAAACTACAGATATAGGACATTCAGAAAACACTAAGCAGAATAAATATAAAAGTCTAAATGTAGGCATATCATGTTCAAACTGCAGAAAATCAAAGACAGAATAAATCTTGAAAAAAGCCAGAGGAAGCAAAACACCTTACCTAAAGGGAGCAAAGAGTAGAACTGCACTGGATTTTTCTTTTGTTAAACAAGTATATATGATTTCCGATCCATAAACATAAATACACAAAATGTTCCAGTCACAGTTATCTGCATCTATGTGTATATCTGTCTATATGAGCATAAAAAAAGTTACAACAGGTTTAAATTTTAGTCTGTTACCATTGTTTGCCACAGAGATTGAGAGTGGAAAATAATTTAAGAGAGGAGGATAGTGGAAACTATGAAGACTATTACTTTTTTCCTTTAAAACTTTTTTTGTTTTTAAATTCTTAAAATAAGATTGTATCTTTTAAAACTTTGAAATCAAGCAAATGAAAATGAATTACGTACCAGAAAATTTGGCAATATGATCTAAACCTGTTTCCATTGAAACACAGAACATTAGTGTTGTAGAATATATTGTAATTATTGTTGTTATTATTATAAGCGTTTAATGATATTTTTCCTACTATTTGTATTAGTTTGAGGTTTTTTGTTGTTGTTATTTTTCACACTCTTCATTTGCTTTATTCTGCCTGAAGGTTTTAAATTTGAAGAGGATATTTGTCAGGTCTCTCTCTTTATTTTATTTTATTTTTATTTTTTTTTATTTTTTAGAGAATATACATTTTTTATGTGGTGCTTGCTTACTTGGGTAAGTTATTTAGTGGTGACTTCTAAGATGTTGGTTCACTCATCCCTGAGCAGTGTACACTGAACCTAATGTACAGACTTTTAGCTCACCTACCTCCCACCCTTCCCTTTGAGTCCCCAAAGTCCATTACATCATTCTTGTGTTATTGGGTCCTCATAACTTAGCTCCCACTTGTAAGTAAGAACATATAATATTTGATTTTCTATTTCTGAAAAATGTTCCAGAAACAAAGTCAGTTAACTAAACTTATATTATACCACTTTCAAACCCCTAAGGATATTAAAAAAAGATAAAAGCAGAAAAAAAAAATTCCAAGGAAAGCAACTTCAAAGACTAAAGAAGTAGCCCACATATATAAAAAAGAACCAGCATAAGAACTAAGGCAACTCAAAAAACTAGAGCATCTTCTTACATCCATGCAATTGCATTAGTTCTCCAGAAACAATTCTTAACCAGACTGCAATGGCTGAAATTATAGAAATATAATTTAGAATATGAAAATAAAGGAAGATCTCTAAGATTCAGGAGATAGTTAAAACCCAATCAAAGGAACTAAGGAATACAATAAAATGATGCAGGAGGTGAAAAATGAAATGGCGATTTTAAGAAAGAACGAAACTAATCAGATATAGCTAAAAAACTCACTTCAAGAATTTCATAATACAATGTCAAATATTAACAGAAAACTCATTCAAGCTGAGGAATGTACATCAGAGCTTGAAGACTAGCTATCTGAAATAACTCAATAAGACAAAAACAAAGACAAAAGAATAAAAAATAATGAACAATCCACTGAGAAATATGGGCTTATGTAAAGTCACCAAAACTGCAACTCATGGGTATCCTTAAAAGACAAGGAGAGAAAGGAACTAACTTGAAAAACATATGTGAGAATATCATCCATGAAAATTTCACCAACCTTGCTAGAAAGGCTAACATTCAAAGTCAGGAAATGTAGAGTACCCCTGCAAGACACTATACAAAATGATTATTTCCAAGCACAGAGTTATCAGATTCTCTAAGGTTGAAATGAAACAAAAAGGTAAAAGACAGCTAGAGAATAAGGGCAGATTACCTACAGAGGTAACCCCATCAGGCTAACAGTGAACCTTTCACCAGAAACACTGTGAGCCAAAAGAGATTTGAGGGCCTATATTCATCACTCTTAAAGAAAAGAAATTACAACCAACAATTTTGTGTCCAGTAAACTAAGCTTCATAAGTTAAGGATAAAAAAGATCCCTTTCAGATAAACAGATGCTAAGATAATTCATTACCATGAAACCTACCTTAGAAGAGTTCCTTAAAGGAGTATTAAATTTGGAAATAAAAGACCACTACTGGCCATCACAATGGCACATTTAAACACATATCTTTGACACTACTAAGCAACTACACAATTAAGTCTGCACAATAACCAGCTAACAATACAATGGCAGGATCAAATCTCCAGATATCGACCTGAATAAAAATGGGCTAAATTTCCCAATTAAAATATTTGAACAGCTATCAAGTTGGATAAAGAAGTGCATTGGGAGTTATACCTGATGTAAATGATGAGTTGATGGGTGCTGACGAGTTGATGGGTGCAGCACACCAACATGGCACAAGTATACATATGTAATAAACCTGCACGTTGTGCACATGTACCCTAGAACTTAAAGTATAATAATAAAAAAAAAGCAAAAAAAAAGCTAAAAAAAAAAAAAAAAAGAAGTGAGACCCAACTATATGCAGTTTTTAAGAAACCTATTTCACATGAAATGACTCCCATAGGTTCAAAGTAAAGGCATAGAGAAAAAAGTCTAACAAGCAAATGGAAAACAGGGAAAAACAGAGGTTACTCTTCTCATTTTAGGCTAAACAGACTTTAAACCAAGGATGATCAAAAAAGACAAAAAGGGTACATACTGATAACGTGTTCAATTTAACAAGAAGGTCTAACTATTCTAAGTATATGTTCACCCAACATAGGAGCACCCATATTCATAAAACAAGGTCTACAGAGATACTTAATAATATCTACAGAGATACTTAATAATAGTGGAAGACATCAACTTCGCAGCGACAGTATTCGATTATCAAGGCAGAAAATTAACAAAGATATTTGGGCTTGAATTTCACACTTGACCAAATGGATCTAACCAACATCTATAGAACTTTCCATCCCTCAAAACAGAATATACATTTTTCTCATCTTCTCATGGCACATACTCTAAAACTGACCACATGATTGGTGATAAAACCATTATCATCAAATAGAAAAAGAAAAAAATAAATAAATCATATAATACAAATTCTCAAACATCAGGTCAGTAAAAATAGAAATCAGTACCTTAAAGAAATGCTGAAAACCATACAATTACATGGAAACAAAACACCCTGCTCCTTAATGACTTTAAGTAAACAAAATAATTAAGGCAGAAATCAAGAAATTCTTTGAAACTAATGAGAACAAAGATTCAACATACAAGAATCTCTGGGGTGCTGCTAAAAGAGTGTTAAGAGGGAAATTCATAGCATTAAATGCTCACATAACAAAGTTAGAAAAATCTCAAATTAACAACCTCACGTCATACCTAGAGGAAATGTGAGAATAAAAGCAAATCAATCCTAAAGCTAGCTTAAGACTAGATAACCAAAACAACAATAATTTGAGCTGAAATGAAGAAAATTGAGAGAAAAAATACAAAAGATCAACTAATTCAGGAGACTGTTTTTTGAAAGAATAAGATTTATAGATCAGTAGTTAGACTAATAAAGAAAAAGAGAAGATTCAAATGAACACAATCAGAAATAACAAAGGAGATATTACCACTGACTCCACAGAAATAAAAAAAATAAATAAAACTCAGAGACTACTATGAATATCTCTGGCACACAAATTAGAAAACTGAGAAGAATTAGACAAATTCGTAGAAACATACCACCTCCCACAATTGAACCAGGAAGAAATTGAATACCTGAACAGACCAATAATGACTTTCAAAATTGAATTAGTAACAAAAAATTTACCAACCAAAAAAAGCCCAAGACCAGAGGGATTCACAACCAAATTATACCAGATACTTCAGGAGGAGCTGCTATTATGCTTACTAAGACAATTTCAAAAAATCAACGAGGAGGAATTTCTTTGTAACTCATTCTGTGATTACATCATTATTCTGATACCAAAACCTGATAGAGACACTACAAAAAAAGACATTAGGCCAATATCATTGATGAATATAGTTGCAAAAATCCTCAACAAAATTCTAGCAAACTGAATCCAGCAGTATATGAAAAAGCTAATACCCCATGATCAAGCAGGCTTATTCCTGGAATGCAAGGTTTGTTCAACATATGCAAAATAATGAGACACATCACATACACAGAACTAAAAACTAAAAAACACATGATTATCTGAATAGATACAGAAAAGGTTTTTAATAAAATTCAACATCACTTTATGTTAAAAGATATTTAAAAACTGGCCACTGAAGGAACATAACTGAAAATAATAAGACCTATCTATGACATACCAACAGCCAACATCATAGGCAAAAGCTAGATGCATTCTCCTCAAGAATAGGCACAAGCTGGACACATTCTTTTTGAGAACTGAAACAAGATAAAGATGTCCACTCTCACCACTCCTATTAAACATAGTATTGAAAGTTTTGGCCAGAGCAATTAATTGACAAATAAAAATAAAAGACATCCAGATAGGAAGTAAGGATGTCAAACTATCCCTGTTTGCATTGAGCATTGAAAAATTGGTCAATACCCTTAATTACTAGAGAAATGCAAATCAAAACCACAAATGAGATACCATCTCACGCTAATAAATGGCTGTTACAAAAAGTCAAAATATATTAATAGCAGATGTTAGTAAAGTTGCAGAAAAAAGGGAATACTTATACACAGATGATAGAAATGTGAATTAAGTTCAGCCATTGTGAAAAACAGCTTGTCAATTTCTCAAAAAACTTAAAACAGAACTACCATTTGACTCAGCAATCCCATTATTGGGTACATCCCCAAATGAATATAAATCACTCTATCATAAAGACATATGCATGTATATATTCACCATAGCATTATTCAAAATAGCAAAGACATGAAATAAACCTAAATGTACATCAACAGTAGACAGAATAAAGAAAATATATGTGTGCACCATGGAATAGTAAACCACCATAAAAAAGAATGAAATCATGTTCTTTGCAGCAACATAGATGAAGTGGGAGTCCATTATTCTAATCAAACTAACACAGGAATAGAAAGTAAAATACCACATATTCTCACTTATAGTGGGAGCTGAACACTATGAACTCATGAACACGAAGAATGAAACAACAGGCACCAGGGCCTACTTGAAAGTGGAGGGTGGGAGGAGGGTAATTATCAAAATACTACTTATCAGGTGCTATGCTTATTACCTGGATGACAAAATAAGCTGCACACCATACCCCCATGATATGCAATTTTCCCATATAACAAACATGCACGTATGCTCTTGAATCTAAAATAAATGTTTTAACAAATATATATGTATGTATATGTATATTTATTGAAAAATATTTTTAAATATAGTATGTGGGCTAGCTTCAAAGAGATTGAAACCTCGCTAAATTCTCTTTGAACTTGTTTCCTCCTTCCCTGTAAAATGTGGGTAATCTTAGGCTAAGGAAAGTAATATATGTGACTTTTTGGAAGTTAATATAGTGATTGGTGAATAATATTGCTGTATTTAGAAGAGATTTGTCATAGCTTTATTTTCTCTTAATTGAAATTTAAAAACATAGAGGAATAAAAAAAGTTATATTTCTAAAGACATTTTAAAAATATGGCTATTTAAAAGATAATTCTTATTAAATACAATTATGTCATAATTACTTTTACCTGGAAATGTTACATAGAAATTTATATTAGAATAAATAATATTTTTGTTTCATAAAAATGAAAAACATTCAAATTAGAATTTATTTTTGTTCTTCAAGAACATAATTGTGGGCTGGGCACGGTGGGTAACGCCTGTAATCTCAGCACTTTGGGAGACCGAGGTGGGCGGATCATGAGGTTAGGAGATTGAGACCTTCCTGGCTAACACGGTGAAACCCCGTCTCTACTAAAAACACAAAATGTTAGCAGGGCATGATGGTACATGCCTGTAATCCTCAGCTACTCAAGAGGTTGAAGCAGGAGAATCACTTGAAGCTGGGAGGCAGAAGTTGCGGTGAACTGAGATCGTGCCACTGCACTCCAGCCTGGGGGAAAGACAGAGACTCTATCTCAATAAAAAAGCAAAAAACAAAACAAAACAAAACAAAAAAGTACATAATTGTGTATGTAGAAAACTCCAATAGAATATTTAAAAACCTACCAGAATTAAAAATATATTTTGAAATATTGCCTTAAGGCCGGGCGCGGTGGCTCAAGCCTGTAATCCCTGCACTTTGGGAGGCCGAGACGGGCGGATCACGAGGTCAGGAGATCGAGACCATCCTGGCTAACACAGTGAAACCCCGTCTCTACTAAAAAATACAAAAAACTAGCCGGGCGAGGTGGCGGGCGCCTGTAGTCCCAGCTACTCGGGAAGGCTGAGGCAGGAGAATGGCGTGAACCCGGGAGACGGAGCTTGCAGTGAGCCGAGATCCGGCCACTGCACTCCAGCCTGGGCGACAGAGCGAGACTCCGTCTCCAGAAAAAAAAAAAAAAAAAAAAAAAAAAAAAAAAAAAAAAAAAAAAAAAAAAAAAAAAGAAATATTGCCTTAAAAACACAAAGCAAAATAATAATAATAATAATAATAATACCAGCAACAAACAATTGGAACATAACATTTTAAACATAAATTTCATAAAAACACCAAAATGATGAATTATTAGAGGCATAATTAACAAAACGGTGACAATTTCTTTCAAGGAGAAAAAGCATACTTAGATTTAATTAAATAGGATATACCATACTCATAATTGGAAGAATTGACATTATTAATGTTATTTAATCCTCAATCTTTTTTTATGCACTCAGTGTAGTCCCAATCAAAATACTCATAGGGTATTTTGTAGAAATTACCATGATAGATCTAAAATTACGAGGGTATGCAAAGGAACTAAATTATGAACATTTTGTAATAAGTAGAAATCAGGTGGAAGATTGTCACATTATCATAAGGCTAACATTCACATTATCACAAGGCTAACAATTGATGACAGTGGCATCCCATCTCGAGCAGCTGCTGTGAAGACACCAGCTGCAGTGTGAGAGTGGCAGCCAGGACTGTATGCTCCATGGAGCCGGTGGGAGCCAGGAACAGGTGGGAGCCATGTCCCCTTCTGAGTTGAATAGATGGGAACCCTGCCCTCCTGGGCACAGCTGCAACTACCTAGTTGAGGCTGCCAACCCGAGCATCTCTGTACTTTGGGGGCCCAGGAATCCCCCATCCCCACAGGCTCAGAAGGCAATAGAGAAAATGTTTCCAGGGCATGTCAGAGACCTTCATAGCAGCTGCTCTCATTACAGGCCCAGGGGCTAAGATAAAAAACTAGTATTTTGGGACTGGCCCAGGGCGCCCCTGCTGTGTGCAGCCTAGAGACTTTGTTCTTTGTGTCCCAGCTGCTCCAGCCTTGGCTAAAAAGGGTCAAGGCACAGTTCAGGCCATGGCTCCAGAGGGTGCAAGCCCCTAGCATTGGTAGCTTCCATCCTTCCTGCAGGTGCACAGAAGTGAAGAATTGAGGTTTGGGAACCTCTGCCTAGATTTCAGAGGATGCACAGAAATGTCTGGATGTCCATGCTGAAGTGTCCTGCAGGATTGGAACCCTCATAGAGAACCTCTGCCAGGGCAGTGCAGTAGGGAAATGTGGGGTTGAAATCCCCACACAGAGTTCCCACTAGGGCACTGCCTACTGGAGCTGTGAGTAGACGGCTACCATCTTCCAGATCCCAGAATGGGAGATCCACAGTCATTGTGCATCAGGCACCTGAAAAGCTTCAGGCACACAACACCAGCCCATGAAATCAGCCAGGAGGGTATGTATACCCTGCAGATCCACAGAGATGGAACTGCCCAAGCCTGTGAAAGTCCAGCTCTTGAATCCGCATGACTTGGATATGAGACACGGTATCAACGGAGATCATTCTGGAGCTGTACGATTTATCTGCCCTGCTAAATTTCAGATTTGCCTGGGGCCAGTGGCCCCTTCATTTTTGCCAATTTCTTCCATTTGGAATGAGTGCATTTAATCAATGCTTGTACCCCCATTGTATCTAAGAACTAACTAAACTGCTTTTGATTTTACAGGTTTATGGGCAAAAGGTTATTGCCTTGTCTCAGATGCAACTTTGGACTGTAGATTTTTGAGTTAATTCTGAAATTAGTTAAGACTTTGGGGGACTGTTGGGAAGGCATGTTAGATTTTGAAATATGAGGACATTAGAATTGGAAAGCATCAGAGACAGAATGATATGGTTTGGCTCTGTCCCCACCCAAATCTCCTCTTGAATTTTAGCTTCCATAATTTCCATGGTTTGTGGGAGTGACCTGGTGGGAGGTAATTGAATCATGGGTGGAGGTCTTTCTCATGCAGTTCTAGTGAAAGTG
This sequence comes from Macaca nemestrina, assembly GCF_043159975.1. Lineage (NCBI taxonomy): Eukaryota > Metazoa > Chordata > Mammalia > Primates > Cercopithecidae > Macaca > Macaca nemestrina. The sequence goes on from NC_092126.1 coordinate 75,599,496, forward strand.
AATAAGTCTAACAATATCTGATGGCTTTATAAAGGGGAGTTTCCCTACACACGACCTCTTGCCTGCCACCATGTGAGACGTGACTGCTCCTCTTTCACATTCTGCCATGATTGTGAGGCGTCCCCACCCAGGTGGAACTGTGAGTCAGTTAAACCTGTTTCCTTTAAAAATTGCACAGTCTCAGGTATGTCTTTATTAGCAGTATGAGAAGAAACTAATATAACTGTGTGTCATCTTGTTAAAGTTTTGGGGAGATTAATTAGCAAAGTATTTTAGAGAAAACATTGTTTATCAGTTCCTGTGTCTTCCATAACAAATTACAAGAAACATATTGATTTAAAACAAGAAATGCATTATTTCACAGTTCTAGAGGACAATGTCCAAAATCATTTTTATTGGGTTGAAATAAAAGTGTAAGCAGGGTCACATTCCCCCAGGAACCACTACAAGTGAGTAAATTTCTTGTGTCTTCCAGCTTGTGATGACCGCCTGCATTCCTTGGTTGTGGGCACATCATTTCAATTTCTGCCTACTGACCCCAAGGACTTCCCCTCTTCTATGGAATGTATTCAATCTCCCTCTACCTGTAATTGCATTTAGTTATGTCTACCCAGGAAATACAGGTAATTTTCTTATTTTAATATCTTTGTTTATTCCCATCTGCAAAGATAATTTTCTCTTATAAAGTTATTTATACATTACAGGTACCTGGAATTAATATATTTGAGAGTCAAGCATTTTGCTTACCACAATTGACAGAATTTTTAAATAGACGATTTCAAGCTATTTTGGTATATTTCATAGGATCAGTTTTCTTCACTGATAATTCTAGCTTTTCTCCATTTAGGTACTTAATATGTTTGTCTTTCCCTAGGCAGCTAAAGTTGGACACACTCAAATTACATTTTTGTCAATGGTGTGTGTTTTCCTAGTGTGATTCATAACATTTATTTATTTATTTATTTTTAATCATCTACTGCACTAACCAGTAATTGTAAAATTGAAGAGGCTCAGCCAGCCTGAGGGGGTCAATGACAATGAGATAATCTGAAATCCACTTTATTATACAGAAATAGAAATGTTACATAGTTTGAACCCATCTTTTTCATTGACTTTTTAGCTATAATTTTTACATTACATTTATTTTTTCCTTAGGGATTTCATATGTATTTTTAACTTATTACAACACACTTTTAGTTAATATTGTATCAGTTTATATATAATGTAAATGACTAATGACTACTTATTCTCATTTTTCATGCCTTCTCATAGATGTCATGGTTTTCATAAATATTATAAGTACATACATTATAAATCCTATAATATAGTATTACCAGTTTCTCTTTACATAGCCATATATTATAAAAGATTAAAAGTAATAAAATATTACTGTATATTTACCAAAATATTTGCTATTATTGCAGCTCTTCAGTGATTCATGAAGAACTGAGTTTCCATTTTATGTCAACGTTCTTTACGCTCAAAAGACTACTTTCACATTTTCTGTATTCAGGTGTATTAGAAATAAACACTTTTTATTATTATTTTCATGCTTTAGTTTTTACTCAATCTTCATTTTTAAATGACTTTTTTGGCATGTATATATTTTTGGTTGACATTTTTATCAGAAATGTAAATACGTTGTCATATTTTTCTGGCTTTTATTGTTTTTGACAATGAGTAAGCTATAATTACTCTGCTTCTTCCTTGTTATACAATATGTCCTTTTTCTTTTAAGCTTTTCTCCATAACTTTGATTTTTAAAAATTTGACTATGATTAATTAGTGACCGTATCTTGGATTTATCCTTTTTTGTCTTTGCTGAGATTCTTGCATATATTAGTTTATTTATTTATTTATTTATTATTATTTTTTTTTTTTTTTGACAAAGAGTCTTGCTCTGTTGCCAGGCTGGAATCCAGTGGCACAATCTTGGCTCACTGCATTCTCCACCTCCAGGGTTCTAACTATTATCCTGTCTCAGCCTCCTGCGTAGCTGCGATTACAGGCACATGTCACCACATCCAGCTAATTTTTTGTATGTTTAGTAGAGACGGGGTTTCACCAAGTTGGTCAGGATGATCTCAGTCTCCTGACCTCGTGATCCTCCCACCTCGGCCTCCCAAAGTGCTAGGATTATAGGCGTGAACCACCGCACCCGGCTTTAGTTTATGTTTTTAAACAAATATGTAAAGTGTTTAATCATTATTTGCTCAAATATAAGATTGAACTTTTTCTATTTCTGAGGTTTAAATTTTATGCAGTTTGATACTTAATATTATTCAATGGTTTATTGAGGTCTGGATTTTTTTCTTAAATGTTTCCTCTCCTTGATATAGAGATTGAATACTTTCTACTGATTCATCTTCATCCCAGATTAAACATTTCTTTTGCCATTTCAAATATAATTGTACTTCCGTCTATTGTAGTTTTCACTCCAAGTATTGTACATTTCAGTTCTAAAATTTTATGTGCTTATGTTTATAGCTTAATTTCCTACAATTTGATGTGTATTCATTCCTTATAATCCCATATTTTCTTTAAGTCCTTGAACATGTTTGTGATATTATTTTCTAATTATGTATCACATTTTTCTGCTTCTCAGCATGTCTAGTAAATGGTAATTGTGTCCTGGACATTTGGAAAAGTAGAAATTCTAGATTTTATCATCATTTTTTGAGGAATCTCAAGGGTTTTGGGGGTCTTGTTTGGTTTGTTTTTATAGTCAGGTAGTAAATTTACTAATGGGTGAAGTTGATCCTGCTGAAGCTTGATTTGTAATTAATCAATTAATTTTTTTAGTGAGTCACGAGGTGCCTTAACTTTAGGACTAGAACAACATTTCTCTAAAAATGTAGCCTGTCTGTACAATAACCAAGAACCCAAGATATTCTGGGAGAGCCTTCCTCTACTCTTCATCAGAATTCCTAAAACTGACAGCTCTACGCGTTCTCTGAAATCTTTCTACGAATCACATATCTCCTTTCCTTTTTGTTTAATGTAATTTGGTTTCATTTATGTAACTGTTTATCTTTATATGTGCCACTTCCCATTTCCCTCATTCTATTTTAGGATTCCCAACTGTCTTAACTATAGTTAACTTAGCTCATTTATATTTGCTGTCTGCCTTATGGTGAGTTTTCCTTCATAATATCATGTGCTGACTAAAGATTTATTTTTAGATTTAAAAGTGTTCTTACATTATTGTATAAAATACTTTTATAGAGTGTGTGACATCAGCAAGGAGGCAAGGTAGAAAGCTTCTAGTCTTTGCTCTGCCACAGAAACACTGGATAAACAACATTAACAACCAAAATAGCATTGTGAGAAATCTTGTAACAAGTTAAGAAGCTGTAGAAATCAAGCAAACATTTGGTTGCCATTGTCCCACTTCCTTTTCAATGCAATGCCCTACAAGAAATGCTAAAGTGAGTTGTATCATTTAAAATCTCTAGATGTTATCTGAGTTTAGATTTTTCATTTCCATGGAATGATTGATTTTTTTTAACATTTGAACATTCTTAGTACTTCTGTAAAGTATCAAGATATATATATCCACATAAATGTAAGCAAATAGCTACATGTGTGCATGTGTGTATATGTGTAATTATTTTATTTTTAGCATTACAGTATTTTTGAATCACTCATGTCCTATCGGTAAATCTGATAATATTTATTGTGATTTGATATTTTCACATTCTACTTAAGACTAAGAAAATGTACATGTTTAAGAAAGAATAAAGAAATTTCTTTCTTAGTAGAGTAAGGTAATTTACTTTCTTACATGAAAAAACAAAAATATACCAAGTTGTTTGTTTATTCTCATTTAAAATAATTGTTGTCATTGCATACCTCATATCACTTTTAGTAAGAAATCAGATTTAAAAATACTTACGTATATTTCATTTTTTACGTTAACCTAAAGCTGTCTTTACAGTTTCTTACAGTTGTCATTTCAATTTAATTAACGTATTACTTTATTCTTTGGCAAACCAGCCCACACATTCCCAGAAATATGAAGTTTTTGTGAAATGCAAATCAAGAAGTATGCAATGAAAAGTGCTTTCATCATACTACTTAAAATGGCTTATTACATTTTTGATAGATGTTGTAGGAAAACGCATGCAGTTTTTTAGCATGGCCCTTAGATCTGTTGCTTAATACATCATTTATAGAAATTTAATTCTTTCTGATATCAACATTATACATTTATACACATATGGGAACTGTTTTACACTATAATTTTTCTGAAAATCATCCTAATCATGTTTGTTTCGTATTTTTTCTTCATATTCCAACATAAAATGTGTGAAGTTTCTGTTACAAGAGTGAAGTCCTTCGTCTTTTACTCACTTACTCACTTCTCTAAATATTGCTATATAAAGATGTGAATCATAATTAAAAATTCATTTTCTAAATATGGCTGTATTGTATTAATATTTACTGAGCTTATAATTATGTCCTTTCATGCAAATATTTGATACTAGATCTTTGGGAATAATTAGTACACGTAAACAATAAGTGTGTTACATTTTGGTGTTGTACTATCAGAATTTTTATTTGTTAGAGTTTATAATTAGAAACAAGTTTCTATGTTTTTATTCTGTGCAAACCCTATTCAATATAACTAATAGATTATCAATATTGAATCTTCTGTCTAAGTCTAAGTAGACAGCACTTGCCGTTGCCATGCAGAGACAAAAAGTTTAAGTTAAATATCTAACTATTTATAGTAGCTCACTGTATTTATAATTATTTAGACCATTGCATGTATAAGACACTCATTATGTTCACAAAATAAGTGGCTGAATAATTTTATTTATAGCGTTTCCTCTAGTATTAATATTTTAACTCTGTAATTTTAAATATATTTTCATAATAAACTTCTACAAGGAATCAAAAGGAAATTTAAAAATAACATTCTGTAAACTACTACTACTCATCCATGTAGTTACATCTACACTTGAATATGACTTCATGAATTCAAAAAATTATACATATAACAACATGTATGATACTTTTTAACAACAAAGTTTCTATCAGTCATGAAAAGTTTTTGTTGTTGTTTTCTGTGGCATATGCAGAGAATGCAATATATATATATATCACAATATATATTTTCATTGTAATAAACACTTCATTGGTCTTATTATTGAATCTTCTGTGCCCATTCCATTCACAAGGGTAATAATTCAAGAACATTTTGGAAATTTTATTCTCAGCCAATCTCTGATTTATGCATAGATGTGGAATTGTCATATTTGTGTTATCTAGAATTATTGTATCTATATTTTCCTTACTATGGGAAGCATCTGAAAACAAAACTTATACACAGAACGCCATTGCAAAGATACAAGGGACATGACATCGTTGAATCACTGAATTACTCATCAGTCAGATTTCTGAAGTGCAGCTTATGTGATCAAACATGTCTAATTACTATTTTAATGTATTAAATTCACTGGGTTTTGTTGTTGTTGTTAATTGTGGTTTACATCATGTTAAAACATTTGAACCCTCTGGTGTTCAGAGGCGAGAGTTACTGGTAGCTTCAACATGTGAAAGTTTTATATCAGTCATTCTTTAAAATTTATTTATTTATTTATTTATTTTGAGATGGAGTCTCACTTATTCTGTTGCCAAGGCTGGAGTGCAGTACCGTGATCTCAGCTCACTGCAACCTCTGCCTCCTGGGTTCCAGTGACTCTCCAATCTCAGTCCCCTGATCAGCTGGGACCACAGGTGCATGTCCCCATGCCCAGTAATTTTTATATTTTTAGTAGAGACGGAGTTTCATCATGTTGGTGATGCTGGTCTCGAACTCCTGACCTCAAGTGATTCATCTGACTTGGCTTCCCAAAGTGTTGAGTTTACAGGTGCTAGTCACCACACTGGATCTAGTTTTTCTTTAAAATTTAAATAAGAAATACAGTAGTATGTATAAATATTCCAAAGTTTAGTATTTACATTTTAAATTCAGTTTATTTATATGTAAAATCTAAATGTAAAAAAGAAAAATAGGCAACCTTAGATCTGTTTCAAATGTGACATGTATACATTTTTTAAAAAGTAAGGTAAAGAAATATCAATTTGCCCAAGTTGACACAAAAAAATAGAAAATAGACCATAGTAGGTACTCACAAAACTTTGAATAATAATTTATATTCTTAATCTCTGTTCTGTACTACTGTTCTGGCCATAGAGCAAGTCCTGTGGCTTACCGACCTCTTTGAGGTTTCCATGAGAATATGAAGAAAGAAAAAAAGTATAGAAGGTATTTTATATCTTCTATATATTACACGAAGTTCTAAATATAAACTGGTCTTTTTCCTAAAGAATATAGTTATATGCTAAATGCTGTTTCCAGATTCGTTGATTATAAAATTCAATTATTGTTAAAGATTTGTGTAATATGAAGAGTGTATCAAGCTAATTTTGAACAGTATGTGAAGGGAAAAATTTGAACCCTATTTGTTTATCTAAGCTGAAGATGACAAAAATAAATTTTCACTCTATTTCTACTTAATTTTTAAATAAATTAGGCAAAAAAGTAAATGCTTAGTACAATCAATAAGAGAAGACCGATTCAGAAGAGATTAAAAAATAACCAGTAACACATCTCAATCTCAAGAATGCAATAGAAAAATTCATGGTGATGGAAGTGCTCAGCAAAAACAAAATCATGCAAATGTAATAGAGTTATCAAAGATTAAGGGAATTTTGGTCTGTTACGGAAGGAATGTTTGCATTTCCTCCTCTCAAATTCATATGTTGAAACACTAATCTCTCTCCAATGGGATAGTATTGGAAAATGAGGACTTTGGGATGTAATTAGGTTATGAGGATGGATTTGTGCCCTCATAAGAAGAGACAGAAGAGAGTTTGTTTCCTCTCTCTGCTGTCTATCATGTGATGATACAATAAGATGGCAAAACATAAAATAGACTCTCACCAGGCGTTGACTTTTCTAGCACCTTAATCTTGTATGTCCTAGCCTTCAGAACTGTGAGAAATATTTGTTGTTTAAGCCACCTAGTCTACGGTAATTTTTCTATAGCCTCCAGAACTCACCACAACATAGTTCAACAAAATATTAGTCTCAGATAGCTTTGAATTTTCCTTTTTTTTTTTTTTTGTTTTGTTTTGTTTTGTTTGACTCGGAGTCTCGCTCTGTCGCCCAGGCTAGAGTGTAGTGTCTCTGCTCACTGCAAACTCCGCCTCCCCGGTTCACGCCATTCTCCTGCCTCAGCCCCCGGAGTACCTGGGACCACAGGCGCCCGCCACTACGCCTGGCTAATTTTTTGGATTTTTAGTAGAGATGGGGTTTCACCATGTTAGCCAGGATGGTCTCGATCTCCTGAGCTCGTGATCCGCCCGCCTTGGCCTCCCAAAGTGCGGGATTACAAGCGTGAGCCACTGTGCCCGGCCTGAATTTTCCTCTTAATGCAAACACAACCCACAAGGAGTGGACTGTGAACATAATATCCTTCAGGTGATGGGCCCAGTGCTTGGGAAAGCTTTTGCAAACAATTCTCGCAACAAAGAATGGGAAAGAGGATTCTCTAAGGAGACCTCAAATAAGAGCAGAAGAATTACCAAGTCTCAATCTTTTGTCCCCAGATACTTGGGAGAAAGCAATGATAGTAAGGATAAAAAAGGTATGGCTGGAACCCAGTGTCCTAGGGAAAAATACTCATTTTTTCACCATCTTTGACTTAAAAAAGACGCACTTGTTAAATATTTACTATCGAACCACTGGGTTTATATTAAATTATAGAAGTAATTACATTTAACAGAAAGTTCCATACATACCAATAAAATAAAGATGGTAAATCTAAATAAAGAGAAAAGATTAATTATATGCTATTTTTCTTCAAAAGCAATTTTCAAATGTAAGAACACAAAATGTTTGAAAGTATAAGTATGAGAAACCTTTCAAATACTTCCTAAAAGAGCTATAGGTACGTATAGCTACGTTAAGGAGATAAAGTAAACCTTAAGGAAAAATACAGCACGAGGGACAAAGATTGTAATTATAAAAGGATCTTTTCAACAGGAATGAGTAAGAATTCTAAGTGGGCAATTAATAAGATAGTTGTCCTATATAATACAGTATTTAAAGATAAACTAAATTAGAATTTGAAATAAAGACAAATCTACCAACATCTTTTGGTATTCTTAAAAATCTTTTTCAAGTGAGACTATTTTTAAAAAGTTAGATTTAGTAAGTAACATCAATAAACAACAGATTTCATTGAAGTATATAGCATGCAAATGCTTTTCAAAGAACCATGTGTCATTTATTTACCAAATCTATTTATTGACCAAATCTATTTACCAAAATAGATTATATCCTGAGTCATAAAAAGGTTACAGCAATTTTAGAAGACATGACATATAATTTCCTGCTGACTTTAAAATTAAATCAAATTCAATAACAAAAAGTTAATTAGAAAATTTCCAGAAGTTTGAAAATTAAATGACAGTCTGAACAATAAATCAAAGGGTAAATAACAGTACATTTTATTAAAAAATGAGTAAATTGATAAAATAACAATATTTACTAGATTTAGGAAAGCAACAATCATAAGATTTTTAATGTCATTAAATAAAATATTATCAGCAAAAGGTTGAAAAGTAATGACATAGATTTCCCAAATATACATAACAAAATGTAAGTTATATGTAAATAAAGCAGAATACAGGAAATAAATATGATGAAGAAACTTGTGAAACAAAATATAGATATAAAATGAGAAGAACTAAAAATTTTTAAATGAAAGACCAGAGCAAACCAATAAAATTTCTAAAAAGACTAGAAAAGTAATGAGAAAAATATAGATTAATAATATCACAACTTTAAAAAATTCTATGTACGGATACTAAATTTATTTAGAGTACAGTTAGGCAATTGTAGAAAATAACTTTTTGTCAATTAGTCTGACAATTTAGATGATAAAGGCAACTTTTATGAAACACTGAGAAAAACCCTAATAATATAAAAATAGTCCTATGTGTATATGAAAATGTCAAGATTCCTATATGAACCTAAGAAACTGAATTTGTAATTTGAAACACTCTTATAAAATCAATTCTAAGATCAGATGGTTTACTTACAAATTCTTCAAAACATTCAAAGGAGAAATATCACTAATTTACAATCTGCCAGAAAATATAAAAAGTTAGAACACTTTTCATTTAATTTTTATGAAGAAAATATATGTTTTATATAAAAACTAAGATATAAGATAAAATAATGATAAGGTTATAGCTCTTGTAAATATGTATATGTTTGTGTTAATATCTCTTGTATCTATATACATAAAATGCTATCAAGTTAAGTTGATAGTAGATAAAAAGCAAACTACCTAATAATCATTTGACATTTTGCAAGAAATGTAAGAATGGCTTAAAATTGAAAAGCAATATAATTTTCTGTGCCAATAAATTTTAAGCAATCATGTAATCATCTCAATAAATGCCATAAGTGCATTGAATAAAATCCATTTGTGATCATAAATAAACTCTCAACTTATTAGGAATAGAAGAAAATGTATAGTTCTGACACAAGGCACTCGTAAAAGTCCTACAGAAACAGTAATACATACTGAAACAATAGTATATGCTAATGAAGTAGTGAATAAGGAAATCAACTACATACGGTTGAAAGAAAAATTATATTCACTTATATTCAATTGCTTTTCTAGGACTCATTGGAGAACTGAGATGGTGGGACAAATTTAACACCCTGTGCCTCCCCCAAATTTGGAGACATAGAAATAAGAGCTGAGATCTGCTTTTCTGGAGCAGAAGGTACTGGAGCCATGAGCTGGTGGGACCATTTAGATGCCTTGCTAGAGGCTAGTGTGAACTGATATGAGACTGAGAAAATTGCAGAAGATTTAGTCTTAGGAAGTTTCAACATTTGGTTATTTTAACTTCAGTTACCCCACTAAGTTCTTATCAAAAATATTTGAGGGAGATTGCCCTCACAGTTCTGGCAAGGGGAAGAAAAGAGTATCAACTGTGAAACAGTTCCAAACTATTCGAGATAGCAAAGGCATACTCTTTGGAACAGAAGACTTATTTCAAAGTCTTTTCCTCAGGAAGAGTGGCATTAATCCTACTCCTGTTCCTCTAGTTTTCATATTTCAAACAAGGGAGGAAAACCATGTATATCACTTGGAATCACTTGAGAAGGTCACAGCTCAGAGACACAGGCTCAAGAATTTGATTTACTTGGAAAATTATAGGACATTCCTCTCCCTACAGATTACTACCACACTAATAAGTTTTAAAATAATAGCAATAGATTATAGCTGAAACATTTGCAAGCAAAAGCCTTTTTTTGAGGAGGAGGACTTAGGAAAACCCAAGTGAAGAATAAGAGCAAAATAAAGACACCAGAGGAATTTTAAGCTTCTGTCACCTACGGCAACAGAAAATATTAAAAATTTAACAGAAAACATTTAACCCCTAGTTAGATTAAATCTTCAAACTCTAGTATTATTTACCTCAGATCTTATTAACTAATACACTGTATCTGGATTTAAATAACAACAGCAACATAAATTAGAAGGCATTTCAAAATAGAAGAAAATAAAGAGTCTGAACAAAAAAGGAAAGGAAAAGAACCAGACACATATGTCTATCCTTATGCCAGTACCACACTGTCTAGATTACTTTTGCTTCACAGTAAGTTTAAAATAGGAAGTCTGAGCTCTTTTACTTAAAAATATCTTAAGAAAACACAAATAGAAACACAACATACCCAAACTTTTGTGATGAAACAAAAATAGTACTCTTAGAAAAGTTGGTAGCAATCAATGCCAAAAAAAGAGGAAAGAACTCATATAAACAACCTAACTTTACACTCAAATAACTAGGAAAAGAACAAATTAAGCTCAAGCTTACTAGAAGGGAAAAATTTTAAAAAGATCAGAGCAAAAGCAAATAAAATGGAGACTAGAAAAGTAATAGAAAGATCAATGAAACTAAAAGTGAATTTCTGAAAAGATAAAATAATTGACAAACCTTTAGCTAGAATAACAAAGAACAAGAGAAAAAAGACCCAAGTAAACAGTTTTGCTATTCATTTTTCTTTTAGTTTCTTTCTTGACTCATTGGTTGTTCAGGGGAGCATTTTATTTTCCACATATTGTGAATTTTCCAATATTTCTCCTGCTATTGATTTCTAGTTTTATACCATTGTGGTTGGAAAAGATAGTAGATATGATTTAAATATTTTATTTTTATTTGGACTTGTTTGTGGTCTGTGTTCCATGTACGTTAGAGAATAATGTATATTCTATGCTTTGGGGTAGAATGTTCAATATATGTCTGCTAGGTTAATTTGGTCTAAAGTGTAGTTTAAGTTGAATGTTTCCATATTGAGTTTCTGACTAGATGAGGTCATTGTTGAATAGACGTATAGAAGTCTGCAGCTATGATTGTATTGAAGTCTATCTCTACCTTTAAATCTTTAAATATTTGCTTTATATGTCTAGGTGCTCCAATGTGGAGTGTGTATATATTTGTATTGTTATATCCCCCTAATCAATTGACCTCTTTATCACTGTATAATGATCTTTCTAGTCTAATTTTACAGTTTTTAATTTAAAGCCTATTTTATCTAATGTAAGTATTACTATCCCTACTCTCTTTTGGTTTTCATTTGGATGAAATCTTTTTTCATCCCTTTGCTTTCAATTTACGTATGTCCTTAAAAATGAAATGAGTCTCCTGTAGGCAGCATGTAATTGGAATTTTTAAAAGTCCATTCGTCCACTGGAGTATGTCTCTTGATTACAGAATTAAACTCATTTAAATTCAAAGTGATTATTGATAGGTAAGGAGTTACTACTACTACCATTTTGTTACTTGTTTTCTAATTGATTTGTAGACCTTTTCTTCCTCTCTTCCTCTCTTACTGTCTTTAGTGATTTGATGATTTTCTGAGTAGTGGTATGCAGTGAATCATTTATTTGTATCTTTTCTGTATCTACTGTGAGATTTTATTTTGTGATCACTATAAGGCTTACATAAAACATCTTACAATTATATCAGGCTACTTCAAGCTGATAAAAAGATTGACAATTTACACAAACTCTACATTTTTACTATTCCTACCCCACATATGTTTATAATATCATAATTTACATTTTTAATAATTTTTATCTATTAACATATTATCATAGATATAATTTTTATTAATGGTTTTGTGTTTGAATCTTCACATTATAAATATAACTGATTTTCACACCACCATTAATTTTCCCTTTCCATGTTACAGTTCTTTGAGTTGACTATATACTTACTTTTGCCAATGAGTTTTATACACTCACATATTTGCATGTTACTAATTAGCAACATTTTCCTTTGGCTTGAAGGGCTCCCTTGGTATTTTTTTATAAGATAGATTTGGTGGTAATAAATTTCCTCAGATTTTGTTTTTCTGATAAAGTATTTATGTCCCCTATATATTTGAAGAACAGTATTTCTGATTATATTATTTTTGTTTAACATTTTTTTTTTCTTTCAGATTTTTAAACACATCATCTCACTCCCTTCTGGTCTGTAAGTTGTCTGCTGAAAAATCCTAAGTTAGTCTTATCGGAGATTCCCTTGTATATAACGAGTTGATTTCCCTTGCTGCTCTCAAGGAGCTCTCTCTGTGTCTTTATTTTTGACAATATGATTATCATTTCTCTCTGAATGTGTCTTTTTGGATGCATCCTGTTTGTATCTGTTAAACTTCCTAGGTCTGGAATATAGTTTCTTTCTTGGACTAAAGAAGTTTTCTGCCATTATTTCTTTGGTTATGTTTTCTGTCCCTTTCTGCTTCTTTTTTCTCTTAGGAATTACAGCAATGTGTGTATTATTTCACTTTATGGTAAAACTATCCTGTCTTTTTTATTCATTTTTTTTCTTTTTATTCCTCAGAATGGGTGGTTTTCAATGACCTATCTGCAAGTTTCCTAATTCTTTCTTTCACTTCTCTGGTCTGCCATTGAATTCCTCCATTACATTTTTGAGTGTTGTTATTGTATTTTTAGCTGTATGTTTTCTGTTCTGTACTTTTTGAAACATTATTTATCTCTTTGCTGAAATTCTTGTTTGTGCGCTGGTCTCCTAACCTTGGTGAGCAATTTTGTTTCTTCTTTTGAATTCCCTCTCCAGTGCATCATATATCTCCATATCCTTAGGGTTGGCTTCTGGAGACTTATTATATTCTTTTATTTGGAAGATATTTTTCTATTTCTTAATTTTCCTGTTCCTTCATTTTTATTGGCACTATGTATTGGTTTCTGTATATTAGATAAGACAACTACTTCTCTAAGTCTGGTTATGTTAGCCTCATGTAGGAGATATTCCTTCACAATCAGCCCTGCCAGAGATTCCAGGTTTCTCTCAATTATTTGTTATTTTTCCACCCACTGTCTTTACTTTTAGTGACTTTCAGGAGATTACTATGTGCCAAGTTGTGTTATTGCATTGAAACGGGTGTGATAATTAAAATAGAAGCCAGTCTCTCAGGCAGCACCTGGAAAGTTGGAAGGTTAGATATGTGTTCCAGCTTCTTCCTTTGTTGTACAGAAGCTGAGGACTAAATTTTATCTACCTCTTACTCACCTTAGGCCAAGGAGATGATCCATGGCTAATGCCATGGAAAAATAGCATGGAATAACAGCCATAGACTTGTGCAAGTTTAAAAATCACCTTTTGTTCTCTCTGCCCTAGGAGACTCAGGAATTTAGAGCCCATCAACTTCCAAGGTTAAGTGACTTAGTAGCCAGAACCTTGAGTTGGGGCTATAACCATGGGTACTTGATGTGTGCAGAAACTTCTATCACAAAGAGTTTGCAGACCTAGCTTTTTCACTGAAACAAGCCAGAGAGGAAGGTGTGGGGAGTGCCTACTCTCCTATTCAGCTTTGCAAAGGCCACACAACCTCCTCCTAGGAAAAATCTGCAGCCTGGATTTATCACTGGAGCATTCCAGTGAAGAAGTCACAGGGAGTGCCCATCCTCCTTTTCAGCTTCATTGAGGTCTCACATTCTCCTTCCAGAGGGAGACTTCTAGGCTGGGGTTACCACTGCAGCAAGCTAAAGAAGAAGATAAAAATAGTGCCCTCCTGTTTAGGCTTGAGGAAGCTAATTTATGTATTTATTTTCTATATAGCCTCCCAGGTTCAGGCTTTTTTGAGTCACGACCAGAAAGAAGAGGAGAAAAAGTGTACATCCTAACCTTTCCAGAAAGAAGTTGAAAGCCAGAATAATCATAGAGTCTATGGCTGCTGAAACTGCAGTTCAACTTGCCCCCTAGCCCCAGCTCCATTCTTCGTATTTCAGGAAAATTCTTTGGTACACTCCCTTCTTCTCCTTAAGAAAGGTGACTTAAGAGCCAAACTCTCTGTCGGGTACCATAAAAGTTGGAGTGGTATAAACTATATGTGTAGTACAGATCCTTCCCCTCACAGGAAGAAGTTGGGAGTTGGGTTTTCTTCTCTGATTGTAAGGCATTGTGCTAAAGATCTGATTTGTACTCAAGTTCATTTTCACTTTCCCTATGCATTTTCTTTGAATGGGGGTAGACAGAGTTTCACTCTATCACTCAGGCTAGAGTACAGTGGCATGATCTTGATCCACTGCAACCTCCACCTCTCTGGTTCAAGCAATTTTCCTGCCTCAGCTCCCTGAGTAGCTGGAATTACAAACATGCACCACCATGCCCAGCTAATTATTGTATTTTTGGCCAGAGATGTGGTTTTGCCATGTTGGCCAGGCTTGTCTCCAACTCCTGGCCTCATGTGATCTGCCTCAGCCTCCCAAAGTGCTGGGATTACAGGCATAAGCCATCATTCTCAGTGTTTTCCCTATGCATTTTGATTTGAATATTTTCCCAGTCATTTACTGTGCAAGTCTTTCAACTAGATTTTGACTCTCAGTGAAAGGATCCTTATGTAGGTGTTTACCCTTTGTGTCCATTGAAGGAGGAGTACTCAAGAACTTCCTATTCTGCCATGTTGCTGATATCATTCTACATTTTTAATACAAAGCTCTTTGTGACTAGTAGTGACAAAAGAAAATAAAAGCTAACATTGAAAGAGTTATTCTTCTAAATTTGTAAATGTGGCCATAATCCATCTAAGTTAAGGGGGGAAAATAGAAAAAAAATAATGCCATGGCTGTAAAACCTATGATGTACCAAGGAGCAAAGACAACTAGACTGCTAATTGTTAATCTTAAATGATGCTACTAATTCCGAATTAGTGTCTAATTTTTAGCAGCTGTTCACACTTTTTAAAGGAGAAAGTCCATTTATGAACTGAAGTCCAATACTGGCATGAGAAATGCTACATGTATACATTCAAAGGAATTCTCAGAGAAAAGCAAAACCCTATTAGATATTTTTAAATAAGGGAATATGTGACCTTTAAATGTCAAGTGGGGTGATAACTTCAATTTGGCACATATAATATGTTTTGTGACTTTATAACTTTTCAGAATATTTTAAAAATAAACTTTTAGATTTTTAAAATGTTAAATTATAGTAAGTAAAACTATAATTAAATTCTACATTGTATTGTTTTCATATGTATTTATCATATTAAAAATGCTAAAAGCTCTACAGATCTGAAAATATAGTTTTCTACTTTATACTTACCTTTGAAGTAATGTTGGATTATGCAAGATTGCATTATATGGTATTCATAAATGTATTCCTTGCATAAATGTTGCATTTCTCATATTTTATTTTATCTTATTCTGTCCATACATATTTACAATTAGTCAATGTGTGAAACTTAAGTTTCCATACCCTGATATTTTTCATAGAAGTTCATTTTAGACTTCATATAAGATGAAATTAATCTGTGGTATAGCAATTCCTATGCATGACATTCTGTCTCATGTATATCTTCTAGAACATAGGTATAGAAAAATCTTTGAAATATAATTGCTCTCTACTGACTATCTAAATTTTGTGGAGGGATACATTAAAAAGAGAAAAGGAATAAACTGTGTAGTCTAGCTAATAAAATTACTATAAACCATATCTTTCTCATACTACTTTTTCTATAAAAGGAAAATCAGGAAATGTAGAATAAAACATCATGCATTTTAATTTTACTAATTATAAATATCAGAAAATTTTCTCTAGTTTTCTTTTTTTTTTTTTCTGTGAATGTGGTGTCTCTTTCTTTTTTTTAAAATTTATTTATTATTATTATACTTTAAGTTGTAGGGTACATGTGCATAACGTGCAGGTTTGTTTTTAAACTACTATTTTAAAAACTTTCTCTTCTATTATGTGCCATGACAACATTTTCTTCAGCTAGTTTTTACCAGATTTATTAAGATATATATATATAAAATATATAGCCGGGCGCGGTGGCTCAAGCCTGTAATCCCAGCACTTTGGGAGGCCGAGATGGGCGGATCACGAGGTCAGGAGATCGAGACCATCCTGGCTAACACGGTGAAACCCCGTCTCCACTAAAAAATACAAAAACTAGCCGGGTGAAGTGGCGGGCGCCTGTGGTCCCAGCTACTCGGGAGGCTGAGGCAGGAGAATGGCGTAAACCCGGGAGGCGGAGCTTGCAGTGAGCTGAGATCTGGCCACTGCACTCCAGCCTGGGCGACAGAGCCAGACTCAGTCTCAAAAAAAAAAAAAAAAAAAAAAAAATATATATATATATATATATATAAAATATAATATGTAGTAAAATGAACATAGTTAAAGCATCCAATGTGATAAATTTTAACATATGTATACATTTATGAGACCTTTACCATCTGAAGGATACCTGTTAATTTTCCAAGTTTCCTCTGGCCCCACTGTAGTTCTTTTCTTTCTGTTCTCTCAGTCTTCTGGCTCATGTAATACCCAGGCACAACTGATCTGCTTTCTGTCACTATAGATAAGCTGAATTTTTTAGAATTTTTATGTGTGTGTGTGTATATATACATATATATATATATAGAGAGAGAGAGAGTTTTTTTAAAAAGTAAGGGAAAATAAGATAAGGATATGTGTGTGTGTATATATATGTGTGTGTGTATATATATATTCTGCATGCATATATATATAGCCTGCATATATATATACACACACACACACACACAAGTCACACACATGCCTGTGTGTGTGTGTGTGTGTCTGGCATGCTTTACTCAAAATAATTATTCTGAGAGCCATCAATGTCATGTAATTGCATGTATCAATAGTTGTTTTTTTATTGCATAGTAATATTGTTTAATATAACCCATAGTAATATTGTTTGCATATAACCCATTTTGATTGCCTATTCATTGGTTGATGGGTACTTGGATTGTCTCCAGTTTTTGGTTACACAATTAAACTGTGCTGAACATTAGTTTATATTTCTTTCCTTTCATTTCACTTTCCAATATGACTTTACCGTAATTACCTGGAATGAAATAGCAGATTCACATGAAAGCTGTAGGATTAACTTTTTAAGAGTACAAAACTGGTTTTTAAAGTGTTTCAACCATTTTACATTCACATTGTATGAGTTCCATTTTCTCATTATTGTCACCACCATGTATAAGAAGATTTTTTAAATTTCAGTCATTCTTATATATTGATATTGATATATATTTTAGATCATATTTTTTATTCCCCAGTGTGTGATGATGTTGAGCATATATTTGAATACTTCTTTGATATCTGTATGTCTTCTTTGGTGAATATATAAATTTTTGCTGAGTATTCAAGTTGGACTACTTATTTTCCTATTATTTCCTATGAAAACATATTCACATATTTGAATATATAGTTTCTTTATTGAATTGTCTTTGCAACTTCTCTAGAAAAAAACCAAACCTGTATTTGTTGAAATTAGGTATGGTGATCTTCCAAACACATTCTTTGAATTTTTGGACTCATCTAAATCCTTTGCATTTCTATATAAATTTAAGAATCAATTTATATTAAAATGAAAAATCTTACATAGTTTTGTTTCGAATTGCACTGAACCCACAGTTAAATATGAGATAGTTGATATGTTAACAATATTGAGTGTTTTAATCAATATACCTGGTGTATATCTTAATTTGTCCCTATGTGGATAACTAAGGAACATAATGAAGCTGGTTGGCTGCTTCTAAGTTCACTGGACAAAGTGATGAAAGAAAATGATGAACTCAGAGATTCTATCTCCCAGCTTCAGAAGCAGATACTGAGCCTCAAATTTGCTAAAATTGCCCAGAGTGAGGGTCTTATCTCCAGTAGAGAAAGAGCTGAGATTGTGAAAAACAGACACAAGTTCTCATCATGCGAGTGACTGACCTGCAACAAAAAGTGCATGCACAGCCTTGCCATGTGTCTATTTTTGAAGTGAGGGTATTGATTGGAAAAGAATGGAACCCTGCAACTTGGGATGGGAAATTGTGGGAGGACACCAATGAAAATGGGGACACTGCATTTGTAAACTCTGGTGAACCTTTTTTGCCTGAAGAAACAACTTCCCCATCCCCTGTAGTCACAACATCCCCTCCCTGACCCATGCTGCCATCAGATTTCCATCTTTGTCTGAGGAGATAAACCCTGAACTGCCTGAGGCAACAGTGATGGTTTCCCCTGAGGCAGTTGCCAGGCAAGATAATGTTGATTCTCCTCAGCAGCCACCCCCAATACTCCTGTTTCCTTCTAGACTTCCTCCATCATGGAAAGGGAAGAGGTTTGTCCTCATTGAAATAGATATTAACTCTAGGTATGGGCTTGCCTATTCTGCAGCCAATGCTTCTGCCAAGACTACCATCTGTGGACTCACAGAATGCCTTATCCACCATCATGGTATTCCACACAGCATTGCCTCTGACCAAGGCACCTGCTGTATGGTATTTGTCCATTTCTTAAGCAATGCTTTGCAGTTATATTGAGCAGTTAATACACATAATTATGTATTTCAAAGTATTAAAAATTTCCAATGATATTGTAACTTTTTTCAATCTGGAATATTTTGCCATTTCATCCTAAGTAATTACCATGAAGTCATATTGGAGAGTGAAATGATTAAAAAACATATTAACTAATGTTTAACACAGTTTAATTGTATGACCCCAAACTGGAATCAATCCAAATATACTACAATGTAGTAATACAGTTTATTTTGTATAACAGTCTTCTATACTGCACCCTTACTATTTCACTTATTAGTTCTAGCAGCATTTTTGCACACGTCATAAGATTTTTTTATATAAATAATTATGTCTTCTACAAATAAAGACAAATTTATTTATTTATTCATTTATTTTCAATGTAGATTAATTTTACTTGTTTATTTTATTGGATTGGCTAGAGTTTTCAGTATAATGTTGAATGGAAATGACAACATTAGACATTCTTATTGTGTTTCTTATCTTTGAGAGAAAGCATTTTGTTAAGTCTAGATTTTTCACAGATGTTCTTTAACAAGTCCATGAAGTTTTATCTTTTTTTATTGGCTAATACATATTTTTATAAATTTCTGTTAAAAGATGTTGGCTTATGGCAAATATTTTTCTACTTCTAGCTTTTTTTCTCTTTTTAGTCTTCTAAAATGGAGGAATACATTGTTTAAATTTTAATGCACACTCAGTACTGTATTCCTGGGATAAAACTTACTTGTTGATGACGTACTTATTCTTTTGTATATCGTTAAATTAAAATTTCAAACACAGTTTGTTAAGAATATTTCCATCTATGTTTATTCGGAACATTGGTCTATAATTTCTTGAATTGCAATGGTTTGTTTGACGTTAAAGTAATGTTTCATAAAATGAGTTAGCTGCTATTCCAGGTTCATTCATATTACTTGTAAACTTTAATTGTTTAATTTGTAACAGATTTCAATAACTTCGTTTATAAATTGAATGAAGCATGATTTTGTAATTATTTGATTTTCAGTTAATTCTAATTTAAATAATTTTAAAAATATGTGTAGATTTTTCAGTATATGTTCTTTTTATAGGAGTTAAATAATGCTTATTTTTTTATTTTTATTTATTTATTTATTTATTTTTGAGGTGGCGTATCACACTGTCGCCCAGGCTGGAGTGCAGTGGCGCGATCTCAGCTCACTGCACGCTCCGCCTCCCGGGTTCACGCCATTCTCCTGCCTCAGCCTCCGGAGTAGCTGGGACTGCAGGCACCCTCCACCACGCCTGGCTAATTTTTGTATTTTTAGTAGAGAGGAGGTCTCACCGTGTTAGTCAGGATGATCTTGATCTCCTGACCTCGTGATTTCGCCTGCCTCCGCCTCCCAAAGTGCTGGGATTACAGGCGTGAGCCACCACGCCCTGCCATAATGTGTTCTTATTAAACATGAATGGGTATATAATATACACCAATTTGGGAAATTTTATATAAATATTTATTAGCTCAGGCTAGTTAATATGTTATTTAGATGTTTTCAATACTTTATCTGTGAATAAGAGCTATGTGAACATATTTGGCTTATTGAGGTTTTGACAATTTCTGTACTTTTCAGCTAAATTTCATACTATTACATCTAAAAAATCATTTTATATTGTGCATCAATTTGGGCATCTCATATTTTTAATTGTTGAAATTATGCATTTCTAAATGGTATAATGTGTGTTTATCCCTAATAATTTTGTTAACCCAGAATATTATTTTTAAAAAATGTAAATATAGGCCAGGTGCGATGGCTCATGCCTGTAATCCCAGCACTTTTGGAGGCCAAGGAGGGTGGATCACAAGATCAGGAGTTCAAGACCAGCGTGACCAATATGGCGAAATCCTGGCTGTACTAAAACTACAAAAATTAGCCATATATGGTGGCAGGCACCTGTAGTCCCAGCTATTCGGGAGGCTGAGGCAGGAGAATTGCTTCAACCCGGGAGGCGGAGGTTACAGTGAGCCAAGATCATGCCACTGCACTCCAGCCTGGGTAACAAAGTGAGACTGTCTCAAAAAAAAGAAAAATGTAAATATAGCTATATCAGCATACTTTTTGATATAATGTGGCCAGTCTGTTTTCTTACATTTTTCTGTTTTTATTTATTTACTTTAAAAATAATGTGTGGGTACATAGTGGGTGTATGTATTTACAGGATACATGAGATGTTTTGATACAGCCATGCAATTTGAAATAAATACATCATGGAGAATGGGGTATGCATCCCTTCAAGCATTTATACTTTGAGATACAAATAATCCAATTACATTATTTCAGTTATTTGAAAATATACAATTAAGTTATTATTCAATATAATCACCCTATTGTGCTGTCAAACAGTAGGTCTTATTGATTTTTTCTACTTTTTTGTAACCATTAATTATTCCCACCTCTCCCTCCAACATCCAGCACCATTTCCAGCCTCTGATAACCGTTCTTCTACTCTCTATGTTCATGGTTTCAACTGATTTGATTTTTAAACCCCCAAATAAGTGAGAACACAAAATGTTCATTTTTCTGTGCCTGGTTTATTTTATGTAACATAATGATCTCAGGTACTAACCATGCTGTTGCAATGGACTGGATGCCCTTCTTTTTTATGGCTGAATACTACTCCATTGTGTATATGTATCACATTTTCTTTATCCATTCATCTGTTGATGGACACTTAGGTTACATCCAATTCTTAACTATTGTAAGTGCTGCAACAAACCTGAGTGTGCAGATATTTATTTGATATACTGATTTGCTTTATTTTGAGTATAGACCCAATGGTGGGATAGCTGAATTATATGGTCTCAATTTTTAGGTTTTTAAGCAATCTCCATACTGTTCTCCATAGTGGTTGTACTGACTTATATTCCCACCAATAGTGTACAAGGGTCACCTATTCTCCATATCCTTACCAATGTATGCTATTACCTACCTGTCTTTTGGATGTAAGCCTTTCCAACTGGGGAAAGATAGTATCTCATTGCAGATTTTTGCATTTCTCTCATTATGAGGTTGAGCCCCTTGTCACATGCATGTTTACCATTTGTATGTCTTCTTTTGAGAAATGTCTATTCAAATCTTTTGTCAATTTTTTATCAGATTATTATATATTTTTTTCCTATAGAGTCGTTTGATCCCCTTATATATTCTGGTTATTAATTCCTTGTCAGATGGGTAGTTTGCATATATTTTCTCCCATTCTATGCATCGTCTCTTCATTTTGTTGATTATTTCCTATGCTGTATGAGAAGAGAGTGAAAGTATTCTAGAATGAATACGAGAAGACGAGTATGAAAAATTAAATTACCATGAGTATGGAGAAAGGGCAGCATTCCACACCAATTGTGGAAGAGAACTGTGGGCCTGAAGAATAATCTGTAAGTTTGATACCATTAAATAGTAACAAAATCTCTTTATTTCATAATTACCTATAGAGTATACATGTATAGTTTTGGGTTTGGTAAATATTCCCCTAACTGATGGCATACACGTTAAAGTGAAATATTTGTAAGAAAAAAATCAAATATTTATTTGAACATTATATTTTAACATGAAAGCCAAATAAAAAGTGTTAAAAGCAAAAGATATAATATAATATATAATGTCCTCTAAGTAACTTTCAAATATTAAAAAAAGATAGTTTGAAACGTTTTAAAAAGGTTTAATGTTAAACTTTGTAAAGAGGTATTATTTTATCATTTATGTCTTCAAAATTTTTTTCAAAATATTTCTTGAAGTTTTATATTTATACTTTGTAAGTTTATGAAGACACAGTCAAGATTCCAGGGAAAATGATTATTGACAGATCACTAACCTTAAAATGATGAGCTATAGTTTACAGAGATTGGATGCAAATAATCTTCTTAGTTGATATTGACCACAATTCCATCAGTTTTTGTTACAATTATGAATCAGTTTTTCAAACAATCCCCAAGAGAAAGAAGGGAGGGAGAGAGAGAGAGAGAGAGAGAGAGAAGGAGAGAGAGAGGAAGGAAGGAAGGAAGGAAGGAAGGAAGGAAGGAAGGAAGGAAGGAAGGAAGGAAGGAAGGAAGGAAGGAAGGAAGGAAGGGAGGGAGGGAGGGAGGGAGGGAGGGAGGGAGGGAGGGAGGGAGGGAGGGAGGGAGGAAAGAAGGGGAAGGGGAGGAGAAGGGGAAGGGGAAGGGAGGGAGGAAGGAAGGGGAAGGGGAATGGGAAGGGGAAGGGAGGGAGGAAGAAAGGAAGACAGGAAGACATCAATTTCTCCAAGACACTAAACTATTGATTTCTGGTGCTTAAATTGTCACAAAATTTGCAACAGAAAACTACTAATGCAATATATCTCTGGTCAATATGTAGCACAGGCAGATGTTTTCACTCCTACCACCCAACCAAAAAAAAAAAAATACTGATGCCAGAGCCTATTTTACCATGTATGATAAGGTAACTAGAAGTTTGTTTCACTTTCATTTCAAAATGTTATTTTCTATTTTTTTCTATGTAACCCAGTTGGATCTGGTCACTTTCTGGTTGACTTTCAAAATGCAATGATTTACCTCACTATAATGTTTGTCTTAGCCAATTACATTATTTTTGGTAGGAATTATTATTATTGACTTGGGTGTCAATAATTGCTTTCAGGAAGTCGCAGATGAGAGAGAAATGAACAGGAATAAAAGCATAAATTGTGAAGAAACTATGTGGACCTCACTTGTAAATTTGCAGAAGAATTGTCCACAAGGTAATGATTAGAATCATATACATTATTTTGTTGAAATAAAAACATTCTGAAAAGTTTCTGATATATAGAATTTGCTCGTAAACATTTGCTTAATTAAATTGACCAGAAGGTAAACACAGTGTCTGGAAGACATTTAAAAAATACTCATGCAACACATTAAAATAAATAGAAACTTTAGGAAACTTGGGACTAATTATGGTATTTGTAACAATGAACTTACTTTAAAATGTATACATTTTGTTTTCTCATTAAATCTGGAAATTAAGCGGGCACAGAATGATGTAAGGAATAATGAACATTATCAAAATATGGATTCAACTCTTCACAGCAAAACATGCAATTTAAAGATAAACCTCACAGAGACTTATACTGAAAAAAAAAGTGCTTTGCAACGAAAAACATAAGAAAGAAGGCTGGTCCGAATATGGGCTAGTCTGACGTTGATGATACTGTGGAGCATTTTATATTAGGATTCAATGTGGCTAGTCACGTCAACTTTAATACATTCAAAGCTGTTATAAATCAGGAAGCCATCTAAACTCTAGGAGAGAAAAAGGTACACCTCAGCTATTGGTAAAATGTTCTTAGGATTCTGTTTGCACGTTTATCTCTCTAAATTTGAAAAAGCTGGATAGTCTTTATTGGATCCACATATGAGCTGAACCTCTCATCTGTGCATATAGCTTACAGCCTATAAGCTTACAGCCTATATTTCTATATTCCAGAAATGGTTGCTGGTAGACATATCTTTGAGGGTTTATCACGTTTGACCCTCAAAGAACATTTGGTTGTGTCTACCTTTTATTTTTTCTCCATGGGGGATTTTCTGGTGAAAACGGGAAAACCTACTAGACAAATTGTGAAAGAACTATTAAAGAGCCGTAACACTCAGGCTGTGTCTTTTTGATCAGTCTGCTTCTAGGGCACTTATTTCAAGACTTTGAAATAGAAGGATCTGGTGTATAGAAATGCTTGAGTTTTGAACATTGATTTTGTATCCTGAGACTTCGCTGAAGTTCCTTATCAGCTTACAAGATTTTGGGCTGAGTCAATGAGGTTTTCTAAATATACAATCCTGTCATCTGCAAACTGAGACAATTCGACTCCCTCTCTTCCTATTTGAATACATGTCATTTCTCTTGCCTGATTTCCCTGGCAAGAACTTCCAATACTGTGTTGAATAGTAGTGATGAGAGAGGGCATCCTTGTCTTGGGCTGGTTTTCAAAGGGAATGCTTCCAGCTTTTGCCCATTAAGTATAATATTGGCTATAGGTCTGTCATAAATAACTCTTACTATTTTGAGATATGTTCCATCAATACCTCATTTATTTAGAATTTTTAACATGAAAGGATGTTGAATTTTATCAAAGGTCTTTTTTGCATCTATTGAGATAATCATGTAATTTTGTCATTGCTTTTGTTTATGTGATGGATTACGTTTATTGATTTGTATATGTTGAACCAGCCTTGCATCCTAAGGATGAAGCCAACTTGATCATGTTGGATAAGCTTTTTTGATGTGCTGCTGAATTCAGTTTGCCAGTAATTTATTAAGGATTTTCCCATAGATGTTCTTTCAGGGATATTGGCCTGAATTTTTTTTTTTTCCATCTCTGCCAGGTTTTGCTATCAGGATGATGATGGCCTCAAAAAATGAGTTAGGGAGGAGTCCCTATTTTTCTGTTGTTTGGAAGAGTTTCAGAAGGAATGGTGCCAGCTCCTCTTTGTACCTCTACTAGAATTTGGCTGTAAGTCCATCTGGTCCTGGGCTTTTTTTGGTTGTTAGGCTGTTAATTACTGTCTCAATTTCAGAACTTGTTATTGGTCTCTTCAGGGATTTGACTTCTTCCTGGTTTAGTCTTGGGAGGGTTTATGTGTTCAGGAATTTATCCATTTCTTCTAGATTTCCTAGTTTATTTGCATAGAGGTGTTTGGAGTATTCGCTGATGTTAGTTTGTATTACTGTGGGATCAGTGGTGAAATCATGTCCTTTGTAGGGACATGGATGAAGCCAGAAGCCATCATTCCCAGCAAGCAAACACAGACACAGAAAATCAAACACTGCATGTTCTCACTCATAAGTAGGAGTTGAACGATGAGAACACATGGACACAGGGAGGGGAACATCATGCACAAGGTCTTGTGGGAGGGTGGGAAGCAAGGGAAGGGAGAATATTAGGACAAATACCTAATGCATGTGGGGCTTAAAACCTACATGACAGGCTGATAGGTGCCACAAATCACCATGGGACATGTATACCTATGTAACAAACCTGTACGTTCTGCACACTTATCCCAGAAATTAAAATAAATTAAAAAAATTAAAAAACAAATAGAGGGATCTGACCTCTAATCTTTTCCTCCTTTGCTTGCTGAGATTGCAGGAATGCTATGGCTTGTCATTCAGAGGCTTTTTGCTTGATTGTTAGACCCTGAACTTGTGCAGCTTAAGAGTTGTATATGTGTGTGAAACGGAGATAGTCTGGTTGTTATGCTGAGTTTTCCATCTCTTTCTTCTCATCAAGATCTTGCCCTTCATTCTACACTTTTGTATTTCAACCCCAAAAGAATACTGGTGTGTCCATTGGTTTCACTGTACCTAGCAGAGTCCCTCTGTCTAGGAAAAGTTCAGATTCTAAGCCTTAAGTGACTTAAGTCCAGATCCACAAATACACTTATGGAAAAAAAAAATGTTACCTCAGAATGTCATTTCAGCTGTCTTCCATAATCCCCTCACCAGAAAGTTGGCCCCTCCTGTCTTGGAGACTTCAATATTTCTGTGATGTTTTTACATAGATGTTCTTAATGCAGCTTTTCTAGTTTTTTTTTCTTCTGGGGCACTAAATCTACTTCATTCTGTTTTACTATTGGTATCCCAACATATCTGTTTATAAAATAAAAAATATAGATTAATATACAGAAAATTTGATAACAGATGCAACCATCTCAATGTTTTTATAATGTTTTCTACCAGAAAGTGGCACATAACCAATGTCTGTTGCTGCCTTTGACTGCAGAGTGAGAGTGATAATCTGTTCCTGTTTGCCTGGGACTTGTGAGGTTCTCAGGATGCTGGACACTCAGTGGTACAGCAGTAAATGTCCCTGGAATATTAAGATGAGTTGATCCACCTAAAATAAAAATCTACTAATGCATTCATTTTTAATGTGGGAAACACATGGGAACTCCAAATATGATGGCTTTTATTGTTCCTACTTTACACCAATGTCATGTGCCGGAGCAACACAATGATATTCCAAAATTCTTCTGTTATTAAAAACTTACGTTCAAACTCATAAAAGATTCAATCTCACTACTTGCTTCTTTTCTTTGAGAATATTACAAATACTATTTTGAAATAAATTTTTATGTGCTTTATAAACTTTGTTTTGCTGTCTGATTCCATTAATTTCATAATCATGTATGATCTTCTGCAGCATATGGAAAGACCCTGAATTTTCGTCCCAGATCCTTTGATAATTAGTTACATGACTTGGACTTGATCAATTCTTAAAATCTCTCAGTTTTTTATCAGTAATGCATGAGTTATATTTGTTTACTATATATTAAATGAGTTAATATGTGTAAAATACTTAAAACAATGGCAGTTGTATTAATGCTATATAAATATTAAATACATGAAAACAAATGCATCTATTATTTTAAATTTTGACAACTTATTTTCCTTTATAAGCTGCAGGCATAGTTATTTCTCCTATTTGATTTCAAATTGTTTGGTTTTTATATGAAATTTCATGTAGCCATACTCTATAACAAGTTTTGGTTGTTACAATGTGTCATGTGTTTGTATTAAACTAGTATTACCCAGGTTATTCAAAGAATCACACAGGGATCATTCAACATTCCACTTGGATGTGTATGTGTTTATAGGCTCCTTGAGGGCACCATCATTCATGCTCATGAGTTTTACTAGTACATTTATGCTGACATGCTCTAAATCTACTTTTCAGTATCTGCTGACCCAGTGCTGACTGTCCCTTTGCACTACTGTCTTTATGACATTTGAGTGTGGAATAGATGTCACCTGCAGTAACTCTTCTAATATGAGCATCTAGATTTTCTGCTTGCAGGCATTTTCTAGTACACTAGTCTGATCTTTTCCATGATGCTGGTTTGCTACAGCAATATGAATTTCTGGCTTGCTTTCTTTCTACTTATCTATAGAAATATTGCTAAAGTAAGTATATTTCTCATTTCTTGGTGTAATATTGACAGTCAAGTTTTAAGATGAATAGTTCAGTGTTAATCTGCAAAATACATTGCAGATTAAAATTTACATGATTGCAGAGCAATCTTATAATTAAAAAATTCTTGAAAATTATATTTTCAAGATTATGAAAGCAAATTTTTAAAAAAGCAATCACACTTTAATTATACTAAGGAAGATAAGCAACATGTAATCACCAACTATTACTCTTTGATTATTTACTAAGCAATTATTTAAAAATCAAATACATAAATAGTAAAGAAAATTAATGACAGACAGTTGCTCATATATTTTCTATGTAATATAATTGTTAAACTCACACAAATTAGTTTTCTCTAAAAATTTCAAATGTGCTATTCTACCAAGCAAATTCATTCAATTCATCTATTTTCTGACAATATAGTAGAAGCTGACATAGGCCATTTATATGCGCAATTTTGTTCCAAGATTCAATGCATGTTTATAAGTTATTCTTCTGTCAATATGCTTCATTAATTTCAACAACCAATATATGAAAATTTAAAAATTATTTTGAATATAACTATTATCAAGGGTCTGAAATATATGAAAGAGAAAACATTGCTGTCAATTATTAATCTGTTCATAAAACATATGAACAACAAAAAAAATGAACTTTGTTGTCTTGATCTTTTAAAATCATGGTCCTGAAAACGTATCTTCAAAAAATAGTCTTTTGCTATGATTTTCATGTGCAGGTATTAAATTAACAAAAATAAATATCTTAGAGAATTAATTTAATATTTTATTTGAAAAATAAATATCACCAGCCTCTCATGAACATTTGCAATTATTAAAATCTAGACTTAGATGTCAAACTGAAAATTTGAACACAAAAGCTAGAAGTCTGTATTTATGTTACCAATATTTTTACAAATTTGATAATATATTTAATTGAAAGAATATTTACCTACTTAGAAATTGGTTACTGCATGGATGCATAAGTGTAAATACAATATTCAAAATACGTTGTTTGTAAATAGAATAAAATAACTTCAATGTCCTTAAGTCAGAAAAAAGTATTAATATATATGTTAGGCCTCCCACTTTGTTTCACTCCTTCGTTAGTGTTGCCTTACTATGTTTCTTCATAAACTGACATCTTCAGTTAATAAGCTGTACTAAGATTCTGTAAATTTAACAGGAGAAATAAGTCATGTCCACTGGTCATATTTTTATCAGCAGATGGCTCCCCTGGTGTTTTCCTCTACTAAGGATTCTTACAGGTTGAAATGCCAAATCAAAACAATACCAAATGTAAATATGTATTCTCCACTTCATGCCAAGATTAATATACATTTTCACTTCCCTCTAAGATGCTTTTACAAGCTTCTTGAAATGCATTGAAAAGCTAACACAATTACAAGCACTTTTCAACTATTAATAAAAACATACTATACAATTTTCTGTCTATACTATTTTTTTCTTTCACCAATCGAAGAAGACAGACTACAGTTTCCATGCCTGTATCTACAGAGAACTTCAGAAAACATTTTTAAAGGACTAAGTCACAAAAATAAAACCTGAACAGAAATGCACTATTGATTTATTAAAATTTATTATTTTAAAAGACATTCTATTTAAAATACAATTATACAAACATAAATTTTCAGTAATATTCTATGAGTTATTAATATAGTTCAATTTTAATAGCCTTTGACCTATGCCTTTCCAGGAACTACTGGAGTAATGATAGATTGTTTGGCTCCCATATACTGTTAGCAACAAGAGTCAAGAAGGAAAAGAAAAGGAAAGTCCTACCTCTCCGAAGATAAAAATCTAATCAGTTAAAAAAGAGACCGTCATTAAATTTTATTTGTTCTTGAGATGTGATGTTTTTAAAGAACTAAGTGTATTTTCAAGTTGTCCATTCCTCAAAGATATGACAATTGCTTCAGACTTAGCCCTGCATAATCTCATAAATTCCATTTCATTGTGACATGTAGTAAACCCATTAGGTTATTTTTACCATATATTTTTACAGTTTTAAAAATAAGTGTACTTACACTCTCTTTTTTATTCATGTAATAATCATTAATATTAGAAATTTAAAAATTAGATTTCATATAATATAGCAAATTTCAGGGTCTTTTTAATTCTTACACAGTAAAAAAAAGTCATATACTTTGAACAGACTGTCTTAAAATATTTTCTCAAAATCATTGGATAAGTTTAGATCTTTGTTCAAATCATGTATTTTTCATTATCTTTCAAAATGAAAGTATGATTACTCTTCCAAACAAATTCGAATATGCATTTATAAGAGTAAGGAATTACAGATTTTTCACTGTAAATTTTATTTTATTTTCTATTGTTAATAATTAAATTTTTTTCTTTTGTAAAAATAGCATTGTGAAGATACTTTTCTAGATATGTTAAGATAAGATTTTTTTTTTGTTTTTTTTTTTTTGGCTTCCAAGTGTTGTATTTCACTAAATGATTATTTTCTTAACTGGTAGTTTTCTTTTTTGACAGTCGATATTCTTGTCTGCTAAAAGTAATAGTGGACTGAATAAAAATAGTGGACATGAAATATAATTTATTTAGGAAACATTGATCTAATTTAACAACATTTAAAATATAAGTGACATTCTAAAAGGTAAAAGTCAATTAAAAATATTCATAATGATGCTTATAAATATGCATAGAGACCTAGGAGGCAGCTAATTTATAATGCTAAGACCTGAATTATCAAAAACAGTGCACACAGTGTCACATTTATTTCATAAATCCAGAAGAGATGTTCAATTTCTTTTAAAAGTTAACTTAATTATTTCATGCATATTTTATCTAAGCAAATGCAGAGCTCTGTTTTCTTGTTTTTAAATTTATGCTTAGACTGTGCCATATAATATATACTTATTCTGAAATTATAGTTACTACTTGTTTCCAATAGTTTTTTCAACAATTCTCTGCACTAGAAACTTAAGGAAGAAATGCCATATTTATCTGTGTCTCTGTATCTAGCTATATCTATAACCATCTATATATAATCTATAACTCCTTATTTTATGTATTTTCACTTATTTATCATTTTATTGGCTTCTAGTTTCTATTTTATTTTGGTTTGTTTTTTGAGATTGATGCAAAATCATTAATTTTTGGCATTATATTTAATATGTGAATCAAATACTATGTATTTCCATTTTAGTACTTTTTCAGCTCTAATTTTCAGGATGTGATATGTTTCATCACACTATAATGCTTTTCTTTAAATATGTACTATGTATTTGGTGATGTTTTTAGAGTTTTAAAATATTTTTATTACTGATTTTCTATTTAATTACACTGTTCTAGGAAAATATTCTGAAATGGAAAATCGTAGATTAGGGATGCTGCAGCTAGAGCACAGGGGGCAATAAAAGCTCTACTTCTGGAAAAAGGAAAGAAACACTTGTGAGGGCCCCACTCTGGAGACATAGGCCCACTGAAGGTCTAAGAAGTAATCAGATGAATATAGAACACTTCTCTCCTCCCACACCTAACCAATAAACCAAGTCTCCAGTATAATAATGGGTTATAACTCAGACTTTTTGTTTGTTTGTTTGTTTTAGATGGAGTTTTGCTCTTGTCGCCCAGGCTGGAGTCCAATGGTGCGATCTTGACTCACTGCAACCACCACCTCCCAGGTTCAAGTGATTCTTCTGTCTCAGGCTTCTGAGTAGCTGGGATTAGAGGTGCATGTCACTATGCCCAGCAGATTTTTGTATATTTTTAATAAATAGAGACGGGATTTCACCATGTTGGCCAGGCTGGTCTAGAACTCCTTTAGAGTTCTCCTTAAAGGAGAAGATTTATTATCCTCAAGGATAATAAATCGAGAAGGGAGATTTACTATCCTCGAAGGGGTCACCCTCAGCCCCTAGATATAAATATAAAACCTAGATATAAAACCTAAATATAAAAGCTGCCATGACCTCAGACCCTAAATATAAATATAAAACCTAAATATAAAAGTTGCCATGCCCTCAGACCCTAAATATAAATGTAAGGATACAATTTTTTGGATCCAATATAAGGATCCAATTTTTTTCCCTGCTGCATGTAAATACCCAATTTTTTAATGCCATTTATATAAGAGATTGTCTGTTTCTCATTGTGTGTTGTTGAAATTTCTATCAAAAATCAATTGACTGTAAATGAGCAGGTTTATGGGTTTTCTATCCTGTTCTGTAGGTCAATGTATCTGTTTTTATTCTAACACCATGTTGTTTTGATTGCAATTACTTTATATTTTGAAGTCAAGTAGTGTGATGCTGCCAATTTTGTTCTTTTTGCTCAGTATTATTTTGGCTACTTGGCATCTTTTGAGGTTCAATGTGAATTAAAAGTTTGTGTTTTCTATTTTTGTGAAAAATGATACTGTGAGTTTTATAGAGATTAGAATGAATATGTAAATCACTTTGGGTAGTATGAACACTTTCACAGTATTAATTCTGGAAATTAATGAACACTAAATATCTTTCCATTTATTTTTATTTTCAACTCAAGCAAGGAAACAACTCAATTAAAAATGGGTAAAGGACAGAATTTTTTTTTCTTTCTTTTGAGAGTCTCGTTCTGCCCAGGCTGGAGTACAATGCTGTGATCTTGGCTCACTGCGACATCTCCTCCTGGGATCAAGAGATTCTTCTGACTCAACCTCCTGAGTAGCTGGGATTACAGGCGCCTGGCACCATGCCCAGTTAATTTTTGCATTTTTAGTAGAGACAGGGTTTCACCATGTTGGTCAGGCTGATCTCAAACTCCCAATCTTGTGATCTGCTCGCCTCGACCTCTCAACATGCTGGGATTGCGGGATTGCAGGTGTGAGCCACCATGCCTGGCCCAGACATTTCTTAAAAGAAGACATACAGACATACAGGCGGCCAATAGGTACAGGAAAAAATGATTAGCATCACTACTTATTAGGGAAATGCAAATTAAAACCAAAATGAAATATCACTTCCCACCCATTAGAATTAATTTTATTGAAAAGATGAAAGATGAGTGTTGGCAATGATGCAGAGAAGGGAATTCTTGCGTATTGTTGGTGAGAATATAAATTAGCACAGCCATTATGAAAAATGTTATGGAGATTCCTGAAAAACCTAAAATTAGAACTAATACATGATCCAGCCATCCCATTTCTGGGTATACATCCAAAGGAATTGAAATTAATATGTTAAAGGGATATCTGCACTCCCTTGTTCATTGCAGCATTCTTTACAATGGTCAAGATATGGAATTAACTTAAATGTCCATCAATAGATGAAAGGATAAGCTCTCTCTCTCTCTTTCTCTCTCTCTCTCTCTCTCTCTCTCTCACTCACATTCTCTCTCTCTCACACACACACACACACACACACACACACACAAACATACACACAGGCACACAGTGAATTGCTACTCAGCCTTAAAGAAAAAAAGAAAATCCTTTCATTCGTGACAATATGGATGAGTCTGTAGGACATTATGCCAAGTGAAATAAGACTGACACAGAAAAATAAATGCTGTACACACTGCTTTAAATGTGTACCAGAGATTCTAGTATGTTGTGTCTTTGTTCTAATTGGTTTCAAAGAATATCTTTATTTCTGCCTTCATTTCATTATATACCCAGTAGTCATTTGGGAGCAGGTTGTTCAGTTTCCATATAGTCGAGTGGTTCTGAGTGAGTTTCTTAATCCTGAGTTCTAGTTTGATTGCACTGTGGTCTGAGAGACAGTTTGTTATAATTTCTGTTCTTTTACATTTACTGAGGAGTGTTTTACTTCCAACTCTGTGGTCAGTTTTGGAATAATTGTGATGTGGTGCTGAGAAGAATGTATATTCTGTTGATTTGGGGTGGAGAGTTCTGTAGATATCTATTAGGTCAGCTTGGTGAAGAGCTGAGTTCAATTCCTGGATATCCTTGTTAACTTTCTGTCTCTTTGATCTGTCTAATGTTGACAGTGGGGTGTTAAAGTCTCCCGTTATTATTGTGTGGGAGTGTAAGTCTCTTTGTAGGTCTCGAAGGACTTGCTTTATGAATCTGGGTGCTCCTGTATTGGGTGGATATATATTTAGGATAGTTAGCTCTTCTTGTTGAATTGATCCCTTTACCATTATGTAATGGCCTTCTGTGTCTCTTTTGATCTTTGTTGGTTTAAAGTGTGTAGAGGGAAATTTATAGCACTAAATGCCCACAAGAGAAAGCAGGAAAGATTTAAAATTGACACTCTAACATCACAATTAAAAGAACTAGAGAAACAAGAGCAAATACATTCAAAAGTTAGCAGAAGGTAAGAAATAACCAAGATCAGAGCAGAACTGAAGGAGACAGAGACACAAAAATCCCTTCAAAAAATCAATGAATGCAGGAGCTGTTTTTTTTTTTTTGAAAAGAACAACAAAATTGATAGACCAGTAGCAAGACTAATAAAGAAAAGAGAGAAGAATCAAATAGATACCAATAAAAAAATGATAAAGGAGATATCACCACCAATCCCACAGAAATACAAACTACCATCAGAGAATACTATAAACACCTCTACGCAAATAAACTAGAAAATCTAGAAGAAATGGATAAATTCCTGGACACATACACCCTCCCAAGACTAAACCAGGAAGAAGTTGAATCTCTGAATAGATCAATAACAGGTTCTGAAATTGAAGCAATAATTAATAGCCTACCAACCAAAAAAAGTCCAAGACCAGACGGATTCACAGCCGAATTCTACCAGAGGTACAAGGAGGAGCTGGTACCGTTCCTTCCGAAACTATTCCAATCAATAGAAAAAAAGGAAATCCTCCCTAACTCATTTTATGAGGCCAGCATCATCCTGATACAAAAGATAATTTTTTTTTTCTTTTGGTAGAGACACAACAAAAAAAGAGAATTTTAGACTAATATCCCTGATGAACATCTATGCACAATCCTCAAAAAAAAAAAAAAAAAAAAAAATGCTAGCAAACCAAATACAGCAGCACATCAAATAGCTTATCCACCATGATCAAGTAGGATTCAGCCCTGGGATGCAAGACTGGTTCAACATTCGCAAATCAATAAATGTTATCCAGCATATAAACACAACAAAAGACAAAAAACACATGATTATCTCAATAGATGCAGAAAAGGCCTTCAACAAAATTCAACAGCCCTTCATGCTAAAAACTCTCAATAAATTAGATATTGATGGGATGTATCTCAAAATAATAAGAGCTATCTATGACAAACCCACAGCCAGTATCATACTGAATGGGCAAAAACTGGAAGCATTCCCTTTGAAAACTGGCACAAGACAGGGATGCCCTCTCTGACAACTCCTATTCAACATAGTGTTGGAAGTTCTGACCAGGGCAATCAGGCAGGTGAAACAAATAAAGGGTATTCAATTAGGAAAAGAGGAAGTCAAATTGTCCCTGTTTGCAGATGACGTGATTGTATATTTGGAAAACCCCATCATCTCAGCCCCAAATCTCCTTAAGTTGATAAGCAACTTCAGCAAAATCTCAGGACACAAATCAATATGCAAAAATTACAAGCATTCTTTTACACCAATAACAGACAAACAGAAAACCAAATCATGAGTGAATTCCCATTCACAATTGCTTCAAAGAGAATAAAAATACCTAGGAATCCAACTTTCAAGGGATGTGAAGGACCTCTTCAAGGAGAACTATACAAACCACTGCTCAACGAAATGAAAGAGGACACAAACAAATGGAAGAACATACCATGCTCATGGATAAGAAGTATCAATATCGTGAAAATGGCCATACTGCCCAAGGTTATTTATAGATTCAATGCCATCCCCATCAACCTACCAACGACTTTCTTCACAGAATTGGAAAAAAAAAAACAAAAAAAAACACAAACAAAAAAAAACAAAAACTACTTTAAAGTTCATATGGAACCAAAAAAGACCCCACATTGTCAAGACAATCCTAAGCCAAAAGAGCAAAGCTGGAGGCATCACGCTACCTGACTTTGAACTATACTACAAGGCTACAGTAACCAAAACAGCATGGTACTAGTACCAAAACAGAGATATAGACCAATGGAACAGAAAAGAGCCCTCAGAAATAATACCACTCATCTACAGCCATATGATCTTTGACAAACCTGAGAGAAACAAGAAATGGGGAAAGGATTCCCTATTTAATAAATGGTGCTGGGAAAATTGACTAGCCATAAGTTGAAAGCTGAAACTGGATCCTTTCCTTACTCCTTATACGAAAATTAATTCAAGATGGATTAGAGACTTAAATATTATACCTAAAGTCGTAAAAACTCAAGAAGAAAACCTAGGTAATACCATTCAGGACATAGGCATGGGCAAAGACTTCATTTCTAAAACACCAAAAGCAACAGCAACAAAATCCAAATTTGACAAATGGGATCTAATTAAACTGAGAGCTTCTGCACAGCAAAAGAAACTACCATCAGAGTGAACAGGCAACCTACAGAATGGGGGAACATTTTTGCAATCTACTCATCTGACAAAGGGCTAATATCCAGAACCTACAAAAAACTAAAACAAATTTACAAGAAAAATCAAACAACCCCATCAAAAAGTGGGCAAAGGATATGAACAGACACTTCTCAAAAGAAGACATTCATGAAGCCAACAGACACATGAAAAAATGTTCATCATCACTGGCCATCAGAGAAATGCAAATCAAAACCACAATGAGATACCATCTCACACCAGTTAGAACGGCAATCATTAAAAACTCAGGAAACAACAGGTGCTGGAGAGGATGTGGAGAAATAGAACACTTTTACACTGTTGGTGGGACTGTACAATAGTTCAATCATTGTGGAAAACAGTGTGGCGATTCCCCAAGGATCTAGAACTAGAAATCCCATTTGACTCGGCCATCCCATTATTGGGTATATACTCAAAGGATTATAAATCATGCTGCTATAAAGACACATGCACACATATGTTTATTGCGGCACTATTCACAATAGCAAAGACTTGGAACTAACCCAAATGTCCATCAACTGGATTAAGAAATTGTGGCACTATACACCATGGAATACTATGTGGTCATAAAAAGGCTGAGTTCATGTCCTTTGTAGGGACATGGATGAAGCTGGAAACCATCATTCTCAGCAAACTATCACAAGGACAAAAAAACAAACACCACATGTACTCACTCATAGGTGGGAATTGATAAATGAGAACACTTGTACACAGGAAGGGGAACATCACACACTGGGGCCTGTCGTGGGATGGGGGGAGCAAGGAGGGATAGCATTAGGAGATATACTTAATGTAAATGACGAGTTAATGGGTGGAGCACACCAACATGGCACATGTATACATATGTAACAAACCTGCATGTTGTGCACATGTAACTTAGAACTTAAAGTAAAATAAAAAAAAGAAAAATAAATGCTGTATAATCTCACTTATATACGAAATCTAAAAAGTTGAATTTATATAAGTAGAGAGCACAATGATGTTTAACAGAGGCTGTAGGAGTGAGGAGGGAGGCAATGGGAAGTTCTCGATCAAAGGGGACATGAAAAATAGGCTTTGAGATATATTTCACAGCAGAGTGACTACTGTAAAAAACAATGTATTGCATATTTCAAAATAACTGAATAATTTCAAATCTTTCACTGTAAAAGTGATAGGCAAATGAGATGATGGCTATGTTAATTAACTTGATATAATAATTTCCCAGAGTATACATATTTCATGAATTCACATTGAACACCATAAATGCATACAAGTATGTTTTCAGTTAAAAATAACGTTAACAAAGCTTAACATATTTAATATAATAAAGACCATGATGAAAATAATAGACCACATGTAAGAACAGAAGGGTAATGCAATTATACACGTAGAAAAGCTAGAAATAAAAATACACTGTAATAAAAATAAAGGATACGTTTGAAGAGATAATCCGTGGACTGGACAGATATGAGGAAAAATCTGTAAACTTCATTATAGGTCAACAGAATTTTCCAAAACTGGAAATGCGGAAAGAAAAAGATTTCTAAAGAAGAATCAAAAAAGGCAAAATAAAATATTTAAGAATTGTGGGTTAATATTTATTAAAATGTCATTTCCTTTTATACTAGTATCCACCATTTTTATGGAAAGTACTTTGTTTTCAGTCTTTTTGTTACATACCTGATTTATATTTTACATACCTTTCTTTGGTGGATACTATGGATTTTAACACATATCACCACTACCACAGTGAGTCGATGAAACAGTTCTTTCTCTTCAAAACACACACTTTGCTGTCACTTCACCTTTATTTTTCTTCTAACAATATTTTCATTCCTTGTTTAACTTTTTTGTTACTGTTGTTTCATTAAACTCCATGAATCTGTTTTCAGCATATATGAAAAAACCTCTTCCAGTATTTATTGTAACATTTTTACTGAATATTTTTTCATTCCTCCCATTCTAAGACTCTGAAAGTATGTATATTTGAACACTCCATAGGGCATAAAGGTCTCTCATGTTTCATTCTCTATTGTTCTCGTCTAGTTTTCTTTGTGTTTTGATATGGTTTGGCCGTGTCCCCGCCCTAATCTCATCTTGAATTCCCACATGTTGTGGGAGGGACCCTGTGAGAGGTAATTGAATCATAAAGGCAGGTCTTTCCCTTGCTGTTCTCATGATAGTGAATAAGTCTCATGAGACCTGATGGTTTTATAAGGGGGAATTTCCCTGCACAAGCTCTCTCTTTGCCTGCCACCATCTAGAGATGTGACTTGCTCTAATTTGTCTTCGGGCATGATTATAAGCCCTCCCCAGCCCTGTGGAACAGCAAGTCCATTAAACCTCTTTCTTTTGTAAATTGCCCAGTTTCAGGTATGTGTTTCTTAGGAGCATGAAAATGGACTAATATATGCTTCAATTTGAATTTTTAATAGCATATTTTACAGATCACTAATTCTCTTTTTAGTTTGCGAATTATGCTGCTATTATCAGTTATTGAATTGTACATTTAATTTTTTAAATTCTTGAATATATATTTTATGCTTCCCATTTGTTTTTTATGGCACTTTATTCTGGTAAAAATATTTCTACTGTTTAAAAAATTTATCGGTATTTTATTTATAGTTGCCTTACACCTTCTGTATTAAAACTCCAATATCTAGTTCACTTATGGGTCTATTATCTAGAATATTTTTCTTTCTGATTTTCAAATAATTGTATATGTTGACTTGTGTGTCTGATAGAGTTTTGATTGCATATATTGATGACAAAAAGTTATAGGGAATTTGGATGGTCTTTTTCTGCAGAAATTTTTTTTTTTCTGTGACATAATGTAAAGATAGATCATTTTTTTTTCCTATAAAGGTAAATCCACCCTTTATTGTCACACTTCAAGAATTTGCATTAACATTCTGTTAAATGTGTCTAAGAGAGGACCCCCTCTTGCTCAAATCCAGAAATATAGGTGTTCTTTCTCTCTTTTCTCCCTTCCCTCCATCTCTTCCTCCCTCCCTTCCTCATTGCCTCCCTCTGTTCTTCACTTTCTTTCTTTCTTTCTTTCTTTCTTTCTTTCTTTCTTTCTTTCTTTCTTTCTTTCTTTCTTTCTTTCTTTCTTTCTTTCTTTCTTTCTTTCTTTCTTTCTTTCTTTCTTTCTTCTCCTTCCTCCTTCTCTTCTTTCTTTCTTTTCTTCTTTCCTTCTTGCCTAATTCTTTCTTTTCTCTTTCTTTTGTTGAACTTTATTCACATAGTTTTGTCCTCCTTGTCTGGCGAGACAACTGTAAATTCTAGGTTTTATAATTTTGGTCATTATTCTACTGTGCACCAGAATTCAAAAAGTATCCTGTGGAAACACAGGGATATTTCAATGTGTTTCACTTCCATCTGACATCTTGGCTTCTCAAGTCCTGGCTGCTTTGTTTGTTCACCCATGCTTTTAAGCATTTGTGGATGGTTTTTTTTTTTTTTTTTTTTTGGTCTTGGTTTGTTTTAAATATTTTTATCTAGACTTTATATTTGTTTTCAGTGGGAAGGTTTGTTTTATTCCAACTACTTTAGAATAGACAGAGGCATAATTTTTCCGTCCTTCTGTGTTAAGATACTATTCTAGTATGACATAATTAACTCCTGACATTTACACATAATGTTATTTCTGTAGAATTTTAGCCATAGAACAGCATAAATACATGTCCTGGATGAAGTTCTTCCAGAAGTGTTTTAGCTCTTGGAGTATCTGGAACTTGTACTATCACAAAGGAGATTATTA
This sequence comes from Macaca nemestrina, assembly GCF_043159975.1. Taxonomy (NCBI): domain Eukaryota; kingdom Metazoa; phylum Chordata; class Mammalia; order Primates; family Cercopithecidae; genus Macaca; species Macaca nemestrina. Next base: position 75,639,577 of record NC_092126.1, read on the forward strand.
ATACGTATTTATTAAATGAAGGAATATGCTTTACCCATTTTTTTTTGGATTGCTGAAATTACAGGTCCTTCCTTCACATGTTCTGCTTCATACTACTTTCATAAATAATAGGTGCCTTGTAGTTATTCATTGTCTTCATTTTACTCTAAATCTTAGTTTTTACTTTTCCAAGAATCAAGTAAGCTATAAGTCAACATATAATTGATTTTCTAGAAAAAGGTATGTACAAATTTATTCTTACTTTAAAATATATTTATTTATTAATTATAAAGCAGCACAGAGATGACAACAGTTGAGGTCAATGATAAAGTACTTCAAATATGCCAGATGAGACCATGACCCTTAGTCATTGTAAGAGTTTTAACATGATTTTTTATTTTATTTGGCTTCTTTCAATTTTATAATCTGTGTCCTGGACATTCAATTCAATATACTTTAAAAATATCACATCAGACTTGCAATCTTATTATTTTATTGCCTAGTTCTTAAATAATAACAACTTTGTATGTAATCCCTGATTTTATGATTTACTTTATTAGACCATACTCACCAGCTCTAGTTATTTGCCCAAATAGGGCTCACATGCCTTTGATAGCTGGACTAGAACAATGATCCTTAAGCACAGTCTGGCTTTTTATGGCTACTATAATTCAATAGCTTATTGGGATTTGGTGAGAACAGATAATAACATTTAAGAGTCCTGAGATATTTTAAATAATTTTGTCTTTGAGATATCTACAACAGAATTGGCTTATATGATACTTGCCTACAGAGATTTCTCTTTTCAGAAGGATTTCACTAAATATGTATTAATACATTAAAAATATTATGGTAATTTTAGGCCTGCTGGGTCACAGAAGATTCATATTTGGATTCCTTAGCCTCAGGTGATAACCTCTTCACACTGTATATTTAAATTAAAACATCAAAGTTGAGAAGAATGCTGATATTGTGCTTAACATGTGAGTAATGATGCTTTGCCCTGAAACCATAGCTAGTTTGTTTACATATATCTGTGCAGTTACTAGTAATTGTCATACCAAGATAGCCCAAGTACAAAAATTAGAAATTGTATTTAATCTTATTACTGTTCTCGTTATGCTTATTTTTTGCACAAACATTATAATGAAAAAAAGGTAAAGGAAAATAAAAATAATTATATTCACTTTTTTATATCTTCTGATATAACTATCTGATTTTGAGTTAAACTATGTGTATCTATGATTTAGATTACGATATACAATTCTAACTTAAAAGTATAAAATTCCCGGAGAGGGTTCAATACAGAGAAACCAAATATTTCTCCATGTACTTCTAAAAAAATTAAAAAGTGATGTAGGCAACTTGAAACATTTAGTAAGACCAATAATAATCAGAATTAAGTTTATGGGACGTAAGGTGTTTCTCAAGATTTTTTAAATAAAAATATCAGACAAAATGTTTTATTCATTTTGTATTATAAAGTTTAAATAGTTTGTCTAAAAAAGAATCTTTTAAACCAAGTAAGAAACTAATGATCTTATACTGACATATGTTTACTCTTCAGATCATTAGCTTGAAAATGCTAATGCTACTTAGTGGGTCATGCAAGCTAGTGCAAATCTACCATTAGCTCTTAAGCACTTCAGCATTTGTAAAACTGCTGAAGAGGAATATATGTTTTTTATTTACCTACAATGAAAGATGGAATATTTGCTAAAGAATCTTAATGCACCAACTGATGATGCAAGTATATTATAGACTAATTCTAACTTCAGTGACTGCTATAAAATAATGTTTTCATATTATACAGTAAATCTAGTGTTTTTCTTAAGGAAAACGATTGCTTGCCACAAACTTCAAACAGCATTCAAATATTAATAACAAATGCATTGGAGAATGCATCATTTAAAGCAAAAAATATTAAACTTCAAATTACTGTTCTTCAAATGAAACGTAAATTACAGAATCTATTTCTATAATACAAAGGCCAAAAAACTATTAATCCAGCCTCTCATGTTAAGAAATGTTAGCATTTACGCCGGACGCAGTGGCTCACGCCTGTAATCCCAGCACTTTGGGAGGCCGAGGTGGGCAGATCACCAGGTCATGAGATCGAGACCATCCTGGCTAACACGGTGAAACCCGTCTCTACTAAAAATACAAAAAATTAGCCGGGCGTGGTGGCGGGCGCCTGTAGTCTCAACTACTTGGGAGGCTGAGGCAGGAGAATGGCGTGAACCCGGGAGGTGGAGCTTTCAGTGAGCCGAGATGAAGCCACTGCGCTCTAGCCTGGAGGACAGAGTGAGACTGCATCTCGAAAAAATAAATAAATAAATAAATAAATATTAGCATTTATGAATGCAAGAAGGATTTTGTTATCTTAATTCAGTCATCTCCAAGTGAGTTGGTGTATTTAAATGAGCATAATTCTGGGAAATATCTTATTTTTCACAGAATGAATATTAAAGGTACATAATGCCACACATACACCACTGATAAAACAGATTCTTAAGACATGGTCTTATAATTTCATAACAGTCTTAATTATTTTGAATTCAAGCTATTGAATTTAAATGTTATTTAATATCTATGTGGTATCGGTTTGGAAAGGATGCTGGAATCTCTCTCATAAAAAAGATAAAAGGATAAATCTTAGTGAAGAACAGGGAGAGAGCTACTCTTCAGTGACAATGGATAATATGAAATTGAAAACCATCAGAGCTCTCTCTTCCTTTTAAGTCTCTGCTTTTTTTCAACACGGTTGTATTAGTCCATTTTCATATTGCTATAAAGATATTCCTAAGAGTGGATAAATTATGGAGAAAAGATATGTAATTAACTCATATTTCTGCAGGCTACACAAGAGGCATGACTGGGATGGCTGGATAGGCCTCGGGAAACTTGTAATCATGGAAGAAGCCAAAAGGAAAGCAGGCACATCTTCACATGGAAGAACAGGAGAAAGAGGAAGAAGGGGGAAGTGCTACACACTTTTCAGCAACCAGATCTCATGAGAACTCAGTCACTATCACAAGAACAGCAATGGAGAAATCCACCTCCTTGATCCATTTACTTCCTACCATGGCCCTCCCCCAACAGTGAGGATTACAACTTGACATAAGATTTGGGTGGGAACCCAGAGCCAAACTATACCAATGGTTGTTTTATTTGTTTCCATTACAGATGAAGTTTTTATAAAAATGTGTGACAACTGCAAACTAAATGGTATGAACTTCACATATACCTGTTCCTTAAAGGAAGTTTTTAAAGATAACGATTTAAATAATCCAAGAATATTTTCAGTTTGTGTCTATATTTCACTAAAAGAGATGGGGTTTTAAAGAATATGGTAACACCTATTTGATATGTATGCTGTCAGTGATAGAAGAAAAATTTACCAAAATGGCGAAGTTATAATGCCAGTATTAGTGAGGAAGGTTGACCAGACAAAACAATGTAAGTGACCTACAATATTCTGACACAACAACCCCAAACCTTAATCTCAAAATCACCAAATATTCCTAATGTATATTTTTATTTTTTGTACTAACAGATAGTTTAAGATGGTAACCTCATTTTGTTACTAATAATTTATTGATTATATGAGAGAAATAAAATGTTTATCTTCACTAAGAAGTCAGAAAATATACTTTGGTCATGGAGAAATATAGATATAGATGAAATGTTTATATTTTGTGAATATAATTCTTTTTAAAAATTGTCATATTTTACTTTCCTTTCACAACATCATAATTCCTCCCAGAAAAAATAATGTATATGGAATGAATAAACTATTTCACAGAATCTGTTGACAAATTTAGGTATATATTTGTGATATTAATTGAAAAAACATAGCTATACCTGCTTAAAGTGGTCACTATGTTTATTTTTTGTCAAAGATATTTGAGTTGCCTTAGAAAATTATAAACTTCAAATACAAAAATTTTAGAAGAATATTTTTTCTTTTATTCCTAATACGGTTCAAGTTTATCCTTAAATAAAAATAGAAAACTGAAAGCATTAAGAGATGACAATAACAATATGTAATAAATGGAAAATCAGCAGGGAGAACTCTCCTGCTCAGTAATATATATATCTGAATATCTATCTCTATATATTTTTGGAGACAGAGTCTCACTCTGTGACCCAGGCTAGTGTGCATTGACACAATCATACCTCACTGTAAACTTGAAATCCAGGGCCCAAAAGATCTTCCCGCCTCAGCCTCCTAAAATCCTAAGATTACAAGCATGAGTCACCATGTCCAGCCTAATGTATATTTTTGGATTATATCTGAGTTAGACCTATTTGGTTGTCATTGCAAGAGGGTTTATTTTATTTTTTTTTAATATTTATCTGATGATGAATCAAAGTGTAATGTATGGTAATAAGTCATAGTGCTAGGACCTAAGTGATGCAGGATTTTTCTGGGGCCCTTTGTCAGAATTATGAAAGGAGTGCCCCATCTATTCAGCCCACTGTGCTCAACTCTTTGTGGGAGGGAGCACATGAGTGAGCAAGTGCAGAATCTGGCTGGCTGCTCCAGGCACTGACATAGGAGCAAACTCCATGTGGGGCCTGTGGTGGTCTTGAGAACATAGCAGTGTCCAGGTGAGGGTGCCCACAACCCTGAAGACCCAGAGCAGGTGTTACAGTGCTCCTTTAGTTCAAAACACAGATAGCAGTGTATTGGCAGCTGAGTTGGCTCCTTGCCTCATCACGTGGGCTGCTGCCCTCTCCTGATGAGTGCAAAGGACTGGTGTGACAGCCTTTCTGGGTATCCACACTTGGTGGGTACTGAGCTCTTGCCCTGTGTCCAAGAAGAATGAGGTCATATGGATGATCAAATGATGTTGAAGGTGGAGACTTTTACTGAATGATGAAATGACTCTCAGTACAGAGGGGAGCTAGAGAGGGGACAGGAAGGGAAGGTAATCTTCCCTAAAGTCAGGTTGCCTCTTCTCCAAAGTCAGACTATCTCCTCCTCTACTGTCTGAGTGTGGGATTTTTATAAGCACAGGATGGTGAGTACATGGAGATTGGTTTGTGAGTATGCAAAAAAGGTTAAAGCAAAGACACTACTCAAAGACTGGCGTGACAGTACAGAAAACCAGTAAGAAAAGGGCAAGTATATTTAAAATAGGTGAAGGGTGGGGGTCAATCAGAAGAAAGCATGCTAAACAGGAAGACAAGTTCTCAGTCCAGTCTGAGGATTTAACTTATAGCTTGGCTTTCAGGCTTTAAAGTGTTTTGGTTTTGAGGTGGGGTTTCACCAGGTACCTGCCCCTATCTGCCTAGGCATTTGGCTGCCTCCTGTCTCTATCATAAAGGTATATAAATATTAACACATATGCATTTGTTTTACCATTTAATTTTAATTATTATTGGTATAATGTAGGTGTATATATTTATGAAGTACATGATATGTTTTGATACAGGCACGCAATGCATAATAATCACATCATGGGAAATGGTACATACTTTCCCTCAAGTATTTATCCTTTGTGCTACAAACAATCCAACTGTACTCTTTCAGTTATTTATTGCTCTTTCAGTCTTTCAGTTATTTATTAATTTAAAAAGTCCAATTAATACATTTTGATTATAGTCACCCTGTTGTGCTATCAAATACTAAGTCTCATTCATTCTTTCTAACTACTTTTTTGTACCTGTTAACCTTCCAAACCCCACCTTGCTCCAGTTAACCTTACCAGCATCTGGTAACCATCATTTTGCTCTCTGTTTCTATGAGTTAAATTATTTTGACTTTTAGATTCCACAAATAAGTGAGAACATGCAATGTAGTTTTGTCTGTGTCTGGCTTATTTCACTTAACATAATGACTTCCAGTTCCACCCATGTTGTTGCAAATGACAGAATCTCATTTTTTGTGGTTGAATAGTACTGTATTGTGTATATCTACCACACTTTCTTTATTTATTCATCTGTTAGTGAACATTTAGGCTGCTTCCAAATTTTTGCTATTGTGAACAGTGCTGCAACAAACTTGGGAGTGCTAATATCTCTTCAAAATATTGATTTCCTTTCTTTTGAGCATTTACCCAGCAGTGACATTGCTGGATCATATCATTGCTTTATTTTTAGTTTTTTAACTAACTTCCAAATTGTTCTCCATAGTTGTACTAATTTACATTCCCATCAGCAGTGTACAAGGTTTCCTTTTTCTCCACATTCTCACCAACATTTGTCATTGCCTGTCTTTTGTATACCATTTTAACTGGGTGCCATGGTATCACATTGTAGTTTGATATGCACTACTCTGATAATGAATGATGTTGAGCACCTTTTCATATGCCTGTCATTTGTACATCTTGTTTTGAGAAATGGCTATTCAAATATTTTCCCATTTTTAATTGGATTGTTAGCTTTATTTCCTATACAGTTTCTTGAGCTCCTCATATATCCTGGGTAATAATCCCTCATCAAATGGGTAGTTTGCAAATATTTTTTTCCCATTCTGTGGGTTGTCTCTTCCCTTGATTGTTTCTTTTGCTATGCAGAAGTTATTTACCTTGATGCAATCCCATTTGTCAATTTTTGCTTTGATTGCCTGTGCTTCTGTGGAATTACTCAGGAAATTTTTGCCAAGACTAAAATTTTTCCTGGAGAGTTTCTCCATTGTGTGTTTTTCTGTTTGTTTGTTTTATAGTAGTTTCACAGTTTGAGGTCTTAAATTTAAGTCTTTAATCCATGCTGATTTGATTTTTTTATACATACTTTCAGTCTTATGCCTATAGATATATAGTATTCTCAACACCATTCATTGAAGAGACTGTCTTGTCTTTTTTTTTTTTTTTTTTTTTTTAAGATGTAGTCTTGCTCTGTCACCCAAGCTGTAGTGCAGTGGAGCGATCTCGGCTCACTGCAACCTCTGCCTCCTGGGTCCAAGTGATTCTCTTGCCTCAGCTTCCTGAGTGACTGGGATTACAGGTGTCCACCACCACGCCTGGCTAATTTTTGTATTTTGAGTAGAGACGGGGTTTCGCCATGTTGGTCAGTCTGGTCATGAACTCCTGACCTCGTGATCCACCCTCCTCAGTGTCCCAAAGTGCTGGATTACAGGCATGAGCCACCACACCCAGCCGAAGAGACTGTCTTTTCACCAGTGTGTATTCTTTGCACCTTTGTCAAAAATGAATTCACTGTAGTTGCGTAACACATACCTGTTTGCCTTTGAATCCTCTCAGCAACATGAGATTGTAAAATAAACTCCTTCTTAATGTTTAGATAGCACTTACGTTTAGTCAACCCCCAACATACACACTTACCTACTTAAAACTCTTCTTCTCAGAATTATTCTTTCCAGATGTCCTTTAACTTAATATTTTCCAAAACTCAAGGGTTTATTAATCTGTTCTGTTTAGTCACTGGCATGCCCATCACTTTGCCCATTTGCTTCAAGCGTACTGGTACAGGTGTTCTTAGTTTCTAGAGATTCCTGAAATTCTGAAGGAAAATACCACTTTCCCTAGTACTAAACTCACATGTGGATCCTTGACTTTTAGAGTGGAATTCTTCCAGGTTATATTTCTGTGGGCCTTTTAACCTATAATGACACAATTAGTCTGGCACAGAACGTCTTGTGTTAAATCTGCACTTTGGCTAAAAGTACACTTCCTATTCAACAATAAAAGACTGGCTTCTTATTGCATACTTTTTCTCAGTGTCTGTGTGATGTTTTCTAAATGATAGGTTGTTCAGGCTTACAGCAGTCTATGAACATTTTTCAGATTATTTGCACAGCAAGGGTAAATGCATAACTTCCTTTTCTGTTGGATACTACTATGAACCATGCAACTAGATCAACAAGTGGTATAAAGTTAGTGGCAACAGAAATCGCTCACCTCTAACTGTACTCTGGTTCTCTTCACAATTTTCCCACATAGTAAATATCCTAAACTGCCTCCAATAGGTAAATGAATAAATAAACTCTTGTATGCAGACGAATGCTATACTGCACTAAAAAAGAAATAAATTTTCAGTACACGTAGTATTTTGGATGTATCTCAAAGGAATTTCACCGAGTAAAAGATGTCAGTTACAAAAGTTACATACCTTATTTTTGTATTTTTCAACACTCTCAAAAAACCAAAATTATAACGACAGAGATCAGAACAGTGGTTGCAAGAGGATAGGGTTGAAGGGATAGCATAATAGAGTTATTAAGGATGAAGGAATTGTTCTGTGTCCTGATTGTGGCAGTTCTAACACAAAGGTATCTAAGTGCTAAAACTCAGTAATAAATTCAATCAAAAAAGAAATTTGAGTTTCATAATGTGAAAATATTTAGAAAAGAATAATGAAAGAGAACACAGTTGAGAGGAAACAAAAAAAATCCCCCCAAAAGTTTAAAATAATAATAAAGTCATTAAAATTAATGACCTCACATTCATAGAAACGAGATGTGTCAGATTTATCATTAATCTAGGGATAATAAAGGCTGAATCTTATATAACTTTTTTGATTAGCAAGTGAAGAGAATTGTTTGCATTCCTTTTAAAACACCTGATAATACCTAGAAAAATTTATTTGTGACAATTCTGATGGGAAATACTTTTATATGTGCTTCTGTAGATCGTTCACTGATAACCACAGAAACACTGACATTAAAAAACAATTTTGGCCAGGTGCAGTGGCTCACACCTGTGATCCCAGCACTTTGGGAGGCTGAAGCGGGTGGATCATGAGGTCAGGCATTTGAGACCAGCCTGGCCAACATAGTGAAACTCTGTCTCTACTAAAAATACAAAAAATTAGCTTAGCATGGTGATGGGCACCTGTAATCCCAGCTACTCGGGAGACTGAGGCAGGAGAATTCTTGAACCCGGGAGGTGGAGGTTGCAGTGAGCCGAGATCGCACCACTGCACTCCAGCCCAGGCAACAATACGAGACTCTGTCTAAAATAATAATAATAATAATAATAATAATAATAATAATAAGTAATGAATGTTCTAATTTTATATTTATACTCACATTTTATTCTTACACAAACGCTTTCACTCAGGTGTATTCATGCCTGTGTTACAAAGAAATATGAAGAGATTTTATTTGTAATCACCCTAATCACCCTTTTAAAATAATTGATTTAGGACTAATATAGGCAGATAATATAAATATTTTGTGTCTGCATAGCTGTTTTTATTACATTTGGCAGTAATTTATGATACCTTGAAGCAGCTGTTTTGTACTAAGTGTAAATTAGTTTCAGATAACATATTCTTTCAAGAAATGTCATCTTACGTGCCAAAGACAAACTCTGTGCAAAATAATTTACCTTCTCTAGGTAAATGGTAAAATCTCCGTAAGTATCAGAATTAACTTCCATGAAGAGTTGAATGATGACGATAGTATTAGTAATAATATTTAAAGCTAAGATTAGTTTTGATGCTATTGGTTGGGACTTTGTGTTTTGGTTTTTGTTACAGTAAATTCTCATAACAATTTTATGGTTTATTAATATTTCCCTTTTTTAAAAGGAAATGTGAGTTACAGAGGGTTAGTTAAAGCTCTCAGAGTTTCACATATTGTCAATGTGTGCCCAAAATATTAATCTAGGCTTTCTTATTCACACTTGAATAATTTCTAAACTAGTTTCCTGAACTTGGTTCTTAAATATCTATTTCACACTAACCAAACTTTGAACATAAAGTAATGCCTCTACTTACAGTGTTAAATCTCTTGATTTATTTTTACATTGTTAATTCATTTCATACAGATGTCTATGTTTTTCCTTTAAATATATATATATATATTCCATATCATTCAGAATATTCTCAGGTCTCTGTTTATTGATTTTCTAATTAGTTTTTGCATTAACTTTCTTTTAAAATAATTCATTTAATGTGTTATTTTAACTTTTCTATTGTACATGAAGTTTGTCTATTGTGTGTGTTAGGCTGTTATGTATCTATGCCTACAGAGCGTTGTGGAATTTGCTTTTGCAAAACAGGTTTCAGGACCAAAGAAATTTAATTTTAAATTCTATATTTGGGCTTCTTATATCACCAAGTAGCATAAATCTAGAATGCTCTATGCTCTCTTATAATTAAGTTTGTGTTTTAAATTTCTCTTTTGTGACTTTTATTTTCCTAAGTTTTGGATGGATGACAAATTACATTTCTGCTTTGTTTATCCAGTTTAGGAAGATATTTTTCTAGGTCTGATTTCACAGAAAGCACAGTTTTTTCATGCTTCTAGCTTTTGACAAGGAAATTAGTTCTCAACATTTCTCAGTAGATTTTTAGAAATATTTTAGTGAATATTATCATGTAAGCCCTAGATTCCAGAATAGTAACTCTGAAATCATAAGAAATTCTCACTTATAGTGTAATCTAGTACACACGCACGAAAAAAAAAAAAACAAAACTAACACGTTTTCAACATCAAAATTTACCTTTACAATAGAAGATTCACTCTGATAAACGCTGCTAAGTATAATTTACAAAAAATTGACAAAAATGGCACTCATTCAAATAAAAAATAAATATGTTTTAATGATTTTACTGGCCTTATTAATAAAAGACCTAGTAAAATGCTAAGACAGTTTCAAATGACAATTTGAAAAATAAACTATGAATAACAAATTGTATAAGGAACTATTAGAGTACAATCTCTGAGTAATATACAGAACTGATAAATGATCTACACAAAGACAGTAACTTTTATGGTTGTTATATCTACTGTACATCTGCTATTTTCATCTATCCTAGATAAAAATCAACAAGTTAACTTCTAATTGGATAAACACCATTAGAAAATAGTCCATGTAATAAAAAGTAAACAAAACTTCTGTGCAATATTAATTTAATTCAAAAATACCCCAAAATAATTTAATTTAATACACTGAAACTAATTTAAGCAATTGATTTTTTCCCCTTTTTTCCACTGTGAAAGATTATTTTAAAAACATATTACCCAGAATTTCTGTGTATTTTTGATATGCCTAGCAGGGGTCCATTCTACATTAGCTTCCTGTGTCATATCACTGGGTGCCCTAGCCATCTATTTCCTACATTTCAGGCTAATTGCTTCAGACTTCATAGCTCAGTTGGAACACAGAGTGGGAGGATCATCAAACAGATGGATTTTGATCCTCCCACAAAGAGAATTATTGCCCCTGAAAATATATTTTATGCTCTATTTAAAATTCAATCTCTTTCTCTTCTACTGCTTTAAATTCAGAGAAGACTAGTCATATTATTTATGTAATCAAACTATGAAAAATTGTGGGGTCAGTAAAGAAGATTTGATAAATGGAAAAAGTAAATGGAATCATATTCTTCCCTTTTTAAATAAGTTTTATAATTTAAAAAATTGTGTTTGGAAGATAGATCTGGTTTCTCATTAAATAAAAGATTGCAAAGAAGTATAAACAAATGTTTAGTAAAATGCTTTGAAGTTAAGTATATATATCATATTTTATATATTATCTTGTATTTTAATAAGTACAGCTTCATTATTCCAGTTAAATTATTTTTTTATAGATCTTGGCTAAATCTATAAATCCAACTTTGCCATTTCAGCACTAGCCTTATTTGAGTTTGCCTAACAACAGTAGTTGCTCATGATGATATTATGTAACAACCACTAAAAACTCTATCAAGTTTCTACAAAAGCACACAATAAAGAAAGCTGTAAAAATGAGCAACATGGTGACTTGGTATTAACAAAAAAGTCAAATACATTCTCATCTCTGCTTGTCACATAAGGAAATGAGTTGCTCTAGGAATCAAAGTATTTAATGTGTTTTTTTGCAAAACATTGCCAATTCTTTATTATAAACATCTGTCTTCCCACACCCAAGGCAAAAGTAGTGTGCTTTCTGGAAAAAAAAAAAAAAAAAGTCTTTATTAAAATGTAGCATTGCTGGACTTTTACAGCAAAGTAGAGGAACAAGTATTTGTTCATCCACTTCTCTATTTTCAAATAGACATCCAATCTTATTAGATAAAACAAAAATTCCCTTTTTATTCTGTTATTTAGAATACTGCGGTGATAGTTAACATATCATGTTTTTTGTTGTTGTTTCTGTAGCCTTTTTGCACTGTTAGTTTGTGAGTAAGGCTTAACAATAATCACCCAAAATAATGAAAGATCACCAAAACATGTAAAGATATTTGCTGGAAGCATTTGGATACATATATAAGTCGACCTTTTAAATTGTTATTTTATTAACTTTAAAGTTGCTTTAAAAAAGATCAATACTTCTTCCCTCATAAAGGAAGAAGCAAAAATCTATTCTAATTTTTGAATATTTTGATAAAATTTGTTGTCCAAAGAGTAAAAAATAATCTCCAAAGAAGTTCTTTATACAATTGCTTCTTAAGCTGTCAAATATTTATGTAGTTACTTCAACTTTTTTTTGAAAATGTGTCCTTTGTTGACATACTGTGTCGTTTTGCTGTGACCTATTTGTCTTTCTTTTGGTATATATGAAGTAATTTATTATGTATAATGGGAGTCCACTTTGTAAACAGAATAAATAATAAAATAATTATAATAGCATCAATTTTTAATATTTTCCAAATTGCCTTTTTATGTCTATAAAAAGGAAAAAAGTAAATGTGAATGACTTGAAATAATAAAAAATAAAGTTATATCTCAAGATGTATATTTTATGTACATTTTAAGTGTATTAAAAGGCATTACTGCGGTCTTGGCTTTCACCAGAACACGGGGGGACATGTTTTTTTCATAATCTACATTATTGTTTATTTTTAACTAAAATATTATGAAAGGTGAAATTGTAGAAATATAAAAAAAAGTACTCATGTCTTGACTGCTTTTCAATTCTAGAGATTATTAGTTTTTTATAAGAATAAAAAATCTAAATTACATTTGATTTAGTCATTTAACTGTCTGAGGAAAGCAATATACTAATTGACCACTAGCAGTAAACACTATCTTGTTTATTAGTTCCTAGATTTATAGATTCACAAAATAGTGTTTATACTTAGCAGTGTAACATATACTTTTCCTTTAATGGTTAGAAAGCATTTATCTGCTACAAATTATTTTTTATTACAAATATTCCAAAATAATATGCCCATAAGAAACTCTGCCTGTACTCATCTCCTCATCTGTTTTTTGGAGGAAAGCTTTAATCTACAGAGAAAATGGCAACGCAAAACAAAACCCAAAAAGTTATAGTCTCACAGCAGAAGAGAAATCCACCTCAGCTAGGAAAAGAGAAGGAGTATGTGCTTGGAACAGTGATACATGTGGTGGAGGAACAGTGACATTGGTGAAAGCCATACACTTAATAAACAGGTTTACAGTACCTAGGAAAACTGAGACCCAATTGGACCATCAAAGAAAGACCCAATCACTAACACAAAGCTAATAAACTTGTAAGATTTCAATACAAGTAACATTGGAATATAGCTAGGACGACTTCAGGAGACAGACTCTCTTTGCAGAATCTCCGGGATGTAAGACCTCAACATAAATAGGGTGATATAAACTATGTATTACCAGACATATCATACATTATACTGTGATTTTTTTTTTTTTTTTTTTTTTTTTTTTTGAGATGGAGTTTCGCTCTGTCGCCCAGGCTGGAGTGCAGTGGCGAGATCTCGGCTCACTGCAAGCTCCGCCTCCCGGGTTCACGCCATTCTCCCGCCTCAGCCTCCCGAGTAGCTGGGACTACAGGCGCCCGCCACCTCGCCCGGCTAGTTTTTTGTATTTTTAGTAGAGACGGGGTTTCACCGTGTTAGTCAGGATGGTCTTGATCTGGTGATCTGCCTCCTCGGCCTCCCAAAGTGCTGGGATTACAGGCGTGAGCCACCGCGCCTGACCTATACTGTGATATGTTTTTATAGTGTATGTACAGGGAAATGTCAGACAACAAGGGAAGAAAAGAATGATTTGGGATTGTAAGGTTCTTCCTCTACATGTGCAGCAATTTCGTATTATTTGAAGGAGTCCTCAGACCATTTTATAATACATGTTATAAATCCTAAGATACACAAAAAACCTTTTTTAAAAATAAGCTTGAATAATAACCCAATAAAGGAGATAAATAGAATAGTTAAAATTGATCAATCACAGAGAAAACCAAAAAATAGGAAAAGAACAACGAAGAATAAAGGGAACAAATAGTAAACAGGTAGCAGAATGGTATGTTTTTTTTTTTTTTTAAGTAAATAGATGGGCATAAAAGTAAAGTTAATTCCCGTAAGCCATACCCAAATATATACGGTTGTATTAGTCCATTCTTGCATTGCTATTAAGAAATGCTGGAGACTGTGTAATTTATAAAGAAAAGTGGTTTAATTAGCTCACAGTTCTGCAAGTTAGTTTCTGCTTGACTTCTTGTGCGGGGGCAGGGGGTGCTCAGGACGCTTTCAATTATGGTGGAAGGCAAAGGCGAAGCAAGCACCCCACATGGCGGGAGCAGGATAAGGAGAGATACACACTTTTAAACAACCACATCTCGTGAGAATTCTATCACAAGAGCAGCACTAGGGGAATGGTGTTAAACCATGAGAAATCATCCCCCTGATTCAATCACCTCCCAACAGGCCCTACCTCCAGCATTGAGGATTACATTTCAACAGGAGATTTGGATAGGTACAGAGATCCAAACTGTATCACCCGGTATCAACAAATCCATTTAAAATATCAACACATAGATAAGTTAAAAGAACGGAGAAAAGACCAGGTGCGGTGACTCATGCTTGTAATCCCAGCACCTTGAGAGATTGAGTTGGGCAGATCACCTGAGATCAGGAGTTCAGGACCAGATTGACCAACATGGAGAAACCTGTCTCTACTAAAAATACAAAAATTAAGCAAAGACTTGGAATCAACCCGAATGTCCATCAGTGACAGAATGGATTAAGAAAATGTGGCACGTATACACCATGGAATACTATGCAACCATAAAAAAAGGATGAGTTTGTGTCCTTTGTAGGGACATGGATGCAGCTGAAAACCATCATTCTCAGCAAACTATCGCAAGAATGGAAAATCAAACACTGCATGTTCTCACTCATAGGTGGGAATTGAACAATGAGATCACTTGGACTCTGGAAGGGGAACATCACACACTGGAGCCTATTATGGGGAGGGGGAAGGGGGGAGGGATGGCATTGGGTGTCCTATCTGATGTAAATGATGAGTTGATGGGTGTAGCACACCAACAAGGCACTAGTATACATATGTAACAAACCTCCACGTTGTACCCTAGAACTTAAAGTGTAAAAAAAAAAAAAAAAAAGATAGTAAAAAGAAATAAGAATCTTCAAAATAAATAAATAAACCTATCAAATGAAAAAAAAAAATTAGCCAGGTGTGGTGAAGCATGCCTGTAATCCCAGCTACTTGGGAGGCTGAGACAGGAGAGTTGCTTGATTCAGGGAGGGGGAGGCTGTGGTGTGCAGAGATCACGCCATTGCACTCCAGCCTGGGCAACAAGAGTGAAAGTCAACCTCAAAGAAAAAAAAAAAAAAAGAAGGGAGAAGAAAAATACCATTTAATCTCTCTCACACACACACTCATGTATATGTATGTATAATATGTACATGATATGTACATATATACATATATTTTTTATATATATATGATTTCCAGCATAAGCAACATAGTGAGACCCTATCTCTATAAAAAAATTTAGAAATTAGCCCAGCATACTGGTATGTGCCTATAGCTCTAGCTACTGGGAAGCTAAGGCAGGAGAATTGCTTAAGCCCAGAATTTTAAGGCTGCAGTGAACTATGTTTATGCCGCTGCACTACAGCCTTGATGATAGAGCAAGACCTTGTCTCTAGATAGATAAATAAATTGAATCAACCTTAAATAGAAAGCACTAAGTTAAGATGGTTTCACTAGTAAATTAAAGTAGAAGTAACAGTAATTTTCAATAATCTCTACCTAAAAGTAGAACCAGAATGATCACTCCCTAATTCATTCTATGAGGTCAGGATTCCCCTAATACCAAAATCAAATAATATCATCTCAAGAAACCAAAACTGCCAGCTGAATGTCTCTCATGAATACAGACACAAAGCATATTTAACAATATTTAAAGAGAATTATATACCATAGCCACATGGTATTTATTACTTCTAAGGAAATCTCATTCTACATTTGAAAATTAATTCTTATAATCTACTGTATCAACAAGCTCAAAAAGAAAAATGGTAATATAAAATGATACAAATAAAACTGTTATCAATATCAAACAGCCATAAATGTTACAAACTCTCAGCAAACTATTACAGGAAATTTCCTCAATTTGATAAAGCATATCTACAAAAAGCCTACAGTTAATATTATACTTAATAGTGAGACACAATGATTTTCTCTTAAGATCAAAAACAATGCTAAGAAAATAGTTTTCAAATGCTATTAACATACACACATACATACACATATATACAGGTACCTATGCGAGGAGATGGATGTGTTAATTCCTTTGACTGTAACAATAATTTTGTTATATATTTGTATATGAAAATAGTGTTTCACAACACACATACACACAGAGATATATGTGCATGTGTATGTGTGGTATTAAACATGGTATGTACATATTATATATATAATATACATATTACATATATGTATATAATGGAAAAAATGAAAACAAACAAAAATGAACAAGGCTAGGATGTCCTATCTTATCACAACTATTCAACTTCCTATTGAAAGTTTCAGCTGCTAAAATTAGACAAGAAAAAAAGAACAAAAATGTGTACATATTAAAAAGCAAGAAACAAAATTCATTATTTGTCTTATTTCTGGATAATACAATTGTTTATGTAGAAATCCTCAAATAATTACCTGAAATTTCTCTAAACTGAGAATAAGTTTCACAAGAGAGAATGATATAAGGTGAATATAGAAAAAGTTTTCTTATATACCTGCATTAATGTGGTTTTACATCTAAGAAGAATTACATTTACATAGCAACACCACCACCACAATGAAATCTTTAGGTTTAAATTTAACAAAATATATATAGAATCTACATATGGAAAACTGTAAAATTCTGATTAAAGAAACAAAAGATCTATTTAAATTATATGCATTTTATTGCATTGGAAGAATAAATTTTAAGATATAAATTTTTTCCAATTGAAACTATAAACTCAAGGTCATGTCAGTCAAAAATCTCAGCCACTAGTTGTAGATATTCACAAACAGATATAATGTTAATATAAAATGAAAAAAAAAAAAAACTTGAGTAGCTGGAATATATCTACGAAAAAAAAAAAAGAGAGAGAGAGAGAAGAACAGAGTTAGAGAATTGGAGGATTCGTACTACCTAAACAGTAGAATTACTATAAATCTAAAGTAATTAAAGTACTGTATTGGCAAAGAATAAACTTACAGATGAAGGGAACAGAATAGAAAGCACAGGAAGAGATGCACACAAATATAGTAAACTAATTTTTGACCATGGTGAGATGGCAATTCAATTCAAAAGAAATATTCTTTTTAATAAAATTTCCTGAAATATTTGAAAGCCCATATGTAAAAAATGTGAACCTCTAAACAGCCTCATATTTTATACAAAAGTTTACTCAAAATGCTCACATATTACTTTGAAATTTTAACACTATAACAAATCCAGAATAAAACAAAGGAGAAAATCTGTATGACCTTGGGTTTGGTGATGAGTGTTTAGATTAAACATCAAAAGTACAGCCAATGAAAGAAATAATTGATAAGTTGGACTTCATTAAAACTAAATTTGTTTTGTGAAAGACACTAGTGGAATAAAGTCAAGCCACAAAATGACAGAAATTAAGTGCAAAACATGTATCTGAGAAGGAATTATATCCAAATTACACACACAAAACCCTTCAGACTCAAAAGTAAGAAATTAACTCAATTAAAATTAAAATTTTAGCCAATAATATAAGCAGATAACTCACTGAAAAAGATCAAGGGAAATATAAGCATCTAAAAAGATAGTCAACATCTGTCTTTGTCAACAAAGGCTGCTATAACAAAATACTATGGACTGGGTGGCCTGAAAAACAGAAATTTATTTCTCACCCTTCTGGAGGCTGTGAAATACGAGATCAAGGTGATTGCCAGTTTTCTGCTGAGGACTCTCTTCCTGGCTTCCAGACAGCTGCCTTCTCACTATGTTCTGACACAGTGGAAGAGAGAGCTAGCAAGCTTTCTGGTGTTTCTTCTTAGAAGGACATAATCCCATCATTAGGGCCTCACCCTCTTGACCTTGTCTAATACTAATTACCTCCTAAAGGCTACATTTCCAAATGCCATCACACTGGAGGTTAGGGTTTCCATACATGCATTTTGGGAGGACAAAAATACTCAGTCCAGAACATCCCTTGTCATTAGGAAAATGCAAAGTGAAACAGCAATGAAATACCACTGCACTTTTACTTGAATGGCTAAAATTAAAAAATCTGAACAATGTGGAAGAGGAACTTTTATTTATTGCATGTGGGTAATTACCGTGGTTAAATTATTTGATAGTCTTTGGAAGAATATTTGGCAATTTCTCACCGAATTAAACATAGTCTTAATATGACAAAACAATCATACTCAAAAGTATTTACACAACTGATCCAAAAAACTATCTCGACACAAAAACAAAACACAGCACACAAATGTGTACTGGAGTTTTATGCATCATTATCAAAATTGGAAACAACAAAAATATCCTTTATTAGGTAACTGGTTACATAGTCATACAATGGATTACTATTCAGTAATATAAAAGAATGAGTTCTTAAGACATGTAAAGATGTAGATAAATCTTCAAGGCATATGTTAAATGAAAGAAGCCAGCCTTAAAAGACCAGATATGACTCAACTAATATCACACTTTGGAAAACAGCACACTCCAGAGACAGTAAAAGTAAACAAATCAGTGGTTGCAGCTTTCAGTGGGAACTGAGAATTTGAGTGGTAATGTAAAGGCAATTTGTTAGGGCAGCAGAACTATTCTGAATAATACTTTAATAGTGAACATATAATGCCATACTTTTTTACTCATGAAACTTTATAGGACAAAGAGTACATCTCGATATATACAATCTTAAAAAACAAATACGAAAGCATACATTTGGCTGATCAATGTGTTTGAGGCTGACCTTATCACATAAGCCCTTTAAAAGCAGAGTTCTCAACCACTTGCCACTGACAAGAAGTCTGAGAGACTTCTTCCATCTGACTCAAATGAAAGAACATATTGGTGTAGTGAATTGCTTACTGGGGGCAACATCAATGGAATCTGAGACTGGTCACTGGCAGACGAGAATAACTTCCATTTGGTAGCCAGCAAATAGAAAGGGACCCTCACTCTACAACCACATGGAGCTAGATTCTGTTAAAAAGATGAATTAATTTGGAGGTGAACTTTTTTTTAAATGTCTCTAAAAGAAAATTCAGCCTGGCTAACACTCTGATTTCACTCTTGTGGTCCTCTGACTGGAAAACCTAGCTGCAACTTGCCAGACTCCTGACCTTCAGAGCTCTGAGGTATTAAATATTATGTTTTCAGCTGCTAAATTTGTAGTGGTTTGCCACCATGCAGTAATAAAAAAAATAAAATATTATATAATAAATAAACAAATAAATATATTAGCGACAAGTAAACATTACTTAAAGAATTTCAAATAGTGAAGGTAAAAATAATGTGGGAAATAGAAAATCCCTATTAATACCTGCCTTAGTTTGGTTTGTGCTGCTATAATGAAGTAACTGAGACTAGGTGATTTTAAAATAACATAAATGTATTGGCTTACAGTTCTGGAGGCTGGGAATTCTATGGCCAAGACTCCAAGGTTTAATGTCTGCTGGGGCTATTCTCTTCCTCCAGGATGGTGTCTTGCACATAACGTTCTCTGGGTGGGAGAAAGCCTGGAGATTCCCATGACAGAGAGCAGAAGGGCAGAGAGACAGAGACAGAGAGGAAGAGATAAAGTGAGAGAGCACATAATTCTGAAATCCTTTTTCTAACATTTTTAAACCCACTCATGTGGGTGCAGTTTTCATGGTCTAATTACCCCTTAAAGTTCCCCCCTTTATTCCATTATATTGGCAATTAAATTTCAGCATGAGTCTTGCAGAAGACAAAGGTTGACCACAGTGACACCACAGTAATAAATGCTTCATGTACATCCACAGTTTAATGATAAAATTAACATGCAAAAATTTAAGGAGAAACAACATACTTTTGTAGATTCAAATTATCTGCGGCTTGGCGCTGTGGCTTACACCTGTAAACACAGCACTTTGTGAGGCCTAGTTGGGCAGGCCACCTGAAGTCAGGAGTTTGAGACCAGCCTGACCAACATAGTGAAATCCCATCTCTATTAAAAATACAACAATTAGCTGGGTGTGGTGGCACGTGCCTGTAAACCCAGCTACTTGGGAGGCTGAGGCAGGAGAATAGCATGAACCCGAAAGGCAGAGATTGCAGTGATCTGAGATTGTGCCACTGAAGTGCAGCCTGGGCGACAGAGAGAGACTCCATCTCATGAAAAAAGAAAACTTCTTCAAAATACTTATTAATTACTCCGACGTTTGTAACAAATGTCTGCAGATTCTTTGGTACTGCTCCTTCCAAGATATGGAGTTCAATTTTCTTTCCACTGAGTATAGGTTTGACTTACAACTCATTTACAATGAAATGGGTATGGACATAGAAAAATAGTAAGTTTACTGTAGAGAAACTTGGCAGTTTCTCTACCTTACCCAATGCGATAATCATTAATTAATCAAAATTAGTATCATAAATAATGTCATATTGATAGCACATACTCCCTGATTTGATGACACAAGGGCATCTTCTTTTTATTCTTCCCCAGAATAATCATAAGAAAATATTGGGCAAAATTAAATTTAAATATGTTTTAAAAAATACCAAGTGTGGTGAGTCTTACCATGTTTCTATTTATTCACCAGTCTGCCTTCTGGAGAAACTGGTGGGTCTGGGGGAAGAAGTCCACAGACTTAACCAAGAAGATCACATGCTTAACCAAGTAGTAGACTTGACTAAAGCACTGTGTCTGATGCTTTAAGCACTATTAAAGCAGATGAATAAGGTCTCAGCTCTCACTCTAGGAGGCTTATGTAATATCTGATACATAGGTAAGAAATCCTCCATAGCGTATTCTTCGACTTGGCACCCTACTTCACAAAGACCTTGTGAGATGAGCACGTAACAATGGGATCTACTAGTCAGATTATGTACTGCACTATACAAAAACCTCAATATGATGCTATATTCTCAAACGAAAGGCCATATGGGACTTTCACCCTGGAGGTAAAACAGGACTCAAATTACCATCACTTCCAGTGATTCAGCTGAGCACTTGTGCTTCCCATTCCCACAAATATTGGCTCTGTATATTTGGAAATACTACTCCCCAAGACACCTGCACTTTTCCCCACTTACAAAGTGAGGATGTCAGTGATTTACCAGTTGCAGCTGCTGCCAAAATATTTTGGACTTTTTACTGGCAGATGAAAAGAAGAATCCCCATAACCACGAGTATAATCAGCAGGAGGAGACAGAGCTGCTTTTACAAAATGGTGAAAGGAAGAAATATATGTGCAATCTAAGTAATCCACTTATGTGCCTCCTAATGTTCCTTTGATCCATTTTTTAAGTGTAAATGAACATATACAGCAAACTGATCTGAGAAGGATAGAAGGATCAAGGTTTGAACAATGAAGATTTGGGACACAGCATGTGTAGACCTGCCTAAATGAAAGCTTAAAGACAATTTAGATTAGATGGTGGTTGGGGGAGATGTGTGCTCATTTCAGGGCAGAGATCAGCTGAAGTGTTGGGGGCCTTAGTTCACCCCACTAACCTTATTCAGGCAAAATGGCACATAGAAACCGTGGAGAAGCTGTACCACAAACCAATATGGAGAAAGAGTGGCATAAGTTGTACACCCTGGTGATCATTAAAATATCCTGTAAACCTCTAATGACAGAAAATATATTTGACCAAGCAGCTGCTCTGTGAAGTCGCACGCTGGGTTTACATGGAGTCGACACTTCCCCTGGGCTGTTCCCAGACAATGATGGAGTTCAGAAAGGATATCATGCAGGTCCATTTCTGAGAGAGATGGAATTCCATGGATGGTTAAAGTTGACTCAAAGACTCCTTGTTTTCCCTCACATAGGTACCCATCCATATCTAATCTTGTCTTCATAATATTTTAGAGATTAACATATATTAGAATTAATAAATTGTAGATTATGAAAATAGTCAAATGTACTGGATAATTCCACATTATTTAGAAGGTGATCCTACCAAGATTGTATGTTAGAATTAATTTGACTTAACCATTTTACCAACACTGTATTTTCAGATCTTCAGTCAGTGACAATATGTTACCTTTCAAATCCTGTCCAATTTCAGCTTTACTTGCATTTTTCTAATTTCTGTTATGTGTGAATGTATTTTTCTCTACGTGTTGACCATTTATATTTTCTTTTATGTAAAGGCCTGCTTTCTAAATGTTTATCAATATTTCTATTAAGTTGTTTATATTTTTCTTATTAATTTACATAAATTGTTTACATAATCTTGATAGTAATCTCTCTTTACAAATATGTGTGGTGATACTTTTTTGTGATTTCACTTTTTTTTTTTTTTTCAAAACAGAGTCTCACTGTGTCGCCCAGGCTGTAACACAGTGGGACCATCTCGGCTCACTGCAACCTCCGCCTCCCGGGTTCAAGTGATTCCTGTTCCTCAGCCTCCCAAGTAGCTTGGATTACAGGTGCGCGCCAACAGCACGCCCAGCTAATTTTCGTATTTTTAGTAGAGACGAGGTTTCACCATTTTGGCCAGGCTAGTCTGGAACTCCTGACCTCAGGTGATCCACCCACTTTAGCCTTCCAAAGTGCTGGGATTGCAGGTGTGAGTATTGCGGGAGGCCTGATTTTACATTTTAGATAATGGCTTTTGATGAATGAAAATATTTCTTCTACAATGGTCAAATTTTTCGACTTTTTCATAAATGCTTCATGATTGATTTACTGTATTTAACAAAGTTTTTTCTAACACAAGTGCATAAAGATCATCTATTATTTTGTCTATAAATGTAAACATTTTTGACTTTTTAGTTCTCAGACCGTTTGAGATATATATTTTGGAATTTTCAACTGCTTGTTTGTTTTCTATATAAATAACCAAATGATCTAGCACTTCATTTTAGTATTTTATTTTTTCCCAATTATCTGAAATCTAAAAAAGTCATATGAAAATTCACAAGTAAAATAAATATGAGTCTTTCCTGGGTTCTTTGTTATGTTCATTGTATCTATTACTTTATTCATATGCCAAGTTACAGTGTCTTGCTTTCTGTATTTTTATAATAGTTCTTGTTATCTGGAGGAGCAAGTCTTGATATTATTTCCCATTTTTTAATGTATATTTTAGCATCTGCTTATTGAGTTATATAAGATATTTTCATTATCATTTCAAAAAATTATGCATTAATTTTATTATATTTTACAACTTTATGCTACTAGTTTTTTAGTTAATAGACATGGGATTTATCTGTATTTACTTATTCCTCCCTAATAAAGATTTTAAATTTTTAATGTTTTCTCCTACTTTATAATACATAGTGTCTGGCAGATAACAGTTGTTCAGTATGTTTGTAATATTGATGATGGAATTTGAATAGGCAGGTGTTATTGGATATCTATTAGTTAATTATTTGTATCTAAATAATAGAAAAGTTCTCTTTAGCTCCAACTGGTTCTAGCTTTTTTGGAACCCAGTAAACAGATAGTGGCCCAGAGAAGTCCTGATAATATGGGCCCAGGATTTCCTTTCTTTAGCCTTCTCCCACTATACCTCAGTGTGTTTATAATTTGAATGCTTTGTATTGCATATTTTTTATAAGTAAATTAATATTTTCTAAATTACCTGCTCATATTTTTTGTTGTAATGATTGTAAATGTAAAGTATACTAAAATGTTCCTCTATCAATTTTGTGCCGTGAGACTAAGAGTCAACACAGATTTGTATTCCTCATATGTAAGTGTGGACATAATAATTATTTAAATTATTTTCAGTGATATATTAAAAGTTTATTTCCAAAGAAAAAAATCAATTGAATTTATTTATTAAACATAATTTTTCAAATCAAATTAAAGTAAAGAAAGATGAGTGTGTGCCAGTTATCAATTTATTGATTCTAAGCTCCAATCCCATGCACTCTTCATTGACTACTTTGCGAAATGGAGACTCTGTAAGCATTTTTCTATTGTAACTGTTGCTAAATGTTGGCAGTTGAGAACATTCTAGGGACAGAGAAGAAAGAAACGCTTTTTTTTTCCCCTGGTTCCAGTGTTTAATTATTTTCTTCTTTCTTGTTCTATGTACCTATGAGCAGTGGCCTTTACCTCCAGGAGTTTCAGTGTCATCTCCTTGGATGAACTCTCAATAAGACTCAGAGTTGCCCCAACAATTGACTTACCAGCCTTGGACAACCAGAACCTCACCAGGATGTCTTCAGCTTGCCAGATCCAGCTAAGCTTCTCTACTTACCATCCTAAACCCATAGGTTCCACTGTGAGAGGCTTTGAGTTTGTCATTCCCGGCCTGTAGATACTTGTGTGCCAATCTTGGCCAGCTGACTTTGAACCAGTTATGATCTGACAACTCAGTGAATTTCTCCTCCATCTTGTGAGTTTTAACCACATCTTCTCTTTCCAGGTCTTGAGGGAGATACTTCTTCAAGTTTATATATTTTTGGATATTCTCCCTCAGATCCAGAGTGTTATCTAGTGTGCTCTTTACTCTTTCAAAATCAATTACCTACTATATAATAATTAAAAAGTATTTTGTTCAAATTACTGTGTGAGTTTGGTCTCCTAATTGAATCCTGACTGATATGTTACTGTTTCCTATGATTCTTCATATTCACTGAAACCATTAAAAAATATTATTCCTCATGTAGTTTCCTCTCAAATTTTACTTATCATATTCTTTTTTTTAAAATTTATTTATTATTATTATACTTTAAGTTGTAGGGTACATATGCATAACGTGCAGGTTTGTTACATATGTATACTTGTGCCATGTTGGTGTGCTGCACCCATCAACTCGTCATTTACATCAGGTATAACTCCCAATGCAATCCCTCCCCACTTCCCCCTCCCCATGATAGGCCCCGGTGTGTGATGTTCCCCTTCCCGAGTCCGAGTGATCTCATTGTTCAGTTCCCACCTATGAGTGAGAACATGCGGTGTTTGTTTTCTGTTCTTGTGATAGTTTGCTAAGAATGATGGATTCCAGCTGCATCCAAGTCCCTAGAAAGGACACAAACTCATCCTTTTTTATGGCTGCATAGTATTCCATGGTGTATATGTGCCACATTTTCTTAATCCAGTCTGTCACTGATCGACATTTGGGTTGATTCCAAGTCTTTGTTATTGTGAATGGTGCCGCAATAAACATACGTGTGCATGTTTTATCATAGCAGCATGATTTATAATCCTTTGGGTATATACCCAGTAATGGGATGGCTGGGTCATATGGTACATCTAGTTCTAGATCCTTGAGGAATCGCCATACTGTTTTCCATAATGGTTGAACTAGTTTACAATCCCACCAACAGTGTAAAAGTGTTCCTATTTCTCCACATCCTCTCCAGCACCTGTTGTTTCCTGACTTTTTAATGATCGCCATTCTAACTGGTGTGAGATGGTATCTCATTGTGGTTTTGATTTGCATTTCTCTGATGGCCAGTGATGATGAGCATTTTTTCATGTGTCTGTTGGCTGTATGAATGTCTTCTTTTGAGAAATGTCTGTTCATATCCTTTGCCCACTTTTTGATGGGGTTGTTTGTTTTTTTCTTGTAAATTTGTTTGAGTTCTTTGTAGGTTCTGGATATTAGCCCTTTGTCAGATGAGTAGATTGCAAAAATTTTCTCCCATTCTGTAGGTTGCCTGTTCACTCTGCTGGTAGTTTCTTTTCCTGTGTAGAAGCTCTTTAGTTTAATGAGATCCCATTTGTCAATTTTGGCTTTTGCTGCCGTTGCTTTTGGTGTTTTAGACATGAAGTCTTTGCCCATGCCTATGTCCTGAATGGTACTACCTAGGTTTTCCTCTAGGATTTTTATGGTATTAGGTCTAACATTTAAGTCTCTAATCCATCTTGAATTAATTTTCATATAAGGAGTAAGGAAAGTATCCAGTTTCAGCTTTCTACTTATGGCTAGCCAGTTTTCCCAGCACCATTTATTAAATAGGGAATCCTTTCCCCATTTCTTGTTTCTCTCAGGTTTGTCAAAGATCAAATGGCTGTAGATGTGTGGTATTATTTCTGAGGACTCTGTTCTGTTCCATTGGTCTATATCTCTGTTTTGGTACCAGTACCATGCTGTTTTGGTTACTGTAGCCTTGTAGTATAGTTTGAAGTCAGGTAGCGTGATGCCTCCAGCTTTGTTCTTTTGACTTAGGATTGTCTTGGAGATGCGGGCTCTTTTTTGGTTCCATATGAACTTTAAAGCAGTTTTTTCCAATTCTGTGAAGAAACTCATTGGTAGCTTGATGGGGATGGCATTGAATCTATAAATTACCTTGGGCAGTATGGCCATGTTCACGATATTGATTCTTCCTATCCATGAGCATGGTATGTTCTTCCATTTGTTTGTGTCCTCTTTGATTTCACTGAGCAGTGGTTTGTAGTTCTCCTTGAAGAGGTCCTTTACATCCCTTGTAAGTTGGATTTCTAGGTATTTTATTCTCTTTGAAGCAATTGTGAATGGAAGTTCATTCCTGATTTGGCTCTCTGTTTGTCTGTTACTGGTGTATAAGAATGCTTGTGATTTTTGCACATTAATTTTGTATCCTGAGACTTTGCTGAAGTTTCTTATCAGCTTAAGGAGATTTTGGGCTGAGACAATGGGGTTTTCTAAATATACAATCATGTCATCTGCAAACAGGGACAATTTGACTTCTTCTTTTCCTAACTGTATACCCTTGATTTCTTTCTCTTGCCTGATTGCCCTAGCCAGAACTTCCAACACTATGTTGAATAGGAGTGGTGAGAGAGGGTATCCCTGTCTTGTGCCAGTTTTCAAAGGGAATTTTTGCAGTTTTTGCCCATTCAGTATGATATTGGCTGTGGGTTTGTCATAAATAGCTCTTATTATTTTGAGGTACGTTCCATCAATACCGAATTTATTGACTGTTTTTAGCATGAAGGGCTGTTGAATTTTGTCAAAAGCCTTTTCTGCATCTATTGAGATAATCATGTGGTTCTTGTCTTTGGTTCTGTTTATATGCTGGATTATGTTTATTGATTTGCGAATGTTGAACCAGCCTTGCATCCCAGGGATGAAGCCCACTTGATCATGGTGGATAAGCTTTTTGATGTGTTGCTGAATCTGGTTTGCCAGTATTTTATTGAGGATTTTTGTATTGATGTTCATCAGGGATATTTGTCTAAAATTCTCTTTTTTTGTTGTGTCTCTGCCAGGCTTTGGTATCAGGATGATGTTGGCCTCATAAAATGAGTTAGGGAGGATTCCCTCTTTTTCTATTGATGGAATAGTTTCAGAAGGAATGGTACCAACTCCTCCTTGTACCTCTGGTAGAATTCAGCTGTGAATCCATCTGGTCCTGGACTTTTTTTGGTTGGTAGGCTATTAATTGTTGCCTCAATTTCAGAGCCTGCTATTGGTCTATTCAGGGATTCAACTTCTTTCTGGTTTAGTCTTGGAAGAGTGTAACTGTCCAGGAAATTATCCATTTCTTCTAGATTTTCCAGTTTATTTGCGTAGAGGTGTTAATTATATTCTCTGATGGTAGTTTGTATTTCTGTGGGGTCGGTGGTGATATCCCCTTTATCATTTTTAATTGCATCGATTTGATTCTTCTCTCTTTTCTTCTTTATTAGTCTTGCTAGTGGTCTGTCAATTTTGTTGATCTTTTCAAAAAACCAACTCCTGGATTCATTGATTTTTTGGAGCGTTTTTTGTGTCTCTATCTCCTTCAGTTCTGCTCTGATCTTAGGTATTTCTAGCCTTCTGCTAGCTTTCGAATGTGTTTGCTCTTGCTTCTCTAGTTCTTTTAATTGCGATGTTAGAGTGTCAATTTTAGATCTTTCCTGCTTTCTCTTGTGTGCATTTAGTGCTATAAATTTCCCTCTACACACTGCTTTAAATGTGTCCCAGAGATTCTGGTATGTTGTATCTTTGTTCTCATTGGTTTCAAAGAACATCTTTATTTCTGCCTTCATTTCGTTATGTACCCAGTAGTTATTCAGGAGCAGGTTGTTCAGTTTCCATGTAGTTGAGCGGTTTTGATTGAGTTTCTTAGTCCTGAGTTCTAGTTTGATTGCACTGTGGTCTGAGAGACAGTTTGTTATAATTTCTGTTCTTGTACATTTGCTGAAGAGTGCTTTACTTCCAATTACGTGGTCAATTTTGGAGTAAGTATGATGTGGTGCTGAGAAGAATGTATATTCTGTTGATTTGGGGTGGAGAGTTCTATAGATGTCTATTAGGTCTGCTTGCTGCAGAGATGAGTTCAATTCCTGGATATCCTTGTTAACTTTCTGTCTCGTTTATCTGTCTAATGTTGACAGTGGAGTGTTGAAGTCTCCCATTATTATTGTATGGGAGTCTAAGTCTCTTTGTAAGTCTCTAAGGACTTGCTTTATGAATCTGGGTGCTCCTGTATTGGGTGCATATATATTTAGGATAGTTAGCTCTTCCAGTTTAATTGATCCCTTTACCATTATGTAATGGCCTTCTTTGTCTCTTTTGATCTTTGATGGTTTAAAGTCTGTTTTATCAGAGACGAGTATTGCAACCCCCGCTTTTTTTGGTTCTCCATTTGCTTGGTAAATCTTCCTCCATCCCTTTATTTTGAGCCTATGTATGTCTCTGCATGTGCGATGGGTCTCCTGAATACAGCAGACTGATAGGTCTTGACTCTTTATCCAGTTTGCCAGTCTGTGTCTTTTAATTGGAGCATTTAGTCCATTTACATTTAAGGTTAAGATTGTTATGTGTGAACTTGATCCTGCCATTATGATATTAACTGGTTATTTTTCTCATTAGTTGATGCAGTTTCTTCCTAACCTCGATGGTCTTTACATTTTGGCATGTTTTTGCAATGGCTGGTACCGGTTGTTCCTTTCCATGTTTAGTGCTTCCTTCAGGGTCTCTTGTAAGGCAGGCCTAGTGGTGACAAAATCTCTAAGCATTTGCTTATCTGTAAAGGATTTTATTTCTCCTTCACTTATGAAACTTAGTTTGGCTGGATATGAAATTCTGGGTTGAAAATTCTTTTCTTTAAGAATGTTGAATATTGGCCCCCACTCTCTTCTGGCCTGGAGTGTTTCTGCCGAGAGATCTGCTGTTAGTCTGATGGGCTTCCCTTTGTGGGTAACCCGACCTTTCTCTCTGGCTGCCCTTAAGATTTTTTCCTTCATTTCAACTTTGGTGAATCTGGCAATTATGTGTCTTGGAGTTGCTCTTCTCGAGGAGTATCTTTGTGGCGTTCTCTGTATTTCCTGGATTTGAATGTTGGCCTGCACTACTAGGTTGGGGAAGTTCTGCTGGATGATATCCTGAAGAGTGTTTTCCAACTTGGTTCCATTTTCCCCCTCACTTTCAGGCACCCCAATCAGATGTAGATTTGGTCTTTTTACATAATCCCATACTTCTTGCAGGCTTTGTTCATTTCTTTTTCTTCTTTTTTCTTTTGGTTTCTCTTCTCGCTTCATTTCATTCATTTGATCCTCAATCGCAGATACTCTTTCTTCCAGTTGATCGAGTCGGTTACTGAAGCTTGTGCATTTGTCACGTATTTCTCGTGTCATGGTTTTCATCTCTTTCGTTTCATTTAGGACCTTCTCTGCATTAATTACTCTAGCCATCAATTCTTCCACTTTTTTTTCAAGATTTTTAGTTTCTTTGCGCTGGGTACGTAATTCCTCCTTTAGCTCTGAGAAGTTTGATGGACTGAAGCCTTCTTCTCTCATCTCGTCAAAGTCATTCTCCGTCCAGCTTTGATCCGTTGCTGGCGATGAGCTGCGCTCCTTTGCCGGGGGAGATGCGCTCTTATTTTTTGAATTTCCAGCTTTTCTGCCCTGCTTTTTCCCCATCTTTGTGGTTTTATCTGCCTCTGGTCTTTGATGATGGTGATGTACTGATGGGGTTTTGGTGTAGGTGTCCTTCCTGTTTGATAGTTTTCCTTCTAACAGTCAGGACCCTCAGCTGTAGGTCTGTTGGCGATTGCTTGAGGTCCACTCCAGACCCTGTTTGCCTGGGTATCAACAGCAGAGGCTGCAGAAGATAAAATATTTCTGAACAGCGAGTGTACCTGTCTGATTCTTGCTTTGGAAGCTTCCTCTCAGGGGTGTACTCCTCCCTGTGAGGTGTGGGGTGTCAGACTGCCCCTAGTGGGGGATGTCTCCCAGTTAGGCTACTCAGGGGTCAGGGACCCACTTGAGCAGAGAGTCTGTCCCTTCTCAGATCTCAACCTCCATGTTGGGAGATCCACTGCTCTCTTCAAAGCTGTCAGACAGAGTCATTTGCGTCTGCAGAGGTGTCTGCTGCGTTTGTTATGTTTACTGTGCCCTGTCCCCAGAGGTGGAGTCTACAGAGACAGGCAGGTTTCCTTGAGCTGCTGTGAGCTCCACCGAGTTCGAGCTTCCCAGCAGCTTTGTTTACCTACTTAAGCCTCAGCATGGCGGGCGCCCCTCCCCCAGCCTCACTGCTGCCTTGCCGGTAGATCACAGACTGCTTCGCTAGCAATGAGGGAGGCTCCGTGGGTGTGGGACCCTCCCGGCCAGGTGTGGGATATAATCTCCTGGTGTGCCTGTTTGCTTAAAGCGCAGTATTGGGGTGGGAGTTACCCGATTTTCCAGGTGTTTTGTGTCTCAGTTCCCCTGGCTAGGAAAAGGGACTCCCTTCCCCCTTGCACTTCCCAGGTGAGGCAATGCCTTGCCCTGCTTCAGCTCTCGCTGGTCGGGCTGCAGCAGCTGACCAGCACCGATCGTCCGGTACTCCCCAGTGAGATGAACCCAGTACCTCAGTTGAAAATGCATAAATCACCGGTCTTCTGTGTCATTCGCGCTGGGAGTTGGAGACTGGAGCTGCTCCTATTCGGCCATCTTGCTCCGCCCCCTACTTATCATATCCTTATATTATAACCTAGCATTTTGTATTCTTAAATCATTTAACATTATTCTTATATTTATTTACATTTGTGTACATTTGTATAATTATGATACAGCTTTCAAAATTTATCCTATGTAGGCTGATTACAATGGAGATTTGATTGCCATGAAAGTAAAGTTCTTTTTTCTTTATAAATTCACTTAGATAATTTGTTTACTGAACAATTATATTTCCACTTTAACTTGCATAAGTCTGTAATATGTATTATATTTGCATATGATTTTCCAAATGGGAAAGAAAAAACATAGAACATGTCAATTTCATGAAGGATTGTGTACTTTATTGATGGAAACATTTGTTTTTTCTATGTGGGAGGAGTGAATTACGCAAATTAAGAAGTGAAATATGTATCCCATATTTAAACATGAACTTGTATTAATTCCACAACTATTTCTATATAAAAAGGCATTACGTTTTCCTAAAAGTTTCTAATATTTATATTATTTATGAATTCATCCGTGTCACTCCAAATTACTCTTCTAAATTTTGTAAAAGCTTTTAGAGCCTTTGGATTTTCTTTTTCCAACTTAGAGTCACTGAGAGATGTTGAACATCTTCTGATAATCCTCAACGTTTTAAATAAGTATGGGTTTTTGAAAATGTTAAACTGAGTTTTGTCTTTAAAAAATACTCCTCGGGAGGCTGAGGCAGGAGAATGCCGTGAACTCGAGAGGCAGAGCTTGCAGTGAGTGGAGATTGCGCCACTACACTCCAGCCTGGGCGACAGAGTGAAACTCCATCTCAAAAAAAACAAAACAAATAAACAAAAAAATACTCCTAATACTTTCAAGCTACTCATATTTCAGAACTATACTATATGGCTGGAAATGCTAAATATTAATCGATGATCCCAAAGAAATGTACAAAGTATTAATCATGATTTTTCATTTGAAGGTATTTCTTTATTACTAGTTGCCAACTTATGTACGTATTGGGACTAGACTATAATTATACAAATATGTTATACTCAGTAAATATTTATTTCTTCTAATTATCAATCTATTTTAAAAACAAAACTTATCTTTCATTATTAATATTAATGTTAATATTATTTTTGTTTGGAGAGGTGTTATAAGACTCTTGTGAAAGATAAATAAACAAATTTCTCCAAGAAACTTGGAAATGGTACAGTGATGTTGGCAAGATGTGATACATTATCACCTTCAGATCTGTTTCTGTAAGATAACTAAAAAGCTATCTATTAAGAAATGTTAAGTTTTTATGTATAAAATACAAGTAATATAGTCTAAGGGCCCTGCCAGTAAAAGACACTGAATCCTCTTTCTATGTGTTGAATATTTTTCATGCTTCATTTTACACACTCTTATCCCCACCTTTTGTGATCACTAGCATACTGACAGATAATATTTGAGAGTTATCATGAAAACCCCTTGCTCAGCTGTATCTCAAATCTTTTGCTTTATGCCTTGGACAGCCTCTCTCTCTACCATGCGGATGCCTGCAGGAGCCTGCTCAGCCATTCTGCCACATGCACTGTGGATACAGAGCTGATTTACAGCTGGGCTGAAAAAGCTTCATCTCTGTCTCTGGGGATTCCTGGTTATCCCGTTTTTGACTCTTAGCTAAGGTAAGTGCAAGACTTATGACGTGCAGTTTAAAGTTGAAACTCTCCTGATGATCTACAAATCAGTTTCTGTACTGGTAGTTTACTATGAGCCTAATCAGTTAAGTCAGCTTTCTTGATTTAGTGGCCTGTGGTGTACTGCAAACCCTCACTAGATCTTCTGCGTTGAGCTCTTTGGCAACCAAGATTCTTCACTCAGAAGTTGGTAGTTCAAGCTGCAGAAAAAGCACTGTCTACGTGTGTGTGTGAGAGAATAAGGCCTCTCGGAGCTGGTGCATGGAATGTATCCAGGACCTGATACTTTCTGCACTCTTTCTCTTACTGGAACATATTGTTTGCCTTCAAATATTACCTTTATGCAAGTATGCTCAGTGGTGTCTGTTTAATCCTTTCGATTATTAAAACTTGGGAACTCTTTGCATGTATAAACTTGGAGGTGGAAAGGATATAATAATTCTGGGACAAAATTTGATCCATGAGCAGCAAAAGTCAATTGATACATATTCGCTTTATTTGTGTCTCAGATGGACAATTCTGGGATGTATGGTAAAAAGTCACTTGGAGTATCCCAGCAACAATGATGTCCATTTTAGCACAGAAATATGCAACTCATTCTTCACCCTTAAATGGGGTTTTTCTCTTTTATTCTTCCCAGTCTTTCTACTTCTGATCATTGACATAGGTTCTCCAAATGAATTAGCTAAGTGCTGTTCTTAGATTCAGATTCTGTTTGGAGCAAACCCAAGCTAGGACAAGTTAATAAATCAATTTTGCTATTTTTCTCATTTTTTTTTATTTTTATGGCATATTATTCTTTATTATCAAATGGTAGATTTATGTGAAATTTGGAAATGTAACCTATGCAAGTATGTAATCATTATTGAACTCTTGTAAAAACTAAAATTACGTCAAATTCTGGATGAAAATCATTCTGATTAGTAAATTTTCTTCTCTATTTTAGCATTCACTATTCACTTAAGTGCTCCCGCTGTATTATGGAGGAAGAATCAGCTTGTAGAAAAAGAAATCTTATAAATTGAGAGAGCACTACTTATTAGCAACAATAGATCGCAAACTTTAATGAGTCATAGCCTAAAAATTCTAAAAAGAAATTGAAATTAGATCTTTATATAAAACAAACCAATCAACTTAAAATAACATAAATGTAAATATGTTTTACTTTTAATACTATGAAATTTTAATACTATGAAACCTGTTAAATGAAAAAGTTGAAGACCAGGAATTATAGATGGAAATAAAAACAATTCTCTGAAAAGACAGAAAAATATTCAAAATAATATAGTAAAATAAAAGAAGAAATTAGTAGTCCATTTTGGTCAACCAAGAAAATATTTTGTGATAAGAAAATAACAATAATTCTCCATGTATTTAAACATGGTTTTTTTTTTGTTGTTGTTGTTGTTTTTTTTTTTTTTTTTTTTTTTTTTTTTTTTTTTTTTTTTTCATTTTGAGAGCAGGCACTGTTTATTAAACTGACGAGACTCGAAAAATAACCATGGTAGACACCTTAGTTCATTCTTCTAATAAGCCTGTTGATCTGGTCCTCCCTGTTGCCAGCATCTCCACCTTCTACAAAATGGGTGGTCTTTTTCTTCATTCCACCTCGTGGAGAAGATAACTTGAAAGGCCACAGGAAGTTATTTGCCTCTTTGAAGCGTTTTCCAACAGTATAGATCTCATGAATCAGATCCTCCATGCAGATGATGCCATATTTACCAAGAGATCGAGCAATCAAAGCGTTATCTGTCAAAGCAATTCCCTTCTTATTGATTTTGCCATAACCACGCTTGTAGATTAGCTCATTTACTGACTTCAGATTGGGGTACCCCCATGCAATATATGGCTCTACAATCCTCAGCATGTTAATCGAAGCCTTGTTGAGCTTCACAAAGGTTCCATTGAAGATTTGACGAAGGCGCAAAAGCTGCAATACCTTTCGGACCTTTGGGCTCACGCCATTGATACCTCTGATCCTGATGACAAACGCCAATTTGGGTTCAGCAGGTACATAGAAGTTGCCAGCTTTTCTTGCCATCCTCGCCATTCGAATTTCAGTTCTGTACATCTGCCTATATTCCTTGTGATAGTGCTTCGCTTTTTCATAGATAAGCTTCCTCCTTGCCTTTCGAAGCATCTTTTGGGCAAACTTCTTTCTCAGGCGCTTTATCTTCAGCTCTGCGAAATTCCTTCTCTTTTTCTTAAGGGTTTCTGGCACAGCAGGAACCTTCTTCTTCTTCTCTTCCGCACCCTCCATGGTTCCAGCCGGAAAAAGAGCTAAACATGGTTTTAATTAAAATACTAGACAAAAACTACTTAGAATTTATGAAGGAATTTTTCAAATAGAAGTTAAAATATGTTATCTTATTCAGAACTAGAATAAACATATATAAATTTTGACTCATTTAAAATATACGCTACAAATTTAAGGCTAATAACTAAAATAATAGAAGTGTAAATTATAAAACATTTAATGCAGAATAAGAAAAAAGAAGCAAAAAGAGGAAGACTTTAGAGTAAATGAAAAATGCCATTAACCCAGTATTAAGGTAGAGCATAGAAAATGTATGCTATACATTCATTACTGGTGGGAATGTATATTGATACAGGAATTTTAATGAGTAACTTAACATGTCTGATAGAATTTAAAATTCCCATGCCTTTTGATTCAGTAATTCCTAAATATATACGTTAGAGAAACACTTGTTCACATATACAAAGAGACACATACAATAATGGACCTAGGAAATAGTGATTATAATTCAATATAATTCAAACAATCTAAACTTCCATCTAAAGGAAA
Source organism: Macaca nemestrina (assembly GCF_043159975.1). NCBI lineage: Eukaryota > Metazoa > Chordata > Mammalia > Primates > Cercopithecidae > Macaca > Macaca nemestrina. Next base: position 75,675,152 of record NC_092126.1, read on the forward strand.
TAGATGAATAAAATATTAACATATTATTTCTCTCTCTCACACACACACACGCACACACACACACGGATTTTGTTCAGCACTTTACATAGTTTACTCTTTCTTACTTTATCTTATTATGCCTATATACATAGCATAATGGATATATATATATATATATATATATCTCCATTGAGAGATGGACATATATGTGTGTGTGTATATATATACATATATATATGTGTGTATATATATATGTAGGCTCTCTCATTATCTGAAACAAAGCCACTAGTTGTAGCACATGTATCTTACAGTGAATTTAAAACAAAACTCAAATCTTAATTCACCTAGGTTAGGAAAATATTTAACTTTTGAGACACGGTCTCAATCCAGCCATTAGGAATTATGTCTGCCTATTATCATGGGCAATTACAACAAAACTTGATATAGGAAAATTCCTCAGTGCTGAGATTACGTTAATACATCAATATTGAGATTATGTCAATATATCAATATTTATTCCAATTGCTCCATCATAATGGGAAGAGATAGCGTCTAATTACTGTATTGAGACCAAGTGTTAAAAGTTAAATATTTTCCTAAACTACGTGAGTTAAGATTTGAGTTTTGTTTTAAATTCACTGTAAGACACATGTGCAATATCTAGCGGCTTTTTTTTTTCAGATAATGAGAGAGTCTACATTTATATCCGTTATGCTATTTATATAAGGAATATAGAAAATATAAACCATAATTTTACATTAGGATCATTGTATATGTTTAAGTGTAAGTTATTTTGCTAGCCAGTTTTAGATATTTGAAAACAATTTCATTTTTAATTCAATTTTCCTCTGAGTTCTAACCCAAGTAGCCATAATGTGTAAGGCAATGGGACAATGGACAGCATCCAGCAGGGATACCTGAGAAAAGAGAAAGTGGAAATGGAAGTCTGAATGACTTTTCTAGATCTACTTATTTAAAACTTAGGAGATTATAACATATTAAGGTAAAGTAACTTCTAAGTTTCTTTTTGAATCCCACATGAGATTTACAAAAATAACCTGTACTTTATTAGGTTGGTGCAAACATTATTGAGGTTTTTGCCATTGAAAGTAATGAAAAAAACTGCAATTACTTTTGTACCAACCTAGCAGATTTTTAAAAAATTTATTTGTCCAGAGTATATTCTACTGAATGTTTTTCTTTTAAATTTATCTATTTTTTTGTGTGTGAAATTGCATCAAAATTTAAATATGTCTTGTTCTGTTGTTGATTGTAGAGATACTTTACATCTCCTGTAAATAAAGAAGAAAGCAAACATGTATCCATATGAATAAAAGTAATTTGACCATACTTCTACTAGAAAAAAAAGTAATATAACATTTTTTAAATGTTTCTAGTCCTCATCAAGTACATGTGGATTTAGTAGCAGTATTTATAATTGCAGCAACCTCAAGTCTGAGGTCATTTCGACTTCTTGCCTTAGAGCAGACAAAAAGAAAAAGGGACAGAGACAGAGAAAATAAGATTTTGTTAGCATTATCAAGAAGGAGGAAGGTAAAGTAGAAGGATAAAAAAGTTAGACACAGGTGGGGTCTTTCCTAAGCTCTCACCCTCACTTTTATTTTTGCTACTTTTCTTTTTTTTTTTTTTTTTTTCCCTATCATTTTGTGTGTAAAAGGTTAAGGCAGCATCCATGTTTCCAAGAAACTTTTCCTTACACTTTTCATCAACCATTGTTATTTTAGATCAAAGTGAACTTCTATTAAGCCTAGACAAACTATTTGAATTGGGTATAAAGTCAAGGCCTTCCCACTAGTGTCTTCTACTCCTATCCATACTTTACCGTAAAACACGAATCTAATTCTATTGTCATCCTCCTTAAAAATCTTCTACTTCTTATTGTTTACAAATGATTAAAAACTTCAGGGCATGTTATTCCAATTTCTTTACAGTCTGGCTCTTTTTAACTTTCCCTGCTTCAGCCCTGGTGTTTCCTATGTATCCTAACTATATTCCTTTCTGTATTTCTTCTATTTGCGAGGAATCTACCATAGCATGTATCGTGGAGTGTGTGTGTGAGTGTGCACCTGTGTATGTCTATATACATATACACACATATATATATATGTGTGTATATATATATGTGTGCATATTTACATATCTTTGTTTTCCATTATTCTCTGAGCAACTTAAGGCAGTGCCTTCTGAACATTGTCCAGATTGGCAAAATGTAGGGGAACTTAAATATTTGTTAAAGGATTACCTTTAAATGATTATGAATTAGTGAATGGATGAATAAATGACACCTACCACTTCAAATATTCAGACCTATGAAGACCGTATTTTTCATTATTTTCTAAAAATCTTCTTTAAAATATAATAATAGATCTTATCAATGACATTATCTCATAAGTTGGTAAAACTATTGTACAAAACAATATGACATACTCAAGAATAGCCATAAAAATATGCAAACTTTCTGGCCCAAAAGTGTGATTGCTAGAATTTATTACAATACTCCTCTTAAGCTATAGAAAAAGTAGGGAGAAATCAATACTGAAATATAAGACACTTACGTTAACCACAGACATTAGAAAGATTTTATTCTCTAAGAAATATAGAAAAATCTTAGGTGCTGAGACTATGTTAATGCGTCAATATTTAGAATTCAGAGAAAAATTGAATTAAAAATGAAATGTCTTCATCTATCTAAAACTGGCTAGCAAAATAAGCTTAAGCATATACAATGATCCTACTGTAAAATTATGGTTTACATTTCCTATATTCCTGAAGCAATCCTGATGATGAAAGTTTATTTTAAAAAATTCTGAAAAATATGAACTACACAGAAATAATCACTAAAATGCATTTGCGGCTATTTATTGTCTATTGCAACACTCAACTCTGCCTTCATAGCCTGATATCAGCCAAAACAAGGTTTTTGTTTGTTTGTTTGTTTAGACAGGGTCTCGCTCTTTTACCCAGGCTGGAATGCAGTGGTGCGATCTCCGCTCACTGCAACCTCTGCCTCCTGGGTTCAAGCGACTCTGGCACCTCGGACTCCCAGCAACTGGGATCACAGGCCTGCACCACCATTCCCAGCAGTTTTTTTTTGTTTTGTTTGTTTTGGTGATATTTTTAGTAGTGACGGGGTTTCCCCATATTGGCCAAGCTGGTCTGAAACTCCCGACCTCAGGTGATCTGCCCGCCTTTGCCTCCCAAAGTGTTGGGATTACAGGTGTTAGCCACCACAGTCAGCCAAGTATTGTTTTGAATGTAGTTGTGTTTCAATAAAACTTTATTTACAGAATAATTTTTTTCTTTTGCCTTAGAGATTTATTTTTCTATACGTTTGAAAAGAATTTTTTTAAGCAAAATGCCGAAGGTAAATAACAGTTCTCATCTTGAAGAGGGAGCCAAGAGGCTTTCTCAGAAATTCTTTGGGCAGGTGGGGTCAGCTGGTTTCCAAGGCCCTTGGGGCAGCCTGATTCTCCGTCAGTGTTCCTAAGACTTCCTAGAACATTAGCTCCTTAAAGGACCTCCAATACCGAAACTATCTCATTTTACAGATGGAAAAAGTAATGCTCACACCAGAGAAGAGTCAGCCCAAGGTCATCTAGGATCAGTATCACATCTAGGATTCAGGACCAAGGACCTCCAGCTAACCTGCCTTCCCTGGAACCTCACTGTGAGTTCTTCAACCGTGGCTGTGTTTTCAAAGGAGACCTGGGGTTGCTGTTGGTACCACTTTTAAACGCCTGCTTTTGTCATGGAGACCACGAGAACTTCACTCTTCAGCTGGAAATTTACCTGGCTGCACAGTGCTCAGGCAGACACAAGCTTCAGGGCTAACCAGGCCAAGGTAAAGGATTTGCCAAGGCCAAGTGCTGGAACCCACTTCCTGTTTTGAAACAAACGAGAACTTCCACCTGTATTTGAACTGGGTATGTATATTAATTAGTTTGGCAACTGAGATTTTTTTCTTGATGATCAAAAGTCCTAACTGGCCATTAAATATGTCTTTCTGTTGTTGTTGTTGAGAAGGAGTTTTGCTCTTGTTTCCCAGGCTGGAGTGCAATGGCACAATCTTGGCTCACTGCAACCTCTGTCTCCCTGGTTCAAGCAATTCTCCTGTCTCAGCCTTCCAAGTAGCTGGGATTACAGATGTCTGCCCCCACGCCTGGCTAATTTTTGTATTTTTTCCTAAAGATGGGTTTTCACCATGTTGGCCAGGTTGGTCCTGAACTCCTAACCTCAGGTAATCCACCCGCTTCAGTCTCCCAAACTTCTGGCATTACAGGAGTTAGTCACCGCTCCTGGCCAAATATGTCTCTAAAATAATAATAATAATAATAATAATAATAATAATAACGACTTTTTAATACAAGTGACCTGAGTATGCAAAGTATTTCTAGACTTGGGGTTCTTAAAATGAGGGAAAACTAGCAAAAGCATTATTTGGCAGCCCCTAGAATAGGTCAAATATGAAATAACTAACAAATTGCAGACAGTAGTATGCTCTACAAAGAAAAAAAGATAGAGAAAGACAATGGATTACAGAAAAGATGAAGTTTATTTTAGATGGAGTATTAAGTGACAGATTCTATAAACAGGTGAAAATTGACCAGACAACTGAAAGAAGTAAAAGAGCCATACTAATATCTCAGGAAAAATTATTGCAGGAAAAAAAAAGAGAGAAAAATAAAATGACCCTGTGTCAGAGGGAGTTTGGGCTGGCATGGTGGCTCATGTCTTTAATCCCAGCACTCTTGGAGGGTGAGGTGGGTCGATTACTTCAGGTCAGGAGTTCGAGACCAGCCTGCCGAACATAGTGAAATCCGTCTCTACTAAAAATGCAAAAATTAGCCTGGCGTGGTGGTGAGTGCCTGCAATCTTAGCTACTCAGGAGGCTGAAGCAGGAGAATTGCTGGAACCTGGGAGGTGGAGGTTGCAGTGAGCCGAGATCGTGCCACTGCACTCCAGCCTGGGTGACAGAGTGAGACTCCATCACAAAAAAGAAAAAAAGAAAAAAAGAAAAAAAAAAAAGATGGGGAGGAGGGTTTGGCATGTTTAATGGAAACGGTCTGTGTGTGACCGGAATAGACAGAACACAGAGAAGCAAAATATATATTTTAATTTTCATGGTTCTTTATTGAAGATTGTATCTTATTTAAGCAGAAATGGTATGATTAAATTGATTGTGAAAGAATTACAAATCTGGAATTTATTGCATGATCAGATAGGAGAACAGATTTGATTAACTAACTCTGTATAATGTACCACATTGTAAGCCACCCTCTATTACTTTAGTAAAAGATGTTTCTTCATTTTCCTGCAGGTATATATTTTTTTCTCTAAAACCTTAATTAGCATTGTTTCTTTTTTAATATTGCTGAAAGATGGGAATATAAGTTCCATTTATTTCTTGAAACTGAATATAATTATCAAGTATTGAAAAATAATAATGGGCTTCCTTATAATTACTCTTAAGTAGTTTTCTCATGGAAAGAGAATTATAAAAATATCCTTCATTATCTTTCATGGATAAATTATGTTTTTCTCATGAGCCAGAGAAAATTATCACAATGTTTGCCCAGGTGTTTCTCATATACTTACAGAAGTGAGTAGTGCTATTCTCAGACTCTGTATTTTCTCTGTTTTTTATACGAGTACATTCATCAGTTGTGGAGTTGTGGCATCTGCTGTAAAACAATTTGTTTTTCCATTATTTGATGGCTACACTTTTTCTTTTACTGTTTTCCTCTTCTTATTGAATCACATTTCCCTTCTTCTTCTTTTAAAAATATTGCTGAACGGATTTACAAAAATATATATTTTATTGCCTCATTTTAATTTTTGATAATCCTTGTACTGCTTTATTAAGGCGTATATAACTCATAATCCAACTCTTATCGATTAAAAGTTCAGGAAACCAAAGAGGTGGCTTTTTCTCCAATTAAAAATATCATAATCATAATTTTTGGGGCTGGTGAAAACAGATTGTCAGAAGGCTAATTTTTTCTTAAATGTCATATGTTTTTGGTCACAAACTAGAGATGAAGCTCTCTGCAGGCAAGTATAGATCAATCTCTCTGTGCAACAATTTGTATGTTTCAGATCACTTTTAGTCTTTTGGGGTAGATACAATTGCTTAGAAAAATCTTCAATGCCTCTTTGGAAAACAGTTAGCAGATCTTGAACTTAGTTCTAAAGCTGAGTCCATCACAGGATTTCAGATTCTTGAATGTTATTTTTGTTGTCTTTCTCTTACTAAATAGTCATCACTGAATATTTTGCCTTTGTTTTACTCCATTTGGGCTGCTATAACACAATACCATAGACTGAGTAGCTTATAATGCAGAATTCACCTCTCACAGTTCTGAGGCTGGGAAGTTCAGCATCAAGGTGCCAGCAAGTTCAGTGTCTTTTGAGGGTCTGTCTTCGGTTTCATGGAGGGCCCCTTCTCACTGCGTCTTTACTTGGTACAAGTGGCAAGTCAGCTCTCTGGGGCCTCTTTTATAAGAACACTAATAGAAATATCGAATTAGTGAACTAGCTCTGTTCTCGTGAATTAATCATCTCCCAAAAGGCCCTGTCTGCTAACCCATTTATACTGGAGGTTGCAATTTTTGTGTGTGAAGAATCAGACCTTGGCGATGACCTTGAGCAGAAGGATGTAAATAACTCTCACAGGCTTAGCGTTCCAATAAGGGAACACTAGGCAAAAATGGGCTTAACACCATCACCTTAGGGGGAAGAATTTCAACATGTGAATTTTGAGAAACACAAACATTCAGACGGTAGCATCTTTGCTTTCTTAAAAGTTAAATGAAGCAAGTTCAGAATTTTAAACAAGCAGAAATATGTATACAGGTAAGGGCAGAGGAATAGTTTAAAATTATTTTAATTAGATATTTGAAATCCTCAGTACACTACATTTGTGAAAAAGAAATGGTGTATGTGACAGGGAGCAAAATAAAACCCTGTGTCATAAAAAGAATCCACTATCAATTATTTAAAAAGATCTTAGTAAGGAAATATCAGCTTCAATATTACAAACTTTTCAGATGTGGAAAATGATTTATTTTCAAGTGTAGTTCAAATGAAGTTTCGCCTTAACAAATGGCTTTTCTTTAGGCCACCTTTAGATCAAAATACTTTATCTAACTTGTACCACTTCTTGGTAACCCTTGATAACTCCTACGTTGTCTTCTCTATTTTCTCCAACTACTCTACTAAAATTTTTCTTCCTATTTCCCCACATGGCTTCAAAAAAGGGAACATGAAAGGGTAATACCAGTCAGTGATAATCATGTGAAAAAAAAATAATGTGAAGCAATATTTTTTTTTTTTCCTTGATGCCACGATCTGATACTTTTTTACAGCAAGCTCATACTTAACAAATTTTAAAGATTTTTTAAAGAGTGAACTAATGAATTGGGTTAGGCAAGTTTATCTCAACCATTCTTATGTCCTTTAACCTTCTGCACTTTGCTAGTATTTTACTTTTAGAACACTTAGTCGGCTTGAATCGTATTAATCTTCTAAATATTTCAACATTTCATGCATCTTGCTTATTTGTTTGTTTTGGTAGTTAAAACAAACAAACAAACAAAAAAACCAAGTGAAAGTAGTTTAATTTAGAGAGAAACCCGCGGAAACAAGGAAACAAAAATAAGATTGTGATTGGGAAGGAGGGTATCATTATCAATAAAATTGTTTTACTATTTTACAAGTTATTGTTGGAGGTGACAAAACTTTAATCCCACTAGAGCCTTGAAAAGCCAGATTCGAACACACTGTTCAGTAATGCCACTCAAATGAGCAGTGCATTTATTTATTAATTCTTTTTTTATTAATTCATTTGTTTGGTAGTGTGTTATTAATTCCACAGTAATTCTGACTTGCCACTTGCGTGGACAAATTGGGTTCCAACAGCCAGAAAAATCCTTCAACAAAGGATGCAGCTGCCACCAGTTGGAATTCTACCTTATGTATTCAGAAATTATAAAGACTAAGGGGATACTTGGTCTTTATAATTTCTGAATACATAAGCATCTACTATATGTGCTTAATACAAATGAATGCCATTTTAATGTACCTTAAAATTTCTAAGCAAATACACGAAAATCAATGTCTAATTTCTTGCTTATTTTCATGGTATACAGATAACTCTGTTATATTCAAAGAGAGCATGGACCTGAAAACAAAATCTGTGTTAAAGTCTCATATGAACTAAAAGGAAAAAATAATTTATTCTTCTGCTACTTCTCTTTTCAGAAAGGGTGGTTGCCTTGTCTTGCTCATTGCAAGAATGAAAGTTCTATGAATTGAATAAAAATATAAATATGAAATAGATTATTTTTATTGAGCGACTGGAAAAAGGGCAAGCAAAATAATCAGTAACTTAGTAGGCAGCAAATTATTGTGCATTTATTTAACTCAGGTTTTAGAAAGTCCATTGTGAAGCTAGTAAAAGATTGTGATTTGAATTATTTCTCAAATTATGGAAGATTTTTAATTAAGACAACAGATGTACCTGATAAATTACTTTTTAATTGATCCATGGATATTGTCATATCTTTATTCACACTTAGATATGAGAAAACACTAAAGATAGACTTAACATGTTTCTAAAATTGATTTCTCTAATTTATAACACATTAAAAAGTTAGAAGTTAGAAACTCTAATTTCTAACACATAATAGTCATGATAATTAGGCCAGTTGATATCATAATTTATGATTACTTCTTGTCAGAAACTGATATTATTGCCATTGAGTAGGAAGTGGGAAGTGGGGCAATTAAACTTAGTGCTAGAATTGTTCTCCTTTTAAGCATAATTCATCAAAATCAACAGTGAGCTTCAAAATAACCAGTAATAAAAGTAGGAAGAGAGATGATTGTCTATAAAGTGCAATTTATGGGTTCTGGATTCACAGAGAAAATAAACACATAGTGAATTAGATAAAAATAAAAGAAATAAAATATCCTGCATGTATTCTATTAAGATCAAAAGAAAACAAAATTTACATTACCATAGTTTGAAATCTTTATAACACCCTGTTTGTTGATATTGTTTTGTTACAAAATTGACACATAGACATGTTAACAGCTACAAAGAAACAAATAAATAACTCCTTCTCACTTTTAAATATATTCTGGATTCCAGAGGGTAGTCCACACTCTTGTGTAATTGTTTAAATGTTGAAATTGCTGGCATTGTGTATGTATTTACATATTGAAATGTCACACAAAGGGTTTATATTAATTTACACTTTTTATAAGCAATGTAAGTCCTTATTCTCTACAGTTTTATCAATATCAAGTATTTTGTACATTACTGATTTTGCCAATTTAATATGTGAAGAAAAAGCCCACAATAAAATCTTTATTTTGTTCAATGGTAAGCAATGTTAAACATATGTATTTTAAAGGTCCTATTTTACTTATTGATTTCAAATTATCTGGTCATGTTTCCAAATATTTATAGGTTCCATTCTGTGATTTTTATTCATTTATGGAAAAGTTTCATTATTGGTCCACAGAGATAAAGAAGGATTAGTATTTCATGTGTTCCACATGGCTGTTCTAGACCATTGAAATTCCTGTCCACATACTGTCTTATTTTTTTAATAGCTTCACATACAAAGTAGGTTAATATACATAATTTTTTAATTCTTTCCACATGTAAGGTATTTAAAATGTATCATTATTATCATCATTTCAATTTTAGACTTAATAAACTGAACCTCAAAATGGTCAATGACTTGATCGATTTCCAAAGAAATGAAGCTGATTTTCTGACTTCTTTCGTATTTTTTTCAAACTACATATATTCATTACATTTCTTTTACTAACAAAGTATTACTTTATCCTTTCTTATGCACCAGCATTTTTATTGTTTTTAAAAAATTAAATGTATTCTTATTAATAAAAAAAGTCAATTCCTTGGAAAGTTTTGCTCAAACCTGTTTTACATTTCAATATTCCCATAATTGGCCATAGGCTTTAATGATATTGAACTACGTCTTTCTCTGTTGCTGCAGGCTTATTCATAGAAGTGAATAACCACATGATTTTAACTTTCTAAACTGGCCCTGAATAATTTGTCTTAACTATTGTCAAATTATTAACCACTTTGTAAAGCTGAGTTCAGTTTCTTCTCCTCAATGAAAACGTTCATGGTCATATCAAAATATGGTTACATTTTTTTCTCACTCTCTGAGATTCCTTGTATTTTATAATATTTTCATATAAGAAAATGAACTGTCCATTTATAGTTTTTCAAATAATGTTTATAAAATTATACTCACTAGTTACTAATATGCAGTTTGGCAACAGAATTAGACTATATACAAATTAATAAAGTTAGTTGTTGGTCACAGTTAACAATAATTTTTAATAAGCTTGGAGTTGAAGATATTCAAAGGCACTCAGTATTTTTTTAATTAGGAATTGCAAGGAAAAGTAAAAGATAAGAAATGAGTATGTTATTAAAAATGTAAAAGATTAGTGCAATCATCCAAACCCAGTTAAGACTGTGTAACAGTGCAAAACAAGGTGTTTCTAATATTTCTAGAATATGACTGTCTTCCCCTTATACTAGGCTCACTATTCAAATGATCTAGGGAAAGTAATTTTCTATTGGCAAGACAGAAAATAGCTATTGGGAGGTGGAAGATGGGAAGGGAAGGGAAGGGAAAGGAAGGGAAGGGAAGGGAAGGGAAGGGAAGGGAAGGGAAGGGAAGGGAAGGGAAGGGAAGGGAAGGGAAGGGAAGGGAAGGGAAGGGAAGGGAAGGGAAGGGAAGGGGAAGGGGAAGGGGAAGGGGAAGAAAGATATGTCAGGAAAGAACAAGAAAAGGAGGGAGAGAGAACTAAGAAAGGAAGTGAGGAAGGGAGGGGAGGAGAAAGAGAGGAAGGGAGGATGAAAAATAAGATGTAGAATGACAGCTAGACAGAAAAGGAGAATGGGAAAAGTAAGAGGCAAACAGGGAGGGGAAAAATGGAAGTAACCTAGATGTGGCAGTCAAGAGATTCTCAAAGATGTGTATACAAAAGAGGGACCATACCATACCAGTATCCTGACCATAGCAGTAACTCAATGCATGATTTGTGTTCCTGTGTCTTTTAATGACACAAGTCCTGGTACCTTTGATGAGGCTCTTATAGTCACAGAAGGACTCTGCCACCAGAATAACCTAGTTTGCATAAACTTTCCTGGTGTTTTCTTTCACTCCTCTATCCAGATTGTAGAGTATGCCTTACCTTATTTAGCTGAATTGTTAATAGGTGTACTGGGTAAATTGACTTATAAATATCTCTGTATCTAATCATGTATCAATTTCTCAAGTTATGCTCTTTCACGTATTGGTTTCTGTAAAGATTATTTCATTTCATAATTTGAGGCAGTTTTATAGAATGAAACATATACATATATTTTAATATCTGCCTAAAATATACAACATTGAGTTTCATTCAAATGTGTAATGCCTTCACAAATAAAAGGTAGCTAGTGTTTCATGTTGCTGTTTAGAAGTTTATTGAAATATGGCAGATAAAATGCTGTAGAGGTATTATGTTTAATAATTCAGTAGTTGCTTCAAATATGCTATAAAGTGTTGGAATATGGTCGGTTAACTTTAAAATATAGAATAATAAAATAATTGGATTTAAAATTGCTTCATATTACTTTTGTTTAATAAAAATAAAATTCATGCCTTAGGTGCACCCTTTTAAATCCTATCTAATTTCTGATTCTTAGAGTTCTTAAAAAGAATATTGTAATGACTGAACAGAAACATTATATCTGATTTTGTACTAGAAAATTGAAGTAGCTTGGGATCATGGTTAAGTAAGAGCTTTATAGTAGTAGCAAATAGTTACATAATTACTGAAGTATAGCTGTCACTGGAAATAGAAACCTGCAACGAGTTTATCATAAAAGTAGCAATTTCAAATTCACTAGTGTTTAAAATTAAAGCTTAGTAATTCATTGTGGATGTATTTCCTTAATGGTTTCAGGAAAGTCCCCTGCTTTCACTGAGCATTTTCACTTTGTTCCTTATGTCTTTCCTTTCATAATGAAAAAGTTGTAATTTCAGATTGGTAAAACAATTGTTAGGATTTTGTGAACAAAACACTCAAAAAGTTTTGTATCATGAAATAATGATTAGTCGATTTTATTTATTATTATAACAGACTATCTTAAAATTCACTGGCAGATGATTCACATTATTTTAGGTAAACCAATTTAATCAATAGTTTCCTCTTCTGACATATAATTAGCTGATGGATGAATTTAATTTGAGGTGTAAAAAACCTTCAAATAAAAGTGTTTATGGGAGAAAATAATGGCTATTAAACTCTATTTATGGAGTTTTCCATACATGTGTTACTGTCTTAAGAAGTTGAAATGAGATTTAAGAAATTGAATAATATCTAAAGAAAAAGATAACATTTTTTTTTTTTTTTTTTTTTTTTTTTTACAAATTGGTTTACCATGAAAAGCATTTGGACAAATGTGTCTATTGCCATGCAATATTGCTGAGGGACATTGACAAAATTAGTCCCTAAAAAATTTAGGGGAGTTTATAAAAATAACCACAGTTTGAGATAATACTGAACACAAACAGTAATAAATAATTATATTGAAAAGGTTTAGAAGAAAAGATAATCAGTTTGGTAATTAATGAGATTTTTTTCACATAATATTTTAAGTACTAGAGGAATATGGTTCAATGATAACTTGTATGTAAGGCACTTTTCTTGTCAATACTGAATACAAAAGCATAACTATCACATAATATAGACATTCTTTTATTAAATATTTTTAAGAATTTATTTTTAAAATAATGTTTATTTAGAAAAACCTAAAGACGCTACAAAAAAAAAAAAAAAAACGTTAAAACTGATAAATGAATTCAGTAAATTTGCAGGCTATGATACCAATCTAAAAAAATCAGCAGCATTTCTACGTGCTATCAGAGAACAATCTGAAAAAAAAGAAATTAAAGGACAGGCGCAGTGGCTCACACTTGTAATTCCAACACTTTGGGAGGCCAAGGCAGGCGGATCACCTGAAGTCAGGAGTTTGAGGTACGCCTGGCCAACATAGTGAAACTTCGTCTCTACTAAAAATACAAAAAATACAAAAATGAGCAAGGCATAGTGGTGTGCACCTGTAGTCCCAGCTACTCTGGAGGCTGAGGCAGGAAAATCGTTTGAACCTGGGAGGCGAAGGTTGCGGTGAGCCAAAAATCAAGCCACTACACTCCAACCTAGGGTACAGAGTGAGAGTCCATCTCAAAAAAAAAAAAAAAAAAAAAAAAGAAAGAAAAAGAAAAAGAAAAGAAAGAAAACTATTCCATTTACAATAACGAAAAATATCTAGATCTGAATACTCTTCACAGAAAAATTAATTCAAAATTTTATATGAAACCATGAAAGACCTCAAATAGCAAAAGCAAACCTGAGCAGAAGAACACAGCTGGAGGCATCACATTACCCGATTTCAACTTATGCTATAGAACCATAGTAACCAAAAATGTATGGTCCAAGCATAAAAACAAATAGACCATTAGAATGGAAAAGATAATCCAGAAATAAATCCACATATCTACAATGAACTCATTTTCAACAAAAGCACCAGGAACACACATTGAAGGGAGGTCTGTCTCCTCAGTAAGTTGTGCTGGGAAAACTGGATATCGATGTGCTGAAAAATTACCTACACCCCTATCTCTCACCATACACAAAGATCAAATCAAAATGGATTAATTTACTAAATGAGAGCCCTGAAACTATGAAATTCCTGGAAGAAAACTTTGGAGAAATACCTCAGAAATTTTGTCTGGGCAAAGATTTTATGAGTGAGACCTCAAAAGCACAAATAACTAAAACAAAAATTGACAGATGGGGTTGCATCAAGCTAAAAAGTTCTGCACAGAAAAGGAAATAATCGAGAAAGTGAAGACACAAACAACAGAGTGGGATAAATTATTTGCAAACTATCCATCAAACAAAATTTTAATAGCCAGGATATATAAGGAACTTAAAAAAACTCAATAGGAAAAATATCCTATTAAAAAAGTGGGAAAAATATCTGAATATATATTTCTCAAAAGAAGATAGACAAATGACCAATAGGTATATGAAGAAATGCTCAACATCACTAATCATCAAGTAAATATAAATCGAAGCCACAATGAGATATCATCTCACTCCAGTTAAAATGGTTTGTATGAAAAAGACAAAAATGTTTGTATACTGTTGGTGGAAATGTAAAGTTGTACAGTCACTATGGAAAATAATACGGAGGTTCCTCAAAAAAACTAAAAATAGAACTACCACATCATTGAGCAATTCCACTGCTGTGTATAAATTCAAACTAAAGGAAATCAGTGTATCAAAGAGACGTTTGCATCTCCATGTTTGTTTCAGCACTATTTACAACTGCCAAGAAATTGAATCAATCTTAGTATCCATCAGTGGATGAATGGATAAAGAAATGTGCTATGTGAACAGAATGGAATATTATTCAGCCATAAAAAAGAATGAAATTCTGTCATTTGCAGTAACGTAGATGGAGCTGGAAAATATTGTTAAGTGAAATGAGACTGGCACAGGAAGACAAATATCGCATGTTCTCATTTGTATGTGGGAGCTAGAAACTTGATCTCGTGGAGGTAGCAAATAGAATAGTGGTTACTAAAGCCTGGGAAGGATAGTAGAGAGCGGGAGATGAAGGGTGCTAATTAATAAGTAAAAAATTATATTTGATAGAAGGAATATGTTCTAGTGTTTGATAGCACAATAGAAAAACTATAGTTAAAAATAATGTATTGTGTATTTATAAATAGCTAAAAGAGTTTTGAAATATTTGCAACACAAAGAAATGATAAATGTTTGAGGGGATAGATATCTCAATTACCCAGATTTAATTATTACACATTGTATACAGGTATCAAAATATCATATGTACTCCATAAATATGTACAACTGCTATGTAACCATAAAAACTTTAAATAAAAAAAGAAATTATAAAATAATTATAAAATTATTTACAATTTTACAAGGATAAGAAACTTTCCTCAATATATCCATAGGTATTAGTTTTCATGTGTTTTTATAGATAATACTTTAATTAATATATGAAGCACATTATATGTTCTGTAAATATTAAGAAAATAGAATATAGGATAGAAATATGGAAGTATAAGTATTGGAATTAATATAAATAGAAATTTGTATAAATAATAAGAATCATTATTGTTATCTAGCATTATTTGGTGTATTGATATAAGGTTGATTTTCAAATCAAACTGAAAAGTAATATTTTATTACTAGAAGATAAGTCATTTTGTTTGATAGAGCAGTGCTATTTGTTTCAGAGACTTAGTTCAATGTTTTAAAAAAAAGCAAAAAAAAAGGAAAATACTCTCCCTCCCCTTCCCCGTAACCTCAAGTACCTAATGCCTGCAGGGCTTAAAACCTAGATGACTGGCTGATAGGTGCATGTATACCTATGTAACAAACCTGCATATTCTGCACAAGCATCCCGGAAGTTAAAGTAAAATAAAAAATAAATTTAAAAAGACAAAATAAAGGGCAAAAAAGCCGCTTATAGAAATAAAAATGTCCAAATTGTTAATTAAAATAATATTCTAATATCTACAAATCTTGTCTCCATGTGCCATTCAGTATAATTTATAACCACATTATTCTACAGTTTGCATTTCTATTCTAAACTTCTCACTCTTTCTAGATATTCTATGATCCTACATTCCCCCATGCTTTTATATTCGGTTATTGCAGGATGGGAAGTTACTTAATTATATTTCCCCACGTATATTGACTACCCTTTAAGACATATCTCAAAATGTCTAGTCCTCCAAAATGTCTTTCCTGATTCTTAATTAAAATCTTTCTTTTATTTCCACAGCGCTTTGCTTGTTCCTCTATTCAGAGCAAATTTTAATATGGTGATTCATGGAACTGAATGGTGACCTGTCATTAATCTGAATTGTATGTACCAAAAAGTTTGAAGGAAAGGCAGAAGAGAAAGGTAATAATTAAGATAAGATGGACATATCAATAAATTAGATATCCTTTTTTAAAGTACAATTCTACTCATGATTTTACTTAAAAGGAAATAGAAATATATGTCTACAAAGACAATCAAATCTGAATGATTGTAGCAGCTTGGCTTATATATATCGGAAATAATTCTAGTTTTGATTTATAGAAGAAGGGACAGTCACACTGTTATTTCCATAAAATGCAATAAAAGGCCACTCAATAATACAAAGAAACAAATTTATAATACACATACCAACTTGGATGAATCTTATGGATATTACACTAATTGAAAAAATTTAAAAAGAAATATACATCTTCTATTGTTCCTTTTACGTAAAGTGCTAAAACAAAAACAAATAACCTGTAGTAAAAATATTCAGAAAAGTGGTGGAGGTGGGTGAATGAGAATAAGTAGAAAGGAATTACTGTGATGATGGAAATATTCAATATATTGATAGTGTATGGGGTGCATGTGTATATGTAATCATCAAAATGTATTAAATTATTCATTTAAAAATACATTTAATAGAACTATACAAATTTTCCTTTTAAAAGAACTATCAACAAATACAAATTTTATTTGGTAAGTTTACATTTTTCAGCAGTATAAGTTGTCAAATGTAAAAGTATTTTCTATTTATGAAGGCATTAGATAAGAAGTAAATATATAAAAAAATTACAAGTCAGAAAAGCATTACGAACATGCAGAGAAGACTAGAATATACCCTGTGTATTGAAATTAGAGCTATTTACATGAATTCATTACACGCGCGTGCACACACACACACAAACTTATTGAGAAGTAATTATTAATGAGTCTCTTGTGTTTTTGACCTTATTCTGAGGGAAAAAAATAATGTCTTAAAAACATCTGTTTCAGTTATCTATCCAAAGATATTTTATAGCAAAAAGTCTTGTAGGATAAACACAACCCTTCCCTCTCTCCCTCTGGGTACAGGACATATTTGCTTTCCGATCAGATTAGTAAAGATAATGTCTCACTCAAGTGCAAAGTTGGGACACGTTTTCTTCAGCTCCTTTGTAATGGTGAGGTTTCCCAGAAGTCAAGTTTCCTCAGTGGTGACATAAATCTACTGTGTGGGAAGCATCCACCTGGACCAACTTACAAATCGGGCCCCTGGGGAAGCTCATGCTTCCTGCTGTGAGAAATAAATCCAGGAATTCTGGGTCTTCTGTCTGCATCTATGAACCTGTGCAGGTTAATTTCTTAGTTGCCAAGTAGAGTAAAATCTCAGAACCCACAGTTTCTGATAATACATACACATATATTTTCTAAATTTTTCTGTTGAGATGACCTATAACCAAGGAAATAAAATAATCCTGATTATGCCTAGCATGCGGATCCTGATGTTTACACATTCTTTCACGTTCAAAGGAGGCATGACTTCTTTAAGAAGGTGCTGAATCTAGTGCTGGTATCCTGACAGACAGTAGAGAGGAAAAATCTTCCCAATGCACGGAGAAATTAAGGAAGTGCTAAAAAATTGATGGTAGCAAACTTTAACCAAGTGATTATATTTTAACATTACTAATTTAAGAACTAGTCAATATCACTTGTCTCCCAATACCTGTATATGACACTGAGAAGGATGCATCACTTTAGTAGAATTCTTGCCTAAATTATATCACCTAAATGTAATCATGTGAAAATATCAATACAAGACATCCTGCAATATAAAAAGCCTGTGCATTAAGAAAAATAAAGGTCACAAAAAAAGAAACTCTGAGGAATCAGTCTAGACAGAATGAACCTGTATCATAATTACCCATTATAGACTGGGTATTGATGGCCTGCTAAGTCATAATGTCTACTGAATCCAGCATCAGATGGAAATGGTGCAACTTAGATTAAGCATGACTAGTACCATAAGAGGCAAGTAAGCTACATGAGCTGGTAGCAAAGACTGCCATACGTTTGTATCATTACCCTCCCAGGGCTTGGACTTATTGCCACATTGGGTTGTCCATCTGAGTAGCTGAAGATGGATGTAAAGCCCAAGCTAGGTTTATGGGTGGGTTGGCCTAATAGGCATGAGCAAGCTGAAAAAGTATAGTAGCAGCCTCACAACCACATTCTGGCATGGCCCTGAGTGCTATTAGAGGGGAGAAATTTTCCCAACAGTCAGAGCTGAGAGCAGTGCACCTGGTCACCTAATATATATATATATATATATATATATATATATATATATATATAATATATAATATATATATATATATATGGCATTAAAATATATATATTCCCTGTAAGTGGCAAATGCCCTAACCTGGTCAGGGGTCTGGAAGACAAAAGCCTAGAACATTAGAGGAAAGAAAGTCTAGGATAAAATTTCATGTGCAAATATATGGAAGCGCTCAGAAAGCATGAAATGTTTATATCACATATTAATGTCCAAATATCTCTCTATCTGTACCCAAATGAACAAGTGCTGGGCAACTAGTAGACCAGAGGTCAGCAAATATTTTCTGTAATGGACAGATGATAACTATTTTAGTTTTTTCAGGCTACATATTATCTCTGTCACATACTTGTTTTTGTTGCTTGTTTGTTTACAAGCCAGTAAAAATATGAAAACCATTCTTAACTCCTGGTCTGTAAAAAAAAAAAAAAAAGAATATAGGCTAAATTAGGCCTGTGGGTCATAGTCATCTGACTCCTGAAGTAGACAAATAGCTCGGTCAATTGACATTAGCCAGCCTTTGTCATCAGCTACTTTAGAACTAGCACTATGGGCCAATAAGTAGTGTGGCCACAGTGGCTGAAAGGGAGTCCAGGTATGCAGGTGGTAGAGAGGAGATAATCCCTGATGAGCTGAAGAAGAATGTTTTGGGAAAGGACATGTAAATTAAGCTCAGTAGCTTTTATACTGGGTTGGCTGGGGAAAAGCCTGATGGTCGAAATGTAATATATATATATATATTTTATAAAATTGAATATTACTGTCTTTAACATGTGATTAGAATTATAAAGAAATTCTAATGTATTATTGTAGTATTAATCACAATTGCCTTTAGATGCACATTTACCATAGTCTACATTTTTTGCTTACTCGGTTCTTGCTTCCGTCTCCATGAATCTTCTTTTAGAAGCGTAAACTGAGTTAACAAACTGCTAAGTGAAATATGTTCTATTTACCAACTTGGAAAATTATACTTGTGTATTATAAATACTGAGTACACAATACTTGAATTCACTCACATGCCAAAATGAACATTATGGAACTGTAAGAGTTGGACTCCAACACTTTTCTCCTCACTCTAGTTTTTTCCCACATCCTGAGGTGCCTTGCACACATGTATATGGGGACCCACATCTGCCCACAATCTTAGAAACAACCATGATTGGCCAGGTGTGATGGTTCACACCTGTAATCCCAGCACTTTGGGAGGCCGAGGTGGGTGGATCACTTGAGGTCAGGAGTTCGAGACCAGCCTGACCAACAGGGTGAAACTTCGTCTCCACTAAAAGTACAAAAATTAGCCGGGCACAGTGGCATGTTCCTGTAACCCCATCTACTCGGGAGGCTGAGGCAGGAGAGTAGCTTGAACCCAGGAGGGGAGGTTGCAGTGAGCCGTGACTGCACTACTGCACTCCAGCCTAGGTGACAGAGTGAGACTCTATCTCAAAATATATATATATTTTTTTTTCACTGGAAGATATATATATATATATCTTCTTCCAAATACGTATTATTTACTCTATTTCCCTGATGTTTGTAACAAATGTCTGCTGATTGTTTGGTACTGTTCCTTCCCCGATATGGAGTTCAGCATCCTGGAAGGAGCTGAGTATAGGCTTGACTGAGTATAAGTTTAGCTTACAACTCATTTACAATGAAATGGCTATGGACATAGACAAATGTTGATTCTCCAGCCTTAGCCCCCCTAGTAGCTGGGATTGCAGGTGCCCACCACCACACAAGGTTAATTTTTTGTATGTTTAGTAGAGATGGGGTTTTACCATGTTGACCAGGCTGGTCTTGAATTCCTGACCTCAGATGATATACCCACTCCGGACCATTAGAAAATGGGGATTCCTGCTATATTCCACAAGACCATAAAGAAGACACCTTATTTTTCACAGACATTAAGAATAAAACGTCTTTAGAATAAGATGATTAATTCTATTCTAGGAGAGAAATAAATCCACTTATATAAAACAAGAACAGTTTTACTTTGTGGATTTTGAGTTTTGGACACATTGGTGTTAGACCAACAGATGAGTTAATTAAGCTGAATACTAACAAAATAATAAGTATCTAAAAATTTTGTTAAATGCAATTTTGATCAGGTCAGGGATTTTGAGAAAGACAAATTTGAAGCATAAAAAGCAGAACTATTTTTGAACCTCTTATATTTATGCATGAGTGTACTATATTAAGGTCAAAAATTAAGTTATAAATGTTGTCATAATAAAAGATTATAAATCAAGACTAGTCACAAGATCAAAGAGGAAACAAAATGTTAGAAGAAAAAGTTTTAAAGAAATTCAAAGTGTTCTGGGTAAGTCTCCTGATGATTTTGAAGTACATACCAAGTATGTACAAGTGTTTCTTAATTTTAGACTTGTCTCTTTTTTTTTTTTTTTTTTTTTTTTTTTTTTTTTTTTTGAGGTGGAGTCTCACTCTGTTGCCCAGACTGGAGTGCAATGGCTCTATCTCGGCTCACTGAAACCTCTGCCACCCAGGTTCAAGTGATCCTCCTGCCTCAGCCTCCTGAGTAGCTGGGATTACAGGCTCTTACCACTGTACCCGGTTATTTTTTATTTTTTATTTTTATTTTTTGTATTTTTAGGAGAGACAGAGTTTCATCATGTTGGCCAGGCTGGTCTTACACTTCTGACCTCGTGATCCACCCGCCTCAGTCTCCCAAAGTGCTAGGATTACAGGCGTGAGCCACCAAATCTGGCTGACTTGTCACTCTTAATTGCATAATTAATAAGGCATTTTAAGTACCCTCAAAAATAGTTGGTAAACATTATAGATTTTCTCCAGGGTGCCACTTTATTATAGTTTAATTACTTTGGAGATGCTTATAGACAGAGTTTTCATGAAGATGAGCCTCAATGCAGTTGGGTGGGACCAGAAATTCCTCTCACAATTCATTGTTGTTAACACACAGATGAAATAAACAAGATCGAAGTGAGATAATGAAGCTCACACCATTGTTTTCTAGGTGACATCTCTTCCATTGCACATGATGTTTGGTTTCCAGTGATAGCAGCATCTTCCACTGCCTATTCTTTCTGTTTAAAACAGGATGCTTTCAAAACAGGACATTTCAAGGTTAAATTTTTCTACTTCTAACATAATATTTTAAAAGATCTTATATATTTCACTAAAAAATAATTATTGCAAGGATCTGGAAGGAACAGTAGGAAATCTTCTGGGGAGGGAATCATGTCTATTTTCCCTGAAATAATATGTGCATTCCTGACCTAATATGTGCATTCCCGACCTTGTGGTTATACTTGCTTTAATCTACTTTCATTTTTTGAGAGGATTGGGTGAAAGGTCTATCTGTCCTTATCTGACCTGTGAGGCTTAGTTTTACTGATTGAGGATAAATCTCATCTGCATCTGCCTGCTTCTTTTCATCCTCCTATTGCTTTTTTTCTTTCCCTTCCTGAAAAAAAGTCATTTGCCAATATCTACTTCAAATGCTAGAGCCTAGTGTTACCCTGCTTCCACTCACAGTACACTTCAGCAAGGAGCAGATGATGTGCAATAGCATTCTTAAGTATGATGCTGGATTCGGGCAGAACTGCTAGAATAAAATTCCCTGGAAGATCACCGGGCACCAGATCTTACAAATAAAGATGTTCTTTAAATAAAAATAAAATAAAATAAAATTTATCCAGTCTCATAAGTTGCTTAAAAAATCAATAACATTTTATTTTAAATCAGTAACTTGTCTAACATTATTTAAATTATTCAGAATATTCTTCATATGAAAAATAACTTTAATTAAAGTTAACATTATACACTTTGGCTAATCTATAAAATGTCACTGTCAGTTGGTAGATTATTATAAATTGTTTTATTAACTTATAGATAAACTTATTTACATGATATAAATAATAACTTTACTAAAATTTATTTGAAAAATGTAATGATGTTATAAAATGTTTATGTTTGAAAATAAGCATGTAAATTTCCTATTGCATGTGCAAACATGAAAAATCTGTGTAAGATGAAATAAATGACTGAGCTTGTGCAATAAATATGTGTATTTAAAGATGTATAGAAGAATTATAACTGGATGTGTTTGTTGAGAAATTAATTTCTTTAAGTGACATTTTATGTTTTAGGATGGCCGAGTCAAGAAAGAGTCCTCTAACCTTTATTACTCAATTAAGATATAACATCTGAATTCCTCCAGGATGGATTGAGCTAGAAATGTCAAAAGAGCAAGGGGCAGCTAGTGGTATATCATGAAATCATGGGTGAAATATTAATCAATGCAATTATCTCATGAAGATAAGTGGTGATTGGAAGAATATATGGCAATGATTTAAGAAAAATGGCTATTGAGCAGAACAAATGGTATTGTTTATGGGGAAATAATCCTAATCATAATGAACTATAAGTAATGGCTCATTTAATCTCCACAAATACATTGTGAAATATTTCACGTATGTTTTCTCATTAAATTACTGCACCAAACTTATAATTAAAATAAAGAACTAAAGAAACTAAAACTTAGGGAATTTAAGTAAAGTATCCATGTTCTCAGAATGGTTTTGAACCTAGAATTTATTCTAGACTTCCAGTGTGCACACATAACTTATATCTACTGCCTCCTTAGCCACCACAGCACACTACACTATCTTCTATTTGTATTGTTTCACTAATATTCTATATTCCACATATCGTGATAGAGCAAATATGATCTCAGATATTTTCTACACTTTGATATTTTATATTCAGACATTTTATACAGTTTGGTAAAATTAATTTGCACTAATAAATTAATTCAATGAAACAAATACTTTATTTTTCTGGCACAAATGTCGTTTAATCCAATGCTGTCTATTCATTGTCTGAAGCCCTGAAGCTGCAAGTGGGCTGTTGTAATTAATATACAGGAGATTATGCTTAAGAAACATGCCTTAAAATTATAATTATCAGATTCAAGTTGATACTGTGTCATAATCACATGACATTTCCCTAGTCTATTTCCACTCTACTTGCCATAATAATTTTATACTTTTTAAAATTTTCTTCAAACTTTCATCATCTCTTTCTCTATCCTCTTACTCAGCTGAAATTGTTGCTTCTTATTTCACAGTAGAAAGAAATAGGAGTTAGAAGAGGGTTTCCCAAAGACTTACCATCACGTCTAACACTTCACCTCTTACCTGCATTCGTATCTTACTTCTCAAGTAGTACTATGAATAAATTGCCCAAGTTCCTGTTCAAAACAATACCTTTGTTTTATTTCTGCGCAAGATCCAACAGTCTTGTTTTTAAAGGCAACACTCTGGCAATGTTCCTTTCTCTCCTGTATCATGGATTTCCTCCTTGTGACCTGGATCGATGTAATCTTCATACAAACATGATTCCCTTCTTCCCTTAAAAAAGGCCATCTCCAACACTGGCCCATTTCTCCATTCTTTGCTCATTTTGGTTCGAAAACTCAAGCATCTGTCCCTGTCAGTCCACAGAAACTAACATCCATTTTGCTAACTTGAATGGTCAATTCTCAGTTACGTTATTCGCCTTGATTTAGCAACTTTAGAAATTCCAGCTCAATCTGTCCTCGTTGAAGCTTTTTTTTTTTTAACTACCACAATAATACACCCTCCTGATTTTACTTCTAATTCACTGAGTGTTTTTCTTTTCCTTTGGTAATGAAATAAAATTCCCTCAAAATAAGTTTTACTATGTTTTATCCACGATTTGAGTTGGCTTAGATTTGAGTATACTTAATTTAACATTATAAACAAATGAAGTATGAATAATTAAATGTATATTTGGAAAAATATAACTAGAAATACTAGAAATCTAATAATTTTTCCTAGATGTTTACTCAAATATACCATATACTTATTAAAGAGGATAAGTGTAAAATCTAAAGAACATGACAAATAGCCTCAGGATTGAATGCCAAGTGATTCCGTGTATAAAACATTTATAATATATACATGTGTGCGTATGACTAAGAGATTATATGCACACAAGTGTAAATGTTATAAGTGTTTTATATATAAAATGTACAAGTAATATAAGCATTATGTATTAATTAACAAAATCTTATCTTACTTTAGAATTATATCGCACGTGTATTCATGCTGCTTATTTGACATCAGCACAACCAAATTTTCTCTCTTGCCTTTCACATGAGTTTCTAAGAATTCAGTTCTTCCCCATACTAAATCTGCAAGACTAAGTTTTTCTAAATTAAACTCATTAACTTTATTAAGATTAACCTTGGCTTTTGTTTTGTTAGTCTATTTAAAACTTTAAACATAAATGTACTAGTCTTCATA
Source organism: Macaca nemestrina (assembly GCF_043159975.1). Classification (NCBI taxonomy): domain Eukaryota; kingdom Metazoa; phylum Chordata; class Mammalia; order Primates; family Cercopithecidae; genus Macaca; species Macaca nemestrina. The sequence continues at coordinate 75,699,723 of NC_092126.1, forward strand.
ATAACTTGAACATATTTGATAATCCTACATTTATGTTATTATTTATAATAATAATAAAACAACTTAATAGAATACTGTCAAAGAATGACTACCATTAAATATTACAGGCAAAGTTTGTACTGGTCGAATCATTAATTATATGTGTTGAAAGGTTGAAATCCAGTTAATTGTACAAACTAGTTGATTGTACAATTTTCTAGCTTGGGGTTCTTCTTTCTATACACAAACAACTTTGTAACCAATAATCTTGTCTAAAATGAAATAAGTATTATTTTGGTATAACTTGTTCTTTAAGGAACAAGTTACAGCTTATTTATTGTTTCTCTCTTCTAAGTATTCACACATTTGTACATTTGTTCAATTTTTTAAGCCACTCAACACAATGTATTCACTACCTACTATGTGTGAAATCCTACTGTTGGTATAAATGAGGTCTCTATTATCATGTACTTTATCTTCTAAAGTAAAGGTATAGGTCAAAATAGTTTAACCCTAATAAGCTCACCCTCAATTGTGAGGAATATTTATATTTATTTGGCAAAATGTATTGGTCTGTAGGCTTTCTTTTCCTGATAATATATTTCTTACTGTAAAATAAACTCTTACATTTGGTACATTACTTATAACTCTTCATTATCTAGATTAATTTCACTTCTCCTCAACCAGGAAGGACATAGATTTTTTCCATTAAAAAAAAAAGACAAATCATAGTAAGTATGTAATTCTTTAAGTAGTTATACATTGGAGTCTTCATTAATTATATTTTATATTGTACATAATGAAACACACCCTGTCAATGATTGGTGACTAAATAGATATGAAGATAAGGAAACAGAGCACCAGACATCTCTCTGTCTCTTTACATCCCTCTTTCTTTCTTTCGTATGATATTTGAAATCTAGAAATCCATATTATATAGTTGAAAAATGTCTTTTTGTCTTTCTGTGTAATCCATATTTTTTTTTTGTATCAGTTACTTGCCTATAACAAAGTATTGTTGGTTTGGACTAATTTTATTTTTATTAGTATGATCATTGTTATTGTTGCTCTTGACCCTGAAGAGCTTTTTATGTGTCCATCAATGCTCACTTTATTGGTTAGACTAATCAACTGTATGATTGTCAACTAAGTACAGAAATTTTAGACAGATATTTTACTCATCTGTTTAGCTGGATATATTCTGAAAAAGAACGCTGAAAACAGCTGCACTCCTAAAAAGATATCCCAGTGCAGTGAAGTTTAACTGCAATTGTTGCATGCCTATAAATTTGCCTGTAAGTGACTGAGGAATAAAGAATGGTCTTTAAAAAGTTTCTAATAAAATTATTCTGAAACCCCATGGTTAGAGTTTCTAGACAAATTGGATTGTATTTCAGTCTAAAAGAAATTATTATTATTTTTGAGATGCAGTTTCTCTCCTGTTGCCCAGGCTGAAGTGCAATGACTCGCTCTTGGCTCATTGCAACCTCTGCCTCCTGAGTTCAAGAGATTCTCCTGCCTCAGCCTCCCAAGTAGCTATGATTACAGGCATGAGCTACCATATCCAGCAAATTCTTGTATTTTGAGTAGAGATGAGGTTTCACCATGTTGGCCAGGCTGGTCTCAAACTCCTGACCTCAGGTGGTCCACCCACCTCAACATCCCAAAGTGCTGGGATTATAGGCATGAGCCACAGCACCTGGCCAATTATTTTCCTTTATGATTCTTAAAGCCACATGCTACTGTAGTTGCTTATGTATTTGGCTTTTTCTTTCTTTTAGAAAATAACATGCCGTTCTTTGCTAATGTAAAGTAGCCACTGAGTATATATTCAATCTATAATTATGCTCTTTTATTAATTTTGCCGATGATTCTTGTTTAGTTTTGCTTCCTATTGCATAATAACTTGGGGAGGCATACCCTTCAGAGCAGTGAATGTATACAGTAGCACGAAATGGTGGAGGTTGTTAGGTGAACATTTGAACTCAGATTACTATTGTGTGGGAACCGGAAGACAAGTATTATCTGGTATGATGAAGTTTAGCAATGACGTGGCTGTCAGAAAAGTCAAACTCTTTGAGAAGGGCCAAGGGTAAGTGAGAGAGAATTATCCACAATATTTGTTGTAGGAAAGAATAGAGAATGCAATTTTATGAGAAAAAATGGTAATAAAAGAAAGAAATAGGCTACCTTATGAAAAGAATGAAAATATCTATTGTCTAAAATTTTATAACAATCATAATCAGAGAGACCTTTTCTGCTGTCACGAAATTAGAAGCAACTGCTGCTGCTGGTAGTAACAATTCCTGACTCTAATATGTCAAATAGATTTTTCAAACATTGAAAATTACTGTTGTCATGGAGAACTGCAACTGCCTATGAATGAAAATAACTTTTTTTATATTGTTAAGAACAGTTTAAAGTGTTGCTTTTCAATATGTTACCATCGCCAAAGACAATTATTTATGTCTCATTGATAAAGTTTGCCATGCAATCTAATAATTTTTACTATATGAGAAAAATTAATCTAGCCAATAATCTATAGTTGGGTAATTGGTTTTCAATTATGTATTGTTTTCAATGTTTCAATTTTCTATCATTTATATAAGGTATTGTATTTATTACCATTAAAATGACTTAGGTAGCATTTCCAATGAAATAGCTTTGATTAATTAGATACAAATTATACTTAAAAAAACACTAAATGATATGAGGTCAAAAGTACAACATTTAGATAAGATAAAATGGTTAAAATATACATGATTATAAACCATTATATTTAGTGGAGCCCTATGTTAAAGTTAATATTTTTCTTCTTATTTTTTGCAACACAACGTGCAAAAAGGGTATGTTTAAAAAATTAGTTTATTTTTTCTATTACAATTGAAGATGTTAAAAAATTTGAAAGATGACAAATAGCACAATTGAATAGACACATCTATCAATGTAAGTCATTTATTTCTAGTTTATTCATTCAATATAAATATATCAAGCAACTAATGTTTACTGGCAAATATGGCACTGAATAAATCTGAAAAAATATCTCTGCCCTTATGGGTCTTGCATAATTTTATTATTACATATAGTTATATGTTAATTTGTTATATTTTACATTAAATATTATTATTATTTCTTTGCCAGAGACATATTTGACATTATATTGTAAAATCTATGACACATAATATTAGAATATTTCATCACTCCAAAATATTCTATACCTCAATTGTGACACTGGTTACATGGATGTATATACTTGCCAAAAGGCATTAAATGGCATGGTTAAAACTTACAATTAAACTTAATTATTAGAACTGTGACATTAAAATTACATTTAAAGTAGTAAATTACAACTCAGTAGTGTAGTTTCATAAATGCTGGATGAAAATATTTTTATTTATTTGTATACATACAAATTACATACACACATCTAAATTTCATATATACATATATATATTTACATATACATGTATGTTTACATACATATATAGAAATTATATATAGAGAGAGAGAAAAAAAAGAGAGTGAGGAAATATATTTTGATAACATTTGGGAATTACAGGTTAAAATATATTTGTTGTATATATCTTAAGGTTTTCACTTTTCTTTAAAACAAACTTATTTTATCTCTGTACACCCTTCAGATTCCCATTATGACTTTACTGAGCTTATTAACAGATAACATAGGAAAGGCCTCCCATGAACTTTGAATGATTTAAATAACAACAAAATTATATTGTCTTACTAGGGTTATATTTACCTTTCATTAGGTCTTTCATGTTTAGGAATATTTTATAAAATATTTTTGCAAAGAAGTTAAGAAAAATAATTTTTTCTACCTATTTGATACTCATTAAGCTCTCAGTGATTTAAAAAAAACAAAAAGGGACATATCTTAACTGTGATTAATGACAGAACCATTTCAAAAGAAAATTTATAGCTGAAGCCTCTGGGAGTAGCTAAGTCTGTGCCACAAATTATAAATGATCGGGATTAAGAGTGATCAAGGCCGAGAAGCAGCAATACAGAAGCTGTTGACCTGACTCCTTTTCACTGATTCAAATAAACCGGTATTGACCCAGAAACAGAATTACCAGCATTAACCTGAGATAAGAATGATTCAAATGTCACACTACTAACAAATAAAATAAGAAGGAAAACCTAAATCTTTTTCTTAAGATTGTTTTAAAAAGTAACACAAGGCTTTATGTCATAATTACATAAAAGTGAAGGCAGGACTATGTCGTGTCATATTAGAAAATAGACAAGAAAATCAGTATGGGTTACTGAGAACAGGCTTTCCAAGACATGAATAATTATATTTTTAGTAATACCAATTTCTTATGCTGGCTCTGTTGCTGTAAGTTACCCATTGTCTCTTTTTTAGTCCCTTTATTTCTACTTCTCACTCCCTCTTCCTTATCCCATTAAAAATGGACTTGTACTTCAGAATGTAGATCATCTCTTTTCTCCTCCAGGAAGCCTTTCTTGCTTCATTCAACCTCCAGCTTGTGCTTGGGTACCCTTTCATCCTGTTTGTGCCCATGACACACTGTGCACATTCTTTGCCCAATATACTTTTCATATGGTATTGGAGTTGTCTCTTTACTGATCTGTGTCCCTCAGTAGCAGAGAACTCCTTAATTAAGGTATTTTTCAAAAAGCAATTTCCAGAATGCCTCCCCTCTTATTTTTTTTTATTTTTTATTTTATTTTATTTTATTTTTTTGAGACAGAGTCTCGCTCTGTTGCCCAGGCTGGAGTGCAGTGACGCAATCTCGGCTCACTACAAGCTCTGCCTCCTGGGTTCACGCCATTCTCCCGCCTCAGCCTCCCAAGTTGCTGGGACTACAGGCGCCTGCCACCACGCCCGGCTAATTTTTTTTTTTTTTTTTTTTGTATTTTTAGGGGTTTCACCGTGTTAGCCAGGTTGGTCTCGATCTGCTGACCTCGTGATCCGCCCGTCTCGGCCTCCCAAAGTGCTAGGATTACAGGCGTGAGTGACCGCGACCGACCCCCTCTTATTTTCTAAATAACATATTCTTTAGACCACTTTTAGGCACGTTGCAATTTGTTTTCATTTATTTACATTATAGAGTATGATCAATTGTTGTGGAAGTCTGTCATGTTTCTTCCATTTCCAGTACTTCACACAGTGTCTGGCACACAGTACACATTTCAATATTTGTTGAATGAATGTGCAAATGAATGAGTACACAGTAACTTTCTTATCATCATATGTCCAGCGACACCTTTTTATCTAACACATAATAGCTATCTTAATCGTAAAAAGACGTGTGAAGTATTAGAAACAAGAAAATTAAAAATTATTTTTGTTTGTTTGTTTGTTTTTAATTCCCCTGCCTCAGCCTGCCCAGTAGCTTGGACTACAGGTGTGCTCCACCATGCCCAGCTAATTTTTTGTACTTACAGTAGAGATGGGTTACACCATGTTGGCTAGGTTGGCCTTGAACTTCTGACGTCAAGTCATCTGCCTGCCATGGCCTTCTAAAGTGCTGGGATTATGGCATGAGTCACCATGCCTGGCCAGAAATTATTGTTAATATATAAAATTCAACTACTTGAGTAAGTAAATTATGAGATGGTATATCAATAGAGGCAGAGAATAAGCTGATACTACCTAAACCCTGGGTTATATAGTATATACTATATTTTCATCTAATTTTATTTACCAATTAACATCCTAATGTCTGATTTCTCCATTACAAAATGGACTCAGTTTTACAGATGTCTTCTAAAAAATCATGGAGAATAGCAACTATGTAAGATATTAACATACTTTAGAAAACATTTATTCCAACCCTATTGTATTAAAATGAGTAAATTTAGACTCCTTGTGATAGGCAATAGCTACCACTTATATAGTACATCTGAGCTGTTAAAAATTGTTTGTAAATTGCCTTATCATGTGGGTTTCACATATAATCTTAGAGAAAAACCAAAGGACCTGACCAAAGTACCATCGATACATGAGCAGATATTTGAGATGTTTTCTACTTTTTGCTATTTAAATATATTTGAAATGATTATTTCTGAACAAATTTCTCTGATGAATTTCTAGATCTCCTTCAGCTATTTTAGAAATAAAATTAAATTATAAAAATTGAATATAAATTTTTTGAAATCGTTCATAGTCTTGCCCTTTACGGGCAAGACCTATTAACATTATAGGTTTTGAATCATAAAATATCATTAATAGAACAAAATAGAACATAATTTTTAATTGTTTCAACATTATTTGTCTTTTACATATTTTCAGATAAATACAATATTCATTTTACATTTTCATTGAAGTCGATATATTTGCATGGTAACTGAAGTATAAAATGAAATTTTCTACTTCTTTAAGGTCTTCCTGCTTAAATAAGTTATACTGATAACGGGGACTACAAAGCAACATTTTAAAAATATGTGATAAACACATAAAAAGTGTCATACAAGGTCTCTTTAAGTACTTTCAAGAGTGAATATGCATATATATATATTTTAAATTTCTACATAGATTTTTTATTTTTTACAAAATTTTAATTGTAGATATTTTTAATTTAATAAGTACTTTCATTGACATCATTACTAATGATTACTTCATACCTTCACAAGAACACATCTTAAGTCAGATAATGACTTTCATATTGCTAAACTGAATGAAAAACAGAGTACATAAACCAAATTGCAACAGTGTTTTTCAGTAAGTTATGGGATTTTGTTGATTTACTTGTTTCCTTTATATTTTCTGTTTTCAATATTGAAAATATTAACAATGTAATCAAAGTAATTTTAAACATATTTCATTTATATTTTTATGTAAAACAAATATATATTAAAATGTAACTATAAATTTTAGTGAAAGGGCTGGGACTCAGTTTTGGAATTAAAGTGGCTAAATTTTAATAAGGAAAACATTTTTTAAAGCATGTGATACAAAGCTCTTGAATTAAAATGACTGAGGATGAGTGAAACAGAGCATAGAATAAATCTTCTCAAACGAAATAGCAGCACTCTGGAGGATTACTGCCATGCTCTATTTCTTTCAGTTTGTTCCTGTGGTCTATCATTGTAATACAGACATAGTCGGTAGTTGGTCTCAAATGAATTGGTTAAAATGCCTCACTGGAAGAAAAACGCATATAAAAATTGAATCATTTCTAAGTATTTATTGGTCTCAAATGCTAAAAATTTCAGAATTTGAATATGCTGAACGGAAATGAAAGGTATATTCTATACATGCTAATAATTTACATGGTTCATACAAGTAAAATATTTAGACCAACAAAAATTTTATATAGCTGAAATAAAATCCACAACCTTTGAATAAGAGCAAACATGTAATATCATCTTTTATGCATGTATATAGCATTAAAATACATGTTTATAGAATTAGCATGTTGAGGAATGGATCATGTTATGAAAGAAAATATGGTGGATGAAATGGTCAAAATGTTAAAATGTGTAACATTAGGTTAGTGCAAAAGTAATTGTGTTTATTGGTATTGAAAGTAATGGCAATGCTTCAGTTTCTCCTCCTCATCTAACTGCCATATTCCTAAAAAATTACCAAAAGGCAAACTAAAGTGGTATTATAGTCAGGGTTCAGCCTATTTTGTAAATGCTTATTATTATTTTTTTTGTAAACCACTCCCTTATTTCCTTCAGTGACAATTCAGATTCCCCGTGCAACTGTGACATTTTCTGATATATTCAGAGATAATATGACTGATTCCCAACTGGAGAGTTTGTCTCTATATTATTTGAAGAACACAGTGATATTGATCTGTCCAGATATTAGTAACCACTTCTACCAGGTAACAAACATTTACCTAGACAACTTACAAATTTAGATACAAAGTAATTAAATAATCATCCATATATACACATTTATAAGCTACTATCTTATAAACATTACAGTTCACTTCATCTAATGTGAACTTATTGTTTCAAAGGTGCAATATCAAAGTACTAATGCCCTTATTTGCTGAAATGCAAAGCAACAGTTCTATGGATCCTTCCAACCTTGTTAGAACATTTAAAGTCTGTAACCAGTAACCATGGAGACTGTTATCTCCACAGAAACAATCCTCTCAAATTAGCTGTGAAAGGAGGTCAACTAGAGGATTGTAATTTCCTTTTTGTTTTACCTTTCTAGGTTGCAGACACAAACACAAGACAAATTATATTCTAACAATTAAAGATAATATTAATTGATCATAAATATATATTGCCCTAAATATTGAATCTTCAACTAAAATTTTCAGGAAAACTTCGGTAACGTTGATATATTCCAAGTGAACTCTTATGTATTTCATATGGTGATTCATACTGTTTATTTCCATAAACTTGGAACCAAGGTAATATAAAGCCAAATCCATGTTAAATCAGTATATGGGATTAAAAAATGTTTATCAAGGATCAGTACTTAAGTGCCTTAATTAAAAGTGATCTCATTTTTTTTTCCAGGAATAACTACTTATCTAATGTTTGAAATAATTTTTAATTTTTAGAATGCTGTTTAGCATAATTTTTAACTTAAGATACAAATATTAATAAACAGTATTTATGTCAGACTATAATCTAATTAGAAAATGTCTGCCTAAAATATTTTAAAGGTTCATGCTTGAAATCTAGCAACAAATACTGAATTACAATAAGCCACAAGATAATAAAATCATCACAGATCCAAATATATACAGATATTGGTTAAAAATGGCAGATCTGTGCAAGATTAAATCTTAAAACCATATGCTTTATTAACAGCAGATGTGACATTTAACAATTGTGCTCTAAGCAGCTTCAAAACACACACTAATTCCCCTTTTAAACCACCATATCCATTAACATGGAGATAAACTGGTGCCCAAGGTCTCTTCCACTTTCCAAATAACTGTTTGAAGTGCCGACAACTCTATTTGCCCTAAATATTTTCATTCTTCCCTCACCCAAACAAAGTGCAATTTCACTTTATTATTCTTTAAATTTCAGGTGCCCAGGGTTAAATATGCTGGAAAACAGCAGTCTTCTCTTATGTGTGGGGGATGCATTTTAAAAGCCCCAGCGGACACCTGAAACAAGTATAATGTGGAACCTTATATGTACTATGTTTTTATTCTTATATATATGTGCTTGTGGTAAAGTTGAGTTTAAAATTAGACACAGTAAGAGATAAACAACCACAATAATAAAATAAAATAATTATAACAAAATACTGTAATAAAAGGTATCTAAAATGTAACATTTATTTCTGGAATTTTTTACCTAATAATTTTGGAGTATGATTGACCATGCGTAACTGAAATCACAGTAAGTGAAAACATAGATAAGGGCTGCCCATGATATTAATATAGAAGAATGTACAATATGTATCATGAAAAAATCATAGAAGCTCAAGCAATAAAATATTAAGTTGTAATATTTTAAGACAATACAGAGCCTAATCAGCAAAAAAATAAATCTATACTCCTACCTTTAGACCTTACGTGTGTTTGTGCTTTTGTGCTATTTGAAGATTCAGTAGATGATAGATCAATCACACACAGTCAAACTACTAAAATAAAATATACTTCTAAAACAATAGCATTACAGCAATCTAGCTGTTTTTATTAAAATATTTAATTATCATACATATGAAAGCATAGCACATGTGCAGACATACACATGCATGCACACATAGGGAAAAGACTTTAAAGCACATAATAAAAAGAGGTAACAAAGATCTGAGGATAATGTATACATTTGATCCTAGATTAAACAGGTGATCTGAAGTGAGGATTAGATTCAAGCTGAATTTCTTATTGAAACTGAAAGACCATTTAATAAGAAACATGCAGCATATGTAAATGTATAAGCATGCCAGAATAAATAAAATTTAATTTGTTTCTGAAACTAAAATTTCAGATCCATTTATTATTTTACAAAATAAAACTATTTATCTCCACAAATGTATATGTGTTGAGTTCCTGTTAAGTGGAGCAACAATTTAAAGTGGGTTAAAGATTCTAACCTATGGATTCTGAACATTAAGTTAATTTCAAATAATAGCAAACATCCAAGGGTTAGCATTTGGTGGAGGATATGAGTATACAGTGGTAAAATTGGGGCTCCCTTGTGGTGATGGAAATTCTGTTTCCTGATTGTTATGGTGGTCACACAGATCAATATGTGTGATAAAATTAAAGAACTATAGTAAAAAATAAAAAATGAAGTGCAAGTAAGTGAATGTAAAACTGTTCAAATATAAATATGATTTAATTAATTCATTATATTGCCAGTGTACATTTCTTGGTTTTGACAATATAGTATAATTAGGCAAGACGTTCTAATTGGAGAAATTTGAGTAATTGGTACGTGAGGTTCTCTGTACTACTTTTTGTCTTATGTGACTGTAAAGTTTTTTTATGATTTCTTTATATTTTAAACTGTTTTTTATGTTCAGGAGTACATGTGAAGATTTGTTATATAGGTAAATCCGTGTCACATAGGTTTGTTGTACACATTATTTAATCACCCAAGAATTAAGCCCAGTACCCAATAGTTATCTTTGCTTCTCTCCCTTCTCCCAACCTCTACCTTCAACTCTCCGGGAGACCCCAGTGTCTGTTGTTTACTTCTTTGTGTTCATGAATTCTCATCGCTTAGCTCCCACTTACATGTGAAAACGCCACACATAAGTCTTCTTTTCAAAAGTGTCTGTTCATGTCCTTTGCTAACATTTTATGGGCTGTTTGTTTTTTTTTCTTCTAAATTTGTTGAAGTTCCTTATAGATGTTGGATAGTGGACCTTTATTAGATGCGTAGTTTGCATAATGTATCTTACATTCTGTAGGGTGTCTGTTTATTCTGTTGATAGTTTCTTTTGCTGTGCAGAAGCTCTTTACTTTAATTAGATCCCATTTGTCACTCTTTGCTTTTCTTGCAATTGCTTTTTGTGACTTCGTCATGAAATCCTTGCTCTTGCCAATATTCTGAGTGGTATTATCTACTTTGTCTTCCAGGGTTGTCATAGTTCTGGGTTTTGTCTAGATTACCTGTCCAATGCTAAATGTGGAGTGTTAAATCCCCAGATATTATTGCATTTGCATCTATTTCTGTCTTTAATATTTTTAATTATATATATAATAAATATATATAATATATATTATAAATGTATAAAAATATATATTTGCATGCTCTAACATTGAGTACATATATTTATAATTGTTATATTATTTGGCTGGGATAATGTATTTATCATTATAAAATGACCTTAATTTTCTCTTTCTGCAGCTTTTGTCTTGAAATCCATTTTATATAAGTATGACTACACCTATTTTTTTTTTTTTGCTTTCTATTTGAATAGAATATCTTTTTTTCCTTTTTCAGTCTATGTGTGACTTTATAGGTGTAGTAATATTCTTGTGGACAGCTTATAGTTGAGTATTTTTAAAAAATCAGTTCAATAACTCTATGACTCAATTACTGGATAATTTAGTACATTTAGATGTAATAATATTATTGATAGGTAAGGACTTAATTGTGACATTTTGTTATTTTTCATTGTTTTGTTGGTTTTGTCTTATTTTCTTCCTTTCTGTATTCCTATGGATAAAAGTTATTTTCTCCTATAGTATGTTTTAATTTTTTGATTTTTACTGTTTGTGTAACTGTTACGGGTTTTTTCTTTGTAGTTAACCTGAGGCTTGCTTGCAAGTAACATTTTAGAGCCAATTATTTTAAACTGCTGACAACTTAATACTAATTACAGAGGAAAAAAACAAAAACAACGAGCAGAGAGAACACTAAAAACCTTCACACTTTAAGTGTATTCCCCATGTTTTGTGACTTTTAATTGTCTCTGCTTTTTTTGTATATAATCTATCTGTTAAAAAGTTGTTTTATTTGGAAGCTGAAGCAGGAGAATCGCTAAAACCCAGGAGGCAGAAGTTGCAGTGAGCCGAGATCACACCACTGCACTCCAGCCTGGGTGAGAGAGAGAGACTCAGTTTCAAAAAACGAAAAAAAAAAAAAGAAGTTGTTTTTGTTATTATTTGGGTATTTTTTAAGTTTTCCTTAAGAAATATGAGTGGTTTTCACACCATGATTACAGTGTTAAAGTATTCTACGTTTGTCTATGTACTTACTATTATCAGTAAGTTTTATACTGTCAGATGATTTCTTCTTGCTAGTTAACTTCCTTTTAGTTTAGATTGAAGAACTTCCTTTAGCATTTTTTTTATAAAATAGGTCTGATGTTGACAAAATCTCCTATTTTTTGTTTGTCTGGGAGAATCTATATGTCTTCTTCATGTTTGAAGGATAATTTTGCCAGATACTTAAAAAAAAAAACAAAACATTTTTTTTCTTCTTCCCACTCTCACCTGACTTGTAAGGTTTCTATTGAGAAGTATGTTGCCAGATGCCAGATGTTTCAGAGCTCTTTTGTATGTTATTATTTCTTTTTTTTTTTTCTGCTTTTAGGATCTTTTCTTTATCTTTGACCTTTGAGAATATGATTTTTAAGTACCTTTAGGTAGTTGAATCTTTTTTGTCTTTCTTTTCTTGACGATCTTGTATCTGAATATTGATTTCTTTATTTAGGCTTGGAAATTTCTCTGTTATTACTTCTATGAGTAAACTTTCTACCAAGTATCTCCCTCTACCTCCTCTTTACAGCCACTAACTCTTAAATTTGCCCCTTTGAAGCTATTTTCTAGATCTTGCCGTAAGCTTCACTTTTTAATTTTTATTTTTTCTCTTCTGACTGTGTATTTTTATATAGCTTGTCTTCAGTATCATTAATTATTTCCTTTGCTTGATGAATTCTGCTATTGAGAGACTCTGATGCGTATTTCAGTTTGTCAATTGAATATTTTAGCTCCATAATTTTTACTTTATTTTTACAGTGACAATCTCTTGATTAAATGTTTCTGATAGAATTTTGAATTTCTTCTGGTTTTTTTTGTTTGTTTGTTTTCTTGGAGTTTGTTGAACTTCCTTAAAACTCACCTTGATAAAGTTAAAAGATCATACCAAAATATGATTAAACTATACATCAATAACATAAAGATACCTGGAAAACCTCTAAATATTTGTAAATTAGAAGACATACATACTTCACACTAACACATACATCCAAATGAAGTCTAAAGAGAAATTACTGAAAATATATTTTGAACAGACTGAATATGAAAATGCAACATATCCAAATTTGTCTGATGCAGGGAAACCAATATTTAAATAACAGTTCATAGCATTTAATTAATAATCAAAATGAAATTTTAAAATTACATTAATAACATAAGTCTTCACATTAGGAAACTACAGATAAAGGAGAATTTCTTTGCTAACACAAACAGAAAAAATACATAATAAAAATTAGAGTAGAAATCAATGATAATTGACACATGGAAATAATATAAAAAATCTATAAAATAAAAGCTGTTTACTTCAGAAAATCAATTAAAAAGGTTATATTTTAGAATGACTGAAAACAATAGCAAAAATATATGACACAAATTATCAATATCAGAAATAAAAGAGAGGTTATCATTACTGATCCTGTTGATATTAAAGGATAATAATGAACACTATAAACTATGTTAGGCACACACATTTATTAATCTAGATAAAATGAACCAATTTTTTAAATCACCCAACTATGAAAAGCCACACAAGATCGAAAGGATAACAAGAATAGAGCTAATAAAGAAAATAAATTAATAATCTTGCAAAAATAAAATGTAAAATTCAGATGGTTTCACTAGTAAATTCTACCAAATATTACATCAGAAGTAATATATATTATTCAACATTTCTTCCACAAAATAATAGCAGAGGAAAACACTTTCTAACTCATTCTATGAGGCAACATTGTCCTTATACTGAAGTCAGATAAAAACTTTGCAAGAAAGAAAAACTACAGACCATTATCTCTCACAAATATAGGAGCCAAAATCCTAAATAAGTATTTGGAATTTAATTTTAAAAAGTATAAAAAGGCTGGGCGCGGTGGCTCACGCCTGTAATCCCAGCAATTCGGGAGGCCGAGACGGGTGGATCACGAGGTCAGGAGATCGAGACCATTCTGGCTAACACGGTGAAACCCCGTCTCTACTAAAAATACAAAAAATTAGCCGGGCATGGTGACGGGCGCCTGTAGTCCCAGCTACTCGGGAGACTGAGGCAGGAGAATGGCGTGAACCCGGGAAGGCAGAGCTTGCACTGAGCCGAGATCACGCCACTGCACTCCAGCCTGGGCGACAGAGCGAGACTCCGTCTCAAAAAAAAAAAAAAAAGTATAAAAATAATTATAAATTATGTTCAAGTTAGTATAGAAATCTGGATCAAAATTTAAAAATAAAACAATGTATTATTTCAGATTGGGTGCCTTTATTAAAACATCTCATATACCCCATAAATATATACACCGCTATGTACACATACAAATTAAAATTAAAAAAATTTAAAAACTAAAATCAGAAAATATAATCTATGGCATCAAAATGTGAAAGATGACAAATCATGATCATATTAAGTGATACAGAAAAAGCATGTGACAAAATTCATAAATAGCTCATGATAGAAACACTCAGAACCTATGAACATCAGAAAAGTAGATCGTCAAAGAACATCATCAAAATTTTAGTGTTGGTAAAAAAATCAATGCTTTCCCTCCATCCCAAAACAAGGTAAAATATATACTCTGTTATTCAATCTCTAAATGGAAATCTAAATCAGTCAATAGGACAAAGACAAGAAAATGAACTTAAATATCTATAGATTAGAAAGAAATAAATACAACCCTCTTTATTCATAGATAAAATCTTTGTCTATATAAAAGATCCAAAAAAATACAATAAATATTCTTAGATTGTTAAACAATATAAGCAAGGGTAGAAAGCAATGATAGAAATATTAAATATGTTCAATATATAAATGTAAATTGCTTACTTATCATCTATGAATAATTAAAATTTTAATTTAAAGAAATGCCAATTTCAAAATCACTCAAAAATAAAATACAATTATAACAAAATAAGTATTGGAATTCTATGTAGAAAACTATAAAATACTGACATATGTAATTAAAGAGCTAAATAAATGGAGAGCTATTCCATGTTCAAGGATTGGACGACTCAATATTTATTAAATGGTCTAAATTTAACATTTAAGCTATAGATTCAATCCCAATCTAAACTTACAGTTCCAATCACAGCCCAAGTAAACTATTTCATAGTGAAAAACATATTAATTCAGACATTATATTGAATGAAGAAAGACCTAAAATAAGCAAAACTAAAAATAAAAATAAAGAATAGTAAAGAAGAAGAGAAAGGTGGAGGGCTAGGATTATTTGAGTTTAAGACTTTCTACCAATATAAATAACAAAAAAGTATGACATTAGAGAAAGAATAGACACATACATAAATGTAACAGAATAGAGAGCTGAAAAATACACCCATGCAAATATAGTCAGTGACCACTGACAAAGTCACAAAGGCTTTACGATGAACATATGACTGTCTTTTAAACAAAGAATCCTGAGAGAATTGAATGTCTATATACAAATGATAGATGAATAAATAAGAACCTGGATACAGACTTTAACATTACTCACAAAAAATAACTCAAATTAATTATGAATTTAAATGTAAAACACAAAACAAAAATGTGTGCATTATCAGTATTCACTTTTACATATTGTACCCTTTTCTCCTGGCAGCTTTTTTAATTGCATCTCCTCATACAAAGATCATCCATACAGTTGGCATGTTGTTGCTTTTCTCAAATTTAATTAAAAAGCATATAGCACAAGCTCTAGCATAAAGTAGATGCAAGAACAGTATAAACCTCCATCATGGATTTCTATTTGAAAGTTTCCAAATAAAATATGAGTAAAAGAACCATAAGATGCAGGAATTAAAACTCCAATGGAGTAGGCAGTATCAGCTTCCTTACATTATAAAACAAACATAAATATATAGATTGTATAATCCTCCTCCTTTGACTAAGGGTGTCATCAATCTGGCTCTTGCTTACCTAGTGAACCAGAAATATTTTTGGCTATGGCAAATTAGGGTAGAACATGGATATCAATTTTTTTTAGAGAACACGGATATCAATTTTTTTATAAAGGCAAATTACTGAAAATCCACCTAGGGAAACACATTCAAACATGTCAGTAGAACAAGACAGTATCAGTGGTAGTATTAGCATTAATGTCAGTTTCCTAGGGGTTGCTATAACAAAATACCACATACTGAGTGATTTTAAACAACAGAAATTTATTTTACAGTTGTAGAGGCTAGACATCTGAGAAGATGTTAAAAAGGCCATGCTCCATCTGAAGACACTAGGGAAGAATTTATTCCACAACTCTGCCCCAGCCTCTGGTGACTCCTTGACTTGTGGTAGCAAAACTGAAACTTTCACTTGACATTCTCCCTGTGTGCTTGCCTTGGTTCTAATTTCCCATTTTTCTTAAGGTCACCAGTTACATTGGAAAATAGACCCACCCCACTTCAGTATGACCTCATTATAACTAATTATGTCTGAAACGATCCAATTTTTAAAGAAGGCCGCATTCTGAGATACTGGAAGTGAGGATATCAGCACATGAATTTTGGGGTACATAATTAAACTCATAAAAGGAAGTATCAAGGACTAAGATTCAGCAAGATGAGAAGCAACTTTTAGAAAATGGGAGAATACCAATGTCAGAAATAACATCTTGAATTGTGTAAAGTGGTTTGTATACCAGAAATTAGTGGCCAATTAAAGAGTTCAAAGTTATTGATATATATATATGGGTACATTATATAGAGTGATGTACTCAGGTATGTAAAGTTAAAATGAGCACTATCCATTATTATATTATTTAAAACATCTACGCATCTATAGATTAAACTTTGCTTTTTAAAATATAGCCATTCCCAGTCTTGATTTACACAACATACAATATATGTGTATATATATGAATACATATTATATATGTATACCTATATATGTATGTTGTATAAATATATGTATATATTATTACAGAACTATGGCAAATCTTTTGAACAGAAACAAACTTAGCTCTTATAATCACTTATTTAATAATAATTAAAAATAAATTTCACATTTTGAAGAAGAAATCTAATCATTGCACTGGGGCTGGGCATAGAAAATAATAATTAAATTTTATTTTTGAAAGCAATTCTATAATGAATATTTTCAGACAAGTAAAATAAAAGCATTTGAAATAAACCACATTTTATAAATTTCAAGATAAGAACACTTGAGTCAGTTTTTAAAAATTGGCCTTTGTATTACCTGAAAAGGTAGTATCATTTCAGATTTACATAGTATAAATCTAGTTATCCAAGTTTCTCTAAATACTCACTGCCTCTGGCTCACATAACTGCAAACACAACCATTTTGAAAAGGAATCCCTTTTGGTACCCAAATTTTGAAAAATCTAAAACAATTACATTTGTTTTAATAAAGAGTCAATTTTGAAACAAACAGAATAAACTCTTTGAGACAAGATACCAAAAACTACCAAAGTAATACTAAGTTTAAATGAAAAAGGTAATTTCTATATATAAAATAAAGCTGTACTCACTATTGGAACTCTGTCTTGATGTTTTAAAATCTTTATTGTAATGCATTAATCATGATACTAAATAAATATATATATTTCAGTATTTGCCATTTGAAATGCTTTGGGGGCATATAAATTTTCTTTGAGAAAATATGAAAACTGTCATTTGAAACAACTATATAATCAATAAATGTCAAAAATATATTTAAAATTCCAATGCTTTTAAAGAATAAAAACTCTTTTTGATATTGTAAGAGCATTCCCTACAAATTATCCTAAAGTTGGTATTATAAACTGCTTTTTAATATAATTTCCAACATAGGAAGTACTCAAGAATAACTCTACATGCATATGCTTTTTATTAAAATTAAATAACTATCTACATTTGTTTTATTAGCTTTAACATTCTCTCTTTTATAATTTACGTATGTTAACACTTATTTCACATTAATATCAAGATTCATATAGAGAGATATAAAGAGAAATATGTTGAGTTTTCTGAAATGTTTGAAAATAATTTGGGAATTTATGATCATTGTATTTGTATTTAAATTATTTGGTATGATTTTTGCAAAATACAAAGGTATATTTTTAAATAACCTTCTGTTTGAAAAATAATAAAATCATTAAATTTAACATTGATACCATACATAACATTAATACAATAATATTAGCTAATATTACAGTCCACTATTACCTAATATTCAGATCATCTGCAAATCTGTTAAATTGTTAAAATTGCCAAAGATATCCAAAAAACAAGAAAAAAGCAAAAATCCCAATACTCAGTTTCATAGAAACCTGTTAACTTGTGCTGATATCCTAAATAATATAATTTTTGAAGGTAGATTTTTAAAGGATCGGGCTGAAGCAGATGGGGTTTGTAAGATTCTGGAGTACAGAATTCGTTAAGGTAGGTATTGAGGGCATGGCTGTCTAGGCATCTAGATGTTCAACAATCAATGTAACTTCACTTATGACTGAATTAGACAAATGAAACATTATAATATTATAGTACTCTTTTAGGTTAGTTCCCCATAGGGAATCATTGAGATAAGAATTCATGTGCAATTGATTTATTAAACACTACAGAAATAGTAAGAGAGAGAGTACTAAAATAGGAAAGGGTGAGGAGTCACAAATAATTCCCAGCCCCAGACTGGTTTCATAGTGAAATCATCAGCATAAATTACAACTCAAGAATTTGTTTTAAAGATCTGTGCAAGAGATTTTGGGTTTTGGTCTCCCTTATCAATAAGTCATTTATACCTGAGTGGGTTTAAACTCTCAGGCCCTTTTAGTTTTCTCCCTTTGAGGGAGAAGGTGGAGCGAGGAGAAAGGGACAAACCTATTCAGAAGACTGCAGGTGTCAGGCAAGAATAGCAAAGCACACAGAATCTTTAAATTGAATCCAAGGGGATATAGATGGGAAAGGATAGTGTCTGCTACAATGCCTTACAGGAATTGAGGAGAAAGTTTAAAGGCAAACTGCTTATCTCATGATGTTACTAAAAGTAACACTTCCAACTTCAATGCTGCATAAAAACTATACTTTGAGGTAGAATATTGATATCATAATTATTATTTCTGCATTGGAGAGTAGAAGTTGGCTATATTTTTGGCTGTTAAATATATTTTGTAACCTTTCACTTTGTATCATTTGGTCATTCAAATATGTGCCACTTCCATTACATCTAACTTTGAGCACTTTTTAGCATAAGTAAAAATAGATTGACTTTTCATGTTTCTATTTATGTTTTCCATGGGGAAGATATTGGAAAATTAATTGTACATCCCTTTAAACTGAGGATAATAAGTGATTACTATTTTGAAATAAGAGTGTTATAAATGAAAACTTAACGACCAAATATTACAGGGACAGTCAAATGCAATATCTGGAGTTCTCACTTGATGGTGTGTGTGTGTGTGTGTGTGTGTGTGTGTGTGTGTGTGTGTATGTGTGTGTGTGAGAAATAAAGACTTGAAAGGAGTGGTGTCTGTCACAATCTAGAATGTAGGTATAAAAACCATTTTGTGAGTCAGGGAAGGGGAAGGCCTCCGTAAGGTAGCAAATAGATAAGCCTGCAGGTAGAGGTACTTCCGTTGAGGTGTGTCAGTAGCAATTGAGCTAAGATTTAATCTTTTTATCTAGTTTGCCAGGTGCTAGATTCACATATGTGTGGCCCATGAAATATAATTAGTCATAATGAGAACTAATCTTAAAAAGGCTCAGCCTTTAAAACTTTTTTAATTAATCATTTTGTAAATATCTGATACAATATTTTAAATGTATGGTGGTGATATGATGTTAAAATCCCAATGCCCCTAGGATTCCTTGTTTTAACACTGTCACCTATTCTAGAATATCTATGTTTTTGGAACAATTTTAACAAAATAAATCAAACGAGAAGAGCCAGCATTTGAGCTCAATACTCATTTCCAGTAAGGTGATTTACTTTCCAGGCAATCAGAAGTCTGTAATACAAAGTAATATGGACTTCTGAATGCAATATCGTAACAATGAACAAATTGGTAATAAGCGCTATGAAGAAAAAATGAAGCTGCGGGGTAGAAATAAAGTGACAGGACTATTTTATATAGGGTTCTCATGTAAGGCCTCTTCATGGCAGTCACATTTAATAAGAGACCAAAATGAAGAGGCAAGTGATATGGCTCTGGAAAATAGTGTTTGAGGCAGAATAAGTAGCAATACAAAGATTCTGAAACAACAGAGTACTTCCTTTGTTTGAGGACCAGAAATAAGACCTGCATGGTGAAAGCACAGACCCAAAGAGCTAGAGGAATGTGAAAGAGATTATAGAGGTAGATAATTGATTTATGTGAACCTTACGGGCGTAATAAGTATTTTCTGAGTTATATAGAAACTATTGAAGCAGAGGCATTACCTGTTACATGTGTTAAACGGTCGTACTGGCAGTGGTGTAGCTAATATAACAGTGGAAGAAATTGAGTAATGATTGTATTAGAGCAGCTGATCTTGTGCTTATAATGCCTTCTGTACTCACTGAGTTGTCCGTGGGAAACTTCGTAGAGCTCTTTGAAATTCAGCTATGCCATTTGAGAATAGGCCAAAGTACTTATTTTATTGTCTTCATTTGAGGATAAAGAGAAATGCATGTTAGATAACATTGTAAACTATAAAACATCAAATCCATACGAATTGTAGAGAACTGTATAAAATTATTTACACAAAACAGTGGTGAAATTCAGAAAATAGACCTACTTTCATTGGAAATACGTTAGGTTCCACATAATGACTTATAGTTAAATGTCAATTATTTTTAAATATTTTCTTCTAATATGACATCATTTTGAGCTAAGATATATATATATAAACAAATATTACAGATATTTAACAAACGAAGGCTCTTATTTATTAATTTTTTTTTACTTATTAGCAACTTACATCTTTGAACTACTGAATGTGTGGGTTTTTTTAGGACACAATACTCTTGATTTTAAGATTAACAAATGAATCTATCATGTTATTAGTTTCTGAAATAATTTTTATTATTCCACACTTTGCATAATATCTCAATTAATTTTAACTGGTTTTTTTTTTTTTTTTTTTTTTTTTTTTTTGAGATCGAGTTTTGCTCTTGTTGCCCAGGCTGGAGTACAATGGCGCGATCTCTGCTTACTGCAACCTCCGCCTCTCAGGTTCAAGGGATTCTCCTGCCTCAGCCTCCTGAGTAGCTGAGATTACAGGCACCAGGCCCCAAGCCCAGCTATTTTTTTTTTTCTTTTTCTTTTTTTAGTAGAGACAGAGTTTTCACCATGCTGACCAGGGTGATCCTGAACTCCTGACCTCAAGTGAATCACCCGCCTTTGCCTCCCAAAATGCTAGGATTACAGGTGTAAGCCACCATGCCCAACCAAATTTTAACTTATTTTTGAGTGAAAATGTTTTAATAAAAAGTTAGGTTACTTGTAGCATTTCCACTTTACTTACTTTATTGTCAATGACAATTACTAGAGAAATGTAAAATTATCTGTGCAAATAATGCCTTTTTTACTCCATAAATATTAATTTCAATACCTTCCAAATAATAAAGTCCATAAACTTAATTATAAGCATATTAACAAAGCAAACTATGAAATTTGTCATAGTGCTCTAAATAGTAGCTACTGCTTTAAAGAGTCCTTGATTGACCTCTGGCAAGAGGAACGTTATTTAGTAAAATGAGTTATTTCACCTACAGAAATAGCATTCATTTGCCAAACAATGTCGGTGAGTTTTCACCACTTCCTTTCCTTTTAGCAATCAATTTGAGAGCTGTACTAAAAGCAGCATAAAGTTCATTGTCCTCTGGCACAAAATCAGACAGCACATTTAAATTTGGCTGTGCTGTAAACCCATGTAAACAATAAATGCTTTTACATAAAAATATGTCCAAAGTAAAATATCTTAAAATACATGTAAAGTATTATAAAAGAGGGTTTTAAAAATCTTTAAAACATTTTTTTCAGCTAATTTGATGGAAAATGCATAACAAAAATTATGTACAAACTATTTATAATTGCTTATCTTTAGTTCAAAAATTTACATGCTTGTTTTATTTAAAAAGCATTAAGTAATAGTATTTTTTAAGTTTATCCTTTGGACAATGACTACAAAAATTGTTATATAAATAATTTGAAATAATTCACCAAAATGGTTTTTGAAGTTGGTGCTAGCACTATATTGAGAAACTGAGACATTGAGTTGGGTTATTTCCCCAAGCTCTAAAAGGGTAAATTATGGAGCCATGATTCAAATCCAAGCTGTCTGCGCCCCAATCATATATTATTAAACACTGTATTATATTGCTTATGGAAAATCATAACAGAAATAATGTGAAGTAAAAATAATCTTCATTTAACCTTTTCTGATAATTTGATTTATTACCACAGCTGTATGTTTGTGAAATCATATGATTTTTCACTTATCAAATTGACAATATTTTTTTTCATCCAAACATTACGTAAAATTGGAATGTCATATGACGCAATCTCTCTAAAAATAATTTAGGCAAATAAATTAAAAGCTTGATAAGAGGTATGACTTTTGACCCAGGAACTTGTAATTCAGAAAAGTAATTCTAGATTATCAATGGTCAGGACAAGTGGAAATGGAAAGTTCCCAGAGTAGATTGCCTAAAGTGAAAATAACTGCTTGCCATGTTTATTGTAAGAAAAGGGTCCAGTAGCACAAGCCCATGATGATTAAAGGATACAAAATTACATTAGGCTCATAGAACTAGACTCATTGGGTGGTGATATATGATTCTTAACAGAAACATTATATAAACTGCACAAAGAGAATTGTTTCAGGGTGGGAATATGATCACATAGCTACTTAGTTTTCCT
The DNA here is from genome assembly GCF_043159975.1 of Macaca nemestrina. Classification (NCBI taxonomy): domain Eukaryota; kingdom Metazoa; phylum Chordata; class Mammalia; order Primates; family Cercopithecidae; genus Macaca; species Macaca nemestrina. Next base: position 75,722,644 of record NC_092126.1, read on the forward strand.
GAAAGGCTTCATGATGTAGAATTGGTTACCATTGTTTGAAATCAATTAGTGTAATTATAATATATGACCCACTTAAATCCCGGTTCTTTAGAGCAAATAAAACTTGAATTTTATTAATGACTAAGATTGTTACCATTAATTCACCCATTTAACAAAGATAATGAAGTTTATAGACAGGAGAGACCCCTCTGGTCTTTAGTTGGCTAGCCCGGATACCATGTTAGAACTGAGCCTCCATAATCCTCTGGTGCTCTGGTGCTTTTTTTTTTTTTTTTTCCACTTTACGCCATAGAATTCAGATTGCCAAGATCTCCCAGCTCATGCCTCACAACATCAACAGAAACTGTGATTAAGCAGGAGAAGAGTGTTCTCAGTTACTCTTGGAAATAGGATACATCTACCAGTTTCCTAACTTGCGTAAATTTTTACCTTCTCTTATCTCAGGCAACCTAACCCAGTCTCTAGGCATAAGGTACCTCATGTTTATTTGATTTAGCTCAGCATGCACCCTCCTCAGGACACCTAGATTTGTTCATTGCTCTATCTGGATTATTCATCCAGAATGAATATATAAATGGTTTAATCCCTCACTAACCTCAGGTCTTTATGTAAATGTCACCTTCCTAACAAAGCCTGTGTGGTAATACCATTAGTACTCACAAATATCTAAAGCTCCTTACTTTCTTGGAAACATAAAAAACCACAGTACCCAATCTGACTACAATTAGGTAGAACTATGACTGTGAGAAAAAAGAGTGCTATGTCTAGACAAAAACAGTGAAAAGCCCACAACCAATATGTCCACACACTCATCCACATCACAGCAAGAATGAGGGCCATATTTTGTTTTTATGGCCCCAGGATTTTGGCCCCTATTAGATCATTCCTGCATTGCAATAAAGAGACTGGGAAATTTATTGAGAAAAATATACAATGGGCTCACAGGTCTGCGGGCTATACAGGAAGCATGGTGCTGGCATCTGCTCAGCTTTTGGGAAGGCCTCGAGGAACATTAGCTCATGGCAGATGGCAAAGGGGAAACTAGTCTCTCACATGGCCAGAACAGGAACAAGAGACGGAGATACCACATACTTTTAAACAACCAGACCTCAGGAGAACCTACTATCATGAAGGCAGCACCAGAAGGATGGTGCTAAACCATTCATGAGAAATCCACCCATATGATCCAGTCACCTCCCACCAGGCCCAACCTCCAATACTGGGAATTACACTTCAACCTGAGATTATTTTCTTTGGGACAAATATACAAACCATTTCACTGTGTAATCCTTTAGGAGAAAGTCGCCATAGAGAGTGCCAGAGCTATGAAAATCAAAATAATGAAACAGTATGAAATTGCTGTTAAATATTTCTAAATGCTTACATTTCCGAAGATTTTCAGGAGCCTATATATATATATATTGGTGTGTCAAATCAACTGAAATTTTAGAGTTCATATTTTACTGCAATTTAACCTATCTGACTAATGTTACTTTCTTAAATGCACAAGTTAAAATTACAAATAGTTACCTAAAGACTCTCTTCTGCTTATTTCCTTCTTATTTTTTTCAAGCCTCTTGTAATCTAACATAGTATACATTTTTTAAAAAATTATGAGTATTACCACCACAGTCTCACTGAAGTATAGACACAAGAGAAAAAATATTTTTTATCTGTTTGTTGACTGCTATATCTGGGTACTCAATAGATATTTTTAGAAAATCACATTTAGGAAAATGTGTACATTAATTTCAGAATTAATGTATTAAATTTCTGCTTACATCAATTACCTATTTTTAAGCTAATTTTCTGCCAGCATTATATATGTGTGTGTGTGTGTATATATGTGTGTGTGTATATGTATATATGACAGTTTGCTTTCACAATATGATTTGTTATATTTTTGAGCAAAATCTGATTAATTAGATGGTGTTCATGCATCATAAAGTAATTTGACAATTTCTTTTAAGTTATTACTCTTGATATGAATGTTATAATTATTATAATTCAGTGTAGTCCTATGAGTTAATGTTAAATTTTCTTCCTCTGGATTTCATCCCAAACTCATAATCTTCTGCCTTTATACAATTATTTGTGTTTTTAGATAGTTAATCATATTTATACTATGATAAGATGAAAGTTAGTAGAAATTCTATTTACCTGAAAATTCTGATGAGAAAGAATTTTATAAATTTTGTTGCCTTAATTTCCTTCTTTCTCATGTGTTTCTTTAGAGATGATGTATATTCCTTCATTTATGTATTGTTAGGAAAAGAGACAGTGGTTATGAGGCTACCAAAACTGCTACTTATTTGATGTTTCTCATTTCTGTAAGTAAAAATTTGAAAATTTTTGTTTATATCCTTTATCAAATCTTTACGGAAAGAACAAAAGAATCTGTGAACATAACATAAAATGATTGCTAAATCCTTCTAATTGTTCACTATACTTTTCAAAGTCAGAAATTCCTTGTCTCAGAAATGGAGAGAGCAATGATATGGCTATCAATTTTATTCTACTGTTTTATTCCAGTTTTTGAAAGGATGACAATCAATAACATCTTGTTGGCAATTAATGTTATGTAGATATGGTATAAAAATTATGCAGTTATTTTTATGATTGAACAATTTTTACTATTAAAAGCCAAACCAAACATTTTGGCCAAATGTTTTCCTGTATCATCTTGTTCAGGTATCTCTTTCCACCTGCTACTTGTATCTTCTCTGTCTCTGCCTCTGTCTTTTCTTTCTCTATCTTGAGAAAGTGAAATTATTAGCTATTGGACAAATGTGTTACTTAACAACAACTTCTCTTGCCCTCTTGTGTGTAATATATAATAATTATATTATGTAATATATAATAATTATATTGTGTATATAATTATAATAGCATATTATATATGCTAGTAATTAGCACATTATATATGTACTATATAATACTCTATTATATAGTATTCTAAATATTCTAAATATTACTCCATATTTTAATTTTAAAAGTAAATATTATTCAGTTTTAAAATAGGTTACATGGATCGAAAAGACAACATTGATAAATGGCTTTCTGTTTGATGGCCTAAAATTATATCTACTCTGTTTTACTTAAGAAAGTGAAAAGTGTATACATTTATGTTCTTTATTGAACTTAGGTTAATACTTGGTTAATATTAGATCATTGTCCTCTAAAAGCATATGTACTTAATAAAACAATATTAGAGTTTATATAATATTGACATAGCAGTGGTGTTTTTTATATGTTTAGTTCAACTTTTACAATTATACAACTTGACTATATGTACATAGACAAAAATTATAAGATGAAATTTTGTTGTCGTTGTTGTTTTGAGACAGAGTTTTGCTCTTGTTGCCCAGGCTGGAGTACAATGGCATGACCTTGGCTCACCACAACCTCCATCTCCCAGGTTCAAGTGATTCTCCTGCCTCAGCCTCCCGAGTAGCTGGGATTACAGGCATGCGCCACCATGTCCGGCTAATTTTGTATTTTTACTAGAGATGGGGTTTCTCCATGTTGGTCAGCTGGTTTCGAACTTCTGACCTCAAGTGATCTTCCCACCTTGGCCTCCCAAAGTTCTGGGTTTACAGGCGTGAGCCACCGTGCCCGGCCAAGAGGAGATAGTTTTAGGTGTAATAATATAGGTGTAATAATTTGATATTTTGAAGAGGTTCTTCATCACTCAGAAAAAAAAATTTTAAATAATGTAATAAGTATATTTTCTACATTCTTTCTTCATTTACTCTAACCAAAATAATCAAACTCTCTGAAGTGTAGCACCACTTGGATCATTCATCCATGAAGCCAATTTCATATTATTCAGACTATAAAGTTTCTCTTTATGATTTGTCTCCCTTCCATATTTTTTTTCTACTTTTTCTGCTGTAGAATTTCATTTGATTAACCCCCATTGTGTTTGCCTTTAATCATTTAGCCTTATAATTTTAAAACTTGATATGTTAAATGAGGAATTACTGAATTATTATAAATGTGTAGGGAAAAATTAGCATAATATTTTTAGAACAGACAAAATGAGAGAATATTTCTATTAAAACTATCGAAGTAAGGAATTCTGTAGGTAGTTATCATGGGATGGGGAACTAGTGTTTGGAATATTTAAAATATGGTTAGTTTTTAACATATACGTGTGTGTGTATATATATGTATATATATATATCAGAACCACTGCTATATTAGGTAATATATTTAACAGGTAATTATTTATTTACCTTATTATTATACTCCAAATTAATTTTCCTATTAATATTTTTCAAGAGCAATAAAATTTTTATTTCCACTTCATAATTATTTAGAAAAATAATTTTCTGTTTTACTCTGACTTTAGAACCTGCTAGTCTTTCACACAAATCAATTAAATAGTCAAAAATGGCAAAACAGAATATAAGCAGAAAGGAATGAAATAATATTAAATAACATAACTACCATGATGTCCATGAAAGAGAACTAACCCAAGTAATTTTTTATCAGTATTTGGATAATTCTCAGGCCTAGAAAAAGAAACTCTAAAAATGTTGAACTTCATAGGTAATAGGTTTATTTTTCACGGAGGCATAGTTAGAAAATCTAAAACTACTTTTTTTCATTAAAGGACTGAACAATTTGGTCAATGCATAATGGACAACTGGGCCTTGGTTTCTCAATATGAATATAAAAGTTATAAATAGAGAACAAAGGAAGAATGAGGCTTTGTTGTTGAATTGGAATGGAAAGTGTCAATGTGAGCTCATGTGTTTATATAGAAACCAATACTGATACATTTTTTAGATATAGATGTGTAAGGCATAAATATATGATGGAGTCTAAATGTAGATAGATCTATAGATACCGATGTAACAAGGTGCATACATATGTATGCATGAAAATATACATATATTTAGCCTAGAACAATGATCTTCCACTGTCTGTGAACTCAACTTATCCCAAGTCCTGTTTGATACATATAATTATTTGCTAAAAGGAATGAGACCTTTCTGGGAAAAGGTCTGATTCCATGGCTAGGTCAGCAGAAGTTCAAGATAAATCTGAAATATCTTGTCCTCTGTAATGTGAGACAGTGCTGCAGAACAAGAAGGAAGAACCAAAAGACAAAAACTAGCTCAAAGGGTTTTCCCTTCAACATGTGGCAGTTATTAAATAAATAAGAAATCTGAGTTCACACTGATATAAAAATAATAAGAAGAAAACAAAGCTCTTTTTAGAGAAGGAAGGCAACAAATAAAACATTTCAAAAAAAAAAAAAAGATTAACCAACTTCCTAGCCTCTGGTAACCATTATTCTACTCTATATTTCCAGGAGTTCAATATTTTTTTCTCATACATTTTAGTGAGAACATGCAATATTCATCTTTCATTGTATGTTTATATCAAAATAACCCATGCCCCCCAAGAATACATGCAACTAGTATGTATCCATAATAATTAAAATTTAAAAATTAAAAAGTAGTGATTAAGAAATAATCACTACTGTTTAGAAAGATTATTACAAAATTTATTTAGAAAATAATTATCAGAAAATTTGAACAGTATGTTTTTATATTATTAAGCATCTTCTTCAAACATAAAAATGAAATAAAAATGAAATATTAATTCTGCATTAGAGAAACTTCCCAGGTCCTATCTTAACCATGTGTACAAAATAAATCTCACCCATGCTAGAACATATTAATTCCATAAGCCTCCTGACATAAAGCACTTTTAGATGAATATAACATCACTTGCATATTTTTCTTGTCAAAAGTATATAAACCAGCATCTGATCCTGAGGTAACATTAGAAAATTTGATTTGAGCAATATTTTACAAAATAATTGACCAGTACTCTGTAAAAAGATCAATATTAGAGAACAAAAGGAAATGCTGAGGTACTCAGAGAGATTAAAGGGTAATAAAATGAAAACTAAACACAATGCATGATCTGTGATTTCCTTATTGTGCAATAAACATTATTGGGACTATTTAAAATATTTAGAGAAAGTATGCTGATTACAATATTTTTAGTCATTACTGGTTTCGTGATTTTAACCATTACACTGCAGTTAAGAGCTTTTAAAAACAGAACAATATGATACTTAGTGATGAGGCATATGGGCTGTAACTTATTCTTAAATGGTTTAGAAAATACTACATAATCAATATAATTTTATGTAATTTATATGTCTAAATTTATCAATCCAATGTGATTTGGCTGTGTCCCCACCTAAATCTCATCTTGAATTGTAGTTTTCATAATCCCCATGTGTCGTGGGAGGGACCAGATGGAGCTCATTGAATCATGGGGGCAGGTTCCCCCATCCTGTTCTCATGATAGTGAGTTATTCTCACAAGATCTGATGTTTTTTAAGGGGTTATCCCCCTTGCTGGGCTCTCATTCTTTTCCTTCCTGCTATCATGGGAAGAAGGATGTGTTTGCTTCTCCTTCCACTATTATTTTAAATTTCCTGAGGCCTCCCCAACCCTGTGAGTCAATTGAACCTCTTTCCTTTATAAATCACCCAGTTTTGCCGGGCGCGGTGGCTCAAGCCTGTAATCCCAGCACTTTGGGAGGCCGAGATGGGCGGATCACGAGGTCAGGAGATCGAGACCATCCTGGCTAACACGGTGACACCCCGTCTCTACTAAGAAATACGAAAAATAGCCGGGCGAGGTGGCAGCGCCTGTAGTCCCAGCTACTTGGGAGGCTGAGGCCGGATAATGGCGTGAACCCGGGAGGCGGAGCTTGCAGTGAGCTGAGATCCGGCCACTGCACTCCAGCCTGGGCTACAGAGCGAGACTCCGTCTCAAAAAAAAAAAAAAAAAATCAATCAATCAATCAATCAATCAATCAATCACCCAGTTTTGGTATCTTTTCATAGCAATGTGAGAACAGACTAATACCCTATCTTAATCTATCAGTACAAATAAACATAGGTGTATATAATAATACATACACATATACATGTAGATATACACACATATATGTATGTATACGTAGAACAACAAATGAAATTTTAATTATTAGCATTTTAGGAATCTAGATGAAGATTATATAAATTCTTTATATAATTCTCAATCATTTTCTATATGTCTGAAATTATGAAACACTTAAAAATATCATTAAAGAAAAAGAAAATATTTCATACTAGCAATGGTTAAAGACACACACACAAATACGTAAGGTTTAAAAGTCTTTTTATCGGCCGGGCGCGGTGGCTCAAGCCTGTAATCCCAGCACTTTGGGAGGCCGAGACGGGCGGATCACGAGGTCAGGAGATCGAGACCATCCTGGGTAACACAGTGAAACCCCGTCTCTACTAAAAATACAAAAACTTAGCCGGGCGAGGTGGCAGGCGCCTGTAGTCCCAGCTACTCGGGAGGCTGAGGCAGGAGAATGGCGTGAACTCGGGAGGCGGAGCTTGCAGTGAGCTGAGATCCGGCCACTGCACTCCAGCCTGGGTGACAGAGCGAGACTCCGTCTCAAAAAAAAAAAAAAAAAAAGTCTTTTTATCTTCTTTTTAATGATGAGAGCAATAATCTCCCTTGACCAGAAACTAATATTTGTCAATTATTTCTGAAGTCATTTATTTTGTTCAATGTTTTGCTAAATCAAGTCAGCAGTAACCATGTTCTGTTATCATCCTAATTTCTAAGCTTTTTGCCCTTGAGGTACACGCTTTATGGTATATGGTCTAGACACAGGAAGCAGAGCAAGATAGCTGAAGCGAAGCCTCCATCTATCATCCTACTCACAGGACTGCCAAATTGAACAATCTTCTACACAAAAAATAACCTTTATAAGAACCCAGTAATTAGTTCAGGTACCAGCTCAGCTACAGTTGGTAGAGCACCAAGTGGGTTCTTGGGGTCCCAAATTCTAGGGCTTGCAATATAGTTTGCCTGTGCCCCAACCCAAATTTCAACTTGAATTGTATCTCCTAGAATTTCCATGTGCTGTGAGATGGACCCAAGGGGGATGTAATTGAATCATGAGGGCCAGTCTTTCCCATGTTATTCTCATGATAGTGAACAAGTCTCAAGAGATCTGATGGGTTTATCAGGGGTTTCCGCTTTGACTTCTCTTTCATTTTTGTCTTGCTGCCGCCATGTAAGAAGTGCCTTTCACCTCCTGCCATGATTCCGAGGCTTCTGTAAGTCCAATTAAACCTCTTTTTCTTCTAGTATGTCTTTATAAGCAGCATGAAAATGGACTAGTAAATTGGTACCACTAGAGTGGGGGCATTGCTGAAAAAATACAGGAAAATGTGGAAATGTTTGGAACCTCCTAGAGACTTTTTGAACGGCTTTGACAAAAATGCTAATAGCCATATGAATAATAAAGTCCAGGCTGAGGTGGTCTCAGATGGAGATGAGGACCTTGTTGGGAAATGGAGCAAAGGAGACCCTTGTTATGTTTTAGCAAAGAGACTGGGAGCATTTTGCTCCTGCCCTAGAGATTTGTGGAACTTTGAACTTGAGAGACTTGATTTAGGGTATATGGCAGAAGAAATTTCTAAGCAGCAAAGCACTCAAAAGATGACTTGGGTGCTATAAAAATCCTTCCATTTTAACAGGGAAACAGAGCATAAATGTTCAGATAATTTGCAGTCTGATGATACAGTAGAAAAGAAAAAAGAAAAAAAAGAACATTTTTTGAGGAGAAATTCAAGCCGGCTACCAAAATTTGCATAAGTGGCAAAAAGCATAATGTTAATCCCCAAGACCATGGGGATTAACAGGTCATGTCAGAGACCTTCATGGCAGCCCCTCCATTATAGGCCCAGAGGCCCAGGAGGAAAAAGTGGTTTCATGGGCCGAGCCCAGGGTCCTCATGCTGTATACAGCCTAGGGACTTGGTGCCCTCTGTTCCAGCTGCGCCAGCCATGGTTTCAAGGGGCCAAGGTGTAGTTTCATCCATGGTTTCAGAGGGTTCAAGTCCCAACCTTGGAAACTTCCACATGGTGTTGAGCCTGCAGGTACACAGAAGTCAAGATTTGAGGGTTGGGAACCTCTGCCTAGATTTCAGAAGATGTATGGAAATGCCTGGATGCCCAGGCAAAAGTTTGCTGCGGGGCGGGACCCTTATGGAGAACCTCTGCTAGGGCAGTGCAGACAGTAAATCTGGTGTCAGAACCCCCTTGCAGTGTCCCTACTGGGGCAGTGCATAATGGAGTTTTGAGAAGAGAGCTACTGTACTCTAGACCCTAGAATGGTAGATCCACAGACAACTTGCACCATGTGCCTGGAAAATCCACAAACACTCAATGCCAGCCCATAAAAGCAGTCAGGAGAGAGGCTGTGTTCTGCAAAGTCACAGGGACAGAGCTGCCCAAGACCTTGTGAACCCACCTTTTGCATTAGTGTGACATGGATGTGAGATGTGGAGTCAAAGGATATCATTTTGGAGTTTTAAAATTGACTGCCCCACTTGATTCTGGACTTGCACGAGCCCAGTAACCCCTATGTTTTGGCCAATTTCTCCTATTTGGAATGCTTTATTTACCCAATGCCTTCATCCCCATTGTATCTAAGAAGTAACTAGCTTGCTTTTGATTTTAGAGGATTATAGGCAAAAGGGATTTACCTTGTCTCAAATGAGACTTAGGACTGTGGACTTTTTGGTTAGTGAAAAAATGAGTTAAGACTTTGGGGGACTGTTGGGAAAGCATGATTGCTTTTGAAATGTGAGGACATGAGATTTAGAGAAGCCAGGGGTGGAATGATATGATTTGGCTGTGTCCCCACCAAAATCTTAACTTGAATTTTATCTCCCAGAATTCCCATGTGTGTGGAGGTACCAGGGGGAGGTAATTGAATTTTAGGGCCAGTCTTTCCCATTTTATTCTTGTGATAGTGAATAAATCTGACAAGATATGATGGGTTTATCAGGGGTTTTTGCTTTGGCTTCTCTCTCATTTTTCTTTTGCTGCCACCTTGTAATAAGTACCTTGCACTTTCCACCATGTTTCTGAGTCTTCCCCAGCCACGTGAAACTGTAAGTCCAATTAAACCTCTTTTATCCCCCAGTTTCTGGTATGTCTTTATCAGCAGCATGAAAATGGACTAACATAACCTGGCTCTTGGATGGCATTTCTGGACTTTGCCTGTTCCAGAATGGAATCCACTGCCCTGAAGAGAAAGTCCCAGGCCAGGAAGCATTCATCACAAGCTGACCGAAGAGCCCTAGATGCCTTGAATGAACATAGACAGTAGTCAGGCAGTACTCATCATAGACCTGGGTGGTGGTGGCTACCAGAAGAGACTCCTTTGCCTGTAGACAATGGGGGAAAGAGTGGAAAGGACTTTGTCATGTGACTTGGGTGCCAGCTCAGCTGCAGTAGAAAAGATCACCAGATAGATTCCTAAAATTTCCAACTCCGAACTCTGGCTTCTGAATGGCAACTCTGGACCCACCTGCAACCAGGGGGAGTTCACTGCCCAGAAGGGAAGGACACAAGCTTACTGGCTTTGCCGCTTGTTGGCAGTAGAGCCCTAGGTCTCTGAGTAAATATAGATGGTAACCAGGCAGTGGTTACTGTGGGCCTTGAGACCCACATCTGCCCTGGCTTCAGGTTGAACCCAGTATAGTCCCAATGTTGGTTGTCATAGGGGTGCTTGTGCCATTCCGCCTCCGGCTCCAGGCAGCTCAGCAGAGAGACTCTGTTTGGGAGAATGTAAGGGAAAAGAACAAGAGTCTCTGCCTGGTAATTCAGAGAATTCTTCCAGATATTACCCAAGACCACCAAGGTGGTATGGCTACAAGTCTGCAAGAGCCACAGCATGATTGGACTTGCAGTTACCACTAATGCAAATATGACTGCAGTGACCAAAAGGTTGGATTACAATACCCAAGTGGCTTTGAATACCTAGAAATCCTCCCCAAGTGGGATAATTACAAACAAGCCTGGACTATGAAGACTACAATAAATACCTAATTCTTCAAAGCCCAGATGCCAATGAACATCAACAAGCATCAAGACCATCCAGGAAAGCATGATCTCATAAAAGAACTAAATAAGGCACCAGTGTTTAATCCTGGGGAGACAGAGAGAGTTCAAAATATCTTTTTGGAGGAAACTCAATGAAATTCAAGAAGACACAGGGAAGGAATTCAGAATTATAATAGATGAATTTAACAAACATATATAAATAATTTTAAAGAGTAAAGTAGAAATTCTGGACTAAAAAATGCATTTGGCATACTAAAGAATATGGTATATGCTCTACTTAAGACGTAACAAGAAACTATAGTTTCCCCAAAAAAATTGCTTCTCATGTATAACGGATAACCATCTTTTCAACATCGAACAATTATTCTCATACTGTTAGCCAATAGACAGTGAGATACTTCTACATACTTTCAGTTTTGTTTTGTTAACAGCCAATCATTGACTATAATATTATTGCAATGTAATATATTTAGTACAGGTTTTCCTAGAATATTATATTTCTTTCCTAGAATATTACATGATATATAATTCCAATGTATTAGTCAGTATGCTTAACTAAAATAGCCACCATTAAATCTTATTCCTTAATGCATAAAATAACAAAATTTTAGAAAAATGTTAGTTTCTATTAGCTATTTACATTATGACAGAAATATAAGGATAAGTGCTAATGATTTTGATTAACTGTTATAATTCAACACTATTTAATATAATATTTGATTGTACAGAAGATGAGTAGTTTTCTAGCTGAGTGGTTTATAAAATGGCTAGATTCACACGTTTAAATTGATCATGAGCTTGTGTAAATTTGAATTAATACGACTGATTTCTCTCATATTTTCTTGTTATAAACATCACTTTCTTTACCTTAGCCAAACTAGGGAAGCATTTATAAAAATACCTATATATAATTATTTATATAATATCACATAAATATATGATATTACTCATGAGATTTTATACATGAAAGCACACTGGATATTGCCCAATAATTACTTTTACTTATTTGAAAATTATTGTTTACATTTAAATTTGATACTTTACAAATATCTTCCAGTAATGAATTAGTTTACTAGGGCTAACATAACAAATTCGACAGCCTGGGTGGGTTAAAAAACAGAAACATATTTCCTCACATTTTTGAATGTTTTAAGTCTAAGATCACAGTTTCATCAGGATTAGTTTCTTTCCAAAGCTTCCCTCCTTGGCTTGTAAATAGCTGTATTCTTTCACCTTCACATGATCTTATTCTGATGTATGTGTATCCTAATCTCCTCTTTTAAGAACAACAGTCGTATTGGATTAAAGCCCACACTTAAAGACTTCATTTTAATTTGACTACTTCTTTAAAGGCTCATTTTCAAATATAGTCACATTCTGAGGTGCTGGGGGTTAGGATGTCAACATACAAATTTTGGAGGAACACAATTCAGTTATAAAGATTAACCAGCATCCTCTGGTTATGCTTTTTTAACAAAAATATATATTAATAAAATCATGCAAAATTATATTGAGATTTTTCTAGTATTAAATAGAGGCCATCACCATTAAAACATTACCATTAAGACATGTCCATGAATTTAAGGCTTATAATCTGATATAGGAATTTGTTGTGGGAAAAAAATATGCATATGCCAAAGGACTTTGTTTTTTGTTTTTGTTTTTGTTTTTGTTTTTTTTTTGCATTCCCAGAATTTATTTATCTCCCTTTCTCAAGTGAATACATAGATAATTTGTATTCTGGTCAACCATATGGTTTCAGGAAGTCTACTGATATGGTGTCTGCTCCACTGATGTAAGCAATGAGCACATTACACAATCTACTTTATTCCCATCACTATATCAAGTGGTCCAGACTGGGACTAATTTTCTAGAAGAGGAGAAAACAGAAAACAAACAAACAAAAACCCTTTTCTAGAAATTAGTCCGGTGGGAAAGAAAGATTCTTTCATATATGGTTGTGAAGATGTGAGTTGTGGCCCCAGAATTTGTGATGAATATGTTTATTCCAGGTTAGATTTGTTAGAAGATGATTATAAACTGGAGTTTACATAAAGATGTATACTAGGCTTTTTCTCCTCCCCGCCACCCTGCCTCCCTCCCTCTTTTCCTCCCTCCTTCCCTCCCTCCTTCCCTCCCTTCCCCCCTTCTTCCCTTCCTTCCTTCCTTTCTTTTCTATTATAACAAATTACCATGAACTAGGTGCTTCAAAGAACAGAAATTTATTCTCATAGTTTTGAAGGCCACAGGTCTAAAATTAAGGTGCAAGTGGGGTTAGGCTCCCTCTAGATGCAGATCTAGAAGAAAATTCATTTATTGCCTCTTGCTTAAGGTGATTGTTGGAATTCCTTGACTTATGGCTGCAACTCTCTGTCCTATCTGCACATCACCTTTTCTCTGTGGTTGTCTGTGTCAAAATTAACTCTACTTCTCCCTTAGTAAGAATACACATGAGTGCATTTAGGCCCAACACAATATTCCAGGATAAATTATTCTTTTCAAGATATTTACCTTAATTATTTATTTTGGCATGTAAGGTAATATATTAATACATGATTTGCTATATAAGATTATATTCATAGGTTTACATAATTAGGAAGTGAATATATATTGGTGAGGGGGCACATTTTTAGTCTAACATGAAAAAAATAGTAGGGATAACATGTAGGATTGAGCAGAAGTAAAGACTGGGCTATGATGTCATCTCAACGAGGACCTCAGTCAAACTCACAGTGGTAACTGAACCAATGGCCTTACAGCATTGTCCAAACGTGAGATAAACTGAGCAGGGTTCTCTAACCCTCATCATCCAGTTATTAAATGAAGCCTTCTCCAGAAAGGATACATCATATTGGGTGAGTGATTCTTGCCAGTTGAGGCAATTCTCAAAGATGGCTGAAGACTATTGGTTAGTTAGACTCTCAGCAGCTGATAAAACACTTTCTGTATTCCAGAAGGAGAAAATGCTGGCATTACATCACAGCATTCACCAAAATGTAAATTCACAGGAAAATATGCTTGAAAGCCAAACAGAAACAAATGTATGATTTAGGTTTGCCAAGCTCTAGATTCAAACTGATTACATCTTTGAAAGTCTTTCTTTGATTCTGAAAGTGATGTAAATTCCTTTGCTGCAAATTTTTGCTTAGAGTACATACAAAATGTGTTTATGCCGTGTCCGACTAGTCCAGAAAAAAATAAAAATGTACAGAAATATGTATATTTCAAAGCTAAACAATAAGAACTGCAGGAAATGTATTAAAAAGTGTCTCCTTATTATAGGTATTAAGTTTAGTTGCATAGATGATTTTTCTGTTACTGCCTAAAATCCTTTACTTGATAACATTTTCACATTATTGTCATAAGCAATACAACCACTGAAGGCTAGCCTCAAAATACTGTGGTATAATGCTACTCCACATGTTTTCCCAGAGAAGTAATCATCATTCTCTTATGTGTGCTGTTAGAAATGCAAAATCTTGGGCTCCAACTTGTGTCTTCTATATCAGAATCTCAGAGTGGTGGCTCAAGAATCTTCGATTTAATACATGCTTTGATTTAATAATACACTCAGGTTATTCTTGACAGAAGCTTGTGTTTCAGATTTATTTTTACTTTTGGTTTTTGTTGCCTTTTAATAGGCATGTATTTGTGATTTAATCTGTGTTTGCCTAATGATTAAATATATTAAGCATTTTTATATCCTTATTTGGTAATATATCTCTTAAATTCTTTGCCCATTTTCTTTGCATTGTTTGTTTTCTTAATATTGTGTTTTGAGAGTTTTAATATACTTTAGCATCAAGTCATTTATTAGGTATATAATTTACAAATATTTTCTCTCAGTTTGTACCTTTTCACTCTCTTAACTTCATATTCTGTAGAACCAGAAATTCTTAATTTTGATAAACTACAAAGAATTTTTAATGTATCATGCCTTTAATATCATAACAAAGAAAATTTTCCAAAATCAAGAGCAAAAATATTTCTTCCTATGTTTTCTCCTAGAAGTTGTGCAATTTTACATATGTGTCTCTAATCAACTTTGAGTTAATTATTTTCTAGGAGGAGAAATAGAGATTGTGGTTTTTCCTTTTAAATGTTTTTGCACATGGGTAACTAACTGTCTCATAAATTATTATTTGTTCTAAAACCATTTTTGAATTGATATTACACATTGTCCAAAACTAATTAGCCACATATAGGTGGATCTATCTCAGGATGTTATTTCTTCTTAAAATGTAATAGACAGATAGGTAGATAGAGATATATAATTACATATATATATATAATTATATATACATTTTTTTCTATCTCATGATTAGTACAAAAACAGACCAAGACCAATGAGGCCACAAAATATACTACAGGGTTAGTAAAGTCCACTTTATTGTTTCATTGACTGATATGTCTTTTTTTTCTTCAATACTATACTGCATGGGTTATTTCAGATTTAAAGAAACTTTTGAAACAAGGTGGTTTGAGTTATTTGAGTATTTTCCTTTAAAATTGTATTTTTTAAATAGCCAGTAATTTGGCTATTCCAATTCTTCTGTTTAAATATAAATGTAATAATCAGTTTTGCAGTTTTTTCAAAACATCTACTTAGGCATTTAATTGGGGTTGTAATTAATCAACTGGTCAACATAGGAAGAATTGACATTTGAGCGTTATTGAATCTTCTGAAATTGTCTGAAAACACATTGCTCCTTCACTTTGGAAAGATGCTATGACTGAGTATAGAATTTAAATTGACAGATTTTTATTTCAGCCCCTTAACAACGTCACATTGTCTTCAGACTTATATTGCTTTTGTTGAAAAATGAACTTTATTTCTTATTCTTCATCCTTTTATGTAATAAGTTATTTGTTCTTTGGCTGCCTTTAATATTTCCACTTGTCTTTGTTTTTTAACAGCTTTCATGTTATTTCGTTGTTGCTCTTTTGTTTTGCTGGTCATGTTTTTTTGAGATTTGGGGTGCTTTCTTAGATAATTGGCTCTTGTTATATTTCATTAATTTTAGAAACATTTTTGCAATCATGTTTTTAAAACATTTTCTCTATTTTTCTGTTTTATCAGTTTTGGATTGCAACTACATGTATATTAAATGAAACCGATAGTTAGATAATGACATACCATTAAAAATATCTTGGATTCTGTGTTCTGGATTCTTTCTACTTTTTTCTTTGTTCTTCAATTGTCCAAGTTTTACTATCTGTCCTCATTTACTCATTATTTCCACAAATGTGTCAAGTCTACTGAGAGTTTTTTTGGTCATTGTGTTACTATGTTTTGCATTTCTATTTTCCTTTTATTTTTTCTAATTGTTTTTATCTCCCTGCTGAAATTATCTATCTCATCATTCATATTTTTCACATTTTTCACTGGAGCCTTTAATAAATAGTTATTTTAAATCTCTTAACAGATACTTCTAGCATCCACACTTTATCTAGATCTGCTCCTATTTATCAGTATTTCTCTTCACAGCTCTTGTTTTCTTAACACTTTGTTTGTTCATATGTTTTTATGAAAAGTTAAACATATTGCAAAGTACAGTAAAAAACAGATGAAGTTAATTTGTATTTATGCCTAGAAACTAGCATGCTTTATCTTTGAATAGACCTTTACTGTGGAGGCTTGAGTTGGTCTTGTCGGGAATTTAGTTTGGATTTTACTATTGCTAACACATGTCCCATACGTTTCAAATTCCATCAATGCTAACTTTTGCATGTTTTGTGAATAGATTTTCCAAAGAGTGTTGTTCAATGTCTGCAAAATACTCAGCTTTAAGTTTTCTCTTTGTAGCTATATCTCAAAGAAGATCTTTTTTAAAAAATTTATTTTTTATTATTATTATACTTTAAGTTCTAGGGTACATGTGCATAACGTGCAGGTTTGTTACATATGTATACTTGTGCCATGTTGCTGTGCTGCACCCATCAACTCGTCAGCACCCATCAACTCGTCATTTACATCAGGTATAACTCCCAGTGCAATCCCTCCCCGCTCCCCCCTCCCCATCATAGGCCCCGGTGTGTGATGTTCCCCTTCCCGAGTCCAAGTGATCTCATTGTTCAGTTCCCACCTATGAGTGAGAACATGCAGTGTTTGGTTTTCTGTTCTTGTGATAGTTTGCTAAGAATGATGGTTTCCAGCTGCATCCATGTCCCTACAAAGGACACAAACTCATCCTTTTTTACAGCTGCATAGTATTCCGTGGTGTATATGTGCCACATTTTCTTAATCCAATCTGTCACTGATGGACATTTGGGTTGATTCCAAGTCTTTGCTATTGTGAATAGTGCCACAATAAACATACGTGTGCATGTGTCTTTATAGCAGCATGATTTATAATCCTTTGGGTATATACCCAGTAATGGGATGGCTGGGTCATATGGTACATCTAGTTCTAGATCCTTGAGGAATCGCCATACTGTTTTCCATAATGGTTGAACTAGTTTACAATCCCACCAACAGTGTAAAAGTGTTCCTATTTCTCCACATCCTCTCCAGCACCTGTTGTTTCCTGACTTTTTAATGATAGCCATTCTAACTGGTGTGAGATGGTATCTCATTGTGGTTTTGATTTGCATTTCTCTGATGGCCAGTGATGATGAGCATTTTTTCATGTGTCTGTTGGCTGTATGAATGTCTTCTTTTGAGAAATGTCTGTTCATATCCTTTGCCCACTTTTTGATGGGGTTGTTTGTTTTTTCTTGTAAATTTGTTTGAGTTCTTTGTAGGTTCTGGATATTAGCCCTTTGTCAGATGAGTAGATTGCAAAAATTTTCTCCCATTTTGTAGGTTGCCTGTTCACTCTGATGGTAGTTTCTTTTGCTGTGCAGAAGTTCTTTAGTTTAATGAGATCCCATTTGTCAATTTTGGCTTTTGCTGTCGTTGCTTTTGGTGTTTTAGACATGAAGTCTTTGCCCATGCCTATGTCCTGAATGGTACTACCTAGGTTTTCCTCTAGGGTTTTTATGGTATTAGGTGTAACATTTAAGTCTCTAATCCATCTTGAATTAATTTTCGTATAAGGAGTAAGGAAAGGATCCAGTTTCAGCTTTCTACTTATGGCTAGCCAATTTTCCCAGCACCATTTATTAAATAGGGAATCCTTTCCCCATTTCTTGTTTCTCTCAGCTTTGTCAAAGATCAGATGGCTGTAGATGTGTGGTATTATTTCTGAGGACTCTGTTCTGTTCCATTGGTCTATATCTCTGCTTTGGTACCAGTACTATGCTGTTTTGGTTACTGTAGCCTTGTAGTATAGTTTGAAGTCAGGTAGCGTGATGCCTCCAGCTTTGTTCTTTTGACTTAGGATTGTCTTGGAGATGCAGGCTCTTTTTTGGTTCCATATGAACTTTAAAGCAGTTTTTTCCAATTCTGTGAAGAAACTCATTGGTAGCTTGATGGGGATGGCATTGAATCTATAAATTACCTTGGGCAGTATGGCCATTTTCACGATATTGATTCTTCCTGTCCATGAGCATGGTATGTTCTTCCATTTGTTTGTGTCCTCTTTTATTTCACTGAGCAGTGGTTTGTAGTTCTCCTTGGAGAGGTCCTTTACATCCCTTGTAAGTTGGATTCCTAGGTATTATATTCTCTTTGAAGCAATTGTGGATGGAAGTTCATTCATGATTTGGCTCTCTGTTTGTCTGTTACTGGTGTATAAGAATGCTTGTGATTTTTGCACATTAATTTTGTATCCTGAGACTTTGCTGAAGTTTCTTATCAGCTTAAGGAGATTTTGGGCTGAGACAATGGGATTTTCTAAATATACAATCATGTCATCTGCAAGCTCTCCACACATTCCCCCAATAGTAGAATGCTGTCACTTTTTTTCCTGGATACTTGTTAACTTTTGAAAGCGGATGTGGACATTGTCTGTTACTCTGAGCCTTTAAGAAAGTTCATTCCTGGGCTTCAGGAGGGGGCTTATTTTATGATTCCACACTTTCCCCATTCTGTACCTATCACTGATGTATTCCAAAGATATAGGCTTGTCTTCGTTTTGTTTTGTTTCCTTTTGTTTCATTTCTCCAATGGTATCTGTTTCGTAAGTTACGTTCTTCAAGAAGATATGACATTCTCTCAGTGGATTAAAGCTTTTGTTTGATTGAGAAAACAGATCAAAGTGGAGTATTTTCCTTTTCTTTCATTGACTATGGTCTCTCTTCCTCATCCTGTACCACAGGGGCTGTAGGGGATGCTTTTCTATGAAGTCTCATGAAATTTCTTCATGTCTCTAATCTTTACTATTATGGGTGCATAATGAGATGAATGGAGAAGAGCCACATGTGGGTAATTGCACTGTATCTGTGTTTCTGAAGAGTTGTAAAGTCTCATGCCACCCTAAACTCTGCCTCTATCAATTTTTTTTTTTTTTTTTTTTTGAGACGGAGTCTCGCTGTGTCGCCCAGGCTGGAGTGCAGTGGCCGGATCTCAGCTCACTGCAAGCTCTGCCTCCCGGGTTTTTACGCCATTCTCCTGCCTCAGCCTCCCGAGTAGCCGGGACTACAGGCGCCCGCCACCTCGCCCGGCTAGTTTTTTGTATTTTTTAGTAGAGACGGGGTTTTACCTTGTTAGCCAGGATGGTCTCGAACTCCTGACCTCGTGATCCGCCCGTCTCGGCCTCCCAAAGTGCTGGGATTACAGGCTTGAGCCACCGCGCCCGGACTCAATTTGTTAAATATTTTAACTGAATTATTTTCACTGGCACTTGACATCCATCCCAGGTAAACAGGAGCTCTTATCTTATTTTTCCTTAGAGGTAAGTATCATTCTTGGATTTCAGGTTAGTTGATTGTCCTCTGATCTCAGTTGTTTAATGGGCTCAAGAAAAATTGTGATTTTGCCTATTAAACAGAATATTTTTGTTATTAGGTAAAGATTACTGTTATTTCCATTTTTCTACACCTTAATGAGAGCTGACAGAGTCTGAAATCTGAAAAAGTTTAGCTAATTCTGTATGAACATAATGTCTAATGTCTCAAATTGGTCACCAATTTATGGTGGGGAGAAATAAGGGTTACCTACCTAATTCAAATTGTCCACACACAGACAGGCTGTCACACACACACACACACACACATGCACACACACACACATACACACAATTTAAATATGGAGAGAGAGAGTAGTGAGAGAGAGAGAGAGAGAGACTGATATATCTGAAAATTAAATATTTAGCAGGAATTATAGGAAGAGAATATGGAATTTTTATTTTTGCCAGAGTGAGATAATTTAGGTGCTTCTTAATAACTAAATTATTTCTGTAGAAAGGAAGTTAAATGGGTTCACTATGAATAGAAGTTGAAAAATCCACTAAGGGTGTTTGCTCTTAGTCATGATAATCATGTTAGCTAAAAAGTAGTGTAAAGCCCTTACAAAATAAATAAAATATCTTTACTATAGTCTCATGAATGAAAACCATATCTCAAGATTGGTTTTTTACTCTGAAAATATAGGATAATCAGAGAGAAAGAGAATTAAGAGGGAGAGTTTTCTTATGATGAAAGCCTTAATGTTAGGTGACTGGTACCTATCTTTCCCCCATAGTTCTCTGATGGTATATATCAGCATACAATATTTAAGAAAAATAGAAATGCTCAAGTCTTATCCCATACCCACTGAATTTAAGAGCTGGAGGATGGTACGGAAAAGTTCTATTTTTATAAATAACTCAGGTAATTTTTTCATTCAAGAAGTTTGTAAAACTATTGTCTAGGCCAGTATCAGACAATAATAAGAATTAAATGTTCATAGAGATGAGAAAAAAAAAGAGGAAATTATTTTATTCATATACAGATTAGTGAGAAATATGCAGACCCAAAATAATTTATTTAAGAAAGAGAACCTTGAAAGAAGTGCATCAGATGACTCTTAAAATGAAAGCAATAGGCATTCAGAAATATTAAGGAGTGTACAATTAAAGCTTTACATAGACCTTTACAACAATAATTGAGTAACTCTTCCTAGAAACTGGGACACAAATGCCAAATACCATTAAAAAACCAAAACTGAAACTAAATCATTTGGAAGTTTTGAAAGAAATAAATAAAATTTTCCTTGTTTGCAGATAATATGATCTTATATAAGAAAAACTTAAAGAATCCACAAGAAAGCTAAAAGAACTGATAAAAAAATCAAGTAGTGTTGCAGGATACAAAATCAGCATACCAAAATTAGTAGAAATTCTATACAACAAAGTGAACAATGTGAAAACGAAATTAAAAAGTAATTTCATTTACAACAGCCACACACAAAATTAAATACCTAGAGAATTAACTTAACTGAAGAAGTGAAAGACCTCTATAAAAAAAGCAAATAAACAAACAAAAAACACTGGTGAAGGACATTAAAAAGAACACAAAAAATGAAAATATATTTTACTTTCATGGATTGGAAAAATCAATATTGTTACAATGTCTATACTACCCAAAGCAATATATAGATTCAATGCAATTCCAATCAAAATACCAATGCCATTCCTCATAGAAATAGAAAAAAAAAATTCCAAAATTTATAAGAAAGCACAAAATGCCCAGAATAGTCAAAGCTATTTTAAGCAAAAATAACAAAACTGGAGGAATCACATTACCTGGCCTCAAATTATACTACAGCACTATAGTAATCAAAACAATATGATACTGGCATAAAGCTAGGCACATAAACCAATGGAAAAAATAGAGAACCCAGAAACAAATTCATACACTTACAGGCAACACATTTTTAACAAAGGTGCCAAAACCTTACTCTGGGGAAAGACAGTCACTACAATAAATGGTGCTGGGAAAACTGGATATCTATGTGCTGAAGAATGAAACTAGATCCCTATTTTTTGCCATATACAATAATCAAATCAAAATGGATTAAAAGTCCAAATCAAAGACATCAAACTATGTAACTACTAAAAGAAAACCTTGAGAAAACTCTTCAGGATATTGATCTGGGCAAAAATTTGCACAAGCAACCAAAGCAAACATTGACAAATGAAATCACAAGTTTAAAAAAGCCTCTGCATAGCAAAGAAAATAATCAACAAAATGAAGAGCCAGCCAATAGAATGAGAGAAAATAGTTAGAACTTATCCATCAAACAAGGCATGAGTAACAGAATATATAATGAACTCAAACAACTCCACAGAAAAAAAATAATAATCTAATAAAATGATGGGCAAAAAATTAGAATATACATTCCTCAAAAGAAGACATACAAATGGCAAACAGGCATATGAAAAACAGCTCAATGTCACTGATCATCAGAGAAATGTAACTCAAAACTACAATGTGATATGATTTCATTGTCATTAAATTGGCTTATATTCCAAAAGACAGACAATAACAAATGCTGGCTAGGATGTGGAAGAAAGAGAACTTTTGTACACTGTTGGTGGGAATTTAAGTTAGTACAATGATGTAGAGCAATTTGTAAGTGTATTGAAAAATTAAATTGACGTACTATGTGATCAAGCAATGCTACTGCTAGGTACAGACACAAAAGAAAGAAAAACAATATATTGAAGAGATACCTGCACTGTTATGTTTGTTGCTGCACTATTCACAATAGCCAAGATTTGAAAGCAACCTAAATGTCCATCAACAAATGAATGGACATATTAGGCTGTTTTCACGCAGCTATAAAGAAATGCCTGAGACTAAGTAATTCATAAAGAAAAGTGGTTTAACTGATGCACAGTTCTGCATGGCTGGGGAGGCCTCAGAAAACTTACAATCATAATAGAAAGAGAATAGGAAGCAAGGAATGTCTTATTTGCCAGCTGGAGAGAAGAGTGAATGAAGTAAGAACTGCCAAACACTTTTAAAGTCATCAGTTCTTCTGAGACTTCCATCACTATAATGCAAAGAGCATGGGGAAAACTGCCCCCATGATTCAATCACCCCCCACTAGTTCTCTACCTTGACACATGGGGATTACAATTTGAGATGAGATCAGGGTGGGAACACAGAGCCAAACCATTTTATTCTGTCCCAGGTCACTTCCAAATCTCATACTCTTTTCACATTTTCAAAACGACTTATGCCTTCCCAATAATCCTCCAAAGTCTAAACTAATTCCAGCATTAATTCAAGTCCAATTTCAAAGTCTTATCTGAGTCAAGGCAAGACCCTTTTGCCTATGAGCCTTTAAAATCAAAAGCAAGTTAGTTACTTCCAAGATACAATGGAGGTACAGGCGTTGGCTAAATGTTCCTATTCCAAATCAGAGAAATCAGCCAAAATAGGCTGCATGAAAGTCCAAAATGCAGCAGGGCAGTTACCAGATTGTAAAACTCTTAAATAATCTCCTTTGACTACAAGTTTCACATACAGAGCATTATGATACAAGGGATAGGCCCCACAACCTTGGGAAGTTGCAACCCTATAGCCCTGCAGGGTACAGCCCCTGCAGCTGCCTTCACAGGCTGGTATTGAGTGCCTGCAACTTTTCAGGTTAATGGCACAAGCTGTTGGTGGAT
Source organism: Macaca nemestrina (assembly GCF_043159975.1). Taxonomy (NCBI): domain Eukaryota; kingdom Metazoa; phylum Chordata; class Mammalia; order Primates; family Cercopithecidae; genus Macaca; species Macaca nemestrina. The sequence continues at coordinate 75,746,080 of NC_092126.1, forward strand.
CTACCTTTCTCGCATTTGGAGGATGGTGTCCTTCTTCTCATAGCTCCTCTAGGTAGTGCCCCAGTAGGCGCTCTGTATGGGGGCTCCAACCCCACATTTCCCCTCTGCATTGCTCTATTAGAGGTTTTCCATGAGGGCTCCAACTCTTCAGCAAGCTTCTGTTTGGACATTCTGGTGTTTTCATATATCCTCTGAAATCTAGGTAAAGGTTCCCAAAAGTCAACTCATATCTGTGCACCTGCAGGCCCCAAACCATATGGAAGCTGCCAAAGTTTGGGGCTTGCATCCTCTAAAGCAATGACTTGAGCTGTACCTGGTTCCCTTTTAGCCATGACTGAAGTTAGAGTGTCTAGGACACAGAGCACCAAGTTGCAAAGCTGCGCAGAGCAGCAGGGCCCTGGGCCCAGTCCAGGAAGCCACTTTTTCCCTCCTAAGCCTCCTGACTGGTAGGTGATGCTGCAAAGATCCCTGACATGCCCTGGAGACATTTTCCATATTATCTTGGTAATTAACGTTTGTCTCCTCGTTACTTATGCACATTTCTGCAGCCAGTTTGAACTTCTCCTCAGAAAATGGGTTTCTCTTTTCTATCACATCGTCATGCTGCAAATTTTCTGAAATTTTATGCTGTATTTACCTTTTATACGTAAGTTCTGATTCCAAACCATATCTTTGTGAATTAATAAAATAGAATGCTTTTAAGAACACTCAAGTCACTCTTTCAATGCTTTGTTGCTTAGTTTTTATTTTTTATTTTTATTTTATTTTTTGCCAGATACCATAAATCATCTCTCTCAAGTTCAAAGTTCCACAGGCATCTAGGGCAGGGAAAAAATACTACTATTCTTTTTACTAAACCATAAAGCTAGCGAGAATCACCTTTACTCCAGTTCCCAGTAAGTTGCTCATCTCCATTTGAGACTAGCTCAACCTGCACTTCATTGTTCATATCACTATGAGTATTTTGGTCAAAAACATTCGTTTATAGGAAATTCCAAACTTTCTCACATCTTTCTGTCTTTTTCTGAGCCCTCCATACTGTTCCAACCTCTGCCTGTTACCCAGTTCCAAAGTAGTTTCCATATTTTCAGTTTATCTTTACAGCAATGACCTACTACCTTGGTAACAATTATTTGTATTAGGCTCTTTTCACACAGCTATAAGGAAATGCCTGAGACTGAGTAATTTATATAAGAAAGATATTTAATTAACTCACAGTTCTGCACGACTTGGAAGCCTCAGAAAACTTACAATCATAGTGGAAGGAGAAGGGGAAGCAAGGCACATCTTACATAGCAGTGGGAGTAAAGGGAAGAGTGAATGAAAGAGGAACTGCCAAACACTTTTAAAACCATCAACTCTCATGACAACTCCCTCACTATCTTAAGAACAGCATGGGGGAAACTGCACCCATGATTCAATCACCTCCCATCAGGTCCCCCCTTCAACAAGTGGGGATTACAATTTGAGATGAGATTTGGGTGGGGACACAGAGCCAAATCACATTAATGAATAAAGAAAATGTGGTACATATACACAATGGAATACTATTCAGCCATGAAAAAGATTGGGATTTAGTGATCTGCAACAACATGGATAGAACTAGAGGTTATTACGTTAAGTGAATAAGTCAGGAACAGAAAGACAATCATCACGTATTCTGACTTATTTGTGGGATCTCAAGATCAACACAATCGAACTCATGGTAATAGAGAGTAAAAAGATGGTTACTATGGGCCATAAAGGGTAGTGGGGGTTAGGGGGAGGAGGGGTGGATAATGGGTACAAAAACTTAGAGTCAATAAGTCCTACTCTTTGATAGCACAGTAGGGTGACTGTAGTCAATAATATATTAATCCTATATTTTAAAGTGACTTAAAGGATGTAATTGGATCATTTGTAACCCAAAGGATAAATGTTTGGGTGAATGGCTAGCATTCTCCATGATGTGCACATTTCACATTGCATACCTGTATCAAAACTTCTTGTATACCCCATAAATATATACATCTACTATGTACACATAAAAATTTTAAAAATTAACAAATAAAATGTACAATTTTAGGCAAAAATACAAATCAAAAGTGAACATAAAAGTGTTGTCTGTGAACCATGAGTTGAAAAAAATAACTGGGTTTAATATCTAAGGAATGGCTCAGGAAAAATGAACCATGGCAAAAGAGAGCTTGGCAGGAAATGGAAGTTTCAATTCTAGGCACTAGTTAGATAATTTCCTAGTAGAAAGTAGTTGCTAGAGTAATGAAAGTGAACACAATCATGGTACAAGTCTATACAGATTCCTCTCATTGTGGATGACTTCACAAAATTAAATAGAGGAGTATTTGTTATTAAGTATATAAAGAATGTGGGATATAGAACAAAGGCTAAACACAATAAATACATTACAATTGAATAAAAGACTATTGGTACTATATGGGATGAAAAGAAAAGAGACCAACTAAGGGAGAAGTTTAAAATGTTAAAACAAACACACATACAATTGAATTTTTTTTAAAAAGGATATTAATAAACAAAAATTTGGAATAGATTCACCACAGACATATACTATCAATATTGAGAGAGGAGCTAGATACGATAATTTTGTTGCTTTTCAGTAACATAATTTGTGCAAGCATAGAAAAATGTAATAGTCAAGAAAAAGCTGAGGTTTTTTGGAAGCATATATGACAAAGTTACTAATGTTCACTCATTCTCTGGAGGCACAATTTTCAAGGAACTGACAGTGACTTCAGGGCAGGAGTCAGCTAAAGGAGTTTCTTCATTGAAACACATGCTGTCACTCAAATGGAAAAGACTGCTAGGTGGCAGATTTTGTGGCCTTCATAGAAAGTAACACATAATGAGAAGCACTGGTAGCCACTATCATGAATCAGAACACATAATCTTTCACCATGATGGTAGGGTGAGCATGTCAGAAGGAAAAAACCTAAAAGGTAAATAAAAACTGCAGATTTTAAAATATGTACAATTGGACATCCTGTCCTAGATAAGATTGTGATTAGTAATGATGTTTGTAAAAGTTGCAAAAAGTTGTCAAGCAGCAACTTCAATGGGAGGAAGATTTAAAACGTGTGTACTTTTTTTTTTTAATCAGTGGAAAATTCTTGTGAAAATTACCGTATTAATGACATTTTCCCCCATTGAGGTAGTCACAGGTTATATACTCTTAGAGCTTTGTATTGGTCTGGGGCTGCCCTTCTCTTTTCTACTATGATCTATGATTGCAAGGAAAAGAGTCAGAATTCATCCAGTTCTGTATTCTCAAGTAAGTATTAAGTTGCTCAGAATTCATTTTGCTTTATAAAATAAATGTATGTATAGCCAATGCTTCAGTAATTTTAATACATTCCGAATTGCTTAACGGTATTAAAAGTGGAGGGCACATCGAAATTGAATGCCCCAAACTTTCTCTCACTATCTTTAAATCCAGAAAACTTTCTCTAAGCATCCAGATTTCCTATAGGCACATTAGTTCTTGACTGATGAACACCAAAACATAACATAAAGACTGATATAAACACCTGTCTTCATTTTCTTTCATCCTCTCTCTGTAAGAAGGAATTACCCTACACAATTTTAAAATCTAAAAAAAAAAAAAAAAAAAAAAAAAAAAAAAAAAAAAATCTAAAGCCTTAGTCAGGACATTTAATCTCATCTCTTTAGAACTTTGTTTAATTTCATACTCCACTGCTTCCTTCTCCTCTGTCCATAAAAATGGCAAAGACTCTCTGTGTCTAGGAATGTCCTTCATCCTTGCTGTCTTCTGAAGCTGCCTCCATTTCTCTCTGCATAGAAAATAGCCCAGGTCTTTCATCCCAGTGCAGGAGTCAGAATATACTTAAACCAGAGCTGAATGGATGTGAGAGAAAGGTGATGCCTAATTCTATTCATCTACTCCTTTTCTTCTCCTTATCCAGAGGAAGAATTTCAAGAACGCTTTTGGTGTTTGTGAGCAAAGTAATTGTCAGAATGACTTGGGTGTTTCTTAAATATTTACCTCGATTTGTAATTACCATTAAATAAAACTTTTTATTTTGGGTTGAGAACAACAGAATTGCAAAATTCTTCCCGACTTCAACCAGATGTACATTTTGTAAAAGAATATGATACAATGTATAACAATGGTATCATCATGTATTAAAACAAATTCAACCAAAGACTTAAAAAAAGACTAAAGCTAATTCTACAATTGCCTTGCACCCCCCTTTATTTTTTTCCTAGTATTGCTTTGATGCCATGAATCCCCAGCCTTCCCCTCAACAGTCAATTAGAAACATAATTTAGAATCATTCTTATACATATATATATACACACACACACACACACACACACATACACACATACATCTACACACATAGTTTTTCAATTTTTACTTTAGGTGTAGGGGTATATGTGCCAATTTGTTACATGGGTTAATGGTGTGTCACTAAGCTTTGTATGAATGGTTCAATCACCCAGGTAGTGAGCATACTACAGAGTAAGTAGTTTTGTAACTCGCATCCCCACAAGTCTTGCATCTTTATATCCATGTATGCACCATGTTTAGCTACCACTTTTAAGTGAGAATATGCAGTATTTGGATTTCTGTTCCTGAATAAATTCACTTAGAATAATGGACTGTAGTTGCATCCATGTTTCTTTAAAGGATATGATTTCATTTTTTATGGCTGCATAGTATTCCATTGTGTATATGTATCAAATTACCTTTATCCAGTCCACTGTTGATGGTCATCTTGGTTTCTTCCATGTCTTTGCTATTGCGAATAGTGCTACAATGAGCATCCGATTGCACGTGACTTTTTGGTTGAATGACTTATTTTTCTTTGGGTAAATAATGGGCAAAGGGCATGAACAGACAGTTCATAAAAGAAGACATATATGCTGCCAACAAATATGTGAAAAAAATGATTAGCATCTCTAGTCATTAGGGACTTGGCAAATCAAAACCATATTGAGATTCCATCTCACATCCGTCGAATGACTACACTAAAAAGTCAAAAAATAACAGACGTTGACAGGTTGTGGAGAAAAGAGAATGCTTATACACAGTTGGTGAGAATGTCAATTAGTTTAGCTATGATGGATTGCAGTATGAAGATTTCTCAAAGAATTTAAAATAGAACTACCATTTGACCCAGCGAATCCATTACTGGATATATACCCAAGGGAAAATAAATCCTTACTTATATTTTTACTACCTCTTCTTCACTGTGGTAAAATGTCAGACAGTTGGAAATTCCTTGGAATGACTATCTAAATGCCAAACTTTAGAGGCTATTTCTCTGAATGTCAGCAATCATATTGCAACTGCCCTCCAATCTTCTACCTATCTACCTCGATCGACACTTGAACCTGGAGGGTCACCAATTAGTTGGTAGTTATTCTGAGTGGACGTGGAGAAAGAATGGAAGATTATATTTTCTTTCATTCAGACTTTTAATTAATATTAACTTTAATTCCACCTATCACTCTTAAAATATTCTTTATCTGGATTTTTTTATACCTTAAGTCCACGCAAGTATCCACAGAGCTAAACTTTCTCAAATGTAGCCATTATTCTGCAAGTAAAAAACAACAGAAAAATGAACAAAAATATCTTCTGGATCTTAGAAATTTAAACTGCTCTACCTAATTGCTTTTGTTTTTATGATATGCTGTAGTTTCATGCATTATTTATTTACCATAATTTAAACGGCTTCTTAAAAACAAGAGAAGGTTAAGAAACGTTTAGGTTTTCATTTTGAGCCAGAAATTCCTTAAGGTGAACAAATTACCTTGAATTCTCAATGTTAATACAAAATGGGGGAGATAAGTGTAATCGTGCAAATACCTGATACTTTCCAAGGATCTAGGGAGAAGGAGAAGTGTTGCAATACTTTGCTGTTTGGTGAGTCCTTTCTCTGTCTTTATAGAGTGGTCAACTTTATTTATAGTGGATGACAATGAATGATATTTGTCCTGACAACATTCATTATGCTTAGTTCCGCGCAAGCAATCTTCAGGTTATTTGGCCTAAATCTACTCCCAAGTTTTAGTTTACTTTTTTGTTAATGTTAATATTTACTACTATTATATTTTGTTGAACAGGTCCACAGACAAATGCAATCACAGGGAAGATATAATAAGGCCTTTGACATTTTTGAAAAATTTCACGGTACAGATTATTTTCATAGAGCAATTTAAACTTTAATCAGAAGTCTATGGAAGTGCCCCATTTCTCTGCCTTTTCACTAACAGATTATTAGTATGATAATTAGAAACACAAATCTTAGTTATAGAGAATAAAAATGTACTTTGTTTCTAAAATACTTAAACTTTAATTGAATGAGTCTCACAATCACTACATTTGTTTTATCAAGTGTCTTAACAGTAGCAGACTCTCCATGAAGAAAGGAAGTAAATGGACAGGAGCTCTCCACTCACTATTTCATTATAATGTATCTCTCTGAGCACTAAGAGGCAACCATGTTAATGTATGGTGTGATCCACAGGTTTCACGGGAACTGTGAATCCATAGTGTATCCATTTCACCCATATTTCTCTGTAGTGATTTGAGTCAGCATATATACCATGAAGATCTGTGAGTGATTATATATATATTTTTTCAATACATATATATACACTTCTAATTTAAAAAAAAAAAACTTCAAAGTCTATTTAACCATTACATTCAATAAATATTAAGATACTGTTTTTTGACATTTTCCACTAACTCTGAAAACTTAACTTGGCTTCTCTTTTTATTAAAATATGATCCCAGCTTCCACTTCACATTCTCGTGACGACTTGCCCACAATATTTTCACCCTGTGACTCAAATTGTTATATTTCCCCTAACAATCTAACAAAAATGTGGATAGAGTTTCTAACCCTCTATTTTAGAAAACATATTGATAGTATGAGCTGTCTTCAGTTAATATATATTTGTCATAGCTCTCAACTTGTTTTTATCTCTTGAAACAAGGTATGTTTTTCCTGTCAGAATCACAGAGTGAATATTTCAGCATATTGGCAGAATTTAAGGAAAAAAATTCACTAAAAATAAGCAGAACTATTTTTAAAGGAAAGACTCAAATTCATGGTAAAGTGTAACAAGTAGCTCAAGCAGAAGAAGTCATTTACTTTTTCTTACAACTTATAATTAAGTGATGTGCACTCTGGGCAATCAGTTTATTGGAAGACTATAAGAATAATTATGTTCTACCTTTTTCTCCTCCTACACGAATAATTAATATTCTGAAACAAAACATTGCAGGAAATGATGATTTTAAATATTTTCTTATTGTTAAGAAAATTATTATACCACAAAACTGATGAACAAAGCTTGTAATTAAATCGAGTATTTTTCTTTGTATTGTACAGAAGAAAGACTTATATTTCCAAATAAAACATAAATGACATGTGTTTCTCATATATCACATCATTTGCTTGTCAAATAGGTTTTCCTCTACAATTGACCTACTCTGATAGCATTCCTTGAATATTGACAGTTTTATGCATTCAATATTTATGTGTACAGAATAGTGTTTAATTGACACATGTAATTAGATTTTTCTGTCTACAGTTTAGTATAATTTGGCCGTGTATTGCCTAATTCAATGCAGTTTAGACACTGAAAATAATTGTATGTGGGTAATTATCTAAGTTGTTTAAACCACCGAGCTAATAGAATGATGTTCAGGTTCATTTAGAAACCATAGTCCCTGACCTCACATAAATATACGTTTCCTGTGCACAAAGATAACAGACAACGGAGACTGCATGTATTTTTAAAATTTGTATTGTCTCCTGGAAACAAAATTCTGACTCAATCTTTTAACAAAAAGAACAAAAATATCATTTTTAAAGACTAAGAACATAATGATGACTATGCCACTCTATATGTTGCTATAGTATAAAAAATAGTTAATTGAAGATCTTTCTCCCTTCAGTATTTGTTTTTTCTCTTTCCAAGAAAATAACACATTCTTTTCTACCACATTTTTTGGCAGAAATTTGTACATTTAGGACACATTCAGAATTTTTAATTGTATTCCTAAAGCTTATGATAGGAAATTTTATTGAAAATACTAAGTTCAATGCTTTCCAGGGGATTATAGGAGAATCCAGGGTCTAAGAGGAGACCAAAATGTTTAAGAGAAATTCATAGTTGAATGCATGAGCGATAATAAGAGCAAGAACAGGACTCATTGGAAGAACTTAAATAGATTACAAAAACAATGCAGTTGAGGAATCTGCACGAGACATCTTGTGAGACTGGAATCTGAGCACTCAGTTCTGAGTCTTGACCCATATTTTATTTACTTTACTAAACATGAGAACAACAGAACTGATAGATGTGGAGAGTCACCTGGCTTCTATAACATTCATCTATGTAGCGGGCATGAAAGAATTGAATCAGAAATCTTTTGTTTCATTAAAAAATATATTAAGTACTTACCATGCATTACAACAGTAAGAAAGATGAACACAAATTTTCTGCTGTCATCCTAAAGGGCCAAGGGCAGACAATCAATCAGTAAACTATGTAATGTATTAGAAGATGATAAATCCTGTGAAGGAGAAAGGTAAACGAGTGATGAGGAAGATGGTGGTTGGAGATCAGCACTTTAAGAGATTGGTAGGAGAAAGTTTCTCTAAGGTAACACTTGAGCAAAGAATTCAAGGAGGTGAGATGGGCACAGAGAGCAAGTGCAAAAGCACTTCAGTGGGGACTTCTCTGTAAATTCAAGGAATAGATAGGAGGCCTGCATGTCAGGACCTAAGTGAGCAAGGACAGAGTGATAGAAGATAAGGTTGGGCAGGTCATTCCAGTCAATTCATCTGCGGATTTGCCGATTTTTCCACCAGACACTGTTGTAACACTTGAAGAGAATCATGGCCGTTATGATGACTGACATTGAATTATAAGGTAACCTCAAAGGGTACTTAGAGTCTTGTTGAATTTACTTGGGAACATAAGATGGGACTATCAATGCTTTGGGGAAAAAATTGTTATGAGTACCGTTATATCCACTGTACATGTCTTCCTGCTGGTATATCCCTATACACTCCTCCCAAGAAGTAATTATATCCTGAATTGAGTGTTAACCATTGTTTTATATTTGAAAATATAGTACTTTGATATATGTAGCTATAATGTATTCATTGTCATTGCTCCCTAGGAATCAATTTTCTGAACATAACTCAGGTTATTTACCCATACCCCCATTGAGCCCATACCCCCATTGAGGAAGATTGCTGTTATTTTCATTTTTTTCTCCAATATAAATGATGCTGACATGAACATTTTTGCATCTTTATATTATCTCCTTATTCAAATTTTAAAGCATTTCTTAAAGGTATATATCTAACAATGTTGTGGGTCATAGAAACAGGTGAATTTTAAAACTTTCTAAATCAAGTTATATTGCTTTCTATATTTGCTGCACTGATATCATCCACATTCTAGAGTAAATTCATCTTTTCTAGGCAGTGATTCCCAATAGTTTTAAGACTGCAATTGGAGCAGGTAATATTTACAATTTTCCTGACTTTCCTGTGTATGACTGAAACTTCACTGCAAGTTCTTGATCACCAAATGCCTTCCAGACCTTCAATATGTCATTTAAAAAACCCAAAAGTAAGGCTCCTCCTTCACATTTCTAAACCTTTGGCAATAGTTAGTATTTTAAGTTACTTTTAAATATTTCCTATTTTTTTGTGGAGATTCTACATGCCCATTTAATGAATGTGTGTTGCATTTATCTGAAATTCCTTCGTATTTTGTTAAATCAGTATACTCCATGCATCTTGAATCTAATTCATCCCATAATGTGTGGTGAACACACAGGTTGGCTATATTTTGAAATATTGCCTAAAGTATTTTAAATATAGTTTCCTTCTAATTAATTCCTGGTTTATCAATTTACTCATTTTCTGTTGCTTTTTTGGTTGACATCATATATATATATTTCTGTGGGATAGTTGTGCTTATCAATTTTCTTTTGTCCATTCTTAAATTACTTTTGATGAGAATCACCTATTAAATCATTTGCACATATTCAACGTCAAATTTAAGACAAATATGACTTTTTAAGACGGATTATGTAATGTTTGTAGAAAGAAGACTTCTTTTGTCTTTGTTTTATGTGTTGTCCTTTGTAGTGACTGCTAATTTTTATGTCGAATAAAATCTAAAGCATTGTGCCAGGTAATTTTATTTTTCTTAGAGAGTTAGATAAGAGGAAATAGAATCCACATTCACGTTATGCAGGATGATAAAGTAGTCTGAATGACCTAAAATAGCTTTCTTAAATTTGTCAGGTATCTGAAGAAAAGAGATATTTCAAGAGCCATTTAAATATTCAAGACTGAATCTGACTTGGAAAGATTGGTGTTAGTCTTCAGGATGGTAAATATTTTATATATGTTGTAATTTTAGAAGGGTTCAAAATCAGAAAAGTTTAAAGTAAATTAATAAACAAAGAAACTGTTAAATCAGATGTGATTGAGATGATGATTTGAGAAAAGGAGAAGGTCAAGGAATAGACAGATCTGGAGAAGCTGGTTAAATCACATTTTCAGAATCATTACATAGAAGAAATTACGATTACTCTAAAATGGAGTTAGTAGAGTTGGGATCCTTACATTTTTAAACTTACTTTACTTTCCTTCTAATAAGTGTATAAAAATCAATTTCAATGAATAAAGAGAATGCCCTTAATAACATTTTCCAGAAAACCCCTATCATCATATCCAGAATTGTTCTACTTTTAATGCCAATGTACTGTCAGAAACTGAGATTTGAACAAATCTATTGTGGAAATTTTAATGAACATTTATAGCCAAGTATTAGTCTTAGCAGAATTCTGGTTTCAGATACTCCCTGCTACTGTAGTCAATATATTATCATGGCAGTTGCTTACTGAATGGCATATGCATAATTTATGTCATCATTTTCTTCTCTATTTAGTGGGAGGTTTTGTCAGAGCATGAGTTAAATTCATTACTCTGAACTAGATGGGTTTGAAACCATTTGACAAGCAAGAAAATCTGATATAATTAAAACATACGAAGATAATTATCAATTGTTGGTAGATAACGATTTTAATAACAAACAAGAATTGTTAAAGCAAGAGATAGAATCACCAGTATCAGTCAATGAGATAGCTTTTTAAAAATCTGGTTTAATTTTCTGTTATTTTCTTTAAAAATTTAAGTTTATCATTGACATATTAAGCTAGTTCTGTGATAACAATGGTATATATTTTCCAACATGTTACATTTTGTGTGCATAAAATCTCTCAAGTGTTTGTGAATCTGAACATTTTTATAATAAAACATTTATGTGTATAAAGAAATATAATAATCATAACTTTATTATTATTTTAAAATGTTTCCATAAAATGCACTTAGGAACAAGTCACAAACTTACTATATTATATTTCTGGTGGTCAGAAGTTTGAAATAAATTTTATTAGGCTAAAATCAAGGTGTCACCAGGGCTGCATTCTTTCTATAGAGTCCATTGGAGTACCTGTTTCCTTGCCTTTAAATTATTTTACCATTGTTTTTTAAGACTGTATTTTTTATACATATGTAACAAACCTGCATGTTATGCACATGTACCCTACAACTTAAAGTATAATAATAATAAATAAATTTTAAAAAAAGACTGTATTTTTTTATTTTAAATAAGAGATGGATTCTCACTCCAGTCTGGAGTACAATGGCATGATCATAGCTCACTAGAGCTTCAAACCCCTGGGATCAAGTGATCCTCTCACTTCAACCTCCCTGTGCCTACATGTGTGTTTCCACCATGCCCAGCTAACTTTTATTTATTTATATTAGATATGGTGTCTTACTATGTTGCCCAGGTGAAGGCTGCATTTTTAGATTTACAGCAACACTAAGAAGAAAGTAGAGCATTTTTTTATAAACTCCCTGCAAGTATTTTCTTTTATTTTACTAAAGATTGGCCTGTAATTTCTTTTTTAAATGACTGCTTATCTTCAACTTGGAATTTTTTTTTCAGTTGCTATTCTGATGAAATTAGTTCTTCCAGTGTATGACATTGTCGTTGATGTTATCTGTTTTCTTTTATTCAAATTCAAGGTGTCAGAGGTGGTATAAAATGGTGAAATAGAAGGCTCTACCGATTACCCCCAACCCCCCACAAGGACAAAATTTAACAAATATGTACACAAGAAAATCACCTTCATGAGAAGTAAAAATCAAGTAAGCCCTCGCAGTACCTGATTTTAAATTCACAATGCTGAAAGAAGCACTGAAGAGGTAGGAAAAACAGTATTGAATCACTGACATCACCTGCCCCCTTCCAACCAGCCACCCATAAAGCAACCGTATAAAATAGCCCTGGCCATAGTGGAATTGCCAATATCACAGTAGAAATTGAGTTACCACAAGCCTTGCCACCACAGGTTACAGTGCCCTGGGGCCCTAATAAACTTAAAAGGCTGTCTAAGCTACAAGGTCTGCAACTTTTACACAAGTCCTACTGCTAAATTGTGCTCAGAGATAGTAGACATGGGAGAATAGGTGATCCACTGAGACACAAGCTGGAGCAGCTAATGGACTATTGGCATCATTCCTCCTTTAACACAAGGCTACATAGCCTATGGTTCAAAAAGAGACTACTTCTGGCTGGGCACAGTGGCTCACACCTATAATCCCAGCATTTTGGGAGGCAAAAGCAGCAGATCACGAGGTCAGGAGTAGGAGACCAGCCTGGCCAATATGGTGAATCCCCGTCCCTACTAATAATACAAAAATTACTCGGGCGTGGTGGTGTGCACCTGTAGTCCCAGCTACTTGGGAGGCTGAGGTAGGAGAATCGCTTGAACACAGGAGGTGGAGGTTGCAGTGGACCAAGATTGCCCACTGCATTCCAGCTTGGGTGACACAGTGAGACTCCATCTCAAAAAAAAAAAAAAAACCAAAAAACAAAAAACAACAAAAAGAGACAGAGAGACTACTTCTTTCTTTTTGAGGAAAAGAGAGGGAAGACTGAGAAGTATTTTGTCTTGTGTATTAGATACCAACTCAGCCACAGAAGGACAGGGCACCTATAATGGTCATGAGACACTCTTTCCAAGCCCTACCTCCTAGATAACATTTCTATGAACACACCCTTAGGCAGAAATAAATCTACTGCCTTGAAGAGAAAGACCCAGTCTCAGCAGGATTTATCATGTCCTAACTGAAGAGTTCTTTGGCTCTGAATGAGCAGTGACACCAAGTACTACGTCAAGGGCTTTGGATGAGGCTCTGAGACTTTCTGGCTTCAGAAGAGGCTGAGCACATTCCCAGATATAGTGACTATTTGGTGAGACACTTTCTGCTTGAGAAAAGTAGAGGAAAAAGCAAAGGGGACTTTGTCTTGCACTTTAGGTACCTGCTCAACCACAGGGAGCTAGAGCACCAAGAAAGCACTTGGGATTCCTCATTCCAGGACATGGCTTTTGGATGCCATTGATGGACCTGCCCAGGGCCAGAGGGGAACCTACTGTCTATCAAGGTGAGTCAGGGTGATTCCCAGTCCAGGCAGCATTTATAATGTTTATCCAAGAGCCCCTGATCCTTAAAAGGATATCAGCATAGTCTCTAGCACTGTCCTTGGACCTGTGGTGGCAGTGGCCACAGAATGAAGTTCCTTTGCCTTTGGAAAAGGAAGGGAATTGTGGGGATGACTGCATCTTGAGGTTCGAGTGCCAGATCAACCTCAATACAATAGAATTCCAGGGAGACTTCTAAGGTTTTGACTCTAGTCTCTGATTCCAAGATGGCATTTCTGGACCCACTCAGGGCCTGGGGGACCTCACTGCCCTGAAGAGAAAAACACAGGCCTGCCTAGCTTTGCCACTTGGTAAGTGTAGTGGAAGAGAACAAAAGTATCTCCTTGGTAATCTAGAGAATTATCATAGATTTTGTCCAAGACCATCAAGCCAGTACCTGTACAAGTCTGCAAGAACCACATTATTACTGGACTTGATTCCACATCTTTAAAACAGGTACAGCTTAGATCATAACACCAAGTCCTTTGGAAATATCTAGAAAGCCTTTTCAAGAAGGACAGGTACAAACAAGCCAAGACAGTGACAACTGTATACCTAACTCTTCAATGCCTGGAAGAAGACAAACATCTACAAGTACCAATAGGAAAACAAAACAAAACAAAACAAAAAAAAACTACCTTAGCAGATAAACTAAATAAAGCACCAGAAACCAGTCCTGGAGAAACAGACATATGTGATCATTGAAACAGAGAGTTCACAATAGCTGTTTTGAGGAAACTGACATAAATTCAAGATAACACAGAGAAGAAATTCTGAATTATATCAGATAAATTTAACAAAGATATTGAAATAATTAAAAAGAAGCAAGCAGAAATTCTGGAGATAAAAAATGCAATCACTGTACTGAAGAAAGTATTGGATTTTTTTTTTTTTTTTTTTGATGGAGTCTCATTTTCACCCAAGTTGGAGTGCAGTGGCACGATCTCGGCTCACTGCAAGCTCTGCCTCCCAGGTTCACACCATTCTCCTGCCTCAGCCTCCCAAGTAGGTGGGACTACAGGCACCTGCCACCATGTTGGCTAATTTTTTGTATTTTTGGTAGAGACAGGGTTTCACTGTGTTAGCCAGGATGGTCTCGATCTCCTGACCTCGTGATTTGCCCACCTCACAAAGTGCTGAGATTACAAGGAATTTTTAAATAGCAGAATCAATCAAGCAAAAGAAAGAGTTAGTGAGCTCGAAGAAAGGCTGTTTGAAATACATAGTCAGAGGAGACAAGAGAAAAAAAAAATGAAGCCTAGCTATGGAATCTAGATAATAGCCTCAAAAAGAACAAATCTGAGACTTATTGGACTAAAAAAAGAGTTAGGAAATGAGATGGGGTAGAAAGTTTATTCAAAACGATAATAACAGGGAATATTTAAAACCTAGAGAAAGATATTAATATCCAAGTACAAGAAGGTTATAGAACACCAAGCAGGTTTAACCTAAAAAAGACTACCTCCAGATATTTAATAATCAAATAACCAAGGATCAATGACAAGGAAGGACCCTTAAAGTAGCAGAGAAAAGACACAAATAACGTACAATGGAACTCCAACCAATCTGGGAGCATACTTTTCAGTAGAAATTTTATGGACCAGGAGAGAGTGGCATGACATATTTAAAGAGCGGAAGGAAAATAACTTTTACTCTAAAATATATATCCAGTGAAAATATCCATTATATATGAAGGAGAAATGAAGACTTTCCAGACAAATAAAAGCTTGGTGATTTCATTGACACTAGATCTGTCCCATACAATATACCAAAAGGAGTGCTTCAATTAGAAACAAAAAGCTGTTAATGAATAATAAGTAGTCGTGTGGAGATAGAAAACTCACTGGTGATAGAAAGTACACAGAGAAACACAGAATATTGTAACACCATAACTATGGTGTGCAAACTAATCTTATCGTAAGTAGAAAGACTAAATGAAGAAGCAATCAAAAATAGTAAAAATGACAACTTTTCAAGACATAGTATAATAAGATAAAATAGAAGCAACAAAAAGTTGAAAAGTGGAGGGATGAAATTAAGAAATTGAGTTTGTACTAGTTTTCTTTTTGCTTTGTTGTTTACTTCTTCATGTAAACAAATAGTTTATTTTTTTATATCAAGCGGATATAACAGTTTTAAATATATGTGCACCTAATGCTGTGGCACCCAGATATACAAAGCAAATACTATTAGAATTGAAGAGAAAGATAAGTCCCAATACAATATTCACTGGAGAACTCAACACCCTACTTTCATCATTGGACAGATCTTCTGAACAGAAAATCAAAAAAGAAACATCAGCTTTAATCTACATTATAGACCAAATGGATCTAATAGATGGTTATAGAACATTTCATCTAAGTGCTTCAGAATACACATTCTTTTCATCAGCACATGGAACATTCTTGGGGACACAGGGTATATTAAGTCACAAAACAAGTCTTAAAAATTTCAAGAAATTGAAATAGTAACAAGCATATTTTCTGCTCAAAATGAAATAAACCTGAAAATCAATAACGAGGATTTTTTGAAAACGTACAAATACATGTAGATTAAACAATACACTCCTGAATGACTGGCAGGTCAATGAATAAATTAAGTAAATTGCAAAATTTCTTGAAACACATGGTAATGAAAACACACATACTCAAATTTATGGGATACAGCAAAAGCAGTACTAAGAGGAAAGTTTATAGATATAAGTGCCTATCTCATTACAGGAAAATAACTTCAATCTGACAATGCATCTTAAAGAACTAGAAATTGAAGAACAAATGAAACCCCAACTTAGTAGAGGAAATAATAAATTTCAGAGCAGAAATAGAAAAGAAATTAAAAAAAAAGAAAATAAAAAAGACGGATGAGAAAAAGTTGGTTTTCAGCAAAGGTAAACAAAATTGAGAAACTTTTAGCTAGACAAATTTAAACAAAATAGAGAGAAGATCAAAATAAAGAAAACCAGGGGCCAGAAAGAAGACATTGAAACTGACACTATAGAAATTTAACAGATCACTAGCGGCTACTTTGTGTGACTATATGTCAACAAATTGGAAAATCTTCAAGAAATGGACAAATTTATAGACACATATAACCCACCTAGATTAAACCAGAAAGAAATCTAAAAACCTTAACAGAGCAAGTAAAGAGATCAAAGCCATTATAAAAAATCTTCCAGTAAAGAAAAGCCTGGGACCTGATAGCTTCACTGGTACATTTTACCAAACATTTAAAGAACTAATACCCATCCTACTTAAAGTATTTCAAAAAATAGAGGAGAAGAAAATACTTCCAAACTCATTCTACGAGTCCAGTACTACCCTTATATCAAAACCAGACAAAGTCTCATCAAATAGAAAACTACAGACAAATGCCTCTGATGGATACCGATGCAAAGATCTTCAACAAAATACTAGCAAATCAAATTCAACAATACATTAAATATATTATTCATCATAACCAAGTGAGATTTAGCCCTGGGATGCAAGGATGATTCAACATATGCAAACCAATCAATGTAACACATCATGTCAAGGGACTGAAGGACAAAAATTATATAATCATTATAATTGATGCTGAAAAGTAGTTGATAAATTTTCACATTCCTTAAAGATAAAATACTAAAAAAAAAAATGGGCATGAAAGGAACATAACTCAACACAATAAAAGCCATATATTACAGACCCACAGTGGGTAACATACTAAAGGAGATAAACTAAAGCATTTGTTCTAAGATCTGGAACATGACAAGGATGCCTACAGTCACAGCTTTTATTCCACATAGAACTGTAAGGGCTAGCTAGAACAATCAAAAAAGAGAAAAAATACAGAGAACATTCCAATTAGAAATCAATAAGTCAAATTATCCCTGTTTATAGACGATAGGATCTTATATTTGGAAAAATCTAAAAACTCGATGAGAAAACTACTAGAAATGATAACTTCAATAAAGTTGCAGAGTACAAAATCAACATATAAAAATCATTAGCAATTCTATATGCTGACAGTGAGCAATCTGAAAAAGAAAGAAAGAAGTAATCCCATTTACAATAGACATGAATGAAATTAAGTATCTAGGAGTCTGGGTGCAGTGGCGCATGCCTGTAATTCGAAAACTTCAGGATGCTGTGACAGGCGGAGTTGACGCCAGGAGTTCCTGACCCGCCCGGTCAATATGGCAAAACCCTGTCTCTATCAAAAAATATAAAATAATTAACCAGGCATGGTGGCACACATCTGTAGTCCCC
This sequence comes from Macaca nemestrina, assembly GCF_043159975.1. Classification (NCBI taxonomy): domain Eukaryota; kingdom Metazoa; phylum Chordata; class Mammalia; order Primates; family Cercopithecidae; genus Macaca; species Macaca nemestrina. The sequence goes on from NC_092126.1 coordinate 75,763,903, forward strand.
GTTACTTGGGAGGCTGAGGCACAAGAATCCCTTGATCCTGGGAGGCGGAGGTTTCAGTGAGGCAAAATTGTGCCACTGAATTCCAGCCTGGGTAACAGAGTGATACTCTGTCTAAAAAACAAAACAAAACAAACAAACAAACAAATGAATAAATAAAATTAAATATATAGAAATTAAGTAACCAAAGAGGTGAGATATCTCTATAATAAAAACCATTAAACACTGATTAATTAAATTAAAGAGAACACCAAAAAATCAAAAGCTAGTACATGTTCATAAATTGGAATAATCACTACAGTTAAAATTCTCTTACTACCCTAAGAAATCTACAGATTCAATACAATCCCTATCAAAGTACCAAAGACATTCTTCACAGAAATTAAAAAAAAAAAATGCTAAAATGTATACGAAACTGCAAAAAGACACAGAACAGTCAAATCTCTCCTAAGCAAAAAGGACACAATTTGAGGAATCACATTACCTGACTTCAAATTATACTATAGCTCTATAATAACTAAAACAGCATAGTACTGGAATATAAACAAATAGACCAATGGAACAGAATAGAGAACCCCAAAACAAATTTGGACACCTACAGTAAACTCAGTAAACAAAGGTGCCAATAATATATACTGGTTAAAAGACAGTCTCTTCAATAAATGGTGCTGTAACAACTGGATATCCATATGCAGAAGAATGAATCTAGATCCCTATCTCTTGCCATATACAAAAATCAAATCAAAATGGATTAAAGACATAAGTCTAAGACCTCAAACTATAAAACTGCTAAACTTAAATATTGGAAAATATCTCCAGGACATTGGTCTGGGCGAAACTCCAGCATAACACTCCACAAGCACAGGCAACCAAGGCAAACATGGACAAATGAGATCACATCAAATTAAAAAGTTTCTGCACAGCAAAGAAAACAATCAACAAAATAAAGAGACAATGCACAGAATGGGAAAAATATTTGCAAACTACGCATCTGACAAGGGATTAATATCCAGAATATGTAAGGAGCTCACACAACTCTATAGAAAAATAATCTGATTAATCAAAAGATGGGCAAAAGATTTGAATAGATATTTCTCAAAAGACAACAGACAAATGGCAAGCAGGCATATGAAAAGGTGCTTAACATCATTTATTATCAGAGAAATGCAAATCAAAACTACAAGGAAATATTCTTTCACCCCAGTTAAAATAGATTATAAGCAAATAACAATGTCTTATATCCATTGTATTTGATATAATGGCTTATATCCAGGCAATAACAAATGCTGGCAAGGATATGGAGAATAGGGAACCCTCAAAATTGTTGGTGATATGTAAGTTAGTACAACAGTATGGAGAACCATTTGAAGGTTCCCCAAAAATCTGAAAATTGAGCTACCATATGATCCAACAATCCCACTGCTGAGCAGAGACATGAAAGCAAATCAGTATGTCAAAGAGATATCTGCACTCCTATGTTTGTTGTAGCACTGCTCACAATAGCCAAGATTTGGAGGCAACTAAAGTGTCCATCAATAGGGCAATTGCTAAAATGTGGTACATATATGCAATGGAGTTCTCTTTAGTCATAGGGAGGAAAGAGATTCAGTCATTTACAATCACATAGATAGAATTGAACATCATTATGTTAAGTTAAAAAAAAAGCCAGGCACAGAAAGACAAACATCCCATGTTCTCACTTATTTCTGGGATCAAAGTATCAAAACAATTGAACTCATGGACATAGAAAGTAGAATGATGGTTACCAGAGACTGGAAAGGGAAGTGGGTGGGGAGGTGAGAATGGTTAATGGGTGCCTCCCCAAAAATAGAAAGAATTAATAAGATCTACTATTTGATAGCACAACAAGGTGAATATAGTAGTAACAATGTAACTGTACATTCTAAAATAAACTAAAATAATATAATTAGATTGTAACAGAAAGATAAATGTTTGAGGGGATAGACATCCCATTCTCCATGATGTAATCATTATGCATTGCATGCCTGTATCAAAATATTTTACATATCCCAGCCAAGCGCGGTGGCTCACGTCTGTAATCCCAGCACTTTGGGAGGCTGAGAAGGGTGGATGACAAGGCCAGGAGTTCAAGAACAGCCTAGCCACGAGGCTGAAACCCCATCTCTACTAAAAATACAAAAATTAGCCAGGTGTGGTGGCATGTACCTGTAATCCTGGCTATTCCGGAGGCTGACGCAGGAGAATCGCTTGAACCTGGGCAGTGCCAGAGGTTGCAGCGAGCCAAGATCACGCCACTACACTCCAGCCTGGGTGACAGAACAAAATTCCGGCTCAAAACAAACAAACACACACATACACACACATACATACACACACACACACACATATCCCATGCACATATATATATAAAACTACTACGTTCCTACAAAAATTAAAAAAATGAATTCAAGGCATCCACTGTTTGACAACAAAAAAGAAATCTTAGAACTTCATAGAGAAGTATCAAAACATTACAAAGAGAAAGCCAACAAAAAAGCCACCATTTTATTGGCTAAAAAGATTGCTTCCTACATCAGTTTAATAATTCTTTTAAGAATATGTGTTGTTAAAAGAGCTCACAAGGGAGTTAGGAAGAAGTGGTGTTTGATTGTAAAAGAACAGTATGCAGAAGCTGCTTGTCTGTGGGAGATGGATGCTTTGTATTTTCTTTTTATTTAGTTTAATTGTAATTTTAGGTAAAGAAGAGGTAAATCATGTTTAAATCTCAATTAGTTGCAAATCAAAAGGTGGAAATGTTAAGTACTATACTGTAGGAGCAAATAACAACATCTAAGACCGAAAAAGAGTCATTAATAATATTTATTAGTAGTATCATATGAAAAGTGGATTCAGTGACTTTTTATGGAATCTAGAGAGGATGAGGAGGATGATTCAAGAAGCTGAATTAACTAGCCTTGGTATTTCTCTCACAACTTTAAGACAAGATGAAGGAGTACAAAAAAAAAAATGCCCATGGAAAATGGCATTCCCATTGACGCTTGAAGTCTTTAGACTCTTGTGAGAACGCTAGCTAAAGCAAGTATTTAGAAGTATAGACTGCCTCCCAGAATCTAGAGAGATATGTCATCCCCTAGAGAACCAGCAAACCAATTTGGGGCAATTAGAATTTTTAAATATTATATTCACAGAAAATATGTGTTTTCATGTTATATCCCCAAAATGAAAGACTATCTCTTTCTCTCCAAATATATATACGTATATGCTTATGCTTATATATAAGCATAAATTCTTAATCATGCTAAATCACAGAAGCCCTCAACTTGTCTGAAATATTGTAGTTAATTTTTTGATGATGACTAATATCTAACCCTAGGTCCAGGACTCTAGTAGACATTTGTATTGTCGCTTCTTCTAAGGGAACAAACGAAGAATTTCCTTAGCATTAAATTACATATGTAGATATAATATTTATTTCTCATAGTGCATCATTGGAGTAAAATCAAAAATAAAAACCAAAAAATAAAGTAAAAAGAGAGAGAGAGAGAGAAAAAGAGATGGAGAGAGAGAGAGGCTAGTGGGGGATTTATTAACAACAGTTTGTACCGTAACCAAGAGCAGCTATTGTGAGAATGAAACACTTTTTTCAAGTATTTTTATGTGGGAGCATCACTCTGATTCATACCTCTGTCATGGTGAAAGAAGGTGACCTGAAGGCATATTTGTGATGCATTTGGCTATGATAATTTGGAGCATGTTTGCCTGGTATGAAGTAATGATATATAGTTACAGTTACTTAGAGTTCCTTAGAGATCCCACTGTAGAAAAACGGATATCATTTGAATCTTTGATGCACTCATCCAATTTTTCTATTGTTCATTAAGCAGCACTGGTGGTGAGTTATGGGGGGATATTCTATAAATATTAATATCGTATGTCATTACAAGTAGTAGTTTCCAACTTATTATTCTCAAGTATTTTCTAGAAATTGAATCCTAGGAAAGTTAAAATATTGTTTAACTATAAGAATGTATTGGAAAAACAAATTAAGTTGAATGATCGTTGCCAGTGACAACAGAAGCTTCCTTACAGTTAATTCAATTTTTTAGCCTTTTTAAAAAATTAAGTTCTTGCTGAGTACACTTCATAGTGTAGTAAAATACTGTAACTTTTAAAGTCAGACTTGAATTCAAGAATTGAGTCTCCAATTTAAGTTTGGTTTTATTTGGCAATTATACGATTTCCTTAAACCTCAGTTTCTTCAGTTATAAAATGTGAACATCTGTTTTTTTAGAATTTGTTTTGAAGTTTAAGTGGTAACACATATTAAGCATAAAGCACAGAGAAAGTACTAATACTCTACCCCTTAAGTCTGTTTAAAACTCACTAATCAAAAGGAGAGAAACCTTTCACCATCTGCTTATTCAAAATGTGAATTTTCTAAAGTAGCCAGATCCCTCTGGCTGAGATAAAAATTTAAAGTATTTCTTCCCTCAACATGTAGGGTAAAAGAGGAAAACTGGGATAGAGGAAAGTAGGATGACAGAAGTGTGCCATTCAATGTTGAGTGCCTGTCCCACCTGGTCATAGCTTTATTTCTGGCTGAGAGACTCAGATATCTAAGGCCTGTAATAAATGAGGTTTATTATTTTGTCAAAATGTTTTCCCATGTCTCCTTTATTATCATTTTATAAATTATTGTACATAGAGTGAGCACAATATATTGTGATATGCACAAATATATTGCAACATCTAGCATGACACAAATACAGTATAGTCATGTGTTGCTTAACTAGGGATACTTTCTGAGAAATGCATTTCATCTTCAAAAATCTTAGAGTGTACTTACACAAACCTTGATGATATGGCCTACTACACACCTATGCTATATGGTGTGAACTATTGTTCATAGGCTGCAAACCTGTGAAGCCTGATACTGTACTGAATACTGTAGGCAATTGTAACACAATGGTACCTATGTGCATATCTAAACATAGATATGCAAAGTAAATATGTGACATCTTGTCTTTATCTCTCTCTCTCACACACACAGTTGTATGAAAACATAGCACATCGGAGCACAATAAAGTTTTTCTAATATTTTGTCTTTGTCTTTCAAACTTATGAATTCTTTATTTCTACATGAATTTAGCATTTGTTTCTTGAGCTAAAAGCCAGTAGATTCAAATAAACAGATACTTGTTTCTCAAACACCTTACTACAATCTGCTTAAGAATATATTATAATTACATTTTAAAAACCTCATACTTCTTTGGACCCTACTTTAATTTTTCTGTTAACTGTTTTCAGTAAAAATATAGTATTATAATATTTTGGGACCATCACATATGTGGTCCATTGTTAACTGAAATATTATTATGCTGTGTATGACTGAACAGATACGGTATATTAATAATATCTGTTTATAAAGAGTAGCAAATAATTCACTCTTTTCTGTGTTCCTAGTATATACCAACAAACTTAGAAGCAATTATTGATTTTAATACTCTCCCAAATCCTACCAAGTTAGCCTGCTTAAAAATTACTTCATTCATTCTAAGTTTTTAAAAAAATTAACCTACTCTGTTGCAGTTAAGTACAGTACTTAAACAATTCCTCAATTTTATAGCTTAATTTGAACCATCTCTATAATGGAAATAACAAGTTACAGGGCTTTGTGATGATCAAATGGATCATTGCTTTTAAAAATCATGGAGAGATTGATATGAAGCAGTGACTCAATAGTAGTCTGCAACTATTATTATTTATAATAACTAATAGTAACTACTATTAATTACTATTACCCTATAGTTATGAATACTAACAGTATTCATATTGTAAATATATTTTATTATTTGTTTTTAATTATTTTTGTAAAATATAAAATATTCTATTATCTCCTCTAGGATTATTAAAAAAAATTATGTGCTCTAGATGAATTATATTCTTGTAGTAGTTAAATATAGTTATACATTCCAACCTAGATTTTAAGCTTAAACTTTCTGTCTTTGTGATAGATGGTATATGACATTTCTAATTGGTTTCTAGAGCAATTCTTCATTTTTAAATTTATTCTTATATATTAATAGATTATTATTTCACAAATTATATCCTAGAGTAAATAACTTCTAGATAGATGACAACAATTATAAATTAAAATTATCAAATTTTCACCAAATTTTTATCTACCTGATTTATTCAAAGGGGATGTAGGCTAGGGTTCCTGGTAACCAAATCTACATTTATATCTGTATTTCAGTCAGACACTCTCATTATAATTTTGTCTTACTTTTTATTGTCAGCCAATGTGCAACAATCCCGGGACTTTTAACACAGATGCATTTGGACCCACTGCTCACTCATAATGAGAACTTCAAAAACTTTATCAAATTCATTTATCAAATCAAATATTTTTCATTGAGTTTGTAAGGTTTTCTAGGTATAAGAACATATCATCAGGGAAAAGAGATAAATTAATTACTTTTCCAATTTGGATGCCTTTATTATTTTTCTTGCCAGATTGCTCTGGCTAAGCTTCTAGTACTGTATTAAATAGGAGTGATGAAAGTGAGCATCCTCATTTTGTTCTAGTTCTTAGGGGATTAAAATACAATTTTATTTTTTAAGCTTACTTTTGAGATTTATTTGCCTTTCTATGCTCCAGTTTGCATCAACTATTTTATTGACACTGAAAAAATGCCTTTTGTTTAGCACCTAATAATATCTCGTGCAAAATTTCTCTAAAGATTTTTGAAGACCTTTGTAGATTATGTTGGTTTTTTATCAATTTAAGTACATTATGACAAAATAAACCTGTGTCTTTGCCTTAGTACATTTCCTATCACACTGTAACATTATTTTTGAAAAATTCATTTTATAAAAATATTGTGTGGCAATAATAGCTCTTCTTAGTTCTTAATTATGTTTTTAAAACTTACAAGTGTTGCCTTATATGTTCATTAAAAATTGATTATTTTAATTTCTGTTTAAATTCTGTTGTTATTTTTTTTTTAGTCTGAACTAAATTGGAGTTCCAAATCTTATTCTTCAGTTTGATAGCTTTTTTAAAACTATATAGAATAATAATATGCATATTACATGAATATAAATATTTCATATGTCTACAGATAATAAATAATAAAGATTAAATTAAACAGATCATGTGCTTGATTTTTGAGAATGATTTTAAGAAGAGTTATCAAATGATACAAACAGAGAATATCGGGAATTAACTAGCCATTTTTTATAATGTTTATTCTCACTTTTCTTTTTATCTTTACTTGTTACAGAAACAGTTTGCTTCCGTTCATCTATATTCCTGTATATCTTATATCAAGAATTCTTGTTTCTTTTTAAAGTATTTTCAACTTTTATTTTAGATTCAGAGAGTACATGTGCAGATTCTCTCTCTCTCATTCTTTCTTTTTTTGATTTTTACTGGTAGGTTCTTGGTATGTTGGTCAGGTTGGTCTTGCAATCTTGGCCTCAAGCAATCCTCCTGCCTTGGCCTCCCAAAGTCCTAAAGTGCTAGAAATACAGGTGTGAGCCACAGCACCCAGCCTGTAGGTTTGTAAAATGGATATATTGTATGTCAGTGAGGTTTGGGATATGAATGATGCAATCATCCAAGTAGTGAGTATAGCATCCAATAGGCAGGGTTTTTTTTAGTTCTTGATCACTTCTCTCCTCTCTCTAGTAGTCTCCAGTGTCTATTTATTCCATCTTTATGGTATGTATACCAAATGTTTAGCTCCCATTTATAAGTGAGAATATGTAGCATTAGATTCTTTCTTTCTGTGCTAATTTGCTTAGGATAATGACCTCAAACTGCATTCATGTTGCTGCAAGGTACATGATTTACTTCTTATGGCTGTATAGTACTCCATGGTGTACATGTATAACATTGGTCCAAAAGTAATTGGGGTTTTATTATTCAAAAGTAGTAACAAAAAATGAAATTATTTTTGCACCAACTATATATATATGAGATATGTTTTTTCTAATATATGATTAACCTATCTTCCAATATATTATATTACATATTATTTTATAATATGTATATATTAAATTTTTCTTATGGGCACCTAGGTTGATTTTATGCCTTTGCTGTGGTTAATCATGCTACAGTGAACATATGAGTGAATGTGTCTTTTTGTTAGAATGATTTATTTCGTTTTGGGTATATACAGAGTAATGGGATGGCTGGGTAGAGTGGTAGTTCTATTTTATTTTCCCTGAGAAATATCCTAACTGCTTCCCCATGGCTGAACTAATTTATATTTCAATCAACAGTGTATAAGCATTGTCTTTTATTGGCAGCCTTGCCAGCATCTGTTATTTTTTGACTTTTTATTAAGAGTCTTACTGACTTGTGTGAGATAGTACCTTCTTGTGGTTTTTAATGTTTAAGGTCGTATATTTAAATCTTTTACCCATAGTATCTCGTTGTGGTTTTGATATACCTTTCTCTGATGATTAGTGATGATGAGCATGTTTTCATATGTTTGTTCATATCATTTGCCCATTTTATAAAGAGGTTGTTTGTGTTTTTCTAGTTGAATTGCTTAAGTTCCTTATAGATTCTAGATATTAGACTTTTGTTGGATGCATAGTTTGTGAATATTTTCTCCCATTCTGTAGGTTGTCTATTTATGCTGTTGGTGGTTCCTTTTACTGTGTAGAAGCTCTTCAGTTTAGTTTTCACTTGTCATTTTTGTTTTTGTTTTTCTGGAAATTGCTTTTGAGGACTTAGTAATAAATTATTTGTCAATGCTGATGTCCAGAAGGGTATTACTTAAGTTTTTCTCTAGGATTTTTAATGTTTAAGGTCTTATATTTAAATCTTTTACCCATATTACATTTGTATGTGGTGAAACATAGGGGTCCAGTTTCATTCTTCTGTGTATGGCTAATCAGTTACCCCAGCAACATTTATTGAACAGGAGTCTTTTCTCTATTTCTTACTTTTGTCAATTTTGTCAAAGATCAGAGGGTTGTAGCTATGTGGCTTTATTTATGTGTTTTCTATTCTGTTCCCTTTCTGTATGTTTCTGCTTTTATACCAGAACCATGCAGTTTTGGTTACTGTACCGTTATAGAAAGTCAGTAATGTGATGTCTCTGGCTTTGTTCTTTTTGCCTAGAATTGTTCTGGCCAGTCGGGCTCTTTTTGGTTCCATATAAACTTTAAAATAGTTTTTTTTGTTTCGTTTTCCTAATTCTGTGAAAAAATGACATTGGAAGTTTGATAGGAGTACTGTTGAATACGTAGATTGCTTTGGGTAGAATGGCCATATTAATGATACAATAGTTATTTTTGGTGCCTTCCTTTCTTTCTCAGATCCAATCAGTTACCAAGATCTGTGCAATCTTCAGTTATACATATTTCATGTAGACCCTGTCATTTTTCATTCATTGTATTCATATCCTGGTCTAGGTAATCATGAATTTCTGGACTGCCAAAGAAGCCTTCTAATATATCTCTCCAGAGCTGCTTTTTTTCCCTCCTCTAGTCTGTCCTGCATAACAGCATCAGATTGATATTCCAGGAAGACTACTTTGATCATAGCACTTCCTAATTTCTTCCAAGGCACCATCACTGACTTTGTGAGAAAAATCAAATAATTTCAGCTAGGGTACAAGACCCTCTTTCCAGACTTTTTGCTATCCTATATTCAATATAGCAAATCTGGTCCTTTTTTACTTCTCCAAAGCTATTGGCTTTCTGTCTCCTGATTTTTTTATTTATTTATTTTTTTTTTTAATTTTTTGGTTGTCTTGCTGTTGTTGAGACAGAATCTTGCTCTGTCGCCCAGGCTGGAGTGCAGTGGCGCCATCTCTCCTCACTGCAAGCTCTGCCTCCCGGGTTCACGCCATTCTCCTGCTACAAGCGCCCGCTACCACGCCCGGCTAATTTTTTGTATATTTAGTAGAGACGGGGTTTCACTGTGTTAGCCAGGATGGTCTCGATGTCCTGACTTCGTGATTCGCCCTCCTCGGCCTTTCAAAGTGCTGGGATTACAGGCGTGAGTCACCATATCCAGACTCCTAACATTTATTCTTACTATTTTCTTCTTGTGGAATGCCATGTATCACTAATGCCAACTACCCAGTTATAACACCTACACCAGATGCCAACAAATTTTTGAATTTGTCTGGATATTCACAACTCATATATCATTGTTGTTTGAGTAATTCTTTTTTGATATTTAAATCTTGGCTTGTGATACGTGAGGAATTACATATTTTGTCTATCCTACAAAGTTTTAAGAGGTAGGAAATACTTTATGTATATGTATAAATGTCCCTTAGTACTAATACTACCATATAATTGCTTTATACATACTACCAATACAACCCATTTAATTACTGTAGAAACTCCTTGGATAATTGACAAAAAATAAATAAATAAATAAAATAAGGCCAATAAATCAAGAGAGAGAAAACGAGAAGTTATCTACTAAATTTATTGGGAATTATTTTAAAACTATATATAGAAATACTGTTGCTGCCAAAAAATAATAAAAATAAATGACAGAATCTCCAATGCATAAAGAGGGGTAAGGTATTTCTCACACATTTATTTTCAATTAAAATAATCAATTTTCACATATAGATATATCTGTTATAGTGTCATATTGCACTTTAGTACCCATTATATCATTTTGTCTTCACAGTAACATGTGTAAAGTGCCTTTATACTGTTATCCTGATGAAGAAAAGATAGTTTAAGGAGTTAAATAACCAATAAGAGTTTTAGAGCTAATAAGAAACAAGAGAAAATATTTGGAAACAAACAAAAAATTTACCTGTGATTATAAGACTCCTGCTATTTCTCATGCACCATAATAACTTGTCATTTTATCCATGAAGTTCCTCATGCTTAATAACTTTCTTATGCTCAACCAGTTGTTACAGGAAACATATTGATACTAGAGCTCAGACTATTGTTTAGTTATTGTTTTCATTATGTCACTCATTTAAAACATAATGATATTTGTGATGTAAATAAGATAGGAAGAAGAGGAAGTAAAGAGACAAACATAAAATAATATGCACAATTATTATATATATAAATTCTCACAAACATAGGCCAATGTGAATTAGGTATATGTAAAGTTGCAGAATTAACATTTCTGTAAATAACATCCTTTAGAGCAAGATTTGAACTTTTGAAATCACATCTGATATAACTTTCTTGACACTTAATGTAAACGGTGGAATAATAACATTATCTCCAAATAGGAGCTAAAGAAATATTTATTTTTTTTTATAGTATGAGATAAGATCTGCTAGTGTTGATTGTTCACTACCATTCAAGTTCATAATTATCATTCTACAAAATAATCACTCTGCTAAGAAAATATGCACTGCACTAACAAAAAATAAGATAAAAATAATGACATGCTGTATTTTTGATGGATTTGTTTTTAACCCTTAAACTATCTGTAAATTTTCAAAAACACTTAAGTGGATTAATCATGGAGTACAGAAAAAGAGTAGTGTACATTAGAATTTGTGGCAAAAGTTGTTATACAAGTCATCTATTTTTTTATTACAATTGTGTATCTATTACTATTTAGAGATTGAGATTACTTACACATGCTGCATACTTTCTGCTTGTTCTATCAGTTAATATATTTCTATCATTTTTTCTCATCTTAAAAACCTATTCTACCTTGTTAACATAACTTCTTCAGCCACTGGAAAATATTTAAAAGGAACTAGAACTTGAAGTAGTTTTCATTTAAGGGTGATATACTTAAATACTAAATTGTACACTTTTCTATTCAAACTTCTTACTGTGATCTTCACAATCTAACTCTTATTATCTTCCTTTTGTCCTATTACTATCACTTGGAGGCACTGAACTTCAGCCAAGAAAACCTTGTTTCGTTTCTTGAACATAAAAGCTTTTTATTGCAAATGTTTAGATAAACTGTTCTCTTTTTCTGGAATGATCTTACCCTCAGTACCTCAGATAGTGAGATCCTTCTCACTTCTGAAGTTTCAGATTATGTATCATCTCCTCCAAAAGTAGTTCCTTACTATTTTAGTAGACTGAAAAACAAACGACAAAACCACACAAACAAAACACCTCATTGTCCTCATCATGAATTTTTGTCCCTTTCTCATCAGTATCCATATTTTTAATTCAGAAGTTATTTTCTCTTTTATTTCAGTTACGACAATTTTGAAAAACAACTAGAAAAGAAAGAAGTACCCAATTTCTTATTTTGAGGTATGGAAAAAATCAATACAATAAAAGACATACTGGGGGGGCGGAGCAAGATGGCCGAATAGGAACAGCTCCAGTCTCCAACTCCCAGCGCGAGTGACACAGAAGACCGGTGATCTCTGCATTTTCAACTGAGGTACTGGGTTAATCTCACTAGGGAGTGCCAGACAATCGGTGCTGGTCAGCTGCTGCAGCCCTACCAGTGAGAGCTGAAGCAGGGCGAGGCATCGCCTCACCTGGGAAGCCCAAGGGGAAAGGGAATCCCTTTTCCTAGCCAGGGGAACTGAGACACACAACACCTGGAAAATCGGGTAACTCCCACCCCAATACTGCGCTTTAAGCAAACAGGCACACCAGGAGATCATATCCCACACCTGACCGGGAGGGTCCCACGCCCATGGAGCCTCCCTCATTGCTAGCACAGCAGTCTGCGATCTAACGGCAAGGCAGCAGCCAGGCTAGGGGAGGGGCACCCGCCATTGCTGAGGCTTAAGTAGGTAAACAAAGCTGCTGGGAAGATCGAACTGGGTGGAGCTCACAGCAGCTCAAGGAAACCTGCCTGTCTCTGTAGACTCCACCTCTGGGGACAGGGCAATAACAAACACAGCCGAAACCTCTGCAGACGCAAACGACTCTGTCTGACAGCTTTGAAGAGAGCAGTGGATCTCCCAACATGGAGGTTGAGATCTGAGAAGGGACACACTCCCTGCTCAAGTGGGTCCCTGACCCCTGAGTAGCCTAACTGGGAGACATCCCCCACTAGGGGCAGTCTGACACCCCACACCTCACAGGGTGGAGTACACCCCTGAGAGGAAGCTTCCAAAGCAAGAATCAGACAGGAACACTCACTGTGCAGCAATATTCTATCTTCTGCAGCCTCTGCTGCTGACACCCAGGCAAACAGGGTCTGGAGTGGACCTCAAGCAATCTCCAACAGACCTACAGCTGAGGGTCCTGACTGTTAGAAGGAAAACTATCAAACAGGAAGGACACCTATACCAAAAACCCATCAGTACGTCACCATCATCATCAAAGACCAGAGGCAGATAAAACCACAAAGATGGGGGAAAAGCAGGGCAGAAAAGCTGGAAATTCAAAAAATAAGAGCGCATCTCCCCCGGCAAAGGAGCGCAGCTCATCGCCAGCAAGGGTCAAAGCTTGATGGAGAATGACTTTGACGAGATGAGAGAAGAAGGCTTCAGTCCATCAAACTTCTCAGAGCTAAAGGAGGAATTACGTACCCAGCGCAAAGAAACTAAAAATCTTGAAAAAAAAGTGGAAGAATTGATGGCTAGAGTAATTAATGCAGAGAAGGTCATAAACGAAATGAAAGAGATGAAAACCATGACACAAGAAATACGTGACAAATGCACAAGGTTCAGTAACCGACTCGATCAACTGGAAGAAAGAGTATCAGCGATTGAGGATCAAATGAACGAAACGAAGTGAGAAGAGAAACCAAAAGAAAAAAGAAGAAAAAGAAATGAACAAAGCCTGCAAGAAGTATGGGATTATGTAAAAAGACCAAATCTACATCTGATTGGGGTGCCTGAAAGTGAGGGGGAAAATGGAACCAAGTTGGAAAACACTTCAGGATATCATCCAGGAGAACTTCCCCAACCTAGTAAGGCAGGCCAACATTCAAATCCAGGAAATACGGAGAACGCCACGAAGATACTCCTCGAGAAGAGCAACTCCAAGACACATAATTGCCAGATTCACCAAAGTTGAAATGAAGGAAAAAATCTTAAGGGCAGCCAGAGAGAAAGGTCGGGTTACCCACAAAGGGAAGCCCATCAGAATAACAGCAGATCTCTCGGCAGAAACTCTCCAAGCCAGAAGAGAGTGGGGGCCACTATTCAACATTCTTAAAGAAAAGAATTTTAAACCCAGAATTTCATATCCACCCAAACTAAGTTTCATAAGTGAAGGAGAAATAAAATCCTTTACAGATAAGCAAATGTTTAGAGATTTTGTCACCACTAGGCCTGCCTTACAAGAGACCCTGAAGGAAGCACTAAACATGGAAAGGAACAACCGGTACCAGCCATTGCAAAAACATGCCAAAATGTAAAGACCATTTAGGCTAGGAAGAAACTGCATCAACTAACAAGCAAAATAACCAGTTAATATCATAATGGCAGGATCAAGTTCACACATAACAATCTTAACCTTAAATGTAAATGGACTAAATGCTCCAATTAAAAGACACAGACTGGCAAACTGGATAAAGAGTCAAGACCCATCAGTCTGCTGTATTCAGGAGACCCATCTCACACGCAGAGACATACATAGGCTCAAAATAAAGGGATGGAGGAAGATTTACCAAGCAACTGGAGAACAAAAAAAAGCAGGGGTTGCAATACTAGTCTCTGATTAAACAGACTTTAAACCATCAAAGATCAAAAGAGACAAAGAAGGCCATTACATAATGGTAAAGGGATCAATTCAACAGGAAGAGCTAACTATCCTAAATATATATGCACCCAATACAGGAGCACCCAGATTCATCAAGCAAGTCCTTAGAGACTCACAAAGAGACTTAGACTCCCATACAATAATAATGGGAGACTTCAACACTCCACTGTCAACATTAGACAGATCAATGAGACAGAAAGTTAACAAGGATATCCAGGAATTGAACTCATCTCTGCAGCAAGCAGACCTAATAGACATCTATAGAACTCTCCACCCCAAATCAACAGAATATACATTCTTCTCAGCACCACATCGCACTTATTCAAAAATTGACCACATAATTGGAAGTAAAGCACTCCTCAGCAAATGTACAAGAACAGAAATTATAACAAACTGTCTCTCAGACCACAGTGCAATCTAACTGGAACTCAGGACTAAGAAACTCAATCAAAACCGCTCAACTACATGGAAACTGAACAACCTGCTCCTGAATGACTACTGGGTACATAACGAAATGAAGCAGAAATAAAGATGTTCTTTGAAATCAATGAGAACAAAGATACAACATACCAGAATCTCGGGGACACATTTAAAGCAGTGTGTAGAGGGAAATTTATAGCACTAAATGCCCACAAGAGAAAGCAGGAAAGATCTAAAATTGACACTCTAACATCACAATTAAAAGAACTAGAGAAGCAAGTGCAAACACATTCAAAAGCTAGCAGAAGGCTAGAAATAACTAAGATCAGAGCAGAACTGAAGGAGATAGAGACACAAAAAACCCTCCAAAAAATCAATGAATCCAGGAGTTGGTTTTTTGAAAAGATCAACAAAATTGACAGACCGCTAGCAAGACTAATAAAGAAGAAAAGAGAGAAGAATCAAATAGACGCAATAAAAAATGATAAAGGGGATATCACCACCGACCCCACAGAAATACAAACTACCATCACAGAATACTATAAACACCTCTATGCAAATAAACTAGAAAATCTAGAAGAAATGGATAATTTCTTTGACACTTACACTCTCCCAAGACTAAACCAGGAAGAAGTTGAATCCCTGAATAGACCAATAGCAGGCTCTGAAATAGAGGCAATAATTAATAGCCTATCAACCAAAAAAAGTCCAGGACCAGATGGATTCACAGCTGAATTCTACCAGAGGTAGAAGGAGGAGCTGGTACCATTCCTTCTGAAACTATTCCAATCAATAGAAAAAGAGGGAATCCTCCCTTACTCATTTTATGAGGCCAACATCATCCTGATACCAAAGCCTGGTAGAGACACAACAAAAAAAGAGAATTTTAGACCAATATCCCTGATGAACATCGATGCAAAAATCCTCAATAAAATACTGGCAAACCGGATTCAGCAGCACATCAAAAAGCTTATCCACCATGATCAAGTGGGCTTCATCCCTGGGATGCAAGGCTGGTTCAACATTCGCAAATCAATAAACATAATCCAGCATATAAACAGAACCAAAGACAAGAACCACATGATTATCTCAATAGATGCAGAAAAGGCTTTTGACAAAATTCAACAGCCCTTCATGCTAAAAACGCTCAATAAATTCGGTATTGATGGAATGTACCTCAAAATCATAAGAGCTATTTATGACAAACCCACAGCCAATATCATACTGAATGGGCAAAAACTGGAAAAATTCCCTTTGAAAACTGGCACAAGACAGGGATGCCCTCTCTCACCACTCCTATTCAACATAGTGTTGGAAGTTCTGGCTAGGGCAATCAGACAAGAGAAAGAAATCAAGGATATTCAGTTAGGAAAAGAAGAAGTCAAATTGTCCCTCTTTGCAGATGACATGATTGTATATTTAGAAAATCCCATTGTCTCAGCCCAAAATCTCCTTAAGCTGATAAGAAACTTCAGCAAAGTCTCAGGATACAAAATTAATGTGCAAAAATCACAAGCATTCCTATACACCAGTAACAGACAGAGAGCCAAATCATGAATGAAATTCCATTCACAATTGCTTCAAAGAGAATAAAATACCTAGGAATCCAACTTACAAGGGATGTAAAGGACCTCTTCAAGGAGAACTACAAACCACTGCTCAGTGAAATAAAAGAAGACACAAACAAATGGAAGAACATACCATGCTCATGGATAGGAAGAATCAATATCGTGAAAATGGCCATACTGCCCAAGGTTATTTATAGATTCAATGCCATCCCCATCAAGCTACCAATGAGTTTCTTCACGTAATTGGAAACAACTGCTTTAAAGTTCATATGGAACCAAAAGTTCATATGGAACCGGCATCTCCAAGACAATCCTAAGTCAAAAGAACAAAGCTGGAGGCATCACACTACCTGACTTCAAACTATACTACAAGGCTACAGTAACCAAAACAGCACGGTACTGGTACCAATACAGAGATATAGATCAATGGAACAGAACAGAGTCCTCAGAAATAATACCACACATGTACAGCCATCTGATCTTTGACAAACCTGAGAGAAACAAGAAATGGGGAAAGGATTCCCTATTTAATAAATGGTGCTGGGAAAATTGGCTAGCCATAAGTAGAAAGCTGAAACTGGATCCTTTCCTTACTCCTTATACAAAAATTAATTCAAGATGGATTAGAGACTTAAATATTAGACCTAATACCATAAAAACCCTAGAAGAAAACCTAGGTAATACCATTCAGGACATAGGCATAAGCAAAGACTTCATGTCTAAAACACCAAAAGCAACGACAGCAAAAGCCAAAATTGACAAATGGGATCTCATTAAACTAAAGAGCTTCTGCACAGCAAAAGAAACTACCATCAGAGTGAACAGGCAACCTACAGAATGGGAGAAAATTTTTGCAATCTACTCATCTGACAAAGGGCTAATATCCAGAAACTACAAAGAACTCAAACAAATTTACAAGAAAAAAACAAACAACCCCATCAAAAAGTGGGCGTAGGATATGAACAGACATTTCTCAAAAGAAGACATTCATACAGCCAACAGACACATGAAAAAATGCTCATCATCACTGGCCATCAGAGAAATGCAAATCAAAACCACAATGAGATACCATCTCACACCAGTTAGAATGGTGATCACTAAAAAGTCAGGAAACAACAGGTGCTGGAGAGGATGTGGAGAAATAGGAACACTTTTACACTGTTGGTGGGATTGTAAACTAGTTCAACCATTATGGAAAACAGTATGGCGATTCCTCAAGGATCTAGAACTAGATGTACCATATGACCCAGCCATCCCATTACTGGGGATATACCCAAAGGATTATAAATCATGCTGCTATAAAGACACATGCACACGTATGTTTATTGTGGCACTATTCACAATAGCAAAGACTTGGAATCAACCCAAATGTCCATCAGTGACAGATTGGATTAAGAAAATGTGGCACATATACACCATGGAATACTATGCAGCCATAAAAAAGGATGAGTTTGTGTCCTTTGTAGGGACATGGATGCAGCTGGAAACATCATCCTTAGCAAACTATCACAAGAACAGAAAACCAAACACCGCATGTTCTCACTCATAGGTGGGAACTGAACAATGAGATCACTTGGACTCGGGAAGGGGAACATAACACACCGGGGCCTATCATGGGGAGGGGGGAGGGGAGAGGGATTGCATTGAGAGTTATACCTGATGTAAATGACGAGTTGATGGGTGCTGACAAGTTGATGGGTTCAGCACAGCAACATGGCACAAGTATACATATGTAACAAACCTGCACGTTATGCACATGTACCCTATAACTTAAAGTGTAATAATAATAATAATAAAAATAAATAAATTAATTAATAAAATAAAAATAAAATAGAAATGAAAGACATACTGAATCAAAAGTAGGATTTAAGATGACTGAGATAATTGGTAAGCTTACCTATACATAGATGTGTTGACATTATTTTTATACATTTATTGTCAATTCAGTGACTGACAGAAAGAGGTGCAATATTATGTAACAAACTTGTTCCTTGCCCTTGGAAACAGATCATCTAAATTTGCTGATTTGGGTTTATTCAAATTTTCAAAAATTCCCCTCAGGGTTGGTCAATAGCATTTTTGCAAGTATGTCATTATTTCCTAAATTTCTCTCATTTTTCTAATTTAAAATTTAGTTGTACAAGTAGTTTCAGCAACTCAGCCATTTTGAATTTATTAATTTTAAGCTTGTCTTTATTAATTAGCAGCCTATTTTTGTATCATTGCTTATCTCCTGATAAATTCAAAGCAAGCACATTTTTAAAGCCATTGTACCAGTATAAGCTTTTTGCCCCTTTAATTTATCCTTGGAAGCTTTTCTATTTTCTCCTATTCTTGTTGAGAATGCAGTCTTTTTCAACCTTATACATGTAGAAAATTTCCTAGTAATAATATTTCCTTATTTACAGCAGTATGTTAGTAGCAGTCACAAAAAAGGGGGTTTTGTACTCTTTTTAAAGACATGAGGGTTTTGTACTCTTTTTAAAGACATGAGGGTTTTGTACTCTTTTTAAAGACATGCATGAGGAGTTTTGTACTCTTTTTAAAGACAGTTAATTAATATTTAGAAGTTATCTTCACTGATTCACTGATCTAATAATTTGTTAAACCCACAATTCTAACAAGTAACAGAAAAGAAAGAAAAAAAAGAAGTATCAGGTATTAAAAATAATTTTATGTCTAATCTAAGGTTATCATTGGTTCAGCCTGTATTGAATAAACAGCTAGACAAACAAGCAAATAAATAATTGTTGACTGTGTGACACTTTCTTTCAAGAATCCATGAATTACTACATCCAGAGGAACTGGCTACAATATGCCCTAAATGCCCATTTTATAATGCATGGTCCCCTTATGTCCTGCTTGCCATTAAGTTTGGCTTCTGGCCAATGTGAAGAAACTAAGGGAACATGTCTCAAATATTTAATTACTGTTATATGGGATTGTTATGTCCCTGCTCACAGTATTGTGATTTTTTAAAATTTTCTATTCATAGTATTTTACAAATGTTTGTTGTTGATTTTTAAGGAAAAAAATTAGAAACTCTGATACCAATACTGCCTTCTGCTGTGTATGTTTTCATTACCCAGGCTTAATAAAGCAGTAACAAATAGTTTTTGGAATTTCTACACTACATGTTTTAATTTGTTTTCTTTCTTCCTTTCCATCTTTTTTTCTCTCTTTAAGAAATACAGTCTCAGCCGGGCGTGGTGGCTCATGCTTGTAATTCCAGCACTTTGGGAGGCTGAGGTGGGCAGATAATGAGGTCAGGAGCTCAAGACCAGCCTGGCCAACACAGTGAAACCCCGTCTCTACTAAAAGTACACAAATTAGCTGGGCATGTCGGCGGGCGCCTGTAATCCCAGCTACTCAGGAGGCTGAGGCAGAAGAATCGCTTGAACTCGGGAGGTGGAGGTTGCAGTAAGCCAAAATAGCGCCATTGCACTCCACCCTGGGCAGCAGAGCTAGACTCCATTTCAAAAAGAAAATAAAGAAAAAAAAAAAAAGAACATAAAAAGAAATATAATCTCACTGTATTCCCCAGACTGGAGTGTAGTGGTGAGATGATTATAGCTCACTGCAGCCTCGAACTCCTGGGCTTAAGCTATCCACCTAACTCAGCTACCCCAGTAGCTGGGGTTACAGACATGAGCCACCACACCAAGCCTTATATATTTTAATTTCATAAGTTTATCACTGAACTTACTAATATGTAAGATCAGACCAGTCTCTGAATATGAAAACTATCTTATTCAATGCTTTTGAGTTCTGTGATCTAATAAATTTAATGTTAATTCATCATTACTGTGCCTTCTTGATAATTGTCATTCATATACTTCTAAGGAATATCTACTATACAATATACTTATGATAACAATTTATATTTTTGCTTTATACGTATGTACTTTTTTGCTTTCATTTAACATTAAGCAAGCTGAATTTTTTGCAGAATTGTGTAGTTGCATGAGTTATAACCATGCATAGATTTGTTTAACCACCACGATGATCAGAGTACGGAACAGTTCTGTCACCCTAGAAAACTCCTCAGAGCACCCTTTTGTAGTCACATTATCTTCCACCACTGGCAACCACGGCACTTTTTCTGTCAGTATTTGTTTTTCTTGTCAAGAATGTTGTGTAAATGGAATTACAACCTATTGAAACTGATTTCTTTCACTCAAAGTGCCTGTGGGCTCAGGGGTTAGGTAGAGTTCTTAGACATGACACTGAAAACACAATCTAGTTGAAAAAATGAGGCCGGGCGCATTGGCTTATGCCTGTAATCCCAGCACTTTGGAAGTCCGAGGCGGGCGGATCACGAGGTCAGGAGATCGAGATCATCCTGGCTAACAGGGTGAAACCCCTTCTCTATTAAAAAAATACAAAAAAATTAGCCGGGCGTGGTGATGGACGCCAGCTACTCAGGAGGCTGAGGAAGGAGAATGGCGTGAACCTGGGAGGTGGAGCTTGCAGTGAGCACAGATGGCGCCACTGCACTCCAGCCTGGGCGACAGAGCGAGACTCCATCTCAAAATAAATAAATAAATAAATAAATAAATAAATAAATAAATAAATATAAATTATATTTAAGAAAAATAACAATTTGCTGTTGCTTTCAACAACACTGTTGAAAGATTAGAAAAGTTAAGTTACAGAAGAAGAATTACTTTCAAATCATGTATCTGGCAAACAAATTGTATCCACAATGCTTTAAAAACACTTTTGAAATTTATAGAAAGAGGATTTTATCTAAAAAAAAAAAAAAAAGACAATAATGAATGCTGATGAAGATGTGGAGAAAGAGGAAACCTTGTACATTGTTGGTGGGAATGTAAATTAGTAGGACTGCTATGGATAACAGTATGGAGGTTTCTCAAAAAAAATGAAAATTGAACTACCATATGATGTTTCAGTCCCACTGCTAGGTCAATAATCAACCTCACCAAATAAAAAATGAGTATATCAAAGTGATGTATGAACTCTCATGTTTATTGAAGAACTATTGATAATAGCCAAGATTTTGAATCGACCTAAGTGTCCTTCAAGGGATAAATACATAAAGACAATGTGGTGTATATACACAGTGGAACATGGTTCAGTGATTAAAAAAAAAAAAAAAGAATTAAATTTGTCATTCGCAACAAGATGGATGGACTGGAGGACATTACTTTAAGTAAAATATGCCAGGCACAAAAAGATAAATATGGCATATTTTCTCTTACGATTGGTAGCTGAAATAAAAACAATTGATGTCATTGAACTAGAGAGTATAATTATGGTTACTAGAGGCTGGGAAGGGTAGCAAGGAGATGAGATATGGTGAGGATGATTAATGGGTGTAAAAATATAGGTAGATAGAATGAATAAGATCTAGTAGCTGTTACGACAACAGGGCACCTACAGTCGACAATAATTTATAGTATATTTAAAAATAATTTGAAGAGTGGAATTGTAATGCTCCTAACCACAAAGAAATGATAAGTGCTTGAGGTGATGGGTAACTCATTTACCCTGATTTGATTATTATGCATTTTATGCTCGTATCAAAATGTCACAGAACTCTATAAATATATGCACCTATTATGTATTCATGATAATTAAAGAAATAAACAAAAGTGAAAACAAAGACTTTGTAGTAAGAAATATACAACTCCTTTTTAAAAATGAGCAAAAGTCACTGAGAAAATAGTTATTAAACATTTCATAAACCAACAGTAGAAAACAGTATGCAATGTGCATGTTAAAGATTTTCTCCTCCCATTTTTCAAGTTCAGATGAAAACTTCCCTAATAGATGTCTCTGCCTGCCTGCCTACTTTCCTTCTTTCCTTCCTTCCTTCCTTCCTTCTTTGCTCTTTCTTTCTTTCTTTTCTTTCTTTCTTTTTCTTTCTTTCTTTCTTTCTTTCTTTCTTTCTTTCTTTCTTTCTTTCTTTCTTTCTTTCTTTCTTTTTCCCTCCCTCCCTCCCTCTCTCCCTTTCTTTCTTTCTTTCTTTCTTTCTTCTTTCTTTCTTTCTTTCTTTCTTTCTTTCTTTCTTTCTTTCTTTCTTTTTCTCTTTCTTTCTTTCTTTCTTTCTTTCTTTCTTTCTTTCTTTCTTTCTTTCTTTCTTTCTTTCTTTCTTTCTTTCTTTCTCCCTCCCTCTCTCCCTTTCTTTCTTTCTTTCTTTCTCTTTCTTTCTTTCTTTCTTTCTTTCTTTCTTTCTTTCTTTCTTTCTTTCTTTCTTTCTCTCTCTCTCCCTCCCTCCCTCTCTCCCTCTCTTTCTTTCTTTCTTTCTTTCTTTCTTTCTTTCTTTCTTTCTTTCTTTCTTTCTTTCTTTCTTTCTTTCTTTCTTTCTTTCTTTCTTTCCTTCTTTCTTTCTTTCTTTTTCTCTTTCTTTCTTTCTGTCTTTCTTTCTTTCTTTCTTTCTTTCTTTCTTTCTTTCTTTCTTTCTTTCTTTCTTTCTTTCTTTCTTTCTTTCTTTCTTTCTTTCTTTCTTTCTTTCTTTCTTTCTTTCTTTCTTTCTTTCTTTCTTTGATGAACCACTGCATCCAGCCTCTATTTGACTTTTCCTGATCCATCAGATAGTATAGAGCTCTTCATTACTTTTCTGAAGAGAAAAAGAGACGTCATCGGTGAGACAAATGTTGCAGTTTTCCGAAAACTAAGTGACAATATTTGTTAAATTAAATTAAATGAACGAGCACACAGATGGGATGTAAAAGATCTATATTCAATAAAAAAAGATCATAAAAGCTAGTAAACTTTATATTATTTCCAGGTGTATTGTCTCTTTTAATTTCTTCAATAAATTCTAATTTACAGCTATTAAGATCATTATTTTATTTTAAAAATTATAAATCCTTCTTACTAGAAAGCCTAACATTAACTTCAATAATTGTATAAGGAGATATATTAGTTTGGTTAGTTTGGTAAGAATCCTATAACAAAATATCAAACACTGGGTGGCTTAAACAACAGGAATTTATTTTCTCACAATTACGGAGGGTAGACATCCAAGATCAAGGTACTTGCAGGGTTAGTGTTCTCTGAGGCATCTTTCTTTGACTTGGAAATGTTTTCCCTCTTGTTTCCTCTTCGTATGGTCATTTCTGTGTGGGGTAATGTTCCTGGTGTCTCTCTGTAGGTCCCAATCTCCTAATTTTAATTTAATTACCTCTTTGAAAACTCTGTCTCCAGAGTCACATTCTGAGGTACTTGAGGTTAGAGCTTTAATGCATGAATTTTGTAGGGGAAGCAATTCAGCCTATAACAAGAAAAATAACATCTAGTTAGGTGCTATTGTTCATAACAATATGTTACTTAGAAATTTTTAAATATTCATTTTATATTTGACCATTTCCATTAAGAAAATTAGTTCATTCGATCTATCTACTATGACAATCCAGAATCATATAAGAATGTTTAACCTTAGCATTAGTTGATTACATATATGATATAAAATTAATCTTAGTTTTTACCGTAAAATATATATTCAATTAAAATCCAGATACAATTTTACATAGTTATCAAACATTGGCAACTTGGCTTATCAATCAAAACACTTTAACATTCTACCTTTCTTTCAAATCCTAATGACATGAATAATTAAGAACTCACTCTATTTAAATGAATTTTTAAAAATAAAATAGAAATTTATTTAACAACCAGTTTATATTTCAAATTAAGTTATGAGTCTTTTATAAACTGTTTCCAAAGTTTGTTTTCTCTTGAGCATATTAATTTAATTTAGAAAATATTATTGATAAAATTTAAAGTGAAAGATTAACTAGATCAAACTACCCTACTTAGTGTGAAATATTAATAGTCCATAGTGTTTTTCATAATCTTTTTGCAAATACTAATCTGCATGTCCATGGCTAAGAGCCTAGAACTGCAATTACTCATTTGCATTAATGTCTTAGGATGGATTATATTAATTATGACTCTAGTACAGTAGTAAAATTAATTATATGTACCTTGAACATTATAATTAACTCACAACTGATTCTTTCTAAATTAATTCATTGTCAAGTAATGAGGTTATCATCAGTCAAACAAAATTTAAGCAAATTTTTATATAGGTGAAAATCCAATGTATGTATGTCTATAAACTGTTTACATCTACATGGTTCTGTGGGCCTTGGCTAAATATGATCACAGAAATACCCTAAAATGACATATATGGAGTACTTTGAAGCCTGGTAAAGCAGGCACAAGTAAGAAGAGGTTGCCTCCTTAGAAGCACAGTAAACAGTGTAAGACCTCAGACTTAGACCTTTTTTTTAGCAAATCAAAGAATAAGCAAACTTGAAGAGTCTAGACCATCATTCTTGACCCTGGACAAGTCTCCATAGTTTGGTTTCTCAAAAGAAGTTGTTTCCAAATTGTTGTTCAGAAAAGTATAGCTCAAAAGGAGAGTGCCCTCTTTGCTAAGTTTGCTGAAATTTGTTGTGTAGGGTCCAAAGAGGAGAGAATGGCAGACAAAGAGCCCTAATAATCTGCTTAGAAGTTCCTCCAAGTAGTGTTCTCAACTGCACATCTCCCAGGACAGACTGCACATGTTCAAGGACAGATTCAAAAAAAGAATAACAAAGAACAGTTGCTGTTGAGTGAAGAATGAACAAGGATTTCAGAGGTATACAGTGCTAAAGAGTCACTGATGTTCTGACAGCTAGAGTGGATAATTTTCCAAAATAATTTATGATTTAAAACACTATCTCATAATTTTTCAGTAAAGTCAACAACAGCAAAATACATCTTAGAAAAAATAGGTAACTTTGGATATTAACTGTATATTAGCTATAAATAAATCATTGCTAATAATATTAGGTGAGATAACACTACTGTGATTAACAAAATGTCCTTTTTATTGGGTTACATACAGAAGTACCAACTGAAATATTTAAGAAATGAGCTGTTTCTACATTTCATATAGTTCATGGGCCAGGCATATAATTGAGAGATAGCATTGGTAATAAAATAATAACCCAAGGAATATTTATATGACTTAACATCCCAAATTTTAAGAAGCATATTAAGGGTAGAGAAATGTTCACTGAATTTGACATCTTACTTGTGCACCTGCTAGTGCAGAAAGAAAAATGTTCCTTTTGTCTACAAGCTGTTGATCCTAGAGAAATGAATTGTCAGCAGCAGAGAAATATGTCAGCCAAATATAAACATTAACATGGAGTAATTCACAAAGTTATTCATTGCAATGCAGACTGCTTTTGAAAAATTAATATCATATTTCTAGGTAAAATAAATTGTCAACTTAACTAAAATAAGTATGCAGTTGTGTAGTGAAACATTAATTGAAATTATTTGTATTCTATAAGCAGGATTTTAAAATATATTCAATTTTGCAACAATTCAACACTTCCCAGGAAGAGAAATAATTCCATATTGCTCATATTTATGTGTCTATTATACTTTTCAATTGGGCTACAAAATAGGCAACTGAGCATGTGTCTATAGCATTTAGGTCAGGGGACAAGTAGCAATACTAACTGATTACATTGGTGGCTCAGGGGTGTGAGAACTTTAATTTGGCATTTTTCCTCATAATCTTCATTTAGTCACCCCTTAGTAGAGAAAAAGAAAACCCATATTCTTCTATATATTGTGAAACCTCCATTCTGAGAATATAAAAGATATTTTTTTTAGAAAATTATCTGAAAAGGCTCTGTGTTAGCAGCAGATTACTGAAAACAAGTGTGTTAACGGCAGATCACTACACCTGCTATTTACTGTGCTATCTTTTCCTTAAATATTTCATTTTGTAGTAACTATGCCTTCACAGAAGTTGCAAATATAGTACAGAGAGGATCAATGCATGTCACCAGTTTTTCTTAGTGGTTACATCTTACATGATCATGATACAGTATCAAAAGGAGGAAATTGATATTGGTACAATATGTGTGTATAGTTTTCAATCAGTTTGAGATCTTCCTGTTTCCAGGCATGAGGAGCGATTTTTAATTGAAAGCTGTACATTTAGGATATTATGTTGTGAGGTTCTGGTTTTTATTTACATCTTCTATTTTAGCTTGATTTCTCTAACACCTTTTTAGCAAGAGAAGTAGAGGATGTCACCTTATTTTTTCCAGGTGAATGTAGAATTCTAGGGTCCCCACAAGGACTTCATTGATACCTAAAATGGGGTGGCCTTTTTGCTGCTGAACAAGGTTAAGATTTGTGGCTTTCTACTAGGCCTCCACTGATACCTTTCTGGTTTCAAGGAATAGGATTACCTCATTACTCACTCCACATGGTCTCCACTGATATCCTGACATAGCAACCTCATCACTGCTGGGCAGTGTTATAAGCCCATACTGTTTCCTAGGCCACTTATGACACCATCCAGTGAAAAGGGAGAAGTGCAGGCTCCCCTTGTGATCTCCATGGACATGGAAAACTCTAACTCCCTGCATGACCTCCTGTAAAACCACTCCAGTGGAGGCTGAATGTGTGAGGAGGGATTTTGTTATGGTGGTAACTAAGGTGGAAGTCTAAGATCATCACTCTGCCTTTACTGTATGGCTAGAGGTAGGGACCACAGTTTTTCTGTGGTGTTTGCAGGAAAGCAGTTATTTCCTAAATATTTTTGTCTATACAGATAGATCTGTATAGACTGTATCTTTCCTGATTTTTAGACAAGAAAGAGCAATATTTCTCTTATTCTTATTTGTTTTACTTCTGCCGATTGCTATTTTCAGGTTGCTGGTTTCTTCAACATCAAATCTGGGATACATATGGCAAAAATAAATTTGACAAAACTTAGTGCCCTGTCACTCTTTTGGTCCAGAAGACCTACCCAGTCTGACCCCTTGTCTCCACCCCTCAGAGTATTATTAGGTTTGTTTTACATATAACAGTCAGGATGGCTATACTTAGTCCCCCAAATAAGGAAAGTAAGTTCTATTCCAGATTCCTGGAGGTGGAAGAGTCCATCTTATTATTTTTAATCATTGCTGCTTACTAAGATTAAAAGAGAGAAAACTATAGTAACATCAAGTTTTAGTTAAAATGATGTTGAAGATTCCCTTTCTCTAATTATGTGTCATTCAATCTATTCCAAAATTTGCAGTCTTTATTGGGAAGAGACAGAGCATGATGATTACAACTTGAATAGTGCTATTTTTATAAATTTATTTATGTTAGTTTGGCTAATAGCCTTAATCATCAAATATGTGCTAATGGAAAATAGATGGAGTCTTTTTTAAGTAAAAGCTATCTAGCTAAAGCAATGGGATAACTATATTCTTGCATCTTTCTGATCTTTCCTACTGTTGATTTCATTGTAATTTCTCTCACCTGTATCTACTGTAGTACTCAGTACCAGAACCAGAAGTCTTCCTTCCAGTGTCGATAAGACAGTGTCAATCCTAAATCTAGTACTAGTCTAGAGACTATGATATGTCATTGAAAATCAAACAACCACGAATTATAATTATCAAATTTATTTTTATTAAATAACATTTAATTTTGAAGAAAAGTCCTCAAAAAGTTCACGGAAAGTGCATACTATGAAAAATGAAAACATCTATACCTAGATCTAAAAAACATTTTCTCAGAAAAACTCATTACATCTTGCTATAACATGTCTGAACAGGATCTATTTTGAGGCACTAAGAGGTAAAAGACATCAGTTTGAAAAGTGCTTCTTTCAGAGCAACATAAATTCTGCTAAAATGAAAGAGAGAATATGTGTCAAAATTATGGTGAAGCTTGGGTAGACAAATGATTAAATCATTGATGCTTTACAGAAAGTTTATGGGGACAAGTCCCCAAAGACATCAGCAGTTTACAAATGGATAACTTGTTTTAATAAAGGATGACATGATGTTGAAGATCGAGCTTGCAGCGAGAGACAACCACATCAATTTGCAAGAAAAAATCATCTAGTTTGTGCCCTAATTGAAGGGAATCAATGATTAACAGCAGAAACAATAGACAATGCCATGGATACCTCAACTGGCCCACCTTACACAATCCTGACTGAAAAATTAAAGTCGAGCATACTTTTCATTCAATGGGTGCCCAAACCGTTGTGTCCAGATCAGCTTCAGTCAAGAGCAGAGCTTCATATGGAAAGTTTTAATAAATGAGACCAAGATCCTGAGGTGTTTCTTTGAAGAATTGTAACAGAAGGTGAACCATGGCTTTGCCAATAGAATCCTGAAGACAAAGTGATAGCTACCAAGAGGTGAATGTGGTCCAGTCAAGCAAAAGTAGACCAGTCAAGAGCAAAGGTCATGGAAGCAGCTTTTTGGAATGTGTAGGGGTTTTGCTTGTTGACTTTGTGAAGGGCCAAACAACAATGATATCTACTTATTATGAGAGTATGTTGAGAAAGTTAGCCAAAGCTTTAGCAGAAAAACATCCAGGAAAGCTTCACCAAAGAGTTCTACTTTACCACAGCCAAGATCTTGCTCTTTCCTGTCATCACACAAGGGAAATTTGTAAGTGTTTCAATGGAAAATCATTAGACATCCACCTTACAGTCCAGATTTGTCTCTTCTTAATTCTTTTTATTTCCTAATCTTAAAAATCTTTAATGGGCACCCATTTTTTTTAGTTAATAATGTAAAAATGACTGAATTGACATGATTAAATTCCCAGTACCCTCAGTTCTTTAGCAATTGACGAAAATGAGTGGTTTCATTGGTTACAAAAGTGTCTTGAACTGGATGCAGTTTATATTGAGCAATAAAGTTTCTGTTTTTAAATTTTTGGCATTTTATTCCATTTTTTTTTAAACAAACTCTTTGAAGTACTCTTGTATGTATCTGGGTGTAGGTATGTATATATGAATAAATGTATATATATGAGTACATCTGTATTCATACCTATAGATACATGCACACCATAGGCTGAATATATACGTAATATTGTTTTCTCCAGATGATTTCAGACCAGGGAGAACTAATATAAAGGGTATTTAAGATTTTGGAAGTGTTGAATAAAACATATTTTGTGTTTTTGAAAAATAGAGCTAAATGACAAATCTCAAGAATAATTCAAAGTTGTATTTTAATTTTGACGAATGAACAAAGATGCAAATGTTTACTACAACTTTGAGAACTCTAGCTTTGTTTGTTAGTTTACTATAAACTTTGAGAACTAGTCTACTACAACTTTGAGAACACTACAAATTTGAGAACAAATTGCATGCTTTGTGTATAAATATATGCTTTAATTCACATTTGAAATATACTCTAGAAGTCAGGTTGTAGTTCAACTAAATATCATTTAAAATATAACTTTTGGACATATTATATAGTCTGTATTTTAGGTGTAAATTCAGGAGTACAAATGATAATACTGAAGCATACTGATTTTCTGCATCTTCTAAGGACATTTTGAAGTCAATAAGCAAAATAACTAACAAAATTACTCCCTTTGCCAATCTGGGTAATATTAGTTTTGCCTTCACTTCTAGAAAATGAGACTATCTCATAAACAACAAAGACAAACTTGTTTACACATAAAACACACTCATATTGGTGGAGAGAAAAATCAATCTGGTACATTTGTTCATGTGTGAAAATATTTATGTTCTCTGTATCCATCAAAATGAAAGCATGATTTAAATAGATTTTAACTGCTACACTGTCAACAATTTTTCTATTCTATTTTCATTCAGCAAAAGTCAAATATTAATCTGAGTTTAATATTTGCATCCACATGATTTAGACGAATCAAATATTAGAATAAATTTAATTTTTTTCCTTATGATAAATCTCACCTAGGGAATTTATGCCATTTACTTTTAACAAGTATTAGTGCACTGAAAGATATCAGCACAGAAGTATTTTGATATTTTCCTTTAAGTTTTATCATTTTTACATTTTTAAATGTTTTATTGAACTATGCATAGAATAAAAAAGATGCAGGAAATCAGTATGCTTCAGTATCATTGTTTGTACTTCTGAATTTATGCCTAAAATACAGACTATATAATATGTCCAAAAGTTACATTTTAAATGATATTTAGTTGAACTAGAACTTGACTTATTGAGTATATTTCAAATGTAAATTGAAGCATACATGTATACACAAAACATACAATGTGCCTAGCATTAAATGCACATTTAATAAGAAATAATAATAAAGGTGCAGTTGTTGACAGATTGTAAGTGGTGACAATGTCTATTTATTTTTGGATTTAAACAAAAAGTAAGGTTAAAAATTATTTTCAGGTATTTTCACAAGTAAGGTACATTAGTCAATTATTTCTTTCAACATGTATAACTCTTAGGAAGAATAGGAAGAGAAAATATTTTTTAAAAATATCATTTGTACTAAGATATAGTAAATGTTTTGTTCCTGCCTGATGGGAAGTGAAGTGACTTAATCATAGGGTCAAACTTCCCCTTTGGTGTTCTCATCATAGAATTATCACAAGATTTGATTTGCGAGCTTCTGCCCAGAGAATGTATGGAATGTATGGAATGTATGGAATTCAGAGAATGTATGGAAACACTTGCACATCCAGGAAGAAGTTTGCTGCAGGGGCAGGGCCCTCATGGAAAACCTCTACTAGGTTAGTGCTGAGGGGAAATGTGGGGTTGTATGCCCCACACAGAGTCCCAACTGGGTCACTGCTTAGTGGAGCTGTGAGAATGAGGGCCACTATCCTACAGACCCCAGAGTGGTAGATCCACCAACAGCCTGTCAAAAGCCACAGGCACTCAACATCAGTCCTTGAGGACGATCATGGGAACTGAGCCCTGCAGAGCCACAGGGACAGGCCTGCCCACTAAACTTTTGTACATGTGGTCTGAATGTGAGACATGGAATCCAAAGAGATGATTTTGGAGCCTTAAGATTGAATTACTGACTTCCTTGGTTTTAGACTTGCACGAGGCCTGTATCCCCTTTATTTTGGCCAATTTCTTCCTTTTGGAATGGGAGCATTTAGCCAATACCTGTACACCCACCATATCTTGGAGGTAATAAACTAATTTTTGATCTCACAGGCTCATAAGCAGAAGGGACTTGCCTGGTCTTAGATGAGATTTTGGACTTGAACTTTTGAGTTAATGCTGAAATGAGTTAAGACTTTGGAGGACTATTGGGAAGGCATGATTGTGCTTTGAAATGTGAGAAGGAGATGAAATTTGGAAGGGACCAGGGAAAGAATGATATGGTTTGTCTCTGTGTCCTCATCTAAATCTTATGTTGAATTGTAATTCCCAGTGTTGGAGGAGAGGCCGGGTGAGAGGTGATTGAATCATGGGGGCAGACTTCCTTTTTGTTGTTCTCTTGATAGAGTTCTCAGGAGATTTGGTTGTTTGACAGTGTGTAGCACCTCCCCCTTCACCCCCTCCCTCTCCTACTCCAGCCATGTAGGGCAGGCTGGCTTCCCCTTTGCTGTCTGCCATGATAAGTTTCCTGAGGCCTCCCCAGCCATGCTTCCTGTACAGTCTGCAGAATCGTGAGCCAATTAAACCTCTTTTATTGATAAACCACCCAGTCTCAGGTAGTTCTTTATGACAGTGTGAGAATAACAAGAGTGATTAATTTTATACTGTATTGTTTATGTGGAAACATGAAGCAAATGATTGAGAAAGAAAATATTTTATGATTAAGATAACTTCATTGTATAATAGAACCTGGGTCTGTAATCTGACAGATGTGATTTTATACCAACTTTTTATCTTATATGCTGTGAAACTGTTAACAGATAACTTTTCCTTTATCAAACTGTAGTATATGTAAATTTGGAAGAATAATATCTGACAGGTTTCTTTTGTGGAAAACATAACATTCTTGGTATTTTGCTTTACTTATATATAAAACAACCCAAAATATTTTTGTTATTTATTATCATTACATTTAATAGACCTATTATTATTGTAGCATTCTAATTCTAGTCTTAAATTATCTGTGGCTGTTTTTGTAATTTAGAATTGGAGTGGAAAAGTCATATTATACAGAAAAGCTAAATCTACATCATGGAATATGCTGTTTAAAGTTACTTAGTATACTTCCTGTTGAAATTAAAGCTTCAACAGAGTAGGAAAAATATAATGAAGAATTCATTCATAATAATAATTGTTTCCTTCTTTCTGCAACCTTTCTGGTATCTTTTTTTTTTCCTGACTCTTTAATAATTACCATTCTGACTGGTGTGAGAAAGCATTTCATTGTGGTTTTGATTTGCATTTCTCTGATGATTGTTGGCCACTTGTAGTCTTTCTTTGAGAAGTATCTGTTCCTGCCCATTGTCCATTTTTTAATGGGGTTATTTGGTTTTTGCTTGCTGATTTAAGTTACTTATATTTTGGATTTTAGGCATTTATCATAAACTTAGTTTGCAAATAGGTAACTTGTTTATTTTAGAATACCTTCTGAATTTATTATTATTTGAACCAAGACTAAAAATGTGATGCATGAACATCATTTATTTTCCTAGAAAATAATTTCATCAATTTATATATATTAGTTATATCATTAAATAATTATATAAGTTTAATATAATCAATATAAGTAATATCAAAGAAGATAATTAATATTATATTAGTATTAATATTTTCTAATTAGTCCACTTAAAATTTTACACATTATAAAAATAGCATTCTCTATTCATGATTTAGATATCTATTAGAGATAAGAAATAATTTGCCTAATTTTTTCATTAGCGATAACATTACTTTTAAAATAGTAAAACTACAAGTAATTGAAATTCTCAGCTTATTACTTTTTTTTGACATACATTCAGTTATTCAGTGCCTGTTAAGAATCTTGGAAAATAATGAAGGCAAATTTAAGTCAATCAATTTATTTAAAGGAAATATAAAAGAAGAAAATTAAATATAAATTAGCCTTACATTCATCATTCCAATAATTATAGAATTCTGGAACTATTGTTTTAAATAAGGTAGAGATTTGCCTAGTGTAGCCAAATTTATTTTTTCTGTTCCTGAGTTCAGGAAATTTGGTATGACATGATAATAATGAGAAAATACAAATAATTAAGCCATGCTCATCAGATTCAATTATAATTTCTGTATTTTAAGTGGTTTTATAACTTTCTGCATTCATTCTGCAGTTCGTTACTTTCCCTATGGTTATTTTATCTGTTTTGATACTTGGAAAATGTTTGCCACAATTTTGTTTATTATTGAGTCATTATAATAATTGCAGTATATAATAGTATATGTGTGACATGTAAAATAAATGATATCCCATGAAGCATACTAAGAATAAAAACTATACATCTTGGAAACATATTTTTTATTATACTTTAAGTTCTGGGATACATGTGCAGAATGTGTAGGTTTGTTACATAGGTATACATGTGTCATGGTGGCCAGCTACACCCATCAACCCGTCATCTACATTAGTTACTTTTCCTAATGCTGTCCTTCCCCTAGCCCTCCACCCCCTGACAGGCCCTGGTGTGTGATGTTCCCCTCCCTAAAAATGTATTCTTAGTTCACATTCTTGTATACATCTAATTGTCAGTGAAAACAATTGGAAATAAAATGTGATAAAACACTTACACCTAAAGTTGCTCACTTGAGAATTACCACCGCAAGAAAAACTATCAATACTTATGAAGTAAATTATCTGTTGCTAATTTGTTGATGCATTCTTTTCCAAATAGAAGCCAAAACATTGAATTCAACCTATCAGTTACTTATCAAGAGAAGGTAAAACTATTATTCTAGAGGCAATTACATTTTGAAGAAATAAGCAGTCTGTGTTTGTTCATTTTTGCCTACAAGTCCACTTAAAACACTAGATATAAATCGGAATACATTTCAAATTCTTAGTTGAGAAAAATAGCTAAAATTTTGCATATTTCCAAGCACCTGTTAAACCTAATGTTTTTCAAATGTAGTAAGGTTAGCAAATCGTTTCTCTCTACATCAAGATATAGTTGAATCATCTTGTGAAAAAAGTAAACTAATGGGTATATTTATTATGGCTTGCTTTCCTTGGAATATAGACATTGTTTCAATTATTTCTAAACCTTAATGTAGAGAGCAAAAATTTGCCAACCTTACTACATTTGAAAGCATTATATTTAACAAGTTCTTGGAAATATGCAAAATTGTGGCCATTTAAATCCTTTTTAATTTAATCTCTATATAGGCATTTCCCTGTGTTTTGCCTCAGAAAACTGATAAACTGCACAAAGAATGGTAAAATTGTTGAATCAGTTCTGCATTTCAAAGATCCAGTATCTCAGGAGAAAATGAAAAGATTAGGGAGCAGATTAACCTAGGCCAGCAAGACCCTAGAAATGTTAACCGGAGGAATGTCGGTTCCTGGGTTCTTATCTTGGAGGTATATATTCAGCCAAGATGCATGACAAGGGTTAAAAAGCAGCAGAGATTATTTAAAGTGACAGTATCCTCTGAAAGTCAAGGCAGAACATGCTGCTTGAGAGAATCAGCCAGGCCCAACTAGTTCTGGGGAAACCCTCTTTATGAGAATCTTACATGATTATTCATGAAAGCGTGTGAGGAGGTGTTACTTGCAAGCATGTTTCCACTGGTCCCTTGGGCACACATGTACTGTGGTTGTGTATGCTGGTACACATACTGCATGTCTCATTAACATTTACTATCTTCACCCAGAGTTATGTTTTGTACTATTAAAATGAGTAAAAGGCTACTCTAGGGTGATTGAGTTTTGGAGGAAGAGTTCTCAGGCTAAGAATGAGCCCAATCCACAAAGTCAGAAGTGACATCATAGGCCATTGTTTTTTGATGATTGTGAGTGGGTAGCCTCTCCAAGAATTCCTGCTCATTGTAGGCTATCTGCCTACTTTAATAGAAAGTCCTATGGAGTTTTTAGACTTTAAGCATTAGAAGAAGCAGAATAATTTATTTGTTTCATATTTTGAGGTTCCTAAGCTGAAACTTAGAAATAGGCTTTGTACACTTTTACCAAGTATGTTTTGGCGATTTGTGTGTCTTCTTAGGAAAAAATTGTCTTTTGAATTGCTTTTTTTTTTTTTTTTTCGTTTTTAATTAGGTTACTTGTTGCTTTACTATTGAGTTATAAATTTCTTATATATTTTGAATGTTTACCTCTTATCACATATATGGTTAATATTTTCTCCCATTCTGTAGGTTACCTTTTCATTTTGATGAACTGTGCAGAAGCTCTATAGTTTGATGTGTTCTACTCTTTTATTTTTGTTTGTATTGCCTGTGCTTTTGGTGTCATATCTAAATACTCCTTGTCAAGACCAATGTCTTGTAGATTTTTTCCAATATTTTCTTCTAGGAATTTTACAGTTTCAGGTTTTGTGTTTAAGTCTTTAATATATTTTGAGCTGATTTTTGTGTATGTTATAAGATAAGGATATACTCTTATAACTTTGGATGTAGATGACCAGTTGTCCCAACACCATTTATTAAAAAGACTATCCTTTCCTTAATGTATATTCTTGGAACTCTTCTTAAATATCTATTGACTCTATATGCCTAGGTTTATTTCTGGACTCTATATGCCTAAGTTTATTTCTGGACTTTTAATTCTATTTTATTGGGCTACGTGTCTGTTTTTATGCCAGCACCATACTCTTTGGATTCCTACAATTTTGTAATATAATTTGAAGTCAAGAAGTGTGATGCCTCCAGCTTTGTTTATCTTGCTCAATATTGATTTAACTATTTGGTGTCTTTTGTGGTTTCATATGAATTTTAGGATTTTTTAATTACTCTGAAAAATGCCAATGAACAATTGATATGTATTGCATTGAATATATAAATTGTTATGGTAGTATGAACATTTAGACAATATTGATTCTTATAATCCATGAGCATGAAGTATGTTTCTATTTATTTATATCTTATTCACTTTCTTACAGTTTTCAGTGTACATATTTTTCATCTTGCTTAAATTAATTCTTAAGTACAGTCAACCTTTCATTACCATGGATTCTGCACCTGAAGATTCAACCACAGTGTATCAAAAATTAAAAAAAATAAAAATAAATAACAACACAATAAAAATAATGAAAATAAAAATTTTATTCATGTTTTATTTTTTTCATGATATTGTAAATGGGCTTGTTTTTTTCAATTTTTTTGATAGGTTGTTGTTAGTGTATAGAAAGACAACTGATTTTTTTGTATGTTGACTTTATATTCTGGTATGTTACTAAATTCATTTATTAGTTCTAATAGCTGTTAGGTTTAGTCTTTTAGGTTTTGTATTTGTAAGATTTTGTTCATATGAACACAGAGACAAAATATCTTCCTTTGTTATTTTTATTACTTTCATTACTTTTATTACTTCTTCTTGCCTAATTTTTCTGTCTAGGACTTCCAATACTATGTTGAATAGAAGTAAAAAGATTGGGCATTTTTATCTTGTCCTTGGTCTTAGAGAAAAAAGCTTTCAACTTTTTGCTAGTGAGTATGATGTTTCCCTGCCAGATATTACCTTTGTTGTGTTATTATATTCTTTCCATATCTAATTTGTCTAACCATCAGATAAATATAAATCAAAAGCACAATAAGATGCCACCTCACACTTGTTAGCAAGGCTTTATCAAAAAGTCAAAATAGATCTCATGGAGATGTGGAGAAAAGGAAATCCTTGTATGTTATTGGTGGAAAAGTAGATTAACACAGTCCTTATGGAAAACAATATGGAAGATTTTCTAAAACTAATAAGTTAGAACTATCATATGATCCAGAATCTCTACTTTTCAGTATATGTCTAAAGGAAATGAAATTAGTATGTTCAAGAGATATCTGCACTCCAATGTTCATTGCTACATTACTCCCAATCACCAAATACGGAAACAACCTGAGTCCATGGATCAATAAGTGAAGAAAATGTGAATATATGCATAGGTGCATTCACACACACACACACACGAAAAAATATTACCTAGGCTTTAAAAAGAAGGATGTACATCATTTGGGCCAACGTGGATGAATATGAAGTGTACCATGCTAAGTGAAATAAGCCAGACACAGAAAGACAAATTCTGCATAATCCTACTTATATTTGAAATATAGAAAAGATTTATAAAGGTGTAGTTGGCAAATAAAATTATATATACCTTTAAAGTATAAAACATCATGTTTGGATGTATCTATACATTCAGAAATAGCACAATCAAGTAATTAACACATTTATCACCTCACATACTTACAGAGATTAGAAGTGTAGTTACCATGAGCGCCCTCACAGATGCACCCAGGATCACAAACCGAGGATCAATACTTTGCATCCTTCAATCTAACCAAGTTGAAACTCAGTATCAACTATCACAAGTCTACCCCTTATCAAATTAAACATCTACTGAGATTATACATAATCTACATTATAATATATACATATATACTGAGATTATACATAATCTTGAAATAAACACAATAATAAGGTCATAATTATGCCTAACATAATACAACTATTCATCATACAACAGGAAACACACCAATCCTCAACTCAAATATTATTACATAAAGTCAACAACACTTAACTGCTGATACGAAGTCAATAAATCTTATGTCACATGATAAAGGAAAAAATGTTCATCAGAGTTTACAAACTCAGTGTCCCCTGCTTCATCAGGGTCCTCCCACACATCCCCATTCCAAGTTGCAGGCTCCCATTCTTTTCCAATCAATGCCCTCACTATAACAGTAGACAACTGCCGAGGCTGTGTATGCACCTTTCATTGCAGGTCAGCCACTCAAATGATAAGAGCCTGTGTCTGGTTTTCCGTACTTTCAGCTCTTTCTCTACAGGAGATAAGACTGTCACTCAGGACAATATTAGCAGATCTGAAGCTCAGTATCTTCTTCTGAAGCTGGGAGTTAGAATCCTGAGTTCATCATTTTCTTTCAACACTTTGTTCAGTGAACTTAGGAGCAACCAAGCAACCTCATCATGTTTCTTGGTTCTCCATATATGGTCAAAAGTATGATGTATGGAGTCACTAAAGTCCTTGCCTCTCACAAGTGGTAAATCAAAAGTGTCAAATGCATTTATTTTGCATAACGCTCTAAACAATTCATGCCAAAGACTCTCAGTGTTCTCCATACTGTTAAATGTAGAGTCCTTAGCATTTTAGGATCTAATCACATTAAGCAGGCAAATTCAGAAACCCCCAAACCAACAAAAGGACTCCATTCTTAATATTCTGTTCCTCTAGAACCACTCTTTGTATTAAAATCAGGATTAGGATTCTCTAGAGGGACAGAACTAATAGGATATATATATATATAAACATATATATATTAACATTTAAGTCAGTGGAGTGGGAAAGGAGATATTTGTGTGTGTGTGTATATATATATGTATACACACACACACACACATATATGTATATATATATGAGTTTATTAAGGAATATTAATTCACAGCATCACAAGCTCCCACAATAGGCCATCTGTAAGCTGAGTAGCAAGAAAGTCAGCCCAAGTTCCAAAGCTGAAGAACTTGGAGTCCGATGTTTGAGGGAGAGAAGCATTCAGCACAGGAGAGAGATGTAGGCTGGAAGGTAAGCCAGTCTAATCTTTTCACATTCTTCAGCCTGCCTTTTATTCTGCCTGCACTGGCAGCTGATGAGATTGTGCTGACCCAGGTTAAGGGTGGGTCTGCCTTTCCCAGTCCACTGACTCAAATGTTAATCTTGGCAACACCCTCACAAACATGCCCAGGAAGAATACTTTGCAACCTTCAATCCAATCAGTTTGACACTCAGTATTAACCATCACACAGCATTATGAAAAGATAGGCAATTTTTTTTTAATCTAGTATTTTTAATTTGAAAAATAACTATCCAAAAATAAGCAATGCACATGAAGCTCAAACAAAATACAATATGACAGTTTTGAAAGTCAATTTTAGTATCATATGTATGTGATATGTAATTTAGTATATAAAACAGGGTGATACTATAAGAGAATTAATACTAATATAAAATAAATATTTAAAAATCCTGGACATTATCACAATACAAAATAAGAGGTCAGAGACATAAGAAATAAATGGTAAGTAGAACAGCAGAAGTCAGCAGTTACTAGTGATTAAGAAAAAAAAAGAAGTCTTCTCTCTTATAAAGTATATTTGTTTTTACCTAGGATACTGTTTCATGGAGGTTTTAGTCTTTGATAACTCTAGCTTAATACGGAGGCTTGTGTTTACAAACTTAATATCTCATCTTCTACGGTTCTACGATCACACCACAGACAAGGA
The DNA here is from genome assembly GCF_043159975.1 of Macaca nemestrina. Lineage (NCBI taxonomy): Eukaryota > Metazoa > Chordata > Mammalia > Primates > Cercopithecidae > Macaca > Macaca nemestrina. Next base: position 75,803,685 of record NC_092126.1, read on the forward strand.
TCTCTTGTCTTTGACATGGGTTTAAAAATCAAAACCTTTGGTCAAAAGCGATCAGTAAAATTTCCATGAGAGGCACTAGTTTTAATATTTGCTTACCTCTTTGAATTTATTTTATAGTTTGTTTTGTGGGGAGGGGAAGAGGATAGTTTCTTAATTTTTGGTCATACCACCCATTCATAAACAAAATTGTCTATCTGTTGTCCAAGATTTTAGTTGTTTTGAGGAGTAATGATATCTCATGTACTTGCTCTGTCATATTATCAGAAACATAAGACCAATGTATATATTTTAATGAATTTTTTGTATCTTAATTTACAGCATTGCACCAACATTCTTTTACAAACATAAGAGGTAAAGTATGATAAATCACATTAGTTTTCCAAAAATTAACTACAGGGTTATGTATGCACAAACCTACAAGGACTTTTTGAATTAAACCGGTGCTTTGGTTAACTTTCATATAAGACTGAGGCTATTCCATTTAATTTTTCAAGAATGTGTGTCTACCTTTTACATCTTCCAAGATGGCAGTAAAGTTTTTCATTGCAGTAGCATGAATCATATATTTTTTCAGCTTATTAAATAGTTATAATATTTAAGTCCTAATCCATCTTGAATTAATTTTCGTATAAAGAGTATGAAAGGGATCCAGTTTCAGCTTTCTACTTATGGCTAGCCAATTTTCCCAGCACCATTTATTAAATAGGGAATCCTTTCCCCATTTCTTGTTTCTCTCAGGTTTGTCAAAGATCAGATGGCTGTAGATGTGTGGTATTATTTCTGAGGACTCTGTTCTGTTCCATTGGTCTATATCTCTGTTTTGGTACCAGTACCATGATGTTTTGGTTACTGTAGCCTTGTAGTATAGTTTGAAGTCAGGTAGTGTGATGTCTCCAGCTTTGTTCTTTTGACTTAGGATTGTCTTGGAGATGTGGGCTCATTTTGGTTCCATATGAACTTTAAAGCAGTTTTTTCCAATTACGTGAAGAAACTCATTGGTAGCTTGATGGGGATGGCATTGAATCTATAAATTACCTTGGACAGTATGGCCATTTTCACAATATTGATTCTTCCTCTCCATGAGCATGGTATGTTCTTCCATTTGTTTGTGTCCTCTTTTATTTCACTGAGCAGTGGTTTGTAGTTCTCCTTGGAGAGGTCCTTTACATCCCTTGTAAGTTGGATTCCTAGGTATTTTATTCTCTTGGAAGCTATTGTGAATTGAAGTTCATTCATGATTTGGCTCTCTGTTTGTCTGTTACTGGTGTATAAGAATGCTTGTGATTTTTGCACATTGATTTTGTATCCTGAGACTTTGCTGAAGTTTCTTATCAGCTTAAGGAGATTTTGGGCTGAGACAATGAGGTTTTCTCAATATACAATCATGTCATCTGCAAAGAGGGACAATTTGACTTCTTCTTTTCCTAACTGAATACCCTTGATTTCTTTCTCTTGTCTGATTGCCCTAGCGAGAACTTCCAACACTATGTTGAATAGTAGTGGTGAGAGAGGGCATCCCTGTCTTGTGCTACTTTTCAAAGGGAATTTTTCCAGCCCATTCAGTATGATATTGGCTGTGGGTTTGTCATAAATAGCTCTTATGATTTTGAGATACGTTCCATCAATACCGAATTTATTGAGCGCTTTTAGCATGAAGGGCTGTTGAATTTTGTCAAAGGCCTTTTCTGCATCTATTGAGATAATCATGTGGTTTTTGTCTTTAGTTCTGTTTATATGCTGGATTATGTTTATTGATTTGTGTATGTTGAACCAGCCTTGCATCCCAGCAATGAAGCCCACTTGATCATGGTGGATAAGCTTTTTGATGTGCTGTTGAATCCGGTTTGCCAGTATTTTATTGAGGATTTTTGCATCGATGTTCATCAGCGATATTGGTCTAAAATTCTCTTTTTTGGTTGTATCTCTACCAGGCTTTGGTATCAGGATGATGTTGGCCTCATAAAATGAGTTAGGGAGGACTCGCTCTTTTTCTATTGATTAGAATAGTTTCAGACGGAATGGTACCAGCTCCTCCTTGTACCTCTGGTAGAATTCAGCTGTGAATCCATCTGGTCCTGGACTTTTTTTGGTTGGTAGGCTATTAATTATTGCCTCAATATCAGAGCCTGCTATTGGTCTATTCAGGGATTTGGCTTCTTCCTGGTTAAATGTTAGACCTAATACCATAAAAACCCTAGAAGAAAACCTAGGTAATACCATTCAGGACATAGGCATGGGCAAAGACTTCATGTCTAAAACACCAAAAGCAATGGCAACAAAAGCCAAAATTGACAAATGGGATCTCATTAAACTAAAGAGCTTCTGCACAGCAAAAGAAACTACCATCAGAGTGAACAGGCAACCTACAGAATGGGAGAAATTTTTGCAATCTACTCATCTGACAAAGGGCTAATATCCAGAACTTACAAAGAACTCAAACAAATTTACAAGAAAAAAACAAACAACCCCATCAAAAAGTGGGCAAAGGATATGAACAGACATTTCTCAAAAGAAGACATTCATACAGCCAACAGACACATGAAAAAATGCTCATCATCACTGGCCATCAGAGAAATGCAAATCAAAAGCACAATGAGATACCATCTCACACCAGTTAGAATGGCAATCATTAAAAAGTCAGGAAACAACAGGTGCTGGAGAGGATGTGGAGAAACAGGAACACTTTTGCACTGTTGGTGGGACTGTAAACTAGTTCAACCATTATGGAAAACAGTATGGCGATTCCTCAAGGATCTAGAACTAGAAGTACCATATGACCGAGCCATCCCATTACTGGGTATATACCCAAAGGATTATAAATCATGCTGCTATGATAAAACATGCACACGTATATTTATTGCGGCACCGTTCACAATAACAAAGACTTGGAATCAACCCAAATGTCGATCAGTGACAGACTGTATTAAGAAAATGTGGCACATATACACCATGGAATACTATGCAGTCATAAAAAAGGATGAATCTGTGTCCTTTGTAGGGACATGGATGCAGCTGGAAACCATCATTCTCAGCAAACTATCGCAAGAACAGAAAACCAAACACTGCATGTTCTCAGTCATAGGTGGGAACTGAACAATGAGATCACCTGGACTCGGGAAGGGGAACATCACACACAGGGGCCTATTACAGGGAGGGGGGAGGAGAAGGGATTGCATTGGGAGTTATACCTGATGTAAATGATGAGTTGATGGGTGGTGACGAGTTGATGGGTGCAGCACACCAACATGGCACAAGTATACATATGTAACAAACCTGCACGTTATGCACATGTACCCTAGAACTTAAAGTATAATAATACAAAAAAGAAAAACATATGACACAAGAAAAATAAGAGCACATCCAAGAAAAAAAAAAAAAAAGAATTGTCCAATTACCAAAAAAAAGTTATAATAATAGTGTTATAATGTTGATATCAAGAATAAAGAAAAAGGATGATAATGCTGTAGTTAATGGATGTATGCATGATTATGCATTCATGAGTTTAGTTATGTAAGAATATTTTTTGGGATTTTACTCTGTGTCAGAGTCTGTGGTAGCAAATTGCGGTTGTGATACTCTGGTGATGTGATAGATGAACGTTTTGTCATTAGGGATCTTACAGTAAATATAGCTGAAGTTGATGAAAACTGCAAAAAACAAAAAAACAGTGGATAAATAGTTAGATGAATCAAATCTCCTTTTGGCATACTATTGAGTGACTGACATCAACCTTGGAAAATAAATTGATGAAGTAGCTAGCAGAAAATATCGGGGGGATGGTTGAAAACGGGGTTGTAAGAGACCAGTGGGAATAGTCATTTACAAATAAATAAATTTTATGTGTAAGACCATTCTGATGAACAACTTTAAAGGAGTAAAGAAAAATAAGTAAAAGCTTAATTTTTAATGAAATATCAAAGTTGTGTTTTAATGTGAAAATCAAACTGGATGAACTGTTGGTTAGCATCTTAGTGATAGGAAATATTTACTATATTTTAAATATTTCAAAATCGGTTTTCCTGATTCTTCATTGTTTCTGTTTTGTCTTTTTTTTTTTTTTTTTTACAACTTTTACTACATTTCTGATATCTTCCAACAGTTTTTTTCCCTTTAAACCAGTTCATCCAATTCAGTTTTTAAGCATTGACCTTGATACTTTTATCAGCTGCTGTCTCAGAAATATCATACTACCAAAGCCTATCTCATGAAATAATTTTATTTTCTTCCACAGAGCTCTTCAAAATTATTTAATGTTTTAGGTCACACTTTATTTAGTACTTCTTGATTATCTATTTCTATTCAATACATCCTCACATCTTGGTCAGTATTTTCAAAGAGTAAATGTGATCTTTCTACAATATTGTTAAATGTATGTGTTGTATCTATTGAAGAGGGAGATAGTGTATGATGTTATAAAGGAAGTAATAAACACCTCAGCACTGAAATTCACAAGTGGCTTATAGATATAAGCCACTATGATAATTCTCTTGAAAATGTGAGCAGGGAATAATTTCTATTCTCTTAAGCATCTCTTTACTCACAGAAAGAGTTTATTTTTCTTTCTTTTTTATATTCCTGAACAAGCATATATTTATTTCAGTGACTTAAAGCATATTGACCCCAAATATCAGCTCCTTTATGTAACCAATGTATGAATGTTTGATTTTTATTCATAATCTTGTTTCCATGAGAGTCTCATGTTTCCTGTTACTCTCCTCTGACTTTGAACGAATGAGTAAGTCATCTTACAACTATTTTGTATATGAGTTTGGGAAGAATTTTATACTTACTGGGGTACTATCTGAAAATTATATATATAAAATTTCATGAACTGCTGCACAATAAAACATTCATAAACTGCTGCACAATTTAACATTTACATTTTAATTTATCCAATTTTGAAATTTGGTTAATAATTCTCATTTCTAAAACTTATCTGCCAACATGAATAACTCTTCGACTTCTTTTTATTTCTATTTTCACCTAAAGAAATCATTTGTCTAATCACGACATATTTTTCTAAGGCAGAAAGAATGGAGAAAACTATATTGAGACACAATGTAAAGTGGCTGCTTAGCCACTGTGTTGTCCATGTCATTAGACGAGTGGCTCACTCCCATAAAGAAACCTGAAAAATTGAAAATAAGCACACATCAGTGACCTTTGGGGTCACTTGCAAGTACTTGTAGCTGGCAGTGATAAATTTACATTTTCCAAATTTTATGATACTTCATACATTTGCCATTTTATAGAACCATTATCACCATAATATTTCCTTTGTTAACCAGTCTTTCTATATTATACATTAGCCCAAAAGATCGTCTAGGTTGATCATTTACTTAGGAAAGAGAATCACATATTTTCAAATGCCCATGCAATAGGGAAAAAGTGGATGTGGACTTCAAGACTTCACCATGGTTAGACTGGAGTATGCCATAGAAATAACAATAATCTTAAATACAACACTTTAGGAAACTTTCCCTTTTCAGAAAAGTTTCAATAATTTGGAAGCTGTTCCGTTCTTGAACTATTATCTAAATACAGATAAATACCGTTTCTCTACAGACAATGCAGAGAGTCTTTATTTATTTATTTATTTATTTTGAGACCGATTCATGCTCTGTCGCCCAGGCTGGAGTGCAATGGCACGATCTCGGCTTACTGCAACCTCTGCCTCCTGGGTTCAAGTGATTCTCCTGCCTCAGCCACCTCTGTAGCTGGAACTAAAGGCAGGTGCCGCCATACCCGGCTATATTTTGTATTTTTAGTAGACATATGATTTCACCATGTTGACCAGGCTTGTCTCAAACACCGGATCTCAAGGGATCCACCCACCTTGGCCTCCCAAAGTGCTGGGATTACAGGCATGAGTCACCCCACCAGGCCTGATCTTTTCTTCTTTTTTTTTTAAACATCTGAAGTCTTATGTGGTGCCTTTAAGCTTCTAGCTTTATATCCTCTATTGAAACCAGTAGTAACTTTATAATAACTTTATATTTATTGTCAAAATCAATTTCAATTATTATTAAAATAATATATGCAACACTGCTTCAAAAACACCATGACAGATTTTTGTTTTGTTTTGTTGTTTTGTTTTGTGTTGTTTTTTATTTTAAAAGGTAATACTACCTCTTTGGATCATCATCATGGTTCTCAAAAGAATACATGGCAATATTCACAGCAGCAGACTTTACCAAATAACAATTATTTTCCTGCTGCTTTCCATTAAAAGAGAGAAAATGAGCACATTAGTACATTGGCCTATTCCCCAAGATAAGACTGTGGTTAAAGCATTCAACTCCTTTTTATTCTGCTTTTCATGGATAATTTTATGCTTCTGTTTTTTTTTTTTTTTTTCCTCAGGATAACGGGAGAGAGCAAGTTAGTAGTATACAATATATAAGGAGGTTGATGACCTATTGTTACGGTGTAGGGACCCCAAAATACTCCTAGAAGTCATAACAAAAACACACATGCACACACACGTGAGCACACACAACACACACACACACTAATGATATATTTAGCAGACATTTTATGGTTTATGTTATCCTGTTTGCCTCTAAGCCAATGGTTTTCAATTGCTTTTTTGGTTATTTTTGTTTTGTTTGTTTTGTTTTCTTTTGCTTTGTTTTAATAACAGCTAATTTCTCTACTCAGTGAAAAAAAGTATTAAGCATGGATTCAATGAATGTCAATGGCTCTACTATGGCATTTTTCGTTTTCTTGTTAGAGGTGGGAGCAAGGACCAGACATATGCCAGATCCCTTCTCTTTTTTCCCTGAAGATACAATAAAAATCCTAATGAAATGAAACAAGCAAATAAAAACAAACTAAACGAGCAAATAAAAACAAACTAAAAACATGGTTCCTAACAGTTTGAAGAACATTGGTATAAGTTTTCCATGGCTTAGAGGGAGTATCTCAAAACATATCTTGATGTTAGCTTACGCAGGAAAGGTAATGACATTTTCATTGTTGTTGCTGTAGATTTTTCATAAAGCATTCACTTGAGCTGTGGTTAGGGAGATATTTGAAACTCACACATTAAAATAATGAGTTTTACACATTTTTACTAAGTGATAATTGCAATATGAAAAGAATAAAGTGATTTTTTAACTGTTACATATTTTAAAAGAGATTTTTAATTTTTTTACATATTTAAGGCTATGATCTTTATTCAAATGCACTAATTAAAGCTTCGTGCCAAAGAAAATGTACTTAAGATATAATAAATTTACTTTTATTATAAAATGAGTCTTGAAAAATGTGACATACACATCAGTGTAAACTGACTGACTTCTTCAGGTTGAATTAAAGGTCAAGGGCTTGAAATGTATTTAGGAGGGCCAGACAGAAGAATATTAGAACCACAATGCCAGATAATATGCGCTACTTGGCTAACAAGTTAGAAGTATTGAAAAATAGCATACATTCAGGACCCTGTACTATAATATCATGGATAATTTGGATCAAAGTATATCTTAAAACAGGATTCTTTTTTTAAGCACATAAGAATGCAGGAAAGGACAAGAGAATGGAAAAAGAAGAAAGGGGGAGGCCAAATATTGGGTACAAAGATACTTCACAATAATCTAAAAATTATTCAAAGTGTGCTCTGTGTAATTAGGCTAGAGGGAAAATGCATGTGGTATGCCATTCTTTTGCTACTGTAAAGAAATAACTGAGACAGTAATTTATTTTTAAAAAAGGCAGTTTTTTTGGCTCACAGTTCTGTAGGCTATAAAGGAAGTATGGTGCTGGCATTGGCTTCAGGTGGGAGCCTCAGAAAGCTTCTTATTATGGCAGAATGCAAAGTGTAGAGCCAGTGCACCACACAGTAAGATCAGGAGTGAGAGGGAGGGGAGCGATGCCACACACTTATCAACAACCAGATCTGGCATGGATTCAGAGCACAAACTCACTCATCACCAAGTAATGGTGCTAAGCTATTCATAAGGGATCTTCCCTCATGATCCAAATACCTCCCACCAGACTCCATCTTCAACACTGAGGATGACATTTCAATATGAAATTTGGAGGTGACAAACATCTAGATCACATGTTCCCACCCCTGCTCCCCCAAAATCTCATGCCCTTATATTGCAAAATACAATTATTCATTCCCAATAGTCCCCTGAAGTGTAATTTGTTCCACTATCAAGTCTAACGTCCTATGAATCATCTGAGACTTTCCTTCTTCCACCTATGAGACTGTGAAATCAAAGAAAAGTTATTTATTTCCAAAACACAGTGGTGGTACAGGCATTCGGTAGACATTCCTATTCCAAAATGAAGACATTGGTCAAAACAAAGGGGCAATAAGCTCCATGCAAATCTAAATCCCAGCAGGGCAGCTATTAAATCTTAAAGCTTCCACATAATCTCATTTGACTTCATGTCTTATATCCAGGACACTCTGGTGGAAGGTGTGGTCTCCCAAGGCCTTGGGCAGCTCATCCCCTGTGGTTTTGTAGGGTACAGCCCCTGTGGCTGTTCTCATGGGTTTGAGTTTAATGTTGGCAGATTTTCTAGGCGCATGATATAAGCTGCCATTGGATCTATCATTCTTGGGTCTGGAGTGGATTACAATTTTTGAAAAAGAGAATAAAATTCCAGTGACACGCAAAATTTACATTAATTTGTATAAAACAGTGCTGCTATCATGTCTTTAATTTTAAATTTGTCATAAACCATTCTAAAACTTTTTATTAGGCTATCTTATCATTTTAAATATTCAGAAACAATATAAGAATAATTATAATATATTCAAAATATTACATTTTACTTTGATTTGACTTTATCTAAAAAATAATACCTGAAAATAAGAAAAAAATAAAACTGGAAAATTGAAGTATCTGCTCTATAAACATATAAATCTGGATTTGTATTTATGCTGCAAATTTGTAAATTTGGACACATTATTTACTTTTTAGAGCCTCAGTATTTTAACTGCAAAATGGAGATATAGTATTTTTCATAGAAGTAAATTACATTACAAAATATTTTAAAAGTACTAAGGTCAATAACTGGAATATAAGGAGAGCTTCATAGGGTATTACAATCGTTACTGTTTCAAATTCAACAGCTTTAAATAATATTTCATGGGTTCAATGTACAACCTTGTAACTTTGTAGTTTTTCAGTTTGTTTCACATATATAATCACCCAAAGTACCTCAAATTTTCACCTTGCTAAAGTGCAGACTTTAATCAGCATTCTCTTATAAACAACAAAAGAAAGATCCTTCCTGCCTCCTGGGTTTCAGTACCTGAGACACAGAGTGTCTCAGTTGTCTTACAACACAAGCCCAGTGGTCCTGTGGCTTTCCTGTTTGAATAATGGGAAGCCACAGGAGTTCACACAATCCATTCCACAATATTCCCTCCAACCTTTTGTGAACAGTTTTATATAGTTTCTTTATTATTAAAACAAGTGAAACAGAGAAAAACTAATAAAAACATAGTTGTTGATTCTGTAGTGAACAAATTACATTTAAGTCATATCCAGGTACATGGTTAGAGTATATCTTTTTGCACATATCTGTGTATATAAAGCAAATAGTAAAAATAGTAGTGTTCTTTAAATTTCTGAATTTGAATAAAATGCATCCATAGAATGCTATTGGAATATTTATTTGAGTGAAAAGTGATTCAATGTCCAAACAAATTTAAAATAAAAAATAAAAATTGAAAAAAATAATAAATTCTGAAATAAAAGCCTTACTTATATTGCAGATTTTATTATATGTAGAAGGCTGATGAATCAGATATGATAATTTAATAAAAGATAATATTAACTAAGCTTAAAATTGTCAAAAATAGTTAAAATATTAACTTAGTTGAAAAATTAAGTCATTCTTAGTATTATAGATGTCAGAACAAATCTATGAGCTTCATAGATTATTGAAAATGATTGTAAATGTGTTAAGCACTAAACATGAATGACCTCATTAACTCTCCTGAGGTCATGATGACAAACTTGATAGTTACAGACAATCTAGTATAATAAAAAATTTAAAATGTAGCTAGCATTAAGTACTGCTCTCATTCTACCTTTATAAGAAAAGTGAACATTCTATGTTTTAATAAAATTATATTTATTAGTTTTACATTCCTTTTTCCCAACATGTTACTAAACAAATTTTTAAAACAGGATAATCTTAGCAAAAGGAGAAAAAGAGAAAACGTTGTACACAATGATTGATTGCTACGAAAGCTTAACTATTTGTCATGAGAAATAAATGTTAGTTAAATTCATGAGAAAGTCATTTACTGTTTAATGAAAGGAAGATTCTCAATCTGAAATATACTGAATGTATAATCAAATTAATATTGTACTAATGAAGGTTACTGCTGATTTATAAGCTTATTTTGATAATCCACAGATTATGAATGTGAGTTATATGCTTATCACTATAATTGATGCTCTTAATGATTTGAAGACATGCAGAAAAATTAAAATTTTATATCATATACTAGAGTTAGCTTTGAATAGTGTATAGCTTCACATATCCATTAGTCCTGGTTTCATCTTGACTTTCTCAATCCATTTGTCTAATAAATCTGATCTCTTAATTTGCAAAAATATTTCATATCTGCTAGTGAAATATGTTGCTCTGTCTCTTTAATTCTCCAAATAATATGCACCTAATCTTACTGCCAACTGACTACTTAGTCCAGGTTTTCTCTTTACTGTGAAAAACTCAGATATATGTTTCACATTGTCTCCTAGTGTTCCAGTTGTCCAAAATTGCATCTTATTTAAGATGCATGTACTTTTTTCCTTATCTGTACTCTCTCAACTTTGTACTCTTCTACTAGTTCTTTGTGGGATTACCCCGTAAACTAGTAGTTCACAATTTCTTATTAAAGGATATGCTTTTGGGGAAACCAAACAAAATACCTGCGTTCTAATTAAATGTAAAAGAAAATCTGCAGAATTGCTGCAAAAGTCAACAGTTCTACTATGATAGTATACATTAATAAGCTCACTTTTAATCTTTGTTTAGCAAAAAAAGTTTTATTGTCTCTCATGAGATATCACTGTCAATATAAAAAAACTACAAAGTTTTTAAAGTCCAAGCAAATAAGACATTAAAATATAATTTGAAATCACATTTACCACCTCTTGGTACCAGATATCTATACAAAAAGACCTCTTGCTGTATAAGCAAGTACTTTAAAATTGCTGATGGTGGCACCTAGAAATCATTTATATAAAATTATGTAACTTGTAAACTGTCAAAATTAGCTCTGACAGCAAACTGGGAGATGAAATTTTGAGGCTTAAAACTTCCGTGATTAGCTAGATCAACTCTTCCAAGTCTATATTCATATAAATGTAAATAAATATATATTTGTGAATATATATGTGTGTATGTGTATACATATACATATAGGTGTGTATGTGTATGTGGATGTGTGTATATATTTATTTACTACATATGTGTGAAACTTTCATTTCATTAAGTCAGTGGACTATGGTGGTGATTGGCCTAATTTTCATAGATACCTCACCAAATTTAATTTTCAGAATCTTTTACTCAGAATTGTGAATCATATGAGATTTTTCTGTAAATTGTTTTAACATGAAATAACATGTATTATTCCATATTAAGTAGAAGTTTAAAATTAGATGTCTAATATTGTGTATGCATTTCTAGATACAATGGTAACACTAGTAAAGTATGTAAAAGCATAATAAATGACCCACCACATATTTTTAATTTTATAAATGTTTAATATAGAATACTTTTAAATTTACAGAAAAATTACGAAGATAGTGCAGAGTTCCCATATACCCAGCACTTATTTATCTCTACCGTTAACATCTTACGTTAGTATGGCATAATTGTCACAACTAATAAACTGATAATGATGCATTATCATTAACACAACTTCACACATATTAAGATTTTATTAGCATTTACCCAATGTCATTTTTCTATACCAGCATTCCATCTGGGATACCACATTCATCATGTCTCCTCAGACTACTCTTGGGTGGGGTAGAGTCTCAGATATTCCTTGTTTTTGATGAACTTGGAGGATTTATGGAGTACTCATTGGAAATTTTGTAGAATATCCTCTCAACTATAATTCATTTGAAGTTTTTCTCTCATGAGTACACTGGAAATAGGAGTTTGAGGGATAAAAACACAAAACTAAAATGCTAATTTTATCATATGATATCAAGGATACATTATGTCAAAATGATATATTACTGTTAATCAAAACTTTGGTCATATTTTTTCATTATTTCAACTTATTCACATTATAATCAGCCAATATATTGTTACTTTATAATGTTTGTTGGATTTTTCATTCTTTACACTTATCTGCATATAATGATCAATATATAGTTACTTAATTTATCTTTAAATCAAATTAGAAAAGTAAAAAATAATAATTTTATTTGTATTTATTCTTTCTCCAACTCTTTCTTTCCTTTTTATAAGTAGTTTCAAGTTTCTGATCCATAGAAGCTTCCATCTGCCTGAAAAACTTCTAGCATGTCTTTTACAGGGAAGTTCTGGGAATGAATTTTTTCCATTTTTGTTTGTCTGTGCAGTTTACATTTCTTTCAGTTTTGAAAAATAATATCATTGGATGTATGCACAGTATTACAGATGGTGAATTTTTCTGTCAACACTTTAAAGAGCTCACTGTGCTCTCCTCTTGCCTGATGTAATCTGTTCCCTTGTTTCTGGAAAGATAAGATGTTTTTCATTCAGCTTATTTCAAGATTTTCTTTTTGCTTGTGCTTTATTGTAGTTTCAATATGATGTGCCTGGCATATTGCTATTGTTTCCTGTTTTAGTTTGCTTGCTTTTATTGGTGGGAGTATTTGTTCTTCTTGGTGCTCTGTTGTTTCCTAAATATGTAGTTTGCTGTCTGCTATTAATTTTGGAAAGTATTTCACATTAATATTTTAATTATTTATTTTGCTGCATTTATTTGTTTTTGTGTTTCTTTTTGTAGTTCTAATGGAAGTTATATCTTTGGAAATTGCCAAACAATTTTTTGAGATTTCCTCTTTTCTCTGTCTCTGTATTGTAGTCTGGGAAATTTTATTGATGAATCTTCATGACTACTAATTGTTTTCACTTAAGTGGTAAGTATACACATGATGATACTCATATGATGTGGACCCATCAATGTAATTCTTTATTTCTATTAAAATGTTTTTGATTTCTACTATTTCCTTTTTTTCTTAAAATTGCATTTTTCTTTTGACATTACCCAGGCATTCTTGCATGCTATATCCTTTCCCAGTATAGCATTTCACATATTAATACTAGTTACTTAAAATTTCCTGTGTGATGATAATTCCAGCATCTGCATGATATCTGATTTTGGTTCTGATTCTTGCTCTGTCTGCTCAGGTGCTTGTGCCTTTTGATGTTGAAACCTTGACATTGTTTATTGGGTAAATAGATAAAAAGAGATATAGTGTGAAGATTTATGTTAATATGATAGGAAATTGGACTGTGTTTAATATTTACTGTATTTATAGATGTCAGAAACTTCACATTTCATTGCTTTTTTCACATTGCATTTTTAGCCTTTCTTCACATGGTATTTTTAGCCTTAATATGGAGTCTGTGACTTCCAGCTTTTTCAGATTTTGAAAACTATTTTTGGATAAAGTTCAAATTAATATTGAGAAACACCATTAAAACTATTTTAAAGTGTATGATTCAGTGGTTTATAATATATGTATAATTTTGTTCAATCATCACCACTATATGATCATATAAATCACTCGGAAAAGAAATTCCATCTCATTAGCAGTTATGACCAATTTTGTCTACCCCATATGTCTTAGCAACTACTGATTTAATTTCTGTTGTCTTTGCATTTGCCTATCTGGACATTTCATAGAAATAAAATTACACAATATGTGGCCTTCTATGTCTGACTTCTTTCACTTAGCATAGTGTTTTCAAGATTCATCTATGTTGTAGTATATACAAGTATTTCATTCCTTTTTATTGCTGAATAGTATTTCATTATAAAGCAATAAATTTTACTTGTTCAACAGGTAATGGGCATTTGGGTAATTTTAACTTTTTGGATATTTTAAATTTGCTGTTATGAACATTCTTGCACAAGTTTTTGTGTGAAAACATGTTATAAATTCTGCTGGGTGCATACGTAGGAATAGACTTGCAAGTCTATATAGTACTTCTGTGTTTAACATTGTGAGAAACTGTCAAACTGGTTTCCACTGTGGATGTACCATATTACATATCCCCCACCAATGTATAAATGGTACAATTTCAAGCACTTTCAGTTTTAATCTCCACTTACTAGAGCTCTTTTAATATGGTGGTAAGGTGTTGGGGAGAAAAAGCCTTCTCTCTATATATATATGTCTATATATCTATATATATGATATATATATCTCATTCTTTTTGGTGAGATATGTCTTTGGGCTACATCTTGCATAAGTATTTCCTCATTGCAGTCTTTTTCTTCCCCATTTTCCCTACTCTCGTTCCTGGTTGCAGTATATTCAGTTTATTTTCATGATGTTCTAACTTGTTAACTACTGCATTAGTCCATTTTTATGCTGCAGATAAAATTGGGTAATTTATAAAGAAAAAGGTTTAAATGGACTCACAGTTCCACATGGCTGGGGAGGCCTCACAGTCATGGTGGGAGGCAAAAGGCATGTCTTACATGGCAGTAGACAAAAGAATAGGAAAACCTAGTGAAAAAGGGAAACCTGTTTTAAAACTGTCAGATCTCATGAGACTTATTCACTACCATGAGGAAAGTCTGGAGGAAACCACTCCCGCTGATTCAATTATCCCCTACTGAGTCTCTGTCCAACATGTGGTAGTTATGGGAGCTAGAAGTCAAGATCATATTTTAGTGGGGACACAACCAAACCATATCATTCTTCCTGTAGCCCATCCCAAATCTCATGTTCTCACATTTCAATACCAATCATGCCTTCGCAACAGTCCCCCCAAAGTCTTAACTAGTTTCAACATTAAATCAAAAGTCCACAGTCCAAAGTCTCATCTGAGATAAGGCAGGTCCCTTCTGCCTATGAGCCTGTAAAATCAAAGCAAGTTAATTACTTTCTAGATACAATGGGAGTACAGGCATTGGATAACTACACCTATTCCAAATAGGATAAATTGGCCAATTCTCATGGTCTTGGGCAGCTCCATCTCTTCAGTTTTGCAGGGTACAGACTCCCTCTCACCTGCTTTAATGGACTGGCATTGAGTGTCTGCAGCTTTTCCAGGCATGTGATTGTAAACTGTTGGTGGATATACCATTTTGGCATCTGGAGGATGGTGTCACTCTTCTCATAGCTCCACTAGGCAGTGCACCAGTGGGGACTCTGTGTGGGAGCTTCAACTCCACATTTCCCTTTCACATTGTCCTAGCAGAGGTTCTGTATGAGGGCCTCACCTCTGTAGCAAACTTCTGCCTGAACATCCTGGCATTTCTATACATCCTCTGAAATCTAGGCAATCAATTATTTACTTCTGTGCACCCTCAGGCTTAACATCATGTGGAAGCTGCCAAGGCTTGAGGCTTGCATCCTCTGAAGCAACAGCTGAAGCTGTACCTTGACCTCTTTTAGCAATGGACAGAGCAGCTGAGAGGCAGGGTACCAAGTCCCTAGGAAGCACACGGGGTTAGGGGGTTGCCTTGGGCCCACCCCGCAAAACCATTTTTTTTTCCCTAGGCCTCTAAATCTGTGATGGGAGGGGCTGCCACAGAAGTCTCTGACCTGCCCTGGAGACATTTTCTCCATTGTCTTGGTGATTAACATTTGGCTTCTCAATGTTTATGCAAATTTATCCAACTGGCTTCAATTTCTCCTTAAAACATGAACTTTTCTTTTTTATTGCGTCATCTGTCTGCAAAATTTCAGAACTTTAATTCTGTTTTTCTTTTAAAATTGAATGCTCTTAGCAGCACAAAAATCACCTCTTGAATGTTTTGCTGCTTAGACATTTCTTCTGTCAGATACCTAAATCATGTCTCTCAAGTTGAAAGTTCCAGAAATCTCTAGGGCAGGGGCAAAATGTCCCCAGTCTCTTGCTGAAATATACCAAGTGTCACCTTTACTCCAGTTCCTAAAAAGTTTCTCATCTCCATCTGAGACCACCTCATCCTGGATTTCATTGGCTGTATCATAATCAGTACTTTGGTCCAAGCCATTCAATGCATCTCTAAGAAGTTCCAAACTTTCCCACATTTTCCTGTCTTCTTCTGAGCCTTCCAAACTGTTCTAACTTCTGCCTCTTATGCAGTTCCAAAGCCAAGTGAAAATGGAAACCCCTTATAAAATCATCAGACTTCGTGAGACTTATTCACTCCCATGAGAACAGTCTGGGGAAATCCACCTCCCATGATGAAGTTATCTTCCACCAGGTTCTCCCAACAACATGTGGGAATTATGGGAACTACAACTCCAGCTGAGATCTGTCAAACCATATCAACTACTTTTTTTCAGTTGACTCCCTTAGGTGAAATTAAAAAACAAGACAAAACAAAACAACAACAAAACAACCAGAGACAGTTGTATTGGGAAGAATGTCCTTCCTTCCTGTAGCAGAGATAGGACTATGGCAATGTTTTTTACCCCGGAGAGTAAGTCTTGTTATGGCCAAGAACATGGGTATATTTTACAATAAATATTCTTTTCCTCCCTGTGAACAAAAAAGGGTGCATTTCTCATATTTTCACCGTGATAACCATATAACCTTTATGCTCCATAGAGTAAAACACAAAGAAGTAGTTATATACCTCCAGATGCTTGTTGGCCTATGATGAACTTACATCCCAATAAACCTATTTTAAGCTAAAAAAACAAAAACAAAAACAAAAACAAAAACATAGTCTGAAGGTGTATTTAATATATCTAATAAACTGAACATAGCTTACCCTACTTTACATGCGCTCAAATCCTTCTATAAGCCCACAGTTAGGTAAAATTATCTAATACAAAACCTGTTTTATAATAAAGTGTTGAGTATCTCATGTACTTTATTAAAAACTGTACTGAAAGGGAAAACCAGAATGGTTGTATGGGTACTCAAAGTGCAATTTCTACTGAATGTGTATCACTTTTCCATGATAATAGAGTAGAACAATGAAAAGTTAAGCCATTGAGTAAGTCGGGAATTGACTGTCACCGTATGATGGTGCTCCCACAAGATTATAAGGGAGCTGAATCATATCTATCACCTAGTGATGTTATCTCCTTCTTAACGTCATAATATGATGTATTACTCACCTGCTGTGGTAATTCTGGTGTAAATAAATCTACTGCACTGCAAGTCTTATAAAAGTGTAACATCTAATATTGTGTAAAATACATAATCCTTTTTAATGATAACAAACAACTATGTTACTGGTTTATGTACTTACTATAGTCTACTTTTTATCATTATTTTAGAGTGTTTTTTTCCACTTACTAAAAAACATAAAACAGCTAATTCAAAAACAGCCTCTAGCAGGTCCTTTAGGAGGTATTCTAGAAAAAGGCATTGTTATTAAGGAGAAGAAAGCTCCCTAAACACCTTCCAGTGGGACAAGATATGGAGGTGGAAGAGAGTGTTTTAATGAATCCCCCTTTGTGTAGGCCTAGGCAAATGTGTTTATTTGTGTCCTGTCTTTAACAAAAAATGTTTATAAAGAAAAAAATATTTTAAATAGAATACATTATTCTGTTTTTCTATAACATTATTATTCTATTATTATAAAATAGTAATTCACAGAAATAAAATGTTTGTACAGATGTATAATGTGTTTTGGCTTTAAGCTGTGTTACTACCAAAGAGTCAAAAAGTTTTTAAAAATTTTAAATCTATAAAGAAAAAAGTTACAGTAAGCTAAAATTCATTCACTATTGAAGAAATAAAATTAAAATAAATTTAGTGCATCCTAAGTGTACAGTGTTTATAAAGTCTACAATGGTATACAGTAAGGTCCTAGACCTTCAAATTCACTCCCAACTCACTAACTCACCCAGAACAAATTCTGGTCCTGCAAGCTCCATTCACAGTAATTGCCCATTTATAGGTACACCAATTTTTAAACTTTTATACCATATTTTTCCTGTATATTTTCTATCTTCACGTATGTTTAAATACAGAAATATTATTGTGTTATAATAGCCTACATCATTCAGAACAGTAACATTGTGTACAAGTTGGCAGTCTTGTAGTAATTAACGATACCATACAGCCTAGCTGTGTAGCAGGCTATATCATCTAGATTTGTGTCAATACCTTCTATGATGCTTGTGCAGTGTAGAAATAGCCCAATGATGGATTTCTCAGAACAAACCCTCATTGTTAAGTGATGCATGACTATATGTGAAAGTAAGGAAATATAAAAGGCAAAGTTCATGATAGTGGGGTCCCTTCCTTATGTTTGGAGAAAAACAGATACAATTGACAAGGGGAGATTATGTAACTTCTAATCTAATTGTAATAAGTTTTCTTATCAAGCTGAGTAGGTATTTATTTTATAGCTATTCTTAATGCCATATTTTGCTCCATGTACATGCTTTCATATTATCAAATCTATATAAATATGTAAGGATAAATAAAAACAGTTTTATTTATATGAGTTAATGCTACATATTCTTACTTTAGAAAGATTACATTGAAATTTATCTGTAGTTAACAAAAATAAGTCCAAATTAAAAAATTATTATATCTTTACATTGTCAGCTAAAATATTAGTTTTTAAATCAAGAAAAACAAATTACATATACTAATAAAAAAACTGAATAATTTTTAAAATTCTTATTTTTATAAGGCAGTGTCTGGATAATATGATACGTTTTAAGCAGCATTCTTCAAGTTTCTTACCAAATTCTTACCTTCTCTCAAGCCAAATTTTTAATACTATTGTTATTTTCTTACAATTACAAGGTTGATAATATTTCTATTTTATCCTATAATTGTAATTTCTAACTGGGAATGTTTAAATTTAGTCTATGTTAATAATCATTCATATTGTTATGGCTCCTACAATGTTATGCATGCTCAAAGTGCACATAAATTTTGCATTTTTAAGCACTCAGGCATTTGATAATTTTTCTCCAGTTATTTGTTTAACTAAAGGAAAAATTGGAAGGTAATAATTTAAGGATGTGTTACAACTCCATAATGCTCCAATCCCAAAATGTTGTTAAAAGCATCTAAAAATAAACAAACAAAAAATGCATAGCCCTGGTCAAATTCAGGAAGATGAATATTTTCAGGATCATAGACAATAGATAACTTCGTAAAGAAGAAAGTAGAATCTGAATGAAGCAGGACATCCTAACACAGGATGCATGAGAAAGAAAAAAAGCTATATTAAAAGAGCAGTAGAACCACAGGGAAGCTGTAGCCTGCTGGAAGTAAAATATGAACATCTTGGATGATCAGTTGTTTCAGCTTTCAGCTTACCCAAATACGGCCCCAAAAACTCAGCATGAGGGGGTAGATAAAACAGTGTTTGCTTCCAGCCAGGAGTATAGTTTAGTTTTGGATTGGTGTCATAAGCCAATGCCCTAATTCATTAGCATCACTCAGTAGGAAATGAGAGTACTCTTAGAAAAAGTCTGTCAAGTGACATGTCCTGCCCCTCCAACTTACCATCCTTTCTATTAGATACATAAGCCAAGCTTGAATGCATGAGACAAGACAGTAGCTCAAATCAACTCACCAGCCTCACTCTTCCCAAGGCAGGCTGAACAGGCTAATGAAGGAGATGAAAACTCAAACTTAAAAAAAATAAAATAAAAAAAAAAAATCAAACGTTTTAGATTATTCTGCTTTATAAAACTCAGACAACAACCTCCGACAGTGTAATACTTTCAACACAAAGAAACTGACCAAAGGGCAAGCAGGAGATGGTTTAATAAGTATCCATAGGTTTAACAGTACTCTTAGGTGTTGTTTCTTAACTTATCAACTATAAAAATTCCCTTTTTGTTTCTAATTAGAAAAGGCAAGGAATTGGCACAATTAACTGTGACTTTCAGAATGTTATAGGATTTTCTTTTTAGTCTTAAATTCAATATGAAATTAATTTATTTGATATTTACTTTTTAATGAAAATATATTAGTTTTCAACACTCAATTTCATTATGAAGACTCATGTTTCCTTATGCTAGCTGTAGTTCTACTTTAGTTTTTAAATTGCAAACTTTTCCATTTCAAAGGTGCCAAAAATAAATAAAACCATACATAAAAAAGATAGAGTCTCATTTTTAATAGATGAATTAACTAAAACCAGAAATAAACTCAAAGTATTGCCATAAGTAAAATCGTTGTTTCTTTTTTCTCTAGAGGCTTTCTGTTATAAATCACTTGAACGTTTAATATAAGTTCAAAATTTGAGCAAAAATGTTAAATCCAAAGGTGTTGGTCTACAGGTGACATAAGAGATTGTAGACTCTGGCTCAGTCTTTCTAGTGTGTGCTTTAGTTTGATAGAGGACTGTGTTAGTCTGTTTTCATGCTGCTAATAAATAAATACACGAGACTGGGCAATTTACAAAATAAAGAGGTTTAATTGACTCACATTTCCACGTGGACGGGAAGGCCTCACCATCATGGAGGAAGACAAAGAGGAGTAAGTCACATCTTATGTGGTTGATGGCAGGCAAAAAGGAGAGTTTGTGCAGAAAATCTCTCTTTTTGTAAAACCATCAGATCTCATGAGACCCACTCACTATCATGAGAACAGTATGGGAAAGACCCACCCCCATGATTCAATCATCTCCCACCAGGTCCCTCCTACAACATGTGGGAATTATGGGAGTATGAGATGAGATTTGGATGGGGACACAGAGCCAAAGCATACCATTCCTCACCTGGCCCCTCCCAAATCTCATATCTTCATATTTCAAAACCAATCATGGCTTCACAACAGTCCCCCAAAGTTTCAACTCATTTTATCATTAAATCAAAAGTCCACAGTCCAAAGTCTCATCTGAGATAAGGGAAGTCCCTTCTGCCTATGAGCCTGTAAAATCAAAAGCAAGTTAGTTACTTCCTAGATACAATGGAGGTAGAGGCATTGGGTAAATACAGCCATTCAAAATGGGAGAAATTGGTCAAAACAAAGGTGCTACAGGCCCCATGCAAGTTCAAAATCCAGCAGGGCAATCAAATTTTAAAGCTTCAAAATGATCTCCTATGACTCCATGTCTCACATACAGGTCACACTGATACAAGAAGTAGGTTCCCATAGTCTTGGGCAGCTCTGCCGCAGTGGCTTCACAAGGTACAGACTCCCTCCCAGCTGCCTTCATGGGCTGGTGTTGAGTGTCTGTGGCTTATCCAGATGCATGGTGCAAGCTGAGGGTGGATCTACCATTCTGGAATCTGGAAGACAGTGGCCCTCTTCTTACAGCTCCACTAGGCAGTGCCCCAGTAAGGACTATATGTGGGGGCTCCCACCCCACATTTCCCTTCAACATTGCCCTAGCAGAGGTTCTTCATAAGGACCTTACCCCTATAGCAAACTTCTCTTTGGGCATCGAAGAGTTTCCTCACAACTCCTGAAATCTAGGTAGAGGTTCTCAAACGTCAATTCTTGACTTCTGTGCACTCACAGGCTCAACACCACATGGAAGCTGCCAAGGCTTGAGACTTGCACCCTCTGAGACCATAGCCCGAGCTCTACATTGGCCCCTTTTCAACCATGGCTGGGGCGGCTGGGACACAGGGCACCAAGTCTCTAGGCTGCACACAGCAAACAGGACCCCGGGCCTGGCCCAGGAAACGACTTTTTCCTCTTAGGCCTCTGGTATGTGGTAGGATGGGCTGCTGAAAAGGTCTCTGATATGCCTTGGAGACATTTTCCCCATTGTCTTTGTGGTTAACATTTGGCTCCTCATTAATTATGTAAATTTCTGCAGTTGGCTTGAATTTCTCATCAGAATGTGGAATTTTCTTTTCTATTGCATTGTCAGGATGCAATTGTTTTTGAACTTTTTTTTTTTTTTTTTTTTTTTGAGATGGAATCTGTATCTGTTGTCTAGACTGGAGTGCAGTGGCCAGGTCTTGGCTCACTACAACCTCTGCCTCCCGAGTTCAAGCAATTCTCCTGCCTCAGCCTCTGGAGTAGCTGGGATTATAGACACCTGCTACCATGCCCAGCTAATTTTTTTGTATTTTCAGTAAAGATGGGGTTTTACCATGTTGTCAGGCTAGTCTCGAACTTCTGACCACATGACCTGGCCACCTCAGCCTCCCAACATGTAGGGATTACAGGCGTGAGTCGTCACGTCCAGTCATTTTTTGAACTTGTATGCTCTGTTTTCCTTTTGAAACTGAATGCCTTTAATAGCACCCAAATCACCTCTTGAATGCTTTGCTGCTGAAAAATTTCTTCCATTGTATACCCTAAATCACCTCTCTCAAGTTCAAAGTTCCACAAATCTCAAGAACAGGAGCAAAATCCTGTGAGTCTCCACTCAAACATAACAAGAATCACCTTTGCTCTAGTTCCCAACAAATTCCTCATCTCCATTTGAGACCACATCAGCCTGGACCTTGTTATTCATATCACTCTTGGCATTTTTGTCAAAACCATTAAACAAGTCTGTAGAAAGTTCCAAACTTTCCCACTTTGTCTTGCCTTCTTCTGAGCCCTCCAAAGTGTTCCAACCCTGCCTGTTATCCAGTTCCAAAGTCGCTTCCCCATTTTCGGGTATCTTTTCAGCAACACCCCACTTTACTGGTACAAATTTACTTTATTAGTCCATTTTCATGCTGCTGTTAAAGTCATACCTGAGGCTGGGCAATTTACAAAAGAAAGAGGTTTAATTGGACTCACAGTTCCACATTGCTGGGGAGGTCTCACAGTCTTGGCGGGAGACAAGGAGGAATAAATAATATCTTACATGGATGGCAGCAGGCAAAAAGAGAGCTCGTGCAGGAGAACTACAGTTTTCAAAACCATCAGATTTCGTGACACCCATTCACTATCACGAGAACAGCATGGGAAAGACTCACACCCATGATTCAATCATATCCAACCAAGTCCCACTCACAACACATGGGAATTATGGAAACTGCAAGATGAGATTTGGGTGAAGACACAGAGCCAAACAATATCAGTGACCCATAATTGGAAGACTACTACATTTTTAGCTATTTACTAATTATCTAATCTGAGCAAATGATAATGCTGTTTCTCCAATTTCTATCAAAAATATATACTCAGTTTTGGTTGAACTTGAGATTAAAGGTCAGTGGGAGGGCTTGCTGAATTTGCCATGTAATAAGGAGTCAACAAATGATGTTACATTATCATAAGAAAAAAAAAAAAAACTTGAACAGCATCTCTGATCTTTTGCTGTAAAAGCTTTCTATGATTTCTTAGGTAGATCCAGGTCATTTCGTTGGTTAAAAATGCCATTCTAACAGCGTAAAGGCAAAGACAAAAATAGCCTCCTGGATAGATCAAGATAGCTAATGTCAAGAATGTGTTGCTGTTTTTTGAGGAGGAGAGTAAAAAATTATAATATCAGGCTATTGTTAAAAAAGAAAATATAGCCGCTGCCAGCCAGGATGCAGAAGAAAGAAAAATCATACACCGTTGATTGGAATGTATGTTACTATAACCACTATGAGAAATATTATAGAGATTTCTCAAAAAAACTAAAAATAGAACTACCATATGATCCAGTAATCTAATTACTGGGAATCTATTCTAATGAAAAGAGATCAGTACATAAAAGGAATACCTGCTTTCGTGTTTATCACAGCACTATTTACAATTGCAAAGATAAGAAATTGAAGTGTCCATTAATAGATGAATGAACAAAGTCAATGTGGTATATATGTATAATAGAATACTATAATAGGTCAAAAAAAGTATTCAATTTGTAGCAACATGAATGGAACTGGAGGTCGTCCTGTTAAGTGAACTAAGCTAGACACAGTAAGACAGATATTGCATGTTCTCACTCATATATGGAAGTTTTAAAAAATGATCTAATAGAAATAGAGAGTAGAAAGATAAGAGTGGGATGAGAAGAGTGGGATGGGGTAAGGGAGAATGAAAAGTGGTTGCTAATTGGTGCAAACATACAGCTAGATAGATAGCTTGAAGCTGGGAGGCAGAGGTTGCAGTCAGCCAAGATCATGCCACTGCACTATAGCCTGAGCAACAGAGCAAGACTCTGTCTCAAAAAAGCAAAACAAAACAAAACAAAACAAAAAATTATTAATAGATAAGGGAAAGCAAGCTAATTGCAATAAAGAAAGATAGTGCGTATTAATTGACAAAACAAATCGTGCTAAAATTGAAAGCACCAAGTGTTCACAGGAAAGAGTGAATATTATGGAATGGAATAATCTGAGAAATAATTCATAGATAATACATCACTTTAAGGTAGAATCACATCATATAAAGTAATTTAATAAATGACACAGATAGACATCATCGTTTACCTATATATTTAGGGTTCATGTGTTGGTATTAAAGTTTTAATAGAAAATATTCATTTGCCAGAATATCTATTTCATTCTTTCCATTTTTAATTTTAAAAATTTGTGTCATTCTAGTATCTTATTGCAGTTACATTTTCCAGATTAATGAGATAAATTAGGATTAACTGTTCATAGTAATGTGTACATTTTCTTTTGTAAAGTGTTTACTCAAATTCTTAGTCATTTTTCTATAGAGTAATCTGTCTACAATCAGAAAACATTGTTATTTTTGTAGTAATCCTTCTAAATTGCTGTATAAATTGTTGAAATAACTACCTGAATTAAAGTTATGAGCAATTTTAAATTTACCTAGACACCATAAAGGTGATTATTGCTTACCATTTTGCTTTACTTTCACTCATCATGTCAGGAATTATACCCAAAGTGTTTGAAACAGTAGTGCTTCATTTTACTGAGTTTGGTATACCTAAAACATGCATTTGAGGGAATAATATTTTATGTTAACTTAAGAAGAAGACATATATTTTTAGTTAAATGAATGAAAATTGTGAGTAAAGTTTTTAGTCCTTAATTATTATTATTTATTATTTAATTATTAATAAAACAATAATACAGTTGATTAATGCACATTATAAAATGTCAACCTGAGGTCAGATTTCAGTACATTTGTCATACTGTGAAAATAACTATTCTGAAGCTTTTTGATCCTCTGTAAAAAGAAACTATTATTGCAGGATTAAATTCTGTAGTGTAAATAAATCATATTGTTCTGAAAACTATTAGTATTTTTGAAATAATATCGCTGCAAACTTTAGGCCAATAAATAAGTGAAAATATTAATAAGATGTATAAAATGTGCTTTTTCAAAAATTTTGACTAGAACTAGAATTGTATAAAGTTTAGAATGTAGAGAAATAACATAAACTTATTTAAAACTTGTTTCCCTAGTAATACTAGAAAATAAACAAAAAGTTGGATATTGAGCATAAATATGGCCTAGGATCTCTTCCAAATCTCAGTTTTTATATTTAATTAGTATTCAAACATTTACACTGCAAAGCTTTGTATAAGTTAAAACAAGTGATAAAATGAAATGCATTAGGGGAAAAGAGGGGAAGAAGCTTCCCTCAGCTGTAACTGGTATACATTCATGGAAAAAATACCATTTAAATGATAATTTGAAAATCAGTGCAAGTGGAGTAGATATTTTGTTTAGGGGAGACTGAAACATACTTTGCTATGTGAAAAATATTCAGGTGAAAGTGATTTTAAAAAAAGATAACGTAAGGACATTGTCTTTAGGTGGACTGAATGGGCATGAAGAAAGAGAGGGGTGATTCAAAGATTTTGCAAGAGATGGTGGGTGAATAGGGCATTAAAATTCAGGGAAGGATTTAGAAGTGCAAATCTAACCACAGGTTAATTTAACTAATGGTACTGTATATAAATTTCAAAAAAGTAAAAGCATTGGCCCATGAATTTAATTGAAATACTAGGTTGTATATAATAATGCTTAAATAGGACTTTGTAAAGACACAGTTGAAAAATTCTAAATAACTGACAGTTAAAAGAAGTTAGAGTATTAACAATTAAATACATATACATAATATGAGGATATGCTTCTAACAAAATCTGAAGGTTTAGCCATTTCAAAAACTAAATATTTGGAAACATTTAAATATATAAAAGTATGTATATATTCCAATATATAGTCTGCATATATTTTAACCATAATGTTATTCATTGAGATAACACTTGAGAAAAAGCATGGTGTGTGGTTTAAAATGGTAGAGCTTGCCTTTCAGTACATTTCACTAGACTACCTATAATTTTAAGAATTAATGTCAAATTTATTAATCATTTGGAATACAATTTTCTTAACAGAATAGCTTTCACCTATTATTGTGATGATTCTAAGTATAGATCTATAGACAAATGTAAAATAAGCAGATGTTTTTATATTTAAGGGTGATATGATAAAATGCAATATTTAATATTAATTATATTATAGAATTATAGAATTCTTAACATAATAAATGATATAAGAAGAAATACATTAAATTTAGAAATGCTTTAATTACAGTCACTGCATATGGGGTTACTGAAATACAAAATGGAAAAGTTTTAAGCCTGGTGGATTTCAGTCACTGTCAACTTCTAGACATTACACATCCAGATGTGGCACCTGGCCTCATGCCACTATGAGTATCTATCACAAAATAGTAGGCATTTATTGACTTGACTATTCTAAAATGCATTTCTTTCAGACTTATGAGAGACTGAGTATCATAAGAGCCAGGAGATTTTTCTCTTCCTGATGCATGCACATGTTTAGCATATCTGGGAGCTACATTGCAGTAGGCCAGGATCTAGGTTCTAAATCTAGTCCAGATTGAAAATGTTGACTTGTACTCACTTGATTTATTCTCACATTGGCTTATTACTGGACCAGTGTTATGAGTAAAAGAAAGGATACACAAATTAATGATATTAGTAAGTGAAAATTAATTCCTGAGTTCTTTCAAGTTTTTGCAAGTGAAGTCAAAAATGTGGAGAGCTGTACAACTTACAGCAATAAATCATCACTGATTTTGTCTTTTGTAGCATGTGATGTGAGAAATAATTCAAATGTATCAGATGTGATACAATATTTGTCTTTCCTTTTTAAATAAATGGCTTGTTACAAATATTCAGCAGAAATAACTGTTAAAGTAAAATTTGTATAAAATACTCCACTTACATAAATACACATTCAATAATCATAACTTTATAACATTAACATAAACAAGAAAATTAACATAAAACTATGTGCATCATTTGCTCTGCAGTAATGTAAAATTAACTGATTCATCATTAATATTATAAATCAGACAGTATAACACACATTTTTTCAGTATATTAAAACTGGATAATTGCAGATAATAAAAAAAGAATGTAAAATATATGAACTCTCCAAAAGTCTTAGAAAAGTACAGTAGTGTATACAATAATCATTTATTCCAAAGTCTTTCACTTGTCTCAGTTTGGCCATAAGCTCTGTCTTAGAAGAACTTTACAATTAAATAGAATATAATGTGAACTAGTATTATGTAGCCGGTACATCGCATTACTTCATTAACAGCCTCTATCTGCTTTTCTAACTGAAACTTCTGATGATGATGACAATCCTCTGCCTTCATTTTCATAATTGAATGCTGCTATGGTTTGAATATTTGTCCCCTCAAAAACTCACATTGAAATTTAATTTCCAACGTGTCAGTATTAAGAGGTGGAGACTTTAAAATGTGATTGGGCCATGAGGGCTCTGTTCTCCTAAATGAATTAATCCGTGGATAGATTAATGAGTTAGTGAATTAGTGGATTAATGGGTTAGTGGCTTTTCACAGAAGTGACACTGGCGACTTCATAAGAAAAGAGAGACTTGGACAAGGATGCTCGGCCTCCTCACCATGGGATGCCCTGTGCCATTTTGGAACTCTGGAGATTGTCCTCATCAGCATGAAGGTTCCCACTCTTAAAGTTGGGTTATCAGCCTCCATAACTATAATGAGTTTATTTTCTTGAAAATTACTCAGTTTCAGGTATTCTGTTATAATCCAATAAAACAGACTAAGATTTAAAAAACGGTACCAGAACTGATACCAATTTATAATAACACCCAGTAATGTAGAAATGGCTCTGGTACTGGATAATGGGTAGTGGCTAGAAGAATTTGGAGGATGAGACTAGAAAAGCCTGCATTATGGTGAGGGTTTAGAAGACAACAAGACTAGGGAAAGACTGAAAACCCTTAGAGATTAGTTCATTGGTCATGACCAGAACGCTGATAGAAATATGGACATTAAAGACCATTCTGATGAGTTTTCAGGTGCAACTGAGGAACAAGGCACTGGAAACTGGAGTAAAGGCCATCCTTGTGATGAACTGACAAAGAACTTGACTTCATTGTGTTATTTTGTCCATGTACTTGGACTTTATGGAATGCAGAACTTAAGATCAATGCATTAAGGTATCCGGTAGAATAAATATCTGAGAAGCAAAGCATTCAGGCTACTGCATTACTACTTTTAATGACTCACATTAAGCTGTGAAGAGAAACAGTTTTGAAGATGGAATTTCTAATCCAAAGACAAGCATATCAGAAACATTTGAAAAACTCTAAGCTTGGCCACATAACCAGTGAAAAAGTGTGTTAGGAGAGAAAACCAAGGATGTAGCCCAGGGACTATTTGAAAAAGATTCCAGCAAGGATAGAAGGGAACCAGGTCCTATTCCTCAGAGGCCTAGGAGGAATAAACCGCTCTTTAGGTTGGGCCCAGGGCTTTGCTGCTTTGTGCAGTCTCAGGATTTGGTGCTCTGTGTGCTAGCCATGACTAAAAGACGCCAACGTACAGCTCGGGCTGTTGCTTCAGAGACTGCAAGCCCCAAGCTTTGGTGGCTTACATGTGGTGTTGTGCCTCATGGTGCACAGAAATCAAGAATTGAGGTTTGAGAACCTCTGCCTAGATTTCTGAGGATGTATGGAAAGACTTGAATGTCCAGGAAGAAATTTGCTTTAAGGGTGGAACCCTCGTGGAGAAACTCTAAGTCAGTGCAGAAGGGAAATGTGACATCAGAGGCCCCACACAGAGCCCCCACTGTGGCACTTCCTCGTGGAGCTGTGAGAAAAGGGCCACCATCCTACAGACCCCAAAATGGTAGCTCCACTGACAGCTTGCACTGTGTGCCTGGAAAAGCCAAAGACACTTAATACCAGCCTGTGAAAGCAGGGGTGGAGCTCCTGAAGACCATGGAAACCCACCTCTTGCATCAGAGGCTGTCCATGAGGGCTCCACCCCTAAAGCAAACTTCTTCCTAGGCCTCTGGGCCTGTGATGTGAGGAGCTGCCATGAAGACCTCTGACATGCTCTGGAGACATTTTCCCCATTGTACTGGTGATTAACATTTGGGTCCTCCTAATTTATGCAAGTTTCTGCAGCCAGCTTGAATTTCTTCTCAGAGAAAAAAAAAAAAAAAAAGTTTTTTCTTTTCTATCACATTGTCAGCCTGCAAATTTTTTAAACGTTTAGTCTCTGTTTCCCTTTTAAAGATAAGTTCCGATTCCAAACCATATCTTTGTGAATGCATAAAACTGAATCAATCCTTCCTTCCTTCCTTCCTTCCTTCCTTCCTTCCTTCCTTCCTTCCTTCCTTCCTTCCTTCCTTCCTTCCTTCCTTCCTTCCTTCCTTCCTTCCTTCTTTGTCAGTCAGAGTTTTGCTCTTATCGCCCAGGCTGGTGTGCAATGGCACAGTCTTGGCTCACTGCAACCTCCACCTCCCAGGTTCAAGTGATTCTCCTGCCTCAGCCTCAAGAGTAGCTGGGATTACAGGTACCCACCACCATGCCTGGCTAATTTTTGTACTTTTAGTAGAGACAGGGTTTCACCATGTTGGCCAGGCTGGTCTTGAACTCCTGACCACAGGTGATTCACCTGCTTCAGCCTCCCAAAATGCTAGGATTACAGGAGTGAGCCACCACTCCTGACCAAAACTGAATGCTTTTAAGAGCACCCAAGTCACATCCTGAATGCTTTGCTGCTTAGTAATTTCTTATACCAGATATCCTAAATCATCACTCTTAAGTTCAACATTTCACAGACCTCTATGTCGGGGCAAAATGCCACCAGTGTCTTTGCTCAAACATAGCAAGAGACACTTTTATTTCAGTGTCCGACAAGCTCCTCATCTCCATCTGAGACCATCTCAGCCTGGACTTCATTGTCCACATCTCTATAAGCATTTTGGTCAAAAACATTCAACAAGCCTCTAGGCAGTGTCAATCTTTCCCACACCTGTCTGTCTTCTTCTGAGCCTCCAAACTGTTCCAACCTCTACCTGTTACCCAGTTCTAAAGTCACTTCCACATTTGCAGGTATCTTTATAGCAGCAACCCCTTCTCTGTGGTACTTATTTATTGAATTAATTCATTCTCACACTGCTATAAAGAAATACCCAAGACTGAGTAATGTATTAAAGAAAGAGGTTTAATTGATTCACGGGTTCTCATTCATGGTGAGGCATTAGGAAACTTACAATGATGGTGGAAGGCAAAGGAGAAGCAAGCACCTCTTCACAGTGGAGCAGGATGGAGTGAGTGCAAGCAGGGGAAATAACATATTCTTATAAAACCAGGAGATCTCTTTAGAGTCACTCACTGTGACAAAAACAGCCTGGGGGAAACTACTCCCATGATTCGATTACCTCCACCTGATCCCACCCCTGACATATGGGGATTAAGGAAATTATAATTAAAGATGAGATTTTGGGTGAGGACACTGCCAAACCATATTATATACTATATATACTGTATAAAATATAAATATTTCAAGGATATTATATACATATTAAAAGACAAGTGACAAAAACTTGCTAATTTGAAATATTAGCATTTTTTGTCACTAATCCTTTAATAAATATCTGGGAAACTTTCATTTATAGGTAACCATCAACACAACTTCAAATTTAGTTGTATAAGTTTAATTTGATAAAGTAAGTAAATATGTAACTGTTTGGAATCCCGTGCAGTTCTCCTCTCCAATCCTGTGGAACTCATATTCCTGTACTTGAAAAACAGATTTAAAGTAAAGATGATTGCAAACATGAAGCAAAAAACAAATTGTGTTACCTCCATTTTTGTATTTTATATAAATATGTATAGTACTTAGGTGTTGAATATGTAAAATCTCAAAGTCGTTTACTCTTTTGTGTACGTGGTGTCCTTATTGTCATTACATTTCATGTTCAGCTGTTACCATCATGTTGCATCATACATTAGATTCATGAAGTAGACACAAGCAGTCAAATGCAGAAGTGTTGGGATTTCTTTAAAAATAGAATACTCTCTGTTTTCTTTCATTAACATTCAATGACTATTTAAATATGCTAGAAAATAATGATATCATAAATATCCAAATTTTCACAAGTTAGTCTATAAAAATTCCTTTAGAAATCAACTTATTCAAGTTATATCATATATTAATTTTTATTTATTGTTTTATTTTTCCATAAGTTACTGGGGTACAGGTGGTATTTGGTTATATGAGTAATTTCTTTAGTGGTGATTTGTGAGATTTGGGGCACTCATCACCCATGTATACACTGCACCATATGTGTAGTCTCTTATCCCTTGCACCCCCCACCACTCTTCCCCCAAGTACCCAAAGTCCATTGTATTATTCTTATACCTTTGTGTCCTCATAGTGTAGCTCCCACATATCAGTGAGAACATGTGAGGTTTGGTTTTCAATTCCTGAGTTACATCACTTAGAATAATAGTCTCCAATCTCATCCAGGTCGCTACAAATGCTGTTATTACATTCCTTTTTATGGCTGAGTAGTATTCCATTATATATATATATTTGTATACACACACATATATATATATACACACACACACACACACACACACACACACACACATACACATACCAGTTTCTTTATCCATTCGTTGATTGATGGGCATTTGGGTTGGTTCCATGATTTTGCAACTGTGAATTGTGCTGCTATAAACATGAGTGTGCAACTATCTTTTCAAATAATTACTTCTTTTCCTCTGTAGTGGGATTGCTGGATCGAATGGTAGTTCCACTTTTAGTTCTTTAAGGAATCTCCACACTGTTTTTCATAGTAGCTGTACTAGTTTACACTCCTACCAGCAGTGTAGAAGTGTTCCCTGTTCACCACATCCATGCCAACATCTACTGTTTTTTTTGATTTTTTGATTATAGCCATTCTTTTTTTTAATTTTTTAATTTTTTTTTTTTGAGATGGAGTCTCTCTCTGTCACTCAGGCTGGAGTGCAGTGGCACGATCTCGGCTCACTTCAAGCTCTGCCTTCCAGGTTCATGCCATTCTCCTGCCTCAGCCTCACAAGTAGCTGGGACTGCAGGCGCCCACCACCATGCCCAGCTTATTTTTTTGTATTTTTGGTAGAGACAGGGTTTCACCGCGTTAACCAGGATGGTCTCGATCTCCTGATCTCATGATCCGCCCACCTTGGCCTCCCAAAGTGCTGGGATTACAGGCATGAGCTACCACACCTGGTTGATTATGGCCATTCTTGAAGGAGTAAGCTGGTATCACAATGTGGTTTTGATTTGCATTTCCTTGATCATTGGTGATGTTGAGCATTTTTTTCATATGTTTATTGGCCATTTGTGTACCACCTTTTGAGAATTGTCTATTTTTGACCTTAGCCCACTTTTTGATGAGACTGTTTTTTTCTTACTGATTTGTTTGAGTTCATTGTAGATTCTGGATATTAGTCCTTTGTCAGATGTACAGATTGTGAAGATTTTCTCCCACTCTGTGGGCTCTCTGTTTGCTCTGCTGACTGTTCCTTTTGCCATGCAAACACTCTTTAGTTTAATTAAGTCTCAGCTATTTATCTTTGCATTTGTTTTTGAGTCCTTGGTCATGAAATCCTTGCCTAAGCTAAAGTCTAGAAGGGTTTTTCCAATGTTATCTTCTAGAATTTTTATAGTTGCAGATCTTAGGTTTAAGTCCATCTTGAGCTGATTTTTGTATAGGGTGAGAGAAGAGGATCCAGGTTCATTCTGCTACAAGTGGCTAGCGAATTATCCTAGCACCATTTGTTGAAAAAGGTATACTTTCTCCACTTTATGTTTCTGTTTGCTTTGTCAAAGATCGGCTGGCTGTAAATATTTGGGTTTATTTGTTGGTTCTCTATTCTATTCCATTGGTTTATGTACCTATTTTTATACCAGTACCATGCTGTTTTTCTGACTACATCATTATAGCATTGTTTGAAATAAGGTAGTGTAATGTCTCCGGATTTGTTCTTTTTGCTTAGTCTTGCTTTGGCTATGAGGACTGTGTTTTGGTTCTGTATGAATTTCAGATTTTTTTTTTCTAATTATGTGAAGAATGATGGTGCTACTTTGATGGAGATTGCATTGAATTTGTAGATTGCTTTTGG
Organism: Macaca nemestrina; assembly: GCF_043159975.1. Lineage (NCBI taxonomy): Eukaryota > Metazoa > Chordata > Mammalia > Primates > Cercopithecidae > Macaca > Macaca nemestrina. Next base: position 75,837,105 of record NC_092126.1, read on the forward strand.
CAGTATGGTCATTTTCACAATATTGATTTTACCCATCCCTGATCATGGGATGTGTTTCCGTTTGTTTGTGTCTTCTATGGTTTCTTTTGGCAGTGTTTTGTAGTTGTCCTTGTAGAGGTCTTTTGACTCCTTTGTTAGATATATTTCTAAGTATTTTATTTTATTTTTTGCAGCTATTTTAAAAGGGGTTGAGTTCTTGATTTTGTTCTGTGCTTGGTCACTGTTGGTGTATAGAAAAACTGCTTAATTGTGTACATCTTGTATCTGGAAACTTTGCTGAATTCTTTCATCAGTTCTAGGAGCTTTCTGCAGGAGTTCTTAGGGTTTTCAAGGTAAACAGTCATATCATCAGCAAACAGTGACAGTTTGACTTCCTCTTTACTGATTAGGATAGGCTTTATTTCTTTCTCTTGTCTGATTGCTCTGGCTAACACTTCCAGTACTATGTTGAAGAGGAGTGGTGATACTGGGCATCCTTGTCTTGTTCAAGTTCTCAGAGGAAATGCTTTCAACTTTTCCCCATTCAGTATTATATTGGCTGTGAGTTTGTCATAGATGATTTTTATTACATTAAGATATGTCCCTTGTATGCTGATTTTGCTGAGAGTTTTAATCATAGAGGGATACTGGATTTTGTCAAATTCTTTTCCTGCATTTATTGAGATGATTTTGTGGTATTTGTTTTTCATTTTGTTTATGTGGTGTATCACATTCATTGACTTGCATGTGTTAAACCATCCCTGCATCCTTGGTATGAAACTCACTTGATCATGGTGGATTATCTTTTTGATATGTTGTGGGATTTGATTAGCTAGTACTTTGTTAAGGATTTTAGCATCTATATTCCTCAAGGATATCAGTCTGTAATTTTCTTTTTGACTATGTCCTTTCCTGGTTTGGGTATTAGGGGTAACACTGGTTTCATAAAGTGAATTAGGGAGGGTTCCTTCTTTCTCTACCTTAGTGTCATAAGGACTGGTATCAATTCTTCTTTGAATGTCTGGTAGAATACTGCTGTGACTCCATCTGGTCCTGGACTTTTTTTTTTTTTTTTGGGTAATTTTTAAAGTAGCATTTCAATCTCACTGATTGTTATTGGTTTGTTCAAGGCACCTAATTTTTCCCGATTTAATCTAGGAGGGTTGTATTTTTCCAGGAATTTATCCATCTCTTCTCGGTTTTCTAGCTTCTGTGCATGAAGATATTTATAATACCCTTGAAAGATCTTTTATATTTGAGAGGTGTCAGTTGTAATATCTCCTGTTTTGCTTCTTAGTATGGTTATTTAGATTTTCTCTCTTCTTTTCTTGGTTAATCTTGCTAATGGTTTATCAATTTTATTTATCTTTCCAAAGAACTAGCTCTTTGTTTCATTTGTCTTTTTTGTTTGTTTTTTTTCAATTTCATTTAGTTCTGCTATAATCTTCATTATTTCCTGTCTTTTGCTGGTTTGGGTTTATTTAATTATTGTTTGTCTAGTTCCTTGAGGTGTGACCTTAGACTGTCTGCTTGTACTCTTTCAGATTTTCTGATGTAGGCATTTAGGGCTATGAATTTCCTCTTAGCACCATCTTTGCGTATCCCAGAGGTTTTGATAGGTTGTGTCATTATTGTCATTCAGTTCAAAGAATTTTTAAATTTCAATCTTGATTTTGTTTTTGATTCAGGAGCAGGTTATTTAATTTCCATGTATTTGCATGGTTTTGAAAGTTCCTTTCTGAGTTGATTTCCAGTTTTATTCCACTGTGGTCTGACAGAGTGCTTGATATAAATTTCGTTTTCTCAATTTATTGAAGCTCATTTTATCACCTATCATATGGTCTATCTTGGAGAAATTTCCATGTGCTATTGAATAGATTGTGTATTCTGTGCTTGTTGGATGAAATGTTCTCTATATATCTGTTAAGTCCATTTTTTCCAGGGTATGGTTTAAATCATTGTTTCTTTTTTGACTTTCTGTCTTGACAACCTGTCTAGTGCTGTTAATGGAGTACTGAAGTCCCCCAGTATTATTGTGTTACTGTCTATCTAGTTTCTTAGGTCTAGTACTAATTGTTTTATAAATCTGGAAGCTCCAGTGTTAGGTGCACATATGTTTAGAATTCGTGTGTGTGTGTATATATATATATATATTTGGACAAGGCCTTTTATCATTATATACTGTCCCTCTTTGTCTCTTTTGATTACTGCTGCTTTAAAGTTTATTTTGTCTGATATAATAATAGCTATCCCTGCTCACTTTAGATGTTCATTTGCATGAAATGCCTTTTTCCACCCTTTTACTTTAAGTTTATGTGACTCCTTATGTGCTAGGAGAGTCTCCTCGCAGATAGTTGGTTGCTACGTTCTTATCCATTCTGCAGTTCTATAAATTTTAAGTGGAACATTTAGGCCATTTACAAGCAATGTTAGTATTGAAATGTGAGGTACCATTGCTTTCATAATGTTCTTTGTTGCCTGTATACTTTGTTTTATTTGTTTTCTTTTTTTTTTTTTAACTTCTATTTCTGTTTTATAGGTCCTGTGTGATTTATGCTTTAAAGAGGTTCTGTTTTTATGTGTTTGTTTCAAGATTTAGAGCTCTCTTATAGCAGATCTTGTAGTGGTGGTTTGGTAATGGCGGATTCTCTCAGAATTTGTTTTTCTGAAGATGACTGTATCTTTCCTTCATATATAATGCTTAGTTTCACTGGATATAAAATTCTTGGCTGATAATTGGGTTTTTTTTTTTTTTTTTTGAGAAGACTTAATATAGGTCCCCAATCCCTTCTAGCTTATAGGGTTTCTGTTGAGAAATTTGTTGTTAATCTGATAGGTTTTCCTTTATAGGTGATCTGATGCTTCTGTCTCTTAAGATTCTTTCCTTTGTCTTAACTTTGGATACCCTTATGACAATGGGCCTAGGCAAAGATCTTTTTGGGATGGATTTCCTAGGTGTTCTTTGTTCTTCTTGCATTTGGCTGTCTAGATCTCTAGCAAAGCTGGAGAAGTTTTTCTCAATTATTCTCCCAGATATATTTTCCAGGCTTTTAGAATTCTCTTCTTCCTCAGGAACACAGATTATTCTTAGGTTTGGTAATTTAAAATAATCCCAGAGTTCTTGGAGGCTTTGTTCATATTTTCTTCTTCTTTTTTAATTTGTCTTTGTTGGATTGGGTTAATGCAAATATCTTGTCTTTGAGCTCTGAATTTCTCTCTTCTACTTGTTCAATTCTACTGCAGAGATTTTCCAGAGTATTTCACATCTCTAAAAGTGTGGCCAAAGTTTCCTGAATTGTTGATTGTTTTTTCTTTAAGCTATCATCTATTTCCAAGAATATTATCCCTTCACTTCTTGTATCATTTTTTGGATTTCCTTGCATTGGGCTTCATCCTTCTCTGGTCCCTCCCTGATTAGCTTAATCACTAACCCCCTGAATTCTTTTTCAGGGATTTCTATTTGGTTTGGATCCATTGCAGATGAACTAGTGTGATTTTTTGGGGGGGTATTGAAGAACCTTGTTTTGTCGTATTAGCAGTGTTGGTTTTCTGGTTCCTTCTCATTTGGGTGGCCTCTGTCAGAAGGAAGGTATAGGTCTGAAGGCTGTTTTTCAGATTCTTTGGTTCCATGCGTGTTTTCTTCATATAGTACTCTCGCTTTTGCTACGGCTATTGCTTCCTGTATATCAAACTGCAGTGATCGTTGACTCTTTTCTGTGTCTAGCTAACCAGCGAGTCTACACAGCACCAGGCTGGTACTGGGTGTTGTCTGCACAGAGTCCTGTGATGTGAATCGTTTACGAGTCTCTTAGTCATGGATACTGGCGTCTGTTCCTGTGGAGGTGGCAGAGCACGCAATGGACTCCATGAGGGTCCTTACCTCTGGTGGTTTAATGCTCTATTTCTGTGCTGGTTGACCTCCTGCCAGGAGGTAGCACTTTCCAGAAAGAATCAGTTGTAGTAGTGTGGAGAGGTACCAGCGGTGGGCAGGGTACTAGAACTCCCAAGATTATGTGCCCTTTGTCTTCCACTACCCAGGTGATAGGGAAGGACTATCAGGTGGGGGGGCAGGGCTAGGCAAGTCTAAGTTCAGAGTCTTCTTGGGCTAGGCTTGTTGCAGCTGCTGTGGGGGATGGGGGTGAGATTCCCAGGTCACTGAAGTTGTGTACCTAGGAAGATTATGGCTGCCTCTGCTGAGTCATGCAGGTTGTCTGGGAAGTGGGGGAAAGCCAACAGTCACAGGCCTCACCCAGTTCCCACACAAACTGAAGGGCTGGTCTCTCTCCCACCGTGTCGCCTGCCCACAGCTCCAAGTCTGTTTCCCGGTGGAGGGTAAGATGGGCTTGAAAATTTGCCTGAGACTTTCCATCTCCCAGCTGTGAGAGAAAAGGGCTTTAGCTCTTCCTTGCCTGTGACATCTGCATGCCCGATTAATGCCCTCCCCCCAGTTCTGGTCAGGAGGCTTCTTACCTGGTTAACATTGTTACAAAGTTCAGTTAGATAATTCCTTCTCCCTGTGGAATTTTACCACTGGTCTTCTGGCCACCCTCTTGATGTATCTTTGTGGTGCCAGGCAGGAATGGGCTGCTTGGGGACCCAGCGAGCTCTCAGGGCCTTTCTGTGGCTTCCTCTTCCCCTCTGTTTTGCTGGGCTCTCTAACTTGACTTAACTCCAGGTAAAGTCGGAAACTTCCTCCACAAATAGACCAGCTTCTCCAGTGAGGATGTGTGTTTAGGAGAAGAGGCTCTCCCTTTCCCATTTCCACAGTTGGGAAACTCACAGTATTTGGGGGTGTTTCCTGGGTGCTACAGGAGCAGTCTGCTTCCTTCAGAAGGTCTATGGGGCCTCTTGGGATTGCTTGTTTGTTCTTGCAGTCTGTCTGTAGCTAAAATTTGCAGTGCAAGCCTCCACATGCTTCTCTGTCCAGAGCTGCAATCAAGTTCTGCCTCCCATACGCCACATTCCCAGAAATCTTTACAAATTCATTTTCTAATTGTGTGTTTTTGCTTGGGGAGATTTCCAGCTAAATCAATTATTAGAGAATGTGCCTAAAAATCTAATTAATTTATAATATATATTGAAAATCAAGGGCAAAAATAAAAATAATAAAGAATATATGACTGCTCTCTCTCATTTTTTACTATACTCAAAACTGATTATTTTGTCAAAATTAAATGAGAGTAAAGAAGAGCTTAATATATATTTGAGTTGTGACTTTTCTCATGATCTGCCCTTCAATGTCTCTATTTTCTAAAAAATAAATTCTATAAGTATAGACCATTGAATATTATAGAATATTTTATAATGATATTTTCTAATATCTCTGAGTATATCTAAAATAACATAATAGTATATTCTGTAGGAAATGATCTAAACATATTTTCTTTATAAAACAAAATAATTTATCATGGCTATGTAATCCTGCAAAGTATTCACAGTCCAAAATTACTTTGATGTATGCATGATTATCTCTCAAGAAATAAAAATAATCATGTGCTTGGAAAACTATGTAGTAAATTGTGATAAAGCTTTATATTTTGCATATACCCATTAGACATATTGATATTTAAGGCATAATTTTAGTCATATTTATCACACATTCAGCTTTTTTGGCTTGCCCTGGGAAAGCTAAACTGCTTATTTAATTGAATTCGTTTATATGAATGAGAAAAACCAAAATACATCAAAATAGCACATAGCATGATTTTTAGGATAATTATTTTCAAGTAGTTATAATTGATGTTATTTGGATTTTATTGGCTAAAAAATACCACTTTTTTTGTTTATGACTAGATTTTTGAAAGAAAGCTGTTTTTCCATTATTTACTTTTAGTGTTACAAATAAATTAGCCTAATTTCTTCATGATAATGAAGAGCTTGCTTCCTACTTTTCTATTCCTCTAGGACATAAATATTTCATCTCTCATCATATTTTTTTCTGCTCCTGAGTTGGTATTATATGTGTTGCACAATCCAGAACAATCTTTTCCTTTGCGTAAGCTGACAGTATCAAGGATTTATGGCAGTTACTCTCTCATGCTAGTGAGGGGAGAATAAGACTCAATATGTTTTAAAATCAAGTATAAATCAAAGCTGGTGAAAGGCAAAACCTGAAGAAATGCCATACTTTTGTAAAAATACCCAAACTTTTTTGAATATTTCTTTTCATGCCTTCACCATATGGTGGAGAGCAGAAATAAGATTTTAAAAAATACAATCTATAATTTCAACTGACGTCATATATCTCATCATTACTGACAAATGAGGTAATTGAATATTTTTTATGTGATTTGGAACAAAGAGGTTCCCTTTATCTGATAATGTTTCTTTATATTAAAAAGAAACTTTGAATAAGAAAGGCAGTTGTGTGGAAAGAGCATCCACTTTGATGTCTGAGGCCTATATCCAAATTCCAAGTCATGTTTGGAATGCTTTCTCATACTTACTTATTATACTTAGTACAAATTACTCACCTTCTAAGATTCACTGACATTTGTTTGTATCCTGCGTGTGTTGCTGTATGTGAAAAGCATTTCCACTACGCAGAAAAAAAAACTCAATGTACTAATACTAATAAGGTTATCAAATTTTCCTTTAGAAGATATAACACACTCATGACTTATAAACGCAGTTTTTGATTAAGCAGTACCAAGATGAACCCCCATTTCTGAACAGCAAACTATACAAAAGCAACAACGGAGAAAGAGTTAAGTCTGCATTTCCTCTGCAGAAGTTTTTTCTTCTCTAGCAATTCCAGCACAATTTATCTTTTGAAATGTATGTCATTATAAAGAGATGAGAATTATAAATATCAATTTAGAGTAAAGCTAAATTTTCTCTTTATCTTGTTACGGTTTCTATATTTATGTCCTATCAAGTAAAATAAGGGCAGTTCTCTGTTCTTCACCAGAAAGAGCCCAGTGTTCTCCGAAGTGTCTTTATGGTAGGTTATGTCACATTCCTAGCATGTCCTACCTAGAAAGGAATATGATATGTAGTTGCAAGCGCTGGAAATATTATTAAATTATGATGTGTGTGTTTTGAAATATCAATTGAAAAATATACAATATTCTTAGTTATGTTTCTGTTGTTTACTATTTTCAAGACTTTCTACCATGTGGAACACTATCAGTAACATTTAATCTTGTGGATTTCAGAATCTGCCACTGAAATACATTTAGATTTTATTGCAATTTTAATACACACTCTTTTACCTACATTACTACAAGTAAAATACTATTTATTACTATTTATTAATAATGAATATTTATTATTCATATTACTATTCCTATTAGTAGTATTTAATACTGCTAACTCATGACCTGTATTACTACGTTTTAAGGCAAAATGTGCAATCCATTCAAATTGCACGTATTCACTAACTTGATCATTTACCCAACAACCATAATTTTAAATCTAACTTCCAAATTTTGAGTGGGGAACAGGAATGTTGCAGAGAAATATGAATAATAAGAACTTGTAATAAATAACAATATTTTAGATTATCTGATATTGTTATTTCTTATGTTTTATTTTAAAAATATTTTTATAGGCATACATTTTCCTAGATATCTATATTTCTTGTATACTTAACATTAAAATTTTGATTATTTTTGACCACTGCTGCTCTCTTATTTATTGATACTTTCAGTCATTTATTAGAGCTCATGACAGTAGATATTACCAATTGGTTAAATGCCTCAAAGTGTTAAGATTTATATTAAAATAACAATCACAATTCAATATCTAGAGGAGAATAGGCAATGAATTACCTGATTAAATTTTAGAACAGATATTATTTAAATCAGCATACACAAAATAATACTCAATTGTTAAATAAAAAATTGTTATTTAATCATTATTCAATTGTTAATAATAATTTGTTATTTAATCATTATTCAATTGTTAAATAATATTTAGTTATTTTATGGAGGCCCCCTACCCTTTACTACTGCTTTGTTCAAATTTGTGTTCATTTCTTTATTATTTTTTAGTTACTCTGTTAGTACTCTTTATAAAATAGAACTAAATGTCTCATAAGATGAATCAGCTTATTGTCCTGAGAAAGATTCCAGGCTGTAGGTCAAAGAGGAGGATCCGAGTTAAAGCCTGGCAGATTCTTTTAGTTGAAGAGGTAAGATTGAGAGTCTAGAAAACACAAAAAGTGTAGAGTAATAGGGAATATTATCACAGAAAAGGGGCAGCAAAGACAGAGAATTCTAGACCACTGTGCCAGGGACTCCCTCAAATATCCAGAGAATACTAATATTTCATGGATTTAAGGAAATTAGTCCAGGCCAGTAAAAAAGAAACACCTAAAATGATTAGAAGAAACAGAGCCTTCACAATACCAGGAAGAGTGCTAATTCCCACTAGTCAAAATTGAAAAATTTTATAATTTATTGAGAATTGGGTAGAGTCCGCAGAAGAATTTTTCTTTAGAAGTGTGGAATAATTAGCAACCTAGGAATACATTTAATCAAGGAGGTGAAAGATCTTTATAAGCAGAACCACAAAACACTGAGAAAAGAAATTGTAGATGACACAAGCAAGTGATAAAAACTTCCCGTGGCCATGGATGAGAAGAATCAATATCCTTAAAAAAGCCACACTGCCCGAAGCAATCTACAGATTAAATGCAATCCTATAAAAACACCAATGTTATTTTTCACATAATTTAAAGATAATCCTAAAATTCATAAGAAACAATAAAAGAATGTGAATAGCCAAAGCAATTCTAAGCAAAAAGAACAAAGCTGTAGGCATTACATTATGTGACTTCAAATTATACTACAAGGGTAGATTTAACAGCATGGTAGTGGATTAAAAATAAACACATAGACCAAAGGAGCAGAAAAGAGAACACAGAAATAAAGTTACATACCTACGGTCAACTGTTCTTTGACAAAGTTGAAAAAAACACTGGGGAAAGTACACACTATATAATACCTGATGCTGCGAAAATTGGATTGCCATATGCAGAAGTGTGAAACTGGACTCCTGTCTCTCACCAGATACAAAAATTAACTCAAGATGAATTAAAGACTTAAGCTCAAGACTTGAAAATATTAAATTATTAGAAGAAAACAGGAAAAATATTTTCTGAACATTGGCATGGGAAAAGAATTCATGACTAAGACTTTGAAAACTAAAAGAACACAAAGATAGACAAATAGGATGTTATCAAACTGAAAACCTGCACAGAAAAAGAAATATTCAATGGCATAAACAGATAAACTACAAAATGGGAGAAAATGTTTAAAAGCTATGCATCTAACAAAAGACACATAAACTATTCAGAGTTTATAAGGAACTCAAACAACTCAACAATAACAACAACAACAACAAAACAAAAACCCCATTAAAAGGAGGTGAAAGACATGAACACACATTTTTTAAAAGACATACAAGTGGCCAATAAAAATACAAAAAATGTTCAACATCACTAATAATCAGAGAAATGCAAGTTAAAACCTAAATAGATACCATTCTACACCAGTCAAAATTGCTGTTATTAAAAAGTAAAAATAAGTAACACGCTGGCAAGGATGCAGACAAAAGGGAATGCATATACACAGTTGGTGGGAATATAAATTAGTACACCCTCTATGTAAAACAGTATGACAATTTCTCAAAGAACAAAAAATAGAACTAACCTTTGATCTAATCTCACTACTGGGTGTCTACACAAATAATACAAAAAATTATAGATAGATATTTACCACGTGGTCCTACACACACGCACGTGCACACACACACACACACAAACACACACACTACAATACTAAGCCATAAAAAAGATGAAATCATGTCTTTTGTGGCAACATGGGTGGAACTAGGGGACATCATCTTAAGTGAAATAACTCAAGCACAGAAAGTCAAAAACTACCTGTTCTCACAAGTGGGAGCTAAATAATGTGTATAGATAGGCATACAGTGTGGAATAATGGATGTTGGAGACCTGGGAGGGTGAAAGGGATGAGAGATGAGAAATTACTCAAAGGGTACAATGTACAGGGTTTGGGTGATGGCTATACTAAAAGTCCAGACTTTACCACTACACAAAATATTCATGTAAAAACACTGTGCTTGTATTCCCTAAATCTATCTGTCTACATAAAAGTTGTTTCCTAAAAACTACTTATGTCTCACTTGATAAATCTTTAAAACGAGACTTGAAACAACAAAAAATTTTCAAGTTATTAAAACCCATCCCTGAACAACATTCAGGAAAATGTAGAGAACTACAAACTGTTCAGTATGATTTTTAAGAACATTCACAATTTCTGGCATCATATAAAAATTACTAGACATGTGAAACCAGAAAAATATGAATGAAAACACAGTGCATCAAAAGGCATGGGATGCAGGTAAATGAATATTCAGAAATTCTTGTAGCACTAAATGGTTTTATTAAAAAGAATGTAATAGAAGAATGGTGTCAAATTAATGAAGGCTGCTTCTCTCTAAATAAATTTTTAAAAAAAGAGAGAAGGAGAAAGAAAAAAATCTCAAAATAAAGAAAAAGAAAAAAATAAAGATCACAACAGAAATTGAATTAAAAAGCAGAAAAAGTAGGGAAAATAAATAATAGGAAGTGGATATTATTGAGAAGGTTAATATAATTGACAAACCTCTGGTCAGAGTAATAAAAACATTACAGAAATGACAAAAAACAGTAATATCAGGAATAAGAGAATGGAAATCATTACAGATACTACATGTACTGATAATAAAATAAAGAACTATTATTTTTAATACTGCATGCAAATAAATTGTACAATCTTATTGAAATAGGCTTAATCTTTGAAGAACACAAGCTATCAAATCTCATTGAAAAGGAAATAATGTGAATACGTCTATATCTATTGTCCAATAAACACAAATCTGTACTTTAAGGAACTATTTTATTCAGAAGAAAGACTATTGCAGTAGGAAGAACACTGATTTCAGATAACTGCAAGCATTTCAAATTCAAACAAAAAAGTCTTTTCTTTATAGTGTTAAATTAGAAGGAAAGAAAAGGGATATTTTAAGCAGAAATTTGTTAAACAAGGGAAAACGATAAGTAGAGTTTAACAGAGACATTGCTTTGCTATGGTCATCAGATGACCCTGAGGATAAGCTGATGTGATGGTATTTTCAATTTTTAGAATTTACTCAAGCTTAGTGACAAGAAAACTTTAGGATTCTGTAGAAAGGAGAGAAGGTTGACTGGTTTGTTTAAAACAAAGCAGAGAGTAATAAATGGGCATTTGTGAACACCTGAACACCATAAGAGTTGTGAACACAACTTCCTAAAACAATTTTAGCAAATACAACGCACACTTTTGTAAAATGAATCAGAATTCATGACGAAATGACTTCTTCCCAAGAATGCAGGGCTGGCTTAATATTGGAAACTCAGTATCAGAACAAAAAAAAACTCTTGTTCATTGCTGGTGGGGATGAAAAATGGCAAAGCTACTTTGGAAAATAGTTTTGGTAGTTTCTAACAAAGCTAAATATAATCTTACCAAATGGTACAGCAGTTACACTCCTAGGTATTTGCTCAATTGATTTGAAAACTTATAACCACACAGAAACATTCACATTAATGCCTGTATGCTTGTATCAACTTTATTCTTAAACACCAACAATTGAAAGATACTAAGAGGTCCTTCCATTAGGTGATGAATAAACAAATTGTGGTAAATCAATGCAATGGAATACTAATCAGCAATAGAATGAATGCGCTACCTATCAAGCCATGTTGAAAAATGTGTAAATCTTAAGTGCATATTACTATTTGAAAAAGTCAGTCTGAAAAGGTTAAGTACTGTAGAATTTAAATTATATGGCATCCGGAGGGGGGGAGGGCAAAAATACAAAAATGGCAAACATATCAGTGTTTAAAGTGGTCTGTTGATAGACTGAGGTTGAAAAGTGAATCACAGTTCAGTGAAAGTATATAATTCTGTATGATACTCTAATGGTGATTACATGACATTATTCATTTCGGTAAGCCCCTAGTTCTTCACAGCGATAAGAGTGAAACTTAATGCATGCAAATTATGTAAAACATTTAGGAAATAAAAAGAGACACAACATGCAATGAAGACTGTGACAAAATAAACCAGTGGTATTATAAATGTAACCGAATGCAAGTCCAGCTTCTCACAGCTTTAAAGCAAAAATAGGAGAAGCAGGATCTGGTGAAAGGAAAGCAATTTTATTCAAATGACAGTTCAGAAATGGCCAGGCTCATTCCTCTGAAAGACCATTTCAAAATATTAAGCACATGAGTGAGTTTAAGAAAGGTAACCTGGCATGGGGAGCATGTGGGAGTGGGGCAAGGAACAGGATCTGTGTGTCTTGTTCCAATGGTTATCTTGAGTAAGCTCCCTTTAGGAGGTCTGATTGGTATTGTCTTGACTTTAGCCCAGTAATGGTGTACTGATTGTTTGCAACTCCCTCTAGACAAGAGAGGATTCTACAGCTGGGTCTCCACGTGTAGTTTATTTCGAGTTTATCCCCTGGTATTTCTAAACAAGCACTTAATTAGAGAAGCTAGCACAGTGCAAGAGAATATCTAGTCGAAAGGAAGAAAAACAAAAGGTTTCAAAGTACATTTCAAGGTTAAGACTAGAAAAGAGAAAAACAATTTTAAAATGTATTTTGAAACTAAACTGCACAGCTACACAACTATAGGAAACCTCATTACGAAAAATTTTGTTGTAAAATATGGAGACTTTTGGAAATAAGTGAAGCCAAGAAGTTTAAAGGTAAAAAGAACTACACAAAAAACGTACTGCACCATATTTTATAAAGCTGCTTAGCTGTCTCCCATGGGGATACCATATAACAGTTCTGAAATTGATATACACATATACTAAAATTAAACAGTCAAGTAAATAAGTAGTAGATGATGGGAGCAAGCTTTTTCACTGTTAGAATGGGAAGTTACTGATAAGCAAGGGGAGAAGGAAGTCTAATTTATTTGAAAGGATTAGAAGTGAAGAGATAGTTGAAAGGTATGTTTAGCTTAACATAGATATAGATGGAAAACTTCAGATAGATAGCTAGAGAGATATTTGTATATACATGGTTTGTACACACACACACATAGATTTGCTATGCCAGCTGAGAGGATCTAAAAATAATGCCGCTGGTAGCAATGAGTGTATAGAGCACCAGCATATTGCTTTCTAATATTTTTCCCCAATAAAAGAAATCAGACCTCCCTGAAGAAACAGTTGATTTTAGGATTGAGGCGGGAACTATTGAAGAGGTGCCTGGAGTATCTCACAATACAAGAAAATAAGACAATGTTCAATTAAAACAAAGAATCACCCAAAGTTTGGGGTATGGCAAACAGACCAGGCAACTGAAAAAATTCCCAAAAGCTAAAGCTGGAACAAATTGAGCAAGAAAATCGAGTAGTTTTGAATTATAACCCAAAGTACAAAATAAATATTTATGAGTCAATGCTTATAAAAATAAATGTTGACTAAAAATAAAAATAAATGAGTGTGGGTAGGGAAATTGGAAAATTCTCCAGTTCTGAATTCTAAACAATTTATTTGCTATGTCAGCTGAGAGGATCTAAGAAGTCTCTAAGACTTCACCCCTAAGGAAGTGAAATAAAACTTCCCACTTATCAAGTGTGAGCTGCATACATGACTACCAAAGATTACAGTATGGAGAGAGGGGAAAAGAGTAACTTTCCCGTAGAGGAACCTGGTAAACATTATCTCAACCAGGAATCAAGGTCAGTTATCAACTCTGTTACATTGTGTTGGTGGTGTATACTTTTGTAGTAATGTGATGGAATGGCATTTTACTTGTGTTGTTTTCAAAAACCCATGAACTCAGTTTAAATGGGAAAACAACATCAGCCAAATTCTAACTGAGGGATTTTCTACAATATCCCTGACTAGTACTCCTGAAAATTGTCAAGGTCATCAAAAGTAAGGAAAGTCAGAAAAACTGTAACAGCAAAGAAGTGCCTCAGGAAAAGTGACTGATAAATGTAATATGATATCCTGGATGGGATCCTGGAAAATTATAGACATTAGATAAAACTAAAGAAATCTGAATAAAGTGTGGATTTTAGTTAATATTGAAACATAAATATGGTTAATTAATTGTAAAAATGTGTCCTACTAATTTAGCATATTAATAATATAAGATAAATTGATTGTGAAGCATATGGGGAATTTTAAAAATTCTTGATACTTGTACTATAAACTTAAAATTACATTAAAAGTTTTATTAAAAATTTATTAAAATCAATAAATATAATGTATTATACTAATAAAGTACCAAAGATAAAAACATTATATTTTAAGGCCTGGAAAATTAGAATTTGACAAAGCAAATATCCATTCCTGGGGGAAAAAGAGATCAAACTGCTTGGCTAGTAAAACCTGGGATTTTGTGTGTGTGTGCGTGTATTTTAACCAAAAAAGTTTACCAGCAACTAAATCTTAGCTCTAAGCTCTCAGCTCTTCCCTGGGTTATATACAGTATGAAAAAGAGTTGACCAAGATTTACCGGTATCGTAATATTTTCAATTTGGAAAGAAAATTACTGTTGTGATGGGTATGGCATATCTCTCATGACTATCAAGGGCCAGGATAAGTAGTCAATAATGGTAATAGGTCGATATCATAACATTTTCTGTGACAAAGCACAGATTTCAGAGGATGAACAATCTGAGTCTAAAGAGAAATGGGTCATATTTTATATGCTTCATATATGCTTTATAGACTTCATAACAACATAATAAATAACCAATTTTGCCATCCTAGAAGGGATTGTCATTCTCTACTTGGCACCATAATTCCATCATTTTCACCAATCAGTAATGGATTAAGACCCTACATTGAATACTAATTTCCTTATTAGTTTTAACTTTTGGTTGCAATGACAGGAACACAACTCAATCAATCTACTTTTGGCAAATAGATAACACTTTTACTCACAGAATCCACACACTAGATGAAAGATAACTCCAGAAAGATGCACACATCTGGGACACTGAATTAGAAGGAACAAGAAAGTAAATCATCTAGGGTCCCATTCTTTTCTTTGTTTCTCCACTTTGATTGTTAAGATGAACCTATCTTACTTTATCTGAAATTTTTTGCACATTGATTTAAATTAGTAAAGATGATAACTCTAATATTACAGCAATTATTTAGATTGACTTCAAACTCTTTATAAATGAGGCCCAAGTGTTACTAAGAAACCCATTGATCTAGTTTGTCAGGTGACATATAAACCAAATCACTGAATCCAGAAGAATAAAGATTTAGGAATTTCCTATCATAGCCTGGTTATTAACCTGTGGGGATGATAAGTTGAAACAGGATGTAAGATCTTGCACTGATATTTGAATAGGGGGATTGGCTGTTCTAAAGGAAAATGGTAATGGGCAGCCAATCCCACGTGTCCATAACAATTGATAAATAGTACAGACTAAAACTTAAAAATTGTATTGTATATATGTATGACTGTACACACACACATACATACAAACAAACACATACACACACAATTTGGCTTAACTACAGCCATATTATTTAAACAAGGCAAACTTTAAGATTGATATTTATAAATAAAGCAAACTAGGTGCTCTGAACTGAAAGTTTTTGTTGCTTGTCCCCCTGTACAATGACATTTGTAAGTTGGAACTTTGGAAGGTAATTAAGTTTAAATTTGGTTATGGGGGGGTTACCATAATGGGATTAGTGTCCTTATATGAAGAGGAAGAGAGACCTGAGCCTTCCCTTTCTCTCATCACCATGTGAGAACACAGTTAAAAGGCAGCTGACTGCAAGCCGGGACCGTCACCAGAAACCAAATTTGCCAGCACATTGATCCCGGACTTCCAGTTTCCAGACCTCTGAAAAATGGATATCTGTTTTTTAAGCTACCTGGCATAAGGCATTTTCTTATAGCAGCCTGAACAGACTAATAGATGAGGTTAATCAAAGCATGATGTATTAGGAAGCTCGGGTATTTGAAGCAGACCAATATTGATTTTTATTTCGGCTCTTTTTACTGTTATTTGTACAATGTTGAACAAATGGTTTCATCAATCACAAATCTGACTATAATTTCCCTACTTGGAAACTTAGTAAACACACCCTAATATGATGTTTGTGAGAATTAGCTTTGGTATACCGTAAATAACTGAGCATAGTCACGATTCAATTTCCAAACTTATCACACGGGATATTCTTAATAAAGTTACGTGTATGTGTGTGTAATATTTTAACCCATGCTAATTTTGATGCTGATTTATATATAATTTTAAAGAAAATTCTTAAAAAATATATCCCAAAGCAAAATATTAAATAGATTGTAGAGATATATTTATATATTTTACAGGAGAAATGGGGAAATACCCAGGATACTTATATAAAGAAATATTTGTTCTTTGTAATACAATTTATGGTGAAAATTTCAAATATAAATTCTTGAAATAAGGAATTTCAAGGAATTGAAAGTAGATGAAAGTAAAAGCTATAAAATACTTTATAAAATGTCTCTAATGCTAATAACTTATTTTATGCTTTTGTTGCTTCTCCCTAAATATAATGGCATTTGTAAGTTGAGCCTTTGGAAAGTAATCAAGCATTACAGTCATCCTAAAATATATGCGAACACAAAGAAACTTCAAAAAGTCCATGAAAAAATGCATATTAAGAAAAAAGCTATGCATAAAATTCAAAATGTATTGCACCAAAATAAACTCATTCTTACTGAAATATGTCTGAACAGGATCTAGTTTGAAGCACTAAGGATAATTAAAACATGAGTTTGAAAAGAGTCCATATTAGAGCAACATGGAATCTGCTAAAATGAAAGCAAAAACAAAAGTAAAATTTATGGCAAAGGTTGGGTGGAAGCCTCGTAAAATTATTGATTAATACTAATTTTCAACAGTTTATGGGGTAAAAACTCTGAAGAAATCAGCAGTTTGCAAATAACATTTTTTTTTAAATTTCAATAACTTGGGTATAAGTGGTTTTTGGTGGCATGAATGAAGTGTATAATGGCTATAATATTTTAATAAAGATTGAAATAATGTTAAAGATGAAAACAGTGAACATTTGCAACAATTTGCAAGGAAAAAAATAATCTTGTTCTTGCTTTAATTGAAAAGCACCTACAATTAAAAACAAAAGAAAAAGCTGACATCACAGACATCACTGTAATTAACTCAGCTTATACAATCCTGGCTGAAAAAAAAATTAAAGTTGAGCAAATTTTCCACTCAATAGAAAAAACCACTGTGTCCAGATCACCTGAAGACAAGAGTAGAGCTTTCAATGGAAATTTTAAACAAGTGGTATAAAGATTAGGAAGCATTTCTTCGAAGAATTGTAATAGTTAATGACACATGGTTTTACTAGTACAACCTTGAAAACAAAGCACAATCAAAGGCTACTAAAGGTGAATGTGGTTCAGTCGAAGACAAAATAGGCCAGTCAAGAGCAAAAGTCACGGTAACAGTTTTTTGGAATGTGTAAGACATTTTGCCTGTTGACTTTCTGGAGGGACAAAAAAACAATAACATTTGCTTATTATGAAAGTATTTTGAGAAAGTTTGCCAAAACTTTAGCAGAAAAATATCTGGGAAAGCTTCATCAGAGAGTTCTTCACCATGACAAAGCTCTTGCTCATTCCTTTCATCAAACAAGGACAATTTTGTGAGTTTCGATGGGAAATCATTAGTTATCCCCCTTATAGTCATGATTTGGCTCCTTCTAACTTCTTTTTGTTTTCTAATCTTGGGGAAAAAAAAATCTGTAAAGAGTACCCATTTTTCTTCCGTTGCTAATTTAAAAATAGGCCGTATTGATACGATTACATTTCCAGGTACCTCAGTACTTTAGAGATGGATTAAATGGCTAGGATAATCACCTACAAAAGTGTCTTGAACTTGATGGAGGTTATGATGAGAAATACAGTTTAAATTTAAGAGTTTTACTTTCTATATTTATTTTTCCACAGCCTTTTTGAAATCCGTTAGTAGTTTGAATTTTTATGAAGTGTGACAACAGAAAGTAATATTTTCAAATAAATGTGCACAGTGATTTAATCTATATGGATATCTGTTTTCAAATAAAGTAACTTGATATCAGATATTTATTTATTTATTTATGAACAACAACTCTTGTTTTGAATCTTCTTCTTGAAGCAATAATGAGGAATAAAATAAGTAAAGCATATATTGTAATTAAGCACAATCTAGTAACCTTTTTACTATATTAGTTAATGTCATATGAAAGCATTTTGTAAAGGAAAATGCTTTAAGTGTGCTATCTTATTTGATTTTAGTTTGTAACTCCAAAATTTTAATTCTAGAATTAACATAGAAGTATCACTTCAGAAGTCTTCAGTTGTCGTTTCAAATGCCACCTCGGCATTAACCTCCTAACTTTTACAGCTTATTTAAATCGTTATTTCCTCATTGATTGTAATGGTCATGTATATCATTTTATTGATTATTAATCTCTTTCTTGTATTTTTATGTAATGTTTACTTGACTGTGTTCCCGTCGTAGGAAGTGAGGCATACTTTTTTGGAGGTAGAGGGAAATTTATTAATGATATTAGTAATATTTTTTAATCTACCTATATTACCAAAACCTTTCCTGCCTTTCTCCAATGCCTAGGACAGTTTCTTGTTCAGAATAGATGCTTTGTTTGTTTGTTTTGAGATAGAGTCTCACTCTGTTGCCCAGGTTGGAGTGCAGTGGATCAATCTTGGCTTGCTGCAACCTCTGCCTCCTGTGTTCAAGCGATTCTAGTGCTTCAGCCTCTGGAGTAGCTGGGATTACAGGCATGCGCCACCACACCTAGCTAATTTTTGTACTTTTGGTAGAGATGGGGTTTCACCATGTTGGTCAGGCTGTTCTCCAATTCCTGGCCTCAAATGATCAGCCCTCCTTGGCCTCCAAAAGTGCTGGGATTACAAGCATGAGCCACCGTGCCCAGCCTTAATAGTATGCCTTAAGTGCTGAATAAATGCGTATCCTTGTTTAAGATACTGTGCGTAATAGCCTAAGAATTTCTTTAGTGTTGTTTGATTTTGTTGTGTTTATCTAAAACTTCTGGGTGCATCTTTCCCTAGATTTCAAAAGCACATGGGAAACAGCAGTTTAGGTATATATATATTTTTTTAATATATAACCAGGCATTCAAAATAACGTGTTTAAAATGTGATGATGTGACAAACGATGGGAAGCTCAAAAAGAGCCATTATATGTTATTTGCTATAAAATCATTCCTGGGCTTCCGCATGATGCCTTTTTAGTCTGGCTCTCTTAAGTACCTAGGGCTGGGATAAAGCTATTTGTACTTCTGTTGATAAGAATAAAATATTTAGGACAGTGTTCATGTGTCATTGACTGACAACTAAGTTACATTTAAATTAGCTGGCATTAGAGATTAATTGTCCCCATGGCCATATATTATTACAATCATCTGAATTATCTTCATTAGGTTTATTTTCATGCTTTATCACTGTGAAAAATTGTTTTAGTTTTTTTCTTTCAAAGTTCTGCAGCTTTATCTGTGAAAATTATTGAAGTGATTGCAAATATAGTACAGCACAGTTCCATCCTTTGCATAAAAGGTATTTGAACATCAGAGAAAATATATTCATAACAAATAAATACTTAAGTATCTGGATTTTTATGTAGAAATAAACATAGTTATACAGATATATGGGTAAATCATTCTATATTAACAAATATAAAATCTATCAGAAGATAATATTTTCAGATTCTAAAAATTAATCTTAACCCACACAATTTGAAATTTGAAATTTATTTTTCATATTATATATTTCTGCTTTTAATAATCACCAAGGCACTAGGACTGTTGAAATATAGTGGTTTTTAGTTTGCAAAATGTATATTAATTATGAATAAGTGAATGGGCCTATGATATTACAAGTAAAATGTTCCCAACTCAGAATACTAGAAGGGCAAAAACTATGTAAATCTGTCTTCTTAGGCTGTCTCATGAAAGAGTTGTTTTTAAAGAATGTATTTATTCTTTTAACACATATTTAACAGATACTTATTTTGCATATAAAAATGTTTTAGACACTAGAATGCTTTTGCCCTCAAAAGTTGAATAGTGTAACAAAATGCACATAAAATGCTTTGAAATTCACAAATACATTTTATTCTTTTCTTTCAATTTTATCATCAGTTACAGAGTGTTAGAGTCACTATAAATAAAATAAAAAAAAAATGAGAATCGTCATGTTCTAAACAGAAACAACTGGAGTAAAATAAGTTTGCATCCTCATAAAATTCAATACAGAACTCTCTTCAATACAGAACAGTTCAAATCTTGAACTGTGTCCATCTAAGGAAACATTGTCTTGGGAAAAAAATTATAAAATATTTTATTATAGCTGAGATTTGTATTTTCCCGACGAATCTAAAGGAGGGAAGTTGAATAGTTTGATTTCTTCTCTTGTTTACTTGACAATGCTCTCCTCCCTCAATTTCTAATGATGATTACAATAGCTCAGTTCTTCATCCCAGTGGTACGTAAATGACTGTTCATGACAATTCAGAGATTTTTTTGGACAGTGTTTGTCTTCTTTTCCCTCTCTTTGGACTTTTAAATATCTTTTTCTTTTAATTTCTCACATTCAACCGTTTCTTATCATGGGTTAGTTGTTCAGCTCCATCAGATTTATTAGATCCTGGAGTGCAAAATGAAGAAAAGTAAATGAATTTCAGAGTTCACTGCCCACAATATGTGATATCTGTAAGATAACAAAATCTTTTATACTAGTTATATTAGCATTTGGTGTACATTCCATACAATTTTTTAAAATTAGAAGGGATTATGCAGGTTAAGTATGTGAAAACTTCTCTCTCTCTCTCTCCTGTCTCTCTGTCTCTCTTTCTTTCTCTGTGTGTGTGTATGTGCCACATATTTGAATGCAATGAATTTTTTCCAGTATTTTGTTTTTTTTTTTTTCTGAAATTTACTAATTCTTGATTTCTACTTGAATTTAGCATTGTTTCCTAGGGTAAAATCAAGTAGATTCAGGTGTTAAAGCAAGTAGATTCAGGCCAAGCACTGTGGCTCATGCTTGTAAACCCAGGACTATGGGAGGCCAAGGTTGGAGGATCTCTTGAGCCCAGGAGTTCGAGGCCAGCCTGGTCAACAAAACAAGACCCTATCTCTACAAAAAACAAAATAAGCAAACAACAACAAAAAACACCTAGGGATGGTTGTGTGTGCCTGTGATCCCATGATCCCAGACACTCAGGAGGCTGAGGTGGGAGGATTGCTTGAGTCCAGGAAGTCAAGTCTGTAGTAATCCATGGTTGTGCCACTGCCCTCCAGACTGAGTAACAGAGCAAGGGCCTCCTATCTCAGAAAAAAAAAAAAAGTAGATTAAAAAAAAGAAAAATAAACAACAACAGATATTTGTTTTTCAGACACCTTATTGTTCTCTAAGAAAATATTATTTCTATATTTTTAAAATATCATATTTTACTTGGACTTAAACTCTACTTTGATTTTTCTATATGAATGTAATACTTATTATCTGTGAATCAAAGAAGAAACCACAGTTGGAAAATGAACAATAAGGAACCCACCGAAATGTCCATCAATGATGGACTGGATTAAGAAACTGTGGCACATATACACCATGGAATACTATGCAGCCATAAAAAAGGATGAGTTCATGTCCTTTGTAGGGACATAGATAAAGCTGAAAACCATCATTCTCAGCAAACTATCACAAGAACAGAAAACCAAATACCGCATGTTCTCACTCATAGCTGGGAACTGAACAATGAGAACACTTTGACACAGGAAGGGGAACATCACACACTGGGGCCTGTCATGGGGTGGGGGAGGGGGCACAGCATTAGGAGATATACCTAATGTAAATGACAGGCTAATGGGTGCAGCACACCAACATGGCATATGTATACATATGTAACAAACTTGCACCTTGTGCACATGTACCCTAGAACTTAAAGTATAATAATAATAAAAAAAAAGAAAATGAACAATAAAAGTATGGCATAATGAGCCTAAAGAATTGCCAAAAGAAAAATTTATGACATAAAATGCATATATTTAAAAAATAAGAACATTTAAAAATTAATAACTTAAGCTTTTGTGTCAAGAAATTAGAAAAAACTTGTTGGGGAAAAGTTGAGTGTTGAGAAAAAGGCTGAGGCAGGCCTTGCATGTCAATGTAAAAGAGTCTTGGAATAAGTCCAGGGTCCAGTGTCTAAAACCCCTCATGGCCTTTGGAACACCAAGCTCTGTGCCAAAGGGTGGAAGGCTTCCCTGACACACCACAATCTAAGCCCAGGGCATAACACCCCTCGTGGCTTGGATGGAATCCAAGGCTCAGGGCAAAAAACTCCTCATGGCCTCTGGAATGTGTCTAGATTTTCTGTCTCCTTGCTTCTGGCACTCATAGGCTCATGGATCACTTGTGTCTTAAACTAGAATAACATGTTTCCCATTATCTCATGTTGCAGAACATGTTCCACATGCTTCAAGGAAATGTTAAACCATCACAGCTGTAGATGATGCGCTTGACACACTACTTTCTCTCAACACCGCATTCTCATCACCTGTTTCTTTGTTTGATCACCAATAAACAGCATGGGCTCCCAGAGCTTGGGGACTTCGCAGCCTCCATACTAGCGGTGGCTGCCTGGTCCTACCTTACGTTCTCTTAAACTTTTCTCATTCCTTTGACTCTGCCAGACTTCGTCGCCCCCACAGCCTGGTGTTGGGTCTGATCACTCCAACAAAGACCCACCAAATTAAGAGCAAGACAGTAAAATAAAATAAGTAAAGATAGCCTAAACAATTAAAATAGAAAGAAGGTAAAATATCAAGTAAATACATAAAGACAAGTTATTTTTGGAGAGAAAAATATATCCACAGATACATAATATTACACCTTTGTAATTTATCAGATTGATTTCGGAAACTGAACATACAGCTACAATTTCAGTCCTATGTGTGTCTAATAGAAGTACATATGTCAACCAAAAAGACATGTGAAGGAATTTTCATAAACACTTTAGATGTATTACACAAAATCTGGAAACAAAAAAGGTAATCAACATAAAAATGGCTATATAACCCTGAGATATTACAGAAATGGAATACCCCACAGCAATCAATAATAAAGAGGATGTCCTGCTATGAACAATATAGATGAATCTTATACATGTTTCATCGAACAAAGCAAGTCAGGAACAAATGAGTATGTGTAGTACATGGTATAATTTCAATTTATTAATTTCAAGAATAGGTTAATATAGTTGATGATGATAGATCCGAATAGTGATAACCTATTGGGGAAATATTAATGGGGAAGGAGCAGAAGGGAACATTCTTGGGTGCTAGAAATATTTATATCTTAACCTGGGGCTGTTTAATTAGTTAACATGTTTGCATGTAAAACAGCATTGGGTTGCATACTTGAAGTATGTTAACTACACTGTTTGCATCTACCTCAAAAACTGTAGTAATACTGCATGCGTGAGTTTCAGTTGACATGGTTTAGTGAAGATGTCGTTTAGATTAAAAATTAAATGGTAAAAATGGAAAAGTGCTGAGATAAAAGAAATAAAAATATGAATTAAGTATTGGAAAATATAGTCACATTTAATAATAAAGATTGAAATACAAATTTAATGTGCATTTTTATTTTCAGAGTGTGTTTAACTATATTTAATGTCAGTTTATGAGAATTCAAGCCACCTAATGTAACTACTATTAGTAGAATTATAAGTTAATAAAATTTCTGGAAGGGATGCTGATATTGTGTATAAAGAATAAAATGTACAGATTCTTTGAAAATAATGAACTACCTCTAATAAATACTTATCCTAAGGCAGTAATAAAAGAAGTGTGATCATGTTTGTGGGAAAGTAATTGTGTTTTTCCAACAAATTAAAAGTAAAAATGAAAAAATGTTATTAAAAAACATATTTATATTACAAATAGGATCTTACATAAGAGAAGTAGAAATAGATTGTCCAAAATGAGAAAAGATAGTCTTAGTTCAGTAGTTGTTACACATTTACTCCGTCTGTCTTTTCCATTGCTTCCTAATTTGTGAGATAAGAGAAAGCAGGCAGGGAGGATTATGATCGTCTCTGTTTTGCTTCTCATCTATGATAATGTTCTTATTATATGTTTTAACTATCTTCTCTTATAAACTCCAGCAGTTGACAACTCCTCTTGCCAAATATGGTCTATTACCAGTCACTTACACTAGGAAGAAGTAAGGACACCATAAAATTTCTTTATAATGTTTCATGGCTGAATGGCAAAATATTTTGCTTTTGAAGGCACTAAATTAATGTTGCCTTATACATTAAATATGCATGTTCTGAAGTTGTTTATGTACATGTAATTATGTATAGTATTAGCTTCAGCTGATATATTCCCTGTGGACTTAATATACGTGCAAGAATTTTTGATGTTTTGGGAAAATAAAGCAGTAATCACAAAATGATATGAAAACAGCCACTTAAAATTAAGAATTTTTTTTCTAGGAATTTTGAAGATGACATTAAACTACGTTTTAAATCAGCTTAAACTCTGTCATCATATCCTTAATTGTGAGAAACCTTGGTCCAAAGAGATTTTATTATAAGACCAAGCAGATAGTTAAAAACAAAACTGTTAATTGTGTAGCGATAATATTAAAGCATAGTAAGGAAAATAAGGTAATTCAACAAATTATTTGGTTAAAACGAAAATATAGTAAGTATCCCTCTGTAACTCAGTAATAAAAGGCGAATTGAGTACAGTCTCTTGAACTTATTTTGTTTAGACATTTTTTGGGGGGGTAAGGGAGAGGATATACCTTTCTAATCATTATTGCTTCACAGGCACACAAATATTAGGAACAAAATTTAAAAATTTTAAAGTGTCAAAATGAAGTTAAGTTTATACCAGTATTGGAAAAGATTAAACTAAACACTTTTCCTTCCTCCCTCCCTGCCTTCCTTCTTTCCTTTCTGCCCGCCTCCCTCCCTTCCTTCTTTTCTTCCTTCTTTTTTTCCTTCCTTTTATTTTTCACTTCCTTCTGTCATTGTTGTATTCCTTCCTTATATCATGGATCTGAATATTTATTTGCTATAACTTAAATATTCTATGCTTATAATGGAGATTTTTGAAATACTGATAAAAAGTGACTACAAAATTATCTTGTAAGTTAGCCACTTTGAGAAAACCACATTTATCTAGTAACCTTTTTTTAAAAACACTGACTCTTATGTACTCGCACACACAGATATACATACTCGTTCAATAAATATTTGTTGAGAATTTTAATAATCTGAAATTCAAGGACAGACAGATTTTTTAAAAAGCAGCATAATACTCCTCAATATTCCAAGTACTTAATAAAAAATTAAATTAATCAAACAGTAAGAAAAACTAAACAGTTCCCAAAAAGTAATTAAGTAACTGCTGTAGTTAGAAGACAAACCCTGACACCACACAATTGCAACTCTGTCTTAACTACAATAGAACTGTAAACAGTTTCCCGGCCCCCTCCTGTTCTAACATTTCCTGGGCTTCCCTTTACCAATTTAACACCATTTTTATGGCAAAACACAATCACCGCAGCATATCACATATCTCCACTGAAGCATCAAGCTTCTAAAAAGCAGGGAAAACGTTATATGTGTAGGTGGAAATCCTTTATTGCTGAATTGCAATTTAAATGGACATACAGTAATTTTGTGACACAGTAGGAACACTGTAAAGAAGAATCTCTCTTGAATTGGCATTTTCCTTTGTAACTGTCCATAAAGTATGCTTTCTAATTAAAACTTTTCAACGATTTTAATTAATGCAATATAAAAAATAGAATCAGGTCAAAATTAGTCCCATGTCTACTGACAAGTCATTAAAACGTAAGGTCATGGCCTTGTTTAGCAAAAGCGAAGATAAGATTCAGTGGTTGAAATCTTAGTATATGGTGAAAGTTTTTATGGTTGTCTGGCTTTTTGGGAAACCCTGTGTTTCTATTGTCTTATTTCAATAAATTATAAACTAAATGAGATAAATTAAGATTTTTGAAAAAAATTATATAAAGAGGATATCTAAGATAAATTTTTGTTTCAAAGAAACAATTAGTCATTAACCTTGCTATAATTGACTACTTGGTAGTTTAGTCTATGACATACCTGGTCATCTTTGTGAAGAATTTGTCAGAAAAAAAGAATGAGTTGGTGTTAAGAAGTTTCAACATGCTTTAAAAATACATTGTGGAATTAGATTTGGATGAGATAGATGTCTCCACGTTGTTTACGGATGTTTAATTGTCTAGTCAGACAAATGGAGAGAATAGCATCAATTAAGCACAAAAGCTACCTCTCTGCTTTATTTACTTAGGATACTTCTGAACTGGTGAGTTGTGCTCACAATGAGGTTTCCTCTAAAGGTAACTTTTCTGCTTTCTTCTGTTAGCAACGCAGTTGCCGCTACACATCAAATGCATCTGGGCCATCTGCGGGTTACTGGGTTAAGGATTTTCCATAGGAAGACTATGGGTTGTCAGTGGTCCTTGGGCTACACCCTTTTTCACACAGGCAACAAGTTAGTATTGGAGTGTTGTAGGGTCACAGAGAAGACCTTCAATTATTAATTATAGGTTCTAAATTTACCTTGCTTTTAAAGGAATAGGGTAAACTGTTGTTTCTTCACTACTCCTCTTTCTTTCTCTTTGACTCGCTCTTTGTCTCTCTGTCTCTGCCTGTCTCTCTTCCTTTTTCTTTTGTTTTCTCTCTCTCTCTGTTTTTTTTTTTTTTTTTTTTCTCTCTTTCTATCTCTGCCTCTCTTTGTAGCTGGATTTCGGAAACACAGTGGAAGGACCTTCGCTCGTTTTCCCCATTTGCCACTATAGGAATATGCGTCTCCCTTTAATTTACTCAATTCGTTTTTATCCCGATCTATTATGTTGTTGTAGACACAGTTCCAGTTGTTAAAGTACTGTGTCATCACTTCTAAGGCCCTGGCCAAGGAAACAAGCCCTGGAGATTATATTGCAGGTGGGGTAAGCTGGGTAGAAATGCGGCAGGGAGAGCAACTTACACAATGGAAGAGCAATCCTCCTAGCCATTTACAAAGTTGGGGCCCTGGCAAGGGTGGTGGGGAATGGATCTCATGTATCTGCCAATGTCGAGAGCTGTATATCTAAATTGGGAGGGACTCCAGGGACAAGACTCCCTGGGCTCATAGCCTAGATGCCCAAGGACACAAGGTAGAGCTTCCTTAGATCCCTTTGGAGATACAACTTGCTCTAATACTTGGGAGAGGAAGTGAAAGTCTGAAGGTGGGTGCCGTTACCTTCCCCAGCTAGGCTTAGGAATTCTTAGTCGGCCCAAGAAATCCAGCTAGTCCTGTCTCTCACCACCATCTGCCACCCACTCACTTTATTGTTAAATTCCAGTATACATGTATAGTCATTTCAAAATCTTTAAACACTATCCCAGTGAAAAACAAAATTATCAACTACAATAGTTTTTTTTTTTTTTTTTTTTTTTTTTTTTTTTTTTTTTTTGCTGCTGCTGCTGTTGTTTTTTTGTTTTTTTGCCCATAGTCTTATAGACTCCACTCATTTCCAAAGTCACTTAGGACAGCACTGCTTTTTTCCCACCTTTTTCAGTGATCTTGTTTCACATATTTCTTAAAAAGTTATATTATTTTGTCACATTCTGTATTCCAGTGTGGGACTCTCTAACCTCATAAAGATTTACAAATTAAGATTTACTTCTTATACACTGCTGGGTAGCTACTTAAGCTTTTTCTCAATGTGCAAGATAAATCAGCTTTATCTCCACCCATATTACAAATAAACTTTTAACACTGGGCACTTTCTCCTACCTTCTTAACTGTCACACTAGAGAGTTTTAAGGTTTTCATTAAAGGTTTTTCTGTAATGCTTCAATGGTGAACCTCCAAAACTTCTTGTCTGGCTGAGTTTTCAACTTTGGATTTCTCTTTATAACTTCCAAACTCCCTTTTGGGTTAATACGAAAAAGAAGGACTCATTATCTATAGTCATGCGCCTCATAGCAATGTTTTGATCAACTACACACTATATAGTCCCGCCAGATAATAATGGAGCTGAAAATTTTCTGTCCCCTAGTAACATCATAGCTGTCATAACATAGCACAAGGCATTACTCACATGTTTGTGTTGATGTTGGTGTAAACAAACCTACTGCACTTTCAAGCATAAAAAATACAGCACATACAATTATATACAGGACATATATGAAGATAATAAATGACTATGTTACTATTTATGTATTTACTATACTAGACTGTGTATTGCTTTTTTAGAGTGTATTATTTCTACTTATAAAAATAAGATGACTCTATAATAGCCTTAGGCAGGTCCTTCAGGAGGTATTCTGGAACAAGCAATCGTTAGCGGACAGGACAGCTCTATGCATGTTATTCGCCCTGAAGACCTTCCAGTGGGACCAGGTGTGGAGGTGAAGAAAGACAGTGATATCGATTATCCTGACCCCATGTAGGCCTGAGTTAATGTGTGTGTCTGAGTTTTAGTTTTTCACAAAAGAAGGGTAAAAAGTAAGAACAAAAAAAAGCCCTTGACAAATAGAAAATTTTGTTAATAGAAAAAAGCTCATAGAAAATAAAATAAAAAACATTTCTGTATAGTACAAATATTTTGTACAGTACAGTGTGTTTTAAGCCATTTCATTACAAGAGTCAAAAAATTAAAAATATTAAAAAGTCTGTAATGTAAAACGTTACAGTAAGCTAAAAACAATTTATTATTGAAGTAAGACAAATTTTTCATAAATGTAATATAGCTTAAGTATACAGTATTAATAATGTCTATAGTAATATACTCTAATATTCTAGGCTTTCACATTAATTCACCACCCACTCATTGATTTAGCAGAGCTTCCATTCCTGAAAGCTCTAATCCTGGTAAGTATAGGTACACCTATTCAGTTGTACCATTTTTATCTTCCATACTATGTAGTTACTGTAACTTTTCAATGCTTGGGTGTATTTAGATTCACAAATACTTATTGTGTTGTGTTACAGTTACCTACAGTATTCAGTACAGTGACATAATGACATGCTATCATAGCCTAGCATCATATTCACACCACATAGCCTAGGTTCCTATTAAGCTATACCATCTAGGTTTGTGTAAGTACACTCTATGATGTTCCCACAACTATTAATAAATTAACTAAAGACACACTTGTCAGAATGTATCCATGATGTTAACCTGTGCATGATTGTACAGCTATTTCAACCAATCTTATTTAAATTCAGAAATATTATGGAAGAGTAAGTATTATCACTTGAAAATTTCATATTACAAAGTTTCATTATGGAGAGATGTCTGCATTCACATTTTTTTTGTATGTAGGAGTGTGTTGTGTGCTAACTTGTACAATATGAAATTAAATATAGATTTGAATTGTATATCATTATGAAAGGTAAGCACAATACGCTAAACAAACAAATTTCACAACTAATTATGTTTTGTGCTTAAAAAGTATAATCATTTTAAAAAGTCTAAACTTTGACTCTTTAAGTTAGTTTTTTCCATTAGTTTATCTTTTTACAAATATAGCCATGTTTTTAAACCATCAACGCAAAATGTTGTAACAAATTATATACTATAAAAAGCTCTTTCAATATTAACATCATTAAAACTCATCCATTTTGTAACCAGGAATATAATATTTATAAGATTTGCTTCATATATTAATAAACGTAGACAGAGGTTAATAGATGATTTGCTTAAATGTCAGACATAACTTTAATGCCAACAAATAATCTAGAAGCACATTTATGTTAACTTCATGTTTTTTTCAATTGTTCAACAAAGAGAGAATTATTCTTTTTTTTAAATAGAAGAACTAAAAAGCAAGAGAGAAAAACAATTCCAGATGGATGTCTATGCTGACAACTGCAGTAACAATCTGTCTCTTTAACTCAGACATTAGCTTTGCTACCAAGGCTAAAATATTACTCATTCTTGAGGTAGAACTTGTTTTCTAACATGTTTTGTCTATATTCTTAAGATGTTACTAGGCTAACGCTTAATCAGCAATCATTCTTCCCTTTACCTAGCTGTACCTTAATTCTGGCTCATGCCGTAATCAATCTTCACCTAACTTTATTTCATTTTCCTAGAACTGTCAAAACCTTTACCCTATATGAACTGAAGCTGTAGTATAGTTTAGATTTACTTTTGCAAGGTAAGAACTGTTGAAAATAATTTAAATTTAATGTTTCTAAACCCAAGTAAAATAATCTTCGTAAAGATATTTGCTGAAAAAATACTTTCAATTCACAGAATCCTTATGTGTTGTTTGTAAAAAGAATTAGTTTTAGATTTAATTCAGACTATGTACCCATTCTTTAATAGTTGCATTAATGTACATTCAGAATTAGTTACAGATTTATGCCACAGCATAATTTTATTTTGTATATAATTTTCACATGCAAATATTGTAATAATTAAGTTAATTAAGTTATTTTCAGTTGATGTTTCATGAGTGGAATCCAAATCATTGTTAAAATAAGTTTTATAATATGAGAGTTAGATATACTTTTTCAAATAATTATTCACAGTGTATTTGAAAAGATCTTACCTCTCTATTTCTATAAATAGATAGAAAAAGAGAAGGAGTCTATCATCTAAGTACTACCTATTTTAAATCATTAATCAAACATTTAGTAATAAAATTAATACTATAAAAGCACCTCTAACATTAAAAGGGCTATTTTCTATCTATTGTCTGTTGTGGTACATAGCAATTTCAATAGTAATTAGTACAACTTTCTGGATACTTAATAATTTTATAAGATAAGTCAGCTCTCATCCTGTGAAATGAAAGTGTATGTTTTTTCTAATGAAGTTAACATATAAACTATACAGGAATTCACAACAAAAATGTCTTATTGAAAGTTTGTGCGTGTGTACTTGTAGACATTAGAAAGTGGAATTCAAACCTGTAGGTCCAATGTCAAGAGGTGCCTTCAAGGTAATTCAGTTCTGAAATACATAATTTCAACTCTATTTGCTTATTTTCTACCTTTTTGCCTACTCAAAGGGACTTAAAGTTACTGAAATAAAATCAGTAATCTTGTATCCTCTGAGAGCAAAAACAAATACTTTCTCCTCAAAATATGATTCTTTTTCAAAGTTGTATTCTGTAACTTACATTAAGAAACTTCAGTCATTGTTAGATCATTTCCAAAAAGCTGTGCTGTGATATTTGTTCTGCAGCAGAAATGAAGATTCCCAAGTAAGAATATGCTTGCTATCCAATAAGTGATTCTTAAATTTTCTACTTTATTTTAATAATTATGTATATTTGGCATATAAATATATTATATTACATTTTATTTAAATTTAGACTTACTAAATGCTAAGTTCTATTCAGACAAAAACATATTTTAAAATAATTCACATTCAAGAATCTGAATATTGCTTTAAAATTTTTCTTTTATCAATAGCAATTTATTTCATTTGTCATAAAACTCCTATACAAGGGACTAACCAATAACCCTTAATATTTCTCTGACAAAAATACAGCCCACATATCATTTTTTCATACGGCTTTTTCTCCAGATGCATTGAGTGCACATGTGCCACTTCTCCAGTGGAAGGTAGCCTTTCATTGACTGCTTGTTCAGGTAGCTAAGCTTATATTAGCACTTTTCTTTGCAGTGGGGAAACTCTAGAATCGACAGATGCTCACTGATCTAGTAAAATTAGTAATTAATTGATAAGTTACTAAGCCACATATCATACACATAAACAAAAACATGATATGCCAATGTAGGAACTGATGTAAAGGATGTTGACTGGTGATTATGACTCATAGCTATGGCAAAAAGACACTAAATATCACACTTTTAAGGAGATATTTCAATAGTTTGGGCCATATACTTTACTCATGAGATTTTGGGAGGTTAAAAAAAAAAAAAGAACAATGTTACCACCAAATAGCATCCTAGTTTTCTGAATACACAGTTTTTCAAAGTTGATTAAGCAAGGGATGGAGCAAAGGAGGGGGAAGGCTGAAGGAGAGAGAGAAAGTGACTGAGAGAGAAAGAGAAGACTATAGAAGGGGTTTCTGAGAGACCTAGGGACCCAGAGTGTGTATAGAATGAGATTACATGACTATATGTTTGTTAACTTGAGAAATCTGTAGGCCCAAGCTGGTGGTCCAGTGGACAGGGAAGAACCTGGTAAGCAATTTCTTAGAATAATGTACCTTGGGTCCCAGGAGGATTGAGACAAATATTAACGAGGGAATAGTGTCCATTTGGAGGTAGGCTCCAAGGGGTAGTTTGTAGCAAAATGATATGTAAAAACCATGATATGATTGCCTGGGAAGAAGATGAAGATGGTTAACTCCAGTCACTTGTGACCTTCAAAACTCAAGTGAACGGCTTCAACTTTTGCTTGGAATCCACTTAAACAAGTGTGGTATTTAAAGAAAAAGGAAACCCTGGAGGGTTTTGGCTCAAGGAGTGGCTTTGATTTGCTCATTTTAGTACATACTACATATTTGTATGCTGAATTGAGCTTTAGACCCATATCAACCATAATCAGCCAGACAAAATACTTTTCTGAGCATTTTCTCTTGCCTGAGAATTTTCAGTGCTATAGCCTTTCTGCGGATAAAGGTAATGTTTCATATCTCTGATGACCAAACCAAAAATCATAGTTTGAAGAATTTCTTAGAGCTATACATATGGTAAGAACTGCATTAATTTTCAACATAGAATTATTGATTACATCCAGTTTTGTCAGTTAAAAAACTGCTTCTATCCTATTTCTTTATGTAAGTTTACATCTAACATCTTGATTCATTTTTACCATTCACATTTTGTAAAATGAGTCATACATTTCAAAATTTACAAAAAGATTTTAATGTTTTTTACTTTTATTTTTATTGATATATAATTCACATGCTTAAAATTCACTATTTTAAGGTGTAAAATCTAGATGTTTTACGTATACTTACAGAATTGTGCTTCCATCACCGCCATTTAATTTCAATATGTTCTTCACCCATAAGAGAAATGCTGTACTCATTAGAAGTCACTCCTTATTCCCTCTACCTCTAGCCTGTGAACACCACTAATCTGCTTTCTTTCTCTCAATATTTCCTTTTTCTGGACATTTCATATAAATGAAGTGATAAAATAGGTGACCTTGTGTATGTGGCTTTTTTTAAGTACTTCTTTCACAGCTTCATCCACGTTGTATCATCAATACTTCATTCCTTTGACTGGTTGAATAATGTTACATTGTGGGGATATAGCATATTGCATTTATCCTTTTATCAATTGACGGGAGGCTGGGTTTTTCCACTATCCAGCTATTATAAAAAATGCTGCTAAGTAATTCATGTATAAGCACTTTCAATTCTCTTGGGTGTGTATCTAAAAGTAGAATTGCTGAGACATGTAGTAACTCTATTTTAACTATTTGAGGAACTGCAAAACTGTTTTCTAAAGTGGCTGGTACCATTTTAAATCTTCCCCAGCAAAATATGAGTGTTCCCATTTCTCCATATTTTTACCAACTCTTGATATTGTCTGTCATTTTTATTCTTGCCATACTAAGGGATGTGAAGTGGTATCTCATTGTGGTTTTGATTTCTATTTCCTTAAAGAGTAATGATATTGAATATATTTTCATATGCTTATTTCCCATGTGTACATCTTCTTTGGAGAAATGACTATTCAAATAATTTGACCATTTATTAATTAGGTTATCTGTCTTTTTATTGTTGACTTGTAATAATTCTTTTCTTCCATTCTGACAGTTGTTTTTTACTTTCTTGATGGTCTATATTGAAACACAAGTTTCTAATTTTGATGAAATCTAGTTTATCTGTGTTTTTCTTTTGTCAGTTGTTTTAGTTTTTATATATAAGAAATGATTTAATCCAAAGTCATAAAAGCCCCAACGGATTTTATGCCTGTATTTTCTTCCAAGGGTTTTATAATTTTCAGTTTCACATTTAGATATTTGATCCATTTTTTTTCACATCAAATTCTTTCACCTCTTAAAACTCTGTTTCTATAACTGTACATTTAAATTTATTGTTAAAGTTGACACATGTAATAAAACATTTCAAACAAAATACATTTAGCAAAATAATACATTCTCTTCTGCAACCATAGGTAATTATTTAGTATTATGCGTTTATTTGAGAAACAACAAATGCTATTTACATTAGTGTGTGGGTGTATAAACACACATTTGTATAGAGTATTAATTTGTCAAATAATACACTATCATCATATTACTATTCTATTGAAAGAATATAACTGTAAGGTCAAAATGTTCTTTTTTTAAAACTCCAAGCATTATTAAAACTCATGTTAATTTTCGCTTTGCTTTTTTATTGGACCATTACTTCTTGAATGCATTTGTATTTATCTTAAAATATTTAACTCTTTCTTTTTTTTGTGAGAAATGTATCTTTTTCCTATAATCTCAAGATTATCTCCCATTTGATAAGGCCAAATTTTTGGAGTAATTTTTTAGGTTCCCACTTACCACTATCATACCTGGAATCAATCTATAAATCTTTCTGACTTTACTTTCAAAATATATTTGAAATTTATCCATTTCTGATATGAATCAACTCCTTGCCTTTTAATTCTTCTCTAGCCTGGATTATCTCATGATTCCCAAATGGTCTCACATACGTGTGTCTGCTATCTATGCTCACAGACTAGTCAGAATACAACATTCAGAGCATTTCTTTTTAAAAACAGGCAGGATCTGTCATTCAGTTTGAACTCTACTTTTGGCCTTCTGTCTTGTTCATAATAAAAGTGAAAGACTTTACATTGTTCTAAGTGACTTACATTAGCTGCGCCCTGCTACTTCTCTGATATCTTTTCCTCTCCTTCTGCCATTTTTTTCACTCTAGCTGCATGTACCTCATTTTTCCGTTTAAATACACATGCCAACTCCCACATTGGGACCTTTATAGTTGTTTGCCCTTCTGCCTGGAATATTCAACAAATTCACTCCCCCATTACTCTTGCTTTGTTTGACTCATATATTAAACTATGAATAAAGTGTTTGTTGAACATTTTATTTATAATGACAACTCCCCCATTTTTTTTACTTTGATTTACAGCTTCACTTACGTCTTTATCACCATTGAACAGATTTTATATTTACCTACATGCATATTGTGATCAATTTCTCCCCTCATTAGAAGATAAATTTTATAAGTGCAGATACTATTCTTTTTCTCTGCTTAATCTCTAAGCTCTAGACAAACACATAATAGAAGCGTGATAGTGATTGCATGAATGAAATATCCATTCTCACAATCACACAATTGATGAAATTGAATTCCTTCTTTTTTTTTTTACTCAAATACATACCTCTTGAAGTTTTATTTTATTTTATTTTATTTTATGACAGAGTTTTGCTCTTGCTGCCAGGCTGGAGTTGGAGGATTTTTTGTTTGTTTGTTTGTTTGTTTTGATGTTTTGATCTGATCTACTTTTACCCAAACCCTGCTATGTAACTTTTATGCATAAAATTATTTTTATGGCATTTCTGAGAAGGAACCTTGGTTTCCATATCCCATATGTTTCTGTGTTTCATCTTTGTCTTCTTGTATTTCTTATTGTGGTTTACTAAAATTTAGAAGAAAAAAAATGGTGTATTAAAATTTTCACTATTCAATTTAAATCAAATAGTACTTACTGAGATTAATTTTGCTTCTCAGTCTTGTTAGGGAATGCCGTTAGTAATATCATTGATATTAACACCAGCATCATCACTGTTAAATACAAGTGTTTGTGAGAGTTACTGTTTTTGAGAATGGCAAGAGTCAAATAAAGTATTGTCTATTTTCTAGAAACTTAAACTAGTGCCATTTTAAAAATTTTAATTAATTAATTAATTAATTAATTATTATTATTATTATTTTGAGATGGTGTCTCGCTCTGTCTCCCAGGCTGGAGTGCAGTGGCACGATCTGGGCTCACTGCAAGCTCCGCCTCCCGGGTTCACGCCATTCTCCTGCCTCAGCCTCCAGAGCAGCTGAGACTACAGGCGCCCGCCACCACACCAGGCTAATTTTTTGTATTTTTAGTAGAGACGGGGTTTCACCTAGTCTCAATCTCCTGACCTTGTGATCCGCCCGCCTCAGCCTCCCAAAGTGCTGGGATTACAGGCGTGAGCCACCGCACCCCGCCAGTGCCGCTATTTTTTTTTTTTTAATTACTTATTTGACTATTTCTGTAATCACCTTAAATAAATTATGTATATTTTAAAGTACACTTAAAATGTCTTCCATGCAATCTTTTTTTCTTTTTTTTTCTTTTTTTTTTTTTTGAGACGGAGTCTCGCTCTGTCGCCCAAGCTGGAGTGCAGTGGCGCTATCCTGGCTCACTGCAAGCTCCGCCTCCCGGGTTCACGCCATTCTCCTGCCTCAGCCTCCCGAGTAGCTGGAACTACAGGCGCCCGCCACCGCGCCCGGCTCATTTTTTGTATTTTTTTAGTAGAGACGGGGTTTCACCATGGTCTCCTGACCTTGTGATCCGCCCGCCTCGGCCTCCCAAAGTGCTGGGATTACAGGCGTGAGCCACCGCGCCCGGCCTTCCATGCAATCTTAAAATGAGTTTACCATTCAATTGATAAAATGGCCAAGATTGATGACCTGGCTTGACAGATTATTATCTAGAAATCATTGCATGCCCTTTTATAGCTCTGTAGCTTTGTGCAAGGCATTTATATTGTAAAACTGCCTTTTCTAATATCTAAACTAAAGATCATAATATCTACTTACAGCACTATTGACGAGTTCAATTAGATAACGTATTTAAAATCTCTACCACAGAGTCTAGGAGTTTATGAGACATTGATAATTGACAATTTTTTCTTATTACATGATATGGTTTGGCTCTGCGTCCCTACTCAGATCTCATGTTTAATTATGATCCTGATTGCTTGAGGTAGGGCCTGGTGGGAGGTGATTGAAACATGGGGGCAGATTTCCCCCTTACTGTTCTCATGATAGCAAGTGAGTTCTCATGAGGTCTGATTGAAAGGTATATAGCACTTCCCCTTTTGCTCTCTGTCTCCTGCCACCATGTGGAAACTTGTCTTGCTTCTCCTTCATCGTCTGCCAGGATTGTAAGTTTCCTGAGGCCTCCCTAGCCATAACTCCTGTACAGTTTGTGGAACTGTGAGTCAATTAAGCCTCTTTTTCGTCATAAATTACTGAGTCTCAGTCAGGTAGTTTTACTGTTTGTTTGTTTTGTTTTTTGTTTTTTGGTTTTTTTGAGGCAGAGTCTCCCTCTGTCGCCCAGGCTAGAGTACAATGGTACAATCTCGGCTCACTGCAACCTCCACCTTCTGGGTTCAAGCTATTCTCCTGCCTCCACCATGCCCAGCTAATTTTTGTAGTTTTAGTAGAGACAGGGTTTGGCCTTGTTGGCCACGCTGGCCTTGAACTCCTGATCTCAGGTGATCTGCTCGCTTCGGCCTCCCAAAGTGCTGGGATTATAGGTATGAGCCACTGTGCCTGGTGCAGGTAGTTCTTTATAGCAATGTGACAATGGACTAATGCATTACCTTTTCACAAATCTCCAACAAGTGTCATGTTTTCAATTGCATTACTGTTGCTTCTGTGAGTTTTAAAATTCAAACCATATATATTCTTACGAAATTATTTTGTTTCCAATGTTATATTTTCGAACTATCTGTATAATTGCATGAGAGCATGAATTTTTTAATGGCTAGGAAACTTTTTCTGAATGTTTACAGAAGCACATTAATTTATCTTATGGTCTAAATAGGTTATAGAGAAAAACAATACTCTCTTAGCTTACAGAAACATGACACAATATTATGAAGGTTGATTGAAGCATTTGATTTCAGAAAATTACTTTTCCACATTAAGAAAGGTGTTTATACAACAACATGACTATTAACTACCAGGCGTGATAATTTCTCCACTCTACCAGCTGCTCACATTTAACATTTGCGTAATAGTATGAATAGTGTCTATAGTTATTGGTCTATTTTTATTCTTATTCTATGTGGACACACTTTTATCAAAAAAATCACTTCTTTCGTAAGCTTTCTGTTGGGTCTAATTTTCTTTTGTAGTTATATGGTAATGAGGAAATAAAAGTTTTGCTACTAAGTAAGTCTGTTGAGTATTCTAAAACCATATCAAGTTTCATTTTTTTGATACATTCAGTGAATACTATTTGATTTCAAATCTAATAAATATTCAGCACAGTACAAAAACGTTTCTGTTTTATGGTTTTTATAAGGTGTTCATATTTCTAATAGTTTGTCAAACATGTTGTCTTCTTTGAAATAGGAACCAAATTATACGTTTTCCCTGCATGTATATTGTTGTATTTTTCCTCTTGCAATACATCTATAACATTTAATAGAAAGCAATATCTTATTATATTTCTGTCATCAGAAGACTTAGTTAAAATATACTGTGAATATGTTTGTAAGTCAATAATTATGTGTAAACACACATATATCCACATGCATCCTTACACATACATGGAACTTTATACCCAATATGTATATCTGTTTGAGCTATAAAAGAAGAGAAATAGAAAACATATGATTTCTATCTCCTATTATGTATTACCCTGGATTTTCAGAACAAATCTGTCAATCACAATTAATAAAGTCATTTTTTAAAATTTTTTATCACTGACTTACAATGAATATAAAAAGCCAAAAATTGATAAAATTGAAAGCCTTGAAAATTGGTAAAATGCAAAAAATTTATATTGATGAAATTTTATGATATTGAGATCATGGATTTCTGGGACTTATGTGATAAATTCTAGTATCCAGACCAAGTAAGAAGGCTCACATTGCTTCCCACAATGAAGAAAGGAAATCCAGAAAAGATATGCCTCCATCTTAAGAGGTGAAAAATAAAGTATCAACAGGCAAGCAACTTGCTAATGTAGATTTTGAAACTGGGTTTATGGGGATAATTCTCCAGTAAAAATCCATGCTCATGAACTGGACTTCATAGACATTTCACCTGAAATTCAAAGCACTTCAGAATCGGTAGGAGGTAGAATGGGAGAATTCAAGCAGGTAATTTTAATTTAACAGGATCCAGATTATCTTCTGTTTTCATTTGTCTGGCAGATAGAAAGGTAAATACTTTCGGTATGATAAAATTTGACTTCAGCTGTAAACATTGCCATGAATTAATAATAATTTAGTGAAATATCACAAATGCACAAAGAAAGAAGCATCCTGAGGCTTAACTAGACGAAACAAATGTGAGCTGAATCAAGAACCAAAAACACTTCCAATACTGAAATTGTGAGACACAGAAAGGTTTTATTCAGTTAATGACATGAAATATAAGTTAAATATATGAGAAAGGAAGAGGAATCTATGAAAATTAAGATTTGAAAATTTAGAAATTTTAAAAGTTAAAAAATTAATGACTAAATTTAAAAAAAAACTAAGTTAGTTAAACACATATTAGATCAAGCTGAAGACGTATCGGGTTGGTCAGTTATATAATAGATTTGAAGCAATAAACTAGAATGCAATTCAGAAAAACAAAAATAGGAAATATGAAAGATTAAGGTGCGTATCAAGGAGAATAAAAATATGTAACTTTTATTTGATGAAGTTTCCAAAGGGATACCTGGAGAATTATAAAAGAGAAAATTATCAAAGCAGTAATGACTGACAGAATTTGTCAGAATTACTGAAAAATTCTCAGTTCTATAAACACAAAAGTAATCAAGATAAATGAATCTGTGACTTAACATATAATAATAAAAATGAAAGAAAACAAAAACCAAAGAGAACCTCTTATAAACAAAAACCAAAGGAAAGAGAGTATTTTCAAAACAATTCAAATTAGATGGATGATTGATTTATCAACAACAAAAGGAACTAGAAGAACCTAGTATGTTTTCCCTACTGTAGCCTCCTAGATTTTGATGTTTTGTGAGAATATTTTTATGAATATGGCAAAACAGTTCAATTAAAAACAGAGTAGTTTGTGTGCATGCAAAATTTCTGCTCATAGCAATTATAAACTCTAAACAAAATATACAAAACGACTATTTGTAAACAATAAAATATTTATTTGGTTTTTATTTAATTTTATTTTACAATCCTTCATAATACCACATAATATGGCAGACATAGTCATATTTGACACTGTGTTCATCAACAAAAATAACAGTATTATTTTACATTCTTTAACTAAAAAATGATTTTTTTTCAGGCATCACACATTCTCAACAACTGGGGTGGTGAAGAGAAGCCATTGTTTACTAAATTGTAAACTACCTCTTGTTGTGAAAACAGCTCTATTCCAGATAGTATAATGTAGGATTTTAAAGACAAGAATTTAGGTATTCTTACGTAATACTGCCCATTTACCTTCTACAGGGATTATACAATGCTTTGTTTTTATCAGTCCAGTGCCAACAATTTCACCACCAAGACGA
This sequence comes from Macaca nemestrina, assembly GCF_043159975.1. Lineage (NCBI taxonomy): Eukaryota > Metazoa > Chordata > Mammalia > Primates > Cercopithecidae > Macaca > Macaca nemestrina. The sequence goes on from NC_092126.1 coordinate 75,877,646, forward strand.
TGAAGGTGTTATAACATGAGAAGATATTAGATAACACTAACCAGGAAGATGTTAGAGAACAACAATAGAAACAACACTTTCCAGTGATGTCCTCTCATAACAGATTTACCAGAATGTCTCTCTCAATTCAGCTCCACAGCATTGCTTTCTAAACTCTCAATGACTTTCTAACTGCCTTCTAGGAGCAAAGGCAAATCATCCCTGGAGAAGTCTCAAATTATCTCTGTAATTTTTAAATAATGTATCCAGCATTTAGTTAAAAATTGATTAGAATAAGAAGAAACAAGATGAAATCTCCAAAATTGCAACAGAGGCAGAAGGTCAATATTCTTATAAGAAATTAAAATATTTATTTTCTCAAGAAATTGAAGACCACATGAAAGATTTTAAAAGAGGGAAGTATTGTTTTGACAAAAATCAAATGGAAATGTTAAAACTGAAATATGCAATAACTAAAAATAAGACCTAAAAATAGGGGTTTAACAAAAGATTAGACACAGAAGAGGAGAAGATTAGTAAATAAAAATAGGTCATTGCAAAATATTTTAATTAAAAGAGAAAGGGAAGGAAATAAACTGAGTAAAAGAGCAGGAGTTACATATGGGATACCATGAAATTTCTAACATACTGTGGGAGATATAGAAGAAAGGAAGATAGAAAATGATGCAGAAGAAATAGATGAAAAGACAGATAAGTTTTCCAAAATCATTTAAGACTTCAAGCCATATATTCAATAAACAAAATCTAAGCAGAATAAATGCAAAGAAAGTAATATTTGAAAGTAAAGAATTATCAGGAGATCCAGGAATGGAGAAGGCAAGGACCAGAGAGAATGAAAATAAAAAATCTAGTGACAGTGTCATTCAAAACTGAAGGCACAATACAGACATTTTAGTACCAAAATAATCTGACCAAATTTGTCACCTAAACACCTACACCAGAGAAAACATAAAGCAAAGACTTTTGGCAGAAAGATTATATGCCCAAATAGAAATAAAAAGATGCAAAAATGAATGAAAATCTAAATAAATTGGTAAACATGTAGGTAAATATAAATGAAAGTTAACAATATAAAATAACAATAATAATGTCATGTGGAAAATATACAGAATTAAAATACATGACAAAAAATAACACAAATTCACTAAGGTTGCATATTGAATTAGTTTTCTAGGATCTTAACACTGAAAAGAATATAACATTAAGTATTAATTTATACTCTGCTTTAAATAATCAGAGGAAAATGTTGTAATCTGTAGTTGAACTACTAAGTCAAATAATACATAGCTAAAAAGTTACTGTAGAAGAGTAATGAAACAAGAAAATATGGTAAATTGAATGAAAAAAATGGAAGACAGTGATGCAAAAAGAAATAAAGAATGGATGAGACAACTAGAAAATGAATTTCAAGTTAGTAATTTAAACCACATATTTCAATAATGTTATTAGGTTAAAATAATATAAAACTCCAGTTATAAAGCAAATTTTGTCTAACTTAAAAATACAACAAAATGTCACTGTCTGCTGCTTAAAAGAAACACAACTTAAATATATTTTAAAAATTGAAAGTAAAGTAATTTATTTTAAAATAAATATATTTTAAAAATTAAAAAAGATATGTCACCCCTATTTTTATCAAGCATGAGCTGGTGGAACTATAGTTGATATCATGTAGTCATTATTAGAGATAGAGAGATATATTTTAGAGTGATTAGGGGGCTAATACATAGGAAGATATGAAAACTGTTACTGGGCCGGGCGCAGTGGCTCATGCCTGTAATCCCAGCACTTTGGGAGGCCAAGGCAGGAGGATCATAAGGTCAGGAAAGCGAGACCATCTTGGCCAACATGGTGAAATCCTGTCTGTACAAAAACACAAAAAAAATAGCTGGATGTGCTGGTGCGTGCCTGTAGTCCCAGCTACTCAGGAGGCTGAAGCAGGGGAATCACTTGAACCCAGGAGGTGGTGATTGCAGTGAGATCACGCCACTGCACTCCAGCCTGGCAACAGAGCTGGAATCTGTCAACAAAACAAAACAAAACAATATAAATTAGTATAAATCAAAAAAACAAATAGCAAAATATAAAGCTACCCACCACCCCCCAAAAATAAAATCATACTTATTGTCAGAGATTTAAATACACTCCATCTAGTAACTTATTGAAAAATGGGACAAAATATCAGTATGGTTACAGAAGATTGAAACAGCATATTTAATTATAGCTGGCATTTACTGAAAATGAGACACTGGAAAAATATCTAAAGGTTTAGAAATTAAGCAATATAACTCTAAATAACTTATGGGTCAAAAGATAACTCACAATTGAAATAAATATTTAATCTGATAAATATTTTGTAATACAGAAAAATTTGTTGGTGCATACATAATCAGAGTTATATGGAGAGTCTTAAATGTATATATTAAAGATAAAAATAGATGCAAATTATTCATTTAAATACTATTTTTAGAAGTTTTGAAAAAAAGCAAAGGCAAAGAAAATAGTAGACAATAAAAAAGTATTCTAATAGCAGAAAAGAATGAAATAGGAGAAAGAAAATAAATAGAAATAAGAAAGACAAATTTGGTTCTTTGAAAACACTAATAAATTACGTAAATACCTGACAAAACTAGTTGAGAAAAATAAGAGAGACAATAGAGAATACTCACATTTTGAATGGATAATACTACAGGTCCTACTGAAAATAAACAGAGATAAAGAAGATATGAACAACATTTTTATCAATAAATTTGAAAATGCAGATCAAATAAATTTCCACATAATTCTAGATAGACAAAAGATTTTTAAAATATTCAACAGTCATTTAAAATATAAGGTCTAGATTGAGGTTCAGCACATTCTTACTTGAAGGACAAAATAGTAAATATTTCAGTTTTGTAAGCCATACAGTTTCAGTCATAACTCTCCAGCTCTGCTGTTGAAGCATGTAACAGCCCAGACAATATACAAATAATCATTATTATGTCTCAGTACAATTTATGAAAATAGACTATAGTTTGCTAATACTACTCTACTGGTCCTCACAGTGAATATAAGAGAAAACTTAACTGTAGCTTCCAGAACGGAGTGAGAAAACGCATTTTGCACTATGCCAGAACACCTTTCTCTTAACAAGCCTGTTGTCAGAGAAAAACAAAACTAAACTAAATGAACAAACAAACAAAAAGATTTTACCAGAGCCTAACCTGCTGGGGTTTTACCAGTGCCTAAACATTTAGAGGAAGGAAATACCCAGCTTCATCCCCTTATAGTCATCCTATCCCACCTAAGGGGTAAAATAAATACCAAGAAGCACAGGTAAAGTTCAGAATCCAGAGACACAGCTTACCAAAAGGTGATATAGTCATAAGACTAAAACATCTCTTTATAGTCTTATGTGACCCACTCCGCTTATCCAATGTGCATCACCCGCCAACCCTTACCATTATAATACTAAAAGCCTACTTACCCTAGTTTCATCTACACAGTACATCACGACAACCAACCTTTCAACAAAAAGTTACAGAATATATTAAAAATGCAAAAACTACCAGCTTAAAGAGTACGAATACACACCAGAACCAGAGTCAGCAATGACAGGAATGTGGAATTAGACAAGAAATTTAAAATAAATATTCAAGGGCTTTATTAGAAAAAGTAGAAGGCATGAAAGCATATATGCACAATGTAAGCAGGGAGATGGATAGTCTAAGAAAAAAATGAAAGTAATAGAAAACATTGTAACAAAACTAAAGAATGCCTTGCATGAGCTCATTAGTAGACAAGACTCCCCAGAGGAAAATATTTCTGAGTTTGAAGATACGACATTGCCTACTTCCAAAACTAAAAAGTAAAGAGAAAAAAAATGGCAAAATCAAAACAATACAGAAACAAAAACCAGAACAGAATTTACAAAAAATATGAAACAAATACAAAAAATATAATTTATGCCTAATTATATGCCAGAAGGTGGAGGGAGGAATAAAGCAATATTTAAAGCAACAGTGTCAGCAAATTTCCCCAAATTTATCAAGCACCAAACTATAGATACAGAAGACTCAAAGAGACCAGACACGATGTCATATGCCTGTAATCCTAGTACTTTCAGAGACTGAGGAGGGCTGTTCACTTGAGGTTAGGAGTTGAGACCAGCCTGGCCAACATGGTAAAACCCTCTCTCTACTAAAAACACAAAAAGTAGCCAGGCAAGGCGGTTCATGCCTGCAATTCCAGCTATTAAGGAGGCTCAGGTGGAGGATCACTGGAACCCAGGCGGCGGAGGTTGCAGTGAGCTGGGATCATGCCACTGCATTCCAGCCTGGGCAACAGAATTATATTCTGTCTCAAAAAACAAACAAACAAACAAACAAAAAACAAACAAGCAAACAAAAACTCAAAGAATACCTAACCAAAAAGCAGAGTAAGTGACAAAAAAGAGAGAGGAAAAAAAAAAAAAGAACACATGTATCTAGACATATCATATTAAAACTTCAGAAAATCACAGATAAAGAATCCTGAAAGAAGCCAGAGGGAGGAAACAAGGTCCACAATTATCTATATAAGGGCCAATGTAAGGTTAACACCTCATTCTCCTCAGAAACTATGCAAGCAAGAAAATAGGGGACTGAAATATCCACTACACTGAGAGATAAAAAAAATACAAACCAAAATTTCTGTACTTAGCAAAACTATTCTTCAAAATTTAAAAAATAATAAAACTTTCTCTGGCACACTATATTGAGGAAATTTGTGGCCAGTACACCTGCCTTGCAAAAAAATTGTTAAAAGAAGTTCTTGGGTGAGGCATGCAGATCACCTGAGGTCAGGAGTTCCAGACCAGCCTGACCAACATGGAGAAACTCTGTCTCTACTAAAAATACAAAATTAGCTGGGTGTGATGGTGCATGCCTGTAATCCCAGCTACTCGGGAGGCTGAGGCATGAGAATCGCTTGAACCTGGGAGGTGGAGGTTGCAGTGAGATGAGATTACACAATTGCACTCCAACCTGGGCAACAAGATTGAAACTCCATCTCAAAAAAAAAAAAAAAAGAGAAAGAAAAAGAAGTTCTTCTACAGAGATGGAAAATGGCATAGGTCAGAAACTGAGCTCTACATACAGAAAAGAAGAATGTTGGAGAATAAATAAATAAAGATAAAAAGTTTCAGGTTTCTTATTCTAAATTGATCTAACAGATAAGAGTTATTTGAAGTAATTAAAGCAAAAGCTCACACAAGAAAAACAATCTGCATAGATTGTCTATATCTATATATCTCTCTCTATATATATTAAATAAATTGAGTCAATAATGAATATTATTCTTAAACAAAAAGCACCATACCAGGATAAGTTCACTGGTAAATGTTATCAAATATTAAAAAAAATAATTGCACCAATTATTTATAATCTCTTCCAGAAGATACAAAGAGAGGCTTCCCAATTAATTCTATGAGACCAGCATTACTATAATACCAAATCCAGATCATAACATTACATAGAAAGATAATTACACACCAATAGCTCTCATAAACATGAATGCAAAAATCTCCAATAAAACTATTAGCAAATTGAATCAAGCAAGGTATAAATAGCATGATATATCCTGAACAAGTAGAATTTTTGCCAAGAATGCAAGGCTGGTTCAACGACAGAAAAACAGTTAATGTAACCCATCACATCCATAGGCTCATAAACAAGAATCATATGACCATATCATTAGATATATATTTTTTAATTCACACAATTTTAAACCCATTAATAATAAAAACCCTCAGTAAGCTTGGAATAAAGGGAAACTTTCTCAACTAGATTAATCACCAACTAATATCATATTTAATAAGGAGAAATTCAACCAATGCTTTTTTACTAAGGAATAAGGTAAGGATGTCTCCTCTCACCACTACTTTTCGATATCATCTTGAAAGTCCCAGCTAAAGCAATAACAAAAGACCAAAACATAAAAAAAGACAAAAATATAAATAGTACACAGTCCGGAAAAGAAGAAAATTTTTTTTACAGACTACATGGTTACTTTTGTATTTTTTTGAAATTTGCAAGTAAATGAAAACTCCTGGAACTAGTTAGTAATTATAGCAAGTTTGTGGGATATAAGATTATACACAAAAGCCAGCTGCTTTTCTGTATATCAGTAATTAAAAATGAAATTTAAATTTAAAAAGACATTACCATTTAAATTAGCACCTCAAAAATGAAATACTTAGGTATAAAGCAAATATGTTCAAAATTATATGAGGACAAATATAAAACGCTGATGAAAGATAACAAGGAAAAAGTAAATACGTGGAGAAATACTCTATGTTCATGGGTAGGAAAGCAAAACATTACCAAGATGTCAGTTTTCCTATCTCAATATATAGATTTAATATAATTTTCATCAAAATTCCAGCAGGTTATTTTGTGCATATCAACCAACCAATTCCAGATTATATGTGAAGATAAAATACCCAGACTAACAAGTCAATACTGAAGGAAAAGAAAAATATTAGAGGACTGACTCTCTCTAACTTAAAGACAAACTATAAAGTTACAATAATCAAGACATGTGACAATGATGAAATAGACAAATAGATTAATACATTAGAATAAAGAGTTCAGAAGGAGACCCACATACTTATAGTCAACTAATTGATCTTTGACAAAAAACAAAAGCAATGCAATGAAGCAGAGATAGTCTTTTCAACCAATGATAAAACAATGGATCTTAGACATTACATGCAAACAAATAATCTACACAGATCACACAATCTTTACAACAATTAACTCAAAATAGATTATAGACACAAATGTAAGAGCCAAAACTAAAACTCTTAGAAGATTACATAGGAGAAAACCTTGATAACCTGGGATATGGTGATGACTTTTTAGATACAACATAATGAGCATCATCCATGAAAAAAAATTGATAACCTGGACTTCATTACAATTTAAAACTGTTGCTCTGTATATGACTATATGTCACAAAAACTAGGATAATATAATTGCAAACATATATTGATAAAGGTACCATATCCAAAATATACGCAGTAACTCAAAATTAAGAAAAACTGATTTTAAAAACTGGGCAAAAGATCTGTACACATATTTCACCAATGAAAATACATAAATGGCAAGTATGAAAATGAAAAAAATGTTAAAAATCACGTGTCATTCGATAATTAAGCATTAAAATCTAACTAAAACTTAGATAACACTACACTTCTGTTGAAAGAGGCAAAATCCAAAACACTGAAAACACCAAATGATGGCAAGGATGTGAACGAGATGGAAGTCTCATTTATTTCTGGTGGAAATACCGAATAGTATAACCACTTTGGAAGTGAGTTTGGTATTTCTTATAAAAATAAAACATATTAATACCATATGATGTAGCTATCACATTCTATAATATTTACCCAAATGAATTGAAAACATATCCACACAAAAACTGTACGTAAATATTGATAGCAGCTTTAATCATAATTGACAAAATCTGAAAGCAACCAAGCAACCAAGATATTCTTTAGTAGATAAGTTGATAAACTATGGTACATCCAGACAATAGAATACTATTCAGTGCTGAAAAAAAAAATGAACTACCAAACTATAAAAAGACATAAAATAATATCTTAAATGCAAACTACTAAAAGAAAAAAGTCAATCTGAAAAGACTTTGTACTGGATGATTTCAACCATATCATTCTAGAAAAGGCAAAACTATGAAGAGAGTAAAAAGATAAGCAGTTCCCAGGAATTAAGGGAGAGGAAGAGATGAATAGGAAGAGCAAAGAGGATTTCTGGGGAGGTGAAACTTTTCTGTAGATTGTGGATACACATTACTAAATATTTGTCAAAACCCATAGCATAAATAATGCCAAGAGTGAACTGTGATGTAAACTATGGACTTTGGGTTATGATGATGCCACAGGATCCTTCAGGTGTTGCTTTGACAGCTGGAAACCTCTGCCGTTGTCAGTGCCCCTGCCTGAGTTTCCCTCATGCACAATGGGCTCTTTCGACCTACTGGGACCGGCAGGTTGTGCTCTGCTTGCGCTACCAGCCTGGATCCCATGCCTGCCAAGGGCTAGAGAGGTGCAGAGGAATTGGGGATGTGTGAGCGAGTGAGTGCAGGGCCACTGCACACAGCCAGGCATGCCAGCTGCTGTGGCAGGGTGGGCAGCTCCAGACACTGTCACAGGGACTGGCTCCAGGCGAGGCAATAGCTGGACTAGGCGTACCACAAGCAGATTCTGCTGCAGGTGCCAGTATCAGGTCAGGAAAAGGGGAATGCCGTGGTCCCAGAAAACATGGAGACGCCAACAGCTGCAGAGTTCCTAGGATTGGTAGGTGTGCTTCAACTCTCTCATTCTCACCACCCACAGCTCTGCAAATGGGCAGGGACATGTTTCAGCTCCTTCAGTCCCATGCTTTGCTCTGTCCAGTGGCTCCCGGGCTCCCCTCCACCACTTCGTGTCACTGGAGCAGGAAGGCTATAGTGTTAAAGCTCTGGCTTGGAAAATCCTGTGGCCTGGGCCCTGCAAAGGGTGGCTGCACTTCAATTCTGGTCAAGCAAACAGGAGCATGTTACCACCCAGAGTTCAGCAAGCTGGCCAAGAACGTGTTACAGCCCTTTTCATGTCCTCCTTTTGGTGGATCCCAAGTTCTTGTCCTGTCTCCAGGAAGAATGCAGTTATGTGGACAAATGGAGAATGAGCAAGACATGGAAGAGTTTTCCTGATAGAACAGCTCTCAGTGAAGAGGATCCCCCAAGTGTCTAACTCCTACAACAGGCAGGGAGCCCCGAACTTGTGGCTGAGTCCAGGGTTTTATGGGCTTGGAATGGAGGAAGTGGATTCTGATTTGTCTATGGGCAGGAGGACGTGCATTCTGATTGGTCTATGGGCAGGAGGAAGTGCATGCTGATTGGTCCATGGGCAGGCCTGGAAAAAGCACCATTTGATTGGCTAAAAAGCATCAAGGACGTTTTCACTGTGGGTGGTGAATTCTACCCAGAACTGGCAGCCTACTTTTCAGTCTTCAGGCTGTCTTTGGCTTGAAGCTTGGGTTTTAGTGCCGCTCCCTCCCTTCCTGCCTAAGAATTTGTCTGCCTCCTGCCACTATAGATATTTCAATGTAGGTTAATTGATTGTAATATACATACCAGTGTGGTACAGCATATGGATAGTGGGGAAGATTGTGTGTATATACAGACAGGGGGTGTATGAGAACTCTGTACTTTTGTTAAATTTTGCTATAAAACTGAAACTACTTTAAAAAATACAGTTTATTAATTAAAAAAAAACAGAGGCTTGAATATTTTAATACAAAATATCTCATATTTAAAGCATTGTAGGGTCCAGTGGAAATATGACCAAAGGCTGAATTTTAGTCTGTAGGCAACTTTCCGCCTATGTGTGTGTAGAATGCTGTGTATCATAGCAGAAAAAAGAAAATAATCTTATTCACCTTCACAAACTATTTTTGTCAGAAACAAAATATATATGTTTTCAGAATGACCTGGTTTGGGACCTTAAATAATTTTTATAGGATTAAATTCTCATTACCACTTAAAGTAATAAGTCCTATAATTTGTAAGATTAAAAATTACATTGAAAGTGATTTTTCAATCCTGTTGATCTCTTCATTCTTCATGACTGATAGTTAAGAGGGTAACAAAATATTTTCAAAATAAAAATTGTGTATTTAAGCCAAAACTTTTAGAAAAACTCAAATTCCCTTAGTAGATAAATTTACATAATATTTTCAGTGACTAGTTTCTAAATACATAATAACAAAGAATATTGAACATACCTATTTACATGTTATAAAATGAAAGGTCATTACTATTTATAATTATTCACAATGTTTCATTTAAACGTAAGTACATAAGTTATTTTATACAGAAGACCCAACATGATTTAAGAATTACCTTGAAAATCTTCTCTATAATTGAAAAATCAACTATCAATAATTTGTTCACATATTTAGCTAACTTCCAATTGATGGCATTAATTTCTGTTTCTCATATCTTAATGTAAATCTTTTTGATGTATTTATCAATTTACCAGAAAAAAATATTAAACAGGTGAGATATAGAAAGAGTAATGTTTGTCTGTGTCACTGATATAAATTGGGAGCATTGTTATAAATGAGGTTTTCAAAATTTATTAATTTTTTTACTTTTGTCACACAGATTTGTCATGAATAAAATGGAAACATTTTAATGAAAGAAATACTGCCCCTCTTTTTCTTCTTCTGTTGGTTGAAAAGTTGCTTAAAAATATGATTGTAGCATTTCTATGTCTAAGTAAACATTCTAAGCACAGCAGCATGTGAAAAACCATGGGAATAAAATTCAACTACCTTAATCTTTCCATTTACATAATAACTAAATAAAAATAGGTCTAAAGACTAAATGATGAACAGACTTACATATAATTTGTTAGCAAATCTTCTTATGTTTCTAGATATGTTGGAAGTGTAATTACAATAAATTATATTTTTTCAAAGAATATTGCCTTGTATTACACATTGAAAATGCATATAAATATTTTAGTTTCTTATTTACATAGAAGAAACACAATTAGTTTTGCTTCAATAACTTAAGCAAACCTTAAAGTGATAAACCAGCTCAACATGTGTATATATTTAGCACGGCTTTTTATTTGGGAAAATTAAGGCTTCTTCAAAAGTAAAATTATAGAATTGTGTTTATTATTTTTTGTTGCATAAAAACCTTTCTATGTAATATTATCCAAGAAGAGAAAACTCTTCAGGGGAGGCATATGGTCTTTATTAGGTTAGGTACACCTAGCACAATGCATAACTCATACAAGATGCTTAATAGTCATAGTGTGTCATGTAAGAAGTTGCAATTAATGAAATATAGTTTTTTTTTTATTTTGTTTTGTTTTGCTTTTTATGACAAAGTCAACCTCATGCATTCAGGCAATTCTCCTGCCTCAGCCTCCCGAGTAGCTGGGATTACAGGCATGTGGCACCACATCTGGCTAGTTTTTGTATTTTTAGTACAGATGGGGTTTCACTATATCGGTCAGGTTGGTCTCAAACTCCCGACCTCATGTGATCTGCTGCCTCAGCCTCCTAAAGTGATGAAATTACAGGTGTGAGTCACCATGCCCAGCCAATTTGTTCTTTTTTATAAGGAGCAAAACTATATCTATTCACATTTAGCATGATCCTGTATATGGAAAACCATAAGCAGCCTACACACATAAAAAAAACAAACAAAAAAAAAAACAAAAAAAACACTATTAGAACTAACAAATTCAGTAAGTTTCAGATTATAAAATCAAAATATAGAAAGTATTTCTGTTACTATACACTAAGAATGAACAATTTGAAAATAAAACAAAGGAAATTATTTTATTTACAATAGCATTAAAAACAAATAGCAATGCCCTTTAAAAAAGATCATTGCTATTGAACATTTTTTTTTTCTTTTTAGTATGTTCCAAGATCTAGGTTTTAGAAAAACAAGAGTTAATACTTCTTAAAAATTATGAATCCATGGAAGCTTAAGGGAACAGTAGACAGGTTCTAATTCTGTTTTCATCACCTATTAATTGTGATACCTTGGACAAGTTACACAACTCCATTTGACTTTTCAAAAAACTGACTTTAGACATATAATTGTATTTACCTATAGGTGTTGTAACAAATTACTGCAAATTTGGTGGTGTAAAATACAAATTATGTTACAGTTCTAAGTTCAGAAGGCCTAAAATCAAAGTGTTGGCAGGGCTGTATTTCCTCTAGAGGCTCTAGGTTAGAATCCATTTTCTTGCCTTTTACAGCATCTAGAGGCCACCTGCTTTCCTTGGTTCATGATCCCTTCCATCATCTTCAAAGTAAACAACACAACATCTCCAAATCTCTTCTTCTCCTCTCTCACTCTCACTCTCATTCTCCTCCTCTCATCAGGCTCACATCTCTTTGTCTGATTCTCTTTGTCTGATTTTGCGTGCACTGATAAGTACCTTTGTAATTATATTTGTATCACCTAAATAATCTCCCTCACTGCAAGATTCTTCATTTAAGCATATCTACAAGGTTCCATTTACTATCTAAGGTAATATAATCACAGGTTCTGGAAATTAGGATATGGATATGTCGAGGTGGAGGGAATATTATTTGGCTTACTATGGTAACATTTACCTTAATTTAAATATATAAATATTTTGTATAAAGGATTGACCTATCATAAAGGTCTCAAACATAATTTTTTATCTAAAATATAATTTTAGACATTATTAATATTTCTAAATATTAAAATTTTAATATGAATTAATACTCAATACAAAACATTTTTTGTGCCACATGTGTACATATCATACATATTAAATATGCAACTTTAACAAGTAAATATATTTTAGATATTAATACATAAATTATATACAAACACATTTTATATCTGTTTATTAATATGATGTCTAATTAACACATTAAATAATATTTTTACATTTTAATATATTGTACTATATTTTCATATGGCTCATTTTTAAGAACGTGGTTCCACATATGAATACAATGTTAATTTATAGAAAACAGGGATTTTGAAAGATTGAATTATATAATGATAACATATCTTAAAAATCAAACACTAAGATGCTGAAATAAGCTTGGGAGCCTAATATAGTAACATAATTGAAGAAACTGGAGTGTAATATCTTGGCAGCATGTCCAATTTTACACAATAATAGATTGTGTCTAAGTGTTACATCTCAACCTGTTTAGCCAGAAGTCGCAGTCTTATGTGTCTGTGTCAAGTTATTTAGCTTCATCTGTCACCGTTTCCAATTTCCATCATGCCTTCTATCCCTGCTTTGGAAAGGACTGCAATAATTAAATACAGCATTTCATTCTTCACAATGACAATTTTCACACTGTCATTTTTAAATAATAAAACAAACAGTCTCAAAATCTACGCTTCTCAAATTAATTTGTACACTCTTGTGAAAGGATTTTATCTAGTTATTCACCTTATTTTATATTTCACAATATAAGCTCCTACTGATCTCTAAACCCTTTTAGTAAGTCATGATATTTTATCTACAAAAGCAGTGGAGCAAATTATAATTTTATTGACTATTTAATATATGTGTTTGGCAGTATGAGATCCACTGAAAATGTTATATTAAAGTTAACATTAGGAAATCTTGGTGTCACACTTGAAAACAAGGCTGTGATGCCTATTTTCTGTATAAATAAACTTTATTTTCATATGTATGACATAAAATCTTAATTCACAGGTTACATTTATGAGATTTATTTCATATTATGGCTTACTGCACTTTCTATAGTCTATGAATTGAAATGTAAAATGTCAGTTGATTCCTTAGTGTGAGCCAAATCACAGCTGATAGAGTATAGTGGTGACTATTTAGGATGGTAAAACCAACTTGCTAAATATGTACAGATACACAGACACACACTCAACATCAATCTCAATCCATACTTTACTACTTGTAAACTTGAGTGAGCTTGGCATCAACCAGATAACAGAGAAATACACATTGTACATTCAATAGGTATGGTACCTTGTTTATTGCATGTAACATGCAGATACATTTTGTATTCAGCTAGATATTGTACATTAGTAAAGCGATGTTTCTTTCTAGTAGAATAATAGAAATACAAACCCAGTGAAGTGACAGGAAATATTACTTAAATAAATAAAAATTGAACAGTACAACTCAGTGCAATGTTATAAGGAATAATTGGAATAAAGACCATTACTATATTTTTTTTACATACAAAATATATGTAATTCTTATTGATATCATGTGTTAAAAAGTGAATTTTTCATTAAAATCTAATAAATAATGGCTCTTTTAATAAAAGTAAATATAACATTTATTCTTTTTGTGTGTAGAAATTTGAGATAGCCATATTAACTCTGATAATGCAATTTTTATTATTAAAATTACTTTAATTCTTATTTCTTCATAATCATTGAATAAAACAAAATGTTAATGATCCAAATATCTGCTAGTATTGAATTGAAAAATAAAATAATTCTGTAGGGATGTGAGTAGCCACATTCTGAAATATGGATTCAAAAATACAGAAACTGTTTTAGAAATTCCATAATATTTCTTTAATTGTATTTTCCTAAGATCTATAACCCATGGTTTTAAGGAATGATATCTGCTCTAATAAAAAATAGTTTATGATGGACAAGGTATTATGTCTTATTTATTCTCCAAACAGTAAATAACAAGAGTATTCCCTGGAAGAGCATTATTCTAATTAGAAGATAAATATCACACAAGCCTTCAAATTTTTTATTGAAGGTGATACTACTTTGCAAACCAAAGATACAAATGAATTAGAATGGCTCTACAAAATATGGGTTTTGATGTTAGATACCATGAATTAAACATTTCACTGCATCAATTACTACTTGTGTGAACCTGAGAAATGCACATAATCTGCTTATCTATAAGTGGAAATATTTATAGTAGTATTCATAAGGGTATTTATGATAATTAAATTCTTGTTACTGTGTCTGGTATGGATAGCATATACATAATTCTATCAATAGAATACAAAAGTATTAACATTATTACCACTTTTAAGATAGTTCTCATATTTTACTTGTAACTTTTATTTCATGACATCTATATTCAGATTCTCTAATATACTTTTCTTTTTTGCTTTTTGCTTTTGATTATCCATTTTCTTTTAAGAAACATGATGCCTTGTTTACGCATTTAAATTATTCTTATACTATTCATTGTAATGTGCTTTAGGCTTGTTTTTAATCTATAGCTTTTGTCTTAACTCCTGGACTACACATTATTTAAAGATCTTTTCTAACCCTGTTTTCTAACTATACATATATGTAGTTAGTCGATAAACACTTGATGGCTGATTGGGTTTAGAAGAGAAGTGAAAAAACTCTTAAGTCTTTGTAAATCTTAAGTAATTAATTTATAAAGTAGTGAAACTGTTCTATCAAAAAAGGATGAATATCTTACCTATAAAGGAAGATAATAGGAAACTTGCTAGGAATCATACTATGTTAAATGGTCAAGCCTTTTTCAGAGATGAGAAAACCCAGAAACCTTGCAATAGAAATCATCTCATTTTGAGAAATTTTATAGTCATGAGATTAGTCTGCCACAATACACTATAATGAATTTATGTTTTTATTATTGTACTACTCTAATAAAGTTGTCATTAGTCACTCATCAACTATAATCAGTTTTTCAGGGCATAAGGCTTTTTCCACTGATAGTGTATATACAATTTTATTTTTATATTTATTCAGAAGAAATGCAACAAGTCTAATATTTTCTCCAAATATTGCAGAATTTTCAGCAGAGTAAATAAAACTACATAGCAAGTACCATCTCCACACAAACTGAAAAGACAGACCGTCCACACTTCAAAATAATTAAGAAAAGAAAAAGCCATCAAATCCCAGTGAACTCCCTATTTTAATCAGTTCCATTACAAATTTTTGTAGCAAGCTTACAAATTTTTGTGACAAGCAATGCCAGTCCAAGATAAACGTTAGGGGGAATGAAAAGAAAATCTAGGTAAATCTCAGTTTTCAAGAATAAGTTAACCCTAAGCATGAAATCTTTTTATAAGTAGTGGTTCTCAGCTTGGGGCATTTTCCCTTTCAGAGGACAATTCGCAATGCCTGGAGGCATTTTTATTTTTCACATTGGACAAGCGGTTACTATTGGTATCTAGTGGGTACAAACCAGAGAGGCTAGTAAATATTCTACAATGCACAAGAAAGTCCCCCACAGGAAAACAAAAACAAAAACAAAAAAATGCAGTCTAAAATGTCAGTAGGTCCGTTGTTGTAAAACATTGAAGGGAAGGTCATTATGTATGATTTGCCACAGAATTTGAAAGGCCTAGGTACTAGGATAAATAAACATGTAAAGACAGGGGCACCAATTAGCATTTCAGTGGTGATGGGGTAAAAGTGCAAATGACAGAAAATTTAGAATACAATAAAAAAAAAAATCACAGGAAATAAAGTCTTTTACCACCAAAAAGGAAACTTTTTTGAATCTGTAATCTGCTACACTGATAAAAAGATAATATCTAACTAAAAATATTTTAAATCATCACAAATTCTCATAGTGCATGGAAAATTGAAAATATTTACACATCTTTCTTGCAAATATTATGATTTGTGATTAACATGCATCTGAAGAAAATTTCTTGCCAAAGTCTATCACAAAGTAGAAAAACTATATGGGATGACATTTTAAGTAAAATATATTCAAACAAGTATTTATGGATGTGAAAAGCACATTGAAACAAAAATTATTTTAAACTTAAAAAAGACATGAACAAAGCACGAAATATTGAAAGTTTATTAAACTCAGGATATAATGAAAGAGAATAATGAATAATTTAGAAATAAAAACTAAATCATAGGAAGATAAATAATTGATATTTATGAGTATTGGGTAAAGGTAAAACAGAAAGAGAGAGTGAGTGGAATGAGATAGAGAGTTAAAATGGTCATAAATTTAGTAAAAAAAAAATCCAAAACAGAATAACATTTGTATAATAAATGGTCCTGGGAGGGTAGTGGGAAGCAAAAATTAAACGGTGAAACAAAGCTAATTTTTTGAAACTATAATCCAAAAAAAGTTTCCAGAAACAGACTCAATTTAGAAATCTAAATTGAAAGGATCCGAAAGTCATCTGAGAATATTATCCCCAGACAATAATCTCCAATATATATTCTAGAAAAATACATTACATCAAGATAAAAAATTCCTTAAGCTTTTAGACAAAGCATCAAATAAAGTACAAGAGTAAAATATTTAAGGTGACATCAGACTTTTCCAATGCAGCATATAAAGCAAGTCATCAACAGAGCAGCTGTTTCAAGACCCAATAAAAGAAAATGAAGCCTAAATATTTTATAGCTAGCTAACCTGAACTTCAGATGTTAAGGCTATGAAAAAGTTTTAAACATACAAGTGGTTAGGGATTTCTGTATCGATAAGAATTTCATGGATTTACTACAAGTTAATCTTTATTCAACCAAGACAGGACTGAAAAAACCTTAGTAAAAGAACTGTAGGTGGGTATAAAACATTTATATATTAATATGCCTCAGACTAAAAATAGACGGCGATGAGGGTAGAAGACTAATGCACGAATAGATCTGTTTGACAAAATAATGCAACCTTAAAAAAGATGATGGAAAGGAAAAGAGGGAAGAATAATCTTATTAATTTTTTGTATGAGGCAATAGGTAAGAGTTAAAGTGTACCATTTAAAAATGACAAACTAGTTAAAATCTAAACAGGGAACTTAGGGTCTTAAGGTATAATTGCAAAGCTAACTGGAACAAAAATATGAAGCATGTGAAATATAAATTTATTTTTAAAAGACAATAATATACATTTTGTCAAAAAATGATGTATTCACACACACATTTAATTATAAAATAATATGATGGGGTGGAAATTAAATATCAATTATATCAATAAAAATGACTTTCATGGACAAATAAGAAAATCCTAATCTAGATGACAAGGCAAGATGCAACTATTATCTGTAATATGGATATAAATTAAAATTAATCAGAAATGCTGAAATTAAAGTATAGTCAAAGACATACCCAAAATAAGGGAGAAGAAAAAATGTAAGAATACCCATCATGGTATTTTACAAAAGTATAATTCAATTAATCAGCATCAAATGTGAGAGGTTTGTTTTACTGCTAAAAGTCATAATTTACAATGAAGAAATAGTGTTCCTCAATATTTGTGGACTAAATTAGTCAGAAATTATCTTTATGAAACAAGAGCTACAGATGATGTAACGCTATATATGGAGGAAAACATTAATAGTAGGGGAATCAGTACTAGAAAAATCAAATGAACATTAACAAAAAATAGTTGAGTATTAAGAAACCTAAAATAATGAATAAAATAGATATAATAACTATATATTAAATTCACTTCTTATACTTGAAAATATATCTTTATAACAAAAAAAGTGTTGTTTGTTTGTTTGTTTTTTGCATGGCAACACTGCTATTTGCCCAGCCCATATCCATTCTCACTTTCACTCCTCATTTCCCAATAGTCTCTTGTACCAGGTGGTGATCTAGTGACCCAATACTAGCCAGTAAGTTGTTAGACAATCTTTTTGGGGACTTTCGAGATGTGGGTGTTACTGTGGTTGTCTAATTTTGTTGTTTTAATTTTCTCAGGGGAATAAAGCCAAAGCCTTTTTTATTTTTCTTTTTGGCATCTTATATTTTACCTGTATACAATGAGAAGCTGAAACTTCAAGAACAATTCTTAACCGTGCCATAGAAATAAATGGCAGAGTTAAGAATGTTGGATCAAAAGCAAAGTGGAAGGTTGGAATATTTGCAACATTGAAAAATCTCCCATCAGTTCTGGATCATCCATTTTAAAGGAAACATCTTATGTGAACAAAATTAAATGGGGATTGTTAAGTCATTGGAGCTGGATATGAGTTATTTGTGTTGTTGCTAATTTATAACTGCAACTACTTTCTCGTACATGGTTGATTTTATAGACGTGAGTGTAGAAAATGAAGTGACTTTAATACAATTAGAGTTTCAAAGATCATTAGTACCTCGTTAAATGTTTATATTAAATTCCTTTCAGTTATTAACAAATGATATTTCAATTGATATGTCTTGGTGCTCAGTTTTGAGGTAAATATTCTGATTTTCAAGGAGGAACATATTTTAAAGTCACCCTCTGCTTTATTCCAAAATTGTGAATAACGAATGAGAATTTATTTCACACAGCTGTTTGTATTGGAAGTTTTGGCTTTTATTTACTTCAGTTTAAATAATATTCAATAAGGCATTAACACATTGAGGGCTAATGACAGTTTTTTTATATAACTTAACACAATAAATATTTTATTAAATTCTTTCTCAGAGCATTCTTTGAAGTATTTTTCTTCATTAAGAATACTTCAAAGTTGTTTAGCAGAGAGGACCAGGTAGAAAAACAAGAGAAAATATTTTTCTTGTTATGTTTAAATAATAGAACTGTGAAAATAATTTAATTTCTGAATAAATAAATATTCAAAACATAGACATATTATAAATACATATTTTTCACATATGTATTAAAAATTGCTTTTCTTTGTATATGAGAAAGTGAAAATCTGAAATTTTTAGTTGTTCCTATCCCTCAGAATTATTAAATTTGTTATTTTAATTTAGTTAATTACACTCAAAACGTAAGAATTAAGGGATATGCTGTACTAATAGCTCTTATGTGGGTAGTGACTTTAGATACTTAAAAATTTAAAGGGTTTTTTCTATGGCCTCTCGTCTTCTTCGCATAGCTGATTAAATTAATACAGAACCAAAAGGGGTTGCAAACAGATACTGAAGCTGAATTACAACAGTGACAAAAGTCACAGCATATTTTGACTACAGCATATTATCCTCATAGGGTTGAAAATGTGAGCTTAAAATGACAGCAAGATTGAAGAAAAATTTCCAGCAGTTACAAAGATATTAGGATTTAAGTAGACTTCAGCATTTTTGAAGAAGAAGAAATCGAGTTACAGATGGCATACATTGAAATACATTAGGCTTTGAGAAATGGAGATTACTTAGGATTTGTGAAGGAAAATTGAAAACCATAAAATCTATTGAGAGTATAACATTCTATTCAGGCTGGAGAGAATGTTTAAGATTACCTTGAATGTGTCTCTATGTTTGGCGAATACATGTCTCAGCATTTTAGTATATTTATAAAAATGAAAAAGAAAATGAAGAAGCACAAGTATGCAAGAAAAAATGTAATCTTAGTGTCTCTTTTAATGAGAATATTTTTGCTTGCTTAATTAATGTAAGAAAACAGATGATGCCAAAAACATATTCACTGAAATATGTTCTTTACCTTTACTCCAAATTACATGCATTAATTTATGTTTAGCAAAGTAATAGGTTTTGATGACACTTAAGATAACTAAAGTCTCAATATATCAGCTGAGACTACAGTTGTTTACGCCATTCATTAATGCCTGAATTCATATTTATTCAGCTTCATCTTATCTGGGGTTTTGGGATACAATTGTGAGCAAAGTAAAAACATTGTCTCCTTTATCCTGGAGGGATGATGAAGAAACAGACAGAAAGATTGCACCATGACAGACAATAAACTTCAAATATAAAAAGATTAGTAAAGTGTATTTATATATTAAGTTGATAAAATATTTTGGGAGAGGGTGAAAGTAGAACATGTAAAGGACATTAGGCATGTTATGAATTCTTAATTCATAGGTATCTTTAGTTACTTTTATCTAAAAAATAGGAAGACACTTGTATTATTACAGCTACAGTGATATCAATTTCTCATTCAAAATGTCTATAAACCACAACCACAGCAAGAACAACAGAGCCTTTCTCACCCCCACCCCACAAAATAAATAAATAAATAAATGAACACACAACAATTGCCATAAAGTTGAGGGAGAACAGTGTTGCCTTGGGTGAGGAAAATGTGGTTTTAGTTAGAATAGATATTCACTCTCTTGTCAATAAAGGTGTAACAAATTATTCTAAAGTGGATCTTCCTCATGAGCATTAGAACAGAGATCAACGTTACAAATGTATTTTCTAACAAAATAAAAACAGGCTCATAAAAATTTTGTCCCAAAATTAACTAAAAGGGAAAGTTGGGAATTGCTGTATAACTTGAAAGAACAGTTAGGAAAATACTAATGCATCAGTACAGAGTATTGCAGCACTACGCACACCCCTAACTGAAGAATCTAGATCACGGCTTATATAAATTATTCTTACCGAACACTGCAAAAGAGATTTCTGCCTATTGTTAATATTTATTTGTTTGTTTGTTTATTTATTTATGTATTTATTTTTGAGATGGAGTCTCGCGCTGTCGCTTGGGCTGGAGTGCAATGGTGCAGTCTCAGCTCACTGCAACCTCTGCCTCCTGGATTCAAGTGATTCTAGTGCCTCAGCCTCCTGAATATCTGGGATTACAGGCGCCCGCTGCCACACCTTGCTATTTTTTTGTATTTTTAGTAGAGACAGGGTTTTGCCATGTTGGCCAAACTGGTCTCAAACTCCTGACTTCAGGTGGTCCACCCGTCTCAGCCTCCTAAAGTGCTGGGATTGCAGTGTTGAACCATCTTGCCCAGCCAAATTTATTTAAAAGAGTAAACTAGTCTTACGGATAGGGAGTTTACTGAGGTATGTTTTATTTGAATAGCAACTTTGTCATTTCAAAAATGACATAACATTGAACAGCGTTAAATCAATGAGAGGAAAAATCTCATCCTGAATTTTAGCATAGCACTTTTGAGTTTTTCAAGGAAAATCATCTATAAACACATTTTAGCCCTGAAGAAGTTTTCACCAGCAATGATGAAATCATTTTTGTAGTGGTTTGCAAAATTATCCTCTAGCAAATGCCAGAAATCAGTGCCTATGGATGTAAGCAAAAAGAAACAGAATGACTGGTTAAAATTTGCATAAAATAAAAGAAGCTATATGACTGTAATATAAGCTTGTCTGAAGATATTAATTTCTTGCTGGAAATTTGCACTATTTACAAAAAATAAATATAGCATGTGTCCAGAATTTGTCTTGCCTTCCAGATTTACTTTGTTAATTTAATGTATTTATCAAAAGAATATTTAACATATAAAACACCATTATAGAACTTTTAAAATTCTGCAAAATTGTTTTTTTTTTTTTTTTTTTTTTTTTTTTTTTTTTTTTGAGACGGAGTCTCGCTCTGTCGCCCAGGCTGGAGTGCAGTGGCGCGATCTAGGCTCACTGCAAGCTCCGCCTCCTGGGTTTACGCCATTCTCCTGCCTCAGCCTCCTGAGTAGCTGGGACTACAGGCGCCCGCCACCGCGCCCGGCTAATTTTTTGTATTTTTAGTAGAGACGGGGTTTCACCGTGGTCTCGATCTCCTGACCTTGTGATCCGCCCGCCTCGGCCTCCCAAAGTGCTGGGATTACAGGCGTGAGCCACCGCGCCCGGCAGAAAATTCTGCAAAATTGTTAATGTTGTAATTAAACACCATTGATTATTATCTGTTTATGTTCAAAATCATAATAGATGATTATTTTAAAGCATAGTGTGAATATTTTTAAGTTTTTAAAAATTGATTGATGAGAGTAGGTCGAATAGAATCCAAGTCTTTTGTTAATGCCAAACTATGAATAAACTGTATGTTTTGTCAAAAGTTCTCCAAAACACTTTACATAAATTTCTAAATCAGCATACTTTCATTACTTCATACTAACCCAATGGAAGTAGATTTGAGGCATAAGAAGTTTATTTCAATGATGATAATATGTTTGTGCTACATTGTACTAGCGATAAAGAGAGAAAGGTTGTCCTTCAGAAAGCATCACAAATATGAGACCCGAAAATAGCAATAGTAAAGAAATGGGATTTAGTTCTTACATAGGATGCATTTTAGGAAGAGAAAATCATTTGGGAGAATAAAACTTGCATCTCTGATTTAATAATATTTTTAAACCTAGCTAAGTTTCACTAATTCACTCATGTGCATAGATTACTCCCAACATCTTTACTGTAATATTTTACATAAATATAAACTAAAATGAAATAGACATTTTTTCAAGGTAATATGGTCTCATAAAAAAGATCCAATCAATTTCCTATTTCAGTAATTCTGCACCCTTTAAGTTACAACAGAATCTATAGCATAGTCCATTAAGTAATGTAGGGCTACACCATAAAAACACTCCAGACATTCCTGCAACACACACATTTGGCATGCACATTTTCAAATATGCAAATCACACACATTAAAGACCAACTGTCAAGTCCATGCTGCTTTCAAAAAAATATTTTGACTGATATAAACTTCTCCTTTCCTAAGATTTTATAGGAAAATATTTGCCACTTTTTGTGGGATTTATCATTTTTTACTATGCACTGTAGGCTTTTAGATATTTGTCTTTATCCTTTGAAACATGCATAAAGATCTTTAAAGATATACATAGTGAAATTTAAAACTCAATTTTTATTTATTTAAAAATAAAATTATGCATTTATTTTATACTACTGACACATTCAAGGTAGTAAATGATAATATATTTTTAAGTTATGAACTTTAACATTCAAGACAAAAAAAGGGGAACACATGAGTTAACATCTAAAATTAAAAACTTAATGCTGCAAATAACCTTGAACTCGCTCTCATTCCCTGTTCAATTTTCCTGACATTTTTGGATTAAGAATATACTGAATTTTATGCTTTCTATTCTTTTGCTTTTCTATAATAGCTTATAAAATAATGTTGTATATCATTGTGCACTATATGGTTTGACTTGTTTTTAAAATGTTTCAAATATTACCATAATTTATGAAGTATTTTACAACTTGAATTTTTTCTTTGGACATTTTGCTTCTATGACATATACGTACATATATATTCATATTGCCACAAATAGATGACCACACATTTTTATCTATATACGATATTAATGTATTCATTTGCTAATAAATAAAATGTTTAAATACATTGCTGCTATATGCATTATTATACATGTCTCCTAAGGCAAGTATTCATAAGTTTCTCCAGATTATATAGGTAGAAACAAAATTATTGAAGCATAGTTTATATTATCAAATTTTTAAATGTGATTCAAATTAATATTTTCACTAGCAGTATATAAAAGTTGTTCCATATCTTCAACAATACTTTTCATTATTAGACATAAATTTTGACTGGTACATTGGATGTATTATGTTATCTAAATTCTCATTTCTGTGATGACTAATAAACTAGAACATTTTTGCATGTGAGTATTCACCCTGGTTCTCTTTGTAACATGCTCAGTCATGTCATTTATCATTTCTTCATTTAGTTTTATTTATTGACTTGCCAAAGTCTAATAACAACCTTCGTGTACTGTATTAACATTATAGATGCTACAAATTATAGAGATTACATATATGCTGCAAATATCTTCTCTGAACATCTGATTTTTTAATTCTTTTCGAAGTGTTTTAATTAACAGTGTTTTAAAATTTCAACTCTTTGAATAATTTAGTTTTATTATTATTATTATTTGGGCTTGAGAAATCTTAAACACTTCCCTATACACTTACCTTAAAAATATACTCTATAGATAAGCGATGTCAGCAAGATTTCAGAAGAGGGAATCTCAGACTTCACTACATCTCATAGAAATTTTATCTAGCAGGCAGAACACCTTGTTGAAATCTTCTAATCTTGGGAATAACCCTGAGCCTCCTGCATGGCCCACTAAACTGATTAAAAACTGCATTAAAACAGTAAAAGAACTCGTCTTACTTTGTTTCATCCCTATCTCTTCCCAAAGTTGGCACAGTGACACACAGAGAGGATACCCCAGGACTCATGGTTTCTACGGTGGAAACAGAGAACTGGAGGTGGACCTACAGCTTCCCCAGCATTTTGAGATACTTCTCAAGAAGCCCACTCCCATCTCACCTCACAGGAAACACAGGGGTGACAGTGTAGCTAGACCATCTGGGGTGAGGTAGAAACAAAACAAGTAGCCTACACCAACAAGTGTGCAATCATGGTGGTAGCTTTGTGTACCTGACAATAGTGGCACCCAATCACAGGTGTCAGCTAACAGCACAGTCCACCCACAAAGCCAAGGTGAAGTGGTGGAAATTTCTACCTGTCTTTAATCCTTAGAGGGCAGCTTTTAGATCCAGCTTCAGATCCTGTCTCAGGCTACCCAGTGAAACAGAAACATGCTGCTGTGTATTTTATCAGGGGGAAGGGACTAATTCTGCCACACCTGGGAATTTAAACAGCACTCTGCTAAGATTCAGGCAGGGAGGCAGGCAAATCTCAACCATGCATTTTTATTGAGTATATAGCAGATTGTCTAATTCATCTAAAGCAGTGACTCTAACTGAACTCAGAGCCCCTCCAGAAACACTATTCAACTGAGGAACTCAAATAGAAGTTCTCCCTGGCCTAGGAATACACCCTCTAGAATAACCTTATCAGAGGAAATTGCAGGGTTCATCCAGTCTCTCAGTCTAATTGATGAGCTCAGCCACTTGTATCAGCAGACAGCAGAGCTTATGCAGCTGTTCCACTCAAACTCAGAGCAAAGGCAGCAATGACAAAGAATTCAGAAGAATTCTACAAAAGTTTAGCCAACTACAAAAAATAGATGAATGAGAAATAAGAAGTGGAAAACAATACAAGAATTAAATGAGAAGTTGAATAAACAAGGAGAAATAATTTAAGAAAGAAAATAGGAATCCTAGAGATGAACAAGACAACTGATATCAAAAACACAATAGAAAGCTTTAAGAGTAGGCTCAATCAAGTGGAAACAAAGATTATTGAACTTAAAAACAGAACATTTGAAACTATTCAATCAGAGGATCAAGAGATGAGAGAAAGAAAAACAATAAAGAAATCCTATAAAAATTATGGAGCACCATCAAGAGATCAAACATTAAAATAATTAAAATTCAATAAGGAGAAGCAAGAGAAAAAGAGTCAAAAAGTCTATTTTAAAAAGTAATGGCTGAAAATATTCTTGATGTTAACATCCAGGTACAGAAATTACAGGTTTCCAATAACATGAAACCCAGAGAGTCCATCAAGACATGTATTCAAACTATCAAAATACAGACAAAAAAATACATCTAAAAGCATAAAGATATAATATAAATTCATCACATTAAAAAGAGTGTAAATGTGACTACTCGTAGATTTCTCAGCAGAAATTATGCAGGTCAGCAGAAAATGGGATGATATATTCAAAGTGCTGAAGAAAAAACAAAACTGCCACTCATGAATACTTTATCTAGCAAAGCTATCTTTCAGGAATGGGGAAAAAACCAAAAACTTTCTTAGACAAGTTAAAGCCAAAGGAGTTAATGATCATTGGATATGCGTCTAAGGAAAATTGCTTAAGGAGTTATTTAAGCTGAAACAAAAGGCTCCTAATAATAACAACATAAAATTTATGAAAGTAGAAAACTCAATGGTATGAGAAAAGCAGATCAATATTTAGAATACTCTAGGACTGTAATGCTGGTTTATAAAGTGCATTTATCATTAATAAAACAGTTAAAAGACAAAGTGATTAATAACAACTATAGCTAAAATAAATTGTCAAGAAATATATATTACAAAATGTAAATTCTACCACTATAAACATAAATTGTTGGAAAAGGAGCAAAAGTGTTGAGTTGTATGCAATCAGAGTTAACTTGTTGTTAGGTTAAAACAAACTATTATAAATATAAGATATTTTTTATAAACCTCATGGTAAACAAAAAGCAAAGTAGTAATAGTAGTAGTAGCAGTGCATTTTAGTAAATTCACAAACTGAAAGTAAAAGGAATTCAAAGCATACAGAGAAATATCAAATAACAAAGGAACACAGCAAGAAGCAAAAAACAAGACTGCCGGAAAACAATTAACAAAACATTAGTAGCAAGTCAATATTAACATGAATTTGAATGGACCGAGTTATCCAATATAAAAATACAGTGACTGAATGCATTAAAAAGACAAACTCTATGCTACTTACAAATATTTACATTGCTTTTAAGGACATTGACAGATTGAAAATGTAGATATGGAATAAGGCATTCCAGGTAAATTAAAATGAAAAGAAAGCAAGAGTAGATATATCAGACAAAATAAACATTGTCAAAATCTCTAAACAGAAAAACCAAGAAGTACATTATATAATGTTAAATGGATCAATTCTTCAAAATAGTATAGTTACATGAAGTCACCCCTTGCTATCAGGCATTCATTTCAGGATCCTCTGAAAATACACAAATTGGTGAATGCTCAAGTATCTTATATAAAATTGAATAGTACTTGCATAAAACTAATTCATACTTTCCCATATACTTCAAATCATCTCTAAATTATTTATAATACCAATACAATGCAAATGCTATCAAGGTAGTAATTATACTCTATAATTTTCTATTTGTATTGTTTTTATTAGTGCGTTTTTTTGTTGTTGTTTGTTCAAAAATAGTTTTGATTGGTAGATCTGTGGATGCAGAGCCCTCAGATACAACAGGTTAACTGTTTGCACCCAATATGGAAACACCTACGATATAAAGCAAATATTTAAAAATCTAAAAAGAAGAGGTAGATTTCAATACAATAATAGAAAAGCACATCAGTAACAAATACATTCAACAATAAACATATCATCCAAACAGAAAATAAGTAAGGAAACATTGGACTTGAACAATACTTTAGACAAAATGAACCTAACAGACATTTGCAGAATACTTCTTCCAATAGCAATGAATACACAATTTTCTCAAATACACAAAGAATATTATCCAGGAAAAATTATATATCAGTCACAAGGTAAGTATTAGAAAATTTAAGAAGATTGAAATCATATAAAGAACCTTTTCTAGTCAAAATGCTAGAAAACTGGAAATCAATAACAAGAGGAATTTCAAAAAAAATTGACAGATATAATCGTATGTTGCTTAATAATGTGAATGCATTCTGAGAAATGTGTCATTAGGCAATTTCATCATTGTATTGAATCGTGTAGTTTGCTTACATAAACATAGATAACACAACCTTGTACACGCTGTGGCTAAATGGAGACTGTTGCTCCCAGGCTACTTATACACCATGATACTCTACTGAATACTGTAGACAATTGTAATATAATGGTATCTGTGTGCCTAAACATATCTAAACATAGAAATAGTTATATATTGCATTATAAAATTACTGTTATGATATCTATAATATGATTAGACAATAGGAATTTTTAAGTCCATTAAAGTCTTTTGGGATTACCTTGTTGTTAAGTTGATGCAAAAGTAGTTGGCATTTTGCCGTTGAAAATAATGATAAAAATGTAATTATGCAGTGCATAACTATAAATGGAAATTAAATAAGATGCTTTTGATCAACCAATACATCAAATAAGAAATTAAAAGGAAAATTTCAAAATATCTTGAGGTAAATGAAAACAAAACATATCAAAACTTATGGGATACAGCAAAAGTTCTAAGATAAATGTTTATAAAAATACACACTCACATTAAAAGAGAAGAAAGATTTCAAATTACATTATACCTCAATTAAATAGGAAAAGAAAAAACTGAACAAGATAGATGCAAAAATTCTCAACAAAATCTTAGCAAATCAAATCCAACAGCATATCAAAAAGATAATACACCACGATCAAGTAAGATTTGTTACAGGTTGTAAAGATGGTTCAACATATGAAAATCAATAAATGTGATGCATCGTCATCAACTTAATGACAAAAAAATCCATATGATCATTGCAACAGCTGTAGAGAAAGAACTTGTTAAAATTGAACAGACTTTTTTGATTAAAAAAAAACCCTCAACAAAATAGATATAGAGGGACCATATCTTAAAATAATAAAGGCCATATATGACAAACTCACAGGTAACATGATACAGAAAGGGAAAAAGTTGAAATACTTCCTTTAAGATCTGGATCAAGGGAAGGATGCCTACTTTCTCCAGTTCCATTTAACATAGTACTGAAAATTCTAGCTGGAGCAATAAGACAAGAAAAAGAAATAAAGACATTTAAATAGGAAAAGAGGCATTTAAATTGTCCCTCTTTGTTGATGACACAAACTTATATCTAGGAAAACAAAACAGAAAGTTTTTAGAACTCATTAATTCATCACATTTGCAGGTTACAAAATCAGCATCCCCAAATCAGTAATACTTATATATGCCAATATCAAATAATCTAAAAAAGAAATAGACAATGTAATATATACAATAGTTACAAATGAAATAAAATACTAGGAATAACCTTAACCAAAGAAAGGAAAGATCCCTACAATGAAAACAATAAAACACTGATGAAAGAAGTTGAAGAGAATTCAAAAAATGTGGAAAGATATTTCATATTCAGGGATTGGAAAAATCAATATTGTAAAAATATTCATTCTACTCATAGTAACCTATAGATTCAAGTCAATCTCCATCAAAATACCAACGACATTCTTCCAGAAATAATTTTTAAAATCTTAAATTTTATATGGAACAACAAGGGCCCCAGAATATCCAAAGTAACCCTGAGCAAAAAGCACATAGCTGGAAGCATCACATTGTCTGACTTCAAATTATATTATAAAGCTATAGTAAACAAAACATCATGGTACTGGCATAAAAATATAGACCAATGGAACATTATAGAGAAGCCAAATGTAAATCCATGCATCTATAGTCCACTCATTTTTGAAAAAGATTCCAAGAACACATATCAGGGAAAAGATAGTCTCTTCAATAAATGTTGATAAGTGAACTGGATATCCATATGCAAAAGAATGAAACTATACTCTACATCCCACTTTATACAAAAATCAAAGGAAAATGAATTAAAAGTTTTAAGACCTGAAACCATGAAAATACTACAAGCAGTCATTGAGAAAACACTACAAGACATTGATCTAGGTCAAGATTTCTTGAGTAAGACCTCAAAAGCACAGGCCACCAAAGCAAAACTGGGCAAATGTGATTACACTAAAGCTAAAAAGCTTCTCCACAACAAAAATAGATAAAATAAAATAAAATAAATAAAAAATAAACAAAAGTGAAGAGATAATTCACAGAGGGGGAGAAACTGTTTGTAAACGAACCATTTTACAAGGATTAATAACCAGAATATATAAAAATCACAAACAACAAAAAAATGAAGAATTTGATTTTCAAATGGTATAAATATATGAGCAGATATTTTTCAAAAGATGACTGATGTGGTTTGGATTTGTGTCCCCAACTAAATTTGACATCAAATTGTAATCCCCAATACTGGAAGAGGGGCCTGTTGGGAGATTATTGGATAATGGAGGTAGACTTTACTCTTGTTCTTCCTGTGATAATGAGTGAGTTATTGTGAGATCTGGCCATTTAAAACTCTGTAGCACACACCCCACCCCACTCTCTCTCTTTCTCCTGGTCTGGCCATGTAGCCTGCCTCCCCTTTGCCTTCTGCCATGATTGTAAGTTTCCTGAGGCCCTCCCAGCCATGTTTCTTATAAGCCTGTGGAACCATGAGCCCATTAAACATCTTTTCCAGTCCCAGGTGGTTTTTTTTTGTTTGTTTGTTTTGTTTTTTTGTTTTTTTTCCAATAGCAGTGCAAGAACAAACTAATACAGAACATTGGTATTAAGAGGTGGGGCACTGCTACAAAGTTACTTGAAAATGTGGAAGTGATGTTTGGACTGGGTAATGGGCAGGTGTTGAAACAATTTGGAAGGCTCAGAAGATGGGAAGATGAGGGAAATCTTGGAACTTACTAGGAACTTGTTAAATTGTTGTGACCAGAATGCAGATATTGATATGGACAATGAAGTCCAGATTTAGGTGGTCTCAGATGAAGATGACAAACTTATTTGGAACTGGAGCAAAGCTCACTTTTTTATGTATTAGTGAAGTGGTTGGAGGCATTGTTTCCCTGCTCTAGGGATCTGTGGAACTTTGTATTTGAGAGTGATGTTTAAGGTTATTTGGCAGAAAAGATTTATAAGTGGCAAAGCATTCAGGACATGGCCTGGTTGCTTCTGATAACCCGTGCTCATATTTATGAGCAAAACCATGACACCACACTGAAACTTATACTTAAAAGGGAATCAGGGCATTAAAGTATGGAAAAATTGAAGCTTGGTTATTTGGTAGAAATGAAAATGATATTTTCATAAGAGAAATTAGAACTGGCTGCAGAAACTTGCATAAGTAAGTAAGACCTGAATATTAATAGCCAAGACAATGGAGAAAATGCTTCAAGTGCATTTGAGAAATCTGCAAGGCCGCCCCTTCCATCACAGGCCCAGAGACCTAGAAGGGAAGAATGGTTTCATGGGCCTGGCACGGGGTCCCATTTCTCTGTGCAACCTGGGAACACTGTTTCCTTCATACCAGCTGCCACAGCCACAGCCATGTCTAAAAGGGCCCCAGATATGTCTCAGGCCACTGCTCCAGAGGGTGCAAGCCTCAAGCCTTGGCAACTTTCAAATATTGTTAAGCATTTGGGTGCACAAAAGGCAAAACATGAGGTTACAGAGCCTCCACCTAGATTTCAGAGTATGTAAGGGTTGGGGAGCAGATTTTCTTCTTGCTGTTCTTATGCTAGAGTTCTCATGAGATTTGGTTTAAAAATGTGCAGCAACACCCTGCTCTCTCTCTTTCTCCTGCTCTGGTCATGTAAGACATGCCTGTTTCCCCTTTGCTTTCTATCATGATTGTAAATTTCCTCAGTCTTCCCCAGCCATGCTTCCTGTAAGTCTGTGGAACTATAAGCCAATTCAAACTCTTCACTTTATACATTACCCAAGGTCAGGTGTTTCATTATAACAGTGCAAGAACAGACTAATACAAAGACACATGAATGCCCAACAGGTATATGAAAAAAAGTTTTGCATCGTTAATCATCAGAGAAATGCAAAGTAAAATTGCAATGAGATATAACTTCACCCCAGTTTAAATCTTTTACAAAATAGCCAATAACAGATTCTAGCAAGGATGTGAAGAAATGGGAGCTCTCATATGCTGTTGGTGGAAAGGTAAATGTGTACTGCTACTAAGGAGAACAATATGTAGGTTTCTCAAAAAACTAAAAATAGAATTACCATATTATTCAGAAGTACCACAGTTGGGTATGTATCTTAAGAAGAAAATCAGTATATCAAAGAGAGATCTACACTACCATATTTATTGCATCTCATTCTCAATAAAGAATCAATGAAAGTGTCCACCAATAGATGAATGGATAAATAAATGCGGTACATATACAAAATGGAATATTATTCATCCATAAAATGTGGAATTCTGTCACTTACAACAGCATGGATGGAAAATGACACTGTTAAGTGAAATGAGTCAGGCACAGAAGGACAAATATTACATGCTCTCATTTTTAAGTGTGAACTAAAAAATATCAACCTCATGGGAACAGAGAATAAAATGTGGTTAGAGAGACTGACAAGGATAGTGGGGAGTGAGGAATAAAGGTCATCATCAATAATTACAAAAAAATTATATAAAAGAAATAAGATCTAGTGTTCAGTAGCACAATAGGCTGACTCTGGTTAATAATATTTTATTGTATATTTCAAAAAATCCTGAAAGATAGAACGTCCCTAACTGTATTAGATTGTTTTTGGTTTGCTATAACAAAATACTTAAGACTAGGCAATTTATTAAAAAAAAAAAATTGGCTCACATCTCTGCAGGCTTCACGAGAAGCATGGTGATGGCATCTGCTTGGCTTCCAGGGAGGCCTCAGTAGGGAATAGGTGCCATGCACTTTGAAATGACCAGATTTCATATAAACTCAGAACCTCCGAATGAGAGCTCACCTGTCAAGAAGACAATGACACAAGTAATTCATGAGGTATCTGCTCCCATGATCCAAACACCTTGCACCTGTCCCCACCTCCAATATTGGGGTTTATATTTCAATATGAGGTTTGGACAAAGACTAATATCTAAACTATATTATTCCACCCCTGTCCCCCTAAATCTCATGTCCTTCTCACATTGCAAAATATAACCATACAATCATTCACATTGCAAAATATAACTCTTCCCAAGAGTCCCACAAAGTCTTAATTCATTCCAACATCAATTCAAAGGTTCAAAGTCTCATCTGAGACAAGGCAAGACTTTTTTACCTATAAGCCTACAACATTAAAAACAAGTTATTAATTTCCAAGATATGGAGGTATATGTATTGGGTAAACATTGCCATTTCAAATGAGAGAAATTGGCCAAAAGGAAGGGGCTATAAATCTCAGGCAAGTCTGAATCCCAGTAGGGCAGTCACTACATCTTAAAGCTTAAAAGTAACCTCCTTTGACTACATATTCTGCATACAGGGTATGCTTGTCCTAGGGGTGGACACCCAAGGCCTAAGTCAGCTCTCCTCCTGTGGTTTCACAGGGTGAAGGCTACACAGCTGCTCTAACAGCTTGTTGCTAAGCGCCTAAGACTCTTCTAGGTGCACAGTGCAAGCTGCATGTGGATCTACCATTCTCGAGTCTGGAAGATAACTGTCACCCTTTTCATTGCTCCACTAGCTGGTACCCCAGTGGGGACTCCTTGTGGGGTCTCCAGCCTCACGTTTGCCCTCAGATTGCTATAGTAGACGTTTCCTGTGAAGGATCTACACTTGCAGCAGGCTTCTCCCTGGACATTCAGGCTTTTCCATACATCCTGTAAAATCTAGGGAGAGACAGCCAAGAACACACATTGCTCTTGCACTCCAGCGCCTTAAGGCCATCTAGGCTTATGGTTTGAATTTTCCAAAGTGACAGCTCAAGATGTACCTGGGCCTCTTTGATCCCCAGTTGTAGTTGAAACACTCCGGATGCAGGGAGCCGTCTTGTGAAGCTGCCAAGGTCAGTAGAGCCATGGGTCTGGCCTACAAAACCATTCTTCCCTCCTTGACCTCTGGGCCTGTGAAGGCAGGCACTGCTGCAAAAGTCTTTAAAATGCTTTTGAGGTCTTTTTCAAATTGTCTTGATATTAGCATTTGCTTCCTTTTTAGTTATGAAAATCTCTCTAGCAAATTGTTGCTCCATAGTCTACTTTAATTTCTGTCCCAGAAAAAGCTTTTTTGGCCAGGTACAGTGACTCATGACTGTAATCCCAGCACTTTGGGAGGCTGAGGCAGGCAGATCACAAGGTCAAGAGATTGAGACCATCCTGGCCAACATGGTGAAACCCCGTCTCTATTGAAAATACAAAAATTAGTGGGGTATGGTGTCATGTGCCTGTAGTCCCAGCTAGATGGGAGGCTGAGGCAGGAGAATCATTTGAATCTGGGAGACGGAGGTTGCAATGAGCCGACATTGTGCCACCATACTCCAAACTGGTGACAGAGTTAGACTCCATCTCAAAAAAAAAAAAAAAAAAAAAAAAAGAAAGAAAGAAAAAAGAAAAGAAAAGAAAAAAAATTAAAAATAACAAAAAAATTTCTTTTTTTGTCACATGGCTAGGCTGCACATTTTCCATATTTTCATGCTGTCCTTCCCTTTTCAATATAAACTCGAGCCATTTCTTTGCTCCTGAATTTGAGCATAGGCTGTTAGAAGCAGCAAGAGCACATTTTGAATGCTTTGCTGCTTAGAACTATCTTCCTTCAGATACCCTAAATTGTCATTCTAAAGTTCAAACTTTCACTCATCCCTGGGGCATGAACACAATTCAGCCAAGCTCTTTGCTAAAGCATAACATGTGTGACCTCTGCTCCAGTTCCCAATAGGCTCCTTATTTCCATCTGAGACCTTTTCAGCATGGGCTTCACTGCCCGTAGCACAATCAGTATTTCTGTCACAACCATTTCACCAATCTCTAGGAAGTTCCAAACTTTCTCTCATTTTTCTGTCTTCTTTTAAGCCTTCCAAATTATTTGGACATCTGCCTGTTACCCAGTTGCAAAATTGCTTCCACATTTTTGAAGTATCTTTTCAGCAATGCCTCACCTATTAGTACCTATATTCTGTGTTAGGTTGTTCTTACATTGCTATAACAAAATACCTGAGATTGGGTTATTTTTAAGAAAAGAGATTTAATTCACTCATGGTTCTGCAGGCTGTACATGAAGCATAGTGCTGGCATCTGCTCGGCTTCTAGGGGTGCCTCAGGAACCTTAAAATCAGGATAGAAATAGAAGGGGGTGCCAACATACACCATGCAGAAAGCAGGAGCAAGAGAAAGACAAGGGAGAGTCCATACACTTTTAAATGACCAAATCTCATGTGAACTCAGAGCAAGAGCACGATTATTACCAAGAGGATAACTCAAGCCATTATGACAGATATGTCCCCATGATCCAAACACCACCCCACATCCAACACTGGAGATTACATGTCAACATGAGATTTGAGTAGGGACAAATATTCAAACTATGTCACTAACATAAATAAATGATAAATGCTTGAAGTGATGGATATCAAAATTATCTTGATTAATCATTATGCATTATATGGTTCTATCAAAATATCACATGTATACAGTAAATATATCCTGGTGTATATTCATAACGAGAGTTAAAAATTAAAATAAATAAATCAAAATTGTATTTTTCTTATATTAATGAGTTAATTAGAAGTGTTTTTATTAATTTCTAAACAAATGGGTAATTTTTTTCTACTTAACTTCTAATTTAATAGCTTCTTGGTTCTAGAACAACATCTGTGTAAACCTTTAGGCAAGGTGTCAGAATACGAAACTATTGTACAAAAATCAGTAGCATTTTTATACATCAATAACAATCAGGCTGAGAGTCTAATTACGAACATAATCCCTTTTATGACAGCCACAAAAAATATAATACCCAGGAATACAGCTAAACAAGGAGGTGAAAATCTCTCCTAGAAGAACAAAATATTCCTGAAAGAAGTCAGAGGTGATACAAATAGATGGAAAAACATCCCATACTCATGAATTGAAAGAATCAATATCATTTTTTCTTCACTAATGTAGCTTGTGCTTGTTTTGCTTTTGTTCCTTTTTTGTTTGAATAAACAAATAGCTCTACAATGTGTCAAATAAATTACCAATACATTATTTTATGGTTATTAATTTTTCTGTTCTATTAAAAAGTTCAATCAATGTCATGAATATATTCTTATCTTTCAGAGGCTTTTGCATTTTACCTATAATATACACACTTATAATCTATTTGACTTCATTTTTGTGTATGGTGTGAGATAAGCATCAAATTACATATTTTTTTATAGTGATACACAATTGACTTTGAAATATTTATTGAAAATACAGTCCCTTTTTATTCTCTATGCATCCAATTAGCATAAAGCATATGTTTATATATTTATGGATGATTTCTGAACTTTCAGTATAATTACTTTGATCTATCTCAATCTATAAGCAAATACTAAACTATCATATTTACTACAATTTTATAATGTCTCAGTATTCAGTAATGTAATCCTTCAGCTTTATTTTTTTAATTTGCTTTGTTGATTCTTTCCGTTATTTGTGCACTAGTGTAAATGTTGTGATTAAAAGAGCTACCATGTATTTTGTATTTATTGAGATAACCAGTTAACATGGTTTAACTTTTAAAGTCTTCACCAAAATTTTTTGAGGAAAGATTCTGTGTGTGACTGAATGTATACATAACTAGCTTGGAAGAATCTAAAAGACTAAGTCTGGAGTCAAATCTAATTTGTGAGCTAGGTATTATAAAAGCCATAGTAAATAGACATATCCTCTACATGATTGTTATATGCCATAAATTATATAATAAATCTCTTTTAAAATTCCTATCTCCTATATTTTGGAATGCTTTCTTCATTAGTAACATTCCCAGATTTGAATCTTATTAAATATAGGCCATGAATGCATCTCAACTAGCTCACTATAATAGTTTTCCTTTGTTACAGATCAGAGACATTAACTTCCAAGTCTCAGGAAAGTGAATTCATGTTACCGAATCTGTCCAAATGGACATTTGTGTTTTATCTTCCTTGCTTTAATTGATGTTCTTAGCATTTACATGATCCTTAGTTATTACCAAGAAAAATTGATAAGTACTTGTACTTCTATGGTATATAGTCTTTCTTCCAGAGTAGAACTTTTCTGTGCTATGCAGTTTTTCCATGCAATGCAGTGTTGACATCTATGTCTCAACAGGGTTTTAGATGGAACTAGATGCAACATGGAACTATGACAGTGATGGCTAAGGGCACACATCCTCAGCTTAGGAGGCATGTTCCAAAAGTTCATAGAAAACTAGCAGAAAAAAAAAAAAAAAAAAAAAAAAAAAAAAAAAAAAAAAAAAACGGCTATCTGAAATTAGAAGGGAGTTGATTCTTCTAACAAGGGAAGTTTAGGAAGAGTTCCTAATCTATACTGTTTTGATTTTTAGTATGTGGTTGTGTGTGTGTGTGTGTGTGTGTGTGTGTGTGTGTGTCTGATAGTCAGGGACAGATTGTTTAATGGGAAAGAATTCCTCCTATCCCTGTAAATATACTAATTTGCAATGAGACTTTTCTAAATCTTTACAGGCTATCTGAACGTTGTGAGCAATAGACTATAGTGGAAGTAATGTTGCATGAATTCAGAGTCCTAGACCTTACCGCTTTCCCCTGCAATCTCAAAATTTCTGCTCTGTTCCACCTTGTAAAGTAGGTCAGGAAGAATGTATATAATGAAAAAGGGGTTCATCTTTCCAAATGCCCTACCTAAGCCTAACTCCATGTTTACTTTATCCTGATTGCAATTGCATACATGAAAACAGGAAGACCACCAGAAAAATGACACAACTGACAATCAATTAAATCAATTATTTTTTAAAATTAATAAATCATTGTTTCTTTGAAGATTTTCGTAGATAATTGAAAGTGGGGTTCAAATATCTCAGACTTACCTATATCCTAAATATTTGTATTCTATGTCTCAAGATCTCATATTATTTTCAATCAGTAAACTTACCTCCCCATAAGAGATCTGACAGGTACATGTAAAATGTAGTTTATCAAACTAAGAAAATAAATTAGGATAGTGAAGATGACTGACTAAGACGAGCCAGTATGCACTGCTCTCACAGAGAGGAGATAGAGCAGCAAGTAAATACTAGATCTTCAAGTGGAACAGCCAGGTGGATACAACAGGTTTAATCAAAGAAACAGCTGGACCCGAGAAGAATGGAGAGGAGCGAGACAAGATTAATTCCCACCCAGGAGTGGCACAGAGCCACGGGAGGCCACCTCATCACATGAAAAGGTGAGTGAGTCAGTGTCCCTGTGGACCCACGCCTCTGATATGGACCATTGCATCCCTGGGCTCAGGAGATCCCTTTGTGAGTTGACATCACAGCAGCATCCAGACTGACCCAGAGAGCTACGTGGATCCTGGGCCGAGCTGCCGCTCTGGCATACGTAGAATCCCAGGAGCCTTGGACCCCCAGACATCCTGGCATTAGCAGCTGCAGCTCCAGCAACGAGAGAAGTCACACTCCCTTACATGCGCCCAAGAAAGAAACCAAATACAAGGGACTGGGTAGCAAGAGACTGAAGATCCGGCTTCCACTGCATCTTGGAGGATAAGGCCCACTGGCATAGGACTCCAGCTATTCCCTGCCTGGACTCTTGGGCCAGTAGCAGTTCTGCATTTCCGTGGGAGTAATTTCAGAGAGAGAAGAAGAGAAGAAGGCTGCATTTTTTTTTCCCGGGGGGCAGGGGCGGGGGACTGACAGAGTTTCACCGCTCTTTCACCCAGGTTGGAATCCAGCCACCTCTGATGTTGGCTCACTTCGACCTCTGCCACCCGGGTCCAAGCGATTCTCCTGCCTCAGTCTCTCAAGTAGCTGAGATTACAGATGTGCACCATCAAACCTGGCAATTTTTTTTTTTTTTTTTTTTTTTTTTTTTTGTATTTTTGGTAGAGACGGGGTTTCGCCGTGTTGGCTAGGTTGCTCTCCAACTCCTGACCTCAAGTGATCCGCCTGCCTCGGCTTCCCAAAGTGCTGGGATTACAGGCATAATCCACCACTCCCTACCGGGCTGCCATTTTTGCTTTCCCACAGTCCTGGCCACTGCTGCCCTCAAGCTCTGGAGGGTGTGCAGTTATTAGAAACTGATGCAGATCCCTAGCACAGTGCCGCCACCCCATGGAAAGTGGCCAGATTGCTTTCCATGCAGGTCTGAATTCCTGCTTCTCTTCAATGGGAGAACCTCCTGATTAGGGACTCCTATATAACAAACCTGTATATGTACCCCTTAACCTAAAATAAAAGTTTAAAGAAAATAAAATAAATTAAGGGAAAAGAAAAATACCATTTTAGAATTGAATCCTTGATAGGTAGAGTAAAAATATCTATAGAGTTGAAAATAATATTTAAAGAATAAATTATAATTCCCAAAAGTACAAAAATTAGAAAAGATAAAGCATAACAGAAATGATCTATATATGAGACTACAAGCCCTAGTGTACCTATAGGTAGATTTTTTTGTAAAAGGAAAACAAAAGAATAGATGAGAATGGTTTTTAAAAATATAAATCAAGCAAACTATCTTTCAATAAATATATACACATACTCACAAATTGAATCTCCATATTCAAAATATACTCAGGAGATCTGATGGTAAGTCATCATTTCTGAGAAATGTTCTAGTAATTTAACATGAAAAAAACATATTGAAGGATTTCAAAGAAATTCTAAGTATATTCTGAAAGAAAGAAAATTATATTAGGATTAGATTTCTTGGCAAAATCATGTAAAACAACATAACAGTGAAGTTATATTTTAAAGCATCTCAATAAAAAGTGATCCAAATAATCCTATTGAAAGAGTTTTAAATATTCAATAACTGGAAGATAGCTATTGTCTTAGACCTTTTCAAATGACTATACTAGAAGATATGCTTCAAGCAATCCATTAATGGCTGAGAAAACTGACAACATATATGATAGTAAGGATGATTATACTTAATTATTTTAAAGAAAATTACAAAACCAGATAAGCCTGTAGGATAAAAACGTGGAGATATCATATTTTTACACATTAGAAATGTGATGACTAAAAAGAGGAAGAGGAAAAACAAACAACATGGAAAGTAGAATAAACACAAATCATTTTGCATAGTTAATAAGAATAAAGTCACATTATATCATAAAAATTAAATATTAGAAATGTAAGTAAAATAAAAATGCACTATAAACATTATAAAAGATATTAGTATAATGTCAGTCATTAGCACGAATATTGAACTGTCAGAACCAAAAACACCATGAGAATCTAAAGATTAAAAGACAGGCAACTTTGAGCAGAAATAGTAAAAATAGCATAATATGCATTTTAATAATAACAATATGCAAAAATTGTAACAAATCTTTACTTCTATCTCTAAGTGTGAATGGTCTTAGCTCACTTATTAAAGAATATTATAGTTTTTCAAGGTATTTATTTGAAAAAATTTCAAACACACAAACCACTTGCAAAACTAATAAAATGAACATCCATATGTGCTCCACTCATATTTACAAATGTTTGCCAATGAGAAACATTTCAAACTGGCTCCTGTATGCTAAAAACATCTCCTCATTTCTTAAACACTTTTATAGCAGAGAAAGTTAGTTTATGTATTACTTACACTTCCCTTGTACCAGTCTAGAAAATGCCATTACCCAAATGATCCTTGGTGCCTTCCCATGGAAAATAGTATTTAGAAATCAAGATCTAGATCCTAGGTGTTGTTTGGTTGGTTGGTTGGTTGCTTGCTTGCTTTTTACAGCTATTAGGATATAGATTATATTACATTATTATATAATATATATTATTATATAATAACATCACATTGTGTTATTTTGAATTAATAATGATACATCTTATTCCAATTCAAAACTATAAAGTTCTTTTAATCTTTTCTCATTTAATATTTGTATCTTGTTTCTTCTATCTGGAAACATCTAATTCTTCTAGACATCAGTATGTTGCTTATTTGTCAATCATATAATAGGCAGAAAATAGTTTCAGAATTGTGACACTAACAAAAGCAGTCTTACTGACTAAAGTGCAAAATATCTTTGTAGTTCTTTTGTTTTATCTTCACAATATATTCCATTAAAGATATACAATGAAAATACCATGTTAAAAATTCTTTAATTGATTATTTTCTAAAATTATGTGATTATGCTAGAATTTTATGTAAAATCGTATTCAATTTTTTTTTTGTATTCAGTATGCAATTTCCGTTTTTTTCCTGCTATCCTTGTTGATTGATTTGCTTGAACATATAAACCATAATATGGTTTTGAAAGTCAAAACTGTATGAACAGTTATACAGGACTTAGAGTAGCATCTTTCTTCTTATCTTCCCCAACTGAGTTCCAACTAAATCGTGTAGGTAAATATATTCATTCTTTTATCATCATTTCTATTATACATACACAAGCAAATGCATGCATTTTTCACCACTGTACACCTTAATTTTATTTTTTTTACATAAAAAGGACTTACTTTAGACAATGTTTCCCAGTATCTTTTTGACTTAAAATGTAGAATCTAGCCTTACTGCCACACCAACCCACGTCTCAGTGCTGTGTCTGCAATAGAGTGAGTACTGTGCTCTGGGCTGCAATCTCAGGGATATAGCCTCACAGACAAGTTAAGCCCCAAGAATTGGTAGCCTCAGTGGAGAGTGCCCACAGTCACCTCAGCTCCTCTCTTGAGTATTTTCCATCACCTTGTTTAGAGACTATCCCAGCTCTAGAGACACTTCTCTGTTCTTCCTTTTCAGGCTTATAGAACCGACAGATATAGCGACTAAGGGCCAGACTATAGCAGTGACTAGTTGAGAGTCATTTACCAAGGGACATCAACTTAAAAGATAAGCAAACAAAGAAAAAAATATATACTTTAGACAGTCTTCTCCCCTCAAAGCAGGTAAAATAGAAAATTGATAAGAGCTAAATCTATTCTGGGATCCAACAAATGACACCAGACAGTCTATGTATCTATTTGAGCAAATTCCTAATTGAATAACGAAGATGTTAAGGACAACTAGAAACTGGAGAAGCTTCAGAATCTTTCTCATTAGAGCAGAGTGATAATAGCAAGATGGCACAATAGGAGGTTCCTAGCTTTAGTCCTCCTCACAAGGAGTTTACGTAGCAACTACTCACAGACAAAAAATGTCTTTGTGAAAATCTCAGAAACTGGGGATAAAGATGAAGCACCCTCTAGGACCACAAAACCTAAGAAAAGCCACATAAGAGGGCTCATAGGAGCATATCTATTTTGATGGCATTGCCTCTTCCTCAGGCAGGCAGAGCACCACACTGAGAGGGTTCCTGTAGGCCCACATTTCCTCCAGTAGAACAAAGAGAGCCCAAGGCATATACAGCTTCTTCAGCATTCTAACGAACTTCCTGGGAGGCCTACTTCTGTGTTGCCTTACAAAGAAGTCTGTGAAATCAGTAGGACTAGACTACCTTGTGTCAGCTAGAAACAAAAAACAGGGACAAGGCTTACAACAGCCAGCACTGGATCTTGGTAATGGCACTACATTCTTGCTAGAAGCATTGTATAAATAGTGAGAAAAGTCAGTTGCTTCAACCACCCACACAGCTGAGCTGTGGCATCATCATATCAGGAATCACACTCAACAGTTCTGACCAGCTTGGGTTGGTAGCCAGCATCCTGGCCCAACTTTAGAGTGCAGACTTAACCCAGGCTGTGAGCTAAACCAGTAACCCCACTACTTTCAAAGCATAGATTCTAGTCACTCTTGACCAAGGAGTTCAAACAGAAACCCCATCAAACATTGGAGCATAGTCTACAGCTCTGCCCAGACAGAGAATCAAGCCTATAATAGTGACCTACTGTGGGGCCCACCCTGGGCCCACACAATCAGAGGACCCAGCTAATTATCTGGATTGCCTGTGGAGCCCAGTCTATGGAAAAAATAAGCGGTGCAGCCCAGCCCACAACCCCACCCATTTGCTGAGCACAATCTGTGACTATGCCTCAGCAGGAAGTCCAGCTACTGACCTCAACCAATCACAGAGTATAACCTGGAGCCACACCAGGTCAGCTATCCTGCAGACCACAGAGAATAGCCTTCAGCTTTGCCTGATCATGCAGCCCAGCTAGCAACCGCACCCAACTGTGGAGCACAGACTTCACCCCACTTCAGCAGTAATCCCAGATGGAAACTCCACCAGAACATGAAATATAGTCAATTATCCCACCTAAGTGTGGAATGAAGCCAGTGACCCCTACCAACTACAGCCCTGTTAAAACATGAGATCTAGCTAGCAGCACCATCTAGCCAGAGAGTACAGCCTGGGATTGCACCAGACCAGGGGCTATTGCAGGGCCCAACTTGTGGCCGACCCAACTATTGAGTCCAATCAGCAGCAACATCTGACTTGAGAGCACAGGGTGCTGTCCTGATCAACCAGAAGCAATCATGAAACAAAGCAAGAAGATTTTCCCTAATATTGAGCTCAGTCAGTGAAACTATCTGACCTTGGATTGTATGCAACAGCCCTGCCCAACTAGAGAACCTGATAGAGAGCCCTGCCTATTTATACACATTAACACCTGGCACCTTTAGAACCCCAGGATGAACTTATTGATAAAATTATTTTTCTACTAAAATAAATTGATTAAGTCCAGAAGAGATGGCTGCCTCCTCAAATGGGAGGATAACAGTGCAAGAATACAAGGACCATGAAGAATCAGAAAAATAAGACACTACAAAAGGAAACAAAGAATAATGGATCCTAAACAAATGAAGATTTATTAACTGACTGACAGAGAATTTGGAATAAACCTGTAAAAGAAGTTCAGTAAACTACAAGAAAACATGGATAGACATGCATAAAATTGTGACAACAATACATATAAAAATGAGAAATTACACAGAGACAGACACCATTGAAAAGCCAGGAGATGAATAATATAGTGACTGAATTAAAAATTAAAAAGTAAAATTAAAAATTTTACTAGATGGCTAACCATATGCAGAAGAGACGGAATTTGGACCCCTTCCTTACATCATATACAAAAGTCAGCTCAAAATAGATTAAAGACTTAAATGTAAAACCCAAAACTATAAACACCCTGGAAGGCAATCAAGGCAATACCATCCTGGACATAGGATAAGGCAAAGATTTTATGACAAAGACATGAAAAGCTATTGCAGCAAATGCAAAAACTGACAAGTGGGATCTAATTCAATTTAGGAGCTTCTACACAGCACAAGAAGCTATCAACAGAGTAAACAGACAACCTACAGAATGGGAGAAAATATTTGCAAACGATGCATCCGACAAAGGTCCAATATCCAGCATCTATAAGGAACTTAAGCAAATTTATAAGAGAAAAACAACCACATCAAAAAGTGGGCAAAGGACATAAACACTTTTCAAAAAAAGACAAACATACAGCCAGCCACATATGAAGAAAATCTCAATGTCACTGATCATTAGAAAAATGTAAATCAAAACCAAAATGAGATACCATCTCACAGCAGTCAGAATGGCTATCACTAAAAAATAAAATAAAAAAATAATGATAATAACAGATGTAGGCTGTTTGTGGAGAAAAAGAGGAACTTATATACTGTTGTTGGGAGTGTAAATTATTTTAACCAGTATGGCAATTCCTCAAAGAGCTAGCAGCAGATCTACCATTTGACCCATCAATCTTATGACTGGGTATAGACTCAGAGAAATATAAATCATTCCACCATAAGGACATATGCACACAAATGTTCATTGGAGCACTATTCACAATAGAAAAGACATGGAATCAACCTAAATGCCCATTAATGATAGATTAGATAAAGAAATGTGGTACATACACACCATGGAATACTATGCGGCACAAA
Source organism: Macaca nemestrina (assembly GCF_043159975.1). Lineage (NCBI taxonomy): Eukaryota > Metazoa > Chordata > Mammalia > Primates > Cercopithecidae > Macaca > Macaca nemestrina. The sequence goes on from NC_092126.1 coordinate 75,922,040, forward strand.
AAAGAATGAAATCATGGCTTTTGTGGGAACATGGATGAAACCGGAGGCTATGATCCTTAGCAAGTTAACACAGGAGCAGAAAATCAAATACCCATGTTCTTATAAGTGGGAGATAAATGATAAATGGTAAGAACTTATGAAAACAAATAATAAAATAAAATAACAGACACTAGGGTGGAGGATGGGAGGAGGGAGATCAGAAAAGATAACTACTGGGTATTGGGCTTAATTTCTAGGTGATGAGATAATCTGTATAACAAACACTTGTGACTTTAGTTTACCTATGTAACAAACCTTTGTGTGTGCCCATGAACCTGAAATGAAAGTTAAAAATTAAAAAAAAAAAATCGGCAGAGGGTTGCAACAATATACTTGATCCAGCAGAAGAAATAATTGATGAACTCAAAGACAGGTCATTTGAAATTATCCAGTAAGAAGAATAGAAAAGAGTCAAAAAGAATAAAGTATGAAGGGCTTATGAAACACCATAAAGTAAAACAATATTCACATTATGAAAACCTCAGAAAGAGAAGGAAAGTCCATTTAAAGAAATAATGTTTTTTTTTAATTTGAAGAGAGAAAAATATATGTTAAGCCCAAAAATGTCTACTCTCAGATGTATTATATTTAAATTGTCAAAATTCAAAGACAAAGGAGAATCACTGAAAGTATCAAAAGAAAAAGTGATGTGTCACATAAAAGAAATTTCATTATAAGCAGACTTTTTATCAGAAACGTTTCAGGCCAGGAGAGAGTAAGATAATATATCCATTTTTTTTTAAGAAAGCAAAACTACCACCTAAAAATACTATACCCAGCAAAATTCATCTGTGGAATTAAGATGAGATAAAGACTATCCCAAACAAACCAAAGCTAACAGAGCTTGTCACTACTAGACATAACTTAAAAGAAACTCTAAAAGAAATTCTTGAAGTGCAAATGAATGAATGCTAATTAACAGCATAAGAATATATGAATGTATAAAAACTTACAAATGAAAGTAAATATATAGTCAAAGTCAGTATTCTATAACATTGTAATGGTACTACATAAATCACTTTCAACTTTGGTTTAAAACTTAACAATAAACATATTAAAAATAATTATAATGATAATAATTCACTGAATGCACAATTAAAAAGATGCAAATTGTAACAACAATGACATAAAATATTGTGGAAGGGAAGAAGTAAACGGTATGAAGTTTCTGTAGGCATTCAAGTTAAGTTGTTATCATTCTAAAATAGATTGTTATTACTATGATATATTTTATGTAAATAAGCCTTATAGTAAACACAAAGTAAAAACCTTTAGTAGATACAGAAAAGATTAAGAAAACAGAATCAAAGCGTATCACCACAAAGGGTTATCAATTCACAAAGGAAGAAGGCAATAGAGGAAGAAAGAAGCAAAGGAACTACAGAATAATAAAAAAAAGGCAAATATTGTTATTACCTATCCAGAATTACCTTGTATAAATAGTATAACTTCTCCAATCAAAAGACATAAAGTGGCTGAAACAATTAAAAAGCCAATATCTAATGATTTATTGTCTACAAGAGACTCATTTTAGCATAAGGACACACATAGGATGAAAGTAAAGGGTTGGGAAAAGATATTTCATGCAACTGTTAACCAAAAGGGAGCCAGAATGATATACTTATATCAGACAATATAGGCTATAAAACAAAGCAGTCCCAAGAGACAAAGAAGGTCATTATATAATGAAAAAGGGGTCAATTCATCAAAAAGATATAGTGATTATAAATATTTACACACCAAAATTTGGAGCACCTAAATGTTAAAAGTAAATACCAACAAAACTGAAAGAAGAAATATACTGCAATACAATAATAATAGGGAGCATCAAAATTCCATCTCAACAATAGAAATACCATCCGCATAGAAATAACTATATAAATGGCCACTTTGAACAACACTACAGACTGAATGGACCTGACAGAAGTACGGAACAGTCATGAAACCTTAGCAAAGTACTCATTCCTTTTAAACACCACAATGGTATAGAACTAAAAATAAATAACCAGAGTAAATTGAGAAATTCACAAATGTGTGGCAACTAAACAACGCACTCATGAAAAAACCTGGATCAAAAAGTAATCAAAAAGAAAGTTAAAAAAATAAAATTCATTGAAAATGGAAACACTGCATACAAAACATTAAGAAAAATGAAATATCTCAAATAAACAATCTTGCTTTATACCCCTAAGATCTTTAAAAATAACAAACTAAGCTCAAAGTCAGCAGAAAGAAAGGAAAATAAATATCACAACAGAAATCAATGAAAAAGAGGCTAGAGAACAACAAAAACAATTAATGAAACTAAGAGATTTTTTAGAGATAAACAAAATTAACAAATCTTTAAACAAACTATGAAAAATACATAGAGAAATCTCAATTAAATGCAGTTATAAATGAAAAGTGATATACTACAACTTGCAAGACAGAAATTAAAAGGCTATTAATAGTAGCACTTACAAATGAATGAATTGAATAGCCTAGAAGAAATGGATATACTCTCAGGAACATACGACCTACCAAGACTGATGCATGAAGAAATAAAAAATCTGAACAGATCAATAAGGAGTAAAAAGAGTTAATCAATAATCAAAAAATTTCAAACAAAAGAAGGCCCGGGACCAGATGACCTCGCTAGTGAATTCTACCAAACACTTACGGAAAAATTAACATCAATTCTCAACTCCTTCCAAGAAATAGAAGAGGAAGGAACATTCCAGACTATTTAACAAAGATGGAATTACCCTAATATCAAAGCTAGACTAGGACTCTTAAAAAAATGAGCCAATGATGAAGACACTTGCAAAAATATTCAACAAAATACTAGCAAACCAAATTGAATGTCACATTAAAGGAATTAATCATAATCAATTGTGATTTATCCTTAAAATACAAGGGTGATTCAACATATGCAATTCAATAAATGTGATACATCTTAACAGAAAGTGGATCAAAATTATATGACCATTTCAATAAACACACAAAAACATTTGACAGAATTCAACATGTTTTCATAATAATAACTCAAAACTTTGATATAGAAAGAATGTACCTCAACATAAGAAAGGCAGAGTAATACCTCACTTAATGAAGGGATTATGTTGTGAGAAATACATTATTGGGCAATTTTGTCGTTGTGTGATCACCATGGAGTACACTTTAACAAACCCATGTGGCATAGCCTAGTACACACCTAGGCTTATTTCTCCCAGGCTACAAAACTATACAAATGGTACTATATTGAATACTGAATAGGAAATTGTACCATGATGATAATTATTTGTCTCTCTAAACATATCTAAGTGTAGAAAAGGTACAGCAAGTATATAGTAATATAATTTTATGATACTATCATTGTATATGCATTTCATCCTTGACCAAAGAGTCATTAAGAGGCACACGACTATATTGTATTCCACTTTATTATCTATCTTTTGTCTCTGATAGCTTCTCCTCAAATTTTTTCCGTTTTTGTTTTATTTAATGATACCTATCACCGTTTCTTTTTAACACATCTTATTTTAAAATTTAAAAATTTATATTTATTTGGCAAATTATAATTGTACATATTTATGGGATTCAATGGGATATTATAATACATATATAAGTTGTAGAATGATCGCAACAGATTAACATACCCATCACCTCACATACTTATGAATACTTTGTAGTGAAAACATTTGCAATCTATGATTTTAGCAATTTTAAAGTAAATGATATGTTATTAATTATAATTATCATACTTTGCAAAATATCACTAGAACTTATTTCTCTTGTCTAACTAAACTATATGCTTTAAGTAGCATCTCACCTGTCCCCATGCACCCCCACCACCTGCCTCTGTTAATCACCTTTTTATTCTACTTCTATGATGTCAATGTTTTTATATTTCGTATATAAGTGAGATCATATGGTAGTTGTCTCTCTGTGTCTGTCTTTGGCTTCTTTCACTTAGCCTAGTATCTTCTTGATTTATCCATGTTGCACAAGTAATAGAATCCCCTTCTTTTTAGGCTGTATAGTACTCCATTGTGTGTATACACCATGTTTTCCTTATCCACTCATTTCTTGATGGACATTTTAGGTTGTTTCCATATTTTGGCTGTTGTATATAATGCTGTAATAAACAGGAGACTGCATATATCCCTTCAACATATTAATTTCAATTATTTTGGATATATACCTAGAAGTAGGATTGCTGGATCATATAGTACTTGTATTTTTCGTTTTGGAAAGAACCTCCAAACTGTTTCCAAAATGAGCATATTAATTTACTGCACACCAACAATGTACATGAATTTTGTCCTCTCTCTATCCTCACAAAAATTTATCTTTTGTCTTTTTGATGGTAGTCATTCAGACAGGTGTGAAATAATTTCTCATTATGGTTTTAATTTGCACGTTCCTAATGATTAGTGAGATTTAGCATTATGAATACATCTGTTGGCCATTTGTATGTCCTCTTTTGAGGAATACCTATACGTGTCTTTTGATTATTTTTATTTGTATAAATTTAACGTATACAAGTGCAGTTTTGTTACAGGAATATACAGTGCTTAGTGATAAAGTCTGGCCTTTTAGCGCAACTGTCACCAAAATAATTTACATTTTATCTATTAAGTAATTTCTTATTCTTTGCTCCTTGTCCATCCTTCCATCCTCCTACTCTTCTGAGTCTCCAATGTCTATTATTCCTCATTCTATATCCATCTATACATTCTCTCTCTCTCTCACTTTTTTTAGGTGGAGTGTTGCTTGTCTGAGCCTCCCGAGTAGCTGGGATTACTGACACATGCCTCCACACGGGCTAATATTTTGTATTTTAGAAGAGTCAGTGTTTCACCGTGTTGCCCAGGCTGGTCTTGAATTGTTGAGCTTAGGCCATTCACCTGCCTCAGCCCCCCAAAATGATGGGATAACAGGCGCTAGCCACCGCGCCTGGCCCACTCTCTCTTATGAGTGAGAGCTTGAGGTATTTGACTTTCTGGTTTTGAGTTGCTTCATGTAAGATAATGGTCTCCAGTTTCATCCATGTTGCTGCAAAAGACATGATTTCATTCTTTTTATGACCGAATAATATTCTATTGTATATGTATTTTTTCTTTATCCAATCATCCATTGGTGGACACATTTTCTTTATCCAGTCTCCTATTAATGGACACTTTGGTTGATTCTATATCTTTGCTATTATGATTAGTGCTGCAATAAACATAGGAACGGATTACTTTGATATAATAATCCATTGTCCTTACCCAGCAGTGGGATTTCTGGATCTTGTTATTGAGTTGTTTGATTTATTTGTATACTTTTGATATTAGCCCTTTATCAAATGTATGGTTTGCAAATATTTCCTCACAGTATGTGAGTTGTCTTTTTATTCTTTTGTTTTCTTTGCTGTGCAGAAGTTTTTGGTTTGATGCAATCCAATTTGTCTATTTTTATTTCTGTTGCCTGAGCTTTCCAGAATATATCTAAGAAATTATTGCCCAAACTAAAGTCGTGGAGCCTTTTTTACATGTTTTTTCTAGTACAATTACAGTTTCAGGTCTTACATTTGTTTAATGGGTTTAGAGTTTAATCATATTTAGAAAATGTTTTTCTTAATGCTATCTTTAGTAATTGTATAATTTTATTTTTTACGTGTAGATTTCTAATATATTTGGAATTTTGGTATATAGTGTAATGTATGGATTTAATGTTTTTCCAATTGGATATACTAAATAGATATAATTAGATATATGAATGGTTTTTCTAAAATTATATCTTAGAGTCAATTTTTGTCTCTATAATTTAGAATACCATCTTATCAGATGCAAAGCTTTCATCTGTAACATAATGTACATGTAAGTTTATTTGTTTTATGCTATTGATTTCTCTTTTTCCTCAATAGCTGTCATCGATATTGCAAAGTGTCAGGTCTCAATATAGATATACTTTTTACTTTTACATGTTGAAGTGATGCAAAGCTTGGCTAATACATTTCAGCATGAACTTGTGAATATATTTGAAGTTACTCACCAACATTTTTTGGACTACTCATGGGAGGCTGGCTGGAAGACTATTTATTGACATAGAAGTTCTCTCCCATGACTAGTATTTCAATATAGTCTCAGGAATTTCTAGAGACAATAGTAATTTTTGCTGAAAATAGTACCTTGAAGCTTGTAAGTAAAGAGAATCATTTGTATATTAAGTAAAGATTCTGGTGCTGCCTTTGCAGAGTGTTTATTAACGGGTGAGAAAGTTTGGAAAGAAAGACTAAAAGGTTAGAATGGTTTAATCTTATAAGGCTAGGGAATAGACTCTAAATCATATTGTTTAGGACATTATGGAGTAGTCTCCTCTTATTCAAAGAGTCAAAAACTACTGGCAAAGGGCATACCATACCTTTGAGAATCTCAGTGGTGTCTGTTCTCTATACGTTGAGGTTGACAGGAGATATTGCTATTGGAAAAGCCTCACAGAATTTCAGAAGGGTCAGATGGAAGCATTTAACCTATAGAAACAAAAATAAAATAATTTTAGTAATGAAATTTTGGCTATTGTAGTCAGGGGGACTTTGACTCACAGAGATCAATGGTGAAAGTTATTATGTTCATGAGTGACTATTTGTCTTTCCATGTAAGCAAATATAAAAGTAGTAACTTGGAACCTTTCATTTGCCTATCTACCTGCTCTCATTGAGTATAGTGCACTGCTTATTACATATTATTCAAAGTTCAGAATATAATTGGTATGATTTATCTATAGTCATGTTATATGTATCTAGGGAATTTCTGGAATAGTTTTTCAGGGTGAGCAGATGTTTCCCTACCCTCATTCACCAACTCATTCAAAAGTTATCAAGCATAACATTGAATTTGCATATATAAATATTATATAAAATGACAGAATCCCTTCTGTAGTCTTGTTCTAAGATAGTCACAGATATAATTTTGATATACTAAAACATGATCATCATAAAGCCAGTATGTATCAAATAAATGAAATCAAACACACATACAAAACATAAGTCTGACATTAAAGTTTTGGGAATGATTTTTAGAAAAAAAAAAAAAAAGATATTTGCCCAGTAATTGAAGGATGCATATCTAATTTCAAGGTTAACAGATGGTGAATGTCTGTTAAGAGAGTAAGTCATATTTTAAAATTAAGTCTGTAAAATTTAAAATGCATTAAAACCCTTGTATCTTATTTGCATAATATTCTATGCTGATATTTTCTAAAATTGAAGCAGAACCTCTGGGGATAAAAGTCAAGCGTTTGTATTTCACAATTCAATCTAAAACAAACAAACAAACAAAAATATAGACAGCCAGGTTTAGAAGCAGAAATCTGAACACTACAATGATTAGTATAAAACAGATTAAAGAATTCTGAACAATTAGTGTTTGTTAATGACGTTAGCAGTCTTGACCAATGCTAAGATGAGTGAAGAGGATGAGAATTCTCTTTGGTTCTTCTAGTTAATTAGAATAGCAATTGTCTTTGAAGTTCCATTAAAGGCTAATATCCCAGTAGCCTTATCCTTTGAATTTCTTACCACCTGTTCATAGCTGCTGAGAACAATTTACTGTTTATAATGTGCACGCGTTCTTACGCTTAGACACATACAAATAACTGGTTTAATAGGAGCCCATGTGGAGAATGGAAATAGACACCCAGACTTCAGGATTAATCATGACACTTGGAGTACAGTCTTAAGAGGAAACTGCTGATTTACTAAGATTGGATGCTAGACCCACATAATAGTTGCTTAAAACCTATGTAATTAAACTCCAGGTGGCTCTGGACTTCAATGTACATTGTTAAATTTCTGTTAGGTCAACATAGATGAGGTAAAGTGATTGTCAGGAGTTGTGCTGAAACCTAAGGGCAAACCAGTTGATTATATATTTTGTGTTTGCTGAGGGGCAGTTGCTAAATTAGACACATTGAACTAATATATAGTGTAACATCAGGACCAGGGTCTCATTTTAGGACAAATTTGAATCTTCTTAACATTTCCTTTGTAATTGCTCTGACTTTGGAGCTCCATTTAACTTAACGACACTGAGTGAACTGAATGGCTTCAGCGAAATGAGAAAGCCACAAGGAAATTCAGTGGAAGGTTTGATTGCATCCCCTGTTGTAGCCTAGTTTCTGAATAATCTTATACCTTGATTATATAATCTTCTTTTCATGGTTTATTTTCCATCGGAATGGGAAACTATTCAGGGATGATAAAGTTTCCTATGATGTATCTGCAGTACTTGTAGTTAGGACATTAAAACACAAAATATAATATTTGAATTTGAAATTCCTCTATTGTTGTCCCTATATTTTATTGCTTTTAAATCCTGCGGGCTGAGAAATTTCATACACTAATGCATATTATTTTCTTGGTGATAACAATTTATATGTTACTTCTGATTATTTGGTTAAAGTATTAAGTATCAATGGCATTTCTGCTCTAATCTGTCTATTCAGGGTAAAACTTATATTTTTAAAATGGTGTTTTACAGAAAGATGTAAAAAGTAGGTTACCAGAAATTTAAGGGTTAGTAAATACTCCATTCTCATGCTTGCATTTAAAGCTCCAGTACAAACTGAAATTTTTATATTTAAGCAGATAATAAAAGGCAAGCCAACAACTGCACCAGTGAGTTGCTAAGCCACCAGAAAAAAAGCAAACTGTTCTAAGCATAAGAACCAGTTAAGCTGTGAGCTGTGGAATCCATAAGCTGTGTATAAAATGAGGTCACTGAATCATGATCTCATTCTGAACAGAATTATTTGGGTACAAATATACATCAAGATGACTTGTTTGAAGCCCAAGTTGTTGGTAACAATTATACAATGCAGTACAATGTTATTTATATGCATAAAGGTAGAATAAAGTCTCTCCATTAGCTGAATGTATTTCCATGTGCAATCAGTTAAATGCCAGTTCTTTTTCTTATTTCTGCATATCCAGAATGTTGTCTTTTTAATTGTAATAATTATAAAACCTCAATTCATTTTATAACCAGGCTAATTTAAGAAACCATTAGACATACTGGATAATAATATATTACTAAGAGGGAATCTATAAAAATAAGCAATTTTTGGTTGGCAATATTAATTGAGCTACTATGAGCAGAATTCGTTTTTGGTTCTGTTTTGTTTTGGTATAGAATAAATAAATTTGCCTAGTGCTTAAGTTGCAGAACATATTTTGTAAACTATGAACTCAAACACAATTCAGAAATCAGATGATTTGTCAGAATACAAATGCCTGATGACACTGTTTTGTAAGGTACAGAGAGAAAAAAGGAATACAAAATTCATAAAACTTTGAGAAAAATTAAATTATTTTATGCATTGTATGGTCATTGCTCCTTAGGGGAATAAAAAAGGGGTTGGAGTATACTAACAGGAAGCTAAAGCTGGAAGGACTTTTTGGAAATTGAAGTGTCATTGTGAGCACAAAAATCAGAAAACCCACTAAATAGCGACAAACCTCTCCAATACTAGCTCTAGACAAAAATAAAATCAGAATGATGACACATTAAAAAAGGTTGATCAACAATTATTTGTTAACTTTAATATCGTAACATAATTTTTCATAGAAAAAGAGTTGAAAGTGATTGAATTAGGTCATGAAAGAAAAAGGAATAAGCTATTTGGAAAAAGTTTAAACGTTTACAAAATATCTATAAATATATACACTTTTAATTTCACATTGTTAATTGTACAGGAGATAATGCTATGATAAAACAATAAAGAGATGCTTTACAAAGCTATAAACTCTTTGGAAAAAAAAGAACGTCTTATGTACTTTTCACACCCAAGACATGGCATGGATCCTTACTTGTAATAAGCCTCCAGAAATATTAGAAATAGACTTTATACTATTTCCAAAAATGAAGAGAATAATTCTTTAGAGAATAGGAGAGATAATGTAGACAGCAGTACATGACTGGATATTTTCACAGACTTGGAATAAAGTTCAATAAAGAGAACTGAAACTGGGTTTCTCTGCCTGTTAGGAGAGAAAGCTGAGCCTTAAGAGGTAACTGGTTGAGTCAGATTACATGTTGCTATGTGGCCATGTGCTCTGGCACTCTGATGGTATAGCATTAACTATAAAAAGCTAAATAATTATTACATAAGAGTTTTATTTTTCATTTTTTAATCTACCTAATATATGCAAGTGACTCTATATCTCTGAAGTTGTAGAGATAGGTAATACTTTCTAGAATTATAAAAAAGTTACATCGATTTTAGTGAGGTAGATATGACATATTCCAACTCTTAGTTTTGAAAGATGAGGAAACCAACATCCAGAAGTCTAAAATTAATGATGCACAAACTCACATATACAGAACGAGTCATAATTAATGTTTCCTGGCCTTAGAAACAGTGATTTCCCCTGGTACAACACAATAAACCCTACAGAATAGTTTAACAATATAAGAAGTGACCGAAATTCTATGACTTCTTTGGAAATCTAAACCTGATAAGAGTAAGTAATGATAACTTCCTGCAAAAAAATGAAATGTTGAAAATTAAGACTCTTTCCTCTATTTTTCACACATAACTGAGTTATGCAAATATGGTCCAAAAACTGCTCTAATAGTGAGAGAGTACTATTAGTGAGAGAGTGTGTTTTTCCATAATGAGAGAGTAGAGTGAGTCAGTGAGTCACACATTAGTCAGTGGAGAAGTAAGAATACCTCACCTCTTGTACCATTAATGAACTGTCCTGATAACTTCATGATTTTAAGACATAGACAGCATCCATTCTAATACATATACTTTTATTTTACAGAGGTTCAAGTCCTCCTAGGAATAATTCATCCAAAGCAACTAAATAAAAGAGCATTGGGCGGTAACAGAAGCAATGTTTAGATGAATGAGGCACATCAAATCTGTGAAAACAAATGGAAAAGATCTTCCAAATAAATCTTATTGACCCTAAGGAATTTGGCCTACATTTTCTAAGTTCTGTCATACAGTAAAACTGATTTCATTTTAGGTCAATAACAAGCTAACTTTTTGTGTTTCTTTATAAAACAACAATGAATAAAATTCTTGTGTTTGCTGCCTTTCTGCTTACGATGAAAGCTGCTCAAACAAGCAATTTTACGTTAAAACAAAGTTAGTATAATACCTGTTTTATTTCCTGTACGTGTTTTTTACATTTCTGTACTCTTATCCTATTTGATAGTTCTGTCTGAATATTTATCCCATGGTCTTCTCATAACTACTCCTTTCTATCTAGTGCCATACTCAGTCATGTGGGGACCAAAGCAAAAAACAAACAAAAAAAATCTGTCTTTACTTAAAACTTTAATATTTGTTAATTATGGATTTTGGCTGCAATTTTGATTTTTAAAAAATGTAATTAAAATATTATTTATCATAATTGTGAAGTGCTTTTATGACCCCTCACACTGTAAATGTCACCATATTCTTAGCTTGAAAAAATTCTTCCAGTGGTACAGTTTTTTAAAAGCTTTTTGTATTGTGGTTACTCTCCCCAAGGCAGAAATTGTATTACTTCAGCACAATTTAAGGGATTTCTAATATAAAATAGTTAAAATGTTAGACATTTTTAGATGGCATATAAAACTAAGACACCACCTTAGTCTTTTTTTTTTTAATTTATTTATTATTATACTTTAAGTTGTAGGGTACATGTGCATAACGTGCAGGTTTGTTACATATGTATACTTGTGCCATGTTGCTGTGCTGCACCCATCAACTCGTCATTTACATCAGGTATAACTCCCAATGCAATCCCTACCCCCTCCCCCCTCCCCATGATAGGCCCCGGTGTGTGATGTTCCCCTTCCTGAGTCCGAGTGATCTCATTGTTCAGTTCCCACCTATGAGTGAGAACATGCGGTGTTTGCTTTTCTGTTCTTGCGATAGTTTGCTAAGAATGATGGATTCCAGCTGCATCCAAGTCCCTACAAAGGACTCAAACTCACAAAGACTTGGAATCAACCCAAATGTCCATCAGTGACAGATTGGATTAGTCTTAAGTATTTAAAAAACATAAGGGGCCAGGCGCAGTGACTCACGCCTGTAATCCCAGCACTTTGGGAGGCCGAGGAGGGCAGATCACGAGGTCAGGAGATCCAGACCCTCCTGGCTAATACAATGAAACCCCATCTCTACCAAAAATACAAAAAAATTAGCCGGGTATGGTGGCGGGCGCCTGTAGTCTCAGCTACTCGGGAGGCTGAGGCAGAAGAATGGTGTGAACCTGGGTGGTGGAGCTTGCAGTGAGCCAAGATTGTGCCACTGCACTCCAGCCTGGGTGACAGAGCAAGACTGCATCTCAAAAAAAAAAAAAAAAATATATATATATATATATATGCATATATATATATGTGTATATGTATATATAACATAAGGAAGAAGAACATATACTAATTATTATATATGAAAGCAAATGTAAAGCTTATGAAAAATATTAAAACCTGACATTAAACAGAGTGAAAATGTTTTATTCTGATTAAAATATTTTAAAAAACAATGGCATCATGTCAGTAAAGATTAAACAGTGAAAAGCAGAACCAGTCTTCAGTGCCCAAGTTAGAATGAATGGCATTAGAAGACCAGAAGCAGACAGGGAAACGTGCTGTATTATACTCTGAACCCAACTCAGTGCCTCAGGATAGCTCAGAATGTGTCATTAAAATGTTTTGAATTTGGGGTTAGTATTCTGTTAGAAGATGTGGTTTCAGCACATAAGTGGACATGGGAATTTGAAAATCTTTAAGGGAGATTTAAGTGTAATCTCTTTTACAAAGAGCTGCCAGTGGTGGTCAAAATGCTAGGAACTTTATTAATGTACTCATTTATATTGATGCCAAAGTGTCTCTCTCCTCTCTTTCTCTCTCTCTCTCTGCCTCTCTTTCTCTCTCTCTGTCTGTCTGTCTCTCTCTCTCACACACACACACACGCATACACGTAAACATACTAGAGTCATGGAACTTGAGCAAGAGACATACATGGATAAGTGTCGGATATCACCAAGAGTGCTTTCAAGGATAGTGTTGAATTGGGAAAGAGTAGCATAACCAGAAAAGCAGACTGCAGTTGGTAAATGGCTCAGTGATGCATTTTTGAGAAGATATACAACTACTACTTTCATTAAGCATTTTAGGGAGTATGAAAATGTGAGATGAGAAAGTGTTATTTGGAGAGGAGACTGTTGGTTACAGTGTTGCAGAGTGAGTTTTGATCTGGAGGGAGTCAATTTCAATAGAAGTTTAAAAGCTAATAAGCTTCAAATGTCCTGTATAAATGTGCGCATTGTTTTGTAAGCATGTTTTAATTGAATAATAGTAGCATGCTATATATTTCATTTCATTCTTTAATTTTTGTACTTGATACTACATTTAAAAAATCAAGTAATAAATATGTTGCTATATGGACATTTGCTGTTATTAACTATAAATTACGGTATACAGCATCAACTTCACACTTTACTTAAACAGTCCTCCTAGGATGGCAACCAAGGTTGTCTCAATCTCCTCACTCACACAGGACTGGGAAAATCACCATCATAAAAGCTCTGAAATGAAACAATATAAAAGTTATTTGGGTAAACCCAGGAACATATACTGCTAGGACTGGACTATATGGATAATTAATGCAACTGTAAACTGCCAAATTGCTTGCTAGCATTGCCTCACAGTATATACTTCCCCTAAATGCAAAGTACATGAAAATTCTTGCCTCTTGCCATTCAAATGAACATTTTGAACTTTCTGGCCTTACAATTTTCTGCTACTTAGACAGTTGGACACTCATTTTCTCTCTCTCCCTCTCTCCTTCTCTTTTACTTTCTCCATCCCTCCCTCATTCCCTCACTCTCTCAGTCACCCTTACTCTACCTCTCTTCCATTCTTTAATGACTATTAAGGTTGAACAATTACTCACTCTTTAGCTATTTATGTTTCCCTTTCTGTGACCTCACTCATGTCCAATAGTTATGTTTTATTTTTATTGTTTTGAGTTGCAGGAGTCCTTGCATTTTTAATTATTAAATGCTTTTCAGTTTTATACAACAAAATGTCTTCTATTAGTCTCTTATGTATATATTATACATCTGTATTGTGTTTAATTTTAATAGTGATGTAATAGGGTTTATCATTTTCTAATTTTTATTATGATTACTTTCTAAATAATAGTATTAATAACTATTATGATTATAAATTATAATGTTATAACACTATGTACTAGGCACTTAGATAAGTATTTTAAATTTATAAATTTTAAGTGTTAAGAAATATTAAAATCACTATTTTAAACATAAGGAAAATCAAGGCACAAAGAGTTTAAACAGTGTACCCAAAGACAAAGACTTAATAACTAACAAAGTCTGGATTCAAATCTAGTCTGTATAGTTACATATTTATCGTTCAACCTTTAACTCCATACTTTCTTTAGTAATAAAACCATATTATTACAAACAGTAACTTTAGGGAGAAAGATATAAAATAGTTAAAATTCACACAAAGAACTTGAATAAATAAATTGAGATATAATTTTCCTAGGTAGAATGAATTATTATTAAAAAATTAAATTATATTCATAACTACATAAATGTAAGGAATCCTAATCAGAATCTTACAAACATTTCTCAAGAAAATAAACAAATGTGTTTTACAGTTTATATGAACAATATATTTGTTTCTTTATGACCTTCCAGTGGAACTTTTATTAGTCTGGAACAAAAAAAAGATGCAATTAGTCCAGTTGTTTAAACATATAGCTTCTATCGGCCGGGCGCGGTGGCTCAAGCCTGTAATCCCAGCACTTTGGGAGGCCGAGATGGGCAGATCACGAGGTCAGAAGATCGAGACCATCCTGGCTAACACGGTGAAACCCCGTCTCTACTAAAAAAAAATACAAAAAAACTAGCCGGGCGAGGTGGCGGGCGCCTGTAGTCCCAGCTACTCGGGAGGCTGAGGCAGGAGAATGTCGTAAACCCGGGAGGTGGAGCTTGCAGTGAGCTGAGATCCGGCCACTGCACTCCAGCCTGGGCGACAGAGCCAGACTCCGTCTCAAAAAAAAAAAAAAAAAAGTAAAGCTTCTATCTTTGCAAAAGACTCCAAAAATACACAGCTTTGGGAGTTAGGAAGAATAATTTTTCCTGCGGAAGATCCCAGCTTGTCATTCCTGGCTCCATGTCCTGGGAACAAAGTGAGGGGGCAAGAAAGAAGGGGTTTTTTCTATCCAATGAAGGGCTTCTTGTTACAGCTCCTGTGGAAACTGTGATCTTCAATCCTGGCCAAAGAAAGAGCCACCAGGAAATGGCATCAGGGATTAAAGCAGTTGCTTCATGGCTCAGGTAAATACAGTACAGGGATCCCTGAGAAACAAAATTTGATAATCTATTTTTAATAGAACAAGAGACAAAATAAGCTTAAATTTCTTCTCAGAGCCAAGTTTCCAATTACATGAGGTTTTTTTTGTTTTGTTTTGTTTTTTTCTCCCAATAGTTTTTGGGGAAACGGAGGTATTTGGTCACATGGATACATTATTTGGTGATGACTTTTGAGATTAGGTGCACCCAACGCCCAAGCAGTGTACACTGTACCCAATGTGTAATCTTTTATCCCTCACCAACCTCCAACCCTTCACCCCGAGTCCCCATTGTTCATTATATCATTCTTATGCTTTTGCATCCTCATTGCTCAGCTCTCACTTACAATTGAGAACATATGACATTTGGTTTTCCATTCCTGAGTTATTTCACTTAGAGTAATGGTCTCCAACTTCATCCAGGTTGTTATGAATGCCATTATTTTGTTCCTTTTTATGGCTGAGTAGTAATCAATGGTATTAGTCTTTATCTACTAATTGATTGATGAGCATTTGGGCTGGTTTCATATTTTTGTAATCGCAAATTTTGCTGCTATAAATATGCACATGCAAGTGTCTTTTTCATATAATGACTTATTTTCCTCTGGGTAGATACCCAGGAGTGGGATTGCTGTATCAAATGGTAATTTTAGTTTTTGCTTTTTAAGGAATCTCCATACTTTTTTCCATGGTGGTTGCACTAGTTTACATTCTCACCAGCACTGTAAAAGTTTTCCCTTTATGCCACATCTACACCAACATCTAGATTAAAAAAAAAAAAAAAAGAAATTATAGCCATCCTTTCCGGAATAAGGCAGTATCACACTGTGGCTTTGATTTTCAAAAAGATTTAAGTGTTTGATCCATCTTGAGTTGATTTTCTTATAAGGTGAAAGATGAAAATACAGTTTTGTTCTACATGTTGCTCACCAATTATCCCAGCACATTTATTGAATACAGTGTCATTCCTCACTTTACATTTTTGTTTGCTTTGTTGAAGATAAGTTGGCTGTATGTATTTGGGTTTATTTATGGGTTCTCTATTTTGTTCCATTGGTCTATGTGCTTGTTTTTATACATTATCATGTTGTTTGCTACCATAGGCTTATAGTATAGTTTGAAGTCAGGTAATTTGATGCCTCCAGATTTGTTATTTTTGCTTAGTTTTGCTTTGGCTATGTGGGCTCTCTTTTGGTTCCTTATGAATTTTAGGATTGTTTTTTCCAGTTCTGTGAATAATTATAATGGAATTTTGATGGAAATTGGATTGAATTTGTTCATTGCTTTGGCAGTATGGTCATTTTTACTATTTTGATTCTAATCCCTCCGTGAACATGGAATGTATCTTCATTTGTTTGTGTCATCTATCATTTCTTTCATTAGTGTTTTGTAGTTTTTCTTGTAGAGATCTTTCACCTCTTAGGTATATTTTTAAATATTCTATTTTTGTGTTTTTGAAATTTTTTACAAAGGATTCTTAATTTGATTCTCAGCTTGGTTGCTGTTGGCATACAGCAGGGTTACTGATTTATGTACCTTGATTTTGTATCCTGAAATTTAATGAATTCATTTGTCATACATAGAGGATTTTTGGATGAATCCTTGGGGTTTTCTAAATATACAATTCTATCATCATCAAACAGTGACAGTTTGACTTCCTCTTTACTGATTTGAATGCCCTTAATTTCTTTCTCTTGTCTGATTGCTCCTGCTAGAACTTCCAGTACTATGTTGAATAGAAGTGGTGAAAAGGGACATCCTTCTTGTTTAGAAAGTCTTTTCCATTCTCAAATCAGTATATTTTCTACAAATTTATACTTTTAGGGTTAAATATTGACTCAGTTTTACATTTAGGTCTGCAGCCCATTTGAGCTCTCCTTCGTACCTATTTTTAAAAAGAACACATTTTAGTTTTCTTTATGCTGTGAGATTAGCTTTTAATCATCATGGACTAAAATAATCTATTATCTTCTTACTGATTTCTAGTACTACTTTTAGAATACATCCTTTTTATAAATGAGCATGTTTATGCACTATCACCTACTGTTCATTATCACTGCAATTTTTTTTACTAATTATATCGGGTAGCAAATAATGTTCCTTTTAAAAAGTTTTATTTTATTCATGAGTTTTTCTTTTTACCACATAAATTTTAGAGTAATTTTGCTGTATTCTTAAGCAAATTCAATTTCCTCCAGCCAGCAAAGGCCCATTGCTAACTAAACTACACAGTGGATTGCTTTACATTAGAGAAACACTCATCCTGGGGAAACCACCATCATATGCAAGCCCTAAACAAGAGAGGGAGACATTATCCCAACGTTTATGATTCTTATTGTTTGCTACAATAGAATCATCCAAAAATATTCTGGGTAAACAGCTTTCAAAAATATTTTGATTTTTTTACACAACGAGCAGAAGAGTTATAGGGAATTATTTCCAAACAGTTTATTATCTGTGTTCGGTTTTTAAATGTATAAAGCTCTCTTGAATTCTTTAATATAAATTGGTACTTAACATTAGAAAATGCTTTTTAAATACCCATTAAAATAACATGGTTTTACTCTTTTAATCAATTAATATGGGGAATAGAGGGCTAGGCATGCTGGATTACACCTGTAATCCTAGCACTCTGGGAGGCCAAGGTGGGCATATCACCTGAGGTCAGAAGTTGAGAACAGCCTGAAGCTGTTAACATAATGACCTCCAGTTCCACTCATGTCATTGCAAATGACTGGATCTCATTATTTTTAATGGCAGAATAGTATTCCAAGGGGTATATGTACCACGTTTTACTGATTCATCTGTTGACACACGGTTTTGAAATCTTGCCTGTTGTGAATACATAGGCAAGAATATAGTAAACATAGGAGTGCAGATATCTCCTCAAAATACTGTTTTCCTTTCTTTTGGGTATATACCTAGCAGTGGGTTACTGAATCATATGTTATCTCTATTTTTAGTTTTATTAGGAACCTCCAAACTGTTTTTCATAGTGGTTGTACTAATTTACATTCCCATCAACATGTTATGTGGATCTCTTTTCTCCACATCCTCGTCAGCATTTGTCATTTTATATCTTCTGGATAAAAGCCAATTTACCAGGGTGAGATGATATCTCATTGTGGTTTTTATTTATCTGATGATCAATGTTCCATCCTTTATTTCTTGGAATAGTTTGAGTAGAATTGATATTAATTCTTCTTTAAATATTAGGTAAAATCCAGGTCCTGAGCCTTTTTTTTTTTTTTTTTTTTTTTTTTTTGGCTAGAATATTTTTATTATGGATTTAATCTCATTACTTGTTACTGGTCTTTTCAGAGTTTGTAAGTCTTCATGTTTCAACTTTGGTAGGTTGTATACATCTAGACATTTATCCATTTCTTGAAGGTTTTCCAATTTATTGGTATATACTTGCCCGTAGTATCATCTAATGATCCTTTGAAATTCTGTGGTATCTATTGTAATGTCTTCTTTTTTATCTCTGATTTTATTTTTGGCATCTTCTCTCTTTTTTCTTAGTCTAGCTAAAGATTTTTTAATGTCGTTTATCTTTTGAGAAAAAAGTTGTATTCATCTTTCATATTATTATCTGCATTTTAATTTTGTCTTGTCTGATCTTTATTACTTATTTTCCTCTAATTGTGAATTTGGTTTGCTCTTGCTTTTCTAGGTCTATAAGATGCATCATTTGATTGTTTATTTGATTTTTTTTTTTTTTTTTACTTCTTTCATGTAGGTACTTGTAGCTCTAAAACTCCCTCTCAGTACTGCTTTCACTGTATCCCATAGGTTTTGGTATGTTATACTTTCACTATCATTTGTTTCAAGAAAATTTTAAGTTTTCTTCTTAATTTCTTCATTGACCCAATGGTTGCTCAGGACCATATTGTTTAATTTCTATGTGTTTGTATGGTTTCCAAAATTTCTCATGTAATTGATTTCTAGTTCTATTTCATTGTGGTCAGAGAAGATACTTGATATAATTTTATTTTGCTTAATATTTTAAGACTTATTTTATGACTTAACATATGGTATATCCATGAAAATAATCCATTTGCTGAGGAGCATGTGTATTCTGTGGCCGTGGAATGAAATGTTGCATAAATATCTATTAGAACTATTTGCTCCATAGTGTAGATTAAGTCCAGTGTTTGTTTCTTGATTTTCTGTCTGGATGATCAGACAGAATGTAATGCTGAAAGCTGGATGTTGCAGGATCCAGCTATTATTGTTTTGGGGTATCTCTCTCTCTTTAGCTCTAAAATTGTTGCTTTATATCTCTGGGTGTTCAATGTTGGGTGCATATACATTTGCAATTGCTATATTATCTTGTTGAATTTACCATTTGTCATTATATAATATTTTTTGTCTCTTCCTACAGTTTTTATTTTTCAATCTATTTTGTCTGATCTAAGGATAGATATTCCTGTTTTTTTTTTGGCTTCCATTTGCATAAAATATTTCTTTCTGTGCCTTTATTTTCAGTCTATGCATGTCTTTATAGATGAGGTGTGTCTCTTGTAGGCAATAAATTGATAGGCTTTCTTATTTTATCCATTCAGGCCTCTGTATCTTTTTTTTTTTTTTTTTTTTTTTTTGGAGAATTTAGTCCGTTTAAGTTCAATGTTATTATTGAGAAATAAGGACTTAATTCTGCCATTTTTTTCCTTGTTATTTTGTGTTCTTTTCTTCCTTCCTTCTTTCCTTCCTTCCTGTCTTCCTTTGTATGAAGGTAATTTTCAGTGGTGAGTTTTAAATTTTTTGCTTTTTCCCTTTTTGTATATCTGTTGCATGTTTTTTGTTTTGATTTTACCATTAGGCTTACAGATAATATCTCATAATCCATCATTTTTAAACTGATGACAACTTAACATTGATTCCATAGAGAGACATAAAAACAAACAAGCAAAGATAAGACAAATTTTAAAAACTCTACACTTTAAGTTCATATCCTTGTTGTTTAACATTTTGTGGTTTCTGTTTATATCTTACTGTGCTGTCTGTGTCTTATGAAGTTGTAGTTATTATCGTGATTAGTTCATCTTTTAGTCCTTCTACTCAAAATATTCATAGTCTATAAACAATTACAGCGTTATAATATTCTGTGTTTTTCTGTGTACTTACTATTACCCGTGAGTTTTGCACTTTCAGTTGATTTCTTATTACTCATTAACAACCTTTTCTTTCAGATTGAACTCCCTTTAGCATTTCTTATAGGATACATCTTGAATTGATGGCCTGTACTGCAAGAAATGCTAAAGAGAATTCTTCAATCTGATCCCTCACATTTTACTTGTCTGGGAAAGTGTTTACTTTTCCTTCATGTTTCAAGGAAAATTTCAACAGATATAATATTCTAGGATGAATTATGTCATACTGCTGTCTCCTGCTCTGCAAGGTTTCCACTGAAAAGTCTGCTATCAGATGTATTGGAGCTCCATTGTATGTTATATTTTTAAAATTATTTTTTTATTATTATACTTTCAGTTCTAGGGTACATGTGCATAACGTGCAGGTTTGTTACATATGTATACTTGTGCCATGTTGCTGTGCTGCACCCATCAACTCGTCAGCACTCATCAACTCGTCATTTACATCAGGTATAACTCCCAAAGCAATCCCTCCCCCCTGCCCCCTCCCCATGATAGGCCCCCGTGTGTGATGTTCCCCTTCCTGAGTCCAAGTGATCTCATTGTTCAGTTCCCACCTATGAGTGAGAACATGCAGTGTTTGGTTTTCTGTTCTTGTGATAATTTACTAAGAATAATTGTTTCCAGCTGCATCGATGTCCCTACAAAGGACACAAACTCATCCTTTTTCATGGCTGCATAGTATTCCATGGTGTATATGTGCCACATTTTCTTAATCCAGTCTGTCACTGATGGACATTTGGGTTGATTCCAAGTCTTTGCTATTGTGAATAGTGCCGCAATAAACATACGTGTGCATGTGTCTTTATAGCAGCATTATTTAGAATCCTTTGGGTATATACCCAGTAATGGGATGGCTGGGTCATATGGTACATCTAGTTCTAGATCCTTGAGGAATCGCCATACTATTTTCCATAATGGTTGAACTAGTTTACAATCCCACCAACAGTGTAAAAGTTTTCCTATTTCTCCACATCTTCTCCAGCACCTGTTGTTTCCTGACTTTTTAATGATCGCCATTCTAACTGGTGTGAGATGGTATCTCATTGTGGTTTTGATTTGCATTTCTCTGATGGCCAGTGATGATGAGCATTTTTTCATGTGTCTGTTGGCTGTATGAATGTCTTCTTTTGAGAAATGTCTGTTCATATCCTTTGCCCACTTTTTGATGGGGTTGTTTTTTTTTTCTCGTAAATTTGTTTGAGTTCTTTGTAGGTTCTGGATATTAGCCCTTTGTCAGATGAGTAGATTGCAAAAATTTTTTCCCATTCTGTAGGTTGCGTGTTCACTCTGATGGTAGTTTCTTTTGCAGTGCAGAAACTCTTTAGTTTAATGAGATCCCATTTGTCAATTTTGGCTTTTGCTGCCGTTGCTTTTGGTGTTTTAGACATGAAGTCTTTGCCCATGCCTATGTCCTGAATGGTACTACCTAGGATTTCCTCTAGGGTTTTTAAGGTATTAGGTCTAACATTTAAGTCTCTAATCCATCTTGAATTAATTTTCATATAAGGAGTAAGGAAAGGATCCAGTTTCAGCTTTCTACTTATGGCTAGCCAATTTTCCCAGCACCATTTATTAAATAGGGAATCCTTTCCCCATTTCTTGTTTCTCTCAGCTTTGTCAAAGATCAGATGGCTGTAGATGTGTGGTATTATTTCTGAGGACTCTGTTCTGTTCCATTGGTCTATATCTCTGTTTTGGTACCAGTACCATGCTGTTTTGGTTACTGTAGCCTTGTAGTATAGTTTGAAGTCAGGTAGCGTGATGCCTCCAGCTTTGTTCTTTTGACTTAGGATTGTCTTGGCAATGCGGGCTCTTTTTTGGTTCCATATGAACTTTAAAGCAGTTTTTTCCAATTCTGTGAAGAAACTCATTGGTAGCTTGATGGGGATGGCATTGAATCTATAAATTACCTTGGGCAGTATGGCCATTTTCACGATATTGATTCTTCCTATCCATGAGCATGGTATGTTCTTCCATTTGTTTGTGTCCTCTTTTATTTCACTGAGCAGTGGTTTGTAGTTCTCCTTGAAGAGGTCCTTTACATCCTTTGAAAGTTGGATTCCTAGGTGTTTTATTCTCTTTGAAGCAATTGTGAATGGAAGTTCATTCCTGATTTGGCTCTCTGTTTGTCTGTTACTGGTGTATATGAATGCTTGTGATTTTTGCACATTAATTTTGTATCCTGAGACTTTGCTGAAGTTTCTTATCAGCTTAAGGAGATTTTGGGCTGAGACAATGGGATTTTCTAAATATACAATCATGTCATCTGCAAAGAGGGACAATTTGACTTCTTCTTTTCCTAACTGAATACCCTTGATTTCTTTCTCTTGCCTGACTGCCCTAGCCAGAACTTCCAACACTATGTTGAATAGGAGTGGTGAGAGAGGGCATCCCTGTCTTGTGCCAGTTTTGAAAGGGAATTTTTCCAGTTTTTGCCCATTCAGTATGATATTGGCTGTGGGTTTGTCATAAATAGCTCTTATTATTTTGAGGTACATTCCATCAATACCGAATTTATTGAGCGTTTTTAGCATGAAGGGCTGTTGAATTTTGTCAAAAGCCTTTTCGGCATCTATTGAGATAATCATGTGGTTCTTGTCTTTGGTTCTGTTTATATGCTGGATTATGTTTATTGATTTGCAAATGTTGAACCAGCCTTGCATCCCAGGGATGAAGCCCACTTGATCATGGAGGCTAAGCTTTTTGATGTGCTGCTGAATCCGGTTTGCCAGTATTTTATTGAGGATTTTTGCATCGATGTTCATCAGGGATATTGGTCTAAAATTCTCTTTTTTTGTGTGTCTCTGCCAGGCTTTGGTATCAGGATGATGTTGACCTCATAAAATGAGTTAGGGAGGATTCCCTCTTTTTCTATTGATTGGAATAGTTTCAGAAGGAATGGTACTGGCTCCTCCTTGTACCTCTGGTAGAATTCAGCTGTGAATCCATCTGGTCCTGGACTTTTTTTGGTTGGTAGGCTATTAATTATTGCCTCAATTTCAGAGCCTGCTATTGGTCTATTCAGGGATTCAAATTCTTCCTGGTTTAGTCTTGGAAGAGTGTACGTGTCCAGGAAATTATCCATTTCTTCTAGATTTTCCAGTTTATTTGCATAGAGGTGTTTATAGTATTCTCTGATGGTAGTTTGTATTTCTGTGGGGTCGGTGGTGATATCCCCTTTATCATTTGATTCTTCTCTCTTTTCTTCTTTATTAGTCTTGCTAGTGGTCTGTCAATTTTGTTGATCTTTTCAAAAAACCAACTCCTGGATTCATTGATTTTTTGGAGGGTTTTTTGTGTCTCTATCTCCTTCAGTTCTGCTCTGATCTTAGTTATTTCTTGCCTTCTGCTAGCTTTTGAATGTGTTTGCTCTTGCTTCTCTAGTTCTTTTAATTGTGATGTTAGAGTGTCAATTTTAGATCTTTCCTGCTTTCTCTTGTGTGCATTTAGTGCTATAAATTTCCCTCTACACACTGCTTTAAATGTGTCCCAGAGATTCTGGTATGTTGTATCTTTGTTCTCATTGGTTTCAAAGAACATCTTTATTTCTGCTTTCATTTCGTTATGTACCCAGTAGTCATTCAGGAGCAGGTTGTTCAGTTTCCATGTAGTTGAGCGGTTTTGATTGAGTTTCTTAGTCCTGAGTTCTAGTTTGATTGCACTGTGGTCTGAGAGACAGTTTCTTACAATTTCCGTTCTTGTACATTTGCTGAGGAGTGCTTTACTTCCAATTATGTGGTCAATTTTGGAGTAAGTACGATGTGGTGCTGAGAAGAATGTATATTCTGTTGATTTGGGGTGGAGAGTTCTATAGATGTCTATTAGGTCTGCTTGCTGCAGAGATGAGTTCAATTCCTGGATATCCTTGTTAACTTTCTGTCTTGTTGATGTCTAATGTTGACAGTGGAGTGTTGAAGTCTCCCATTATTATTGTATGGGAGTCTAAGTCTCTTTGTAAGTCTCTAAGGACTTGCTTGATGAATCTGGGTGCTCCTGTATTGAGTGCATATATATTTAGGAGAGTTAGCTCTTCCTGTTGAATTGATCCTTTTACCGTTATGTAATGGCCTTCTTTGTCTCTTTTGATCTTTGATGGATTAAAGTCTGTTTTATCAGAGACTAGTATTGCAACCCCTGCTTTTTTTTTTCTACATTTGCTTGGTAAATCTTCCTCCATCCCTTTATTTTGAGCCTATGTATGTCTCTGCGTGTGAGATGGGTCTCCTGAATACAGCAGACTGATGGGTCTTGACTCTTTATCCAGTTTGCCAGTCTGTGTCTTTTAATTGGAGCATTTAGTCCATTTACATTTAAGGTTAATATTGTTATGTGTGAACTTGATCCTGCGATTATGATATTAACTGGTTATTTTGCTCGTTAGTTGATGCAGTTTCTTCCTAGCCTCGATGGCCTTTACATTTTGGCATGTTTTTGCAATGGCTGGTACCGGTTGTTGCTTTCCATGTTTAGTGCTTCCTTCAGGGTCTCTTGTAAGGCAGGCCTAGTGGTGACAAAATCTCTAAGCATTTGCTTATCTGTAAAGGATTTTATTTCTCCTTCACTTATGAAACTTAGTTTGGCTGGATATGAAATTCTGGGTTTAAAATTCTTTTCTTTAAGAATGTTGAATAGTGGCCCCCACTCTCTTCTGGCTTGGAGAGTTTCTGCTGAGAGATCTGCTGTGAGTCTGATGGGCTTCCGTTTGTGGGTAACCCGACCTTTCTCTCTAGCTGCCCTTAAGATTTTTTCCTTCATTTCAACTTTGGTGAATCTGGCAATTGTGTGTCTTGGAGTTGCTCTTCTCGAGGAGTATCTTTGTGGCATTCTCTGTATTTCCTGGATTTGAATGTTGGCCTGCCCTACTAGGTTGGGGAAGTTCTCCTGGATGATATCCTGAAGAGTGTTTTCCAACTTGGTTCCATTTTCCCCCTCACTTTCAGGCACCCCAATCAGACATAGATTTGTTCTTTTTACATAATCCCATACTTCTTGCAGGCTTTGTTCTTTTATTTTTCTTCTTTTCTCTTTTGGTTTCTCTTCTCATTTCATTTCGTTCATTTGATCCTAAATCGCTGATACTCTTTTTTCCAGTTGATCGAGTCGGTTACTGAAGCTTGTGCATTTGTCACGTATTTCTCGTGTCATGGTTTTCATCTCTTTCATTTCATTTATGACCTTCTCTGCAATAATTACTCTAGCCATCACTTCCACTTTTTTTTCAAGATTATTAGTTTCTTTACGCTGGGTACGTAATTCCTCCTTTAGCTCTGAGAAGTTTGATGGACTGAAGCCTTCTTCTCTCATCTCATCAAAGTCATTCTCTGTCAAGCTTTGATCCATTGCTGACGATGAGCTGCGCTCCTTTGCCGGGGGAGATGCGCTCTTATTTTTTGAATTTCCAGCTTTTCTGCCCTGCTTTTTCCCCATCGTTGTGATTTTATCTGTCTCTGGTCTTCGATGATGATGGTGATGTACTGATGGGGTTTTGGTGTAGGTGTCCTTCCTGTTTGATAGTTTTCCTTCTAACAGTCAGGACCCTCAGCTGTAGGTCTGTTGGAGATTGCTTGAGGTCCACTCCAGACCATGTTTGCCTGGGTGTCAGCAGCAGAGGCTGCAGAAGATAGAATATTGCTGAACAGCAAGTGTACCTGTCTGATTCTTGCTTTGGAGGCTTCCTCTCAGGGGTGTACTCCACCCTGTGAGGTGTGGGGTGTCAGACTGCCCCTAGTTGGGGATGTCTCCCAGTTAGGCTACTCAGGGGTCAGGGACCCACTTGAGCAGGGAGTCTGTCCCTTCTCAGATCTCAACCTCCGTGTTGGGAGATCCACTGCTCTCTTCAAAGCTGTCAGACAGAGTCATTTGCGTCTGCAAAGGTTTCTGCTGCTTTTGGCCTTTGTTGTTGTTTACTGTGCCCTGTCCCCAGAGGTGGAGTCTACAGAGACAGGCAGGTTTCCTTGAGCTGCTGTGAGTTCCACCCATTTCGAGCTTCCCAGCGGCTTTGTTTACGTACTTAAGCCTCAGCAATGGCGGTCACTCCTCCCCCAGCCTGGCTGCTGCCTTGCCGTGAGATCGCAGACTGCTGTGCTAGCAATGAGGGAGGCTCTGTGGGTGTGGGACCCTCCCAGACAGGTGTGGGATATAATCTCCTGGTGTGCCTGTTTGCTTAAAGCGCAGTATTGGGGTGGGAGTTACCCGATTTTCCAGGTGTTGTGTGTCTCAGTTCCCCTGGCTAGGAAAAGGGATTCCCTTTCCCCTTGGGCTTCCCAGGTGAGGCGATGCCTCCCCCTGCTTCAGCTCTCGCTGGTCGGGCTGCAGCAGCTGACCAGCACCGATTGTCCGGCATTCCCTAGTGAGATTAACCCAGTACCTCGGTTGAAAATTCAGAAATCACCGGTCTTCTGTGTCGCTCGCGCTGGGATTGGAGACTGCAGGTGTTTCTATTCGGCCATCTTGCTCCGCTCCCTCCATTGTATGTTATTTGTGTATTTTCTTTTGATGCTTTTAGGATGTTTTCTTTATCTTTGAACTTTGGGATTTTGTTAAATATCTTAAGATAGTCTTATTTATATTAATTCTACTTGGTTTTCTATAACCTTCTCATACTTTCATATTGATATCTTCCTATACATTTGGGAAGTTTTCTGTTACTATCCCTTCTAATACATTTTCTACCCCCTCTCCCTTCTTCCTCTTTAAGACCAATAATGCTCGGAGTTGCATTTTTGAGGCTACTTTCTAGACCTTGTAGGCATGATTTCATTTATTATTATTATTATTATTATTATTATTGCCTATTCTATGTGTTTTCAAATAGTCTGTCTTCAAGGACAGTAATTCTTTCTTTCTTTTTTTTTTTTTTTTTTTTTTGAGACGAAGTCTCGCTCTGTCTCCTAGGCTGGAGTGCAGTGGCACGAATCAATTTTGCTGCTAAGAGACTTTGATAAATTCTACTGAAAAATGTTAGTTGCATTTTTCAGTTCCAGAATGTTTGCTTCATCTTTTTAAATTATTTCAATCTCATTGTTAAATTTATCTGATAGGATTCTGAATTCCTTCTCTCTGTTTTCTTGAATTTAATTTTGTTTTGTTAGAACAACTATTTTGAATTCTGTCTGAAAGGTCAAATATCTCTGTATTTCCAGAAGTGGTCCCCAGTGATTTTTTTTAGTTTATTTGATGAGGTTGTAATTTTCTGGATGCTCCTGGTGCTTGCAAATGCTTGCTGATATGTGTGTACTGAAGAGTTAAGTATTGTAGTCTCTGTGGTTTGGATTTTTTTTTGTACCTGTCTTTCTTGGAAAGGCTTTCAAGGTGTTCAAAGGGTCCTGATTGTTGTAATCTAAGCTTTTGGTTCTACAGCCATATGTGCATTAGGGGGAACCCAACCCCAGTAATTCTGTGGTTCTTGCAGACTCATAATGGTACTCCTTTGGTGTTCTTTAATAAGATGTCAAAGAATTCTCTCAATTACCGGACAGAGACTCTTGTTCTCTTTCCTTACATTCTCCCAAACAAACAGAGTCTATCTCTCTGTGCTGAGTTAACTGGAGCTGGGGGAAGAATGACACAAGCACCCCTGTGTCACTACCACAGAGACTGCATGGGGTGAGACCTGAAGCCAGCATGTTACTGGGTCTTACACAAGGCCTAAGATAATCACTTTTAGGCTACTGCCTATATTCACTCACGGCCCTAGGGCTTTACAATCTGCAGGAGGAAAAGTAAGCCAGGCTTGTGTCCTTCCCTTCAGGGTGGCAAGATTCCCCCTGCCCCAGGCAGATCCAGATATTCTGGATCCTGGAGTCAAAAATCTTAGGAATCTACCTGGTGATCTTTTCTTCTGCGGCTCAGCTGGCACCAAAGCAATAAGACAAAGTCCTTCCTACTCTTTCCTACCCTTACCACAGACAGAGGAGTCTATTCCCTTGGCAACTGCCACCCCAGGTCTGAAATGAGTACTGCCTGCCTACCAGCAATGTTCACTCAAGGCTAAATGACTTTTTAGGTAGCATGTGGTGAATGCTGCCAGTCCTGGAACTCTCCCTTCAGGGCAGTAGGCTCCCCTCTGTCTCAGGTTAGGTCCAGAAGTGCCACCTAAGAGTCAAGGTCTGAAATCACGAACCCTAGGAGTACATTTGGTGCTCTACCCACTGTGGCTGAGCTGGTACCTAACCTACAATGCAAGTCCTCTTTACTTTTCACTTCTCCTTTTCTCAAGCAGAAAGAGTCTCTCCCCATAGACACCACAGATGGGAATGCGCTGGGTCACACCTGCGACCAGCCCATATCTAAGTCACCCAAGTTCCACAGTGAGTATTGCCTGGATATCACTACTGATTATTCAGGGTCGAAGGACCCTTTAGTCACCAAATGATTAATCCTATCAGGACTTGGCCCTTCCCTTCAAGGAAGTAGGTTTCCTTCTAGCCCAGGATATGCCTAGAATTGTTATCTAGGAGACAGTGCCTGGAATGGGGTCCTTAGAACTCTGCCTGGTGTCTTGTCCTTAAGCTGGATGAGCTGGTATCCAAATTCAAGACAAAGTCCTCTTTACTCTTCTCTCTTCTCTCTTTAAGCAAAGCAAAAGATTCTTTCTAAAGCTGTGAGCTGTACCACCTGAGTTAGAGGGAGGGGTAATGCAAACAATCCCTTGCCAACTCCAGCTAGTATCTAACTAGGTCATATATGCCCCAAGTCCACTAAGTCAGAGCCTGGCACAATGCCAGGAATTGCAGTGGAATTGCAGTCCTTGTGGCCTAGATTGCCTTTGAAATCCAGAGTATATTATTAACCCATGGAGGCAAGGCATATTGGAACTCAATCTTCTACTGCTGTGATAGATGATTCCCCTCTGGCTAGGGTTGGTCGAAATGGTTTATCCATGGACATAGGCATAACTATGCCTGATGTTGCTTTCCACTGTGACAGGGTAGTTCTGAGTTCCAATGCAAAGTCTGTAATCACTGCACTGTTATTATTATTATTATACTTTCAGTTCTAGGATACATATGCAGAACATCCGAGTTTGTTACATAGTTATACACGTGCCATGGTGGTTTGCTGCACCCATCAACCTTTCATCTACATTAGGTATTTCTCCTAATACTATCGTTCCCCTAGCCTCCCCACACCCCCAGAGAGGCCCCAATGTGTGGTGTTCCCCTCCCTGTGTCCATGCGTTCTCACTGTTCAACTCCCACTTATGAGTGAGAATGTACAGTTTTTGGTTTTCTGTTCCTGTCTTAGTTTATTGAGAATGATGGTTTCCAGCTTCATCCATGTCCCTGCAAAGGACATAAACTCATCCTTTTTTATGGCTGCATAGTATTTCAGGGTGTATATGTGCCACATTATCTTTATCTAGTCTATCATTGATGGGCATTTGGGTTGGTTCAAAGTCTTTACTATTGTAAACAGTGCTGCAATAAACATATGTGTGCATGTGTCTTGATATTGGAATGATTCCTAATCCTTTGGGTGTATACCCAGTAATGGGATTGCTGGGTCAAATGGTATATCTAGTTTTAGATCCTTGAGTAATCACCACCCTGTCTTCCACAATGGTTGAACTAATTTACACTCCCACCAACAGTGTAAAAGCATTCCTATGTATCCACATCCTCTCCAGCATCTGTTGTTTCCTAACTTACTAATGATTGCCATTCTAACTGGCGTGAGATAGAATCTCATTGTGGTTTTGATTTGCATTTCTCTAATGACCAGTAATGATGAGATTTTTACATATGCTTGTTGGCTGTATAAATGTCTTCTTTTGAGAAGTGTCTGTTCATATCCTTTCCCCATTTTTTGATGTTTTTTTTTCTTATAAATTCATTTCAATTATTTGTGGATTCTGTGTATTACCCCATTGTCAGATGGAAGAGAGGAAATAAACAAATGAAAAAATAGTCCATGCTCATGGATAGGAAGAATCAATATCGTGAAAATGGCCATACTGCCCAAAGTAATTTATTGATTCAATGCTAGCCCCATCAAGCTACCATTGATTTTCTTCACATAATTGGAATAAAAGAAACGACTTTAAATTTCGTATGAATCAAAAAGAGTCTCTATAGCCAAGATAATCCTAAACAAAAAGAACAAAGCAGGAGGCATCAGGCTATCTTACTTCAAATTATACTACAAGGCTACAGTAACCAAAATAGCATGGTACTGGTACCAAAACAGATATATAGACGGATGGAACAGAACAGAGGCCTCAGAAATAATGCCACACATCTACAACCATCTGATCTTTGACAAACCTGACAAAAACAAGCAATGGAGAAAGGATTCCCTACTTAATAAATGGTATTGGGAAAACTGGCTAGCCATATGCTGAAAACTGAAACTGGACCCCTGCCTTACACCTTGTACAAAAATTAACTCAAGATGGATTAAAGACTTAAACATAATACCTAAAACCATAAAAACTCTAGACAAAAACATGGCAATACCATTGACGACATAGGCATGGGCAAAGATTTTATGACTAAACACCAAAAGCAATAGCAACAAAAGCCAAAATTGACAAATGGGAACAAATTAAAATAAAGAGAATCACTGCACTCTTACTCACTCAAGTGCACACATTTTTCCTCCATTTCATGTGGTCACTTCTGAAGGTTGAGGGAAGGGTAGCATAAACAATTCAAGACCATCTTCCCTACCTCTTCAGTGCCTCTTTTTATGATATGAAGTTAAAACCAGGTACTGTGATTACTTACCTGATTTTTGATCCTTAAAAAGGTGATTTTTGTGTGGATAGTTGTTCAAGTTGGTGTTACCGTAAGGAGGACAATCAGTGAAAACTTTATTAATAATCAGAATGAGAGAGGGAGTAATAGGAAAGGAATATCTAGTTAACACATGGAGAACTATAATTTTGTCACAATTTTACACAGGATAAGGTCTCTATTCAAGCCAGTTTGAAACAACCGTTGGATTAGTCTATAATAAGCTTTGAACCATAATCAAAGAAACTATTTTTGTATAACCACATCACTTCTAACACTTGATTAAATTTACACATTTTTCTGGCATTCCTTTTCAGATGGGCAGGAATATTTTGCTTTGAGGTTTGCTACTATTCAAATGTACAGAGACGGAGGACTGGTTAAAAGTGAAGAACACTTAGGAAAATTGTAACTTGACTAGCACTCTTTTTTCTTTTTTTGGTTTGTTTGTTTTGCTTGGTTGTATTTTTAATATTAAAAAGAGGGAGAGATAACAAATACATTAAGATCATCAAATTCAAAAGAGAAAGGCCACAGTTGCTTAGTCATCAATGGATCTGCCCTTTACTTAATTTTTAGTAAAGTAATCCCAGTTTTTCCCAGGTATCTGTCATAGACATCAGATGAGGTGGATCTCAAAAACAGCTATAAAACGTGAATTATAAATGAGCACTCACTTATTTCAATCTCATTTCCCTTGCTATTGATCTGTTTAGAAATAGGTATATATCAAAATATTGGCCAACTCTTATATGTCTGGTTTTTAATATAAAAATACTATTATTAAATATATTGGTGTTGGGGTTTTCTATTATATGTAGGTAAACAATTATGACACTGTAAATTAAAATTGTAAATTTATAACTCAAGAAAAAATAAAATATTTATGTAAAAATTATGTTTACTTAGTTTGTGGACTACTATTAATGAGCTATATAATGTGCAGAATTTGAAAACCTTTTATTTCCCATAAACTTTCATTCAATCACTTCTTTCATAGAAACCCAACCTAACTGACATGATTCAGTTTAGGAAACCTGAAGTTTATAATTTCAAAAATTTTGGACACCATTGTTGTTAAGCATAACACTGTAATTTGATTTGTTTTACAGATTAAGTAGCTTGCTGTTTAATAAGGATCAAAGGAATGTGACACAAGACAGAAAAATTGTGATGGGTGATGACAAGAGAAAGCATGACTTTGGCATGAAGTATGTTTAACAGAGTGAGTCAAAGGGCCAACACAGTCTGAGAGCACTGACCAATTGGGAAGAGAGTAAAAAAGACACAAGGAAAGAATGAAATCAGCCTTGCCTTTTCAAAATCCTTTCTGTTTGACAAATTTCTTATATTCAGATTTCTTCTCCAAATATTGTCTGCACCTGCTGTATTTTGAGCCTTATAATAGCCTTTTTATGCAAATCCCTTGTTCAAAGGGATTCATGAATTTTAAATTTATAAAATAATGCCACAAGCTGCTAGGTCAAGGATGGATACTAATTGTTTTCATATGAAAATATAAAGTTATTTTAAAGGTAAATATTATCATTTGGAGGTAGCATTTCTGGTGCTAGGAAACCTACAGTTATACTTTATTTTCATTCTATAATGATGCTGCACTTAATAGGCTCAGTCAACAACACAGTAATATATCTTATCATGGAAGTTTTTATTTGTAATACCAATAATAAATGGATATGTCTATTTTTATTTCTAGTATTCACCCTTAACTAAGAAAGATATTATGGATTTTGTTTCTTTTCCCCTCTACACTTTCATTTGAAAGTCTAATCTATTCGTAAAAAGAATGAAAAAATAGCTTACAGTTAAATGCAAATAAAACCTTTGATCCAAAACAGCCCAAAGTCAAGTCTTATTTTCAAAACTCTAAAAACCTTGATCCTGCTTACAAACATGACAATGAAAAAGCATGTATAGAACACACACACAAATGTTTCTTACCACTAATAAAAAGCTTGATCTAAAAAACAATATCATTTAATAAAGTGATTGATGTTTTTACTTTAATCTATAAAGTATAACAAAGTGAAACGTAACAATATCATGTATAATACATATTCTCAGAATATCAAATATTTCTATTTGGTGATATATTTTTACTAAATGTGTTTTTTAAGTTTACATTTATGTTCTTTTGATTCATTTGAATTCCTTCAATTATATACACTATCAGAAGATGAATTTAACCAAATCGAGACTAACTGAGAGATATGGGGATTTTTCTCTCGTGAAAACCTAAGAGACTTGACCTTATGCCATCTACAGAAGGATGATGAAAATAGAGCTCTCTCTCAAGCAGATATCTTGGTAGGGCTGGTTTATCAACAAAAGTGTGGTTTAAAAAAATATATATATAATTTTTAATTGTCTGGCAGGGCACAGTGGCTCATGCCTGTAATCCCAGCACTCTGAGAAGCTAAGGTGGGCAGATCACCTGAGGTCAGGAGTTCAAGGCCAGCCTGCCCAACATGGTGAAACCCCATCTCTACAAAAATACAAAAATTAGCTGGGTGTGGTGGCATGCACCTGTAATCCCAGCTATTCCAGAGGGTGAGGCAGAAGAATCACTTCAACCCAGGAGGCAGAGGTTGCAGTGAGCCAAGGTCGTACCATTGCACTCCAGCCTGGGTGACAGAGTGAGACTCTGCCTCAAAAAAATAAAAATAAAATAAAAAAATCTTCAACTATAGATCAGGGAAAAATAAAGCTCATTTCTGCTAAAGATTCTAGAGAGAGAAATACAAATGCTTCCTGTGAAAAATTGAAAGAAAAATTGAAAGATCAAGTCTGTGCAATTAAACTCATGCAGATATTTTCAAATTTGAAAGTCAATGTGAATTTTAGTTAAAGCTTATGAGAACCTATGGAACAAATGCAAAAGTAGAAGTCTCCAAACTGTGGTGTCCACTCCCCAAAAACAATACAAGCAAGATCTAATAGAAAGATACTGGAAGACAATCTGATATATACATTTATATGTCATATATATTATATATATATCATATATCATGGTATTTGTATCATATCTATCTTGATATATATAAAAAATACGATGATAAAATATTATTATATATGATATAAATACCATGATAGATATCATATATATTCACTATCATGTGTGCATATGCAAAGCTTTATATATTTATAACATACAGGTTGACTTTGCATGTTAGATCAGTATGTGATTTGCACATAATCACAGGGGATGAACATAAGTTCCAATATGGTAGGAGAATTGACTATTGAGTACTCATTTTCTCTTCTCTTATATACTATTATACTAGTGGAATTGGCTATAAATTATATGAATAGCGAAAATTTCATGCTAATTTTAATGTGACAAAACAATCTTGGACATATTTTTTGTCATATAGAGATTATGAATTTTCTTGCTGCTAAAATATTAAGTCCACAGATTAAATATGAGTTACTTTTTTCTTTTTCTTTCTTTCTTTTTTTTTTTTTTTTTTTTTTTTTTTTTTTGAGATGGAGTCTGGCTCTGTCGCCCAGGCTGGAGTGCAGTGGCGAGATTTTGGCTCACTGCCAGCTCCGCCTCCCGGGTTCACGCCATTCTCCTGCTTCAGCCTCAGGAGTAGCTGGGATTACAGGCGCCCGCCGCCACATCCGGCTAAGTTTTTGTATTTTTGGTAGAGACGGGGTTTCACCATGGTCTCGATCTCCTGACCTCATGATCCACCCGCCTCGGCTTCCCTAAGTGGTGGGATTACAGGCGTCAGCCACTGCACCCGGCCCTTTTTTCTTTTATAAAAGTAGTACTTACAAACATGCTAACCTTCGTATTATCCAGCAAATATTGGGGCAGGTGAAGTGACATCTAATGTGTCCTTTTGATAAAATTTATTTTTGAAAAATGAGAGGATAACTAATTTAGGCAAAAATGTCCTATAAACAAAAACTTATTTTGAAAATTTTAACATTGATACATGCTGTTTTTAAACACTAACACTGATAGCATTCATTTATAAAATTCTAAGATTTAAAAAATAAGTAAAAATTATGAAAACATAATTGTTTCCCTTATTAAGGAAGTAGACTTGTTTTTGACAATGAGAGTAGTAATAGACTAGTTTTCAAAAAATGAAACATAAAACACCAAAAACAAGGATATGGTTTTCAGACATTGGTCACCAGGGAACAGGAATTGGAAGGCAGTGGTTGCTGAAAGAAGCTTATCTCCTGAAGTGATTTCCGCGATTGCATTTTCTCCCTAGAGACAGTACTGATAGCTGAACCGGAATTCAGGGCCATGCAGATCACATCAGTCCCTTAGAAGTAAATGAGTCAGAGACAACAGCTTTGAACTACTGAAATGGCTTTTATCTATAAGGCAGAAAACCAGCAGGAAATTGAGGAGGATGGAAGGCACAAGTGGGTGTGGAGTTTTCCCACGAGACGTTGGCTTATGTGATGCTTAATTTTAGGTGATAACTTGACTGGATTTAGGGATAACTAGTTAGCTCGTAAGTATTATTTCTGGATGTGTCTGTGCAAGTGTTTCTGAAGGAGATTGGCAGGTGAGTTTGTGAACAGAGTGGGGAAGATCTGCCTTCAGAGTGGGGCATTTTCCAATTGGCTGGTGATAGAGCGACGGATGAATAAACGTACCCTGACACACAGTTATTCTGCCCTGCCAGTCCAGCTGAGTGTCTGCGCGGCTTACAGGCTCCAAGCTGAGTTTTGTAAACGGTTGCGACTCGACCCTGATCAGCTAGTGAGGCTCGCATTTACTCAGTAAGACTAATTAATGCAAGTTGTGAGTAAATACCACTAGAGGGTACAGATTAAAGGCCAGGTTCCAAGACCTAAAGCAAACACTGTTTGTGGGTAATAAACTTCTGCCGACCCCCAAGTAGGAGGCAGTAAAGTACCCGCGCGGTAGGACAAACGTCAGTCTTAAGCCCATATAAGTAAACGAGTTAGTAAGATAGACTTCCCACATTCCTTTGTACTTGCACCCTAATCTTTCTGGTTCCTGTAAAGAGACCCCAGCTGCTATCAGCCAAGCAATCTGAAACTATGCAAACTCTCAGGCCTCCCAAGAGAGTTTTGTGTCTATTTCTGTAACTATGTCTAATAATTTTCCCACCAGCCTGATTGAACCCCAACAAACATTCTTACCTTTTGTGTCCTCATAGCTTAACTCCCACCTAAAACTGAGAATACATGATGTTTGATTTTCCATTCCTGAGTTACTTCACTTAAAATAATGATCTACAACTCCATCCACGCAGTCGCTGTGAATGCAATTATTTCATTCCTTTTTATGACAGTAGAATTCCATGATGTAGAGCGATAGAAATATCTATCTATCTATAGAGAGATAGATAGAAATATCTCTCTCTATATATATATATATTCTCTATCTATCTATCTCTCTCTCTATATGTATTTCTATCTATCTATAGATAGATAGATAGATAGATAGATAGATAGATAGATAGAGAGATAGATAGATAGATAGAGAGATAGATAGATTACATTATCTTTATCCACTTATTGATTGATGGGCATTTGGGGTGGTTCCATATTTTTGCAATTGCAAATTGAGCTTCTATAAACATGCATGTGCAAGTATCTTTTTCATATGATGACTTCTTTTCCTCTCGGTAGATACAAAGTAGTGGAATTGCTAGATCAAATGATAGTTCTACTTTTTGTTATTTAAGGAATATCCATACTGTTTTCCACAGCAGTTGTATTAGTTACATTTCCACCAGAAATATAAAAGTGTTCCCTTTTCACCATATCTACAACAACATTTATTATTTTTTAGATTTTTAAAAATTATGGTCATTTTTTGCAGGAGTAAGGTAGTATCACACTGTGGTTTTAATTTTCATTTCCCTGATAATTAGTGATGTTGAGAATTTTTTCATGTTTCTTGGCCTTTCGTATATCTTCTTTTGAGAACTGTCTATTCATGCCTTAACCAACTTTTTGATGGTAGTATTTTTTTTTTTTTCTTGATGATTTGTTTGAGTTCCTTGTAGATTCTGGATATTGTTCCTCTGTTGGATGCATAGTTTGGAAAGATTTTCTCCAACTCTGTGAGTTATCTGTTTGCTGATTATGTCTTTTGCTGTGCAGAAGATTTTCCAGTTTAATTAAGTCACATCAATTTGTCTTTTCTTCTGTTGCATTTTCTTTTGGGTTCTTGGCCATTAAGTCTTTGCCAAAGTTAATGTCTAGAAAAGATTTTCTGATGTTAAGTTCTATTATAGTTTCATGTCTTAGATTTAAGTCTTTGATCCATCTCGACTTGATTTTTTAGAAGATGAAAGATGAGGATCTAGTTTCATTCTTCTACATGTTGTTTGCCAATTATTCCAGCACCATTTGTTGAGTAGGATATCCTTTCTCCACTTTACATTTTTGTTTGCTTTGTTGAAGATCAATTGGCTCTAAGTATTTGAGTTGATTTCTGATTTCTCTATTATGCTCCATTTGTCTATGTGTATGTTTTTATTCCAGTATCAGGCTGCTTTGGTGATTGTAGCTTTATGGTATAGTTTGAAGTGGGGTAATTAAATGCCAACAGATTTGTTCTTTTTGCTTAGTCTTGCTTTGACAATGTGAACTTTTTTCTGGTTACATATGAATTTTAGGATTGTTTTTTCTAGTTCTGTAAAGAACAATGATGATATTTTGATGGGAATTGCATTGCATTTCTAGATTTATTTTGATAGTATGGTTATTTTCACAGTATTGATTCTACCCAATCATGAGCATGGGATGAGTTTCAATTTGTTTGTGTCATCTGTGATTTCTTTCAGTAGTGTTTTGCAGTTTTCCTTGCAGAAGTTTTTCACCTCCTTGGTTGGATATATTCCTAGGTAATTTTTATTTTTTTCTTTTCTTTCTTTCTTTCTTTCTTTTTTTTTTTGCAGCTATTGTAAAGACAGTTGAGTTCTTGATTTGATTCTCAGCTCAGTCACTGTTGGTATAAGGAAGTACTAATGATTTGTGTACATTGATTTTGTATCCTAAAACTTTATTGAATTCATTTATCAGAACTAGGAAGTTTCCAATGAGTCATTAGGGCTTTCTAGATATATGGTCAGCAGTGAGCCATGACAGTTTAAATAACTTTTAACCGGTTTGGATGTCCTTAATGTATTTATCTTGTCTAATTGCTCTGGCTAACTCTTCCAATACTATGTGGAATAGAAATGGTGAAAGTGAGAATCCTTGTCTTGCTCTAGTTCTCAGGGGAAATGCTTTCATCTTTTCCTCAATCAGTGTAATGTTGGCTGTGGGTTTGTTGTAGATGGCTTGTATTACCTTATGGTATGTCCCTTCTATGCCAATTTTGCTGAGGCTTTTAATAATAAAGAGATGTTGGATTTTGCCAGATGCTTTTTCTGCCTCTATTGAGATGATCACATGTTTTTTGTTTTTCATTATCTTTATGTACTGTATCACATTTATTGACCTCTGCATATTAAACCATTTCTACATCTCCATTGTGATACTCACTTGATCACGGTGGACTACCTTTTTATATGCCTTTGGATTTGGTTAGCTAGTATTTTGCTGAGGATTTTTGGATCTATGTTCATCAGGAATATTGATCTGTAGTTTTCATTTTCTGTTATGTCCTTTCCAGGTTTGGGTATTACAGTGATACTTCATAGGATGATTTAGGGAGAATTCTCTCTTTCTCTATCTTTTGGAATAGTTTCAATACAATTTGCATCAATTAACCTTTTAATGTCTGATATAATTCAACTGTAAATCCATCTGGTCCTGGACATCTTTTTGATAGCAACATTTTTATTACCATTTCAGTTTTTCTGCTTATTATTGGTCTGTTCAGGGTTTATATTTCTTTTAGGTTTAATTGAGGAGAGTTGTATATTTTCAGAAATGTATCCATCTCCTCTAGATTTTCTAGTTTATGCATGTAAAGGTATTTATAGTAGCCTTGAATGATCTTTTGTATTTCTGTGTTGTTTGTTGTAGTATCTCCTATTTCATTTCTAATTAAGCTTATTTGGATCCTCTCTCTTCTTTTCTTGGTTAATCTTGCTTTTTTATCTATTTTTATTTATCTTTTCAAAGAACTAGCTTTTTGTTGTTTTTTTTTTTAATCTTTTGTATTTTTTGTTATTATTATTGTGGTTTTAATTTCATTTAGTTCTGCTATGATAGTGGTTATTTTCTTCTGCTGGGCTTGAGTTTGGTTTGTTCTTATTTGGTTCCTTGAGGCATGACCTTATATTTTCTGTTTGTGCTCTTTCAGCCTTTTTATTTTTTTAATTATTTTTTTTTCTTTGAGACGGAGTCTTGCTGTGTTACACACGCTGGAGTGTGGTGGTATGACTTCGGCTCACTGCAACCTCTGCCTCTATGGTTCAAAAGATTCTCATGCCTCAGCCTCCTGAGTAACTGAGATTACAGGTGTGTGCCACCACATCTACCTAATTTTCATATTTTTAGTAGAGATGAGATTTCATTATGTTGAGCAGGCTGGTCTCGAACTCCTGACCTCAAAGATCTGCCCACCGCAGTCTCCCAAAGTGCTGGGATTACAGGCTTGAGCCACCACACCTGGTATTTTTCAGACTTTCTGATGTAGGCATTTAAGGCTATGAACTTTCCTGCTAGCACTGCCTTTGCTGTATTCCAAAAGTTTTGATAGCTTTTGTCACTGTTATCATTCAGTTTAAATATATTTTTTAAATTCTCTCTGGATTTCATTGTTTGCCCAGTGATCATTCCAAGTATTTACATCATTTTGAGAGTTTCCTTTGGAGTTGATTTCCAACTTTATTACACTGTGGTCTGAGAGAGTACTTGATATAATTTCAATTTTTCTTAAACTTTTTGAGACTCGTTTTGTAACCTGTCACATGGTCTCTCATGGAGAATGTTCTATGTGCTGATGAATGGAATGTATATTCTGCAGTTTTTTGGTAGAAAGTTTTGTAGATATCATTAAATCCCTTTGTTCTAGGGTATAGTTTAAGTCCGTTGTTTCCTTGTTTACTTTCTATCTTAATAACCTGTCTAGTGCTGTCACTGTAGTCTTATCCCCTACTTTTATTGTGTTTCTGTCTATCTCATTTCTTAGGTTTAGTACTAATTGTTTTATAAATTTGGGAGCTCCAGTGTTAGGTGCATATATATTTAGCATTGTCATATTTTCCTGTTAAAAAGGCCTGTTATCATTATATTGTGTTCTCTTTGTCTTCTAAACTACTATTGCTTTAAAGTTTGTTTTGTTTGATATAGGAATAGCTACTCCTGCTCACTTTTGGTGTCCATTTGCATGGAATATCTTTTTTCACCCCTTTACTTTAAATATATTTGAGTCCTTATGTGTTAGGTGAGTCTCTTGAAGACAGTAGATACTTGGTTGGTGAATTCTTATCCATTCTGCAGTTCAGTATCTTTTAAGTGGAGCATTTACACAACGTACATTCAGTGTTATTATTGAAATGTGAGGTACTGTTCTATTTATTGTGCCAGTTTATACCTAAGTATTCTGTTTTTTTTCTTTCATTGTGTTATTGTTTTATATTTAAACAATAACTGTGATTTATATTTTAAGGGGTTCTATTTTGGTATATTTTAAAAATTTTTATTAAGATTTAGAACCCCTTTTAGCATTTCTTGCAGTACTGGCTTGGCAGTGGCAAATTCTCTCAGCATTCGTTTGTCTGAAAGGACTTTATATTTTCTTAATTTATAAAGGTTAATTTTACTGGATACAAAATCCTTGGCAGATAATTGTTTTGTTTAAGAAGGCTAAAGATAGAACTCCAATCCCTTCCAGTTTGTAGGACTTCTGCTGAGAAATCTGCTGTTAATCTGATAGTGGTTTTTTTTTTTTTTTTTTGATAGATTTCCTCATGCCTTTGCCTCACAGCTCTTAAGATTATTTCCTTCATCTTGACTTTAGATAACTCAATGGTTATATGCCTAGGTGATAATATTTTTACAACAAATTTTCTAGATAATCTTTGAGCTTCTTGTATTTGAATGTTTAGATTTCTATAAAGGCCAGAGAAGTTTTCCTCCATTATTCCCTCAAATACTTTTTTTCAAAATTCTAGATTTATTTTCTTCCTCGGGAAGACCAATTATGCTTAGGTTTGGTCATTTCACAGAATCCCAAACTTCTTGGCAGCTTTGTTCATCTTTTTATTCTTTTTTCTTTCTCTTTGTCAGGTTGAGTTAATTCAAAAGCCTTGTTTTTGAGCTCTGAAGATATTTCTTCTACTTGTTCAATTGTATTGCTGACCAATAGAATTTCCAGTGTATTTTGCATTTCTTGAAGTGTATCTTTTATTTCTAGAGGTTATTATTGTTTTTTATTTCTGCTATTTATCTGGGTTTTTTCTGTTCATATCTGTATTTTTTTAACTTTTTTTAATGTTGATATTCACCTTTCTCTGGTGGCTCCTTGATTAGCTTAATAATTGACCTTCTAAACTCTATTTCTGGCAATTCAGAGATTTCTTTTTGGTTCAGGTCCATTGCTGGTGTGCTAGTGTGATCTTCTGGGGTTGTTAAAGGACCTTGCTTTGTCATATTACCAGAATTATTTTTTTCTGATATCTTCTCATTCGGGTAGACTGTATCAGAGAAGCAGTCTGTGGCTCAAGGGCTACTGTTCAGCATCTTTTGTACCACAGAGTTATCCCTTGATCTGGTGCTCTTCTTCTTCCCTTAGAAATGGCACTTCTGCCGGTTGCGGTGACTCATGCCTGTAATCCCAGCACTTTGGGAGACCAAGGCGGCCGCATCACGAGGTCAGGAGATTGAAACCATCCTGGCTAACACGGTGAAAACCTGTCTACTAAAAGTAGAAAAAAATTAGCCTGGTGTGGTGGCGGGCATCTGTAGTCCCAGCTACCAGCTACTCGGGAGACTGAGGCGGGAGAATGGCGTGAACCTGGGAGGTGGAGCTTACAGTGAGCCGAGATCGCGCCACTGCACTCCAGCCAGGGCGACAGAGAGAGATTCTGCCAAAAAATAAAAGAAAAGAAAAGAAAAAAAAAGAAAGGGAAGGGGAGGGGAGGGGAGGGGAGGGGAGGGGAGGGGAGGGGAGGGGAGGGGAGGGGAGGGGAGGGGAGGGGAGGGAAAAAGAAAAGAAAGAAAAGGCAAGGCACTTCTTGGGAGCCGGACAGTAGCGATTCTTACTGCACTTCTGAGTCTAGCCCCCGAGTGGAGCTGCTGGGCTCTGGGCTGGCACTGGGGAACATCTGTAAATAGCTTTGTGATGTGGTCCCTCTTCAGGTCTTTTCTGCACCTGCTCTAGTGGAGGTGGCAGGTGAATGAGGTAGATTCTGTATGAGTCCTTAGTTGTAGTTTTGTTTAGTGCACTGGTTTTCTTGAATGCTGCTTGTGCTAGCAATGAAGCTGTCATGTGGACAGAATCAGGACCACTGGTTAGTCAGGATATCACAGGCCATGGACTTAGTTGTTGTTTGGAGCAGGATTATTCTTTTATGAGTTGCTGTAATGGCTTGGGCTAATTGACCTCCAGCCAGGAGGTGGTACATTCAAAGGAGCATCAGCTGCACTAGTATGGGGCTATAAAAGCTTGTCCTGAGGTCACCTGCATAGGGATTCAGGTTTCCAGGCAATAGGTGGGATCACAGAGCTCCCAAGAGATTGTGTCTTTTGTGTTTGGTTACCAGGGCGGGGAGAGAGAGAGAGACCATCAGGTGGGGAAAGGAGTAGGCATGACTGAACTCATGCTTTCCTTGGGCAGTGACGGCTGGGGCCACAGTGGAGGATTGGGGTGTGGTTCTTAGGTAAATGTAGTTATGTTCCGAGGGCAATTATGGCTGCCTCTGCTGCTTCATACAAGTTGCCAGGAAAGTGGGGGAAATCTGGCAGTGACAAGCCACACCCATTCCCATACAACAAGCAGGGCCAGCCTCATTTTCATCATGTGCTACCAATAGCACCACGTTAATATCCAGGCAGCTGGTGAGCAGGGCTAAGATCTTGTTCCAGGATACAAGCCTCCCTGCTCAGAACGCAAGCAGTGTTTTCAGGTCCTACCTCTCACTGTGTGCCGTGGCTTCTGTGCTCATATCTGCATTTCCTGTTCAACCCACCACCACCCCTTACCGATCCTGCCCAGAAAAACTAACACTATGTCAAAATTATTATGAAGTTCCACTGGAAATTTTCTTCTCTCTGTGGTCTTTCCCCAATTCCACTGGCAACCCTCCCCAAAGATCCCTGTGAGATAAAGTCAGAAATGGCTTCCCTGGGCTTCCCTGCGGACCGGGAGTGACTACAGGGCTCTTCCTGTGGCTTATTCTACTTTTGTATTTCATTTGACACTAGAAATTTGTTTCAGCTCTAGGGAAGGTTAAATTCTTCTCTCATGATCTGGATTTTCAGCTTCCCCAGTGATGATGTGTAGTTGGAGGCATACTGTCCCACTCTCACACTTTGGGAAGTCACAGTTTTGGGACTGTCTCACTGAGTTTGCAGCAGTGAGCCACTTTTTCAGGGCACCTGTGAATTCTTTCAGTTTTTCTGGTTTATTACTGCAGTAGTTCTTAGAGCAAAAGTTCACAATGTGAGTCTCCACGTGCTGTTCTGTCCATCTGAGTGACAACTGCAAGTTAGCCATGCCTGTTGCCACCATTTTTATTGGATTTGTAAGATTATATACATTTAATCCTAATTCCTATCTTCCTTTTGTAATCCAAAATGAATTCGCCTTCATATTTGTATAAATATTAACA
The DNA here is from genome assembly GCF_043159975.1 of Macaca nemestrina. Lineage (NCBI taxonomy): Eukaryota > Metazoa > Chordata > Mammalia > Primates > Cercopithecidae > Macaca > Macaca nemestrina. The sequence goes on from NC_092126.1 coordinate 75,966,077, forward strand.
ATATGCTTATTATACTCCTTAGAGAAGAAATGCATCTGGCAAATTCTGAGATAACCAATGCTTTTAGTCCCTATGGTACATATTATTAAAATTAACTTGTCCTGTTTCCAAGCACAGGAAATAGTAAATATATTTAGCTGCTTACATTTATCATGTGTAGAAAGATATAACCTGAAAATAATTTTAAAAAAAAGAAAAAGAAAAAGAAAAAAAAAAGTCTCAGGATGCTTTGGGTATCACTTTTCCAGCTGGAAACCTCTGTGGCTGGTGGCACTTTTGCCAAGGTTTTTGCTCGAGCCCACTCAGCTCATTTTGCCCATTCGACATGGCCGGCTGTGCTTGGCTCACCCTACCAGCCCGTATCCCATGCCTTCCAACGGTGAGATAGGCACGGATCAGAGCTAGCGTGGGCACTGGCAAGTGCACATAGCCAGGAACACCAGATGCTATGGTGTGTGCATCTCCAGGCACTGGCACATCTGCTGGCTCCATGCAAGGCTGTGGCTAGATCAGATGTACTGCAAACAGCTTCTGCTGTAGACACCCACCTCTGGACTAGGGTAATGCAGTGACACCCAAAATCTTGGAGATGTCAGGAATCGCAGAGCTCCAAAGAGGGTGTCACAGCCCTGGCTTGTGGATCCCCTAGGCCTGGGCTCTCTGAAGGGCTGTAGCCCATCTCTCCTCATTGTCCGCAACTCGGCAGCCCTGTTTGTATTGCAACTCTTTCAGTCCCATCATTTGGCAGGTCCTGAGTTCTTGTTCCACTTCCAGGAAGAATGAGGTACACAGACAACTAGATGGTAAACAAGGCATAGAGGAGCTTTATTGAGTGATAGAACAGTTCTTGGGAGGCTCAAAGTGGATAGCTCCTTCCTGCAGGCAGGGCATCCCAATGAATATCCAGCTGTCAGTGGAGAGGAGACCTGGAGTGAGTATCTCCTATTCACAGTCAGGTCACCCTAATGCATGGAGAGGAGATCTGGAGTGGGTAGCTCCTTTCTAAAGGAATGTCATCTCAACAAGTTGAGGAGACCTGAAGTGGTTAGCTCTTTCTTGCAGCTGATAGTCCCAAGATCTGTATAAGTCTGGCTGGGTCCAGAGTTTTTATGGGCTCAGAAGAGAGGAAGTCCATGCTGATTTGTCCATGGGCATACATGGGCAGGCCTGGAAAACTCACCTTAAGATCTCACTCTGGGCCACAAACTCCACCAGAACTGACGGCTCAGCCCCCAGGCTTTAAGCCATTTTGGCTTGAAAGTGGAGGTTCACCAGGAACCCACCCCTTTCCACCCAGGAGCTTGTCTGCCACCATCAACATATCATCCATGGCACCCAGGTTGTTTGCGCTGAGAGGCACCTGCAGGCTTGTGCCAAGCTGCCCTCAGCACCCCCTAAGGCTCCCTCCCATGCTTATTGGTGCCCAAAGTCCAGGGGGAGCTGAGATGGCAGGGGCCTGGGATGTCAGTGCCTCCCCGAGCATGTGAACTCCTGGCCAGGTTGCAACAGAACCCGGGCTTGGTCACAACTTTGCTCCACCCTGGGGGGTGCTGGGAGTGGGGAGAGGCCAGGCTGTGGGAGTAGGCATTTTCAAGCCTGAGGGGACAAGGGGCTTCCTGGGCCCCCGAGAGAATAGGGATGTCTACATCTAGAGCCACAGCCGGGAGGCTACAGCGTTGTCTGGGAGTGCAGGTTTCCTGCCCCACCAACTTACTATGGGGAGGGACCTTATCCCGGCCCCTGCCAGCTTCACAGATCATGCGGACTCAACTGCATCTCCTCTGCTGCAGTCAGTGTCTTTGCAGTGGCTGCTCCAAATGGGCCACCACTGCCATCACCATTTGCATTTTTTCTGCATTTTTAAGATTACTATAAATATGGTCCTAATGCCTAAATTCTTTAACTAATCCAAAATGAATTTGCCTTTATATTTGTATAAATATGGGCAATAAGTGAACCCATGCAGATCAAATCCATGTTGTTCAAGTATAGCAACATATTATACTTTTTAGATAAGAAATGTGTCTGGCAAATGCTGGGCTAACCAATTAATCTAATCCCTGTTGTACTTATTATTAAAATTGACTTGTCATATTTCTAAACAAAGGGAATAATTAATATATTTAGCTGTTCACATTTTTCACAGGTAGAAAGGTATAAATTGAGAATCATTAAAAAAAAAAAAACAGAGAAAAAATCAGAGCAAATATCACACAAGGGAAAAATGAAGAGAACTGTATCCTAAAATGCCAGCTAGGAGAAAAAGGGAGCATCAATTCTGGTAGTGGAATTGCCTAAGGTTTATATAAATAAAATTGTCAGAATATCATTTTCACCTACCTTTTATGAAACTTTAAATTTATACAGTGAAAAAAGATGTTACTATTATTTTTGAGACTAAGAAGTTCTTTACTAGGTAAATCATTTGATCCTTGAACAATGCAGGGGCTAAGGGTGCTGACACCCTGAACAGTTGAAATTCCACAGATAACATTTTACTCCTAAAAACATTAACTACTAATAGCCTACTTCTTACTGGAGACTTTACTGATACATAACAATTGATTAACACATATTTTGTATACTATATGTAGTGTTTACTATGTTCTTATGAAAAAGTAAGCTAGAGAAAAGAAAATATTATTAGGGAAATCATAAGAAAAGGAAAATATATTTAACATTTATTAAGTGGAAGTAGATAATTATAAAGTTCTTCATCCTTGTTTTCATGTTGAATAGGCTGAGAAGGAAGAGGAGAAAAGGGATTTTTTATTGTTATATCAGAGGTTGTAAAGCAAAAAAGTAGAAGAGGTGAAATGAGAAGCAGGAGACACGGGCACACTTGGTATGGAAATGCATCATAATTTAAGTCTGATAGTTTTGCTTCTTCACATCTCTAAAAATGATTCTATGTGGTATTAGTTGCTCTTCCGCTGTTTGATTTTGTTTCAGTGCCTGTTTTAGTCTGTTTTTGCACTGCTATAAAGAAATACCTGAGACTGGGCAATTTATAAAGGAAAGATGTTTAATACACTCACAGTTCTGCATGGTTGGGAAGGACTCAGGAAACTCGCAATCATGGTGGAAGGGAAGCAGACACCTTCCTCACAAGGTGGCAAGAGAGCAAATGAGAAGAGCAAAGAAAGGACTGCCAAACATTTATGAAACCATCAGATCTCATGAGAACTTACTCAATATCACAAGAACAGCATGGGGGAAACCGCCCCCATCATTCAGTCATCTCCCTCCCTTAACACATGCGGATTGCAATTAGAGATGAGATTTGGGTGAAGATATAGAAACAAACCATATCAATGTTCTTATCACAAAAGTGCCCAGATCATAAAAGAAATAAAAAGCAGTCTTGAATAATCAGAACCCTTCTTCCAGATCATTTAATATAAATTTGTTTCCTAGAACTGCTTCTTGTCTTCTTCCTCATTTTCTGAAACTGGTTTGAAAGCATTCACCTTCATCAAGACAGCTTCTGCTAATTCCTCTGGTACAGAATATATTAGCTCTTTAATTTCTCCAAGATTCATATCTTGGGACCCTTCTCCCCACACCTTTTCAGCCATATCCATTAATCTCTTTCCTGACTTCCTTGATCGGCTTAGGTCATACATTCTGTGAAGTCATGGACAATACAGTTTTCTCCAGCAGGAATTTGTTGTTTCGAGTTTAATCAACTTCATGGGTTTTTTGTTGTTGTTGTTTTTTGTTGTTGTTTGTTTGTTTCTATAACAGCTATGATATCTTCAGTGGTGTAATTTCCCAGACTTTCATGATATTCTTTCAAGGTTTGCTTCTATAGTTTGGCATTTATTTCTATGTAATACTGTGTAAAATAAGCCTTAAAAGTCCTTATGACCTTCTGATCCAGAAGCTGCATTAGAGACATTGTGTTTGGGGACAAGTAGGCAACTTTGACACCTTGAGTGTTAAACTCAAGGGGTTCTAGGTGACCAGGGACATTGTTCAATATTGGAAGAACTTTAAAAGGCAGTCCTTTCCTGGCAAGGTGCTTCCTGACTTTAGGGACAAAGCATGGCAGGAACCAATCCAGTAAAAACATTCCCATTGTCCAGGCCTTTGTTGTATAACCCAAAGTCTAGCAGTTATTGTTTATCTTTTTCCAAGTTTCAGGGGATAGTAGCTGTAATAATGCGGGCAGTTCTAATTATATACAAAACTGTATTTGCACAAAATATTGCTGAATGCCAGGCGTTTTGCCTAGGTCCAGTCGCATACTGCACCAAATTCTAATCACTGACGTAACATGTATTGCCAGGAAAAAAAGGCTTTAATGTGAGTGATATCAGCCAAGTTTCTGACCTGTCTCCCAAACCTGCTGAAGTTCATGTAGGAGTTGGTCTAAAGGCAGAAGGTGGTCAGATGAGGGATCTACTGTCTTATTGTAACCACATGCGAGAAAACAGGAATTAGGGGGAGGCAAGGAAGATAAGTTGGTCAACAGGCAGCAGGTAATCATATGAGGAGTCTGGCATCTCACTGTCTGGATGTGGTGATCTGGAGAGTTTCAGCACACTGATACTATCTGGGAGGCTGGATGGCCAGTTTCCTGAAAAAGAAACTGAGATAAGACAAATGTATGTTTCTTAAGCTTCAAGACCTGGAGGGTCAATTTCTATGTTTATTCAAAATAACCATAAATATCAAGTCTATGGAAAAATTTGGCCCATTTCAAAAATAGTAGAGTTAACCTATTCCCTTCTGCCTTAAATCGTGGTGCTTACTTCTCTTCCTTCCTAACTAATTAATGTCCTTTGTGAATTTTTTTAATAGAGGGCACTTTTATCTTTGTTAAAATCTTGCTAATGCAGATATCTTCTTTCTCGATGATGTTCTTAATGTCATCTTGTAACTTGTCTGTTGCCTCTTGATCACCAGTTGCTGCTTTTCCTGTTATTTTGATATTTATTTTAAAGTCTAACATCTTTCTAAAATTATCAAACCGTCCTTTGCTCGCATTAAATTATCCATATCCTTCATACTTTCTTTTTTTTTACTTCAAGTTTTCATATAATGACTTCCTTTTTCTTGTATTATCTATTAAATTAGAATCTATAGGTATACATTTCTTATTTTCAATAAGAGGTAAAAGAGTATTTCACAAAAGTACAAGATTTTGTATCTACTAATGTACTGCAATGGCTTCACACATTTCTTTTTTTCTTTTCTTACAATGATCCCTATGCTGGATTAATTTATCTTGAAATGGCAAGCAACTAAAGCTGCAGCCATCAATTTATGGTAGATTTCAAGCAAATCAATTTTTTCTTGCATTGTCATAACTTTGCTTCTTGTGAGCACTTTCAGTATCAATATCACTAGTGGTACTTTGCATGAGTCCATGGTATCATTCAAGGTTAACAGTATTGCATTGACATGATGAAAAATACATGAGATGCGCAAAAGATCACTTTTTACTATTTTTTTTTTTTTTTTTTTTTTTTTTTTTTGAGACGGAGTCTCGCTCTGTCGCCCAGGCTGGAGTGCAGTGGCCGGATCTCAGCTCACTGCAAGCTCCGCCTCCCGGGTTCCCGCCATTCTCCTGCCTCAGCCTCCCAAGTAGCTGGGACTACAGGCGCCCACCACCTCGCCCGGCTAGTTTTTTTTGTAGTTTTAGTAGAGACGGGGTTTCACTGTGTTCGCCAGGATGGTCTCGATCTCCTGACCTCGTGATCCACCCGTCTCGGCCTCCCAAAGTGCTGGGATTACAGGCTTGAGCCACCGCGCCCGGCCACTTTTTACTATTATATGCAATTTATTGAAGAGATGAGCTACTCACTCAGAGATTATTAGAGTCACAGGGTGAACTCACAGAACTTCAGTTCTCCCCAATAGCAACAGAAAATGGCAACAAGATTATTATAGTATGTACTATGGTTAATTTTATGTATTATGATTTAATATTGCATCTTTATGTTTGTTTACATTTCTCTCCACTGCAAAATGTACAATGTATGGTTTCTAAGTGTTTTTTTGTGGATGTTTTGATAAATTTTAAAATTTCATATTAGATTTATATATATCTTATGGTAGTAAATTATAAAATAGACTCGTGTTGGCCAGGCGCAGTCACTCACACCTGTAATCCCAGCACTTTGGGCGGTCAAGGCGGGCAGATCATGAGGTCAAGAGATTGAGACCATCCTAACCAACATGGTGAAACCCCATCTCTACTAAAATACAAAAATTAGCTGGGCGTGGTGGCGCATGCCTGTAATCCCAGCTACTCAGGAGGCTGAGGCAGGAGAATCGCTTGAACCTGCGAGATGGAGGTTGCAGTGAGCTAAGATTGCTCCACTGCACTCCAGCCTGGCAACAGAGTGAGACTCCATCTCAAAACAAACAAACAGACAAACAAATAAATAAAATAAACTAGGGTCTACCTGCATTTTATGCATTTATGACGCAAATAATGTTTTAATTTTTAAAAATATTTTTAAGGTACACGATTTGCCTGGGTTTTCTCAAATTGTCAAAAATTTCCCTAAAGTTTTCCAATATATTTAGTGAAACATTGGTATATAAATGAACCCATGCAGTTCAAATTCATGTTGTTCAAGGAGCAATTGTATTTTCACACATATTTATATCATTAAGATCATATCACTTGAACTAATGTCCATTTAGTCTTAAATAGTCCTGAATTATTACATGTTCAAATTTCAGTGTACAGATATTTTCTCCCTCCTTCCTCCCTCCCTCCCCCGTTCTGTTCCATCCTTCATTCCTTCCTCTGCCCTCTCCTCTCTCCCTTCCTTCCTTTATTCTTTTCTTTTGAGACAGGGTCTTACCTCACCCAGGCTGGAGTGCAGTGGTGCAATCATGGCTCACCACAGCCTCTATCTACTGGGATCAACCAATCTCTCCACCTCCATCTCTCAAGTAGCTTGGACTACAGGTGTGCACCACTGCACCTGGATAATTTCTTAAATTTATTTTTTGTAAATACAGGGCCTCACAATGTTGCCTAAGCTCGTCTGGGACTCCTGGAATCAAGCAGTCCTCCCACCTCTGCATCCCAAAGTGCTAGAATTACAGACATGAGCCACCTCAACCAGACAGATATTTTCTTAAGAATGGAAAAGACTTTATCCCACTAATCTATCATGAAAACTAATACCCAGCAGAACGAACTTTAGGCCATACTATGATAACAAGCCATTTAGGGATAATCCTGATATTATTTATGCTTTTACCAGAACAGTGGTTTTTAAAGCAGTTTATTGTTATTATTCTACTGCTTATAATATATTATACATAGTTTGTGATAACTTGATTTATATTTTGATATATATTCCACACAGTGAATATGTCTAGTATGGAATAAAATGAATTGCATTTATATGCAAAAAGAGTCAAGTTTTTTTTGTTGTTGTTGTTGCTCCTGTCATGCAAATGATTTGAACAAGTTGTTTAATGGCTGTTAGTTTTAGTTTTATCATGCACATTCCTTTATTAATTATTCTGAGCTCACAGAGTTGAGAATTAAATAAAGTTACCAATTCAAGCATTAACGGATTCATTTACTCATTACTGAGTGAATGTTTCTTGGGTTGTTATTACATGAGAGGCACTGCTAGGTAATAAGCATAAATAATGAAAAAAAGTGAATTATTGATTTCTACTTTCCTGGAGTGTGCAGTCTAATGGGTGAGACAGACCTAATTAAAATAACTACAACAAAATAATTTAACTTAAGTTAGAATAAAGGAGAAAGGTGTGCAGTATTATTTAACAGTATATAATAGATACCTCAGTCTAATGATAGGCAAGAATATTCTTCAGCAGTAACATTTCCTTAGCACTTGACACCACCTAATTCAGCTATTTAGGGAATTATTAGTTCTGTGTCTCTCTATATAAGAGAATCTAAACTCTATGAGAGCTTCAGTGTTTTGTTCACTCTATCCTCCAGTGTCTAAAATACTGCATGAGTGAATGGATAGTTAAAACTAGCAGGGTTTATCATGTTAGTAAATTTGATAATTAACGACTTCTATTGTCATATTGTGGTACTTAGTAGAAACTCAAATAAATTTCTTCAAGATTATCATAGTTTTTAAGCAACTTCATTTACAGAAAAAAAGGTTACTAATTTATTCATTAACATCCTCTTGACATTTATAAATGCCTACCCTATTTCAAACACTGTTACTTACTGGAATTACAAAATGAATATCACAATCTTTGCACTGACAAAGTTCACAGGCTTTCATAAAGATCTAGTCCTGTGAAAGAATAAATAACATAGTATGTGTAATGTTATGTATTAATAAAACACCCATTGATCAGGTATCTAAATAAAACTGAAAGTTTAATTTTAATATCTCTAATTATTTCATCAATTGCGAACACAAAATATTGCCATCTCTATTCTTTAACAATGGAAATTAGAGATCCAGTAATGTAAACGGATCATCTATGCCACACTTGGCAAAACCGGTGATTTTGACCAGAATTGCATATTTCTTCATTTCTTTTAAGACTTTTTTTTTTTTTAATCCATATGTTGTTTAGAAATGTTTTTCTTAATCCAGAGATGTTTGGAGAATTTATTTATTTATTTATTTATTTTTTGAGATGGAGTCTCACTTAGTCACCCAGGCTGGAGTGCAGTGGGGCAATATTGGCTCATAAGCTCTGCCTCCTGGGTTCACGCCATTCTCCTGCCTCAGTGTCCCGAGTAGCTGGGACTACAGGCTCCTGCCACCATGCCCAGGTAATTTTTTGTATTTTTAGTAGAGGCATGGTTTCACTGTGTTAGCCAGGATGGTCTCGATCTCCTGACCTCGTGATACAGTCGCCTTGGCCTTCCAAAGTGCTGAGATTACAGGCGTGAGCCACTGTGCCCGCCTCCAGCTATATTTCCTTTATTCAGTTCTAGTTTAATTCCATGGTGGCTAGACAGCATTTTTGTATAATTTCTATATTTTTAAGTTTGAATGGGTTTCTCTTGGTCAGTGTTCCAAGAGAGCTTCAGAGGAATGTGTATTGTTGTTAGATGAAGTGTTCTATAATATCTGTTACTTGTAGTTGATGGTTCTGTTTATTTCAACTACAGTCTTACTGATATTCTGTTTGCTGAATCTGTCAATTACTGACATAAAGGTATTGAAGTCTCTGACTATAAAACCGTGTTTGACTATACCTTCTGTTAATTTATACCAGCTTGGTAGGGGTGACATAAAAAAATACCACAGACCCGGTGGCTTAAAAGACAGAAAGTTATTTTCTCACAATTCTAAAGGCTAGAAGGCTGAGATCAGATGTTGATAGGGTTAGCATCTTCTAAAGCCTTTTTCCTTGGCTTTTTCAGGTAGCCGTCATGTCCTTGTGAATTCATACTCTGCTTCCTCTTGTGTGTATCTGTGTTCTAATATCCTCTTCTTAGAACCCAAGACATATTGGGGTTAAGGTCCAACCTAATTACCAGATCTTAACTTAAAATGGCCTATTTAAAGATTCTTTCTTTGAATATAGTCACATTCTGAGGACCAGTAGAGGTTAACACTTCAACATATGAATGTCAAGGGGACACAATTTAGCCTATAGGACATTCTGCAAATTTTTGCCTCACATCTTTTGATGATCTGTTGTTGTTAGATGCATGCATATTAAGGTTTAATGTGTCTTGGATAAGAGACACCATTAAAATTATGTAAAGTTCCTTTTTATCCCTGATAATTTTGCTTTGCCTTACACCTCCCTGGTTTGTTCAAATTTAATATAGCTACTTCAGTTTTTTTGTGATTATGGTTATCATGCTATATATTTATCCATCTCTTAGCTTTTATGCTGTCTGTGTCTTTATATTTAAAATATTTGTCTTCCAAACAACATGTGATTAGATCTTCTTTTTTTCCCACTCTCAGTCTCTGTTTTGCAATGGGTAAATTTAGACCCTTTACATTTAAGGTGAGTATTGGTTTGTTGGGTTACTATCTACTATGTTAGTACCTGTTCTCTACCCATTGTACTTTTTAAAAATCTTCATTTTGGATGCATTTCTCTCTGTATCTATGTTTGTTTTTTGTTTGTTTGTTTGTTTTGTTTTGTTTTTTTAGTTTTATTTTATTTTATTTTATTTTTAGGAGACAGTGTCACTCCATTACCCAGGCTGGAGTGGAGTGGTGCGATATCGGATCACTGCAACCTCCGTCTTCCGGGTTCCCTGTTTCTTGTGCCTCAGCCTCCCAAGTAGCTGGAATTATAGGCACAAACCTCCATGCCTGGCTAATTTTCTTTGTATTTTTGGTGAAGATGGGGTTTCACCATGTTGGCCAGGCTGGTCTAGAATTCTTGACCTCAAGTAATCTTCCTGCCTTGGCCCCACAAAGTCCCATGACTACAGGCATGAGCCAATGCACCCAACCTATTTGAGTATTTCATATGATTCCCTTTTCTGTCCTCTTTTAGCACATCGATTATGCTTCCTTAAAATTTTTTTAGTGATTGCTCTAGAGTTTGCAATATACATCTACAACTAAACACATTTCAATAATACTGCATTATTTAACAGGTAGTACATTCCCAATTTCTTCCTCCCATTCCATATACAATTGATCACTCATTTCACTTTTTATAAGTTGCTTTCACCTAATACATTATTATTGTTTTGAAAAATTATCTATTAAAATAATTATAAACAAGAAATATAAAAGATTTTATCTCACCTATATTCCTTCTCTAATGCTCTGCTTAGTTTATGTGGACGCAAGTTTCTGACGTATGTTATTTTCCTTCACAGTCAAGAAATTGTTTTAAAATCTCTTGGAAGGTAAGTCTACTGGCAGCGAATTTTTCTACTTTTTTTTTGGTTGTTGTCTGAGAAAGGCTTTATTTCTCCTTCCCTTGTAAAGAATAATTTCACTGAATACAAAATTCTAAGTTGATGTTTATTGTTTCTTTAAGCACTTTAAATGTTTCACTCTACTTTCTTTTTGCCCGCATGGTTTCTGAAGATAGTTTCAATGTAAATATTAACCTTGTTCTTCGACAAGGGTTTTTCTCACCGCTTGCTTCTTTTAAGATTTTTTTGTCTTTGATTTTCTGCAGCTTGAATATGATCTGAGTAGATTTTTCTTTTTTGGTACTTATTCCCGCTTTGTATATTCTGAGTTTCCTGAATTTGTGGTTTAGTGTTTGTCAATAATTTTAGAAAATTCTCAGTCACAATTACTGCAAATATTTCTACTGCTTTCTTTCTTCTACTTCTGGAATTTTCATTATGTTTATCTCTCCATTATGTTGTATATTTTGTAATTGTCCAAAACTTCTGGAATATCCTGCATTCTATTCTTCATTGTCATTTTTCTCTTTTCAGTGTAGAAAATTTTACTGACATATTGTTAAGATCACTGATACCTTCTCAACTTTATTTAATCTATTGATGAGACAAAGTCAATCTTTATATTGTAGTGTTTTTAACTTTTAGCATTCTTTTAAATTTACTCTTAGCAGTTCTCTCTGTCTGCTTACATTGTACATCTGTTCTTAAATGTCCAGTTTTTACATTAGAGTACACTGCATATTATCTTAATTTCTTGTTTTACAATTCCAAAACCTCTGCCATATCTGAGTCGGGTTATAACACTTTCTTTGCTCTTTAGACTGTTTTTCTCAGCTTTTAGCATGACGTGTCACTTTTCGTTGAAAGATGGACATAGTGCTTCAGTTAGAGGTGGTAAAATATTGGGGAGGGAAAACATTCTTACTATTAAACCTTATTTATTTATTTATTTATTTTGTGGGCAAGGGTGGCTGGGTTGTGACCTTGAGGAGCTGCTTCTAGTATTCTTTCCTTCCCATTTGTGTTACATGAATGCCAAACTTGAGCAAATTGTATAATTGCCCTCCCCTTGCACTATGTAAGGTTCAGGTAAAGGAGTTTCTGCTGAGGGAAGGACTTTGCTACTGAGAGCAGAATTCTCTGGACGTATTTCAAAATGGTTACTTTTATCCTTACCGTGTCAAAAGTAGAAGTAAACTGTTTTTTCTAAGAATCACTCTGAAAACCTGATGGTCTCTTGAATATAAAATTAATCAAAATGTGGGAGCATCTCTACAACTAGTTCTTCAAGAGTTTTAGACTTTCAAACTAATTTATGCTAAGTGTCTAGTAATTAATCAATTACTGTTTTAAGCCTTTTTGCCAGTTAGGAGTAGACCCAAATGACTTTTATTTTTCCTATACTGTGATTTTCCATATTCTCCTATTTCGAGTTTTTGGGGTATTAGTTTAATTTTCCCTGTACACCAAATTATCTGATGATATATAAAGAATTTTTGAGTTCTAGTTTGTTGAACTGTTTTCTTATCATGTTTGAGAATGACAGCGTCCAAGCTCAATACATGCTTGAGCAAGAGGCAGAAAAGGGAACAGTCTACTTCTGATACTTACATTTTTTTTACTGACTGTATTCAAATATTACAATTAGAGTGTATCAACAAAAGTGAGAGTTTTATTGTAATAATCCAAATGAGCAGTGGTGAGTAGATAAATTAGGCAGAATATATAATGCATCATAATCAAGTTTTCATTATTGTCAGAAAAATCACCAAAATAAGTGATAAGTGAATGGCTAAACAATTGCAATATCTCAATTTTAAAATTAAAGAAGTTTGTAAATCATTCTTTCTGTTATTTCATATTGATTGAAAATTTGATTTATGGCTGTCTTTCAATGTGTGTGTCACTATTATTCAAGATGCCAAATATGATAGAGTTTTTCATATGATAAGACCAATTAAATATGATTTTTTTTAATTCTAAAGTGTTACATTCAGGCACTATTGTATGGCAAATGCCCTTGATAGCAATAACTTAAGTATACCCTGAGAAAGACCCTGTATGGCATATGTATCTGAATGTGTGTTCTGAATTAAGGAATCCAGGAGTGGCCAACCCGAAGATTTATTCCTTGTCTATGATAAACTTCTAAGCCCCTGTCCTATTCCATAGAGCAAAAGCTGTAGAGGGGATCCAGGCCTTGACTTTTGGGTTGAATGAAGGCTGCCCGGTGGAAGTTGTTAGGGAAATGGTGTTAAGTGAAAATGCTATGTAGACTGTATGTCCTTTGCAGGGGTTGTGGTTCTCCTGTTCAGCCTACTGCCACTGGGCCATGCAGATATGTTGTCCAGCCCATTTTCAGTGATTTATAGTATATTGGTTCTTCTGTTCAGCTCACTGCCACTGGACTCTCTCCTCTGCAGGTAAACCCCCAATAAAACCCCACGTATCATTTATTAGCTCGGAGTCTCCTCTTTAGACTCTTGAACCTGGTGCCATTCCCATTGGAGTCAATAGTGGGTCAGCACAAAAACCGTCTAGATGAACAACAAAATGCACTAATAGATGATTCTGAAATAGACTTGATTTTTGGAGTTAAGTGGCTATGACAAAAAATACTGAAGAATGTATATGGAATTTTATGAGAGAACATGTATCAAATGTCATCATCATTATCCCAATTATTATATATATGTATATTTTAAGTAATTCTCTACTATGATCACAATTACTGTCACCATTTTTCAGACGAAGTTTATGTGAGATATTTTCATCAAAATATTGTATTTTATTCTTAAAAGGTCCAGTGATTTTTCTCATTTATATTTATTAAAGATGCCCTAATTTTCCAACTACTTCCATATGAAAAGTACTATGGTTTTTCTACTTGTCTGTGCCATAATGTTTAGTTTTTAGCATTCTTTTATAAAACCATACTCTGTAATCTCAGAATTTGGTAGTAGTGGAAATTCAAACTGGCATTTTTTATTGAGGAAATTAACCAGCTAACAGTGAGTGTTATGATCTTGAGATTTTGTTTAACTAGTTAGGGAATAATTTGCAGTATACATCTGAAATGTTATGTAAGAAATTGCAAAGTGCTCCAACATGTCTGATTTGTCTTCTGAACATGTAACAAAGTTTATTGATAAGAACATCTAAATTAAGCTTTGTGAAAACCTATGATGCTTAAAGATTTTTATTAAATTTGTATTCAAAACAATGTATCTGGATGATATTTAGTATGTTTAATAGGCTATAATATTATGTAAAATAGTGTTGAATTAATTTAAATCACTATAAATATTTTATTGACTTACACATTTTAAATTTATGTATTTTCAACAATAGATGTTGTTTTCTAGTCAAGGAAGGAGCATGACATTTTAGCCAAAAATCTGAGGTAAAAATAAATATTATTTTTGTTTTTTTTCTCATGGTTTGAGTAGCAATTTTGTTTCAGTTTATCGTAACAACATTAATCACTCAGTCCCACTTGCTCTATTAGCTCATAGTCCTAATAAACAAGTTAGATTAGTTTATATAGATAATTTTGAGAGATGAAGCCAGCTGGACTTCCTGTGTCGAGTGGGGACTTGGAGAACTTTTCTGTTTTACAAGAGGATTGTAAAATGCACCAATCAGCATTCTGTAGCTAGCAAGATAATTGTAAAATGCACCAATCAGTGCTCTGTAAAATGCATCAATCAGCACTCTGTAAAGTGCACTAATCAGCAGGGGTCTAAAAGTAGCCTATAGCAGGGAGGATTGAAAAAAGGGCACTCTGATAGGACAGAAATGGAAAATGGGAGGGGACAAATAAAGGAATAAAAGCTGACCACCCAGCCAGCAGTGGCAACCCGCTCAGATCCCCCTCCACACTGTGGAAGCTTTGTTCTTTCACTCTTCACAATAAACCTTGCTACTGCTCACTCTTTGGCTCTGTGCCATCTTTAAGGGCTGTAGCACTCATTGTGAAGGTCTGCAGCTTCATTCTTGAAGACAGCTAGCCCACAATCTCATCAGAAGGAACCAACTCTGAACATTTTGGGGGCTAGTCTGGGATATCGCCATGCAGTGAGTACCATTGGACCCCTTTGGCTTGCTATTCTGTCCTAGTTTTCCTTAGAATTTGGGGGCTAAACACTGGGCTCCTGTTGGCCAGTTAAAAGTGACTAGCAGGGGGCTGCTGGACTAAAGACATGGGTGTCAGGCTTGCTCAGAAAGTGCTCTCTAACGACCCCCGACTCTTTGGAGTTGTGAGTGTTGGTTTGCCTGGAATCAGCTTCTCCTTTTCCTGTACTTCTGGGCTGAGCCGAGGTTCGACAGAGATGAAAGCCATTCAGCTCCAGGGTCCCGACAAAAAGTTGGTTGACCCTGCAGCCATGAGCAGAACTCTCCAAGTTACACTGCCAAAGCAAGACTCACCCATCTATATTATTTACCCTGACCCTTGTCTCCTGGGTTCTAATGCCTGTTAGACAAACTTCCTCTCGCCTCTCTTCTCCAAGGCTAGTCCCAGTTCTAAAAACCACTCCCTGTCCCTGGTGCTCTTCTAGTTTCTCCTATAAGAGTGATTTCCAGTATAAATTTCAGGACTCTGTTCCCTTCTTTAGGCACCCAGGCTTACCAATCAGAAAGACATAATTTTTGTCCAAAACCTTGTCGTGGGGGGGTTGTGGGGGGGGACCATCTATCCTTTTAGGATCCCTCCTTAGACTAGTAGCCCTAACAAAGGCTATTCCCAAAGTTAGAATATGGGGAGCCTCAAAAATTATATCCTTCCTATCCATATGATGAGAAGTGAGGACAAAAGGTATCACTCTTTCAACCCTAGAGATTCCTTCCCTCCCTCAGGGTATGGCCGTCCACTCCATTTTGAGGCATATCATCTTTATAGCACAAGGGTAAGGTCTCAATATTAATAGGAAAATGCTTAGGACTCTAACAGATTTTTGAGAATGTGTTGGTAAGGGCCTCTAAATCCAATTGTTCTCGGTCCTCTTTGTGGTCTAAGAGGAAAGGCAAGGATGCAGGTTTTTGATAATGCATCAGTAAGGACAACTAAATCCAACCTTCCTTGGTCCTTTTTGTGGTCTAGGAGGAAATATAGTGTTTCTGCTGCTGCTTCAGTGAGAACAACTATTCTGAACAGCAGGATCTAGGGACCATTGCGGGTTTTGGGGCAGGGGAAAAAAAAAGAAAGGAGGCATTTTTTTCTTTTCAGTAGGAAATACCCAAGCATCAACAGGCTCACCCTTAAAATGCATCCTAAGTCATTGGGAACAATTTGACCCAAAAACCTTGAAAAAGAAGTGGCTTTTTTTTTTTTTTTTTTTTTTTCCCTGCACTACAGCCTGGCCCCAGTTGTCTCTCTGATGGGGAAAAAATAGCCATCTAAGGGAAGTATAAATTATAATATTATCATGCAGCTTGACCTTCTCTGTAAGAGGGAAGGAAAACGGAGTGAGATACCCAATGTCCAAGCTTTCTTTTCATTGAAGGATAATCCACAACTATGTAAAGCTTGCAATTTACATTCCACAGGAAGACCTCTCAGCTTACCCCCATATCTCAGCCTCCCTACAACTCCCCTTCCTATAAACGATAAGCTTGCTCTAATCTCCCCCATCCAGAAGGAAACAAGCAAAGAAATCTCCAAAGGACCACAAACCCCCACGGGCTATTGGTTATGTCCCCTTCAAGCTGTAGGGGGAGGGGAATTTGGCCCAACCCAGGAACATGTCCCCTTCTCCCTCTCTGATTTAAAGCAGATCAAGGTAGACCTGGGGAAGTTTTCAGATGATCCTGATAGGTATATAGATGTCCTACAGGGTCTACGGCAAACCTTCAATCTCACTTGGAGAGATGTCATGCGATTGTTAGATCAAATCCTGGCCTTTAATGAAAAGAATGCGGCTTTAGCTGCAGCCCAAGAGTTTGGAGATACTTGATATCTTAGTCAAGTAAATGATAGAATGACAGCTGAAGAAAGGAACAAATTCTTGACTGGTCAGCAAGCCATACCCAGTATGGATCCCCACTGGGACCTCGACTCAGATCATGGGGACCGGAGTCATGAGTCATAAACATCTTCTGTCTTGTGTTCTAAAAGAACTAAGGAGAATTTGGAAAAAGACCATAAATTATTCAATGCTGTCCACCATAACTCAGGGAAAGGAAGAAAATCCTTCTGCTTTCCTCGAGTGGCTATGGGAGACCTTAAGAAAATATACTCCCCTGTCACCCAACTCCTTCGAGGGTCAATTGATCATAAAAGATAAGTTTATTACCCAATCAGCTGCAGATATCAGGAGAAAGCTCCAAAAGTGAGCCCTGGGCCCTGAACAAAATTTGGAGGCATTATTAAACCTGGCAACCTCGGTGTTCTATAATAGAGACCAAGAAGAACAGGCTGAAAAGGAAAAGCAAGGTAAGAGAAAGGCCACAACCTTAGTCATGGCCCTCAGGCAAACAAATCTTGGTAGTTCAGAAAGGACAGAAAATGGAGCAGGCTGATCACCCAGTAGGACTTGTTATCAGTGTGGTTTACAAGGACACCTTTAAAATGATTGTCCAATGAGAACAAGTCACCTCCTTGCCCATGTCCACTATGCCAAGGCAATCACTGGAAGGCACACTGCCCCAGAGGACAAAACTTCTCTGGGCCAGAAGCCCCCAAACAGATGATCCAACAACAGGACTGAGGGTGCCTGAGGCAAGTGCCAGCTCATGTCATCACCCTCACTGAGCCCTGGATAAGTTTAACCATTGAGGGCCAGGAAATTGACTTCCTCCTGGACACTGGTGCAGCTTTCTCAGTGTTAATCTCCTGTCCTGGACAGCTGTCCTCAAGGTCCGTTTCCATCCAAGGAATCCTGGGACACTCTAACCAGGTATTTCTCCCACCTCAGTTGTAATTGGGAGACTTTGCTCTTTTCACATGTCTTTCTTGTTATGCCTGAAAACCCCACATCTTTATTAGGGAGGGACATATTAGCCATAGCTAGATCTATTATCTATATGAATATGGGGAAAAGTTACCCATTTGTTGTTCCCTACTTGAAGAAGGAATCAACCCTGAAGTCTGGACATTGGAAGGACAATTTGGAAGGACAAAAGTTGCCTGCCCAGTCCAAATCAGGCTAAAAGACCCCACCACTTTTCCTTATCCAAGGCAATATCCCTTAAGGCCTGAAGCTCAGATAAGATTACAGGACATTGTTAGATATTTAAAAGCTCAAGGCTTAGTAAGAAAATACAGCAGTTCCTGTAACACCCCAATTCTAGGAGTACAAAAACTGACTGGTCAGCGGAGACTAGTGCAAGATCTTAGACTCATCAATGAGGCAGTAATTACTCTATATCCAGTTATACCCAACCCCTATACCCTGCTCTCTCAACTACCAGATGAAGCAGGATGGTTCACTGTTCTGGACCTCAAGGATGCCTTTTTCTTCATTCCCCTGCACTCTTCCTCCCACTTTATCTTTGCCTTTGAGGAATCCCACAAACCACATGTCCCAACTTACATGGACAGTCTTGCCTCAAGGTTTTAGGGATAGCCCTCATCTGTTTGGTCAGGCACTAGCTCAAGATCTAGGCCACTTCTCAAGTCCAGGCACTATGGTCCTTCAGTATGTGGATCATATACTTTTGGCTACCAGTTCAGAAGCCTCATGCCAGTAGGCTACATTAGATCTCTTGAACTTTCTAGCTAATCAAGGGTACAAGGCATCTAAATCAAAGATGCAGCTCTGCCTACAACAAGTCAAATATTTAGGACTAATCTTAGCCAGAGGAACCAGGGCCCTCATCCAGGAATAAATATAGCTTATACTGGGTTATCCTTACCCTAAGACATTAAAATAGTTCCAGGAGTTCCTTGAAATCACCAGCTTTTGCTGACTGTGGATCTCCGGATACAGTGAGATAGCCAAGTCACTCTATACTCTAATCAAGGAGACCCAGAGAGCGAATACTCATCTAGTAGAAGGGGAGCCAAAGGCAGAAACAGTCTTTAAAACCTTAAAGCAGGCCCTAGTACAAGCTCCAGCCTTAAATCTTCCCACAGGACAAAGCTTCTCTTTATATGTCACAGAGAGAGAGAGAGTGGAAATAGCTCTTGGAGTCCTTACTCAGACTCGTGGGACAACCCCACAACCTGTGGCATATCTAAGTAAAGAAATTGATGTAGTAGCAAAAGGCTGGCCTCACTGTTTACAGGTATTTGCAGTGGTGGCCATCTTAGTATCAGAGGCTATCAAAATAATACAAGGAAAGGATCTCACTCTCTGGACTACTCATGATGTAAATGGCATAGTAGGTGCCAAAGGAAATTTATGGCTATCAGATAACTGCCCGCTTAGATACCAGGTTCTACTTCTAGAGGGACTGGTGCTTCAGATATGCACGTGTGCAGCCCTCAACTCTGTCACTTTTCTCCCAGAGGATTGGGGACCAATCGAGCATGACTGCCAATAAATTGTAGCCCAGACTTATGCTGCCCAAGAGGATCTCTTAGAAGTCCCCTTAGCTAATCCAGACCTTAACCTATATACTGATGGAAGTTGATTTGTGGAGAATAGGATACAAAAGGCAGGTTATGCCATAATTAGTGATGTAACAGTACTGGAAAGTAAGCCTCTTCCCCTGGGGAGCAGCACTCATTTAGCAGAACTAGTGACACTTACCCGATCCTTAGAACTGGGAAAGGGAAAAAGAATAAATGTGTATACATATAGGAAGTATGCTTTTCTAATCCTACATGCCCATGCTGCAATATGGAAAGAAAGGGAGTTCCTAACCCCTATTAAATACCACAAGAAAATCATGAAGTTATTGCACACAGTGCAAAAACCCAAAGAGGTGGCAGTCTTATGCTGCCAAAGCCTCAAAAAGGTGAAGGAGAAAAGTTAGAAGGAAACCATCTGGCAGACACTGAGGACAAAATTGCTTCCAGGAGGAACGTCCCCTTAGAAACACCTATAGAAAGACCCTTGGTATGCAACAATCCCCTCCAAGAGATGAAGAACCAGTATTCCCCAACTGAAACAGAATGGGGACTTTCACAGGGGCATATTTTTCTCCCCTTGGGGTGGTTAATGACAGAAGATGGAAAGGCACTCATACCCAAAGCCAGCCAGTGGAAAATACTTAAGACTCTCCACCAAACATTTCATATGGGTATTGAGAACACTCATCAAATGGCCAAATTGCTATTTACAGGGCCAAATCTCCTCTGAACCATCCGATAAGCAGTCAAAGCCTGTGAGGTGTGCCAAAGGAATAATCCCTTGGTCCATCATAAGTCCCCTCTGGGGGAACAAAGGATAGGTCACTATCCCAGAGAGGACTGGCAGTTAGACTTCACCCATATGCCTAAGTCAAGGGAATTTCAATACTTGTTGGTCTGTGTTGATACCTTTACCAGTTGGATAGAGGCCTTCCCCTGCAAGACAGAGAAGTCTCAGGAAGTGGTTAAAGCACTTCCCCATCTCTGATAAGACTAAGAATACCCTAACAGGACATACAATCCAGCTTTTATGCTCTTACGTTTCAAACCGCACCTATTACATGAGCAATGAAAAGCCCATACACAGCCCTGTAATCACGAATATTGTCTTAACTTTCCAAACCTCTTTATGCATCCAACGCAACCTGTTATCAGGCCTGCCCCTGGGGCACCTACTATCTCATCAGTGTAATTACACCCTACAAATTCAAGCCCCAACTGATCGTAGTAACTTCTGAGTTCCCCAAACAGCTCCACTCAGATGGCTAGTCTGCTTGTCAGGGCCTCCAAAAATCATCACCTCCTCCCTGCTTAACAAACAGCCTGGGTTTTGTAATGGCAAACATACTCCCTGCATGACTATTCACCCCTGGGCTTGCTGCAGCAGCACCCACACCACTAATAAATAAAGGGCCACCACTAATGAATGTCTTCTCATCCTTTCTTTCAATTACTCTGTTGTATGGTTCCTCGTAGATACATTTTTTTTTTTCTCTAATGGGAAAATAGAACACAGAGGGCCACTCAGTTTGCTCCCAACACCCTTTTCCAGCCATTCACCGGAGCTACCTTGGCCCTTGGCAAGTACTCTAGGAATATGGGAAAATGAAAACAACAAACTCACACACCTTTTTAACATAAACAACCAGTTCTGTCTACCCAGCCAAGGCATATTCTTCTTATGAGGAAATTCAACCTATATCTGTCTCCCCACCAACTGGACAGGCACCTACCTGCACCTTAGTCTTCCTAAGTCCCTACATTGACATTGCCCCAGGAAATCAGACCCTATCTGTGCCCCTCAAAGATCAAGTCCATCAGTGCAGGGCCATACAAGTAATACCCCTACTTATCGGGTTAGGAATGGCTACTGATACAGGAAATGGAATAGTCAGTTTATCTACTTCATTATCCTACTACCACACACTCAAAGGATTTCTCAGAAAGTTTGCAAGAAATAGCAAAATCTATCCTTATCATATAATCCCAAATAGACTCTTTAACAGCAGTGACTCTCCAAAACTGCCAAGGCCTAGACCTCCTCACTGCTGAGAGGAAGTTTTCTTAGGGGAAGGGTGTTGTTTTTACACTAACCATTCAGGGATAGTATGAGATGTCACCTGGTATTTACAGGAAAAGGCTTCTGAAATCAGACAATACCCTTCAAACTCTTATACCAGCCTCTGGAGTTGGGCGGCATGGCTTCTCCCCTTTCTAGGTCCTGTGACAGCCATCTTACTATTACTCACCATTGGGCCTTTTATTTTTAACTTCCTTGATACATTTGCTTCCTCCAGGATTGAGGCCATCAAGATGGTCTTACAAATGGAACCCCATATGAGCTCAACTCACAACTTCTACTGAGGACTCCTGGACAGACCCACTGGCCCTTTGACTGGCCTAGAGAGTTCCCCTCTGGAGGACACTACAACTGTAGGGCCCCTTCTTTGCCCCATCCAGCAGGAAGTAGCTAGAGTATTCATCATCCAAATTCCCAAGAGCAATTGGTGTGTCCTGTTTAGAGGGGAGATTGAAAGGTGAAGCCAACTAGGCTTCCTGGGTTGAGTGGGGACTTGGAGAATTTTTCTTACAAGAGGATTGCAAAATGCACCAATCAGTGCTCTGTAGCTGGCAAGAGGATTATAAAATGTACCAATCAGTGCTCTGCAAAAACGCACCAGCTCTGTAGCTAGCAAGAGGATTGTAAAACACACCAATGGGCACTCTGTAAAATGCACCAATCAGAACTCTGTAAAACACACCAATCGGCAGGAGTCTAAAAGTAGCCAATCATGGGGAGGGTGGAAAAAAGGGCACTCTGATAGGACAGAAACGGAACATTGGAGGAGACAAATAAAGGAATAAAAGCTGGCCACCCCAGCGAGCAGTGGCAACCTGCCCAGGTCCCCTTCTACACTGTGGAAGCTTTGTTCTTTCACTCTTCACAATAAACCTTGCTACCACTCACTCTTTGGGTCCATGCCATCTTTAAGGGCTGTAATACACACCACGAAGGTCTGCGGATTCATTCTTGATCAGTGAGACCACGAACCCACCAGAAGGAACCAACTCTGGATACAATTTGGAAACAGAAACGCTCTTTTAATTTTCTGCAAAGGTAGTTTTTAAAGTTTAATAAAGTTTCAAATTTTAAAAATTACAAAAAGAGAGTCTTTTATACTCACATATAAGAGACAATAAATAAATTTATAAAAGTTAATAACAAAAATAATGATCCAAACTCTTTTTAAGTGTAATTTTACTTTCCTCCTATTTTTCACACACAATTAGACAACCAAGATTAATGCCTCCAGTATTTTGATTTTTCAAGTTAGTGTCAGTTGTACAATGACGCCATATGTTGTGTGAGAGTTAACTGAAGCAGGCCTGGGGTTCATCTAAGCTGTTTTACTGAAATTAAGAAGAAAAAAATGTACCCTCAGCGAACTGACCACCAAGGCATGAAACTTACTGTGTCTAAGAAATTTTAAGGCTGTTTATAAACACTAGTCAACGTTGTTTACTGATAACAATGAAATTGGTGATTTACATGTGTTTTGGGTGAGACTGCTGGAGGCCTGGTTATGTAAGAAAAATATATCCACATGATCCAGAGTTATTTAGGTTCCCTGGCTCCAAAGTGTTCTGTGCATATCACCTAATCTGAGATAAAAAGAAGCTCTTAGAGGAAAGACAATTTGAGTTGGCCTCTCTAGACCCCTTGTTGTGAGGCACACTCTTATAGGTATCTTTAATTTAATGAGTCTGTTATATTGTATCTTTTTCCTGCACTAATCTGTAAATATACATGACTTGCCAGTTTGGATTCTGTGAGTATTCTTTAGTAGTTGAATCCTGTCTTCCTGTCTGCCACTTCTAGTGTAACATGCTATGGTGTAATATTTTAGAACTGCCCTGAGATTTATAAATAAGTTACATTCAGTCATATTTGACATCTGTTCTATACCACTCACTTTAGGAAATGAGAGATTAAAGCAAAGTTTAAATTACTTTGCAAAAGGCACATACCTACTAGGACACAGAGCTAAACTGAATATTCTTCCTACTTTGAGGATATGTTCTTCTAATATATTACACCAAATCTAAGCCTAATAAGATTACATCTAATTTACTGATGTCACTTATACTTTCTCACAGTTAAGTGAAGCATAGGAACAAGCTATTGGACTGTTAATATCAATAGATTATTAATGTACTGTGCTTATATCAGAGTAATGTATGAGAGCTATCCAAGTTTCATTACTTGTATAATTTATAAAAGGACACCAGGAGAAT
The DNA here is from genome assembly GCF_043159975.1 of Macaca nemestrina. Taxonomy (NCBI): domain Eukaryota; kingdom Metazoa; phylum Chordata; class Mammalia; order Primates; family Cercopithecidae; genus Macaca; species Macaca nemestrina. The sequence goes on from NC_092126.1 coordinate 75,989,710, forward strand.
TTGCTTTGTACACTGTGATCAAACCTAAAATGAAGAGATTCTCGTTACTCACAAAATGAGTCTAAGATCAAAGGAAAATAGAAATATAAAAAATATGAGTCAAAACCTGATATTAAATATAAATATTTTTAAAAATATGTATATAAATTAATTAAAGGTAGATATTATTTTATAAACATCATTTAAAAGCTGTCAAATAAGAAGATAGCTTGAAAAGATAATTTCTCTATATTTGTATATGCTAAGGAATGTATATTCCAGTGTCATACATCAGCAAGAAACAATTGTGTCCTAGAATGCTACGTTGTTTAAAAAATATATATAAAATAACTTGGGATGTTTAAATTTTACTATAAAACATAATTTTAACTCTACTATAAAACATAAATTTCAACTCTAACTAAATTTCTAAAAGCAGATTGTGAATTAATATTGACATTAGGTAATGTTTATAAAAATGTGAAGATATTTTTGAAAATTGACCAAAGAGAAGAAATAAATTTATTTAACTTATTGTATATCCCGTGCTAAAAAATGAGAGTCATAACGATTACTCACCAAAAAATCAGAGACATCTCAACCTTCCTTTTGGAACGTTTGAAGTAATGATTAAATAGTGACTTAGCTTGATAATGGCTTGGCATATGTAACATTGCACTTTCTTCTCTGTTGTAGAGCATCTATACTCCCACAAAGACTAAAAAGGCTACTCTAAACATGAGATTAAAACACCTAATATTTGGAGTTGTAGGTTTATATGAAAACTTGGCTTTGTTTTTATAGTAATATTAAACCCAGCTGATTTCAGAGTGGAATTTTAAATCTAAAGAGTAATGAATTATAAGTAATATACAACTTTTGATACCTTTCTTTTTTATTATCTTTAGAAAGTTGGGATTCCATCTAATATTATCATATATATATATATTTTTTCATTTCTTCTACCTTTCAAGTCATATTTTTTCTTTCTTCTAATTTATTTTTATTTACCACTCTTCACTCTAGCTTCAGTACCATATTTTTGATAACTAAAATTAGAATTGTTATGCAAAGAAGCATGAGCGTTCTATGACTGCAAGCTTGCACTTCTGCCTTTCCCCTCTACTAGATATAAATTTAAATATTTTATATATAAATATTTTATGCCCATTGTTGTTTTTAATCACATCTAACATGCATTTCATTAAATTGAAAAAAAGCACATTATTACCTTTTGCTCAAATGACATATATATTTTGAGATTGATTAATGTTTACTATTGATATTAACTATAAAAAATGTTTAGGCTGGGCACAGTGGCTCATGCCTCTAATCACAGCACTTTGAGAGACTGAGGCAGGAGGAACACTTGAGGTCAGGAGTTGGAGACCAGCCTGGACAACATGGTGAAACCCCATTTCTACAAACAATTAAAAAAAAATAGCTGAGGTATGGTGGTGCTCGCCTGTAGTCCCAGCTACTAGGGAAGCTGGGGCAGCAGAATTGCTTGAACATGGGAGGTGGAGGTTGCAGTGAGCCGAGATCAAGCCACTGTACTCCAGCCTGGGCAATAGACTTCGTCTCAAAAAACAAAAATATTGAGGTGGAGACATTAATAATTAAAGCACTAGAAGAGAATTGTTTATTAAATTATCTTTTCAAATCAATTACCTTTTAACATAAACTTTTATTTATAGCTTTAAAAACATTATGCTAGAAATATATGGCACCTTAGCATGTGAGAGTGAATAATGTAAGGTGTACAAGTCACATTCTCTCCATCTCTAACTATTTCCCATGAATTAAATTTGACATAAACTATCATTATCAGCATCTCATAAGAAAATTTAATTACATTTGTCTTTCCAAGTTAAATTCAGTGTTCACAAACATGGTACTCATTCCTTAAAATAATTAGTACATAGAGCAACACCTTTTTCTATCAAACGTTCATATTCCTTAAGTACTTTCTAGAGAACACTGAAGAAGGATTCATTCTGTAATAGCTAATAAAGACTGAATTAGCCAACAATATTTAAAAGCTTATTTTAATAGAAGTATAAAACTAGTGAAATTAAACTTATTAGAATCTCAGAAAATTTGTCAAAATATTTAGGGCAATATCCTTGTAAGAATAAATAAAAGAGCATTGTCAAGATACTAAAAAGAATTTGTCTGCAACATCCAGAAGGATTAGATGTGAACTTGTGTTCAATTTGAAATATTTTTAAAGTTTCTTTGCAAGTTTAAAGTTCTCCCTTTGCGCATGCTACAACTGATTTAAATGAAGCAGTGAAACTATTTAATATTGTATGAATTGTAATATGTGGCAGAGCAGGAACACCATCATCTTGCACAAACTCCACCATTTTAAGTCTCAGATCCCTTTTTAACCTCATACATTTCAAGAAAATCACTTCTCTTCTAACTTCAAGCAGCTAGAAAGAGCAGAGTGAAACACAGGTAAGATAGCTCATGCACAGAAGGAGAGGGAAAAGTCTCTTCAATAACCACTAATCTTCACACTCAAAAAATGGTCCCCAGTAAAATAGTGGGCCCTAGTAAGCACATTCCTTTCCCTTTAGGTTCACTAAGATAGTGAAGCTAAAAGTAGACTCGGGGCGGGGGCTGGGTCAGGGCGGGTAGTAAGCCTGCAGCTGCAGGAAGATGTACAGTAACAGACACAAAAACTCTCCTTCCCAGATAAGCAAGACAAAGTGTGAAAAGCTCTCCCACCCTGAATCCATAAATACTCTTAGCCTGTAAGAGACAGTGTTCCTGTCTTAACTTGGCCAGAAGCCCCTCTCATGTTTATTCTTTAAAACAAACATGGCTCTGACTGTTAAGCCAGTTTTCATGTTTTTTTTTCTTCCTTCTTCAACTCCTGCAATATGAAATGTAGATACTGCATTTTGTTAATTATTTTAAAACAATTTAGTGTGAGTTTTATTTGCAAAACAAATTCCAATAGATAGCTCTTTTTCAATTATAAAGAAATAGAAAACACTAATAAGCAAATAGTGAAAATTAAAATTAAACATAACCTCAACAACTGCAAAACAATCCTCTGCCAGTACTCTTATTTTGACATTTTTAAAAATAATATAAATAACTACGTTTCTAAACTTGGAGTGTCCCAGATAAGCTGTTACAGAACAACAATATCCTTTTTTTGTAATGATGATTTAAAATTATTTCATTTCATAATTATAATATAACATTTTTAAAGACTATACATTTATCATTTTATATTATACTATAGAACGACCAGAGTTTTTCTTAATGTTGGCCATTACATTTGTGTTCAAATTATCTAATATAAATAATTCATAATAAATGTATTTTATTTCAACTGTTGCTTACTATTACATTTAGATTCACAAAATGGATATTATAGATATGAAATACATGTTTACTTTAATGTCCTTTGGTAGATATTACCAATTAATTTCCCAGAATTGTAGAATCAATATAGCCATATGTATAAGACTGCTCATTTTCATGGAGTCCTGTCCTCACTTAATATTTGTTCTTTAAAGTCAAATAGGGAAGAAACATCATCTTCTTATTAATTTGTTTAATATTAATAACATTATTTCATTCTTAAAATTTATTGTTAATATTTTTAAAAAATATCTATATTTTTAAAATTCCATTATTTTATATGGCATATGAGTTTGTAAATATTTTCATTAACTTTCAAAGCTTTCTATATAGAAGTCATTAGTCTTTTGGATACAAATTTCAAATAGTACAAGACATTCCACCAAAATTTGTATTAGAAAAACGATTGAAAATAAAATAAAATTGATAGAATCCTTAGAATATTGATAAGTATTTTTGTTGTTAACTGTATAATCTTTTTATTTCTAGATTTATTGTTCTTGACTAAATTTTCTCATTACACATAGCTGCCTCGTTATTTGTCTGGTAATTTTTAATTGAATACTGTACATTGTTATTTTTACATTGCTAAGAGTCTGAAATGTGTTTGGCTTCTTTTAAAGAGGGCTGAGTTTTATTCTTGCATGCTAATAACTTATGTGTGCATCTTAGTTTGTAAAGTTGATGCCTGGTAAATAAGGTCACTGAAGTCTAACAGAAAAAAAAATTGGGAAATTTACTCCCAGAAAATATTTACAAAAGGAATATATCTACTATATTAAAATATTACAACTAGAATAGCTTGGTTAATTAATACCTGAATTACTTACATGCACAATACATTGTGAGGAGTATGAAGCATTAGTAAGAAAGACATAAATTATTATTCTCATTTTGAAATATATTTTAAAAATATTTTACAACTTTAGTTCATCTGTTGAGTGAAAATACCAATTTATTATTAAATAATAAATGAATAATACTATTTAAGTAAAATTACCTTAAAACTATAAATTGCTAGAGAAGAGTAAGGCTCTTTTATTTTTAAAAATATTCCAGCAAGATTTTTTTTTTTGCATATACAAGAAGAAAAATAAGAAATTACAACTTTTATTACTTTCCAGAAATTGGAACCAATATTCAGAATTGTGGATTCTGTTGGACAGTAATAATTCTTCATTTAAATGTCTATCAGAAACCTAAATTTTAAAGAAAATATACCTTAAGTAGTTGTTTCTTTTTCTAAATATTCATAAGGCTAGATAAAATTGTATACTGACTCATTTCTCTTTATAAAATTATCTGTGAAGTTAGAAGGTAATGCAGATTCAAAGCATCATGGGAAAATCGTTTAGCCTTTTTTACTCTTTGTTCTCCTTATCTGATCAAAGGCTTAATAGCACTATGATGATCTGTATTTATAGGATTCCTAAAATCCTATGGATGCTAGCTAATGGAGTGAAACATTTTGATTTTTATAACCTCATAATATAAGAATTAATTGTATAATTAAGTATATTGAATAAAATATGTAAAAAATGATTAAAAGTCGACTATACCTAAGAATTCAATGTGGTAAAATGGATCAAACATTTATTTAATTATCAAAATATTAGAATATATTTTGAGGACTAGAATACAATAAGAGAGCAAAATTATAATATTGTAGAGTTACACATATTTATAGTGATTTGCTTTCTGTCATTTATTTTACAAAATTATCTAATATAAAATTGTCTCCCAACCGATCTCTGTTAACCCTATTGTACCATGCTGTAGTAATTTGATGGCTAATACAAACATACAAAAAAGTTTAAAACTTTTACCTGTTTTAAATTAGAGAGAAAACTATGAGAACATTTTTCCTCATGTTGGTATAGGTAGGCCAAATAGAGTAACTTCTGTAATCCTACAAAACAACACTAAACAATTTCTAAAGGGAGCACAGTTAGCATTTTTCCTAGGCCTCTAATAAAGATAAAGCCTAACAGAAAGTTAATTTGTATTTTCAGGGTTTTTTTGGAAAATTCTAAAATTATAACATCTTTTCACAATATTCTGCTATCAAATATTTCACACATTTTTAATTAATTTATATATTTTTACAATGAAACATAAATTACATTACTTACCTTAAAACAAAGACTTCTGTTAGTAATGAACAATGCAATTAATATGAGAGTAATTAGAAGTCATAAAATATATTTGCATTGTAAGAAATAATAGAAGTGTAAATTGCTAGAAAATGAGCTTATTAACTGAGTAAAGGAGATAGGAGTCTTCTGGAAAAAAGACATGAAATTGAGGGAATAGCTTTATGTTTTATGGCTCTGTGGTTTTTATGGCCATGCATTTCACTAAATATGTTTCTCAAATAAATACTTTTTTGATATAATTCCTGTATTTTTGGAATATGACTTGAGGAAAATACAACAGAAATAAAAATTTACCTGAATTTGACAAATAAAATAAGAAAAATAAATAAATGGAAAAGGAAAATAAAAGAAGGAAGAATAAAAGCAATCATCGCAACAGGAAAAAAGGGGAAAAAGTCAATAATGGCAAGAGAAAATAATCAAATCTACTTTTCAGTAAATAATGTAGGCAGACAATCTCCCATGCTGTCATGAGGTCACAGAAATCTAAAAAGATTTCAGAATTATGATAAGTAAGAAGAAGCAAAATGATACAGCTCTGTAGATCATAGTCTGCTTTTCTGTAGGTTCTAAACAACACTTTTATTTAATAGAACCCATCTGGATTTTCGTCCTAATTTTTCTTTTAAAATTGTGAAACCTTTCATATTTTTAATAGTAAATAATATATACACATGGAAAAGATTATTTCCATTTTGGAAACTCCAGAAAAGTTTTTATCACTTACATATAAGACACCTTTAAATAATATTGTAAACAATGCAAAAAGAAACCAAAACTTTAAATCAATACTTTTATTAAATAAGCCATATTTGGCCTTTCTTTAAAATATTCTCTATGATTCAATATCACAATATTCTTTACATTTTATTATATTTGGGAATACTTGTCATTAACATTTTTCTTAATCCATGAAAAAGAAATTTATTATGAAATCTTTAGCTATGTGAGTTACGATTGGGCCACCGCACTCTATCCTGGGTGACAGAAAAAGATCCTCCCTCCATAAAAATTAAAAACAAAAACAAAAATACCACTGTGTAATTCATGTTTACTGCTGCAAAATTTAATTAAGCACATATTTTAAAAAACAATGAGAAAAAATAACATAAAATAAGTCTTACAGCTATGGGAGTACTATTTTTTTTTTTTTTTTTTTTTTTTGAGACGGAGTCTCGCTCTGTCGCCCAGGCTGGAGTGCAGTGGCCGGATCTCAGCTCACTGCAAGCTCCGCCTCCCGGGTTCACGCCATTCTCCTGCCTCAGCCTCCCGAGTAGCTGGGACTACAGGCGCCCGCCACCTCGCCCGGCTAGTTTTTTGTATTTTTTAGTAGAGACGGAGTTTCACCGGGTTAGCCAGGATGGTCTCCATCTCCTGACCTCATGATCCGCCCGTCTCGGCCTCCCAAAGTGCTGGGATTACAGGCTTGAGCCACCGCGCCCGGCCGGGAGTACTATTTTTAAAAATCAATTATTCTCAGAAACACAAAAAGCTTTTTTTCAGAAATTACAACAAAGCAAACTACTGGTAACTATTCTAGTGTATATCCATTTCTCAAAATAGTACAAGCACTTTTACAGAAAAAGTCAAGCCATTCATTATAAAATGCCCCAAAGACATAGATTTTCTCCAAGTGAGATCCGCATTTCTCGTTTGCAAAGGAAATCAATTTCAAAAATAGAGATAACTGCTTAGCAACAGCAATTCAGTTGCTTTAAACATATGTGCTGACTATAGAGTGTATAAATATATAGATATTTGAATACCATTTATATTTATAAACAGTTGAGTTGATATTTTCACTGAATATTTAAGTGCATAGCACATTTGCAATAACATTCATTGTATACCGTACCCATGTAATGAAAGCAGCATTCTTATGATAATAACATTGTAAACTTTTCAAATTCATAATTATTCAAGTATTTATTTAAGTAGGAATTTTATGAAAATGAAAGGGTATTACATAGCATTTTATAATAAATCTTCCTTAAACTAGAGTCTTCTAAATACCTAAAATTGTTTTTAAGAAAAACACTTCCAAATATGCACATGGATATTTTATCAATGAAATAATACATTATTTTAACAGTTTCCAGCTGTTGTAGTTCATCTTTTGTAATTCCACAGATTAACACTAGTTCAGAAAAATATTTTCCTTTTTTTAAACTTAAATATAGTGACATAGCTGAAAATGAAAGCAAGTTTATTAGAAAATAAATGTTGTCGTTTTATAAGAGGTTAATTTTTCTGATCTGTAACTTGACTCATGCAAACAGCACCCTCTAAATTATGAGTAGAACATTTGGCAGTGAAATAATGCTCCTTCCAGACAGCATCTCTCCTTTGCACAATATTCAGCCACCTATTTTAAATGATGTAAAAATATAATCACTCAAATAGACATTAGTAAACATAATTTTCTTATTTTTCAAGTTAAAAACTCTCTCCTTTAGAATATTAGAATAACAAATCCAGAATAGCCTGTTATGCCCCAAAATTATTGGTGGTGTTAACTGTTTATGTATACGGGTAGCTTACTTTTTGAAATCTGCTTGTTTTCTTGGAACACTGTAACTTAGCCAAAAAGAGTTTGTCCACGCCTTTAGGCTTCAGTCATTCTCCTTGTGCCAGTAGACTGAATGTCTAGGTTTATACTTCTAGTTATATTTTTGGACATTTTCTCAGCTGGCTACATTTAAGAATAACAAAACAAAGGAAGAGTAACTGCAAAATGAACAAATTATTCTTTTGTTGTTGTTCTTTATTCTACTAAATATGTTGGAAACAAAACTAATGTATGTACATATAACAAATTTGTATATATGTTAAAATTGTGCAAAGATAACATCATTTTTACTTATACTGCACATTATGTTTTTCAAATTGCTTTACATGTATATTTGAAACTCAAAATATTATAGGGAAGTAAACATTACCATGAGATTATTATTTTTTAATCAGATGGGAAACTGAAGTTTAGGCTAAAGAGCTTGTCAAAAATCACAGGGCTTATAAATTAGGATTAAATTTAATACTAAAGATAATTTATTACCTTTACTCCCTATGAATTTTATATTCTAGTATATCAAGATGAAACTGCATTTTTTCTTCTACTTTCATCTGCCTGAGAACTTTAACAAGTGAAGAAAACATGCTTGGCTCTATGTATTGGGGGAAACCTACATCTACCTCCCATTATAGGCATTTTAAAATAAGTTTGCATATAACAAGTTCAAGAAATCCATTTCATATTGCTTATGTCATGAGTTTAGTAGTTAACCAGTAATAAATAAATTACACCACATTTGATATTTGATGGCTGACAGATATTAAGCCTCACAATCCTCCCTTTTTCTCTACCAGCCCCCACTCCCTATCTAGAAAAGCGTGGGTGTTCCCTCCCTTTTGCCCTGGTAGGTAATTTATATTCTGAAAGCCCTGGCCTTCTTGCATAGTAACTGTAAGCTGGGTTCATCTCCTAACCAACATAAAACCCTAAGCCAGTCTCTTTTTGCTCCTGAAACCGTTTTTTGGTTGGTGTGGAAACCTACCCAGCTCTCTAGAAAATGCCTAATTACAAATGTAGTCAAACTTTTCATACTTGCTTCTGGTTTGTGTGGAGTCATCAGAGCAGACTTCTGAACCAAATTTTGTGTGAGAAGTACACGTCACCTCTGTGTAGAGTCCAAAATGAGGCACTGTGTAGGATATCCCTGTTATCATCCAATGGAGCAATAACAACTTGTGAAATGAAGCTTAGAGAAACGTTGACACATGTATCATTATCTCCCCCACAACCATCACCATTTTGGTTTTGGCTTTAAGAATAATGTAAGCGAATTAAGTTCATAATTCCTCTAGAGTAAATGAAGGCAAGGAAAACATATTTTTTGGATCAGTCTTGGTACGTTTAATAAAAATCGACCCTGTTTTCTTAGCTATATCACATTTAATGCTCATAAATTATGTATATCTACACATTGACTTACATTTACATATTTAATCACTGTGAAATATGTGTTGTTAATATCTGAATGTATCACTACTCTTTGAAATTATTTATGCAAAAATAGGTTGAACTTGCTTTGTGCAACTAAGAAAACCATCTAATCTTTTTACAAGTTAGTGTCTGGCTATGATTGTGAATCATCTTCTGTAACAATCTCCTGTGTGCCAGTTGGCTTTGTTAGTGATATCACTTTCCAAATTGTCAATCATATAACATTGTGTAAAGCATGTAACCAATAAACAAATTGATCTAGAACCCAACTGCATGTCTTTGCTACCAAAAATAGTGACTGTATTTCTACTGAAATATAGGTGGTTCCTTGCTTTTTTATTTCTGATTATTCATACATCATCTGCTTTGAGTAAAATATTCTGTATCAACATTTAGCTCTCACTTTAAGTAAGAATATGTGGTATATGGTTTTCTATTTCTGCAAAAGACATATTTTGTTCTTTTTATTGACTGTATAGTATTACATTGTATGTATGTACCACATTTTCTTTATCCAATCCATCATCAATGGGCACCTAGGTTGATTCACATCTTTGATATTATGAATAGTAGTGAAGAACATATAAGCTCATGTACCTTCTTGGTAGAATGATTTATTTTCCTTTGGATAAACATACCAGTAATGGAGTTGCTGGGTCAAAGGGTAGATCTGTTTTAAGTTATTTGAGACATTTCCAAATAGCTTTTCACAGTGACTGAAATAATTTACATTCCCAACAACAGTCTATAAGTGTTCCCATGTCTCCACAGCCTCACCAGCACCTATTATTTTTTTGTCTCTTCAGTAAAAGCCATTCTTACAGGTGCAAGATGATATCTAGTTGTGGTTTTGATTTGTATTTCTCCAATGGTTAGTGATAATGACTATTCTTTCATGTTTATTGGCCACTGGTAGTCTTCTTTCAAGAAGTATTTGTTCATTTTCTTTGCCCATTTTTTAGTGGGGTTATTTGTTTCTGTTGGATGATTTATTTAAATTCCTCACAGCTTCTGGATATTAGACCTTTGTAGGATGCATAGTTTGCAAATATTTTTTTTCCCATTCTGTAAGTTGTATTTTTACTCTGTTGATAGTTTCTTTTGCTGTGCAGAAGCTTTTTAGTTTAATTAGATCCCACTTGTAAATTTTAGTTTTTGTTGCAATTACTTTTGAGGACTTTGCTGAATTGCTTTTGAGGACTTTGCCAAAAATTATTTGCCATGGCAGGTGTTGAGATTGGTATTTTCTATGGATTTTTTAATAGGAGTTTTATAGTTATCGATCTTACATTTAAATCTTTAACCCATTTTGAGTTAAGTTTTGTAGCTAAACACTGAATACGCATGGACTTAAAGACAGGAACCATAGTCATTGAGGACTAATAAAAGGAAGAGGGAAGGAGGAGTGTGGTTTGAAAAATGAGCTAATGGGTACTATATTCACTACTTGAGTGAAAGGATCCGTACCTTAAACCTCAGCATCACACAACATACCTATGTAGCAAACCTGCACATGCACCCCTTGAATCTAAATAGAAATTTGAATTATTAAACTAACAATAATAAAATAAAAAATTCCCTATAATGGGTAAGACTCCACAAAAGTAATCATCTATAACTTTTCATGGCATCATATTAATTTTGTAATGTGCTATTGTATTTACTTAAATAAAGTCTTAAGTCAGTTACGGTAAGTTTTCTATCAATTTTCATACCAGCAAAGTAAGATCCAGTGCTTATGTCTTTTTTTCTTCATTTTTCAGTTTGGAAGAATGAAGAGTCTCTTTTCTTCATTTTTTGGTTTGGAAGGCATAAAAAATTTGGCTTTAGTTTGTAGATGGTTATTTTTGAAACTTGAAACTATGCTAGCCTGCAGGAAGAGGTTTAGCATTTTCGGGAAGACTGAAAACTGAAAAAAGAAAAAAAAAATCTTTGGAAAAAATTATTTGAAGGTAATCTATGGGACTTCCAGATCCAAATACTGAAACACCAATACATTTGGCATCTAAAAACTTCACATTTCTGGACAGCAATTTGTGAGTCTGAAGTGGGAGGATGACTTGAGATCAGGAGTTCAGAACCAGCTTGGGCAACATAGTGAGACCTTGTTTAACACAAAATTTTAAAAAATTCACATTTAAAAATCTTTCCATTTAAAGTTTTGTTTAATAAGAAAAGGGGTCAGTTAAAGAAAGAAAAGATTTTAACCAAATCAACAGCAGCCATAGAAAAATGAAATTTAAAACATTATAACAAAAATAAATATAACTGTTGACAGCATCTGAAACACCAGATAACAGTATTCTGGCTAACAATTAGAGTGAAAGGTCAATTTTACCCTTTGCCAACGTCTGCATTTACTAGTCTCCTATTCCCACATTCCATTATTCAAAGTTCTCTATGTCCAGACATTTATCTCCTCTTTAAGTTGGTACTTGCCAGAGTTCTCTGATTTTTTCATCAATAACCTACATAAAACTGATAGCTCCAAATATCATATTATATTGACAACCCTTGAACCTTGCCCTCTGTGCTGTGGTGTATGATTCAGTTTATGCAATTTGCACTTAGAAAATCTGCTCCTGGCTTACCTAACTTTCTGAACTCTTGATCATGATAAGACTAGTGAGGATAATCAGAATTGTATCCTTGGCATACCTTGAGGAAGTATGCAGGGATAAATTACGGTGGGCTAACTCCTTTAATTTTTGTGGAACTGCCTCATATCCCCCAAGAGCAAACACATCGACTGATTCCATATTGGATTTTTGTCTCAGTTCTTCCAAATAAAATAAATAAATAAAATGTTTAAAAAGTAAAAGTCTTGCCTGTTTGCTCTAATGGTAACATATCACAAACCTATAATACAAAATACAATGTATTATATCAAATACATTGATATAATCCGCTGATCTTATTCAGATTCCCCCAGTTTTAATTGTACTTAATTGTGTGTGTATATGTGTATCTAGTTCTATACCATTTTATCACATCTGTAAATTTATGTTCCACCGCCGCAGTCAGAATACAGACTGGTTCTATAGCCACAAGTATGCCTCCTGCTGCCGTTTTAAAAACACACCCACCTTCCTCCTTCGTTCTCTAAATCTTTAGTCATCATTAGTCTATTCTTCATTTCTAATGTTTAGTCATAAAACTTTTATTTCAATAAAAATATACAGAATGTAATCTTTGGGGATTGGTTTAATTCTCTGGAAATTCACAGAAGCAGTTGTATGTATCAATAATTTATGCCTTCTTATTGTTGTATATTATTCCATGGTGTGGATGATAAATAACAGTTTGTGTATTTATCCATTGAGAGACATCTTGGTTGTTTCCAATTTGAAGCTATTACAAATAAAGCTGGATGACCTTTTTTTACAGAGAAAAATAAAAATAAGTCTTAAATCAATATTTTACAAATTTAACTATACATAAAATTCCACTAATATAAGTAAGTTGTAATCGTAGTCGGATTTAATCTGCTTCATCACTGTTTTCTAATAAATTTATGTATTTTTGTTACAGTTTAGGTAAATTTACTATTTTTAATATATTTTTTGAACATGGAGTTGTATCATTTTAATGTCTATATAATTGTTTTAAGCTATACTATTGCTATTTTGATTTTATTGTATTTTTGTCCTAGAAACTACTTGATGTGATTTTCAAATACTTTCTCCTAATCTGTAGATTGTCTCTTCACTGTGTTGTTTATTTTTGTTGCTGTGTAAAGGCTTTTTAATTTGAGTAATCCTATTTGACTGTTTGCTTTTGTTGCCTACACTTTCAAGGTTTTATTTAAAAAAAAAAAAAAAAAGCTTGCTGAGATTAATTTTATTAAGTGTTTTCCCCATGTTTACTTCTAATATTTTCATAGTTTTGCGTATTATATTTAAGTCTTTAATCCATGTTGTATTGATTTTAATATGGTAATAGATAAAGGTCAAGTTTCATTCTTCTGTATGTGGATATCTAATTTTCCCAACACCATTCACTGAAGAGACAGACCTTTCCTTGATGTATGTTCTTGGCACATTTGTCAAAAATAAATTGGCTGGAAAGTCACGGAGTTATTTATCTTCCATTGAGCTATTTATCTGTTCTTATACCAACACCATGTAGGTTTTTATACTATAGCTTTGTAGTATATTTTAAAGTCATGTAATTTGATGACTCAAATTTTTAAAATTTATTTATTTTGATAAAGATTGCTTGGCTATCCTAGATCTTTTACCTTTCTATTTGAATTTTAAGGTTGATTTTCTATTTATGCTAAGAATGTCATCGTTAATTTTGTAGAGATTGTATTGAGTCTGTAGATTGCTTTGGGTAATATGGACATTTTCATAATATTAATATTCCAATTTATGAACACAGGGTACAGTTTCATTTGTATCCTCTTTTGTCAATGAATTAATCAATGCTTTATATTTATTACTGTATAAAACTTTTAACTCTTGATTACATTTATTTCTAGCTATTTCTTTTTTTAGTACTGTAAATAAAATTGCTTTCTTGATAACCTATGTATCTGACAAAAGGTGAATATTCAGAATATATAATAAACTAAAATAATTCAATAGCAAAAAGTCAAATTAATCTGATTTTCAAAATGAATAGAATGCCTGAATAGACATTTTTCAAATGAAGACATACAAATGGCCAAGAGATATATGACAAATTGCTAAAATCGCTAATTTTTAGACAAATGCAAATCAAAGCCACATGAGATATCACTTCACCCCAATTAGAATTATTATTATTGAAAAGACAAAAAATAATAATAAATGATGACAAGAATGTGGATAAAAGGGAAATCTTACAAAGTGTTGGTAAAATATAAAGTAGTATATTCGTTATGGAAAACAATATGAATATTCTTTGAAAAATTCAAAAAAGAACTACTATATGATTCAGCAATCCCACTACTGTGTATATATTCAAAAGAAACAAAATCAGTATGCCAAAGAGGCTTCTACATACTAATATTTATTGTAGTGCTATTCAAAATAGTCAAGATATGGAATCAGTATCAGTTGAATTGCCTGTATTGGTATCAGATGAATAAAGAAAATATTGCACATATATACATATATTTATTTTTCTCAGGAAAAATGGCAGATTTTTTGTAAAATACATATTAGTTTTATGGATAAATAGTATTCCATTGTATATACCGTGTGTGTGTGTGTGTATATACATATATGTGCCATATTTGCATATATAAAGCATACATGTAAGAACTAAAAATATATGTATATGGCATATATACGTGTGTATATATATGGCATATACAATAGAATACTACTCATCCAAAAAACAAAATAAAATTCTGCCATTTACAACAACATGAATAAACCTGCAGTACTTTAATTGAAATAAACCAAGCACAGAAACACAAACACCACATATCTTACTAATATGTGAAAATGTTAATTTAAAAAGCTGATTTCATATCTGCAGAGATTAGAACTGTGGTTACCATAGACTGGTAAGAAGATGGGGGAGGTTGAGCAACTGGAAAGTTTGGTAAATAGATACAAAGTTAGTTAGACCAGAATAAGTACTGGTATTCTATTACACAGTAGGGTGACTATGACAAATACCAATGTTTCGTGTATTTTAAGACAGCTAAAAGATTTTGGATGTTGTCACCAAAAATAAATCATAAAAGTTTAAAGTGATAGATGTGGAATTACCACTATTTTATCATTATTCTATGTATACAACTATCTGTCAATAAATGACATTGAAAAATCAAAATTTACCCCATAACTATGTATAATTATATTGTGTTATGATTTATTATATTAACCAATATTTATCTTTTGAATTCTATTGAGGCTTAATTTTTGGCATATTACATACTTAAATATTTTTGGAAGATTTCATGCATTCTTAGGAAAAAAGTACATTCACAATTTGTTAGTATTGAAATCTAAGGATTTCTCATAAATCATTATAATGAAAAGTATATTTTTTAGTTTTTTCCCACATATATTTATATATATATATATAATTGTACAATAAAAATGTTATCGTTCATATTTATGGGGTACATGTAATATTTTGATACATTCATACACTGTGTATTGATCAAATCAGGGTAATTAGAATATTTATCACCTCAAACATTTATCATTTCCTTGTGCTGAGAGCATTTACAATTTTATTTTTTAGCTAATTTGAAGTGTACAATAAGTTATTGTTGACTAAAATCACCATACTGTGCTTTTAAACACTAGAGTTTACAGTATTTTGGGGCATACTAATTAACCTTTTTCATCTGTCCCATTTCCCACTGTTTCCAGCCTCTGGTAACCATCATTCTATGCTCTAGTTTCAGAAGATAAACTTTTTTAGTTCTCACATATTAATGAGAATATGAAATCAAATTTAGTAAAGATGCAGAATATAAAATTAACATGTAAAAATAAGTAGTGTTGCTAAAGTCAGGTAATGCAATGCTGCCAATTTTATTTATTTGAACTAGCGGAAAAAGAACTTAAGAAAGTCATTTAACAATTGTTACAGAAAAATACTTGGGAATAAATTTAACCAAGAAGGTGAGAGATATTTGTAAACAAAACTATAAAATATGGATAAAATAAGTTGAAGAGTCACAAACAATGGAAAGAAATTCCATGTTTGTGAATTTAGAGAATTAATATTTTTAAAAGACAAAAAGATATAGATTTAATGTGATGCCTACCAAAATACCACTGACATTCCTCACAGAAATGGAAAAAAAAAAATCTTAAAATTGTTATGGAACCACAAAAGACCATGAACGGCCAAAAAGAGCAAAGTTGGAGTCAGCATATTACTTTGCTTCAAATCATACTACAAAACTATAATAACCAAAGCTGCAAGGTACTGGCATAAAACAGACACATTGACCAATAGAAGAGAATACAGAACCCAGAAGTAAATTCATACAATTACACACAACTGATTTTTAACAAAGGAACTAAGAACATTAAATAGGGTAAGAACAGGCTCTTCAATAAGTGGTGATGGGAAAACTGAATAATCATATGCAGAAAATTGGACTATTATTTTTCCCAATATAAAAAGTAAATAAAACTAGATTAAAAACTTAAATGTAATACTGGAAACTCTATCACTACTAGAAGAAAAGAATGAGGAAATGCTTCAGGTCAAAGATTTGTTGGAAGAGATTTCAAAAGCACAGGCAACAAAAATCAAAATATGAAAATAGGATTGAATTGAACTAAAAAGCTTTTGCATAGCCAAGGAAACAATCAACATATGAAGATACAACCTATGGAATGAGAGAAAATATTGGTAAACTATCTACCCAACAAGGGATTGATAACCAGAATATATAAGGAATTCAAATAACTCAAGCAAAAATAAATCTAATTTAAGAATGGATAAAACACCTACACAGATAGTTTTCTAAAGAAGACATTTTAAATGGCTAACAAATACATGCTCAACATTACTAATCATCAGGGAAATGCTGATCAAAAGCACAATAATATATCGACTCATCCCAGTCAAAATGGCTATCATCAAAATGACAAAAAATCACAGATACTGGCAACAATGAGGAGAAAGGGGAATGCTAGTACTCTGTGGGTAGGAATGTAAATTAGTTGTGCCACTGTGAAAAACAGTATGACAATTACTTAGAAAACTAAAAATAGATCTACCATACAATCCAGCAATCCACTGAGTATATATCCAAAAGAAAGGACATCAGTACCTCAAAGAGACATCTGCACTCTCATGTTTATTGCAGCACTATTCACAATAGCACAGATATGGAATCAACCTACTTGTCCATCAATGAATGAACGGATAAAGAAAATGTGGCATATATATACAATGGATGCCATTCAGCCATAAGAAATAATAAAATCCTGTCATTCGCGGCAACATGGATGGAATTCAAGGTCATATTAAGTGTTTCAGTCTTTGATCTGCATGTTTTTATCTACTCAATATACTAGTTTCTGATAATGGTAATTACCAATTACAATCTTGATTTAGCTTTTCTCTTTGCGTTTATATTATTTATCATTTTATACGTTTTAAGATGTCTTGGAATATAAATATATTAATGATGTAGTTTACATTTCTATATACCGTTCACGTATATACACATTATTATTTTATGCCCCATTTAAAACTTGGACTATAATTCTTAAGTTGATAGATATTAAGATTGATACCTCATTTTGGGGGTCCATATGTGCCTACAATGTGTTTCATTCCATCACTCCATTTCCAAACTCTCTATTTCTATTTTAAAGTCTTCTATAGACAACAATAAAACTATATATTATTTATAAATACTGTGTGAGTATTTTAATTAGGTAATATTCATACACATTTATTATAATTATATGAGAAACTAGTTATGCTGTATACTTTATATTTTTCATTTCTGCTTTTTCTTTTTACCCATTCCTATTTTGTTTTTATGCTAGCTGCGCCTAACTCTAGACACAATTTATATTTATTTCCCATAACAATATTTAATTTTTAAAAATCATCATCTTCTTCCTCCATAAGAAACATGATCTCATGCTCTTTTTTTTTAATTTTGCTTTTCCTTCCTATTATTTTGATATATGGAATTTGGTTTGGAATTTTGTCTATATATTATACTCTTTTTTTCTTTTATTTTATTTTGAATTATGAATATTCAGATATAATGCCTTCACTTTCCAAAGCTTTTGTAACAGATCTTGTATTTATTCTCCTTATTATCATAATACTTTAATCAAAATTGTTTTCACTATGAGTACATATTAGCTTACATGCCTAATAATATATTTATAGTTCATAATTTAATAAAAATATATTTCTATATAAATATGTTTAAAATGATACACCAATAATTAAAAGTTAATACTCCATAATTTTTAGAATACAATATCTTTGTCATAAAAATGATTTTCAATGGATTCTTTTCCTTTGTGGATGATCAGTTGCCCTTTCTTTAGGAATAATCTTAGATTTTCTCTTTAGTTTAGACATTTTCAAAAATTACCATAGCATATTCCAGGTCTTGAGTTGTCATTTTGTTTCTTGTTTGGTATTTGATGGGTCCTTTCAAAATAAGGAATATGAAATATATGGTATTTGTACAAATATATGAGGTAGAAGTTAAATTTTGTTACATGTATGTAATGCATACTCATAAATTTAGCATATTTAGGGTTCCATCACCTCAGTAAAATACATTTAGGTGAAGTATAGTCACCGTACTCTACTTTCAAACATTAAATTTATTCCTTTGGTTTCATTCTATATTTGTAGACTTTAACCCACTTTTCTTCATCATCCTCCCTGTCCCCTACTCACCCTTCCCAGTCTCTGTTATCTATTTTTCACTTTCTACCTCCATGTGATCTAATTTTTTAGCTCCCACATATGGCTGAGAAGATGTGGTATTTGCTTTTCTGTGCCTGGTTTGTTTGACATAAGATAATCACCTCCAGTTCTATCCAAGCTCCCACAAATAACATGATTTCATTATTTTTAATGGACAAAGAGTATTACAGTGTGTGTTTGTGTATGAGTGTGGGTGTATAGGTAGATATATATACACACACATATATGTATATATATACATATATATGTATGTGATATATAAAATATATTATAAAATGTGATACATATCACATTTTCTTTATTCATTCACCCATTGATAGACAAGTAGGTTGATTCTGCATCTGTGCTACTGCGGTTAGTGCTGCAATAATAAGCATGCAACTGCAGGTCTATCATTGAATATATTGATTTATTTTCCTTTGATAGATTCTTCATAGTTGGATTGCTAGATTGAATGGTAGTTTTGTTTTTAGTTTTTTGATAAGTCTTGGAACTGTTTTCCACAGTGGTTGCACTAGTTTACATTCCCACTAACAGTGTACAAGAGTTCACTTTTCTCTATACTCTCACAAATAACTCCTTTTTTTGTCTTTTTAATACTAGCCGTACTAACTGGGATGACATGATACCTCACTTTGGTTTTGATTTCCATTTATCTGTTTATTAGTGATTTTGAGAATCTTTTATATATCTGTTAGCATTTGCAGTTCTTTGGAGAAATGTCTATTCATGGCTATTGGCAACTTTTTAATGATATTATTTGTTTTGTTTTGTTTTTCCTTTTGAGTTGTTTGAGTTCCTTGTGTAATCCAAATATTAGTGCCCTATCATATGCACTGATTGCAAATATTTTCTCCCATCCAACAAATGATCTCTTCACTGTGTTTATTATTCTTTTTTTGCTGTGAAGAACATTTGTAGTTTAAGTATGCCATGTTTATTTATTTTTGTTTCTGTTGCCTGTGCTTTTGTGGTCTTTGTCATAAATTTTTTGCCTAAACTAAGGTTCATAAGAGTTTTCCCTAGGTTTTGTGCAGAAATCTTACATTTAATTCTTTAATTCAATTTGAGGTGAGTTTTTCATATATGGTAAGAGAATAGTTTCATTTTTATTCTTCTGTATGTATTATAATTATCCAGTTTTTCCAATATCATTCATTGAAGAAGTTGTACTTTCCTCAATGGAAGCTCTTGTCAGCTTTGTCAAAAATTATTTGGTTGTAAGTATGTGGCATTATTTCTGGGTTCTGTATTCTGTTCCATTGGTGTATGGGTCTATTTTTATACCAGTGCCATAATATTTTTCTTACTGTAGTATTGCAGTATATTTTAAAGTCAGGTAACGTCATGCCTCTAGCTTTGTCCGTATTGCTCAGTATTGCTTTGGCTCTTCAGGATCTTTTTTTTTTTTTTTTTTTTTCCTTTTTGGTTTCATATACTTTTAGGGATTGTTTTCTAATTTTGTGAAGAATGGCAATATTTTGATAGAGATTGCACTAAATCTGTGGCTTTTGGGGGGCAATAGTCACTTTAACAATATTAATTCTCCCAATCCATGAGAATGGGATATTTTTCCATGTGTTTATGTTATATTTAATATTTTTCATCAAAGTTTTCTAGTTTTCCTTGCAGAGATCTTTCACTTCCTTGGCTAAATTCATTCCTAAGTGTCTTCTTTGTTTGTTTTGTTTTGTTTTGTTTTTTGCAGGGATACTACAACTGGGATTGTCTGCTTAATTTCTTTTTGGCTAAATCATTATTGATGTGTTGAAATATTACTAACTTTTGTATGTTGATACTGTATCCTGCAACATTTTAAAATTAATCGAATCTAAGATTTTTTTCAAAGACTCTTTTTGACTTTCTAGATATAAGATGATATTATCATCAAAGAAGAATGATTTGACTTTCCCTTTTTCTAGTTGGGATCCCTTTTATTTCTTTCTCTTACCTGGGTTCTCTGACTAGGAGTTCCAGATCTGTGTTGAATAGGAGTGGTGAAAGTGGACATCTTCGTCACTTTCCAGTTCTTAGAAGAAAGTCTTCTGCATTCGGTATAATGTTAGTTGTGGCTTACTATCTATGGCTTCTATTATGCTGAGGTAGATTCCTTCTATACCTATTTGGTGTAATTTTTATCATTAAAGGGAGATGAACTCCATCAAACATTTATTTTCATCTATTGAGATGAACATTTGGTTTCTGTCCTTCATTCTGTTGATGTAATGTCTCACATTTATTGATTTATATATGTTAAACAATTATAGCATCTCTGGTATAAAACCCATTTCACTATGGTACATTTTTATTGTATTTGCTGTTAGATTCAGTTTCTTAGTATTTTGCTGAGAATTTTGCATGGATATAAGGGATATTGAGCTGTAGCTTTCTTTTTTGTTGTGTCCTTATTTCTTTTTCATATCAGAGCATGCTGGCCTCAAGGAATAAATTAGCAATAATTCTCTCCTCTGACTTTTTTTTTTTTTTTTTTTTTTGAATAGATTCAGGAGAACTGTAGTAGCTCTACTTTGTAAGTTTGGTAGATTTTGGCTGTGAGTCTACTTGGTTCTGGCTTTTTATTGTTGGAAACTTTTTATTACTCATTCAATCTCATAATCGATTTTTGGTCTGTTCAGGTTTTCTATTTCTTCTTGATTCAATCTTGGTAGGCTGTATGTTTCCCAGAATGTATAACTTTTTTTCTAGTTTTTCCAGCTTGTTAGTATATAGTTGTTCACAATAATCTCTGATGATCTTTAGTACGTATGTAGTATCAGTTATAATGTCACCTTTTTTGTTGATTTTGTTCATTTGGGTCTTCTCTTGGTTTCTTGATTAATCTATTCAGTGACTTATCACTGCTTAAATTACTTTTGAAGATCCAACTTTTCATTTCATCAATCATTTGTAATTTTCAGTCTCTATTTTAACTATTTCTAATCTGATTTTCATTTTTTCTTCTAGTAATCTTTGATTTTGTTTGCTCTTGCTTTTGTAGTACTTTGCAGTACATTGTTAGATTATTAATTTACAATATTTTCTACTTTTATAAGGTAGGCATTATCGCTATATATTTCCCTCTCAGCACTGCTTGTGCTGTATCTCACAGCTTTTGGTATGGTATGTTTCCGTTTTCTTTTGTTTCAAACGTGTATTTGCATAGTTGGCAAAGTTCCTCTTGGTGTTAATATCTAGTTTTATTTTCTTGGGTTTGAGAAGATACTTGAAATAATTTGACTGTTTAAAATTTTTTGAGACTTGTTTTGTGACCCAAAATGGTCAATGGTGAAGAGTGTTTCATATGCTGATGAAAAGAATGTGTTTTCTGTAGTTGTCAGAAGATACTCTCTATAAATGTCTGTTAGGTTCATTTAGCCTAACATCCAGTTTAAGTCCAATGTTTCTTTGTTTATTTTTAATCTAGATTATCTGTCATATGCTCAGTAGGGTGATGATGTAACCTATTAAGTTGAGTTTCTTGTAAGTAGCATATAGTAGGATCCTGTTTTGTTTCTGTTATTTTTTCAATTTAGCCAGTCTATATCTTTTAAGTGAATAATTTAATCTCTTTAAATTTAAATTTATTATTGATGTGTCTTTGTTCCTGTTGCCTTGTTAATTGTTTTCTGGTTATTTCGCATATTCTTTGTCCTTTTTTTTTCTCTAATTGATTGTCACTGTAGTTTGGTGGTATTCTTGAAGTTGTACCCTTTGGGTGCTTTCTCTTCCTCCTTTGTGTGATTCCTTTACCAGGAAGTTTCATACTTTTGTGTATTTTCATGATGATAAACATCATTCTTTTGCTTCCAGGGTTAGGATTTCTTGAGCATTGCTTGTAGGACCAGTCTCATGATAACAAATTCCTTTCACCATTGCTTCTTTCAGAAAGACTTTATTTCTCCTTCATTTATGAATAATAATTTTACTCCTTATAGTAGTCTTGGGTGATTTTTTTCAGCACTTTAAATCTATTTTTCCATTCTCTTTTGGCCTGTAGCATGTCTATTAAAAAATCCTCTCTCTAGTGAAGTTGGTGACTAGATGCTCTTCTCTTGCTGTTTTACATTTTGACTTTAGACAGTCTGACTATAATGTGCCATGGAGAAGACCTTTCTGCATTGTATTTAACTGTGATTCACTGAACTTCCTGTATGTGAATATTTAAGTCACTTGATACACTTTAAAAGTTTTCATCAACTACTAAGTTAAATAGATTTTCTAATTTTTTTTTTCTGTGTCTCTTGGTTATCAGGGATGACCGTAATTCAAATATTTGATTGGTTTGTCTTGTCCCAAATGTCATAAGAGCTTTGCTCATTCATTTTCTTTTTTTTTTTTTCTTTATTTTTGTCTGACCAAAATATCTCAGAAGATATGTCTTCAAGTTCTGAGATTCTTTCTTCTGCCTGTTCTAGTCTATTGCTGAAGCCTTCAAGCATATTTTGTATTTCTTTCAATGAATTTTTCAGTTTCAGAAATTCTATTTGTTTGGTACTTTTAAAAATCTTTTTGATAAATTTTTCATTTATATCCTCAATTGTTTTCTGATTTGTTTGTGTATTTTTTTTCAGAATTATCTTGCTTCTTACTAAGTTTTTTAAAAAGGAATATTTTAAAGTTTTAATTCAGGGTTTCAAAAGCTTTTATTGAGATCTATTATTTAAGAAGTTTTGTGGTCCTTTGGACGTGTAACATTTTCTTGCTGTTTGATTATTCCTGTGTCCTTATGTTAATCACCTTGAATCTAATGTACCAGCCACGTCTTCCTATTTCTGAATTTCTTTTCATAGGGAGGGACTTAATCCTAAAAATTAGTTTTTAGTGTTGGTTACGTAGGAAACTTTGGTATTGATTCTGGATATGTACATTAAGTAGTCTCTGTATTATTTATTTGGCTATAAACAGCATTCATGCTTCCTGTGATTTCTTTAGAGGGTTATGGTGTGGTTATTAGTGAAGGCAGTTGTAAAGTTGTGCTGGGGACTGAGAAGACAGATGGCCCAGGCTTCAGGCACTAGTGATAGCAGTGATGGGTTGATGTGCCTATGTTTGTGCCCTAGAGTGCTGTGTGTTGGCACCTATGTTGGCAGTTACTAGGAAGCTGATTCTTGAGCCTCCAGGTGGACAATACACAGATGTCAGTAGTGGCAGCAATGAACAGGCAATCAGGACCCTGGGCAGGTGGCATAGAGTGGGCAATAGCAAGAGCAGTGGAAGCATGACCCTTTCAGTCCTGAGTGGTGTAGGCCAGTGTTGGTGGGGGCTGTGTTGATGTTGTACGTTTTTCTGCTCTCTGTACAAGCAGTGCCGCACCTCCCCTGAGAGGGAGTAGAGGGACCCTGCCCTTTGTGCCCATGCCCAGCCATAGAGGCTATGCCACTATTGGGGTCATAGTTGCCATTCAGAACCACAGACCAGCAGCCATCTAGTTCTCCCACCTCAGCCTTCAGAGGCAGCAGGAGTGAGTATGCTGGGGTGGGTAGTGGGTTAGAGATCACATTCTCTATGCATGAGCCCCAGAATGAAGATGCCTCCACCAGTGGGAGGGAATTTCTCTCTTTGTTCGTAAAGTTAAGCACAGAGATTTTTCTGCTGCTAGTGATGGGGTCAGTTCCTACAGCTCCATGCAGGGAACTCTCAGCCTGTAGAAAGCATGTGCTTTGCTTTTCTTTGTCCTATGTGCTTCTGTTTGTAGCACTGCACCATCCTTTTTCTGGGGAGTAGTGCTCTCTGTGGGCTATAACATCAGGGAACTTGCAGAACCTTTTGGTCCAGCAAGCACTGTGCCATTGTTACCCTCTCTCTGGATCCTTGGGAATGTCAGCAGGAGCTCCTGTGATGTGGAGGTTTGGGAACTGTGAATCCCAGGGCTGAGTTTAGTCCTGTGATGGCTATGCTCCCAAAGTGGCACCCTGTTGTCACCAGTCAGGTCTTGAGGTCAGTGGGAGGAGATGAGTTACACAGAGCAAGCAAGTTTCCTTTCTGGTGTACCTTTGTGGGGTCTGCAATTTACCACCCACAGTAGTGGCAGGGTGAGTGTGTGTAGAGGAGCTTTCCAGTGCTTTTAATCCAGCAATCTTTGATGAGGGTGCCGAAAACCAAAGCTCTTTTTCTCTCTCTTACCCTTTCCCTGTAATACTGAGCTCTTCCAGGCTTCTGGCCAATTTTGGCCAAGCTGACCACTTTTCCTTCTCTTTCTGTGCCTCACGTATTTCTCAAGAGTTATCTGTTGGATTTTACTGTTTTACTTTAGGTATTATTATCTATTCATAATTTTTATTCTTCTTTCTGGAGAGGGTGGTTCATGACTCTACTCAGCCATCTTGAACCAGAAACCAGGTTCCTTTGTTCTTAAGTCTGAACCATGTATCTTCAATTTTTCCCCAGTTTTTTTCCCATTGACTTTTTTTTTTCTTCTTATGTGATTTTCATCTTCTCAATACTGACTTTAATATATCTAACTTCTCAATCTCTTAATTTTTATTTTTTTGCCTATTTCTTTATTTTCCCATTCTATGTTCATTTTGCTGCCTCTTTGGGGCCATTTATTTATCCTTTCTTAGGCTTTTCATTAACCTTTATAAGTTTTATGAAGTAATATTTTTATGTAATGACTCTTGTGTGGCTTCTGGTTCATATGCTATTATGTTCCTATATCTTTCTGCTGTGTATATGTGTGTGTGCATGTGTGTGCACTTGTGTACTTGATACAGATAACCTCTATATTTTATATATATGCATAATAGCCCTAATATATTAGCATTATAGTTAAAATAATTAAACATATTAATAAATAATAAAATAGATTATTTTATTTATATAAAATATAAATCTATACTTATATGTATTTGTTTTTTGCCCTTTCCTCAGATCATTATGGGTTCATTTTCTCTGGATATATCAGCAAATGTCAACCCATTTAAATTGGAGAAAGACTAAAGAAATAATTCTGTGTTGGTCTGGTAAGTCTAGGAGGAGGCCCAGGTACCTGTTAAAGACTATTAATTATTTGTTTTTACTGCCATGACAACACAAAACTTGGCTGGTAAAAATTTCATTTTTAGATCTTTAGCATAAAACAACAATAGTAAGAGACAGTCTTTCAATCAACCAATCCAGAGAATTTGGATCAAAAATGATTAGAAAAAAAAAAGCTCAAGTGTATTTTGCCAGTTTGCATAAAAGTAGACACATTATCGTCCTTTTCTTCTTTTTTCCTTTTTTTTTTCTTGAGATGGAGTTTTGTTGTTATCGCTCAGGCTGGAGTGCAATGGCCCCATCTCAGCTCACCACAACCTCTGCCTCCCGGGTTCAAGCGATTCTCCTGCCTCAGCCTCCCAAGTGGCTGGGATTACAGATATGTGCCACCATGGCCCGCTAATTTTTTTTTTTTTTTTTTTTTTTCAGTAGAGACAGGTTTCTCCATGTTGGTCAGGCTGGGCTTGAGCTCCCAACCTCAGGTGATCCGCCTGCCTCAGACTCTCAAAGTGCTGGGATTGCAGGCGTGAGCCACCATGCCTATGCTCCTTTTATATTACCAAGTGGTCTGGTAGCTGCTGCTATGTTGCTGTAGTGAAGAGGCAGGCAATAATTATGCTCAAGCAAATCAGGGGAAAGACATATTTTCAAAGAAATCTTTCAACTCCCAAGTATTTTTAAAATTTTTTTTTCTTATGTTTCTTTTTCTCCCTCCCTCTATCTTTCTCTTTCAACTAGTTCTTGTGATCTGTGTTTGTCTTTCATTTCTGTAGTTTCTCCAATTTTGATTTTGAGACAGGAAACTATTTTAGTTATCCACATTAGGAGAAACTGCTTAATTCTATTTAGTAGCAATATTTTTTTAGTTATGTATATTTTATTCTTGAAAAGCAAACTATACAAATGCAGGTTACATACTATGTTAGCACAACTCTGCTATTCCACTGTATTATGCTATTCATCAACATGACTTTACTGCTAAAGCAGACTCTTGTCAAAGAAGATACAAGTTTCAATAACTTCATTATTCATTCCCGGGATGTTTTACAAAACCTACTGAAATGAACAGCAAATTGTTCATCTTTTTTATTCCATTACAATATTTATATTTGATTTCCTGGCTCTTCAGAACCCTTGCCTCAAAATTCTCATTCATTATCATCACAAATATTATTATATCACAATCACTACCGAATCCCAATAAACTTTTTGGATGTAAAGATCATAATAAACCAGACTTAAAAATACATACAAATCCCAACTTCACTCTCTCCCACTTCAAGATTTTAGCAAGACTCTCTCAAATGAGTGTTCTCCATTGTCACAGAATAAATTTAGATTTTTCTTATTAGTAGTTCATTTTAATGGTATTTTGGGAGCACCATTATCTTGGAAGCCTACAAGTTCCAACTGAGACCTCTTCATTGTCGTGAACCAAGATTATCAATTCAAAAACAATGCACTCCTTTGAGACCCCTAGCGATCCCTCCCAAGGCAGGCTTGAAGACTATGTCACCTGTGCGGTCACATAGCCCCCCAAACTTAAAAGGTCTCTGTACTTGCTTTAAAGCTCCTCTATTGCTATCTTAATTTTTTAACAGTAGCTAGAAGTGGGCACTGCATTTTTGTTTTAAACTGATACACCCAAATTATGTAGTTAGTTTTGCTTTTCTCACAGAGATATCTATGATTAAGAATGAGATAGAACTTAATGTATGCATTTTTTTCACGTTATTTCACTTATAAAACCAAATGAGAACATTTTGTATCTAAGGAATAATAGAACATTTTATAGAATATTTTGATTCTCTAAAATCTTTTGATTATCTTGAAAACTTTTATCTTTGGTGACCATTTCCCTTATTATTAACAGCTCTACTATTTGTCCTTGTCTGGTTTTGTCACTTTTATTAGTTGTACATCTATAAGAGGAAAGATCTTGGGAGAAGTTGGGCAGTTTTCCTTTGGGACCCACCTAGGTTTTTCAAATGCCAGTTGCATGTATTAAATCAGTTGTTTTCCTGTGCAACTGGAATAAAATGTTAGGTGACCTTTTAGATGGTAAATTCCACATTGGGCCAGAAAGAAATTTTAACTGCCTATCATATTTTACTTAAAAATTACAACAACAAAGATCTTTTAGGAAAACTATATTTTATTACCAAACTATTACAGAAACAGAGCTTATATGACCTCTGGTTGTAAATCATTTTTTATAAATATTACATTTAAAAAATGTACACCTAAAGGAAATTAGATCATTTAAAATGTAATAATTCTCTTTTTCGTAATTCTCTTTTCAGGTAGTATTATGTATTACAATTTTTTTTTTTTTACCTTTACTTTCCAATTTGTGTCTCTTTTGCTCCAAATGTGCAGAAAACTGTAAAAATTTTCAATAGATAACAACATTACTATAAGATAATGCTTTCTAAATATTGTTTCACCCCTCTTTGACTCAAAATATAGTTTAATATGTTAATTCTTAAAACACAAAATTCTTTCCAATTTTACTGAGTAAACTTTTGGTCAGTTATTAAATTGTGTAGGATGAAACCGAGTTTTCTTATACCTCAACACACAATATATGTTTAATAACAAAATATACATTTTTGAAAAGACATGAGTTTTAGAATAATCAATGCTCCTTTTTAGTCTGTATATTATGAAAAATAATATCCAGTGTATTTTTAACACTACTGAAAGAACTTTCCCAATGAAATTTTAAATAGCTTTCAATCCTATAAGTCACAGACTTATAGGGTATTTCTCACAGAGGTTGCTAAGGCAGAAATAAGCTCATATCCTATTTATTGAATGAAATTAAACAACATTAAAAACTATAATACCGAATATTATTTATTCATGCTTCTGCGTTTTTCCATGAAAAAATAATGAGAACATAAAGTCAGTTCATTTCTTATTTTTTAAAAGGTAAACTTAGTAACCATGAGCTAATTCTCCATACATAAATTAATAATATTCAAAAAGTACATTTATAATTACTTTTTAAATTAAAAATTTATTTTGTAATATAAAATCTTTATTTGATAAATTATAATAATGACTTGCCATTTATTAAGAGAAGAGATACTCTGCTAGCTACTTTACAGACATTATCTGATTTTTTCTTTACAACAACCTTGTGAGTTAGGTAATATTATTATTTCAAAGTTGCAGAAACTGAGACTTTTAATAATCATACAGGTGATGATAGGTAGATAGAATATTAAATACCTGAATCCAAAGGCAAGACACTTAATAACTATGTTATGGCATCTCCCTATAAGACACACAAACAAAATGCCCTATGTTTTTTATGACATACTCATAATAGGATATTAAAGATAATTTTAACATTTCTACCCCTTCAATATACAATCTGAAATCCAACTAGAGACGCTAAGTAGACATTACTACTATTATCTGGAAAGTGGAGAGTTGACATTCTGCTCCACCGAGATAACCATGGGACATTTAGTTGCTTCATTCCAGAGAATATTGGGGATTTTTGGGGGGCTATAGGAAAGTTGATACAGTAAGTTGGACTTAATCACATGAGATGTAGAGGTGCACTTTGATTTATAGTGAGTGGGATAAGAGTTTGAGGGAGGAGCCAAGAGTAAAAGCATAAACGTAAGAAGATAACAGATGGTGTTGAAGTTAGGATTAGAGTACAAGATGAGAATAGGGTAACAGAATGAAGTTAATTGTTGCATAGAGAAGAGAGGAGGATATTTGGAGAATAAGGGAAGAAATGTAAACCAAGAATTTGTTACAATTGCAAACAGAGGTGGCAAAAATGAACACAAAATTTACTTAAGCTATTAAATAAATATATAAGATTCTCTCTTATACTATAATGTACTTTAATATATTATATATAGTTGTAATATAATAAATATATGATAGGTAAATATTAAAGAAAAAAAGTTTTTCCATTTAGAAGTAAAAAATGCAAGTATTTTCTGATTACTTTAGAGATGATATTGATGTATTTAAAGGATAATTATGTCAATCGGAAAGGAGTTATATTGACAGGGTACATATCAAAGTCCAGACATTACCATCCAGACAAAAGGATGTACTAAGAATCCAATATTAATACATCATGTATATGAAATTTTATTTTACAGAAATGAGATTCTGAAAGTATTAAATATATGAATAATATTGCTGTCTTGCATTTTACATTTATTCTATGCTCATCTTATGTAATTCATATATAAAATACAAAGATTTATTTCATCATGTATACAACACACTGACCCAATCAAAATAAAATATTTATTAACTTTATAATTCTAGTTTAATTGTAAATTAATAGAAGAATAATTTGTTCTTATATTTTAATACATAACAAATTTAGTATGCATAAATCTGGAGCACAGAAAAGATTGATTTTAAACAGCTGAAACACTAAGAGTCAGTTGCTATACTGTAGTCAATTTGCTAGGTAGGGAAATTAGTAATTAATTATGTGAAAATTCTGACAATAATGTCATTATTTTGTAGAGACTTGAGCTTAACCTTACATCTAAATTTAAATTTCAATTAGATATATTAGCTGTGAGTGATAAACATGAATAAGTGACAAGAGAAATTTCAAAGGAAAAATCCAAGGGAAACATTGAAATAAAAGTGGTGTGTTTTGCTATTAGTAACCAATGTATAAACTGGTACATTACGTACTTAATAGAATGCAAAAACTAACAAAACTTAAATGAGCAGCAAAGATAAAACAAGTTATATTTTCCAGAAATACATATATATATATACACACACACATGCAAGTTGTTTATAGAGTACTAGGCTTCAGAATCCTTCTGGAGATACATATATATTATATACATATGTATGCATACATACACAAAAACATACATACATATATATTGTGTATGTGTATGTACACATTTTATACATGTGTGTACATATATACATATACATATACTGTGTACATACATACACATATATACATAGTATATATACACATATGTATATGCACATGTGTGTATGCACACACATACATACTATATATGTGTGCATGTAAGTTTGGGTGTGTTTGTATATGTATACATCAATGTATATATGATATACATGTATCCCCCAAAGGGTTCTTAAGCCCAGAACTCCATAAAGAAAATGAGTTCACACTTTGGGAGGCTGAGGCAAGTGGATCGCCTGAGGTCAGGAGTTCGACACTCACCTGGCCAACATGGTGAAACCATGTCTTTACTAAAAGATATAAAAAAATTGGCTAGCACATTGGCATGTGCCTGTAATCCCAGCTACTCAGGAGGCTGAGGCATGATACTTGCTTGATCCCAGGAGACAGAGGTTGCAGTGAGCTGAGATCTCGCCACTGCACTACAGTCTGGGAGACAGAACAAGACTATGTCTCAAAAAAAAAAAAAAAAAAAAAAAAGACAAAGAAAAAAGACAATGAGTCCAGACTATTCTGAATGCAAATTCTGAAATAAAAACAATTATTTTACTATACATGTGCTTATGTAAAATTAACTTGAAAGCAGTATAACGGTCTCCAGCTCCTCCTCACTAAAGAACTTAAAATGATGGTCCCTGAAATGTTAAGACCCATAAACCATGAGAGCAGACTTGTTATATGTATAATTCAACTACTTAGTCAAGTCCTTTATGGTAAAATATTAATTGTAGGTACCATCCTAAGGCACATAAGTTACAAACCAATGTTTCTTAAATTATTTATTTTCTAAAAAGGAATTTAATTCCTCCAAGAACCTTAAAAATATTGGTTCTTGCTTTGTGTTTCTATATTTCTCTTTCTATCCTTAAATTTGGATTTGTGTTTCTGGAAGCTATATTTTTTCTGGGGGTACAAAATTTGTCTGAGATGAAGAAATTCTCTGTGTCTGGAAGCATTCAATTTTGTCTTGAGGTCATAGATGGAAATGAATGCTTTACTATGCAGAAATTTGAAAAAGAATTACTTCTTATACAAAAGCATTAAAAATCTTTCTTGCAGCTATGCTCATTCCCTTGTTAAGTACCTTCATGTAATCATCTTAGAAGAAATAAATAAATAAAGTTAAAAAGAAAAATAATATCCTTCCATTTCAATAAGAATCTCAATACTCGAGGCTCAAAAAGGGGGTCCACATCAAAGGTCTTGGAACTTTGGTATGGGTTTAGCCTGACCAGTTCAACTCTTCAATGCATTCTTTCTCTTAGATACTCAAGACATATTTACCTGTATTCACCTGATGAGCTTTCAACACTTCTAACCCAGATGTATATTTGAATTACCTCAGGTGGTTAATGGCAAACCAATAATACTTCAGGACAAAAGACGATAAATATATCTATAATCCAGATATGATGAGATTAGATTGATTAAAGCTATAATTCTTCCCGCTCAAATTTTCTAGCCTTGAGATACTAACGCACCTGTCAAAATGGAGAATAGGTAATCCTCTGCTATTCGCTTACTTTGAGTTTCTGCTTAAACTAAAATATCAGATATATTGGTTCTGACAGCCAATGTGAAATGGACACTCTTGTTCAACCATTGTCTCTGTATCTAGACCAGTGTAGCGGTGCCAGTAAGTGCTCATCAAACATTTGTCAAATAAATAAATAAATAAATAAATAAATAAATAAATAAATAAACAAACTGCTCTAATTCCTAACTAGCTCCATGAGGAGTATTTTACATTTTCTTGTTTATTTCCTTTCAATCTTTAAGAAAAGTAAGAAACCTTTGAGTTACCTGTATTTTATGTGGTTTTGAGGATTTGTCTAATCCTGGTTAAGAGAACATGTAAGCCTATTGTATCTTTGTAAAATTTTTTTTATATTATTTATTTTATTTAAATTTAGTTAAAAAATAATTAAACAAAAAGATGAATTTTACCGACTGTGATGGTTGAAGCAGCCGCAACACCTATCGTATCTTGATATTTCATGTTAGAAGAGTTAAAGCCCCCAAATTTTAAGCCTAATAAAGTTTCAGGAAATTTTTCAAAGGTGCTTCATAATAGACAACTATTAGCTAACAAAGACTTTTTACTTATTTGATAAATTAGGTTTTCTATTTTCAGAGATTTTTTTCTTGTTTGAACATTCAGTTCACAAATATCACAAGTCCTGATCATTCTCAAGTTAATATTAGGATTAAATGAGATAATATATGGAAAATACCTAATAAACCTACAAAATAAAATGTTGATGTTTAATAAATATTGTTTCCTCCCTTCATTTCTTTGACTTTAAAATAGTTTTTTCAAAACTTACACAATTACTCAAACTCATAATTTTTTAAATTCAGGATATTTTACTTTTTTCAAATGGGATGCCACAGAAAAAGAATTTAAAATTTCACATATATTTGCATATATACATATATAATCTAATATCTCTAGAAATTTTGATTACTTGTGTTTAAATTTATAGTACAGGGAAATATTAAATTATATATAACAAAGAAATCTAGGAATCAAATGCAAATTATGTTTTTCTACTGAAGATATAATTTTCCTAATGACTATATAATACATCCAATTCACAATGATTAAGATTATTGTTATTAGGCTTCATTTAATTCTTCCTTTTAATGTGTTTTAAATTTCAATTTAATAGAGCATGTATTATAATAATATAATATCAATTAAGGTCTTCCATAATGTTCCAGATATTTTCTCCTGATGCATAACATGAAAACTCCAAACTTTCATGGGCAAAGAATGTGGAAATAATCAGTACTGTAAGTAAATAAAATAACATTTAAATTATTTGCTGAAGTTTATCATGGCAAATTAAGACAAAGTATAATTTATAAATTGAACACGTCTTCTTAATGAAATAATTCTGTGGTGTGATCAGAATTTTATATTTTTAAGACAATTTGGTTAAGGAAACCATGCTCTGATGACACATCCTGAGGATGACATAATAATGATACCCACTAATGATAGTGATGATGAAACTGGAGTGCTCCCTTATCCCCCTGGCAGGATGTGTAACAGGGGTGACAGGGGTGTGGCTTGCTCCTTTTGCCCTACTGCTCAAACTCCCAGGGGGAGCATGCAGTCTCCCGGGTGCACTGGCTATGGGGAGTGCTTTAGAGCTATAGCAGCATCTAGGGGTCTATGGCTCCCGAAGCCCAAGTGAGCGTGTGTTACAGTGTGCTCTTTCAACTTTGCCTTCTGCAGACCATTAGTGTTAATCAACTCGATGGATCCTCTGCCTTATTGCAAGGTTAGGGGGCCAGTGTGACAGCCTGAGTTCTTGCCCAGTGTACCAGAAGAATCAGATCATAGGTGGGCTGGAAGAGTAACTGCAAAATTTTGTTGAGTGGTGGAGGTGGCTGTCAGCTTGATGCCTGGGGAGCCAGAAGCAGGGGATGGAATGGGAAGGTAGTTTTCTCCTGGGGTTGGGCTGCCCAGCTGCCGGGACTCTTCTCCAACTGCCCCATCTGAACTCCACTAACTGTCCTGACATCCTTCCTCTTCTCTCTTTCTGCCAATGTTGTTCCCCCATCACTGGTTTGCTCATGTCTTCTGGTCTGTTTCTCTTCTCCTGTTGACATTCAGTTGCTTCTGTCTGTGCCCACTAAGGTCTCGGGTTTATATAGGCACAGGATGAAGGGTATAGCAGACTAAATGGCAACTTTTGGGGCATGAAAACAGAAATGCCTGTCCTCACTTAGGGCCAGGTGTCTTCAGGTTTGAGAGTGGGGCCTTTGCCAGGGAATCACCCTCTTCTACTGGTATTTCCCTGTCTTATGTCCATATCGCTGATTCAGGTAGAATGGCCTTAGACTTTGATGAGAACATGATGGTGGAAACTACAGTTTTAATTTTATAGGGAAGACAAGATATTCGCCACATAAATATACTGTTTATTCAAATATCCTGTCATTAAGAAAGATAATAGATCTTCATAGCACGTAGTTATGTCCCCCAGTTTTATTTCAATTTGTTAGAAATTAATTAAGTCATTTGTTTGATAGAAGATGAATACCATATATCTTTTTCTAAGGTACAACCTCTCACTGAATCGATTTCCTTAAAATAATTACGTTTACCATGGTTTAATGAATGTATAAACAGTTTAATATTGAAGACAACAGAAAAGTGTTTGCCCTTAAATTGAACATTTTTTGGAAGTTCTGACCACTGACTAACCCATATATTAGCTTTTATGTGTCTCTTCAGAGGGTCTGAGCATGGAGAAAAAAATATCACAAAAGAACATATTGGTGTCGTCTGTAACTCTATGATCAAAACCTCAACTGGATCTTCAGCACTGCCTACTAATCACACAATATTTCTCTGATAATATTACTCTCTCACACTATATAAGTCAATTTTCATGCTGCTATGAAGAAATATCTGAGACTAGGTAGTTTATAAAGAAAAGAGGTTTAATTGACTCACAGTTCCACATAGCTGTGGAGGTCTCAGGAAACCTACAATCATGGTGAAAGGCATCAGTACACAGGATGGAAGGAGAGAGAATGAGTGCAAGCAGGGGAAATGCCAGACACTTAAAAACCATTAGATCTTGTTAGAACTCAATCACTATCATGAAAACAGCATGGGGGAAACTGCCCCTATGATTCAGTTACCTCCGTCTGGTCCTGCCTTTCACACATGGGGATTATTACAATTCAGTGTGAGATTTTGGGTGGGGACACAGAGCAAACCATATTCTGCACTTGGACTCTCTCACATCTCATGTCCTCACATTTCAAAACACAATCATGCCCTTCCAATAGTCCCCCAAAATCTTAACTCATTTCAGCATTAACTCAAAAGACCAAGTCCAAGGTCGCATCTGAGACAAGGAAAGTCCCTTTGTCTATGAGACTATAAAATTGAAATAAAGTTATTTACTTCCTAGATAAAATGGGGGTACAGGCATTGGAGAAATATACCAATTCCAAATGGAAGAAATTGGCTGAAACAAAGGGGTTACAGGCCCCATGCAACTCCAAAAATCCAGTAGAGCAGTCAGTAACCTTAAGGTTCCAAAATGATCTCCTTTAACTCCATATCTCACATCCAGGTCACACTGATGAAAGAGTTGGGCTCCCATGACCTTGTGCAGCTCCTCCCTGCAGCATTGCACAGTACAGCCAGCCTCTTGTCTATTTCACAGGCTGACATTGAGTGTCTGCAGCTTTTCCAGGTGCATGGTGAAAGCTGTCTTTGGATCTACCATACTGGGGTCTGGAGGATGGTGGCCTTCTTCCCATACATCCACTAGGAAGTGCCCCAGAGGGGACTCTGTGTGGGGGTGCCAGCCCCACATTTTCCTTTACATGCTGCCCTAGCAGAGGTTCTTCATGAGGGTTCCTCCCCTGCAGCAAACTTCTGCCTTGACATCTAGACATTTACATATATCCTCCAAAATATAGGCAAAGGATCCCAAATCTCATTTCTTAACTTCTGTGCTTCCACAGTTTCAGCACCACATGGAAGTCAACAAGACTTGGGGCTTGCAAGCAATGGCCCAAGCTGTGCCTTGGCCACTTTTAGCCTTGGCTGAAACTGAAGCAGCTGGGACACTGGGCACCATGTCTTAAGGCTGCACAGAGTAGGAGCGACCAGGGCCCGGACCAGAAATACATTTTTTCTTCCTAAGCCTCTGGGCCTGTGATGAGAGAGATTGCCATGAGGTCTCAGACATGCCCTGGAGGCATTTTCTCCAATTGTGTTGGTGATTGATATTTGGCTCCTCATTACTTATGCAGATTTCTGCAGTGGGCTTGAATTTCTCCTCAGAATTTTTCTTTCTTTCTTTTCTATCACATCATCTGGCCGCAAAATTTTCAAACTTTTATGCTCTGTCACCTCTTGAAAGTTTTGCTGTTTAGAAAATTATTTGACCAGATACCATAAATCATCTCTCTCAAGTTCGAAGTTCCACAGATCTCTAGGTCAAGGGCATAAAAAAGGTCACCTTTATTCCACTTCTTAACAAGTCCCTCACCTCCATTTGAGACAACTTCAGCCTGGATTTCATTGTTCATACCACTATCAGCATTTTGGTCAAAACCATTCAACAAGTATCTAGGAAGCTCTAAATATTCTCACATCTTCCTGTCTTCTTCTGAGCTCTCCAAACTATTCCAACCTCTACCTGCTACACAGTTCCAAAGTCGCTTCCAAAGTTTTGGGTGTCTTTATAGCAGTACCCCACTCTCTGCAGTATCAATTTACTGTATTAGTCCATCCTCATGCTGCTATGAAGAAACACCTGAGACTAGGTACTTTGTAAAGAAAAGAGGTTTAATTATTTCACAGTTCTGCATGGCTTTGGAAGACTCCAGAAATGTATAATCACGGCGAAACGCACTTCTTCACAGGTCTGCAGGAAAGAGAATGAATGCCATCGGAAGAAATGCCAGATGCTTATAAAACTGTCAGTTCTCATGAGAACACATTTACCATCATGAGAATAGCATGAGAGAACCCGCCCCCATGATTCAATTACCTCCACCTGGTCCTACCCTTGACCTGTGAGGATTACTATAATTCAAGGCGAGATTTGAGTGGGGACACAGAGCCAAACCATGTAACTCCCCATTTTCTATTTTTTACAAACTTCTGAAAATTTTTAAAATGTCTCGTCACCAGTAAATAATAACTCTGTGTACTTCACAACAGAAATAAAAACTATAGGAAGTAACTAACAACTTTCGTTAAAAAAATCTGCATAAATCCTTATTTATTTTACTCTGTAACAATGTGAAGATGACACAATCTGAGCACTTATTTTTATTCTTTCCATTTTCTTTCATCCTCATAAGCACATTCATATCACACACAAATACACGCACACAAATACACATACACACATTCAACATCTTTCAAATGTTTTCAATTCAGTTTCTCTCTCCTTCTCCTCATTTTATCTTCTCTGGCCCAGTAGAAACTTCCTGTGTTTCTTTCTTTTTTTTTTTTTTTTTAATGGACTTCTATATTTCCTAACTAGAAGTATTTCTTACCGATACTCAATACAGACATACATAAATTCACAACAAAGTTTTGCTAAGGTTACTTCTTTTTTGGCATTTTCTTAGTGATTTGCAACCAATTCCTCTTTATCAAAATCTGTATTTGCTTTGGTCATGACACCTGGGATATAGCACTTTATGTTTTCTGTTAGTAACACATATCATTATCACAATTATAATTAAATAAATAACATAAATTTCTTATTTAAGATTTGTAATATTAAATAGGAAATATATACTCCTTATTTAAATACATAAAATATATTTAAATATATATATTTCAAGAGGCAAAGGAAGAAATGACTTGTTCAAATAACTCAGCATATTTCATATAGGAATCAGTCAGTAAATGTTACCATTTGTGTCAGAACTTAGTGATTAAATGATAGTAACTTCAATGGAAATATCTGCAATTGTAAGAAAACTCTATATCTGTACTACCAAATATGGTAGCCAGTAGCTATATGTGGCTCATGAGCACTTGAAGTGTAGCTAATTTGACAAACAAACTGAATTTTTTATTCTATGTAATTTTATTTGCTTTAAAAATAAATAGTCACAAGACACTAGTGGCTATTAATTTAGGGGTCCAACTTTGAAAAAAAAAAGGATAAGTAAAACACACACACAGAATCTCTATAGAAACAAGAACAAAGATTAGAGAAAATATTTTTAAAATAGCTATATATGTGCCATTATATTATTAACGAGAGAACTAAGCTGAAGACTCTAGCTGCCAAATCCTGGCCTGCTGTT
Source organism: Macaca nemestrina (assembly GCF_043159975.1). Lineage (NCBI taxonomy): Eukaryota > Metazoa > Chordata > Mammalia > Primates > Cercopithecidae > Macaca > Macaca nemestrina. The sequence continues at coordinate 76,028,342 of NC_092126.1, forward strand.
TTACCGTACCAGGTATTGGATCTGCTTCTAGGTCTGAAGGCCTCCCCTGCCTGACTCTGTTTCCCTCCCCTTTCACCTTTCAAAGATGGTATCCTGTAATAAGTGTCTTGCAATTGTAACTCTATGTCAACTACTGCTTCCAAAAGACCTGATTAACACAAGGACTTTATAATATCCCAGAAATAGGATTCAACATGCAATATGAAAAAAAATTGCCAGAATTTCACTTAAATCACACTTAATATAATTCCTCCTCATTATTACCACATATAAGCAATTTGTACCATTTTGCATTTTAGTTTATGTGGAGACTGTCTTTTTCTAGCCTCTTTAGTATGGGACAACTATGAACAGCAATGAAGCAAGAATTTCTTCTTATATTTGAAAATAATTTTAACTGAGAAATTATGGAATGGCATTTTTTCTAAGAAAATAACTCAGCATGGACAATGAAAAGAATTTCATGATTACTGTAGGCTTCAGGTTTTATGAAAATAAAACATTAAAACAATATTAATGATTGCAGGATTTAATACATGTGAATTTTTAAAAATATTAATAAACTTCCTAAAGTGACAAAATTTTACACTGTTTACTTTCTTGGTACTACTTATGGAAATCACTTGTATCAAAAACTCTTCTTATATGACAAATTCTATCACAACATGGAACTGTTCATAATTAAAATTCAATTATTTGTAGGTTAGGTAAAATATAAATAAGGACTGTGAAGTAAATAGGTTTTAACACTATGCATCTTTTGCAAGTGTTTTTTCTTTCATTGGTTAGTAATACAATACTAGGCTTCCTACAATGCTTGTGTTTAGGAGAATTAAATAGGTAAATAATGGTATACAAAACATAACCATATTTTTGAAGGAGAAAATTCAGAAGCTGCCTTAATTAAATATCTATCTGTGAAAAACATATTTAAAAATGACAGTATACTTACAAGGAAATAATAATCGAATGATTTTTTTAATGTTATTTTAAAAAATATTTTCTGATTTGAGTATACATCAAAGAGTGTGAAAATTCTACATCCTTAATTGAAGACTAGATGGATTTTTATACATTCCTTGAATTGGATAACCAAGATACTCTGTACATCCACCCAATTTTTGTCTTGTTTAAAATAATCAACATACAAAATAGAAAAGACAACTTTGTTTAAAGGTGTTACACTATTATGATGAAGAGTAATATGAAATCTGAACAGGACCTGAACACATTTTTTCTACATCATTTAAGAGTTAATAAACAATACTATAGAGTTTATTAAAATTGGTCTTTGTTCCAAATGTATCATGCTGACCTTTTAACTTTATTTCCCTGTGGTCTGTTGGACTATATAACCTTCCCTTTGATTTTATCGCCAATTTCAATATTTTTATTTTTATTTTTATTGTTTGCGACACCTCAATATTCTATAACTTAGATTATTCACTGTGTAAATGAACTGTAATTCTTATTTGGTAAATATGATTTTCATTTAGCAAAACTTTAACATACTTTCTGGGCAAAAACCATGTCACATAGTAATTATTAGTAGACACTGAAATATGCATGGTGAAATGAAAGTAATTCTTTTATACATTTCTAACTTAAATTTTCAGTATCAATAAGATACCTACTCTTGTATAACAAATAATCTCAATGTTGTGCATTTATCAGTTATTCTCCAGATTCACTGAATTTAGTAAAAGAAATGTATTTAGTCTATACTTTTCCTCTTAGATATTAATTCAAGTGAATAAACTTGAAGCAGAGTAAAAATTTATTGAACTTTGCCAGAATGCTCTTCATGAAATCCCGAAGTATGATTACTCTCAAACTAATCTCCCCTGACACACTGGGATCTAGCAATACTAGTCTCCTTGCACTCTCCAGGCATCCTCCCCTTTGAGATTTTTGTACTAGATTTTTCTCTCTTTCAAGTGCTCTCCCCAAGAATCTCCACAGCTAACTCTCAACTCTTTCAAGGCTTTAATCAAATGTCACATTCTATTTCTAGATATAGTTATAGTTCCCCATTTATAGTTATAACTCCTACTCTCACCCCTTACTCTCAATTTTCATTATCCTCTTCTGATTTTATTTTCCCAAAGTCCTTTTCACATTTTATATTATATGAAATGTAGACTGTAAATTGGTTACATTTATTCTTTATTTTCTGATTCACACAACAAGAATATAAGCTAAGCCCTATGAGGCACATATTTTTTGTTCGTTTTGGTCATTATTATGTCATATATTGCATAGTAGGCACTTAATATGTGTGTATCAAATGAAAGAATGTAAATGAATGAAGTTGTTATAGATGACTTTATGGTCAATTGATATTTTCAATATATATTATCTATCATGTGTCAAGCACTGTGTTTTCTGTGAATATAATCATAAAAAAGACAGTGCGGGGCTATCCTTGAGTAGATAGCACCATATAGTACAAGATGGAGATTAAAGAAATACACAAAAGACTGATTATGAAAAGGCTTTGAAGGAAAAGTGTGTGGACATTATGGATGCATGAAAGAAGAAAGTTTTCCTAGTCTGAGGGAAAAGGAGAAGTGTAAAAGGAGAGGAAGATACTTATAGTAAGTGTTACATAACTGCTATTAATTTTGAAGAATTTTTATATTTTACGATCAATGACAAAATGAAAACTATAAGCTACATGAGGATTTTTAAATTTAAAATTGAAATTAGACCCCTCTCTTATACCATATACATGAAACAACTCAAGGTGGATTAAAGACTTAAATGTAAAACATACATTATAAAAAACCTAGAACTTAACCTAGGCAATATTGGGCCTGGACAAAGATTTTATAATGTGGATGCCAAAAGCAACTGCAACAAAAACAAAAATTGACATATGAGATCAAATTAAATTAAAGAACTTCTGCATAGCAAAAGAAATTATCGACAGAATGAACAGGCAACCTACACGATAGTTAAAGGGTGTATTTTAATGTTTGTTATATAGGTAAAAAAAACCCTGCAAACTATACCTCTGACACAGATCTAATATCCAGAATCTTTATGGAATGTAAACAAATTTACAAAGAAATATGAAAGACCCTGTTAAAACGCAGACACAAGACATGAACAATACTTTCAAAAGAAGACATACACACAGCCAACAAGCATATGAAAAAACGTTCAACATCATTAATCATTAGAGAAATGCAAATCAAAACCACAATGAGATACCATATCACATCAGTCAGAATGGCTATTAATAAAAAGTCAGAAAATAACAGATGCTGGAAAAGCTGCAGAGAAAAGGCAATGCTTATATTCTGCTGGTGTGAATATAAATTAGTTTAGCCACTGTGGAAAGCAGTTTGGCAATTTCTGAAAGAAATTGAAACAGAATTTCTATTCTATCCCAGAACCCCAGTGTTGGGTATTAACCCAAAGGAAAATAAATCATTCTATCATAAAGACACATGCACACATATGTTCATCGCAGCACTATTCACAAAAGCTGAATCAACCTAAATGTCTGTCAATGGTACACTGGGTAAGGAAAATGTGGTAAACATACAGTATGGAATACTACATAGCCGTAAAAGCAATGAGATTATGTTCTTTGCAGCAACATGCATATAACTGAAGTCCATATCTTAAACAAACTAACACGGAAACAGAAAACCAAATACCACATATTGTCACGTATAAGTGGGAGCTAAACATTGAGTATCTATGAACAGAAAGCAGGAAAAAAGAGACACTAGGGTCTATTTGAGAGTGGAGGGTGGGAGGAGGGTGAGGATGAAAAACCTTCCTATCAGATACTATGCTTATTACCTGCATGATGAAACAATCTGTTTATCTTCGCGTGGCATTCTCTGTGTGCCTCTTTTAAGGATAGGGTCATATTAGATTAAGGGCCCATCCTACTCCAATATAACCCCATATTAATTGGCATCTTAATTATATCTGTAAAGGCTCTATTTCCATAAGGTCACATTCACAGGGATTAGGATTTCAACAGTAGTTGATAGTATGGCATATCATTTCCTACCCTAGGTCATAAATTTACCTGACTTAATTGATTAGCAAAATTCAAACTGAACTTATATGAGGCTACTTATAGATATTACATTTATTATTCATATTTTTATATATAGAACTTTTATATAGACATTTTAAACTATACTTGTGAATAGTCCTAAATTCTGTTGCAGAAACACTAATACTTTTCCAAGTGTTGCTCTAGGTCTTTCTGGTGATATATATATTTTTAATTTTCCCATAGGCTATTGGGGTACAGGTAGTATGTGGTTATGTGAGTCAGTTCTTTAGTAGTGATTTGTGAGATTTTGGTGCACCTATCACCCAAACAGTGTACACCGCACTCTATTTATAGTCTGGTGGGATAATTGACTAGCCACATGTAGGAGGATGAAACTGGATTCTCATCACTTACCTTGTGCAAAAATCAACTGAAGATGGATTAAGGACTTAAACCTAAGACATAAAACTATAAAAATTCTAGAAGATAATTTTGGAAAAAACCCTTCTAGATATTGGCTTAGGCAAGGATTTCCCAAAAGCAAATGCAATCCAAACAAAGATAAATAGTTGGGACTTAATTAAAATAAAGAGCTTTTGCATGGCAAAAGGAACAGTCAGCAGAGTAAATAGACAACTCAAAGAGTTGGAGAAAATCTTCACGATCTATACATCTGACAAATAACTAATGTCCAGCATCTACAATGAACTCAAATCAGTAAGAAAAAATCAACCCTGTCAAAAAGTGTGCTAAGGACATGAATAGACAATTCTCGAAAAAAGACATACAAATGGACAACAAACATGAAAAAATGCTCAACATCATAATGATCAGAGAAATGCAAATCAAAACCACAATGCAATGCCACCCTACTCCTACAAGAATGGCCATAATAAAAAAAACAGTTGATGTTGGCGTGGATGCGGTGATCAGGGAACACTTCTACACTGCTGATGGGAATGTAAATTAGTACAGCCACTATGGAAAACAGTGTGGAGATTCCTTAAAGAAATAAAAGCAGCCCGGGCGCAGTGGTTCATGCCTGTAATCCCAGCACTTTGGGAGGTGGAGGCGAGCGGATCATGAGGTCAGAAGATTGATACCATCCCGGCCAATGTGGTGAAACCCCCTCTCTACTAAAATACAAAAAATTAGCTAGGGTTGGTGGTGCGCAGCTACTTGGGAGGCTGAGTCAGTGGAAACGCTTGAACCCTTGAGGCGGAGGTTGCAGTGAGCTGAGATCGCGCCACCGCACTCCAGCCTGGGTAACAGAACAAGACTCCATCTCAAAAAAACAAAAACAAAAACAAAAACAAAAAACACCTAAAACTAGAACTACCATTTGATCCAGCAATCCCACAACTAGGTATCTACCCAGAGATAGAGTAGTCATTATACAAAAAAAGGTACTTTCATATGCATGTTTATGGCAGCACAGTTGGCAATCGCAAAATCACAGAGCCAATAAAAATGCCCATCAATCAACTAGTGGATAAAGAAATATATACATATATATTATATATTATATATATATTTTTGGCCAAAAATTATATATATATTTTGTGACTGAGTAGTACTCCATCGTGTGTGTGTTTGTGTGTGTGTATATATATGTTATATGTATATGTGTGTATATATATACACACAAATACATGATGGAATACTACTCAGCCATAAAAATGAATGAATTAACAGCATTTGTAGTGAGCTGGATGAGATTGGAGACTATTATTCTAAGTGATGTAACTCAGGAGTGGGAAACCAAACACTGTATGTTCTCACTGATATGGGGGAGCTAAGCTATGAGGACGAGAAGGCATAAAAATGATACCCTGGACTTCCGGAACTTGGGCGGGGGGTGGGGCAGAGAGGAGGAGGGGGAAGGGAGATGAAAACTATTTCTTTATTATTAAATTTCTTATTTTAAATTTTGTAGTAGAATTGACTTAGATTTTTTTGTTTCTTTTAAGGCTCATTAACCTTCAGTAACTGTAATTATTGGCAATTTTGCCTAATTTTTTTTGTTGGCCAAAATATTTTTAGTTGAAAAACACTCTTTCTGTAGACACTGAGGTACCTTGTAGGCTCATACCAAACTCTGACAATTAAAGGGTGTTATTAAGTGCTATTTTTTGCATAGAACATTTCTCCTCTTTTATTTTTTTGGTCCTTATTCAAAGTATTTTTCTTCAAAAACTATTTTTACTATACAAGCTCATTGATTTCCTGTATTAACACTTAAAAATGTATTGCTAAATTTAGTCATGGCAAAATTGTAGGCCTTTTTGATTTTATTCCATTCTGTTTAAGAATACAAATTCATTGAATTGTAAATATAAGATCAGTCTAAAAATTTATTTCACAAAATGAAATGTTTCAAAGTATAATGAAATTTTAAAATTAAATTATGAACATATTTCTGTTTAACTTGTGTAGTAACTCTTTCTTTAAAAATAAATTTCAATTACTTTATATTTGCAAGTTTTAGTTTTAATAAATCAATTCAAAGATACTACAAAAGCTGAAATTTTGACATTTGATTCATTGAATAAATTGAGCTTCTCATTTGGTCGTGAATACAATCAAAATTTCAAGGAGTTATTTATAAAATCTTTTAATCTTAGTGTAAAACAATTATATTTAAAAAATTTTTTTATGAAATTTCAAATATTTCTGAAACTGGACTTAGGACAGATAGCAAAAGAGAAAATACCTACTGCTGTACTAAAATATGCTTTTATTTTAACATTTAATATTAGCTGTCAAACTTTTTCATCTCATTTTATATGTGTATACTCCAAATATTTGTATATTTTTATAGTCATAGCTTCTAGTTTGATTGGTTCCAATTTGAAAGTAATTATAAACTACATGAGTACATGACTAATTCTGAATATTTTACTGCGCTTAGGTTTCACAATGTACTTAGAAATATGTGTTCACCTTGATGTTGTGCTGTGCTAAAATTTGTACTCTTACCACCATAAAACTAGTAAGTTTATGTTTAATGTTGAACATTTAAGCAGAATATATTGTATCATGCACAGTGATACTAGAATGAACTTTTAAACTTCATTTTGATTTCATATATTAAAGGAAATCAATCCTTTATTAGGATTAACACAGTTGATTTTTTTGTTTGAATCATCTGATGACATAGATATAAAACTGTATCATTCCATTGTTCTTCAAAAGTTTTTCTACTTATACTTCCAGCACATTAATAACTCTCACGACCTTTTGTTATTGGTCTATTTCTCCAAATATAAGAGTTGAGTAAAAAGTAGTGTGTCTTGAGAGATTATGAATAGGTTGCAGCTACTTTTCTTGTTTTGATATCTGTTTTTTTATAGGAAGAAAATTTATTGTGCTTGAATAAAATTAACACACATAGTATTTAGAGAAAGTTCTTTTGATTTATATATGATATCATTTTATTTGGAAGGAACTCTTGTAAAAAAGAATGAAATAGTGTGGACAGAATCATGTTGATAATTTTTAGGATTCTGCTGATATAACTCAGTTTAGTAAGATGAAGGAACTTCAGAATACTTATATGTCTTTGATGAAAAGAATGTGGAAAGCAATGAACATATTTACATAATTCTGAAAATATGAACAGGGAAAGGTGAGTATGTGCTCCAGTTAGTTCAACCTAAAGAAACTGTTTCTTGGGAATTGGGAAGGGTATGGAGGTATAAATAAGTAATGATTTGAAAGGGGAGTCAGGGACTTAAAAGACAATGAATAAATGAGCATGCATACATAAAAACTATTTGGCATTGCTAACTTGATCAGGATGATTTTTAAAAGTGTCTCATAACTATTTCCCATCACTTGTTCTACTCAGTAGCCATTGGGAGAAGCAGCACTACTGGTCCAAAGAGGAGTTTTTTCCCTTAATTGCCCTTTCAGAATTGATATGGATTTGGAAATCATAGCAGTCTGCTGTTTTTACTATTCATCTTGGCTTATTGTCACTGCCAGCTTCTTTGAGTTTTATGATTACATTTTTTAAAAATGCATAAAAATATTATAAAAAAGGAAAATGAGAAAAACAGAATTACCCAGAACATGATTCACATCATATTTTTAATATTTTTGTATAGCCTTGTATAGTATTTGTTCCCTCTACATAAATATATATAAATATATTTGGAGTTATGCCCATTGTTCTATAGCCTAATTTCTACATTTAAATGTTTCTAGAAGTCTTCATGTTCTTCAATACATTTGTAAAAATATATTGAAAACCTTAATGACTTAAGTTTTCCATAAGATTAATGTGCTATTATAATTTAACCAATAACTTATTGATGAATGTTATTGATGAACACTGATGATATTTTTAAGTTTTACTCTTGTAATTAAGCTCACATTAGGTATATTGTGATATTTAGAAATACTAAATACTAACTAGTGGAATACATACATATACTTATGCATGTATATATGTATGTATATTCTAGCATTTAGTACATATGTGTGTTCTAGAATTTAGATATTTAATTTGTGATTATTTATCCTTGTGTATTACTTTTTAGTCTTTTTTTTTTACAAAAATTTTTCTACTGCAGGTTTTGTCTTTTTGTTTTATGCAATTCATATGACACTAAATAATCACTTTTTAAAAAATAGAAAAAACTTTGTCATATTTATTCTTAAATAAGAAATAGTCACTGAGAAAAAGCGGTGAAAATATGAGAAAGAGGGAAGCTCATAGTTCCACATAAGTGAAAGGGAGATTCTTTTTTTCTTTTCTTTTCTTTTTTTTTTTTTTTCAGTAAAGGGAAAAGAAAGCTAGAACAGCAACTAAACAACACAAAAGTTTGCATTTCCTCCACAAAATCTGATGGAATATCTTGTCTTTATCAAAGACCCAATTGCTTTTATATTTCTGTGGCTATGCTAACATTTGTCTTCCATCCTTAACTATGCATCATGATATATGGTAGCTTTTGATGCTTCAGCATTCGCTATCTCATTTAGACCCAGAAGGATATAAAGGATAACGAGGATATAAAGAGTGATATTTCAGCTGATTCCATTCGTTCTCAATGGGTTTTCTAGATTTCCTATCATAGTTTTTTTCTATCTCTCCAGCTAGAAGTAACTCAAATAGACATGTGAAGCAACCAGTGAAACTGGGCAATGCAGTCATTTTACTGGGTGCATTGTCTCTCATAATAAAACCAGATTTTGTGTCCTTTTTGTACTTTAAGAGTTATGGTCTGAGCAGTCAAATTTTCTGTTTGTTTTGATAATAGATATCAATAATTTCATAATTTTATTAAATATCATTGTGCTGCTCTTTCAAGACAGTTGTTTTGGCTTCTTAAAAGTTTTCATTGTTATTGTAACTATTATTCATTGTTTCCATAGTCTAGGATATGTTTAATTTTTACTTTTATTTTTCAATTGGATGCTATTTGCGTTTTTCCTCATCAGTATTATAAAGACATTTCTTGAGACAGGAAATCTTATTTGATGGAACAGTGTATAAAAATGTTCCAAATCTTATGAAAATTATTAAAATTAAAACTAGAAAATTAAAGTTTTCTGAGATATACTATAGCAGGAAGAATCCATCATTAGCAGAGCGTGATGGTAAGAATGTTAATGTAAAAACAATGAGAACAAATAAAAATATAGATGTATATCGAAAATGAAAACAACTGAAAATAATTACTATATGGGCATCTTCTATAGCCAGCTAAATCCTGCAGAAGTCCTATGCACATCTCCCTCAAATACACATGTGGAGCAACCAGTGAAACTGGGCAATGCCACCATTTCACCGGGTGTATTGTCCCCAACAATGGACCACTCAAGGAATGGCTGATTCAGTAGTTGTGACCTTTGCCCACCTGGGTCATAATCTACCCCATCACGCTCAATAGAAAGAACAACAACTACCATATAGTGGAGGTTGACTCTACTGGGTGGACAAGTGGTAAATGGCACCTTCCACAACTTGTACCTGTCAGCTATTTAGACCAGGTGTCGAGCTGCTAGTAGGGGTAGGCATTTTACCCATAATCCACACCATAAAGAGCCACCAACAACAGGTCTACAGTGGCCATGCCATTGCTCCATTCCAGTGTACTCAGACACTAGAGTGTTTCAGATCCTTTAGAATCTGCTTCTTGGTGACTGAGTACACCAGTGAAATCCAAGGCAACCACCTGCACAACTCTCCCCGTTTTGTTAGTGGGTGACAAAAGCCTGAGGATTCGTCATGAGCAGGTCCTCAGGAATGGAGTATTTTTCAATTAAAAAATACCAAAAACTCAGTATTTGGAAACACTAAACTTGCTTCAGCCAAATTGAATAAAATAGTAGAGTGTTAAAGAGGTTTAAAAATGGTCATGTAGGAATGTAGTGGAAGACTGCAGGGCACCAACATAAATGTTAGATTTTCAGCAGAACATAATGGAAAAACTTGTAGGAGATACAACATTGAGATAGACTATTTGAATTAAAATCACTAAAATTCTCTAAAAGGAAAAAGAGACATGGCTAAAATTTAGAATATTTTTCAATTATTAAACAGAACAAGTAAATAAATAATATCCAAACATTTTAATAAAACCGAAAGCCACAAAGGATAAAAAATAATGTCTTAAATTATATCTAAAGTGGAGGATGTACAAGATATTTTTATTGCAAAGAAACAAATTAGCCTTACCTTAAACTTCTTCAGGCCAAATTATATCTGCACAATTTTTTGGCCTACTAAAGAATTGCAAACTATCAGCAGATTGCCAATAATACAATTTGCTACTCACTACTTACAGAAACTAACTTTGCTACTTATAAATTCTCTCTGATAAAAAACAATTACTAACTTATGTAACTTTTCAAGATGAATTTCCTAAGGGAAAGAGGTAGATGCCTGAAACAATGATGAGAACAAAAATATCGTTTTAAATTTAATTAAATATCAGCAGTACAGTTGTCCCTGGACATCCACAGATAAAAAATCCACAGATGCTCAAGGCCCTTGTATAATATGGCATAGTATTTGAGTATAAACTACTCATATCCTTTCATATAATTTAAATCATCTCTTGAATATTATACCTAATACAACATAAATGCCGTGTAAATAGATGTTATACTGTATTGTTCAGGGAATAATGACAAGAAAAAGTTGGTACATATTCAGGACAGACTCAACCATCTATTCTTTTTCTCAAATATCTTTCATCTGCTACTGTTTGAATTCATGATATGATATCCAGGAATATGGAGGAACAACTGTTACACAATATTTATTACTACTGTAATGCAAACTGCTACTTCTTACTAAAAATGTTAGAAGTAAAATTCTAAAATACATAAACAAAGAAGATGGAAAGTATGGTTAGAGTGCACCCTGATTCAAAGAAAGTATGAATTATGATATAATTTGGGAAATTTTATAGACAGTATGAGTATGTAAGATCTACATGTAAGCAGTAGAATAATAAATATGAAATCTATGTGTCTTCCACAACATTATAATAATAGAGAAAATAAAACGCATTATTCCTAGTGTTCCATTATTGGAATGCTAAGCATGTAGGAGTTATTTATGTCCTACTGCTCAAGGTCATCACCAAGGTCTGATTTTGCAATTCAAATAATTGCAACCTCAGGCATAAATGAGTTAAACAATATGGAAGCACAAAGAAAAAATATTAAAAACCCTAATGTATTCAAATATAAGGGCATTAAATTGTCCTTTTAAAATCAAGGAATGTCTGATAAGACACAAGAGCAAATAAAATTATTTTCTTATAAATTTACAAGTCAGAGAATGTTTGAAACTAAAAATCTTAAAAATTATATCAGATAATGATATTAGAATCATGCATATTTTGGTCATAACAACATTTGGTCATAACAACATTTTGGTCATTGATGAATCACGTAGTCAATGGTGGTCCCATAAGAATGTAATCAGCTAATAAAAAAAGCCTATCACCTAGTTTTACTATACTATAACTGTTATCATTATTTTACAGTGTACTATTTTTACTTGAATATTAAAAAGTTAACTGTGAAACAACCTCAGGCAGATCCTTCAGATATTTCAGAAGGCATTGTTATCATAGGTGTTGACAGCTCCATTCATGTTATTGCCCCTGAAGACCTTGTAGTGGGAAAAGATGTGGAGGTAGAAGATGATGATATTGCTGATACTCACCCTGTGTAGGCCTAGGCTAATGCATGTATTTGTGTCTTAGTTTTCAACAAACTTGTGTGTTTGTGTCTTAGTTTATAACAAACTTTAAAAAGTGAAAAATAAGTAAATAAAACTTTAAATAGAAAAGAGCTTATAGAATAAGGGAATACAGAAAGACCATATTTAGTGAATTTGTACAGTGTGTTTGAGTTTTTACCTAAGTATAATTACAAAAGTCAATAGTTTTTAACAAATTAAAAATTTATGAAGTAAAAAGTTAGGGTAAGTTAAGGTTAATTTATGATTGAAGAAAGAAGTGTTCTAATAAATTTAGGATAGCCTAACTGTGTCATGTTTATAAAATCTGGAGTAGTTTACATGCTATCCTAGGACTTCACATTCACTCACCACTCACTCACTGTATCAACCAGAGCCACTTCCAGCTTTCCAAGCTCCACTCCTGGTAAATCGCCTGTAAAAGTGTACCATATTTTATTTTTGATATCACATATTTACTGTACCTTTTCTATATGTAAATATGTTTAGATTCACAAATACCATTGTTTCACAAATGTCTACACTATTGAGTACAGCAACATGCTATACGGATTTATAGCATAAGAGCAATAGGCTATACCACATAACCTACTTGTGTAGCAGGTTATATCATCTCAGATTGTATTAAGTACACTCTGAGATGCTAGCACAATGACAAAATTGCTTAATGGTGCATTTCTCAGCATGCATCACAATTGTTAAATGACATTTAACTGTAATTTGAAAGCTGCATCCATATTAATTTCAGACCAGTTAGAATTTTTAAACAAAAGAAGTATGAATAGAAATAAAATTTTAAAGTAACAAGATAAAAATCTTAATTAACCAAAGTGATAAAACTCTTGAGAGGTACATATTTTATAGCCTTAATTTTATAAAGCCAAAAGTGACATAATTATAGGAAATTTCAAAGTTAGATCTGAGCTAACAGAGGTTAGTTTATGAGGTTTAAGAAAAGAAGCCAACTTTATGACATAAAAGTGCAAGGTGAAGCAACAAGTTCTAACATGGAAGCTATAATAAGTTATCCAGAATATCTAGCTAAGATAATTGATTAAAGTGGCTACATTAAACAGCACACTTTAAATGCAAATGAAATAGCATTATATTGGAAACATTTGCCATTTAAGATTTTCATAGCTAGAGAGGAGAAGTCAATGCCTGGACTCAAGGCTTCAAAGAAGAGTTTGACTCTCTCACGTCAGGGGCAAATTCAGCTGATGACTTTAGACTTAAGTCAGTGCTCACTCACCATTCTGAAAATCATTGGGCCTTTAAGAATCATGTGAAATGTACTCGTTTGTGCCCATAAATGGAACCACAAAGCCTGGATGATAGCACATCTGTTTACAGCAAGTTTTTCTGAATAATGTAAACCCACTGTTGAGACTTACTGCTCAGAAAAAAAAAAGATTATTATCAAAATATTACTGCTCATTAACAATTCACCTAGACATCTAAAAGCTCCAACAGAGATGTACTGTACATGTAAGAGCTCTATTGTACAAGGAGATTAGTGCTGTTTTCATGCCTGCTAACATGACATTCATTCAGTAGCACACCATTAAGGAGTACATTCAATACAACTTCAAGTCTTATTATTTAAGATGTACATTTCATAAGGCTATATATATTATAAATACTATATTCCCCTGATGGATCTGGGAAAAGTACATTTAAAATCTTCTGGAAAGGTTTCAGTATTCTAGATGCTACTAAGAACATTTGTGATTCATAGGAGGTGGTCAAAATATCAACCTTAACAGGAGTTTGGAAAAAGTTGATTACCACTCTCATGGGTGACTTCAAAGGCCTCAAGCCTTCAGGAGAGAAATTTAATTGCAGAGGTGATAAAAATAGCAAGAGAACTCAAATTAGAAGTAGAGCCTGAAGATGTTACTGACTTGCTGCACTCTCATGATGAAATTTTAACAGGTGAGGAGTTCCTTTTATAGATGAACAAATAAAGTGGTTACTCAAGTGGAATCTACTCCTGGTAAAGTTGTGAACATTGTCGAAGTGACAACAAAAGATTTAGACTATTCCATAAACATAGTTGATAAACAGCTGCTGGGTTAGAGAGGATTGATTCCAATTCTGAAAGAAGTCCTACTGTGAGTAAAATGCTATCAAACAGCATCACATTCCACAAAAGAAAATTTGTTTTTAAGAGGAAAAGTCAGTTGATATGGCAAACTTGACTGTTGTCTTATTCTTAAGAAACTTCCCTAGCCACCTCAGTGTTCAGTAGCCATCAATATGTAAGCAAATTTCCAACAGCAAGAAGATTATGGCTCACTAAAGGCTGAGATGATTATTAGTAATTTTAATTAATAAAGTATTTTAATTAAAATTAGTGCATTACATTGTTAGACATAATGCTATTGCACACTTAATAGACCACAGTAGTATAAATATAACTTCCATATGCACTGAGAAACAAAAATATTTGTGTGATTCACTTTGTTACAACATTTGCTTTACTGTGGTGGTTTGAAACCAACCCAGCAATGTCTCCAAGGTATGCCTATATATAACAATATTTATATTTCAGTATTGTTTGTATTTTCTTCGGTCAAGTTGCCATCACTGCCATCCTTTCTAAGGTTTCCTCTACATCCCAGAGAAGAAAACAGAAACTTTCAATTCCCAGAGTACATTTCTACCATTTCTCTAGCTCGTAGGTACAGCCTGCTAATAAAAGGCCATTATACTTCCTAGCATTTTCAGAGAGAGAGCAGATGGGATATGAGGTAGGTAAACTTCCTGAGCATTACTTGATTCTGTTTTGTAGGCTGAGTCTTTCTACTTCTCTTCCCTTCTCTTCAAAAGTACTTCCAGCAAGTTTCTAATCCCTACCTTTAAACACTATATACCTTCAGTACATTGTGTGGATTCTGCTTTCTTGGCAAAAGACTAGTGAAAAGCTAGTGAAAATCAGAAAAAGTGAGAAAATCAGAAAAAGTAACAAAAGCATCAAATTATACTATTTTGGCACATCATTCATTTTGAGATTTTTGTCTTCCACTTTCTTATTAGTCCATATATCATTTTACATGGGTGTAACCATTGTTTTAAACATAGATGTTCTATTGATATCTTCATTTGTATGTAATATTGATATGGACAGGGGATAGGGTAATACTGGGTAGAAGAGGGCTGTTTCCCGGCAAAGGCCCCATCCTCAAGTATGAAGACCTGTGGCTCTAAGTGAGAACAGGTGTTTTTGGCTTTTCACCCAAAAAGTTGCCTTTTGGCCTGCCAGGACCACCCCATCCTGCTCCCATATAAACCGAAGACCTTAGCGGGCACATACACAAGGGGCTGAACATCAAGAGGAACAGAAGAGAGCAGTGGTGGAGACAGGTATGGAAGCACAGCAGAGAAAGATGGAAGAGGCTCCTGAACATTGGCCAAGAACAGCGGGACTTCAGGGGATGATGACCTTCCCTCTCTATCCCCTCTTCCTCCTCCTGGATCCCCATGCATCTCACTGAGAGTCACCTCCACCATTCAGTAAAACCCTGCACTCATCTCTTAAGCCCATGTGTGACTCAATTCACCCCTAGATGCTGCCGTGGGGCAGCCGGATCCCAAAAGTTCTCCCCAGGGCCCCTGCACCTGCCCCTCTGCACGCTCCCTCTAGGAGATTGAGCAGTAGGTAGATCAAAGAAGCAAGCCATATCCCTCTTGCAAGTCCTTCAAGGAGGATAAGGGAACTTTCCAGTTTCAACAACACATCTTAATATTTTCATCATTTAACACTATTTGTATTTATTTTTATTAAAGCACAGTAACCCATTGTATAAGATTATCTTCACTCTAAAGCTGAGAGTTTAAATTATTTGCTTAACATATAGCAGTAAGAGGCTTTATGTTTGAAATTTTGTCTAATTCTCCATGGATTTTGAGATGGTGCCAACACAATACAACATAGACAGCATGCCGGATATGTCTTATCCTAGTGAATTTGACAGGTAAAGTTTAAATAATTTTTATTGAAGAAAACCCCACTACTGATATTCAACATGCGTTCTTTTCTATTTTCCTCAGTGTCAGCTGGTATGAGAAGTACAGAGAAAGAGTAGGAGAGAGATATTTCAAAGCTGGGTGCCCGGGGGAGACATCACATGTCAGCAGGTTCCGTGATGCTCCCTCAGCTGTGAAACCAGCAAGCTTTTATTAGCGATTTTCAAAAGGGGAGGGAGTGTACAAATAGGGTGTGGGTCACAGAGATCACATGCTTCACAAGGCAATAAAATATCACAAAGTAAATGGAGGCAGGACGAGGTCACAGGACCACAGTATGAGGCGAAATTGAAATTGCTGGTGAAGTTTCGGTCATGCATTATCATTGATAACATCTTATCAGGAGACAGGGTTTGAGAGCAGACAACCTGTCTGACCAAAATTTATTAGGTGGTAATTTCCTCGTCCTAATAATCCTGGGAGTGCTACAGAAGACTGGGGTTTATTTCATCCATTTGGCTTCGACCATGAAAGACAGCCACCCCAAGGGGGTCGTTCATAGGCCTACCCTCAAGGGTGCATTCTCTTTCTCAGGGATGTTCTTTGCTGAAAAAAAGAATTCAGCGATATTTCTCCTATTTGCTTTTGAAAGAAGATAAATATGGCTCTGTTCTGTTTGGCTCACTGGCAGTCAGAGTTCAAGGTTATCTCTCTTGTTCCCTGAACATTGCTGTTATCCTGTTCTTTTTTCAAGGTGCCCAGATTTCATATTGTTCAAACACACATGCTTGTAGTTAATGCAATCATCACAGGGTCCTGAGGTGACATACATCCTCCTCAGCTTATGAAGATGATAGGATTAAGAGACTAAAGTAAATACAGGCATAGGAAATCACAAAGGTATTGTTTGGGGAAATGATAAGTGTCCATTAAATCTTCACAATTTATGTTCAGAGATTGTAGTAAAGACAGGTGTAAGAAAGTATAAAAGTATTAATTTGGGGAACAAATAAATGTCCATGAAATCTTAACAATTTATGTTCTTCTGCTGTGGCTTCATCCAGTCCCTCCATTCGGGGTCCCTGACTTCCTCCAACAAATCTTTGTGTGTGTTTTGTTAGATCTACACATAGTATTTGTAACTTGTTTTCAGTTTACCCACAAATATTAGGAAAATAAGCTTTCAAATTAATTATGTTTAAATAATTAGGATAAAAAGCATATTAGGACATAAAAAATAATAATAACTGATTCCATTTACTCTCTTGTGTCATGGTCATGAAAAAAATTTAGGTAGGAAAATATCCTTATTTTCACTTTTCCTGATGAAGTTTCTCATTTAATTGAGAGCATGACAGTTGAATTAAATCAGCAGAAGTTGATTTCTGTTTAAATCTTTAGGGTTTAAGTTAAAGATAACTTAGTTGTTATCTTTTGTCCAATTGCTTTAGATTTCGTTTAACTCCAAAATGTATATTGTGAATATTCAACTTCCTTTGAATTTGCAGTGTACTTGATGGGTCTATGTATCAGGTGAATTTTATGTATTTTAATTCAGTTTCTGAGGTCTTAAGAAATCGATCTTTTCATGCTGTGAATAGTACCTAAGCATTTACATAAGTGATTATTTTTAATATTTGGATTTTAAATATTTTCTAGATGAGGGAGAGGAACACCAATTAGAATGCTCCACTCTTTGTTTTCCACCTCTCCTATGATTAACTCAAAGAGAAAGATAAAAATAAAGAGATATTAAAAGACAGAAAAAGAGAGACTATCTGACCACGATATTAGTTATGCTTATTCTGAAATGTTCTGGTGAATGCATTTGAAATAAATCAGCTTTATCCTTGACATATGCTGTATTTTTGCCCAGGGGTTATTTTGCCTTTCTCCTAAATGCCCTGCTGACATATCATGTCCTAATTTTATGGTATGAATAAAACCATCTCTTGGAGGGTATAAGAAGTCAATAATTTTCCATTAAGTTGATTTACAAAAAGCTTTATTTTATTTAGTCTACACTACTGGAAATGGTCTGGAGAATATCTACTCATGCTCTCTCTGGGTAGAGAGACCTCTTTGTAGTTTTGCTAAAAATCTTTCTTCTGGCAATGAGTCGTGTCTTGATAAGTTGTCTAATGTCTTATCCAAGACCCCTCTAGTCTTATATGCCCTGCTCCTTTATAAAATGTTGGATTGGCATCTTGTTTCCCAAACAAGTGAATAATTTGTTAATGTATTTGTTATGACTTATGTCCTTGTAAGTCAGGAATAATAAAGGTGTGCTTTTTTGTAAGTATTTTCAAAATACCGATTTTTAAACAACCTGTTTACTTTTTGTTAGTGGTAGTAGTGGTGCCCAACTTATTTCACTAAAGATTTTGTCCATCAGTTTACATTAATAAGCTGTGGATTTCAGGATGATGTAATATTATAGATAATATTAGATTTAAAAGATTATTATTCATGACAGAATTTTGGAAAGTTTCCTGACATATCCTGATGTATATTATTACCCAAGCATTCACATCCTGATATACATTATTACCTAAGCACTCACATAATTTCCTTTTCATTTAAATATTACATATCCCTTCAAAATTCATACATTTATGTGTGAATTAGCTGAGAAACTATTAAGGACTTTAACCAGGCCTAAACACTTAGAAGTTGATAGTATAAAGCTAGCTTGGATGTCAGGGGTGCTTTTCTCTTTCTTGCATGTAATAGGTGCAAACTAGGCCCAGTAGCTTTTTTTGTGCACCCCACCATTGTTATTTTTCCTTTCCTCCCCAGATTGAAACCTTTATTTGCTTCTAATACTTAAAGGAAGTTTGCTTCTTTTAAACAAACTACAAATGAATAAAAATTATCCTCATTCCTGTGTTTCATTACTTTTGCTAGTATTATGCTCATGAGACTTAGAATTGTTTGGGGATGGAGCAGAAGTTTATTCATTTGCATTGTGGATTAGTAGTATTTCACTATATGAATATAGCACAATATATTTATTCATTTTATTGTTAAATAGTAGTGACCATTTCCAATGTCTATTATTTATGAATAATGCTGCTCTGAATATCTTGTCCATCCATTTTGGAGTTCCTTTCTGTTTGAAATATACATAGAAGTAAAATTGTTGAATTTGGAGGTACACATGTTTAGCATTATAAGATATTGCCAAACAATATCTAATGTGCATAAAAATTTTAATTCTTAGAGGACTTAGAAAAACTGATGTCTCAATATATCTCACCAAGGTTCTACTTTTGGATTACTGGGGTCATAATCTAAGCTTGAGCAGTGTAGGGGTAAAAATCTGCCACCCTTATATATGGGTTAAAAAAAAATAGAAAGACTTAGTGTTAAAAAAAAAAGAGAGAGAGAATTGCACAAATATGAAAAGTAAGACATGAAGCCTCCTTTTACTCTTTATTCTCTGTCCTCCATACTTTACCCTTTGCCATTTTGTTACAGTGATTCCAATCTCCATTTCTACTTTTAAAATGTAATCACAAAAGAATGTGAAAAAGTAATTTCCAGTAAGTTATGATTTACTGATAAATCTTAACAATTATCAGTAGTATTTTAATACATCAAGGAGCCATTATAGCTGTTTAAGGTTTTAGCCAACATCATAAAAATACGTGTTAAAATTTTTATGCTAACATAAAGTTTGAAGAGGCATTTTGAGAACACAAGGCCCTTTTATGGCTGCTTTTCACTGTAGAGAGAAGGTTTTACATTTCCCAGTGTAAACCCAGTACAATAATTTTTTTTTTTTTTTTTTTTTTTTTTTTTTTTTTTTTTTTTTTTTTTTTTTTTTTGTGAGACGGAGTCTCGCTGTGTCTCCCAGGCTGGAGTGCAGTGGCGTCATCTCGGCTCACTGCAAGCTCCGCCTCCTGGGTTCACGCCATTCTCCCGCCTCAGCCTCCCAAGTAGCTGAGACTACAGGTGCCCGCCACCACGCCCGGCTAGTTTTTTTGTATTTTTAGTAGAGACGGGGTTTCACCATGTTAGCCAGGATAGTCTCGATCTCCTGACCTCGTGATCCACCCGCCTCGGCCTCCCAAAGTGCTGGGATTACAGGCTTGAGCCACCGCGCCAAGAAAATGATATAATGTCCTTAATGGGAAAGACTCTGGACTTTGAAAATAACGTCTGAGGAATAAAAATAATATCTGAGGAATACAATTCAATCCTAGGATTTTTTTAGCTTAAAAATAACAAACTAAATTAGTAGTCATCTAAGAGATTGTAGTTATTTCAAATTAGAATTCGCTTTTAGGAGGGCAGTAGGATCAGGAGTTTTGTTCCTGTAGACTCTGTGCCCTATTCTGCCTTCTGCAAAGCCGAGTTAAAGTGAAAGAGTCTGTAGTCCACAGTGTGAGAAGTACTATTTTAAAGAAATATATTATACTAGGGTCTATATTTTGCTGCAGTGCTTATCATGACCAGTAGCTACCAGGTTTAAAATCTGTAGAGGCTTTTTCTGTCTTGAGGCACTTATTTAAAGTAACATTTTTTTAAATTGCTGCTCACTTCTATAACTTTATGAAAATTTCAAAATATTTAACATTCATGTAGCCTACTAGGGATTGATAGAAAGGCTACCAATCATGACAATTCCCAATTCTCATTTATCAAGTGCAACAACATGCATTGAACACACCTGTTTTGTGATAGATTAAATGAATTGCCATATACATTATTAGGTTCCCTTATAAAATGTGAACTTTACTACACACTGAATATCATTTCCAAGAAAGATGGTCATTTTAGTATGTATAAGCGTGAGAAAAGGCATCAAAATAGATGAATTCTTAATCTATATATGTCTGAATTTTATGTCCCATTAAGACATAAATTATTTTGAGCCAGCATATTGTGCAGACCTATATTATAGAAAGAGAAATGTTTGCAGTATGCAGAAAATATATACAAAGGTAAAAGTCTGAATCAATATTTCCTCTCCTCAATATGATTTATACTAAAAATTTTATGAACAATATTATGATACACAATGGGATAATTCAAGAAAAAGTTGAAATGAAATGTTTTCTTGTTTAGTAGTTATTGACTATTGACAATCAGCATCAATATTCCATAGGATTTAAAATCAGCAGATGTGATTTTTAGTATAAACCAACCCTATGCACTCTATTTTCCACCTTTATACCTCCATGACCTTATATTACTCTTTCGGTACACTTCAAGTCCCTCAATGTCTGCTAAATATGTTATATATTTTCTTCCCCACATGGCATACTTTTTACTAACATTGATTAAATTTGATATATACTAGACAGACAAGAATAAAAGGACACGCTCCTGTCATAAGGTTACCAAATTCAGCAAATAAATATTCAAAATCAATAGTTACAACAGACTATTGGATTAAAAAAATATTTTACATCTGGGAAATATTTCTACAAAAAATATTTATTGTTTACCTAAAATTCAAATTTACCTAGATATTTTGCATTTTATCCAGCATTCTTATTCTGTTCTCAGGATGATCACCATTTGATTAGGAAGACAGAAACATGCAAAACAAGCATAACAAAATACTCTAATTACCATGGTCACACTCTGGAAAATAGTCATGTATTAAATCTTGGATGTTCACTATTCATCAAACGTGTTGATGAAACATGATGATGACTGACAACTCTGTGGTAATCCCTCTGTTGGGAACTTGGACAAAGAAAAATGAGATTGAGTTTTCCAATCTCATGAGTTAATGAATAATTTTAAAAAACAGAGTAGAAATTCAGGTGAAGTGTTTAAGAAGGAGATCAATCAGACAGAATGATGATTTAGATATTTCAACATATAGCAGGAAGTAAAACACAAAAGTAATTCATCCAAAAGAAGTATAGAATGCAAAATGTGAATACTTAGGCAGAAAACATAAACCAGCCCACAGTGACCTAACAGGAAGAAAGCCAGAAAAATAAATATCTCAATCCCACTTGCCCTTCCTCTCAATTTCTCCTGGAGCTCTGCACTGGCTAGATCCAAGAAGAGAACAAGGGATTCCTGTCATATAGACCACACAGCTCAAGTTCCCATTTGTATCAGCAGAAATTTACAATGTATTTACAGATAACAGAAAGAGAATTGAAAACAACAACTACTACAACAAGGAAGATTAATAGAGGAAGTGACGAAAAAGATGCCACAGAAACAGAAGTTTTGCATGAAAGAGGAAAGAGGGAACTTAGAGCAGAGATTTAAAAACAAACAAACCAAAAAGAAAAAAAAAAAAAAACCACACATATTCTATGCTCAAAAGTTCTTTCTTTTTCTATCAACCCTTCATCTTTTTTCATTTTCTTTTTTTTTCAGGACTTGCTGAGCTGTTGAATTGACACAAAAATAGTATATAAATATAATAGCTCAGTAAAGTCAACGAATACTTGACGTTTATCCCTATCTAGGAGAAATAATTATAAGCACTAACATAAGTTTTCTAGAGGCAATATGTTTTCTAGTATTTTCTAATACATCATCTGTTAAAACAAAAATGCCTAATATGAGCTGGATACTGTATTCGGCCCTGGAATATAAGAGTGAGGTTGATGAACTCAAAAGCCACCCTCTAGGTCTTTCTTTGTTTTGTTTATTTTTTAGAATTTTTGCTATCTGAAAATGTATTATTGATTTAATTGTTAATATGTCGTCACTCTTAGAATAGAAACTTTGTGAAAGTAGCAATTTTATTTTTTTAAATTATTGCCATATTCTCAAGTCTAGAACGGTACCTTGTTTATTATAGGTACTTAATAAAGACTTTTTAATTAAATAAATAAATGACAAAATAAATAAGCCCTTGTTATGTGCAGGCTAATCTAATGTGTTATGCCACAAAATGATGTCATAAATGCCATGATACAGAAAATGCAGACAGCTTTGCATCACACAGTAGTTCTTCCTGTTTTAAGCACAGAGACGTAACAGCCTTTTAGGAAGAATTATAATCCCATAGAATTATAATCCCATATAATCCATATTTGATTTTCATAAAGTAAAACACTCAGTGAGAGACATAGTTGGAAAGAGAGAGGAACTGTCACTTTTCAAATCATATGAGAGGCATCAGTGTAACCAGTAGGGTTAAACTTATTACCATGTACAATATCAATTGGATTATCAAGTATATGCTACATGTAATATAGTTAGAAACCATATATATATATATATATATGGTGTGTGTGTGTTTAATAAAGGTTTCTTATATTTTTTGAATAATCTAATTGATCTTACATATTTTATAATGACATTTCCTTTTTTGTTATTTTGCTGAACGAATTCATACGTAAAAATTTTAACACAGTAGATATAAAGTATACTATCCCAATTCTTGCTAGACAAGCTACATATATAAGTAATGATATAGGTTAATATAGTTCCTCAGACACTGAAATTAATTTGAAAATAAGACATATACCATTGTTCTCAATTTACTTCCACTCCAATTTTTTAACAATTAGAAATTATAAGGCTCCTGCTTTTTACAAATATCCAATACCCACTATGACAAAAAAGCGAATTACCTCATTTGTATCACCACTCTGTAGATCCCACTGATAAATAAATGGGTCATTTAATGGAGGAATAACAATACATATAATAAATGTTGTAAAAATACTAAAACAAATTAACTTCTAAAATTTAGTGTTGTGCAAACCTATAGAATAAAATGTTGTTGAATATCTTTTTAATCTTGAGGTAAAAAAAAAATTATTCTGTATACAGAAGGAACTAACTTTAAGAGGAAAATTCGGCATTAAATAAAGTATTTACATTTATCCAGAAATACCTTAATAAAAATAAAATATGAGATATATTCTGGAAAAGGAGTGTTGTAACACTTTTAATCAGCAAAAAGTTTAGTTTCCAGAATTAGAAGAAAATAATTTCTAAACATCAAGATGGTAAGATATAAAAACAATAGAAAAATGCACAACAGATTTAAATAGGCTTTTCATTAAAGAGAGATAGAAAAATGAAAAAAGATACAAGTATAGTACTTGACAAAAATTCTCCGGGAAACACGTGTGTCTATCTTTTGAAATTCAACAGTTATGTACCACATTTAGTAATGGCATTCTGAACATATACTCTAGGTATTTTTTTACACATATGCCCTAAATAACTTGTACACAAGTGTTTTTAAAAATTGACAATAGTGCTCAAAGTAGAAACAAAAAACTACATGCAACAAAATAGAAAAATCTTTGCAAATAAAAATTAGTGAAATAATTAAGTTGTCAATAGAGTATGATATCATTTGTAAAATCCTCAAAATCAAGCAAAGGAAAACCATATATTGTTTATACATATATAGCATATATGTGATAAAGTTGTTCAAAATTCAGATAAGGATGAACTTTTGGTGGAGAGAGCATAGAAAGCACAGATTTCTAGACAGATTTTTTTTTTATGGTGTTCTAGTTCTTATGCTGAGTCCTGGGTTCACAGGTATTCATTTCATTATATTTCATAATTATAATAAAGGTTGCATCTATGCTTTTGTTTGTATCAAACTTTCCATGCTATTTTAAGATCACATTGTGTTAGTCAAGGTCCAGGAAGAAAGGATTGATACAGTTAATACAATTTTGGAGACCGTTTAATAAAAATAATATCTACAAGGTTTGGGTAATTTGAAAACTCTAAGCCCATAATGCAATTCCTAAACTTAGTAATATTCTGGAATCATTCCTAGACCTAAAGGTGTGAAGAAGGCAAGTAACAATCATATCTGTGGAACAGGGGAAACTATGAGGATATGAAGGTTTATGTGAAGACTAGTATTTTACAGAAGGTGAAAACGTGCATAGAAAACATAAACCAGCCTTCAGTTATGTCACAGTAGGAAAGCCAGAAGAATAAATATCTCAGTCTCACTTGCCCTTCTTCCCAATTTCTCCTGGAGCTCTCTGCACTGGCTAGATTCAAGAAGAGAAGAAACAAGGGATCCCTGCCATGTAGGTCACACAGCTCAAGTTCCCAGAAAACAGAACAAGGTGAAGTGTGGAGTACATACTTACAGGAGTGAATGGAATATCTCCAGCATGTCTGGCAATTTCATGTAGTCAAAGCTCGCTGAATAACCATTGGTATTCAAAACTTCCTTTTCAAAACTCATTTTGCATCTTCAGAATGTAATTCGTTTTGCAAAAGTTGCCATAATTCAACAGAATGTAGAATTTTAGCCAATGTGGAAAGTGTTTAGGAATATAAGCCAAGATTTGGAAGAGTCCCTGATTTCTAGATCTTTAATTTTTGTCTACTAAGTTTATACATCTTTCTCAAAATTAAGAGGTGGCTCTAAGCAAGTATGAAAATGAACTAACTATAGATTAAAACTGCCCTATTTAACTAAAAAGAAAGTCACTTTTTCTAAAATAGAAAAACCTTGTTGGTTCTTATAAGGTAAATTTAAATTAGTCTTGCCCCATGGCAGTCTAGAAAAATTAGATGTCTCATTTATCTTCATACAGACCAAATACTTTCAACAGAGAAACCCTTATTTGCACAGAAAATAAAGCTATTATTTTATAACTATGCTCCAGTAGTTGCCAAACATCTTTAAAGTGACCTTACAATTAATTTGATATCTTTTTTATGAACTTTCACAATACACCATTTGATGTGAGCGTTGGACTGTTTCTTAGATGTGTTATTTCTATTTCCTTACAATCTGCTTAATAAAGAAGGTTAAATGAAGAAGATACAGTTGTGAGGATTCAAAATTTGTTCTCTTAAGGTGAATTCTTATTGACTTTAGGCAACTTGTTTAACTTATCTGGTGTCAGGTCATCTTTAAAAGGAGGAATTTGGACTTCGATTCCTTTGAATCCTAGCTTGCTGAACTGTTCTAACAACCATACTGGTTTAAGTGTTTAACAGGACTCAGACTGATCTGAGTCCTGTTTTCTTCTATTTTCTTCTTCTATTTTTAAACTAAGTATTGCTTTAAATTATTTCAGTCAATATTTTTTTTAAAAAACCACAAACTAAGCAACTATAAAATATATTTAGTTATTTACAGAATTCAGGTTACACCGTTATTATGATTACATGTATTTCTGAGTCACTCATATTTGCTATCAAATTACTAATATGACATATTTAGGTAGTATGATTTACGTGTCCTGTGCATTTGTTACATGTGTGTATGTTCAGTAAAATTTAAAGTGTTTTAAAAATATCAATGTATTGTGTTCCTAAATTGAAAGACTCAAATAGTACATATATATTAGAGTAACAGGAAAACTGCTGACAATTCCATGTGATGACAAGAATGTAGAGCAACTGAAACTCTCTTGCATTACTGCTGAAAATGCAAAATGTTACAGCTACTCTGGAAAACAGTTTGTTATTTCTTATAAATTAAAACATAAATGTACCAAATGATGCAGCAATTTTACTTTTAGGTATTTACGCTAGAGAAACAAAACCTTACATTCTCAAAGAAAATATGGCACATATATATCATGGAATATTATGCAGCCATAAAAAGAATGAGTTCTTGTCCTTTGCAGGGACATGGATGAAGCTGGAAACCATTATCTTCAGCAAACTAACACTGGAACAGAAAACCAAACACTGCATATTCTCACTCATAAGTGGGAGTTGAACAATGAGAACACATGGACACAGGGAGGGGAACATCACACACCAGGTCGAAGGGTGGAGGATAAGGGGAGGGAGAGCAGTAAGACAAATATCTAATGCATGTGGGGCTTAAAACCTAGATGACTGGTTGATAGGTGCAGCAAACCACCATGGCACCTACATAAAAAACGTGCACGTTCTGCTTATGTATACTGGAACTTAAAGTAAAAAAAAAAAAAAAAAAAAAAATGCATTTATATGATGGCTTTCTTCATAATTGCTCAAAACAAGAAACAAAACAAATGTCCTTTAATGGAAAAACAAAGAGTGAAGCATCTGTATGATGAAATTCGATACAGCTAAAAATGACTGAAAAGTTGGATGACTCTCCAAAGCTGTATAATGAGAAAAGCAAGTCAGTCTAAAAAGTCATATACTTTGTGATTTCATTTTTAGACATTTTCCAAAAGACAAAACTATAGTGATGGAGAACTCATTACTGGTTGCCAGTAAGAGGAAGATGTGGATGCAAGGGATAGCAAGAATGAGTTATTTTGGGTGAAGGAACAGTTTTGCATTATGATTGTAACAGTGGTTTACCATATCACTCCCTCCGTGAGGGGTGGGGTTTCCTAAGTCACTCCCCTCCATGAGGGGCGGGGTTCTCATGGAAAATCTGGGATAGGGCAGTGCAGAAGGGAAATGTGGGGTCTGAGCTCCCACACAAAGTCTCTACTAGCACATTGCATAGTAGAGCTATGAGAAGAGGGCCACCGTCCTACAGACCTCAGAATGGTAAATCCAGTAACAGCTTGCACTGTGTGCCTGGAAAAGCTGCAGACACTCAACACCACCCCATGAAAGCAGCTGGGAGAGAGGCTGTACCCTGCAAAGCCACAGGGAGGGAGTTGCCCAAAATATTGGAACCCACGTCTTGCATCAGCATGACCTGGATGTGAGACATGGAATCAAAGGAGATCATTTTAGAGCTTTAAGATTTGACTGTCTCAATATATTTTGGACTTGCATGGGGACTGTAAGCCCTTTGTTTTGTCCAATTTCTCCCATTTGGAATGACTGTATTTATCCAATGCCTGTACCCCCACTGTATCTAGGAAGTAACTAACCTGCTTTTGATTTTACAGGCTCATAGGTGAAAGGGACTTGACTTGTCTCAGATGAGGTTTTGAACTGTGGACTTTTGAGTTAATGCTGAAATGAGTAAGGACTTTGGGGGCCTGTGGGGAAAGCATAAGGTTTTGAAATGTGAAGATGTGAGGTTTGGGAGGGGCCAGGAGCAGAATGATATCATTTTGCTGTATCCCCATCCCAATCTCACCTTGAATTACCACATGTTGTGGAAGGGACCAAATGGGATATAATTGAATCATAGGGACAAGTCTCTCCCATTCTGTTCTCATGACAGTGAATAAGTCTCACAAGATCTGATGGTTTTAAAAAGAGGAATTCCCCAGCAGGAGCTCCTCTCTTTGCCTGCCTCCATCCACATAAGATGTGAATTGCTTCTCCTTGCCTTCTGCCGTTTTTGTGAGGCTTCCCCAGCCATGGGGAACTGTAAGTCCAATAAACCTTTTTTTTTGGTCAATTGCCCAGTCTCAGGTATGTCATTATTAGGAGCGTGACAACAGACTAATACAGACCTGCTCTATTTTTACATTAGTGAAAAAATAATATAATCTTAAAGTTTATGTATTTTATACTTGGCAATTGTACTTAAAATTGAATCTACTTACGGGTTATCATTAGCCAATCAATTGATTGTTAAGTAGCTTTCAATGTAAGTAACACTTTAAAAAAAAACCCTATTTCACTTTTCATGTAAAGAGATAATTTTTGAGAAGGTTACTACATTTAAACCGGATTTGCATAGAATGCGTTCATTTTGTATTGTCTATCTGATTATCTTATTTTAAAATCATTTTTATTTTAATTGACAATTTAAAATCATACATATTTATCACATACACATTGTTTTAAAATGCCTATACATTGTGAAATGGTTTAATTGAGGTAATTAACAGATAGATATGGGACAACTTTTAAATTGTTGTTGAACAGAAAACAACCTAGTTTAAAGCAACACATTTAAAACATTTGGCAAATATAAAAACTTTTATTAATACATTTGCCTATATTTTTAAACATTTTACTTTGCTTTTAAAAAATATGAAAATAATTTCTAAAAGTATTATTGAATTACACAATTTAAATTTTGCGTTTAGATTTTTAAAATATCCTGGTTAAAATTTCATTGAAATTTTATAACAAAAGACTTTAGAGAGGACAAAATACACAAAGATTTCTAATGTTACAGTGTTTTGAAAAGGGAATCATCATCATAATATATAGTGTATTTCTATCTCTAGAAACAACAATAAAACTTTTTCCTAAATTACTTAAAGACAAATTAGATGTTCAAGTTAAATATCCCACCTTTCCATTAAAAGTGGCAAATTTTTAATTATTAATCAAATATTCCAGGAATTAATTTTCCCAAGCTGTTCTAATTATATCATAGATATTACAAGCCAGAAAACGTTGGTATATGAAATAACTTTTACTTGTTCTGAAGAAAAGTGTGTTTCCTAAAATATTGTTGGTGAAATTTCAAATATTATTTTCTAAAGATAACATTGCAGACAAGATTTTGTTATGTAATGTCGACCACCCACATTTAATTAGCATTGTTTCTTTAATCACAGTTTCCCTCATATAGACCCCAATATCAAATGTCAATGCTTTCCTTGCTTGTATAGTAACTTGAAAGCTCCTAAATGGTAAGTAGTAAGGTTACATAGCATATTGAGAATAATTTATAACACAACAGTTGATTTATAGCATAGGAATAATAACCCTTGTTTTTAAGTCATATATAAGTTTTATTGTTTTAACTATGAATAGTTTCTATGTATTTCTTTCTTGTTTTTTTCTTATAATCACACTCTAATTTTAGCTCATCTATCTCTTCTTCAACTAATCTGTCTCATAGGTAGTATCATACAATTTTGAACACATTATTATGATAGAAAAGACATGTATGTTGACTCTAACTTTAACTTTCAATTGTATCTTGGTCTTGTGCATGAGGAATCCCTAGATACAAAATATTAGGGTCATTATTAATGACTTTCTCTTTCTTGTTCACTTTTCAAAGTGTTTATGAATTTATATATAGTTTTGTTTTCTTAATGCTTCTTTCATCTCTGCCTTCCTCTTTTCAGTCCGTACTTTTGTTCTTGTTTTTGTTTCGAGACAGGGTCTTACTCTGTCACCCGGGCTGGAGTGTCTGCCTTCCTTTCCATTTTCACAGCCGCACTCCTAAATCGGGGTTTTACTATTTTCTGTTTCATCACTATCTCTCTTTTTCTCTCTCCCACTTCCTCTCCTAACTCTTTTTTCATCTCTCCAAACTGAGTAAAATCTAATTATAAATATTTTGCTAAATTATGTATTCATGAGAGACCAAATGGTTTTGCAAAAAATATTCAGAATATCCAAAAAACAACGTAAGACTTTCATAATTAATAATATAATTGGGTAAATAGGGCAGGTAAAAGAGCAATAAAAATTACTGATCTTCCTGTACAAAAATAACAAATTAGAAAATGTAATAAAAATGTTACTGGGAATTCCACGTTGCGACGGACCCTATAACTGAGCAGGTCAACATAGTTGAAGCTCTGGGCCAGCAATCTTGGTTCTTGTGACAGTGAGCAAAGAATTGCAAACACACACCAAAATGCAAGCTTAAAGAGACGTTTATTGAAGCACAGTAATGTACTCTCAAAGAGAGAGTGGATTGATTTCTGAGAAGTGAAATCATCCCCTCTTTACAAAACTTGGGCTCTTATGAGGATTTTCTGGGAGGAGTTGAGGTTCCGGCTATGTCTGAGTGACAGGATGATGTCATTTTATTGGCAGTTTTTACGGTTACATAGCTAAATCAAACTGCATATTCTTACCCATAAGTCATTGAGACCATCTCACTGGGAAGCGGGGTAAAACCACATGTAAATCTTATTATATTGATGATATAATGAGCTTGTAGTGAATCTAAGGACACAGTTCTATGCTACTGGGCATTTGCCACTTTAGGGGATTTCCACCTGTGACCTAGTTTCTCCTTCTGCAGGATATGCTGGCCACCGACTCTACCACAAACTGCATCTGTTAGTGAGTTTAGGGCAGGTGGTTCTGGGGCTGAACTTAGGTGGATCATGGCCTGCTGTTTTAGGGCCAGTCTTTCTGTTCTCTTATTTTACCCCCTCCCAGCTGCTAATGTCTATTTAACTACCTGACAAAACTACTTTCACAACAACACAATGAAAAGTAGTAACACCTAGGAATATACATTATTGCATTGTGAGACATAACTGAATAAAATGTATACTTTACTATTTGTAGTTTTGCTATATATTAACTCTATGACATTAGCAAAGCTATTTGAATACTTTAAATTTTAGCATCTTCACATATGAAGATAGAACTGATGGTTTCTATCTCAATGGACAGTGGCAGAGATTTTAAAAAGAGAATTATAATAGCACAACTTATATCTTTATCTGTTAAAAACAAAATCAGTGTTTGCAGAGGTAACTCTGGTGACAGAGAATGTTTTTTACTCTTATCCAAAGAAATACTATTCTTTTGAAGAACTCTAAGAATAACTTTTGAAACTGTGACAATTTAAAGGGGTTTAAAACAAATTTGAGACTATGTTCAACTTTACCTTCCTGTAATTCTCATGCCAAGTAATAATTAAGATCTTTTAAAACTTTTTTTTTAATTTAAATTCTTAAATTTTATATTGTTTAAAAATGAAAATGGTAGTTTGGAATAGTAGAAGAATAAATTTAAAGACACTAATTTAAAGTAAATTGGTAGAAATTCTTTTTTTTTTTTTTTTGAGACGGAGTCTCGCTCTGTCGCCCAGGCTGGAGTGCAGTGGCCGGATCTCAGCTCACTGCAAGCTCCGCCTCCCGGGTTCACGCCATTCTCCTGCCTCAGCCTCCCGAGTAGCTGGGACTACAGGCGCCCACAACCGCGCCCGGCTAATTTTTTGTATTTTTAGTAGAGACGGGGTTTCACCGTGGTCTCGATCTCCTGACCTTGTGATCCGCCCGCCTCGGCCTCCCAAAGTGCTGGGATTACAGGCGTGAGCCACCGCGCCCGGCCATTGGTAGAAATTCTTTAGGAAAATGTATGGCAGTACATTAGAGGAGATTTAGATATCCTTGCATTTGACTGTGTCAGATTTGCTTGGAGAAATTTACCAAAAGAACATAATGAAAATATTTTAAAATGAATAATCACTTACAAAGTTCAATATATGGAAGACAAAAATCCACTAATAATATTTCATCATATAAATGACAGTACATATTTCAGGAAATATTAAATTGCATAACCATTTATTGTGAACACCTTTTAACAACATGGGCACCACACACACATTCACGTGCACATATGCTCCCCCCAAGACACACACACAAACATCCCCATGAGGTTACAGAGATATTATTACTGTGATTATTTCTATCTAAAATATTCATGTGTCACCCACAGAACAATAGGAAAAAATAAAAATAGTCATGTGAACAAGTGTTATTCAAGCTGTATTTTTTCAATAATCTATAAAATTAGTAAGGTCTTTAACATTAACTTGTTATGATTAAATAAAAGAATGCTATATAGTTTGGGACAACTGCAAACTGCTCCATTTATAGCCACCCTGAATTTGGCTTCTCAAAGCCTTGCGGTTCTAACCAATATAACGCTTTTCCTGCATTTGCATTCACCAACTCACTTTGCAAACTACTTCTAAAATGTATTGCAATAAATTGGGTAAATTGACATTTCCTCATTTGAGTTTCTTAAGAAACTGCCACAGGTGAAGCATATTCACTTGAAATTTTACACATTGATCAAAACTTCACTAAAACAGCTTTGTTTCTCTTCATCTCAGTAATTTTTTTCTCTTTCTCTACTATGTGACCTCCATACTTAATATATATGTTTTTAATTTACTATGTTTATTGTCTCCAAGTTTTGGCATAAGAAATTTCTCCCTCCTGCAATGACCTTTCTCTAATACATGTTCTTTCACTTATTCAAGGAACTTTCCTTATAATAGCACTTAATACTTAAATATCCATCCTACTTATATCTAATACTGGATATAAAGTTGAATAACGTTCATTCTATATAAATTGTCTTTAGTCTTCTTCCCAGAGTAAATTTCCAATTTTATTATAAGTTCTAAGTTGCCAGACACCAAGCCTAGTTTTGTTCATACCTGCCACTGTGTTCTGATAAATTGAAACCTTACTAAATGGAGTGACTGAAATATTTTGTGCAACAACCTAATAATCATCCAGTTAATGTACAACTTCAGTTGAAGCCTTATCTGTGCTGTCACACCATCTTGCAAATCCCTGAGACCCTTTATACTTGTTACCTTTTTATCTGTTGGAGATTTAGCTACAACTTGTAATCCCATTGATTTCTAGAGTTGTTTTGTCTGCTAGATGGATATCCTCATCCTGGAAGCAATACATGAATGAAATGCTGTTTTTCAGGTCAAAGCGTAAGAGTAGATAAGTTCACTTTCCAAGACCGCTAAAGAAGCTCTCAAATTTCATAGTATTAATCTTATTTTGGTGAAATTGACTTGTTACAGAAACTTACATCATATTTCCTAGAAATGTTCCTATAATTCGTACCCTATGAATATTAAAAATGTCTACAGCTTTGACATTTTTATTTGCATTGTTTCTTCTTTGACACAAATATTAATATTTCTTTGGTTATTATATAGAAAATAATAACTGTATGTGATGCCCAAACATACCTACAGACTTGAACCCAATTTGTACAGATGATTGCCTAGAAGGAATAGAGGTGTTAACAAATACCAGCTAAAGTCATATAGCTTCCAAAATGTTTTAGCAATTACACAAATCCTTTAAAAGCTTGCAAGTCAAAATTTCATGGTTGAAATGCCAAATGTAAATAGTGTTTTTCTTTCTCACTTCTTAATTGTTGTTTTTATAATTTAATGAAGGTTATTCAGCAAGGCTAAACAGAGTTCTATATTTTGATGAGATTTACCAATTGGGGAAAATTACAATTTTTCAACTAATGTAAGGCATTGGTTTGGGACACATTGACTGTTTTTAACTGAGAGAAAATCAGTGACTGTTTACTGTAAAGCATATGCCTCTCCTCTTTTTGGTTTAGTGTCCCCTCTAGGAAATCATTTGATTCTGCCATACTCCATTGTTATTGTTTCACACAAGTTTCCCTTCTCACTCTCTATCTCTTTACCTCCAAGGTTAGAGGAGTGTTGAAGTGTCAGGCACATTAAATAAATAGTTACTCAGATCATTATATGTGTCCTTCTCTCCAACTCTCCTCTAATTCCTAGTACAAACAGTGCCTGACTTATGGTGGCTCTACTTACTATTTTTCAACTTTAAATCATAGGGGAATGTTGCAATTTCAACGTACCTCAAATTTTGAATTTTAATATTTTCCTGGGATAGTAATATGTAGTATATAAGATTCAACACTTAATTATAAAACAGCCTACAGTTAGGCAAAATCATCTTACACAAAGTCTAATGTAAGTGTTCTGAGCACATTTAAGGTAGGCTAGGCTAAACTATGATGTGATGTAGATTAAGTGTATTCAATGCATTTTATGCATACAATATTTTCAACTTACAATGAGTTTATTGGGATATAAGCCCATTGTAAGTCAAGAAGCATCTATATGTTAATGATTACACATAGCTCATTTATCTTTTTTATTTTTTTTTAACTCCCATCCATCTTCCTTCAATTAAATTCTATGAGACACATTCCAATTGTGAGTAAGCTTCTCAATCAATATGGTTCTTTTGGTTTTAATATTCCTTTCTTTCTTATCAAACTTGAAAATAAGGCTATTCCTAATAGTTCTATATCTAAAAAATCTTAACTGAATTACTAATATTATTTCATTTTTCTTTTTTACAAGACTCCAAAGGTCCACATTTATTTTTCCTTGCCCGTTATATTTGAATATCTTTGTTCTATATTTTTTGCTTATTAATACTGTTTTGCTTATTAATAACAAAGCCTCACTTTTCATTTGTAAAACCCTGTGTTTTAGTAAAATTAAAAGATAACTGTTCATATTTACACTTACTGTGTATCCAGTACTATTTTACAAAGGACACTTTATCATTCAGTTATATACACATATATGTAAATACGAACTAAATGTAATTCCAGCACCTTAGGAGGCTGAGGAGGTGGATCAACTGAGATCAGGTGTTCAAGACCAGCCTGGTCAACGTGGTGAAACCCCATTTCTACTAAAAATACAAAAATTAGCAGGCATCTTGGTGCATACCTGTAATCCCAACTATTCGGAAGGCTGAGGCAGGAGAATGGCTTGAACCCAGGAAGCGGAGGTTGCAGTGAGCCAAGATTGTGCCACTGCACTCCAGCCTGGGTGACAGAGTGAGGCTCCATCTCAAAAAAAAAAAAAAAAAAAAAAAAAAAAAAGGAAAAAAAAACCTAAAGGGAATTCTACTTATACCCTCATGTTTTGGAAGTTTGGACAGTGGTTTTGGTCCTAACTTCGCCATTCACTAGCTTTCTGACCAGTAGTAACTATACATAACCACTTTGCATCTTAATTATTTTTATATAAAAAATAAAGATGACATTTATATCTGTCTCAATGTCCCCACATTATTTTTATAGAGATCAAATAAAAGAATATATAAATACCATTTAAAAATTTAAAGTATAAAGTATAGAAATCTTAATATTTTGAAAAAATTACCCTACTATTGATGAACTCTCATGAATCAGAATAGTACAAAAATATGTATGTGTTACTCATACCTGTAGTACCACCCTATCACAGTGTTATCAAGGATAGCCTCTAGCAGGAGAGTCTATGTTTATCGAACTATTTCTTTATTAGTTTTCAGACATGAAACCAAAGCCACTGTAATGCTTTTTAGATGAGAGTCAAAATTTCCCTGCTCTAGTCCCTCATATTCATTCTCTTGTTACTCAAGTAATGGCACTTTTTCCCGACTCTTCTTTTCCAATGGCTTACTCTTTATTCTCATCTTTCAACTCAAACACTGAGATATATTCATTGACTTACTATAAAGTGTTCTATTATGAGTTAGCTATTTGATCTTGGATACAAGATCTGTCCCATTTTTCCTTTCCATTTGCAGGAAATCCTTTCCCTCATTAATTTCCTCTGAAAGCTAATTACAACCCCTCTCCTCAATATTGTGTCTCTAATTATTTTCTCATTTAAAGTGACTAGCAGCTATTATATAATGTTTCATAGCTTCCCGGTCAAAGAAGTTAGAAAAATTAGAAAGTGGCTTGTTTTTCTTGAATGGGAGTTCTGCATTTGCTAAAGATGTGGTTATTCTGTTACTTTTGCAGTATCACCCAAGATACTACTGCATCTATTGATGTGAATTTGTTAGAAATCTGTGATCAAATCCAGTATCTTTCACTTTCAAATAATCAGAAAAATTTTGCTTAATACTTCTATATCATAATTCCTTTATCTGAAAAAATGAGGACTTACTTCTTAGAGTTATACGGAGAACTAAAAAATTTTTTTTACATTATGTCTTGAAATTATTCCGGCACATATTAAAGAATCAGTGAATTCTTGTGCTTTTACTTCACCATTACAGAAAAGAAAGGTCCCAAAACACAAATAAATTTATTTTTGTTTCAGCCATGCAATATTTTTTAAATTATCTTATTAGGAATATTAATATACAAAACCTATTATTGAAAACTGTTCTCAAAAATATATGGTCTGGGTTATATAAATCTATTTATTTGGCTATCTAATTTTTTCTTCACATTGAAGCCTATTCTATGAAGTGGTCCCTAAGATATGTCTGTAAGAATCCTAAGATCTACTTACATAAAAATTATTTGTAAAAATAGTTTTGATGCTTTTCAATAATTTTATATGCATTTATATATGTATGTATGCATATGTGCATATGTAGGTATATTCATTTACAATATTTTTTACTAAACATTTCTTGATTTTAGGCAGTATGTTTGTCCTTAAGAATATGAGATAATTAATACATAATTCTAAATCTAGGTAACTTAATATATAATGGGAGAGACATACAAGCAATCTGTCTCTATACACCTATGTAGCTACCTTTCTACTTTATAACCTAATGTCAGAGGTATTTGAACCAGAGCAACTCCATCTTGAATAGGGGCTGGATAAAACTGAAACCTACTGGTTTCATAGAGATTTAGTATCTAGAGGTTTCGTGTCTAGAGGTTAAATTTCAAAATATTTAAACATACTATGACTTTGTGATTTAGGAGACACATTTTAATATGTGTCTCCTAAGAACAAGAACAATATATAAAGAATTCATATATATATTTTTCACTAAGATTCCTCAATAGTTAATATTTTGTCAGTGGGCTTTGTAATTTTCTCCATATATAATCATATTATTATTTTTTGTGAATCATTTGAGAGCAAGTTACTAAAATGATGTGACTTGACTCCCCAATCTTCAGTGTATTTCACTAGAACAAAAAGAGTCTCTCATATAATCTAAGTATAAAACTCTAATGTCTTACTCTTTATTATCTAATTTATAGACCTTAAAATTTATTGATTGTCCCAATACTGGCCTTCATTAAAAAATCTACAAAGTTTCCAATTCAGGATGACATATGTTATATTATTTGCCATGTCTCTTTAGCCTACTTTAATCTGGAACAATTAGTCCTTCTTCATGTCTCATAAGCTTGCATACCGGGACTAATCCCTATAATGTTAACATTGACATTTTTATGTGTGCTAGCCAGTTATTTGTAGAGTGAAGCACAATTTGTGTTAATCTGATGTTGGAATACCACAGTTGATATGCTGCACTCTTTTCATTGCATCTATCATGGAGCACATGATTTATTTATTTATTTTTTCATTACTAGTGATCTTCACTTTGATCACATCTTTGCTATAAAGTTATTTATTTCTCTTTTCTAGTTAAAAGTCATTTGCGGGGAAACATTTTGAGGCTGTATAAATATATTGTTCTTCACCAGATGCTTCCTCTCTGGTTATAACATCCATTGATAGTTCTCACTGAGTAAGTTTTTACAATAAAATATTACAAGTAATGATTTACTATGTTTTTCATTATACTTTTTCCATTGGTGTCCTAATTAAAAGATAATGTTTTCTTTATCCTTCTATTTGTTAATTTACTAATTCACATATTTTGGGACTCATGACTTCCTATTTAATTAAATTGGATATATGTAGCATTTGTGATGAAACATGTATTCCTGGCTTTTCTTGTATTTTCCCGGCCTAGCCAACAGAGTCAGTCAGCAGAATCAGTCATTTCTCCCAAGAGTCTTGGGGAAACTTGTCTAACTTGGTTTGCTCTTTTCCTCACACATTTCTCATCCTCACTCTGGGCAGTTTAAATATGTTCTATGAAAACAATAAAAGTACAAAATGGATTTAAAAAATATATATATTTGCAAGTGCTTTTCAAGTCTCTTCTGGCATTATATCTGCTATGATTCCACTGCCCACAAAGTCATAAGGCCAAGCCCAGACTTAAGAAGTAGAATAAATCGATTTTCCCAAAGTGAGAAAACACTATAAAGTTACAAGGCAACAAAATGATGAATAATTGTTCCAATGATTCAAGTTAACAAATGGTTGGGGATTGTTGTCTAACCATTGTCTTACAAAGTAGTTTTATCTTTTGAAATTCTGAAATGTATGCATGTGTTTTCCCCTTTTAATCAAGAAAAAGTTTTAAAAAAACATATACTCCACATATATTATAGGATATATGATATATAGGTATTTTAATTAATAAACAGAAAGTCATTGTATATTTTATTTTATAATTAATATTTAGTTCTATCTTTCAATTAAAGAGTATCATCTGAATGATTTCTGCTTCTTTGAGATTTTATGTGAGCTTATATGACAAGATATTTTAGCTATGTCACATGTGGTTTAGAAGAAGCTATAATTTTTATCATCTACCTATAAAATTTTATTGTTTGTGTTGTTTAGGTTTTCCAGAGCTTTACTTTTCTTCAACCACTTGATCGGTTTTGAAATAAGAGCAGTGGATGAAAATTTTTATTATTTGTAATTTAGTTAATTTCTCCTTACTTAAAAAAAATCTGAATTAAGGAGATTATTGTTGTTTTATTTGTTGTACAGATACTCTTAATGTCATATCTTCACTGTGAAATAAAACCTTCACTATGTGAACTGCAAATCTTTGTTGAGTTAGCTCCTTTTTTAGTCTAAATTCAACCAGGTCTAATATCAGAATCACAATTCCTGCTAGTTTATTATATACATTTGGTTACCATTTATAATTAATCTTTTAAATCTCCTCTTCAGAGTGACTTTTATATAGCACACAATTGGAATTTGCCATGTAAGTTAATCTATTTTTTTTTCATTTAATAGGATAGTTAATCCATTTATAGGTATTAATAACATTGAATGATAAGTCCCTATTCTGTCATACAATACTATATTTTTATATGTAGCATGTTCATTTGTTGTGTTCATTTTTACTTTCTTTTCTGTATGCCTTTATTAATCTTTTTTTTCTTTTGGAGATGGAGTTTTGCTCTCTTGCCCAGGCTAGAGTGCAGTCACGAGATCTTGGTTCACCTCTACCTCCGCCTCCTGGGTTCAAGCAATTCTCCCGCCTCAATCTCCTGAGTAGCTTGGAGTACAGGTGCATGCCACCACACCCAGTTAATTTTTGTATTTTTTAGAAGAAATGGGGTTTCACCATGTTATCCAGGATGGTCTCAATCTCCTGACCTCATGATCCGCCCTCCTTGGCCTCCCAGAGTGCTGGGATTACAGGCGTGAGCCACCGTACCCCGCCTATTAATATTATTTTAATTTGTTTTGATGTTTAAGAAACTTTTATTTTATCTACTTCATAAAGTAATAGCTTTAATGAAGCTCTAGTACTCTTTTACTTTCAAATATTTTGTCAGCTTTAAAAGATATCTTTTGAATATCCTTTAATTCCTCTGTATCGATCTTTTTTCCATTTTCTCTCTTATTTTCTCAATATTAATAAAATTTTTATTTTCAAATATGCCATAACATATATAATTTACAGAATACTCAAACTATTTATTTCTATGTTGTTATAGTTTTAAATCTACAATAAAATATATGTAATACCCATATTCAGTGTTTTTGCCAAATTTTCCCTCCTTTATATAGTGAATCTTCCCTTCTGGTTGTCTTTAGCGAAAGACTCATAACACAGTTTATCTTGAATTCTTACATGCTTTCAAATGTGTGTTGGATTGCTCATTTTCCTATATTCCTTACATTTGAAGAACAGTGTACTGACTATAAAATCCTTCATTTTCATGTTATTTCTATGAGTTTCATAAAAAATATTTATGTGCTCGTGCATGGATTGCTGAAGGGAAGACTGAGGATTAATTGATATTCATTTGCTCATAACAGACTTGATTTATTTACTTGGCTGCCCTAGACCAAAGGATTTTATTTTTATCTTCAACTTCAAATAGTTTTGTTAGTATATGTGTGAGTTGACCATTCTGTGCCAATTTTGGAGTAAGCAGCAATTTTTTTCAAAAATAGTTTTTAGGTACTTATATATATAATAAATATTTTTTGTCTGCCTTATGGATCCCTTTCTGACGTATTTTATTTCTTGATTTCATTTTAATTTCTTGATTTTTTTTTAATTTTTACAACTCGTCTCATTTACCACCTCTTAGAAGACTTGTAATTTATTAACTCATTCTATGTTCAGCTGTTATGAGTTTGTGCATTTCCGATTTGAAGTCTTTCTATATATCTATAAATGGTTGTGTAAATACATGTAATCTAGATTACAGTGTTTTTCTCTGCTCTTAGTTATTCTTTAGAAAGAATTTTCCTCCCGGGAGAAATGACTGACCCCTGAGCTTGAGCAGGAAAAATACAAGGTTCACCTGGAATATCTTGCTCACAAGAAAAGAAGTGATCAAGAAATGATGGAGAAGTATAATATACTAGACCTGCTCATACTAGTTTGTGAAAACTAATTTACAAATCAAACTAGTGTTTTCATTCTCCTATTTTCTTATTAAGTTAACTTTAAATGGGTGTGTCCACCATTATTGTTTGTTTTGTAACACTTCCAATTTTTTGGATTAGCAGTAACGGAATAACTGATAGAATTGATAACTACATTTCTTAGTTCGAGAATATTCTCTTTTGTTGGCAAAATGAAGTAAGGTTTTTACAATCAATCGTGCCATTTTAAGAAGTTGAATTTGTATTATTTTTTTGATTTTTGTAATATTATTATGTGTCCACCAGCTTCTTCATTTCCACCTTTTGTGTCCCTCAGATTTCCAAGTGACAGCTCCTCTATTTAAGTAAACTCAATTTCCCAGAAGCAATGCCTTTCTTAAACTTCAAACTCAACCTCTTTTGATTTCCCAGTTGCCAATATCTGAACTCCTACATATTAGACCTGTTGCAAGTATTTTCTCATTTAATGTGGTATTTTTTGTGGCAAATGATTTAACATATATTCCATGACTTATAATATCAAGTTAAATTAATTATATTTTTTGTGTGGTTTCCACCTAACCCTGCATGATGCTTTGCTATTATAAAGTATTTCCCTACTATCAAAAGGTTTAAGTTATGCACAGTTTAATTTATCATCTTTGTTTAATATGTACATTTCTTAAAATGGGAAGATACAGATTATGTTAGCCACCATTATTATATGAAAACTTACTATTCTTTGAAAACCTAGATTTTTGGTTTTTTAAATATTGCTATGGCTGAACCTTAAAGTATGAAATGGAATATGTGGGGAGGAGAAATCCTGAGGGAAAACTCAAAGTTAACAAGTTTTATAATAATTAGATAATCAAAATAACTATGGATGGAGCATATGGAGATGTCTAAAGTGAGAAAATTCAGGTAAAAGAAAGCCAAGAACATTCAATTCTTTGCTGGCTTGGAATTAAAAATTAAAGAAATGATGCAGTTTAAAAGGATATTTTAATATGAGATCTTGATTATTAATCTATCTGGAATGTCAGGTAATGGATATTACCTGTCTCAATCCTATCTGTGCACAGTTAGTAAACGGGAAACTTAAGCCACATTAAAAAAAAAAAAAATTCTTCATTTTTATTATGTGACTCATATACATTTCTATGTCAAAACTATTTAGGAATAAAATAATATTTAATTTTCAAAGTAAACATAATTATTACCATCAATTGGCAACTTTTTTCACTTGCAAATTATTGCTTACAAAGTTTGTATTTTAAATATTATCCACATGATTAAATTGATAATGAATGGTGAAGCAATTATTCAAAGTTATGTCTCAGCACAATTTTACTTTTAAAGATAAATTAAAATATTAGCAAATAAACAAATTCTTGGCTTCATACAAGTCACAGATAATAGTAAAGTCAGTAAACCTGAGTTTATAACTTTCATTGTAGGAATCTCCCCATCTAAATTGGAAAAAGCATTTTGAGAAGTAAATCACAGCATCTTGACATTTTAGTGACTGTCCATAGTATTCTTTCCCCCAATCAGAAGACGTCAAAATGGGTTTCACCACAGGAAATAGATTAGTTGATTAGGTCAAACAAGGTGTAGGCAATTCCTGTTTTACAATAAAAGAAAACACTGTTATTTTCTTAGCTTAAGTGGATATTGACTTTTACTATAGAGAAGATCAAGATTTATTATCTCAAATGATAGTCAACAGACAGGCTCACAACTATTGACTCGGGGGAAATCACAGCAGGCCACTGAACCAGCAGTGAACCTGAAGAGAGATCTTTTGTGTCTCACACAGCAGGACAAGGCCAATCTTACATCAAAAAGATAGGCCTTGCTAGTGACAAGGAACATTAAAATGTGTCTTTCCATTTATTTGGTTTGTGATGTTCCCTCAATATCTCAACTTTTAAGGCTGAGAGCAGTTAATTCTAGAACTGGAGAGTTAGAAATGAAAATATCTATAGCAGTATGAGAGTCTTAAACCCTTAAAAAAAGTCTAATTATTTACTCACAATGACCTTGATGAATACTGATATTAGATTAGTAAAAATAAATCTAATTTTTAGTCATAAAATTCACTTATCAATCTTTTTAGAGAGTTCAATTTCTAATAAGTATTATTTTATAAAAATATTATTACATAAAGTGTTGTTAAAAATCTGGACATTTGTTTACAAATGGTATCTTAACAATTTACTTATATGTTAATCCAAAATACTGCTGGAGAAAGGTTAAAAGGTACAAACATTTGATTTTTTTTTTTTTGGTTTTCTGGCATCCTGAGGATAAAATACCTGACAAATTTAGATAAAAAATAAGTCCCAATCAAGCTGGATTGAGTAAACACTTTGCAGTCTATCCTAATTTTTGTTAAGATGGAAGCGCAGCATTTCTGCTACTGAAAGAAGGCAAAAAATCAAACCCTAAAATATTAGGCAATAATCCATAGTATAGAAAATAATCCACAGATATGGAAAAACATGTAAAACAAATAAAGAAGTACAAAATGAGGGCAGTGTAAAATGAGATAAATGTCATAGGCAGTGTTAAGATGACCCCCAGAAGTTTCCGACTCCAGTATATGCACATCTTCTCCCAATTATTCTATCAAATTCGAATGTGCTGCTGTAAAGGGATTTTGCCAATGTAAATAAGGTATTAAGGTCCCAACTCAGTTGACTTTTATGAAGGGAGAGTATTCTCAGCAGGCCTGATTTAATCAGGTGAGGACTTAAAGGAACAGGGCCCCTACTGGAGAG
Organism: Macaca nemestrina; assembly: GCF_043159975.1. NCBI lineage: Eukaryota > Metazoa > Chordata > Mammalia > Primates > Cercopithecidae > Macaca > Macaca nemestrina. The sequence goes on from NC_092126.1 coordinate 76,072,123, forward strand.
GAAATCAAAGTATTAAAGTATGATGGATGATTCAAAACAAGGAGATTCTCTATTTTTGGCTTTGAAGATGGAGGGAGCTACAGGATAAGTAACTTGGACAGCCTCTCGGAGCTGAAAGTGAACTCTAGTAGCAAGGACCTGAATTCTGGCAACAACCAGAATAAGTGTGAAAAAGAACATCATCTTCAGAAGAGAATTACACCAGTCAACACCTTGATATCTGCTTTGTGAGACTTTGATCAGAGAACCCAGCCATGCCATACCTGAACATCGGATCTACAGAACTGTGAGCTAATAAATGGATTTATTTTATTTTGTTTTGTTTTGTTTTATTTTATTTATTTATTTATTTATTTATTTATTTATTTATTTATTTATTGTGAGACGGAGTCTCCTTCAGTTGCCCAGAGTGGAGTGCAGTGGCGCAATTTCAGCTCACTCCAACCTCTGCCTCCCGGGTACAAGCGATTCTCATGCCTCAGTCTCCCGAGTAGCTGAGATTGCAGATGCGTGCCAACATGTCCGGCTAATTGTTGTATTTTTAGTAGAGACGGGATTTCACCATGTTGGCCAGGCTGGTCTCAAACTCCTGACCTCAGCTGATTCGCCCACCTCGGCCTGCCAAATTGTTGGGACTACAGGCATGAGCCACTGTGCCTGGCCATAAATGGGTATTTTTATAAGCTGCTGAATTTGAGAGAATTTGTTACACAGTAATAGAAAACTTAAAAAAAAAAAAAAAAAAAAAAAAAAGGACGGTGAGGAAAGGAAGGCTAAAGATATTGCTATGTTAATAAACATAAATAATTTAAATTACTGGATAATAGACAAATAATATTGATGTTCACTTGCATGAACAAATAACTGTCACAACTAAATTAAAACAATAAGAGTAAGAACAACAGCATTAACAAAAAAAGGATAGAAAAAAGTCAGACAAACCAAAAAGGAAATGGTAGTAGTAAACATATTAGTCTTACACACAGTAAAATTAAAGACAAAAGGCCACAAAGGTGAAAAAAAGTATAATTTAATAACTACAAAAAAGTCACCTACAGGGCAGATATAGTAGTCAATTACTAGTATATACTAGTAACATTATATACATAGTATCATTTATATGTATATACTCCATACATACATAACTCATGTATAAAGTCTTTACTTTCTAAGGAGAGTATGGCAGATTTCCCATCAGTGGGCCAGACGTCTTCTGTTGCAAACACTCAATTCTGCTGTTGTAATTTGAAAGCAGCCAGAGGTAATATGTAAATGAATGTTTTTTCAAAAAAAATATTTCTGGACCCTAAAATTTAAATCGCAAATGATTTTCACCTTACTAAACATTAGTCTTCTTATTTTTATTCAGTCATTTAAACAATTTAGAAAACAACATTCTTAACTTGTGGAGAATTTAAAAAAAAAAATAGGTAATGTTCTCAGCTGGGTTTTGGCTATAGTTTGCAAACTGCAGAACTAAACTCTTCTTATTCCTGAATCAAACGTATGAGGACTAAGAGTAATCTCTTGATTTCTAACTCACAATAAAAATTATCATTATATGAAAACATGAACAAAATAATTTCAGTTAGAAAAGGATGTCATGTATATATGGTTAAATGTATAGATAGTCCTAATTTTACACAGTTTTGGTATTTAGTTAAATAACACCAGTTGTACAAAAATGGTTCAAATTTCTATTACAATGGTATAATAATTCTGACAAGTACATGAAGTACAAATTTTGCTGCTAATCTTCAGTCCACTAATCATTAAGTAAATAACAGAAGCGTATTATATTCAGTGATCTATTCGTTCATTTAAAAAACCATTTTTCTTTGGTTGGCCACTGCGCATTTGTTGGTTTATATACAGACAGTAAAGCACATAGTTGTGTTGCCTTCTTATCTCCCAGTGATAAATTCATGTGACATTTTACAAAAGTGGATAATCAGAAGAGAGAAATGGCCCATAAATTTAAAGTACAGGAAGTAAATGAAAAGTGACAATGTTGAAAGTGAAATTTGAATTAAAGATAAATTGAGTTGTATGAGAAATAGCAGATCACAGGAATGTTGAAGCACACTGTTCAAGAGACTCTAGTTACATAGCTGGAGGAGCTGAGACAGGCATTCACACAGGTGAGAAAATGGTTGTGACAATGATGAACTCCCAAAGGAACTGATGTTGGGGGGGGAAAAAACCTCACAAGGAATTTTTACAGATATTTTATAATATTAAAAATGCAAAGAATAAAATGTCAGAAGTAGATCTAAATTTAAAAGGAAGTATGACAATCTATTGAGGCATAGGAAAAATGCTGCATGTTGCAATGTATACAGTGGGAGAAGGGCAAAACATTGTTCAAATTACTTTTCAGATTTTTTATACAGACATAAAATGCTTAATTCTCAATGTTTCTCATGATTAAAATACGTTACACTAAATATTAGTTGTACTATTTTTTCTTTTTCCTATATGTTTATAACCAACAATGAGAGAGTTTCGGATTGACAAAAATGTTTAATGATTATTGAACAACTGCAATTTTTTCCATTAACTATTAGGATTACTTTGCACAGTTTAGTTGGTATGGTGTCATTTTGACAGTCTCACAGTAATAGGCAAAGTGCAAACTGCCTTTATTTAATATACATGTATGTGTTTGTGGTATGTAAGTGTGTAGGTGCATTCATATGTGTGTGTTTCTGTTATAGGATCACTTATAACTCAGTCTTTGGGAGATCAACTTGTCAAAAATAAAAGATAAAAATAAATATATCTATATATAAAGTGAATAAAATAGTAAGACTGAATTAATTGTTGCCTATAAATCTCTATACTTTAAATAAGGATATACTTCCTTTTTAAATATATAGAAAACATTTCCAAAGTTGATCGCATGTTAGAACACTGAAACAACAGCAACATTTTAAAACACATTAACATCCCATAGAGCACTTTAAACATTTTAAATGAGAGGTTATCAATTCAAAGTCCCATGGAATACGCAGGGTGGGTGATCAGTGAATGAGCCAGAAAACCAAGAAAATATAAAGAGAAGAATTTTGCCAAAATGTATAACATATCCTGAAAAGTAAATCATTTTCTACAAAGCTTCAGATATAAATTCCACGGAGAAAATTGGTGAACTCATTACTTCCATTAAAACAGGAAATCCAGATTTTGAGGAGACATACCAAATTTTAAAAGCTCAATTTTAAATTATTTGTTGATAAAATAGCAGAAGGGGGAAGGTAAGAACAGAGAGTAGTTATCCTGTTGTTGATATGGGGAACCCAAACTCATCTTCTGATAGTTACAGTTGTTTAGTGAAGCGCTAGAACTTCTGTGACCACTTCAAGGCAGCAGAGTGCCAGGGAAACTTCATACTAAGTGAATGAAATGTTCAAACTAGTTTGTAAACAAGATTCATAGCATGGTACATAAACCTGTCAATCCCAGTCCTAAGTACAAAAGGCTAGGTTATATATACAATTACTAAAAATTAATTTTCTATGAGACTCCTGTTCCACATTTTAAAAGGTAATAAGCAGGAATCTGAAATAATGGGATATCTAAACTTTTCTATGTGATAGACACTGCTCAAAGCTCTTTACATATATTGGCTGGGTGCGGTGACTCAGGCCTGGAATCCCAGCACTTTGGAATGCTGAGGTGGGTGGATCACGAGATCAAGAAATCGAGACCATCCTGGCCAACATGGTGAAACCCCGTCTGTACTAAAAATACAAAAATTAGCTGGGCGTGGTGGCAAGTGCCTGTAATTTCAGCTACTCAGGAAGCTGAGGCAGAATCCCTAGAACCCAGGAGGTGGAGTTAGCAGTGAGCCGAGATAGTGGCACTGCACTCCAGCCTGGTGACAGAGCAAGACTCTGTCTAAAAACAACAACAACAACAACAACAACAATAACAACAAACTCTTTACATATATTAATTAATCTTTTAACCACCCTACCTGGTAGGTACTTTGTTAGCCTCACATACAGATAAAGAAATTAAGAAAAAGATTAATTAAGTAATTTGCCTAAGATCATACAGCTAGTAAAAGCAGAACTGAGCTTTGAACACAGTGACTTTGGTCTAAATAAACATGGAATTTTAGATTATTATAGCAGTGTGAAAGTTGGGTAAAATTGAGGCATGGCTAAAAACAAGACTGGTCAGGACCCTTTCAAAGTTATCTTAAAAGGGATTTACACTCTTCAGGATATCATCCAGGAGAACTTCCCCAACCTAGTAAGGCAGGCCAACATTCAAATTCAGGAAATGCAGAGAACGCCACAAAGATACTCCTTGAGAAGAACAACTCCAAGACACATAATTGCCAGATTCACCAAAGTTGAAATGAAGGAAAAAATCTTAAGGGCAGCCAGAGAGAAAGGTCGGGTTACCCACAAAGGGAAGCCCATCAGACTAACAGCAGATCTCTCGGCAGGAACTCTACAAGCCAGAAGAGAGTGGGGGCCACTATTCAACATTCTTAAAGAAAAGAATTTTAAACCCAGAATTTCATATCCAGCCAAACTAAGTTTCATAAGTGAAGGAGAAATAAAATCCTTTACAAATAAGCAAGTGCTTAGAGATTTTGTCACCACCAGGCCTGCCTTACAAGAGTCCCTGAAGGAAGCACTAAACATGGAAAGGAACAACTGGTACCAGCCATTGCAAAAACATGCCAAAATGTAAAGACCATCGAGGCTAGGGAGAAACTGCATCAACTAACGAGCAAAATAACCAGTTAATATCATAGTGGCAGGATCAAGTTCACACATAACAATATTAACCTTAAATGTAAATGGACTAAATGTTCCCATTAAAAGACACAGACTGGCAAACTGGATAAAGAGTCAAGACCCATCAGTTTGCTGTACTCAGGAGACCTATCTCACATGCCGAGACATACATAGGCTCAAAATAAAGGGATGGAGGAAGATCTACCAAGCAAATGGAGAACGAACAAAAAAAAAAAAAAAAAAAAAAAAAAAAAAAAAAAAAAGCAGGGGTTGCAATACTAGTCTCTGATAAAACAGACTTTAAACCATCAAAGATCAAAAGAGACAAAGAAGGCCATTACATAATGGTAAAGGGATCAATTCAACAGGAAGAGCTAACTATCCTAAATATATATGCACCCAATACAGGAGCACCCAGATTCATAAAGCAAGTCCTTAGAGACTTACAAAGAGACTTAGACTCCCAAACAATAATAATGGGAGACTTCAACACCCCACTGTCAACATTAGACAGATCAATGAGACAGAAAGTTAACAAGGATATCCAGGAATTGAACTCATCTCTGCAGCAAGCAGACCTAATAGACATCTACAGAACTCTCCATGCCAAATAAACAGAATATACATTCTTCTCAGCACCACATCACACTTATTCCAAAATTGACCACATAATTGGAAGTAAAGCACTCCTAGGCAAATGTACAAAAACAGAAATTATAACAAACTGTCTCTCAAACCACAGTGCAATCAAACCAGAACTCAGGACTAAGAAACTCAATCAAAACCACTCAACTACGTGGAAACTGAATAACCTGCTCCTGAATGATTACTGGGTACATAACAAAATGAAGGCAGAAATAAAGATGTTCTTTGAAATCAATGAGAACAAAGATACAACATACCGGAATCTCTGGGATACATTTAAAGCAGTGTGTAGAGAGAAATTTATAGCACTAAATGCCCACAAGAGAAAGCTGGAAAGATCTAAAATTGATACTCTAACATCACAATTAAAAGAACTAGAGAAGCAAGAGTAAACACATTCAAAAGCTAGCAGAAGGCAAGAAATAACTAAGATCAGAGCAGAACTGAAGGAGATAGAGACACAAAACACCCTCCAAAAAAATCAATGAATCCAGGAGTTGGTTTTTTGAAAAGATCAACAAAATTGATAGACTGCTAGCAAGACTAATAAAGAAGAAAAGAGAGAAGAATCAAATAGATACAATAAAAAATGATAAAGGGGATATCACCACCGACCCCACAGAAATACAAACTACCATCAGAGAATACTATAAACACCTCTATGTAAATAAACTAGAAAATCTAGAAGAAATGGATAATTTCCTGGACACTTACACTCTCCCAAGACTAAACCAGGAAGAAGTTGATTCCCTGAATAGACCAATAGCAGGCTCTGAAATTGAGGCAATAATTAACAGCCTACCAACCAAAAAACGTCCAGGACCAGATGGATTCACAGCTGAATTCTATCAGAGGTACAAGGAGGAGCTGGTACCATTCCTTCTGAAAATATTCCAATCAATAGAAAAAGAGGGAATCCTCCCTTACTCATTTTATGAGGCCAACATCATCCTGATAACAAAGCCTGGCAGAGACAAAACAAAAAAAGAGAATTTTAGACCTATATTCCTGATGAACATTGATGCAAAAATCCTCAATAAAATACTGGCAAACCAGATCCAGCAGTACATCAAAAAGCTTATCCACCATGATCAAGTGGGCTTCATCCCTGGGATGCAAGGCTAGTTCAACATACGCAAATCAATAAATGTAATCCAGCATATAAACAGAACCAAAGAAAAAAACCACATGATTATCTCAATAGATGCAGAAAAGGCTTTTGACAAAATTCAACAGCCCTTCATGCAAAAAATGATCAATAAATTCGATATTGATGGAACGTATCTCAAAATAATAAGAGCCATTGATGACAAACCCACAGCCAATATCATACTGAATGGGCAAAAACTGGAAAAATTCCCTTTGAAAACTGGCACAAGACAGGGATGCCCTCTCTCACCACTCCTATTCAACATAGTGTTGGAAGTTCTGGCTAGGGCAATCAGGCAAGAGAAAGAAATCAAGGGTATTCAGTTAGGAAAAGAAGAAGTTAAATTGTCCCTCTTTGCAGATGACATGATTGTATATTTAGAAAATCCCATTGTCTCAGCCCAAAATCTCCTTAAGCTGATAAGCAACTACAGCAAAGTCTCAGGATACAAAATTATTGGGCAAAAATCATAAGCATTCTTATACACCAGTAACAGACAAACAGAGAGCCTAATCATGAATGAACTTCCATTCACAATTGCTTCAAAGAGAATAAAATACCTAGGAATCCAACTTACAAGGATGTAAAGGACCTCTTCAAGGAGAACTACAAACCACTGCTCAGTGAAATAAAAGAGGACACAAACAAATGGAAGAACATACCATGCTCATGGATAGGAAGAATCAATATCGTGAAAATGGCCATACTGCCCAGGGTTATTTATAGATTCAATGCCATCCCCATCAAGCTACCAATGAGTTTCTTCACAGAATTGGAAAAAACTGCTTTAAAGTTCATATGGAACCAAAAAAGAGCCCACATTGCCAAGACAATGTTAAATCAAAAGAACAAAGCTGGAGGCATCACACTACCTGACTTCAAATTATACTACAAGGCTACAGTAACCAAAACAGCATGGTACTGGTACCAAAACAGAGATATAGACCAATGGAACAAAACAGAGTCCTCAGAAATAATACTACATATCTACAGCCATCTGATCTTTGACAAACCTGACAAAAACAAGAAATGGGGAAAGGATTCCCTATTTAATAAATGGTGCTGGGAAAATTGGCTAGCCATAAGTAGGAAGCTGAAACTGGATCCTTTCCTTACTCCTTATATGAAAATTAATTCAATATGGATTAGAGACTTAAATGTTATACCTAAAGTCATAAAAAATCTAGAAGAAAACCTAGGTAATACCATTCAGGACATAGGCATGGGCAAGGACTTCATGCCTAAAACACCAAAAGCAACGGCAACAAAAGCCAAAATTGACAAATGGGATCTAATTAAACTAAAGAGCTTCTGCACAGCAAAAGAAACTACCATCAGAGTGAACAGGTAACCTACAGAATGGGAGAAAATTTTTGCAATCTACTCATCTGACAAAGGCCTAATATCCAGAACCTACAAAGACCTCAAACAAATTTACAAGAAAAAAACAAACAACCCCATCAAAAAGTGGGCAAAGGATATGAACAGACATTTCTCAAAAGAAGACATTCATACAGCCAACAGACACATGAAAAAATGCTCATCATCACTGGCCATCAGACAAATGCAAATCAAAACCACAACAAGATACTATCTCACACCAGTTAGAATGGCAATCATTAAAAAGTCAGGAAACAACAGGTGCTGGAGAGGATGTGGAGAAATAGGAACACTTTTATACTGTTGGTGGGATTGTAAACTAGTTCAACCATTATGGAAAACAGTATGGCGATTCCTTAAAGATCTAGAACTAGAAGTACCATATGACCCAGCCATCCTATTACTGGGTATATACCCAAAGGATTCTAAATTATGCTGCTATAAAGACACATGCACACGTATGTTTATTGTGGCACTATTCACAATAGCAAAGACTTGGAATCAAAACAAATGTCCATCAGTGACAGACTGGATTAAGAAAATGTGGCACATACACACCATGGAATACGAAGCCATGAAAAAGGATGAGTTTGTGTCCTTTGTAGGGAAATGGATGCAGCTGGAAACCATCATTCTCAACAAACTATCACAAGAACAGAAAACCAAACACCGCATGTTCTCACTCATAGGTGGGAACTGAACAATGAGATCACTTGGACTTGGGAAGGGGAACATAACACACCGGGGCCTATCATGGGGTGGGGGGAGGGGGGAGGGATTTCATTGGGAGTTATACCTGATGTAAATGACGAGTTGATGGGTGCTGACGAGTTGATAGGTGCAGAAGGCACAAGTATACATATGTAACAAACCTACATGTTATGCATATATACCCTAGAACTTAAAGTGTAATAATAAAATAAAAAAAAGAAAAAAAAAAGGGGGATTTACCATGCAAGGCGTGGCATCTATAGGGCTGACTTATTTTGCAAATGTTTGGGGGATAAATTAACAACATTTGGGGGTGGGACAGTTAAGGAGTTTGAGCAATGTGAAGATAAACTTCATGTTTCTGACTTGTATGACTCATGATACTAACTGCTTGTAAAGCAGTAAATTTTGAGGAGTAAAATGTGTCTGTGGACAGCTTGTATTGGTTTATTGAGCACAAGACAGTTCAATCTGAAAATAACTTTGGGAACAATCCATATACTTATATAAAACAATGGAATATAATTGGAGTGGATGAGATCTCCCTGTGTTTTTTTTAGAGAAAAATAGCAACAACCATTGAAAACACATTTGAGAATACAATATTTCATAGGTAGAATTAAAGATAGAACTCATTATGGAGATTAAGAAGGGAGGATAAAATAGGAGAACTAGGAGCAAAGAATATGATGGAAATAAGGGAAAATTATTTCTGGGGGCAAGCATGGTCATGAACGTCATAGGACGCAGAAATATGCAAGAAGATAAACATGGAGAAGTAGTCAATACTAGTGTTGACGAATTCATGACAACAGAAGTCAAACTGCAGTGCATTCAAGGCATGAATTAAAATTAAGAAAGAGCACTAATGTCGCGAAATAAAGAGAGGTAGGGAGAGTGGTAGAGCAGAGTCAAAAGAAGAGCACGAGCATGAATAGTTAAAATAGAATGTTTACAAAGAAAGAAAACTAAACCTGTTATAAGTAGAGGTAAAGGACAAGTAGAGAAGGGACTTTGATGATGAAGACAAGACTCATGATAATTCATCAGGCAAGATCCGAGAAGAAATGCAGTGAAGAAGAGATTAAGATTCATGTGGATGAATTGGATTGGATTAGGATAATGAACGTCTCTTTTCCTGACACTAAAAAAGATTAACATAGGGACTAAATTATATGAATTTTTATTTTAAGAAGATAATTCACATGTTGAACAATTCATTCTTGATAGGTTGATTTTTTAAGTGAAGTAGAATGCAAGGTTTTTCTTTGTATTAAGAGTGAAGACGCGGGCTCTTTTTTGGTTCCATATGAACTTTAAAGCAGTTTTTTCCAATTCTGTGAAGAAACTCATTGGTAGCTTGATGGGGATGGCATTGAATCTATAAATTACCTTGGGTAGTATGGCCATTTTCACGATATTGATTCTTCCTATCCATGAGCACGGTATGTTCTTCCATTTGTTGTGTCCTCTTTTATTTCACTGAGCAGTGGTTTGTAGTTCTCCTTGAAGAGGTCCTTTACATCCCTTGTAAGTTGGATTCCTAGGTATTTGATTCTCTTTGAAGCAATTGTGAATGGAAGTTCATTCCTGATTTGGCTCTCTCTTTGTCTGTTACTGGTGTATAAGAAAGCTTGTGATTTTTGCACATTAATTTTGTATCCTGAAACTTTGCTGAAGTTGCTTATCAGCTTAAGGAGATTTTGGGCTGAGACAATGGGGTTTTCTAAATATACAATCATGTCATCTGCAAACAGGGACAGTTTGACTTCTTCTTTTCCTAACTGAATACCCTTGATTTCTTTCTCTTGCCTGATTGCCCTAGCCAGAACTTCCAACACTATGTTGAGTAGGAGTGGTGAGAGAGGGCATCCCTGTCTTGTGACAGTTTTCAAAGGGAATTTTTCCAGTATGGAAACAAAAAAGAGCCCGCATCTCCAGGACAATCCTAAGTCAAAAGAACAAAGCTGGAGGCATCACGCTACCTGACTTCAAACTATACTACAAGGCTACAGTAACCAAAACAGCATGGTACTGGTACCAAAACAGAGATATAGACCAATGGAACAGAACAGAGTCCTCAGAAATAATACCACACATCTACAGCCATCTGATCTTTGACAAACCTGAGAGAAACAAGAAATGGGGAAAGGATTCCCTATTTAATAAATGCTGCTGGGAAAATTGGCTAGCCATAAGTAGAAAGCTGAAACTGGATCCTTTCCTTACTCCTTATACGAAAATTAATTCAAGATGGATTAGAGACTTAAATGTTACACCTAATACCATAAAAATCCTAGAGGAAAACCTAGGTAGTACCATTCAGGACATAGGCATGGGCAAAGACTTCATGTCTAAAACACCAAAAGCAACAGCAGCAAAAGCCAAAATTGACAAATGGGATCTCATTAAATTAAAGAGCTTCTGCACAGCAAAAGAAACTACCATCAGAGTGAACAGGTAACCTACAGAATGGGAGAACATTTTTGCAATCTACTCATCTGACAAAGGGCTAATATCCAGAACCTACAAAGAACTCAAGCAAATTTACAAGAAAAAAACAACCCCATCAAAAAGTGGGCAAAGGATATGAACAGACATTTCTCAAAAGAAGACATTCATACAGCCAACAGACACATGAAAAAATGCTCATCATCACTGGCCATCAGAGAAATGCAAATCAAAACCACAATGAGATACCATCTCACACCAGTTAGAATGGCGATCATTAAAAAGTCAGGAAACAACAGGTGCTGGAGAGGATGTGGAGAAATAGGAACACTTTTACACTGTTGGTGGGATTGTAAACTAGTTCAACCATTATGGAAAACAGTATGGCGATTCCTCAAGGATCTAGAACTAGATGTACCATATGACCCGGCCATCCCATTACTGGGTATATACCCAAAGGATTATAAATTATGCTGCTATAAAGACACATGCACACGTATGTTTATTGCAGCACTATTCACAATAGCAAAGACTTGGAATCAACCCAAATGTCCATCAGTGACAGACTGGATTAAGAAAATATGGCACATATACACCATGGAATACTATGCAGCCATCAAAAAGGATGAGTTTGAGTCCTTTGTAGGGACATGGATGCAGCTGGAAACCATCATTCTTAGCAAACTATCACAAGAACAGAAAACCAAACACCGCATGTTCTCACTCATAGGTGGGAACTGAATAATAAGATCACTTGGACTCAGGAAGGGGAACATCACACACAGGGGCCTATCATGGGGAGGGGGGAGGTGGGAGGGATTGCATTGGGAGTTATACCTGATGTAAATGATGAGTTGATGGGTGCAGCACACCAACATGGCACAAGTATACATATGTAACAAACCTGCACGTTATGCACATGTACCCTACAACTTAAAGTATAATAATAATAAATAAATTAAAATAAATAAATAAATAAATAAATAAATAAATAAATAAAGATTTACAAGAGTGCCTAAACTCAAACTTCCTAAGCATTACCGAGAGCAAAGCTCACCTTTGCCAGGCTCATGCTTGGGCCATGTCACTGACCTTTATAGACAGGAAGAATAAATGTGAAAAAAAAAAAAAAAAAAAAAGAGTGAAGACTGTTAGGATGAGTAGAGCCTTGACTAGAGTCATTCTTGGAAAAGGGAATGAGGAGCTTACTAACAATCATTTTAAAAACTGTCAAATGGTCTTGAATACCAAACTGAGATTATAGAACAGAAATTTAAGAACTATTTCTCCCTTTTAGGAAAATGAAAATCTCATTATGTATCTGTTGACTGTCAACCAATTCAGCCATAGAAAAACTATAATTGACCCTTAAATAACACAGGTTTTAGCTGCAAAGGTCCACATATATGTGAATTTTTTTCAATAAATGTATTAGAAATGTTTGTGCAAATTTGCAATTTGAAAAAACTCACAGAAAAACCATGTAGCCAAGAAATAGCGAAAAAAATAAGAAAACTTTTTTTCTGTCATGAATGTATAAACTATACATAGCTACTAGTCCATTTCATCTTTTACTGTCATAAAATATACACAAATCTATTCTAAAAAATTAAAATTTATCAAATTATTTTGCACAGAAACACAGACCTTAATGGTGCTATTCACGATCAAAAGAAATGTAAACACTATAATACAACACTACATCATAACTATACAATTGCTGTTGGTACTACTGTAATAATTTTGCAGCCATCTTGTGTTGTTATTGAGGTAAGCTCAAGTGTTGCTAGTATCCACTTAAAACACCTAGAGATGCTAGTCATCATCTCATGGGTGGGTCATCTCTCCAGTTAATTGCATATTGCAATAAAAAGTGATCTCTCATGGTTCTCACATATTTTTCATCATTTTTAGTGCAATATCGTGAATCGTCAGTAGCACAATGGGACCCATTTGAAGTGCCACTAATAAGGCTGGAAGTGCTCCTAAGAAGTGGAGAAAAGTCATGACATTATGAGAAAAACTTGAATTGCTTGTAACATAGATTGAGGTCTGAAGTGGTTCCCCACTTTTTTCATATAAATAATTCAAGCATAGGGACCATATAAAAAAAAAAAAGAAAGAAAATATTCATAGAACCATTGTTGCAGCTCCAGCAGCATGGGTAAATAAATACCTTGCACATTTTATGAAATACCTTTTTAAATCTCATATCAAAAATTCAGCTATTTTAAGGATACATAATTTCTGTAAGAAAGACATACCTACAGACTAATAATTTGAGAGAAAGTGAAGTCATTTTATGGCAAATTAAAGCAAAATGTAGGCAAAGAATCTAAAGATACAAAATTTAATGCCAACAAGGGATGGTTTGATGATTTTACAAGGAGTATCTTAAAAAAAATCAAGATAACAGACAAAGTAGCTTCTATCAACTTAGAGGTAGCAAAGTTCCCAGATGCTATTGAGAAAATTATTAAAGATAAATGGTATCTGCCTGAACAGGGTTTTACTGCAGATTAATATATCTATTCTTGAAAAAATGTTATGCCACTATGAAAACTTACAAGTGTAAAGATGTGAAGTGGGAAAGGATGGAATAACTATAATATTGTGCATACATGGTTGGGTTTATGATGAGGACTGCCTTTATCTATAAAGCTATTAACGCCCAAGCCTTGTAGGGAAAAGATTAACATTAATTGACAGTCTTTGGGTTGTACAAAAAGAAAACCTGGACAATAAAAAATCTTTTTCTTGGTTGTTTCCAGAGGTGCTTTGTTCCTGAAGTTGGGAAGCACTTTGCAAGTAAAGGATGAATTTTAAAGATTTTTTGATATTGGATAATGTCCCTGGCCACCCAGAACCCCCTGAGTTCAACATTGTACGTGTTAAAGTGTCTAATTTATTTCAAAAACAATGTCCCTAATTCAGTTTCTAGATCAGGGCCTAATCAGGATGTTTAAAGTTCATTATACAAGGTATTATATGAAAAAAAAAGTTGCCAATGCTATGGAAAAGAACTCTGATAGAGAAAACATTATGAAACTCTGGAAGGATTACACTATTGAAGGTGCTGTCATTGTTGTAGAAAAAGTCATGAAAGCCACTTAGCCCAAAACACTAAATTTCTGCTGGAGAAAACTGTGTCCAGATATGGTGCATCTGGGTTTATGACACAGCCAATTTAGAAAATCATGAGAGACTCTGAGTACGGAGAAAGTGAAACAGGTGGGTCAAGAGTTTCAAGATCTTGGAGAAATTTAAGAGCTAATAGAGCCCACACTAGAGGAATTAACAGAAGCTATCTTGATGGAAATGGGTATTTTCAGACCAGTGCCAGATTATGAGAAAGAAGACATTGAAGAAGCAGTGTCAGAAAACAAATGGACATTAGAGAATCTGGCCAAAGCATTTTTATTATTAAATATTGCTTTTGACTTATTTTACAACATGGACCCTTCTATGATATAGGCAGTAAAAATAAGCAAACTTGGGAAGAAGGACTGGTACTTATAGAAACGTTTTTAGAGAAATGAAAAAGCCAAAAGTTCAGACAGAAATTACAACATGTTTTTGTAAAGTTATAACACGTGTGCCTCCCTCTCCTGCCTCCCTTTCCACCTCCTCCGTCTCTTCTGTCCCTGTCACCCTGAGACAGAAAGACCACGCCCTTCTCTTTCCACTCAAAGTGAAGATGACAAGGCCAAAAACTACTTCCACTTAATAATAGTAACTATATTTTCTTTTTATTATGATTTTCTTAATAACGTTTTATTTTCCGTAGCTTACTTTATTCTGAGAATACAGTACATTATATATATAGAACAAAAAAATATGTTTTAAATGACAAAGTATGTTGTTGGTAAGGATTCCAGTCAATGGTAGGCTTAGCAGTTAAATTTATGAATGTCAAAAATTTTATGCAGAATTTCAACCGAAAGAGTAGGGGGATAGAACACTTAACTCTTACATTGTTCAAGGGTCAGCTGTACTTGAAGGCAAATACATGTTTAAATGATGTGCACAATAATTTCCTTAAAAAGATTTGAAGAGTGTTTACTGAAATTGCCTTTTTGATATATCACAGTTTTGTTTGACAAATGTTATAAATGTTAAAGGGCTCCTGAATGTAGAAGCCATTTCCTTAAATATCACTGGTGCTATGTGAACTGGTGGTTGAAATGGAAATAGGATCAATCCTCTGCTGCTCATTCTCTGCTGACCCTACCCTTCCTTTACTGCACCTGCCAATCATTAGGAGAGGAGCTATTTTAATTATTATTTCCCATGCATTTTTAGAAGAAAAATATTTTTCGGAGTTTTTAAGGGAGAAATATATAAACTGATGCAGACAAATATTCAGTTAGTATTGAAGATGAGTGTCACAGCACCCTCCTTCCTCCTTGCTTGGATATGCTTTATGTTTAAGAAGGCTTCAGTTGCGTAGGATTAATTTAATAAATATTTATTCAATTGTGACAGAATTCAAAGTTCTCAGCCTGATCCAGTGAATATGTGAAAAACAAAAACCAACCAATAAACAATTAAAAAACTAGATTTCTAACATAAGTGAGCTCAAATCTTGGTACTTATTTACTTCTTCAAAATAGTTTTGGAAAAGGAGTAAAAATTGAATTAGAAAGGAACTTGAGCAGGGTTCTAAAGCTCTCAAGGGGTTAGAACAGGCTAGCTTGGAAAAGTAAGAAGCAAATGGGTGCGACTATCTAAATAATAAATAAGAAAGGGAAGAAAGAATATGAGATGACAGAAGAAGAGGAAAATGTAATGGCTTGGAGGAAGAGAGACTGTGGTTCTCAAACATTGTGCATTTGAAAAATTAAAAACAGTTTGATATGACTGGAACATAAAAATGTATGTAGAAGAAGAAATAGCTATCTGTAGTTTAGAAAATGGGTCAGATTTAGTGAGGTCACAATATATGACATCGATTAAGAGCCTGATCCAAAAATTCATTTGAAAATTTGAGAGGTTATGGAGGGCTGAACTTGGGCAGTAGTTATGGAGACATGAAGAAATGAAAAGATGAGAGAGACAGGACTTGGTACCTATATTAATATAGGAAAGGGGGACTGGGAGTGGAGTGGAGGTGGAGAAAAATAATGACAGGATTCGAGTAGAGCTCATGAGAAATGTAATTTTCCAACTGATAAAAGCCTAGAATTATTGTTAAATGACTACTATCTATTGTAATGGGCTTGCTATTTTTAAATATGAAATTCAGAGTCAGGGGATCAGAGCATATTCTCACTTAACAAAGGCTTAAACCACATGTATACATACATATATATGACTGTTATTACATTCGAAGTGGTAAATTCTTAACAAGAATGATGCTTATCTTATTTCAAAGGAACATCCATGGGTAGTTTCTATAAATTTCAGTTTTGGTCATTTCTTCATTATTTTTATTTTCTTTTTCATGTGTTTTTCTCTATGATTTTATTCTTCACCATCGTATTTTAACATATTGTTACTCGATATCTTAGGTTATGAGAAAAGTAGTACTAAATGTACCTCTTAATTGGCACCTTTTCTAAAATATTGACTTCAATTAACAAAGCTTCAAGCCATGCCTTCCCTGTGCATAATCAAAGAAGCTTAAAATATTAGCTAATTACAGCACTGGTAAAATTATCAATACTCAGAATTTGTAGCACAACTGTTCTCTAGCTAGGATAGAAAAAAATTTTTCACCAAAAATCAGTTTACACAATTAGCTAGTTGCTTTATTGATTCCTTCTTCTCTATGGTTATTGAATAAGTTGCTGAATGAAACATACTTTTAAAATAAAAAATCACTATTTTCCTTAGAAAAAAGTTATTATGGAATCCTGGAAATTAATAAAATGAGCTAAGGATAACTTTCATGCTAATTGTAATATATTTTTAAACTGACAGCATTATTTAAATAAATTATATGCATATATATGATCTTTATGGTTCCTAGGATTACTATTAAATTATATCATAGTAGAAACAGTTTTTATTACTATATTCTCTTTTGTTAAGTTAAAAAAATTACTTGAAACATAGATTATTACTGTGAATAAATGCTTTTGTTGTTATAACATGAGTTGGGATAACACTGTCTAGAAATAAATTTAAAATATTTTTGCTTCTTAAACTACAAAGTTAGTCAGCTAGGACATGTCCAATTATTCACAAGCAAATAGAATCAAGTGATTAGTTGAAGATTGTTGAGAAATATGCCTAAATCTAAAGAGAAAAATTAAAACTTTGAAAGGATGTACTGAAGAACAAACAAAAAGAATTTTTTTTCAGAAGTTAATTTCATTTAGAAAAATATTATAGATCTAAGAAGAAAAACTAGATGTGTTTTTTTAAATCACATAAAATAAGAAATTAACAATGGTGGTTTAGAAATAGTGACTCTCATCTATGAGCAGTACTGAATACTGAAATGGTTATTGCTAACCTATTAAGAGTTTAATGAAATATATATATCCTTTAGCAAAGCGGCCACAATAAATCTAACTTTTAAAAAATGCCAAATAATAATATGACACTTACTTTTTTTATTTTTTTCTTATTTGATCTATAAGGTTTTACATGTTTTTGGTTTACCATAAATGATTTCTTTTAAACTAATATATTTAAACAAATGTTACAACAGTTCTAGTAAGTATATGCTTCAACATTAAGCCTTTTAATCAAAAAATTCAAGTTTTGCAATGAGATCTAGACTTCTTACAAACTAATTTGTACCAGTTATTTTAATTCTTCTGACATCATTTGCGCCCTTTCTCATCCTTTCTCACCCCTTTCAGTTGTGACCAACATCAGTACTTCTGACATATAACTACTTAACATTTATCATTTACCACATTTTTCTTTTTGTGGAATCAAGAGAAAAAAAGAGGTTTCGTAATTGGGAATGCACCATTCTAATACCAGATGGTATATGACTGGCATCCCATCTGGTACAAGTCTGGACTTTCTGAGGGGAGTATCACAGAGTTTAAATGAACCAAAGCAAAGTTGTCACCTTAGTTTGCTTACTGTGCAGTTGGCTTTAAATATCTTAATTTCTAATAACACGCAGTCTGCTATAAAATAGAATCTCATGTTAAAAATGATGCATTTATTGAATGTTTACTATGTGCAAGCAATTTATATGTATTATTCTTACTAATCCTTCTATCCAACTTATGTGGCATATTATCATGGACATTTTATATACAAAGAAGATGAGGTTTAGAAAGAGTAAGAATGTTCTTAAGGTGGTGTTTGAAACCTTGTTTCTCTGATATGGAATCTTATGTGCTTAACAACCTTACTTTATACTTACTGTCATAAAGATTATATCACCAGCCAGGCACAATGGCTTACTTTTGTAATCCCAGCAATTTGGCAGGCTGAGACAGGTAGATTCCTTGAGCTCAGGAGTTTGATAGCAACCTGCACAACATGGCAAAACCCATCCTCACCAAAAATACAGAAATAGTTGAACGTGGTAGTGTGTGCCTGTAGTCCTGGCTATTTGTGAAGTTGAGGTAGAAGCATCACTTGATCCTGGGAGGTCAGGAGGTCAAGGTTGCAGCAAGTCATGCTCGCAACACTGCACTCCAGCCTGGAGGTCAGAGTGAGCAGAATGAGCAAAAGAAAAAAAAAAAGAAAAAAGCAATTTTCTATATTTATCTAAAATATCATGATGTGCAAGGGTTAACATTGCACTGGAATATATAGATTTCCTAGAATAAATGTTAAAATAAAAGTTTGAATTTTATAACCATGACCAGGACAAAGATGTTAAGACTTTAGAAAAATTAATATTAAAATCAATCAAAAAGTTAAAATTGTATATTTAGGATGGTTACTTTTTATATATTTATATCTCTCTAATCTGTTATATATATTTATATATCTTTATATAATTTATATATGCATATGGCTATACATAAGGTTAAAGATAAATATTACCATGAAATAATGTCACTGTTTTAAGTCTGTAGACAAATTCTAAATGTTTGACATTATAGAGCAAGAACAAAAATTGCTTATTACTTGCATATGCTAGAGTATGTCTAAATTCATTATACAGCCTACTTTCTGTATTAAATAAGATGTCCAATTATTGAATTGTTTTTGCATCACTGAAATGTCTTTTTTTCTTCTTTTCATGTTAACATAGAATATTCTTAAATCCTGGGAATTAACAAAGTTGATATGGGTTGGCTCTGTGTTCCCACCCAAATCTCATGTTAAATTGAAATCCCCACGTGGCAGAAGAGGGACCTGGTGGGAGGTGATTGGATTACAGGTTTTCCGCATGCTATGCTCTTGATAGTGAGTGACTTTTTATGAGATCTGATGGCTTTAAAATGCGGCACTTCCTCTCTCTCTCTCTCTCTCTCTCTCTCATTGCCATGAGAATACATGCCTTGCTTGCCCTTTGCCTTCCTCCATCATTATAAGTTTCGTGAGGCCTCCCCATCCATGCAGAACTGTGAGTCAATTAAACATCTTTTCTTCATAAATTACCCAGTTGTTGCTAGTTCTTTATAGAAGGGTGAGAACAGACTAATAGTCCTGGTGTATTATTATTAATATTAAATGTGCAATTATACTCTTTGTCTGCTTTCTATTTACAATGTATTTACGACAGGTGTCTCTATTTCTACAAATGAGATAACAAAATTTTCTGTCTTTTTTGATGTCAAATCACACTAGCTTTAAAATTTGAGTGGGCCAATGTTGTCTACTGTCTAAAATATTTTGAATATAAAAGTAGTTATAGGTTTACCTAATGATTGACCAAATTAACTGTGCAAACCCTAAGTCTTGACACCTTTTCTGTGGGATATACAAATGTGTTGAAATTTATTGTCAATGCTCCAATTTATTATGTTTGCTGACATATTATTCTCTTTTTTTGTGGATCAGCTTTCATAACGTTTTTCAGAAAATTATCAATGCCAACAGTTTTAAAACGTTTTTCACGTCTAAAATCAAGATGACCTTTAAAATAAAAATGTTTGTAGTATTATTATTAATATATAGCCAAACTATTTTCAATGATTTTTTTCACAATAATTATATGTTTATTTAATGTTTGGATAACAAATACATATCCATGGGAGAAAAAAATGTATAAAAGATGTAGAGTTAAAAATTTACTTTCTACTTTTACTCTACATATCTGGCTCCCCTGCCACGGCCACCACTAGAATATGTGGAGCCACAGCGACATATTTTTTTATTAAATGTATTTTTAAATATTTCAAAATTTATAGGTTTACATCAGGTAATAGTGATTTATCTTTGAAGATTTAAAATAATTATTAAAAATGTTTAATTATTATCTAATTAATACATATAAATATTCTTTCTAGGCACCATCTCTTTCTGTTCAGATCCAGGAACTATCTTTTAGTGATGCCTATTGTCAAATGGTCAATATTGGCTAATTTACTATCTTACACTTAGAGAAAATGTAGCAATGTTATTACATACAATACATGGCTCTTTAAAGTCTTTTTCCATTAAAGTAATGCAGAACATCTTGCATCTGCAGTTTCCTCGTATGATTTATTCAATGCTGTTACATCATTACTTAGGCCTCTGCATTATCCCTCATGCCACCTGTGAATACTGGTTGCCATTTACTCTATGACAGGCTGTTACTGTGCTCCCTTCATGATGATCACAAACACGAGTCTTATTCAGAATATTAAGAAAAATATGAAGAACCCATAATTTATTTTCTAATAATGATAAATTAACTATTCAGGATTTTGTAGCACAAATATAAAGCAAGTTTTTTTTTTTAAACAAGTCTTCTATTTAACATATTAAGAAGCTGTATGTGATGACTTGTAATTGACTGCACCCCTCTTTCTACAGCACACCAGTGGTAGAACAAGCAAGAAGTAAGTGAATGGGTCAAACAGAGTGGTCCTCTTTGCTGACAAAGATTGTCCATCACTTTCTCTGGCACAGCTGAGGAACAACTCAGTAGAGTAAGATATCACAACATCAACTGAAGACAGATAAGGACATGAACCAGATAATCCTGTTGGCTTGCAGAGTAATCATCATTAAAGCCCTCAGAGCTTTCAATCACAGGCAGCAAACTCATCACGCCATGCACAATAAGACATATGCCTCGTGACACCATGACTAAATAAAGCGAGTGCCTAGTTGTGGCCAATCAGATAATTTCTCTACTTTGCTTCTGTGTTTGGCCTATACAGGCTTGCTGCTCATACTGCTCTGCCAAGCTCTCCGAACCTCTTCTTGTTCTGAATGCCACCCAATTCATGAATGGTTCTTTGCTCAAATAAACTC
Source organism: Macaca nemestrina (assembly GCF_043159975.1). Taxonomy (NCBI): domain Eukaryota; kingdom Metazoa; phylum Chordata; class Mammalia; order Primates; family Cercopithecidae; genus Macaca; species Macaca nemestrina. The sequence continues at coordinate 76,093,549 of NC_092126.1, forward strand.
TGTTAAGTTTAATCTATCTAAAGTTTTTCTTTTAACATACTTAATCATATATATTTGATATTCTTTCCATATAATTATGGAGGAAGAAAGAGAAAGAGAAGTCTCATCCTTCTAATTAGTTGAACAGTTACTAAATATTAAAGTTCTATAATTTATGTAATACTTTATTATTTAATAATATATTTATATTAACATTAAATTCAATCATTTGTCATTACAAGCATTGACATACTTAATGTTCTTTCACACAGAATAGTTTGTGAAAGCTTACAAAGCGTAAATTTACAAATACCCTGAATATTCCTCACGTTTTTACTTTAGTTTATAAATTATATTCTGCATCTTTCTATCCGAGAACTCCTTGAATTTACTTTTCTCTACACTGTAGAACCATATCCTGTCTATGTTTTTAAGTAGTTTGTTGTTATTTTTATAATATCGCAGTCCTTTAACTTTGGTAAATTTTACAAATACCCTGAATATTCCTCATGTTTTTACTTTAGTTTCAGCTTTATTTATAAAATATAATTTTGCCTCAGAGAAAGTATTAGGTTTTGTGCTTCAATTTATGATTTCTGGGCAGAAAAGAGTCTTCCTATCTAGAAACAATATACTATTCATACAGAACATAACTACATGTAAATTTATATAAGCACATAGCTTCATGTTTTCTTTTGTACTTTTTTGACTTCCAATTTTTACATTTTAAATACTTAATTTAATGGGAATATTAGTATAAAGCAGAAATATTTTTCCTGTTGTTATGTAATGTCATACTTATTGTAAGTCTTAGGCACTTAGAATTTTTAAAGTTTCCTCTTCATTCAGAATTAGACACACTTCCTAAATTTTATATCCCAATATAGTATCAGTTCCTCATTAATACATTTTTGAGATAATTATATAAGATATAATTATATAAGATAGTCTACAAATGACCTTCAAATTAGAAATAAAATCAGCTTTAAAAAATAATAAAACATACACACTCCAATTCTAATTAAACAAAATTGATATTTAAAATACAGCGGCTAAAAATAAATGAATATGTGATAGGTTCACATGGTCTTAAAAGTCTCAGTTTTAAGATGAAATTTAATTGTAGACTAGGAAAGATAGTAAGATAATGCTTGCTTTTGAAAACTAAAGATTCGAAGTTGGTGGCAGTAAAATGCACAATTGGTTTCAAGTCAGAAGTTTTATTCCTACTAACTATGTGACCTGTGTTTTAACCTCTGAAGTTCACTTTGCTCATCCATAAAATAGAGATTAATTTTTTTTTAAATCATCCTACTTCAGAAGGTTACTATTAAGTACCCGAACCTTTTCAGCAGTTTTGTCCATCATGGCCTATTTTAAAAGATGTTATGTTAATCTGAGACAGTGCAAAATAAACAGGGAGAAATATCTGAGACGAATGTGTGAAGCAGAGGTCGAAAATGGGCATCTAAAAAGCATATTATCTTTCAAAAGTATGCATTTAATGTCATGATCTTGAACATATGGCAAACTCTCCTCTCTTTAAACAGTTTTCACTTTCCTCTAGCCACCTCTCTTCTGTCCATCAAAGTCTATCCTCCTGAGTACATACTTCAATGTCATTTTTTTCCCTCTGTTACACTTCTCAGTGATAGGCTGGTGAACTATCATGTACCAAAGCTCATGAATTTCCCTATAGAACTGTAACTAAAGAACAAAACCTGATACTCCCTTTTAACCATTTACTATCTTGAATATTTACTAAGAATCAGAAATGCTTTTCAGGTTCTGCCAGGCAGACACTAGTATGCACTAGGGAAGTAATATATGGCTGAGGTAGATAAGTGATAGGTGTATTTCCTGCACTCATTTGACTTCTGGTAAGTATCACAAAATATAGCTAGCTACTAAGCAGTATAAGAGTAGTTGTAGTAAATGAAGGGTGTTTCAGTAGCTTATGTAAAGTCCTAGAAGATTAGAGAAACACTGGGCATGAAACCATATATACGTTTTTTTTTTTTTTTTTTTTTCTAATCTTTTTTTCTAATATTTTTATTTTGTAGAGATGGAGTCTTGCTGTGTTGCCCAGGCTAGCCTTGAACTCCTGGACTCCAATGATCCTCCCACTTTGGCCACCCAAACTACTGGGATTACAGGCATGAGCACACCAGGCTCAACCTACTGTATATATTTTTAGTGAATAACTACTCAGAATTACCCCCCCAAACAAAGAACAGAAGTGGTGGTGAAAATAGAGGAAAATGAGTGTACCAAGCATAGAAAGCAATATAAGTACGGACCCGAAAATAATTAGAATGTCTTAAAATCAAACTAAATAAAATTGTCTTTAAAAATAATGATTTTAATTTTAGAAGCATAATTTCAGTTTATTTGGAAATGTCTGTGTATACAGTAGGCATGGCAGATAGGAAGACAATTTTTGAGGTTTTTTTTGGTATAGCCAAGATGATATTTTGAACTTGGCTTGTGACAGTAAAATGAAGAGAAAGCAGCAGCCTTTTAAGTGTTCACAAAGTTAGACTATAGGAATTAGTTTTTTAAAAATTTTATTTGTTTATTTGTTTTGACTGTGACAAAAAAAAATGCAATGAAATATCTTCAGGTTTCTGGTTTGAGATATGGAATATACAAGTGGAGGACAATTTTAGAGAGGTTCTGGTGGGTAGAGTTTGGGATATTTAAAAAACAGTTGAGTAAAAAAAAAAAACAGTTGAGTAAAGCTTCTCAGTGTAGCAATTTGAATCAATAGCATCTAGATGGTAGGCATTAGAATGCAGGACATGGTTCAGATAGAAGTTATATGATAGAAAGCAAAAAGGAAAAACAAATCAAAACAAAACACTGAGTAATACTTCCATTTTACAAAAAGGCAGAGAAATAGGCCACCAGTAGAGAATGAAAAATAGAGACTAAAATGTTGGACAATAGTATTATAAATATCAATGGCAAAAATGTGTCTCAAACAAATAAAGGTTAACTTGCCCAATTACTGTTAAGACATGAAGAACAGTGATGAATACAAATATATTTTGGATTAAACATTACTAAAGATCAGCTTCTGTGGTACAAATAAGGATAGCAGGCAGAATAAAATCAAGGTAAGTAATACAGGAGGGAAAGTCAAGAAACCTCATAATAAGAAGCCCTTGAGAAGTCAGACTATATTTGGAAGGTGTGAAAATAAGTAATTCAAAATCTAAGTTGTTGAAACTGTAAAATATTTTGAGTTTCAAGGGAATGTGATTATGAGAACTGAGTCACGTGACAGCAGCTGTAATCTAGGTAGCTAAAAGCTTTGTTTCTCTGACTAGATTCACCTTCTTCCTTACTTACATTGTTTTGTAAAATGTTGTAAATAACTAAAGGGCACCAGTGGAGACCCCTTTTCTCTTCAGTGTTAATCTTCATTATAGATTAACTTTCCTCTTAACATTCTCATATTGTCGAAAATGGAATGCTAAGTACACTCTTTTAAGTTGGAAAGGAAATTAAAACAAACTGTCAACAAAAGAAAATCATCTGTATGAAAAAGAAAACAATCTGTCACTAATTAAATTATTGTAACTCATGAACTCAAATTAAATTATTGTAAACTCATAAATATTATTGTAACTCATAAAATTATTGTAACTCATAAACCTTGTATAGAAAAGGTTACAATCCTACTAAGTCGTTTTGTTTTCCGCCTACATAAGCAAGACCTTAACTTTTAACTTCGGAGTACTGACACCATTTCCCTTGAGTTCATATTTATCAGATAGCTATTCACAGTTTTTCAGTTGAATAAACTTTTTAAAACTGGATTCTGATCCTTTCTGTTATTTCAGGTTGACAAAGGATGACAAAGAAAGCCAGAAATGTAGATGGCTATAGTCTGAATAAAACACCTCAATTGATCTTAGTAATCTCAAAAATAAAAGTTCCAACTAAAATATATTTTAAAAATATACCATAGTGCAGAGTATATGTATTTTATAACATGAGTCACAAACACAAATATTTAAGGTTGCTGGTCGATTTACTTTAATATGGGAATTTTTGCTTTTTAAAGACAAGTTGGAGAGCCTGTAGGACCTAGCAGGGAAGTTGACTTCCTCGTCTGAGTAGTTAAGAAAAGATAAAATGCAAACCTTGGGATTGTATTTTTCTCAGAAGAGATTCCTTACATTAACAGTTATTCAAAATGAAAATCTATTCATGTCGCTACCCTGCTTTAAAACATTCAATAGATTCCTGTTTTCTAAATAACTGTGCATCAAATTAATAGCATTTTTATGTAAAGCACTTTCTGATTTGGGCCTTACTAATCAATTTCCTGTTCTATCTTTTGTACACTGGTGTTGTTAAAATCATATCATACTGAGCCTTGATTTAGTGACTTTGCAGCTGCCCCTTACCTGAAGGAAAAAAATTCTCTTCCATGTCCAAATGACAAATCCTGGACATTTTTAGGGCTCAGTTTATATATTACCCCCAAAAAGTCCTCGGTAAGATTACCTTGACCTTGCCTCTTAAAAGTTAAGCAGAAATAATCTATCTTTTATGCCCTGACTCTCACTTTCATATATGTAGTGCATTTGAGGATGTATTACTATTATTTGTGCAATGTCTCCTACCCACCCACCCACCCTTTACTATGAAACTGTAAGCTCCTTTTTTTTAAACAAAGGTATTCATTGGCATACAGGTGTTTAACAAATGACAAAATATATTTTATTGAAGCTTAAAAGTTATTGTGTTTTACCTCTTTTAGGGACAAATTAAACTTAACATCAGAGGCCTACTTGTCTCTATTGAAAATAAGAGAAGAGACTTCTCTCCTCTTATCTTCCAGCATTTACTTTAAGAAAATTATAAGTACTTTCTCCTCTCTTTAAAATATGTACATATTTTTTTTGTTTGTTTGAAAACTAGACAGCCCTTTTGTGATTTAAGAATGCCTTTCTTGAAGATTCAGGAACCATTCATTCAGTATGTAAACAAGGGAGATAGGGCCTCTAGGCCTAGTCTCTGTGGAAAGGTCAGAGTTTAACTTGAGTGCACCCCTTCATCCAAGTTGCACAACTACCTCCTCATAAAGATATCAGAAGTTTGTTTTTCCTCTGGATAAAGCCAATCAGCTAGCACAAATGGTCACTTTAATTACCAGGTGAATCTAGAATAAATTATGTGTGACAAACGGTGCTGTCAAGTTCTCCACTTGAGAACCAGTTTTTGTTCACCTTAAGAATATCTATGGGCCAAGAGCGGTGGCTCACACCTGTAATCCCAGCACTTTGGGGGCCGAGACAGGTGGATTACAAGGTCAGGAGATGGAGACTGTCCTGGCTAACACGGTGAAAACCCGTCTCTACCCAAAATACAAAAAATTAGCTAGACGTGGCGGCGTGCGCCTGTAGTCCCAGTTGCTGGGGAGGCTGAGGCGGGAGAATGGCGTGAACCCAGGAGGCGGAGGTTGCAGTGAGCCGAGATCGTGCCACTGCACTCCAGCCTGGGCGACAGAGGGAGACTCCGTTTCAAACAAACAAACAAATATATATATATATATATATATATATGGTGATGTTGTAACTGTCTGGTCATATAAAAGAGTGAAAATTAAGAGAATTTCTTAGGAGATGGCTTGTGATGCACACTATATCCTGCTTGAATGCTTACTCAACAATAAAACTGTTTTCTTTCTCTACTACATTTGTGGAAAGGTGTTTGGGGTTGGGGAAAAATTATTTTTAATAACAGTTTCCCAACACTCTCAAGATGAACGATTCATGCTCATTATAAAAACAAAAGCAAACATAGACACCCATATTAAAAAAAAAAACAAAAAAAACACTAAAACTCAACTCAGATTTAACTGATACTAGCATATTGATCATATCTGGTCAGTTAAATATACTATAGTTAATATACTCCAGTTAAAATATATTTTAAATATATTTTATGGTAAATATGCTATGGTTAAAATACTCCAATTAAAATATATTTTAAAATTATACCGTAGTGGAAAATAGATATCTTTTACAATATGAATCACAAACACAAATACTTAAGGTTGCCAGTCCATTTACTTTAAAATGGAAATTTGTACTTTTTAAAGATAAGTTGGAGAACAACTTAGGTGAATTTATGTGTGTAAATTGTGGCCCAACACAAACTCTTAAACTTTCTGAAAACATTACAATATTTATGCTTTTTATTTATTTATTTTTAGCTCATTAGTGTTAATAACATCATTAGTGTTATTGTATTTTATGTGTGGACCAAGACAATCCTTCTTTCAATATGGCACAGGGAAACCAAAAGATTGGATATCCCTGTATAAAATATAGTTTATATGTATGGTGGTTAATATTGAATGTCAACTTGATTGGATTGAATTCAATCCAACTTGATTGGATTTCAAACTGTTGTTTCTTGATGTGTCTGGGAGGGTGTTGTCAAAGGAGATTAAAATTGGAGTCAGTGGACTGGGAGATGCAGACCCACCCTCAATCTGGGTGAACACCATCTGATCAGCTACCAGAGTTGCTAAAACAAAGCAGGTAGAAGAAGGTGGAAGAAGAACTTGCTGAGTCTTCCAGCCTTCATCTTTCTCCCGTGCTGGATGCTTCCTGCCCCAGAACACTAGACTCCAAGTTCTTCAGTTTTTAAACTCTTGAACTTACACTAGTGGTTTGCCAGGGGCTCTCGGGTTTTTGGCAACAGACTGTAGGCAGCACTGTCGGCTCCCCTACTTTTGAGGCCTTGGGACTCAAACTGACTCACTACTGGCTTCCTTGCTCCATAACTTTCAGATGGCCTATCATGGCAAGTTCATTATATTGGACCTTTGTATCATGGAAAGGGCAGTGGTGTGTCATCATTGGAATAGGCAGTTACTCTGGGTATGGGTTTGCCTATCCTGAACACACTGTTTCTGACAAGAAGACCATCCATGCATTCATGGAATGCCTTATCTGCTATCATGGTATTCCACGCAGCATTGCCTATAACCAAGGCACTCACTCTACAGCTGAAGAAGTGCGGTAGTGGGCTCATGCTCATGGAATTCACTGATCTTACCATGTTCCCCATCATCCTGAAGCAGCTGGATTGACAGAACAATGGAGTAGCCTTTTGAAGTCACAATTACAATGTCCACTAGGTGACAATATTTTGTAGGGCTAGGGCAAAGTTCTCCAGGAATCTGTATATGCTCTGAATCAGCACATAATACATGGTTCTGTTTCTCCCATATCCAGGACTCATGGGCCCTGGAATCAAGGGGTGGAAGTTGAAGTGGCACCACTTACCATCACCCCCAGTGACCCACTAGCAAAATTCTTGCTTTCTCTTCCAGTGACATTATGTTCTTCTGGCCTACAGGTCTTAGTTCCTAAAGGAGGAATGCTGTCACCAGGAGACACAAAAATGGTTTCATTAAACTGGAAGTTAAGATTGTCACTTGGTTACTTTTTGCTCCTCCTACCTCTAAGACAATAGGCTAAGAAGAGAGTAACAGCGTTTGCTGGGGTGACTGACCTGGACTATCAAGAAAAAATCAGTCTACTACTCCACAATGGAGGTAAGAAAGAGTATGTCTGGAATATAGGAAATCCCTTAGGGTGTCTCTTACTATTACCATGCCCCTGTAATTAAGGTCAATGGGAAACTACAATAACCCAATCCAGGCAGGACTACAAATCGCTCATACCCTTAGGAAATGGAGGTTTGGGTCACTCTACCAAGTGAAAAACCATTACCCATTGAGGCAGTTGCTGAAGACAAAGGGAATACAGAATGGATAGTAAAAGAAGGTAGTCATCAATACTAGCTATGACCATGTGACCAGTTGCAGAAATGAGAACTGTAATTGTCAAGAATATTTCTTCTTATTTTGTTAAGAATATGTTTGCTCATGTATACTCTTGCACTAAGAAAATATCTTCATTTTATTTCATATCTTTTTCCTTTATTATGTGACATAAGATTTATTAACTTCATGTCAGCATTTAAGTATTGTTAACTTTATGTAATATCATTTAAGTTAAAGATTAGTGTGCTTCCAGTTGTATGAAGGACAGCTGTACCATGCTAGAAGAAATGACTTTATTACTTCTTTATTTGAAGATTATGTATGATTTCAGGAGATGTGTATGGGTTCAAGTTGACAAGGGCTGGATCTGTGATGGTTAACACTGAGTGTTGAGCCTATTGGATTGAGGATGCAAAGTATTGTTTCTGGATGTGTCTGTGAGGGTGTTGCCAAAGAAGATTAACATTGGAGTGAGTGGACTGGGAGAGACATACCCACCTTCAATCTGGGTGGGCACCATCTAATCAGTTGCCAGGGCAGCCAGAATAAAGCAGGCAGAAGAAGGTGGAAGAACTTGCTGAGTCTTCCAACCTTCATCTTTCTCCCGTGCTGGGTGCTTCCCACCCTGGAACATCACATTCCAAATTCTTCAGATTTTGGACTCTTGGACTTACACTGGTGGTTTTCTAGGGGCTCTCGGGCCTTTGGACACAGACTGTAGGCTGCACTGTCGGCTTCCCTACTTTTGAGGTCTTGGGACTGGGACTGACCCACTACTGGCATCCTTGCTCCTCAACTTGCAGATGGCCTATCGTGGGACTTTACCTTGTGATTGTGTGAGTCAGTTCTCCGTAATAAACTCTCTTTCATGTTTACCTATATCCTATTTGTTCTATTCATCTGGAGAACCCTGACAGTATGTATATTAAAAATTATATATGAACTATTCATTTATAACATATATATGTTTTCCGGTACTTTCCAGAGTAGAGGAAAAAACCTCTATCCTGTTTTGCCATCAGTTCTACCACTTATGCCTATTATACCTAAATAATTCTTTAAAATGTCTCATCTTCTTATAGTATTTTTTCTTGTTGCATAGTATTTGGCAGAAACGAATCTCATTAATTTTACCTATACTTTACTATATCAAAGTGATTTCAAATTTTACATGGATTTATTTATTTATTTTTAATTGTATTTTTTTAAATAAAAATATTCTCCCTACTGTGTGTGTGTGTGTGTGTGTGTGTGTATTTTAAAACCACATACAGAAGTTAGGTTATCTAAATTTCATTACTTGTTTTTTCTTAACTATAGCTGAAATATATATGCATGTATAGGTGTATGTGTATATATATTTCATTTTACATATCACTATGGGAACGTATAGTGCTAAGAGCTTAATGTCCTACTATATATTTACTATAGAAATATGAACAGAACAAAAATATTTTAGTATTTTCTTTTTAATGTTTACTTTCTTAAAAAAAACACAATCTAACTCGTTTGTTGCATGCATATCTCAGAAACAAATTATATTAGATTTTTAGAAAGATTAAGCAAAAAAAAAAATATAGTCATGTGCCACAAAATGATGTTTTGGTAAACAATAGACCACATATATGACTATGGGCTCATGAAATTATAATGGATCTCAAAAATCCTTGACACTTAGTGAAATCACAGCTTTCTTAATGTTTTATCACACAATACATTACTCACATGTTTATAGTGATGCTGGTGTAAATAAACTTTCTGTACGCCAATCACATAAAAACATAGCACATACAAACTATTTGATGATAATACTAAAACTACTGTGACACTGGTTAATTCACTTATTACACTACACTTTTAATCATTATTTTAGAGAGTACTCTCCAAGAGAATAGAGTACCACTAGCCTAGGAAAAGATCAAAATTTGAAATTTAAGGTATAGTTTCTACTGAATGCATATCATCTTTGTACCAGCAAAAAACTGAAAAATGGTAAGTCAAACTGTTGCAAGTTGGTGACTGTAAGCATGTGTGTTCCTGTGCATAAAAATATATGTATAGGATACTTACATGTATATAGACATGTAAAATTTTTTTCTAATAATGATCAAAATCTGGGCTAGAAATCATATCTTCTGGGTGTCATTTTCACCATTTGAAAATTGAGTAATTGAAAATTATCAAATATTTGTGTATGTAAATATCTTTTTTCTTAATTTTTGCCATATGTATAAATACATAGGTGTGTATATATTTTTAAATGAGGTAAATTTTACAGAATGGAATGCAGGGATATTAAGTGAAAAATTTGACAAGTTTTAACAGAGATTTCCATTCTCAAACCCAACTCCCAAAAAGACAGAGATTATTTTCACTTTTTCAGAAAATTCCCTTTACCCCTCTTGTCTCTTCTATAAGCATTCCTCCTGTAAGTAACAAATGTTATGCATTGTCTCAACATAAATTAGTCAGTTCTTAAATTTCACATGAGTAAAATTTTTTGTGTCTGACTTCTTTCACTGAGCATGATGTTTTAGAGATCCCATCTATGTTGTTTGCAAAATTGTAGTTGCCTGATGGTTCCTTCCCTGCCCACTGCACAGAAATAATTAATTCACTGAGATCATGACATTGTAGTAACAAAAGAGTTTACTTGACATAAGGCTGGTCACGGGGAAGACAGATTTACTTCTCAAATCAATCTCTCTAAAGACTCTGAGGTTAGGGTTTTTAAAGGACAGTTTGTTGGGCATGTGACTAGGGAATAGGGAATGTTGATTGGTTGAGGATGAAATTATAGGGGTGTAAAAAACAGTCCTTGTGTGCTGCCTCAGACTCTAGGTGGGCCACTGAGCCAGCTGAGTCAGTCCTGGGTCTGTGGAATCAGCCAGTGGTCAAAAATGCAAAAGTCTGAAAAGACATCTGAAAATGCCAATCTTAGGTTCTACAATAGTGTTATCTACAGCATTAACGGGGGAAGTTACAAATCTCATGACTTCTGGAACAATGGCTGGTTATCATTTAACAAAGCCTACATTTTATCAGAATTCAGATCCCTCTCATAACCCTAACCTTGTGGCCTTTCATTAGTTTTACAATGAAATTTTAATGAAATTTACAATGAAATTTGGGAAGGGCTATTATCATCCTTTGTTTCAGGTTAAACTATAAACTAAATTATCTAAAATTTAGCTCAGCCTATGCCCAGTAATGAACAAGGGTATCTTGGAGGTTGGCCTCAAGATGGAGTCAACTATGTCATATTTCTTTTACTGTCATAAATTTGCAGAGGCCATTTCAAAATCAGTAGTACTTCCTTTATTATTGCTAACTGGTATATTATTCTAAATTTAAAAAGTTTATTTACTTAATTTCCCATTAAAATGTATAGATTTTGTCACTTATAAATAGAGGTGAATAAATAGTTGCTACAGTTTTGAACAAGTATCTTTCGAACCTACGTTTCTGTTAGCTTTGGGTAAAGTCCTAGGAGAGGAATTGCTAGACCATTGATAGTTATCTAACTTACAAGAAACTACTATTTTCCAAAGTGGTTGTACCATATTACACACCCATCAGAAATATCTGAAATTTACAGTTGTTCCATATGGTCACCAACATTTTATGTTGATAATCTCTTTAATCATAGTAATTCTAGAGACAGTAAAGTGGTATCACCTGGTTTAATTTGCATATATCTGATATTGAGCCCCTCTTCACATGCATTTGTTTATTGAAATGCATGCTTTTGTGAAGTTCCTATTATAAATTTAGATGGTCGATAACTTATATTTATATTTCTTGTATAAGTTGAGTCTAATTTACTGGCATAAAGTTGCTTAAATATTTTCTTTTTATTTATAATACATATGAAATCTGCAATGATATCACTTCATTCACTCCTGAAATTCAAAATATATTTTCTCCTTTCTTTTGATTAATATTAAATTTTTAACAATTTTATTAATCTTTTCAAATGACTGACTTAGACTACTTTAATTTTCTCTATTATTCATTTTCTATTTTATTGAGTTCATCTCTTATCTTTATCATTTACTTCTATATACATTGTTTGTGTCTAATTTGACCTTATTTTGTCATCTCCTTACGTTTGGTCTTTGACGTGGGGTCAAAATCATACAACATTTTTTAGTAAATTCCCTTTTATGAATATGTTCATGATATAGACCATCTATGATAGGCTTGGACTTTCTGACTTGTCCTAAACATCTTTCTTTTCAAACAACTGTTTATTTTACTTACTTTAGGATAGAAAATAAGTTAAATACGTAAAAACAAATCACTTATTTTAAATTTTTGTACTTTTTATAACAAACGTTTGAAGCTGTAAATTTCTTTCAAGTTACTATTTTGTTTGACTCCACAATTATATTTGTTTGGCTTCAAATATTTTCTAATTTGCCCTTTGATCAATGGGTTAATTAATGTGTTGTTGAATTTTCATATATGTAGTGATTTTTTATATATCTTTATTGATTTCCAGTTTAATTCAGTTTTGGTCAGAGACCACATTCTGTAAGATTTTAATAATTTCAAAGTCATTGAGACTTACTTTATGGCCCAGAATATTTTATGTACATTTGTAAGTAGTGGCAAATCCATAAGCCTCTGCAGCACTTGATTCTTGCCTCCTCAAAGAAAATAATTCCTCTGAGGGACATAAGGCAGAGTCAGAGCCCAAGGCAAGTTTTAAAGAATGAGTGAAAATTTATTACAAACTTTTACAGTAAGGACAAAAGGAAGTAAAGTTCACTTTGAAGAGGCCCAAGCAGGTGACATGAGAGAACCAAGTGCACTGTTCGGCTTTTGACTTGGAATCAAAATTGTACAACACTTTTTAATAAATTCCCTTTCATTAATATTTTCACAATGTAGATGCTCTGTTGCATGCTTGAACATTCTGACTTGTCTTAAACATCTCTCTTTTCAAACAACTGTTTATTTTACTTACTTTAGGACAGGAATTTACCAAGTAAGATGTTTTTCTGTAAAGTCTCTTTTTGGTAACCTTTCTTATCAAAAATACCTTTTTACCTTTATTACCTTTGAATTATACAAAAGTAATTATAGAATTAATTTAGAAAGTTATGGTTTGTTGCTATGTGAGTACTGTGAAGGGGGAGTAGATAAGGATAAGTTATCTGCATACTGCAGAAATTATCCCCCATCAAGAGATTGCTCAGTTAGATTTTATCGCTAGGGCTTGTCTGAATATGTGTGAACTATTTTTAAACCCCTGAGGTAGGACTCTCCAGTTTGAAGTTATTGGTTAAAGACTTAAGTAACTTTCCCAGGAGAAATAGGGTTATATTAGGGAAAGATGAATTCAGAGGTTGAGTAATATTAAGCAGACACCCATCCCAAAGTGTTGTAGGGTATTTAGGCATTACCAGGGACTGGTAGGAGAATGGTATTTGGTCCCCTAAGCAGTATAAAAGAGTGTGATTTTTTTTTTTTTTTTTTTTTTTTGAGTTAGAAGGTGACATTTGCCCCAATCACCAGACATGATTTGGAGGAAAGCTGCTTAGAGAAGGAGATTAGCACAGAATAGGCAGCTCTTAACCTAAAAAGGGAAATGTATAATTTTACTTTCCACCTCTAGGGTTGCCCTTGGTTTTCTCCTGTTAATGGCAGTGTTTGATTTAGAAGCAAGCCAAAGCAGGAAGTCCCTTCAGCTCAAGGCCATTAGGAGTTGTGATTCTATCCCGGGGGCCTTCAACCCTCGGGGCAGTCCCACTTCCAATTGCTGTGCTTGTAGCAGAGGGGGCAAGCTGTGCAGGGCTTTTTGCCATTTATACCATTGGGACAGTTTGTCCTCCAGTGGCCTGGCTTCCCATACTAATGGCTGTTACCTGAAGGAGTGTTCTCAGGGCAACCTGGAGGGTGCTGGCAATCTTGTAAAGCAGCCAGTCAGGGAGTCTGCCTCTTGTCCCTACGTTTCTCTTTCTCCTTAGCCCTGCCCTCCTTGTCCTGATCTCAGTTAAATAACTGAGGAGCTTAATTTGAGAATTTCCTGTATAGGGGCACTGGGTTCTGAGACTGACTTTTGTAATTTTCTCCCAGTTCATTTTTAGGCCAAACCGTATTACAAAGAAATCCTAGCTTTTTGTTTTAAAGTTGCAGGAAACTGGCCGGGCGCAGTGGCTCAGGCCTGTAATCCCAGCACTTTGGGAGGCCGAGGCGGGCAAATCATGAGGTCAGGAGATCGAGACCATCCTGGCTAACACAGTGAAACCCCGTCTCTACTAAAAATACAAAAAATTAGCCGGGCGTGGTGGCGGGCACCTGTGGTCCCAGATACTTGGGAGGCTGAGGCAGGAGAATGGCATGAACCTGGGAGGCGGAGCGTGCAGTGAGCCGAGATCACACCACTGCACTCCAGCCTGGGTGACAGAGTGAGACTCCGTCTCAAAAAATAAAAATAAAAATAAAAAAAGTTTCAGGAAACTGAACTTTTCCAAGTTTTTGAGGATGCATCAAAGGGGTACGTTCTGTGGTATGAAGATGTGATTGCTCACCTGTGAAGACAGAACAGAGGAGAAATAAAAAGAAAAGAGAAGGTGTCCCCTCTTATTTCCCTGTTATTCTTTCCTGAACAGGGTGTCCCCATTCACCCTTAGGGTTCTGGAATCAACCAATCTCATTAGGCACCCTTAAGTTTGCTCCTATCTCATCAAGATTACCTGCTAGAGAAAAAGAGGTGATAGTGGAGTAAACAGGGAGCCCCCTATTCATCCTGGGGGTTTGAGAATGAACCGGTCCTACCAGGTACCCCAACCTTGCCTGCATCTCTGTTCTGATAGTAATCTATTCTGTGCCTGTAGCCTAGGATCAGCCTTCATCTCTGTCCAAAGCATACTTTTGTCTCTTGTCCTGTGGCCTTGGGCCAGTCTACATCCTTGTCTCCAGGACTTAGAGTGACTCTCGCTTGAAGCATTCTAGCAACAAAATGATTACCTCTTTTCTCAGATTACCACATCTCATGTTCTCTAAGTAGATGAGAAGCCTGTTTGTCAGCTAACTGCCACAAGAAACTGGACTTCTCTCCCTTTGAATATGACCTTGAAGGTCTTGATGCATATTGAGAAGGGCTTGGAAGTGATTTGAGAAAAAGAGAAAAAATTCTATTTTGGCTTCCTCTTTCTCCTGGGGTAACATGCAGAACAAATGCTTAAACAGACAGGAAAATCTCCCTGCTGTAGAAGGAAGTGGGAGGAAGTGAGGGGAATATTTGGAAAGCCTTCATATGCTCTCAAAAAATGGCAACCTTTTTATTTGAAAGTGCAATGTTTATTTGCCCTCTTGACATAAAGGACGAACCTCTGGAACACTCAGGGCCTTGGATAAGGGTTCACAAATAGCAAAGGAACAAATTTTCTTCCTCACAAAGGGATGCTAATTAAAAAAAAAAAAAAACAACTAGTTGATGGTTGCTTAAAGGGCCACAGAATGAGGTCTCATGCAGCAGACAAAATGCTTCAAAACCCATCAGAAAATTCAACCCTGGAGCGTAACAGAGATGAAAAGCTTATTGTAAGTCATAAGGAGCTGGCAGAATCGGGCTTCTGATTAGCGTCTGTCCTGGTAATGAGCCAACAGACATCTGCAAGGGAGCCCATTTCTTTGCTGCCATGCAAAGCAGCAAGTGCCACAGGTGCACGGATAACAAACAGTGAATGTGTATTTAAGGCAGACAAGGAAGTAACCTGGTATGCAAAGTGAAAGCAGAGAAAAGGCACACGTGCCCATGAGGTAGTGTCCAGCAGTGTGCAAGCCCATTTCGGGTTACATACAGAAACAAACAGGAGGGTAGGCAGTGCAGGTTTTGGGGAAAGAGCCAAATGCAGTTGAAAAAGCAGAGGAAAACCTAGGCATTGCATGGTCTTAGGCTCCCTTGATTTTACCATGGGGCAGGCTGTCCTCACGTGCAGTGATGCATGAGCAGTGTGTCTACTGAAGCTGTGTGCATGCTTATTAGAGGTATTTTTTCACTTACCAGGCAAGTGTTCCTAGAGGAAGGTAATTTACCAGTTAAACTGCCATTTTGCCTCTCAGTCCACATGCTTGAGCCCACTCAACTCCTGAGATCTCTTTAGGAACAGGCTAATCACCAGCTTCAGGTGTTTTCTATTTGTTGGGAGCATGCCTTTTCCTGGCACCAGCTGTGACTATTAGTTTAGAGAGAGAGTTTAACAATTTCCTGACCATCACCTGATGGTCGTCTGATATTCCTTGGCAGGGGCGCGCTCCTGCCTTGCTCATATCTGCCTGGCTACCTCCTCTCACACACTGAAAAGAAATTCCTGTTGGATCTTTCTGGTTCTGTCAAACTTCATTTTATTCCTTGTTAGGGAAGGCCTATTTTGCTTTATATATTGGACTTAGATTGTGGTAATTACTCTAGGTGCTTTATTTGCTCTAAAGGCTTGCGCCTTCTGGGATCTCACCACGGACTCAGTGAGGTTTCTTCACTCTGGATGGATCATAAATCTAATGTTTCACCATACTACACAATCTTTCCTAGCCCCATTCATCTTTTAGTTTTGTAGCAGGTAATCTTGTAAAGTGTGACCGTAAGTTGACAAGACCTTGGTTAAACACCTGTGGTGAATCTTCTTTCAGACTCCCTTATACCACACAATTCTTCCTTTTCAGAACAACTGTCTTTAAAATTCTTGTCAGTTTAGCAGTCTGCAACTCCAGTATTTGTATTCTCTGCTCAGTGAAACCACAGTTCTGATTGGATTTCATCTTCATGAACATTTGCATAAAAATGTCTCCAGGTAGAAACGTCTTGATATCATGGCACTGCCCTCATGTGTTTCTCTTCTTTTCAGTATTATAAGCATGAGTGGTCTGTTGGTCAGGGCCTAAAAACTGTTACCTGATATATTTTGTCCAATTTTATCATAGTTTTTGATGAAAGGATAAATCGGGTTTCAGTTGATCTGTTATAACTGGAAGTAAAAATCCAACTACAGTCAAGTGCAGTGGCTCATGACTGTAATCCCAGCACTTTGGGAGGCCGAGGTGGGCGGATCGCTTGAGGTCAGGGTTTCGAGACCAGTCTGGCCAATATGGTGAAACTCCGTCTCTACTAAAAACATAAAAATTAGCTGGGCATGGTGGTACACACCTATAATCTAAGCAACCTGGGAGGCTGAGGCAGAAGAATCACTTGAACCCGGGAGGCAGAGGTTGCAGTGAGCCGAGATCTCACCATTACACTCCAGCCAGGGCGACACAGCAAGACTCTCACAAACTAATAATAATAGTAATAGTAATAATAATAATAAATACAATAAAATAAAATACAACTACACCTTTGGAATATAGTTGAGGAAACACAGAATAATCAAATTGCTATCTCTTTTATTATAGGATTTGACGTTATATAATAATAAAGCTATGTGTGGCCCTTTAGTAGGAAAGAAGTAGATATGATTATGGACAGTCAGGTAATCCTTATGAGCACAATTTTCCCACTCTATAAAACACAGATCCTAATACAAATGTTTCAAATATATTACCAGTTTTTAATAAAATAACATTTGTAAAGTATCTGCCATATTGGAAGTACATAGATTTTAATATTTTCTCTAATTTAAAAAGTATATAAATATAAGTGATTACAAATATTGAAAAGATTAGTTGCACAGATGTCTCTGTTTTCCCTCAGGTTTATTATTTTTGTTTAATTTCACCAAAAATAATCCGTTGGTTATGAGCACAAGAAATTAAAACTGATGAAACTGAGCAGCTTCCTCATCATGGTGGTCATGTGGCCCTGAAAGTATTTTCAAAACAGGGTTATGTGTCAACCAATATAATCTCCTTTTTCATTTTTTAAAATCTCTCTCTCTAATTCAATGTTACACATTTATTAGTCCTTGAAAACCCAGTCATTCTACTTGCCTCATTTTTTTTTCTGCTTCACATACATTTCAAAGTTTTCCTTGTACCACTCAATCATCAATACTACTCTGCAAATTTATTTCTTAGCCGAACACTTTGGAAATTGTGTACAGCTCCTTAGTGTGTTTTTTATATAGCAAAGAGCATAATCTGCATCCATGCCCTTTTATTCAAAACATTTAATCCTAGAAATCTTTGGTTTTCTTGACCTCCTTCCCTTTGTTCTCCTTCCCTGTAATCTTTTCAAATAAATCCTTTTTCCATTCTTTTCATTTTATAAGTCTATAAGCACATTATCTTGAGAAAATTTTAGTGTCCTTTAAAGTAACTTACTCTCTTTTTAACTCTCATAATTTTCAAAGAAGGAATCAAAGAGGGAGATAAACAAGGACTTGCTTCACTTTGTATTTAGTAAGTGAGGTACACTACAGGTAGTAACACTACATGCCTGATTGGTAGTTTGGTTGTCAGAGGAAGACAGGGCTAAGGGGCAATTTATCAGAGCATCTGTAGCACTCCGTCAATGGGAATTATTTCATAATATTTCAGCAAGAATTTTTATCAACTCAGTAAAAGATACATTTAATAGAAAAGCAAGAAAGAATGGCTGGTTAACTTTCTGTTTAAATAAAAAGCCATGTGACTATTATTGCCTATTTTTGGCCTTCTGGTTAGCACCTGATGTTCACTGTTTACCTAACTCATAAAAAGTAGAGGGATTCTTGACCTGCTACGTCCACATTTGTTGGGCATCAGTATGAATTACAGTCATTCTATATCCTGCTTGTCAGAAGTAGTCTTAACCGAGAGCCTCCTGATGCAATTCCAATTTTGAAGACAGATTTTTTGTTTGTTATTGTAGGTTTTGTTTTTTGTTTTTGTTTTTTTTTTTTTTTTAAAGAACCAAACTGAGAGGAAAAGAAAAAAAAATCTTAATATAGAGAATAGTAGTCTCAATTTATAGGTTTTCTTTATATTACTTAATAAATAAGTATACTCAAAGTGTATTAAATGTGTTCAAGAATTGTTTTATTATTATAGTAGATAGGAAACCAGAACTGACTGCCCATAGAAATGTTATAAAATAAATACGATGGAAACATATTATTAACTGCTGGCCAAATACCTTTGCTTGGGGAAGGCTATGCAACTAAGGCCTACCTCTCTTTTATAAAAAGGGAGATTAGTGAAAACTGAGGGTTGTTAAATAGATCTTAGTGACAAAGTGAGAATCTTCTCATGATGCAATCAGAAAGATTGAAGCCAAATTGAAAAGAAAATCATTTTCTCCCCATGTAATACAAGGTAATTTAAAGCTGTGTCTTTAATACTTAAAATCATCTCTATACCAATAGTAGTACATGTCACGCATATTTTGGAGATTGGCAGAAGAAAAACCCTCTTAATCTTAGCATATAGATATATCATAGCTGTTTTAAAGTCCCCTGCATTTTTCATCTTTTCTAATCATTGAACACAAAACATTATTCACTTAATATGGAGGGCTAATAAAAATGTCAGTATCCCTTGAAATATTTACTAATTATGGTCACTATCAGTCATCTTTTTTTCTTGTATTTATGGTTTCTATCATGGTAAATAACTATATTTAGTTTTAAGAGTCCTAAAAAATTAATCATGCTTAATCAGTATGAGAGGTCTGAACAAATTGCAATCTTTTCCAGAACTAAAGCAAATATCTAACTAGGGAGAACAGCAAATGTTTTAAAGAGTCAAGTTTTTAAAAGAGAAACTAGTCCTCAGTCATATAGCTCACATTCATTTTCTTTAACTGAATCTCTTAGTAAATCTGTAGCTTCCTGAAGGCAATTCTGATTGTCCTGAATATTTATATTATGCTACGAAAGTCATATTTATATTCATACACAGACACACATCCTCACCCACACTTACACAAATACACAAATAGAGCCATGGGCAGAGTCCAAACTACATCAGAAGGGAAACAGGAGACTGAAAACAGAAAATAGACACAAAGTGAGAAGAAAAGATGTTTCACAGCCTAAGGACTTAAATAAAAAAAAAAAAATCTCTGAAGTCACAATTCCAATAGAGCCCACAGAAACCCTCTTTCCTTGCAATACTGTTTATTACAGCACACGTTTTTCTCTTAGGTCCACTGCAATAGACAAGGCCTTCGGCATACTCAGAAACATCTCAATTTCTGAAAACAGGCTCAGGCTCAAATTCAGACTTGCTTATAGACAGAAACTCACAATATGATTTGAAAAGTATTCTGAAAAAGTCCTTTACCCACAATAAATATCGATCATTTCTTATGCATGTGTATGCAGATTTTTGCAAGATATTTCAATCTGGAAGGCAACTCTTTAAATTTATCTACCTAGTAAACTCCTACTTAGCTTTAATGCCAGTCCAACTATTTCCCTTATAATAATCTTTAAGCTTAAATTTGTTTTGCTTGTGCTCACACATCCCTATTCTTTACGCTTTATTACTTTTATGTATTTTACTTCATTGCCTCCCTCACTAACCTAGATTTTGAATCAGCTCCTGATAGTTTCAAGTATCAGCTTGGCTTTTTAATTAGTTTAGAGACTTAAGGAAGGCTCAAAAATATTTTAAACTTATCTTTTAAAAGTGTAATACCTTAAATTAAAATAAATTAAACAAAATAAAATAAAAATATTATGATCTGTATTTTTCTGATATTTAAATAAACATATATTACATATATATGTGTGTATATATATAAAATATATACATATATAAAATGTCCAGCACATACTTGAAACTCAAAACATGATGGTGAGTAGTGTTATTATTTTTTGTAACTTTACTATAGAAAAAAGTTCAAATCATATTCTTTTTTTTTTTTTTTTTTTTGAGAGGGACTCTCGCTCTGTTGCCCAGGCTGGAATGCAGTGTCGAGATCTCGGCTCACTGCAAGCTCTGCCTCCCGAGATCATGCCATTCTCCTGCCTCAGCCTCCCGAGTAGCTGGGATTACAGGCGCCCGCCAACACGCCTGGCTAATTTTTTTGTTTGTTTGTTTGTTTTTGTATTTTAAGGAGAGACGGGGTTTCATCGTGTTAGCCAGGATGTTCTTGATCTCTTGACCTCATGATCCGCCCATCTCAGCCTCCCAAAGTGCTGGGATTACAGGAGTGAGCCACTGCGCCCAAACTCAAATCTTATTCTTAAGAGCTATAAAAGAAGTGTGTACTATGCATTTATATATATAACATAGGTTATATATCTTGCTATGCTTTAAATGTTCATGTCCCTCCAAAATTTATGTTTTGAAACCTACACACCAAGGTGATGGAATTAGAAAGTGGGACTTTTGGGAGATGATTAGGTCATGAAGGCTCTGTCTTCATGAATAAGATGAATATGCTTATCAAAGGGGCTGCAAAGTCATGCATGGTTCATCCAAGTATGTAAATGGCTTGCAGACCCAATGTTTGATCATATACTTACTAGATATGTTTGATATATTCCATTTCCTTAGTATATTCTTCTTTACATTATGTTCATAGATCCTTTTGTATGGGTTTCTTTATTAATCTACTTTAGCAGCTTACAATATGACTGTAATTTTGCATATTTAATTATTATAATTAAGTTCTGGAGCTATGATTATCTAGATTAGCATCAGTCTCACTCTTTTCTCTCAGTATCTGTCTTCCTTCACCCTTAATCAAGAATATCTGGGTCTTATTCAGTTTGAAAGAGTTTAGACCTGCTTCCAAACACTAGATACACATAGAAATAGAAAATGAATTTATCCACAGTATTAAACTTTTTTCCTGGAAAGAAGTGTATATTGACAAAAATATAATCAGATTATTAAAGCAAGAAGACAAGAGATAAAAATATTCAACACTAAGTGTTTTTTGACTTCCAAAATAAATACAATTGAAATGCAATTCCCTTTTTTTTCTGTATCACTCCTGTTGTTACCAACTGATATTTGCTTGCTTGTACAAACCAGAGAAGTTGTGTATGTTACTGCAAATCAAGCAGCTATGCCAATGTTAGGTAACATTTTGTCTTCATCTTTCAGAGAAGGATGCGGGAGTGTCACCCATATATAAATAAGTACCTTTATAGATAAACATAAGCATATAAAACATTTTATTTCCATTCCTGAACACAATGCCTGGAAGGTTTTAAGTGCTAATTAAGCTATATAAATATTTCTTAATTTATTCTATATCTATTTCCTTGTATTTTAATAGGTAATAGGTTCCATCAATTTTAGCTATATTCTCAACTCAAATTTATAAAACATACACTTCTTTCCAGAAACTATCCTAAGTACTTTACATATATTTTCTCCTGTTATCTGTATATCAATTCTATGAAGTGAATATTATCTCCATTTAACAGGAAACTGAATCTTAAAAGGTATACCTGAATTGCTCATAATATCTAATGGAACCAGGATTTGAATTCATTTCTCTCTACATCTGGAAGCAAAATTATTAGCCAGCATGCTAATAATACTAACTCTCTGCTAATTAAAATGCAAATATTCCTGGATTAATAACACAATAAATCCTGTAACATTAATGTAAAGTGTGTTTCGTAGATAATTTTCCTCTAATGTAACAAATTATACATTAGAAAGACATGATATGAAAGCAAAGGATGCATTTAAATATTAGAACAGGTGATACAGGGGAGGAAGTGTGCTACACTCAGCCAATCTGACCTTTATTTTCTACTTTATTATTCTGCTTTGCCTAAGATATTAATATTCAATCAGTTTAGAAATTAACATATTTAGAAAAGAAGTACTTTTACAGTTTTATTGTATGACATGCATCTGACACATAAACACAGATACAAGAATGTGTCAAGCTTGCATGCAGACATAGTATAGAGGAATTAAAGTGTTACAGATTACTAGTTTTAATCTGTTTTTTTCTAACAGTTTTGCATTATATAAAATAAGAAAATTTAAAATTCTGATGGAATATTTTTCATCCAAATTATATAGGAAATATTAAGATAAAATTGTATAAATCTAGTATATTTGATTTCTACCAGTTAATTTATATATCTAGAGATCAATCTGTATTTAACTGGAAGCCCTCCACACCAGAGGCCACCAAGGATTATACATGCATTTTAACTTTTTAAAAATGGAATTTGAAAAATCACTCAAGGTTGTTTATATCATGTAATACATGTTTGCAATAACAAACTAACAATGGGAGATAAGAGCATAAGTGTAAAGCCACTTAATATTTTAAACAGAAAAATCAATCAGGTATAATTTTCATTAATATAGCACATAGGTACTTAAACTATTTTAGAAGTAAAAAACATTATTTATGCCCATTGCTTATATTTTCATATATACACATTGTGATGGGTTCCTATATATTTAACATTTCTCCCAGTATGAAAGGACAACAGAAATAGGGCCCACTTCATAAATGTGCTTAATGCTTACAGGTAATGATACTTCAGTAAACTTTAAAATTTGAATGTTATCTGGGAACATCTTGAAAATAGGGATTCTGCCATGTCCATCTTTGAATATTCAGTGCTTTGCAAAATGCTTGACTTATAATAGCTGGTGATGATATTCAGAATTAGGTTTCCAACTAATATTTCTTAATATTTCAACTACATTTAGACATTCATTTAAATATTTCCTATTTTGCTATCACATTCAACAGTTACATGTATATAGTGTCCAACCTACCTTTGTGATGATCTAAGTAATAAATTTTAATCTCAGAATTGATTATGAGCACTTAATCTAATCTTTGATATGCAATTTATGTAGATCCTGATATTTCTGTCTTACATTGTTATCAATCTATTTATAATATAAAAATTTTCATGGCATTTTATCAAAATATTGTTACTCCTCCTTAGACACTATTAGACACAACTTCTAACTCAGTCTGCCTGTGTTTATCAATTCAAATTTTGTAAAGTAGAATCTCTGGACGAATTCAGCATATTTTGCAAGTGCACTTCTGGACCAGTGACCAGACTCTGAATTAATTATGTATGGTTAAGATGTTTACCCTTGATCCAAAAAGGTCTGATTCAGTGGATGATGGCATCACATGGTGAAATAAATGACTGAAAAAGGACAAGAATGTGTTGATTAGTTTGTCAGCCCAGCAGACATGGAGATTGGCATTAATATAACCATTTCTATTGGTTATATTAATGCCAATATAATAATTAATATAACCAAGCTTTTGTGTTCTTTATGTTTATTTTGTGAGACTAGGTCTCCCTCTTTTGCCCAGGCTGGAGTATAGTGGTGTGATCATTGCTCACTGTAACCTCAAACTCCTGGGCTCAAGCAACCCTCTTGCCTCAACTTACTGCGAGCTAGGACTACAGGCATGCTATGGTGCAATCGCTAATTTTTCTTCTTTTTAAAAAAAATTATAACTTTTTACTGTTTTTATTTATTTATTTATTTATTTTTTTGATGGAGTCTGCTTCTGTCACCTAGGCTGGAGTGCAGTGGCGTGATCTCAGCTCACTGCAACCTTTGGCTCACTGCAACCTCCACCTCCCGGGTCCAAGCAGTTCTCATGCCTCAGCCTCCTGAGTAGCTGGGATTACAGGAGCGTGCCACTGCATCTGGCTAATTTTTGTATTTTTAGTAGAGATGGCATTTCACCATGTTGGCCAGGCTGGTCTCGAACTTCTGACCTCAGGTGATCCGCCCACCTCGGGCTCCCAAAGTGCTGGGATTACAGGTGTGAGCCACTGCACTCGGCGTGTTTTATTCTCTGAAGATTTTACTCCAAATTTCTCTGTTGATAGGCACCTTAGGTTTTGTCCTTGAATGTACATTATTTTTCTTTGATTTCCCTCAAGACATAATAATTCTTATGAAATCATTTATCACATATTTTATGTATAGTTCTTAAGTCTGTAATTTTGGCTTCAACCATGCTCTGAAATGTTAAATCTGTTTTTCCAACCACCTACTTGCTTTATGTGCTTGAATGTCCACTAGATTTATGTACATTTGTTCAAAAACAAACATATTATTAATAGCCACTAAATTAATGTCCTCTTCTGGAATTGATATTTTCACTACTGGAATGACAATTCTCTTAATTGCCAAGATTTGTCCTTGGATTACCCTTTCATTCTTTTGTCCTTTATCCTCCACATTTAGTCAATTGCTGAGTACTATGTAGTCTGCCTCCACATTATTTCCTGTATCACCTTTTATGTATTTTCACGTTCAGTGCGTGGGTTATGCCTTTATTATTACTCTTAGCTAGACTAAAATATTCAACAGTGTTCCACTCTACATTATGTATTACTCTCTGATTAAACCTCCCACAGAATTGTAGTTATATCAGTCTCAATTTCAGTCAAGACTCAGGACAAATAAATGGCACTCTCAAAGTTGTGAATTTTAAGGGAGTTTCATACTAAGATTTAAAAAGGTATTGGTCAAGTGAAGAAAAAACACAAGGGATAATACTATACCCAGGGGTTTATATCTCACTGTTTTTTTTTTCCATTCTTATAGCTGAAGGAGATAAAAAAGAAATTGATTATTAGAATCTAATGATACAAAAGGCTGTGTGCAAAGGGCACCTGTCATGAGGGAGGTAGCAAGCCCAGCAAGAAGGGAATCTACGTATGTAAACCACTTCACTCTCCTTCTATCCTCCAGATGGCCTGTGACAGCTTCTGATTGGGCAAACCGAACTGGAAGCCCAAAGCCAGGTGGTTGCATGAATATGGTGCAGATAGGTGGGCTTCCCAGGGTATGCAGTGGAAGGTATATTTGAAGGGGAAAGTAGAGAACAATGCAGCTACCTTAAACATCCACTAACCTGCTGTTCCCTTCTAAAAGAAGCAGAATGCATTTAAAACCTTTTCCTGAATGACCTATATCTTTGCCATTAGGCTTACTGGCCAAGCTGACCTACAGAATCAGTCGTTGCATTTTCGTTACATTATCTGACTTGTTCTTTGTTGAAATACATTCTTTCTTCCCTTGTCACATCTCCTATCACCTTAAAAAATATGTAGATTTTAATCCTTGCATCACCATTTCTCATATACATTTATTTTCCACTATATATATATAGAAAGCATAATTTTAATTTTTATCAATCCAACTTCTGTCTAATTGGACACTTACTTTTTATTCCTCTTTGCACTTTGTGGTTGGCAGAATTCTTCAGTTCCCCAAAAGACTCCACCTTACCCCGATGTGCATGCCCTGTATAATCCCCTTACTCTTAACTGTAGCAAGACCAGTGTATATGATGGAATATAATTCCTAGGATGATGCTATCTTACATGACAAAGAGATTTTTCAGATACAGTCAGTTAACTTTGATGTCATAAAAATAGAGAAACTGAGTGGACATAACATAATTAGATGTACCCTTAAAAGATACTGGACACTTTCTTAGAAAGGGGATGTAAATCATGAGAGATTATCCTGGCAGCTGGAAGGAATAGAATGCCAGATTATGGAGAGGGCCACATACAGGAACCAGTGGACAGCCTAGAGAAGGTAAACACTGCTCCCCGTTGATAACCAGCAAGAAAGCAAGGACCTCTGTCTCATAATTAGAAAGAATTAAATTCTGCCAATAATTAGTGAGCTTGGAATAGGACCTTGAGCCTCCACTGTGGTGGCAGCCTTGGCCAGCATGTGGCCTTTGGGCTGATGATACCCTGAGCCAAAGATCCAGCTAACCTATACCCAGAATCTGACCCATGGACACCATGAAATAATACATTTTTGTTGTTTTAAACTACTGAGTTTGTGGTAATACATTACACAACAATGCAAAACTAATATATACTTCAAGCATGTAAGTATCTAACTCAACTTTCTAAACTTAAAACTTACTTGAAAGCTATGGTTGTCTTCTCCTTCTAGAAGACAGAATACCCTCTCAAATTATAATTAAAACCATGCTCTTATAACAAGTCAGTTACAGAGTGTAGGTGAAAATTCGTGTCTTATGACTTGCCACATAGAGCAGTCTTTCCACCTCCATTCTCTAATTGTTCTCCTGATGAGAACAATTAATCTAAATAGACATATGGAGGCCCATTAGTTATCTAGGTGGGTTCAAAATATTAGATAATGGAGATAATCTAGAATAGATAATAGTAACTCTCTTTTCAAGGTACCAAAGGGTAGTCTGGGTTTAAAAAAATAATGATTTTATACATATAAAGGAGCATCAGTTTGATTTTGTTTTTTTTAAATGTAAATATTAGTTTTGCTGCTGAAAATAAATTTTTTACTAAGCAAAAAGATAGCTCAAGCTTATAAAGGATGAAAATATTAAAAAGCAGTTTTTCATTCAGAGCCCTCAAAAAAGAATGATGTTAGATTTGATTGTATTGAATGGTCAAGATAAGATGCCTCAAAAAAACATTGAATCAAGAGGAGACTTGACGGGAAAGGAAGGAGGTAGCACTTCAGAAGATGAATGATTTTACAGAGAGCATTTTCTTCCTTTAAATGGAGTTAGAAAACAGAAGGCAGATGCTGTCTGATTATCTCAGATTCAGCTAAAGTGGGATGTCATTTGTTATTCCAATTTACAGAAACTGCACAAAGCAGTCATAACCAGAGCACATTCTCTTTCCCTGCAACACGTTAATCATCATTACATCTTTTTCTGATCACTCCAGAAAGAAAAGTTGCAGATGTTCAGGGAATGGGTCACACACAATTCTTGAGATTAGTGCTCTTTCCTGCAGATGAAGTGAACAGAAATGAAATTTTATAATTTCAAAAATCAAATTTGAAGCTGTATCTATTTTTGTGTTAATCACATTTTAGTAAGACAAATAAATAGGAGGGAAATAATTTTGTCTTTTGTTTTCTGCTTTTTCTCAGGGTACTTAAATTTTGAGACAAATACAATGAGACAAGATCACTTTTGTTCTAGTATTGTCTTTGAACTCTTTAATAAAGGAATATATTAAGTTTGTACTCTAATTCACTGTGGTATTTTAGGAAATCATTTTTATAACTCAGTATGATTCTGAAACCCAGGTTTACAGTTGACTTGAGAATACATTGGAAAATTAGTATATTAATTCACTTACTTTGCTTTTATATGTTATCTGTTCTCTGTTGATGCTCACTACGAAAATTGAAATTTATAAAAACATAAAGGATAGATTTGTAATGGGTGGGACAGACACTGCATTCAGAACTGAATTCTGAAATAATGTGGGACAGAAAGATAGGGAATGTGAAATGTTGGTGTATTAGTCTGTTCTCACGCTGCTGGTAAACACATACCCAAAATTGGGTAATTTATAAGGGAAAGAGGTTTAATTGGCTCAGTAACATGGTTGGGGAAGTCTCAGGAAACTTACAATCATAGCAGAAGGGGAAGGAAACACATCCTTCTTTACACGGTAGCAGGAAGGAGAATTGGGTGCTGAGCAAAGGGGGAAAAGCCTGTCATAAAGTCATCAGATCTCCTGAGAACACACTCTCTATCATGAGAAGAGCAGCATGGGGGTAACAGCCCCACGATTCAATTACCTCCCACTGGGTCCCTGTCATGACACGTAGGGATTATGGGAACTAAAATAAAAGATGATATTTGGGTGAGGACACAGCCAAACCATATCAATTGGTATTTTTAGATTCAAAGGGATTAAGGGAAGTTAAAAAGTTATTCATATTTGTAGGTAGAAAAATATCCCAGAAGGATAATTATCCTTTTATTACAGTCTAAATAACTTTATTTTGTTTATTTATTTAAATAGAGATAGGGTCTTACTATGTTGCCAAGACTAGTCTCAAACTCCTGGCCTTAGGTGATCTTCCCACCTAGGCTTTCCAAAGTGCTGGGATTATAGGTGTGAGCTACCATGCCTGGCCCTTAAAAAATTTTGTGTTAAAAATATTAAATCTCTTTGGGAATCTATTTCACTAGAGTTAATATTTATTTATTGGCTGGGCACAGTGACTTACGCCTATAATCCCAGCACTTTAGGAGGCTGAGATGGGTGGATCACGATGTCAGGAGTTTGAGACCAGCCTGACCAACATGGTGAAACCCCGTCTCTACTAAAAGTACAAAAACTAGCCGGGCATTATGGTGGATGCCTGTAATCCCAGATACTCAGGAGGCTGAGGCCAGAAAATTGCTTGAACCCAGGAGGCGGAGGTTTCAGTGAGCCGAGATTGCACCACTGCATTACAGCCTGGGCAACAGAGCGAGACTCTGTCTCAAAAAATAAATAAATTAATAAATAAATTAATAAATTAATAAATTAATTAAAATAAAATGCATTTGTTTTCTTTTCTATACTTGTCTCAATATATTCATTCAAATTTAATTTCTTAACAACCATAAAAAAACTCAGTCTTTAATAATACAAATTGAAATAATTATTTAGTTTTCTTTACAGAAATAATGTATAAGAAACAAACAACAAAAGTTTTCAGGGGTAACTTTCATGATAATTTCTTCTTAACAAACCTAGTAAGCATATTATATCTACAGCACTATATAGGCACTATGAAACAAATGAACTTCTTCCCTATAATCGAAGGCCTAGAAGAGGAAATGCATATGTAATTTCACGGTTGTGCAAGGTAGCATAAAACAAATGCATAATTAGTTTTCAAAGAGGTGCACAATGTGATAAGGGAATAATTAACTGCAATTAAAGTTAAAAAAAGTCTTTATAAAACATTGTATAAACACATTCCAATTAAAAACATAAACAGATATTTAAATATATTCACATATATGGACATATTGTATTATTAACTTTGCCTTTCAGCCCACAGAGAGAATGCATAATGAAGTGTCTGTTCAAAGTTGAAAGTAGCAACAGAGAGTAGAG
This sequence comes from Macaca nemestrina, assembly GCF_043159975.1. Lineage (NCBI taxonomy): Eukaryota > Metazoa > Chordata > Mammalia > Primates > Cercopithecidae > Macaca > Macaca nemestrina. The sequence goes on from NC_092126.1 coordinate 76,123,123, forward strand.
GTCAGATTTGACCCTTCATATGTTACATCAGACTCACTTCTTCCACAACTGTCCTATAACTTAATTAAAATGAAATCAGGAATATCCTTGGAAGTATCCGAAGTACTGGAATAAATGTTAAAAACAGCCAAGTAGGTAAAAGGACAAGGAGAAAAGCCAGGTTCATCAAAAAGTAAGTGTTGTAAATGAGGCCAATGTCTGGGATGTGTTAGGAGAGATGGAATAGAAGAATATGGAAACTTGTGAAAGAAGTGACCTATATCTAATGCATCTAATGAATTTGTAGTATGATTGCCTCTAACCAGTTTTTACACTGTGTAGAAATAGTACCCAGACTATTAGAAGAAGTAAGTGGCATAACATCGCCTTTTACACACTTAGAGCATAGGAGTACTTTAAATTAAAGTAGAGCAGACAATAGCATTGTCACTAGAGAAATTAGATGTTTGTGTTTTTTGGTAAAACAAAATGAAACAGAGGTGACACAATAATCATAATTGCAAATCTAAGGAGAAAGGGAGTAGGTTGAAAGGAAGAGAACCCATCCTGAAACAAATATTATCTGATTCTCATGGGAACTAGGAGAAAATGTTTTGGATAGAAACAAAGAGAATTAGAATTATTTAGAAATCAATAAAAGCTGAGAAGTATTGGGGTAGATACTATATATATACACACACACATACACTTACACACACACACACACATATATATACACACATACCTATATAAAATAGCATATATAGTGCTATTCTACTAATGTTTATAGGCATACACAAAGGTTGATATGTAATACAATGATTGCATTTATTTTTCTTTATTTCCCTACACTCAACAAATGACACAAAAATTAGGAGTTTTTAAAAACTATTTTAAAAACAGATTATAGAAAAAAGAATACAGAAATAGTTTCTCAAGCCACAATACATATACCTTAACATCAAGTTGAAAAAAAAAAAATTGGTATCAAGAAACTTAGTGTGGAAAAGATTGTGAGCTGCCTTCCAGTGATCCACACTGTCCTTTGCATAGAGTGGCGTCGTTTCTGTGAAGTGCCTGTGAATCTGGGGATATATTTCCTAGCACTCTTGCACTATGAGAGGGCCACCAAATCGTTTCTTGCCAGTGGAATGTGAGCTAAAGTAATATATGTCACTTTTGCATTAAAGCTGATTATTTTTTGTTGGTGTGAGTTTGTTTTGTTTGTTTTCTGTTTTACTTTTTATAGAAGCAGTCTTGACTTCCGCATCTTTTTTTTCTCTCCTTTTTTCCATTTAGATGCAGAGGATTCATGAAATGGATACCATAGGATGGAAAGAATTCCTTAGTTACCTCATGAGAGGAAGTTGATCTCCAAACAGCAACACTTTCAATGGACTGTTATGTGAGCACTTCTCTTGTGTAAAATATCTCTAAAATTTAGGAATTATTTTTATTAAGACGGCTAGTATTATCCTTGTGGATATCTTGGATATATATTTTTTCTTTTTACCATGAACCAAAAATAAAACAATAATAATTCAAGGTTAAATGCAGTAGGTATAAGCAAAAAGCTATTTTGAAATTTAAATTTACTGCCTACAGCAAGGATTGGCAAACCTTTGGTTAATGGGATATCCAGTAAGTGTTTCAGGATTTACAGGGCCTTATACCTATGACAAATCTACTCAGTTCTGCCATGGAAAGACAAAAGAAGTCATAGGTGAAGACAAAAGAAGTCATAGGTGAAGCATAAACAAATGAAAGTGGCTGTGTTGCAATAACATGTTATTTACAAAAAGAAGTTATTGGCCTGAGGTATGGTTTGCTGATGCCAGGCTTGGTTTTGGCACTCTGTTCTCAGTTGGTGGTGGCAAATTAAACTGCAAGAATAGCTAAACGGCATAATTAAACTATGAGATATATAGTAGTTGAAGAAAAAAGCCATACACTTAAAACCATGAAGTGCATTCCTGTGCTTAGAGATTTTCTTTTTCTTTTTCTATTTTGGTTTTCTTTGTTTTTTTGTTTTCTGTTTTTTTGTTTGTTTGTTTTTTGTTTTTGTTTTTTTTTAAAGACAGAATCTTGCTTTGTCACCAGGCTGGAGTGCAGTGGTGCAATCTCAGCTCACTGTAACCTCTGCCTCCCACGTTCAAGCAATTCCCCTGCCTCAGCCTCCCACGTAGCTGTGACTACAAGGGCACTCCACCATGCCCAGCTAATTTGTTTTTGTATTTTACTAGAGATGAGTTTACACAATGTTGGCCAGGATGGTCTTGAGATTTTCTTTAATATTATTATTGTTTTTTCAATAAAGCTTCTCTACTTCCCCAATGATTGAAAATACAGCTCATAGATAAAATGTAGACAGTATTTATTGATTTTTAGTTTACACTTATTTTATTTTTAAAAATCAAGATCATTCACAAAAAAATGGTAGTATTCTGTACTTATTTTACAACATCATTTTCATCATGCTATATAACATTTGAACAGAAAAGAATGACAGGGTGGCAGCTCACTTTTATTGTATGTTATTATAAACATATTATCTGACTGAAATTGTCAAAATAAAGTTAAGATGCATATGGTCGGGGGAAATGGGGTGATGTCGAAGTCATTCCACTCTGGTATCTGCATTTTCATCATATTTTCTTTACAATTTCTCTCAATAATCTAGTTTCACATAATTAAAATAACACTCATTTCTATAAATAATGAAAAGAAGAGACAGAACTCATCTATATGATGAATTGCAGAGCACCTACATCTGGGCTCCATACCAGTTTATGTTATCAACATAAAAGTTGATAATATTAATTGACTTCAAGACAAAAAAAAAAAAGAAGAAACAGTGTTATTTGTTCTCCTTTCAATATCAAAATTAATTTTAAAAAGTCTTCAATTGAATATGTTTCAGTACTTATAGTAATTGCTAATGAATAAAAATAATATTCATTCAGAACATTCTCAAAAACAAAACAAAGTTCAGTTCTTTCTTCAGGCCTAGCTTCAAATGTTGCAAGTCTCAATGTTATTCTTTGACACCCCACCCTACCCCCAAATAATGTGAAAAGAAAGAAATACAGTATGTAGCCAGTATGATTTATCTATGTATTGATTTATTTGTTTGTTTATTTTGACATCCTCATGAAAATATTAAGATGAAAGGTAAAGGAGGCAAATTTTGCTTCTGAAAATATTGGTTTGCAATGTATCGACAACTGATGATGCTCTGTATCTCCTTCCTGTGCATCCTCAAAAATCAACTATTGTCTAAATAGTTCATGAAATCCTTCATAACTATTTGGGCTCAAATATATGTCATTGAAGCCCTCCAAAATCATTGTCTAAACCACTTATTTTATTAAGTAGTATGTAGTCAAGAATTTTTTGTGCAATGTAAATATATATATATATATTATATTGAAGTAAATGCTTTAATTCTTAGAAATCATTTTGTGTTCAGATTAACTCAACTCAAATATATATATATATGTATATATGTTTGAAAGCCAACAAGAAAGCCAGTTTAGTAAAGACAAAGATTTTGCGTTTGAGAATAATTGTAGGTATTACACCTATAATTCCAGAACTTTTGGAGGCCAAGGCAGGAGAATTGCTTGAGCCTACGAGTTTGAGACCAGCCTGGGCAAATAGTAAGACCCCCATCTCTACAAAAATAGAATACAAAATTAGCCAGGCACGGTGGCACATGCCTGTGGTCCCAGCTACCTAGGAGGCTGATGAGGGAAGGTTGCTTGAGCCTGGGAGGTGGAGTCTGCAGTGAGCCCTGATTGTGTCACTGCATTCCAGCCTAGTTAACAAAGTGAGAGCCTGTCTCAAAAAAAAAAAAAAAAAGAAAAAAGAAAAAGAAAAATTGAAAGGCTCCATTTTAAATTACGGTAATAGAAATGTTGTAGAGTTCTCAGTATGAGAATGATATAATTGAGTCAAGGTATTAATTTGATTATATATGGATAATGGAGAAATTATATATGGCGAATGGAAAGAATATGGATTATATATATAATATATATATATTATATATATATATCTTGCTGTATAACATTTTCACAGTTGTGTGTAAGTCCTCCTCATGCTCCACATCTGTATGCATAGAAAAAATATAGACAGCATTATACACTTACCTATCTATCTCTATCATCTATCTACCTATCTATCTATATTATCTATCTATCTATCTATCTATCTATCTATCTATCTATCTATCTATCTATCTCTCTACCGTATTTATCTGTCTATATGGAAAAGAGAACAAGAGAGATAATGGTAAATGTGTCCATGACTTTTCATAAACAGATTGTCTGCTTTCATTTGTTTACCTTTAGATTATTTTATATCTCTTTTATATCATCAAAGGACACAGGATCTGATTATGTGGGCTCAGAGTAGATTTTTAATCAATACCCCTTGAATCAAAAGAAATTATATAGTTAAATATTTTTAAGAATTTTTTCACCTCTTTGTGATCAAACATTTTCTCTGTAAAATCCAACAGAAACAACATCACTGCTCACATAGACGAATGCACACAAAGCAACATAGACTATAATACGTTGAATTACACAATTGAAGGTTTTATCTAAGATGTTTGACTTTACCTGTATAATTACATAGACATCTATTTTTATAAAACATAATTGAACTGTATAATAATGTTAACATGGTCAATATAATGAGTAAAATTTGAGTTGAGTTAATCTGAACACAAAATGATTTCTAAGAATTAAAGCATTTACTTCAAATGGTGATTGCTATAACAAAAATAATCATTTGTAACTAAAGTTCAAAAATGCATATGCACATAGAAATCAAATGTGATTATTTAATAAAAATTATATTACCTTTTAACATGAATAGAGTTATACATACCTTAGCTTGATATATAACTAGTATTTTTTGTTAAGGATTTTCTACCAAAAAGTAATTTTATTTATTGCACAAATTACTGTTCTTGTGTATTCTCCTAGCGTTATGATTTTATATAATCTAAATGTCAGCAAACTGAAATCTTGAGTTTTACACCTTCACATGGCTATCTCAAACTGAAATTTGACAAGTCTTATGTTCTATGATAGAATGACTTCCAAAACAAGTAATAATGTCTGACTTAAGTACAATTTCATGACTTAAAGGAAAGCTTTATAACTCAGAAGTTTTTTGTTGTTGTTTGTTTGTTTCGTTTTTTACATTTTTCTGGCAATTTTCAAAGTCTAGAGGTTTTTCATTTGTCTACCCATGTTTTTCCTCCATCCTTCTTCACCTGGTTAGTGTCTCACTTACATTGGGTCAGTAGAATCCTGCCCTATGGATTCTTTCTTCCTTTTTTTTTTTTTCTTTTTTTTTTTTTTTTTTTACTTTTTTCCTTTTCCTGAGACAGAGTGGAGTGCAGTGGTGCAATCACGACCTATTCTAGTCTGGGCTCAAATGACCCTTCACTTCAGCCTCCTGTGTAACTGGGAATACAGGCACATGCCATCATGCCTGGATAATGCTTTATTTTTTGTAGAGATGGGATCTCACTATTTGCCCAGGCTGGTTTCAAATCCCGGGGCTCAAGTGATCCTCTTGCCTTGACCTCCCAAAGTTCTTAAATTACAGGAGTGAGTCACCATGCCTGGCCCTCCCCACTGGCTTCTAATTGTGGTCTAGCTGTAGGGATATTGGAATTAGGGAAGGCATTGCGTTCATGATATTTATTTTCTTGCTAACTCACTCCCTGTGGCATGACTTTTGGCTGGTTGTGTCCCTCATCAAAGGCCACAACTCCTGTCAAACGCCATATGAATTTTCTTTCTCTTGGTTTCCTGCTTCCTGCCTTTGCTACCTGAATTACTTGCTCTGATGTACTGGACTAGATTTTATGATTTATCCTCAAACTTTCCTTAAATAAAATTCTCTAAAAATAGCCACTTGAAATGTATAATCCTTTTCCTATTAAGACTCTGACTGATACAGTTAGTTCCCAAAGTAAAAGTAACTAAGCATCCCTTTGGGTTGGGAAGCTTACTAGATTGACAAAAATAAAGTAATTGCCTTTTTTCGTCTCTTTTGCAACATTTATTTATGTTAAATCATTAACCTTTTTTTCTGCTCTCCATTTTCTCTCCTGTGCTAAACAGCCACTCTTACCCATTTTTCCATAGAGACATTTGAAGTTTCCTGTTTTAGACTAATGGTAGGAAATAGGGGAAAGAAAAATGAAATTTTAAAGGGAAGAACAGTGGTAATAAGAGGTAGGTAGGAGGAAAGGAAAGGAAAGAAAAGGAAAGGGAAAAGGGAAAAGGGGAAAGGGAAAAGGGGAAGGAAGAAAGGGGAAAGGGGAAAGGAAAAAGAAAAGAAAAGAAGAGATAGAAATTCAAATTCATAGCATAGATAGATAGATAGATAGATAGATAGATAGATAGATTGATAGATTGATAGATAGATAGATATAGATATAGATATATTTGCTTGCTGCATTTTACTTTGCCCAGCCTTGGTCCATAATATTGAGAAAAAAGGAGGAAGGTAAGGAATACATTAAAAAGAAGGAAATTGTGTCATTTCGCTGTTGCACTTCATTGCAATTACAGCAACAATTTTAAGACCTCCATGTTATGTACTGCTCTTCCTATAACCTCAATTCAGATTTCATCTTCTCACCTTTCTTTATCTCTAAGATTTCTCATATTGGATCAATCCTTTAAGCATTTTTTCTCACTTTACACATTTCAGTTTCCAGTTTCATTTCTTATCCAATTCCTTTCTGTTGGTTTCAGTCTTAGAAATATTTTCAGCTTATTGTAGCAATATTTACCACACTACTCAATGTCTGTTACAAAAAACATAATCTTTTTATACTTAACTGATATTAGTCTAATGTTTACTCCAACTAAAACAGTTTAGTTCACAAACCTAGCTCTGAGCTATTAGGGAAGCCAAGAGAATCAGCGTATTGGTATCTTAGACAGTAAATGTTGGTGAAAACGAAGTGAAAAAAACAGAGAGTAGAAAGAAAATCAGGCTGTTAGGGAATACAGGCCAAGTAACAAAAATAGTCAATAAGAATTAATTTGAATGATGTCATAAGAATTTAGATCATAAGAATATCATTATTTTATACTGAAGTTCACTGCCCTGAAATTATTTACTTTTTAGTCAACGGTGTTTCAGTATCTATTCCTGTTGATATAATTTGCATTAGCTTCATGAGAGTATGAAGATTCTAGAAGTTACAGTCTTAGAAGAATTCCACCTTTTCAGAGCTTTCTTCCCAGGTTGTCATGGTGAAGACCCAAGAAGGACCCCTTATAGCTTTCCTCACCTCATGACTAGGGGTGGAAAGATAAATCTTTGTAAATTACAACTAGGGCCTTCTCCCTAAAAATATCTACTCTCCAGTGAGTAGTGCTTTGAAAGAACACAATTCTGAAAATTTAAATCAGCTCCTGGAAGGAAATTACTCCTCATTTTGACCTCCTCCAATCTTCTTGTCTCACCTAAGGAAATTAAGAGAGAAAGACAGCCAAAAGGGATACTGATTCAAAAAAACCAATTGGAAATGATTCAATCAGGGAAGGAAATAGAGTCTAGGAGTAAAATGGCATACAACTAAAGGAGAGATCTAAATACACATAAAAGGCTTACCCCTGAGACAAAGAAGAAATTTAGTAATATGATTTTTAAAACGTCCCCCTTCTCACATCCTACTACCACACCAAGGTAACTCAAGTATAATAATTAATTCCAGCTAAAAGAGCTGCAAGAAGCAGACTCCTTATAAATAACAGTTATGTACAAAGTCCAAGAGAGAATATAAAAACGTGGACACTAGAAAAATTAGAAGATTCTTGTATCTACAGCCACCAAAATTTACACACAGCTCAACTCATAATCAGATTTACATAAATGCACAAATGTCCTTTTACCAGAGATCTTATTGTCAAATACAAAATATCTGGCTCTCAACAAAAAATTATGTCATGCCAAAAAGCAAGAAAAATAACATTTTGAAAAGACAATGTAATCATCAAGATTAAATTCATTCATGACATAGATTTTGGAATTACCATTCAGAGAATTTTAAATGCCTATGATTGATATATTAAGGATTCTAAGGGGCGAAGTAGAAAACATACAGGAATAGATGGGTATGGCAAGTAGAAACAGGAACACTTTTTTAAAAAGCAAATGTTAGAACTGAAACTCACTGTAACAAAAAAGAATGGGTCTATCAGAATACTTGACATGACTGAGGAGGAATCAGTGAGCTTGAAATACATCACTAGATTATCTCCCAAACTGAAATACATAGAAAAAAAAAAAGAAGACAACATTCAGGAACTCTCAGGCAATTTCAAAAAGTTCAGCAGACATGTAACTGTAATATCAAAATAATATAAAGAAGAATAAATGTTTGAAGTAGTAATTGCTGGTAATTTTTCATAATTAATGAAACATCAGATCACAGAGCCAACAAACTCAGAGAACATCAAGCAGGATAAACACCAAAAATCTACACATAGGTATATTTTATTTAAACTGAAGTAAACCAAATTCAAAAAAGGAAAAACAAATAATAAAGGAAAACTAGGGCCGGACACTGTGGCTCAAGCCTGTAATCCCAGCATTTTGGGAGGCCGAGATGGGCGGATCACGAGGTCAGGAGATCGAGATCATCCTGGCTAACCCGGTGAAACCCCGTGTCTACTAAAAAATACAAAAAACTAGCCGGGCGACGCAGCGGGCGCCTGTAATCCCAGCTACTCCGGAGGCTGAGGCAGGAGGATGGCGTAAACCCGGGACTCGGAGCTTGCAGTGAGCTGAGATCCGGCCACTGCACTCCAGCCTGAGCGACAGAGCGAGACTCCGTCTCAAAAAAAAAAAAAAAAAAAAAAAAGAAAAGAAAAGAAAACTAAAACCCATTAACAATAAGAAAAAAAAAAGGATAAGAATTATATCAGACTGTTTATCAGAAATTATGTGAGCCAGAAGATAATGGAGGAAAGTATTTTGAATTGAAGAAAAAATAAACACTAACCTAAAATTCTATATCCATTGGCAGTTTTCCTTAAAGGTTAAGAATAAATAAACCCTGATTCAGACAAACGAATGCTAAGGGAATTTATCAGCAGCATATCTGCCCTGCTTCTTATATTGAAAAATAATTTTCAAGCAGAACGGAAATTACATAGGTCACAATTTTGAATTAACATAAATATAAAAGAGCATCTGGGAAAAAACAAAAGTCAAATAAAATATTTTATTTTTCTTATCCTTAATTTCTCTAAATGATAATCTTAAAAAAATCAATAATATCAACAATATATGGAGTGAGGAAATCATATAAAAGAGTAAAATTAATTACAAATATTCCAAAAAAAGGCTGGAGGGAGTAATTAAGAATATTCTTTTATAAAGAATATGCACCAGTTGTAAAGCAATGTAATATTGCTTTAAAGTGAATTTAGATTAAAAATAAATATTGTAAACTATAAGGTTACTCTTAAATTTTTTTTATAATATGTATCATTGATGAGATAAGACAGGAGAAAAAAAATAATTATTTGAAATACTCAAATGAAACTAGGTAAGTTAGGGGAAAAACAAAAATAAGAAACAAGAAAAATTCAATGAATAAAAAGTTACCAACATGGTAATTATCAATCCAACTTTATCAATAATAACTTGAAATATAAATATTTAAATATATTGATTTTAAAAATAGGTTGTTAGAATAGATACAAAATATCTAATCATATGTTCTACAAAAATATAGGTTTCAATATTTTTTAAAAATCCTCAGATAGGTTAAAACTTAGGGGCTAGGAAAAGATATACCATGCACACAGTAATCAAATGAAAAATGGGAAAAACTATATTAATTTCAGAAAAAAAGATTGCAGAACACATAATGCCAAAATAAAAATTCTTACTGACAAACATATAAGCTGGGCTGTATTAAAGTGAGAAACTCCTACTCTGTGAAAGACATTTAAGAAAATGGAAAAGCAAAACACAAATTGAAAGAAAATGTTGCAAAATGCAAATCTGCTAAAGTACTTGCATCAAATTATGTTTAAAGACTTTTAAAACTTAGCAATAATAAAATAAATAGCTCAATTAACAATAAGCAAATGCTCTGGACACCTCAACAAAGAAGATGTACAAATAACAAATACATACATATGTAAAGTGAAATAAAATTAAGGGATATTAAAAGGAAAAATAGGCAGGGCAGGGTGGCTCACGCCTGTGACCACAGCACTTTGGGAGGCCAAGGTGGGCAACTGCTTGAAGCCAAGAGTTCGAGACCAGCCTGGCCAACATGGTGAAACCACGCCTCTACTATAAAATACAAAAATTAGCAGGTGTGGTGGTGGGCACCTGTAATCCCAGCTACTTGGGAGGCTGAGGCATGAGAATCAATGGAACCCAGGAGGCGGAGGTTGCAATGAGCCGAGATCGCACCACTGCACTAGCCTGGGCGAGAAAGTGAGACTCTGCCATAAATAAATAAATAAATAAAATAACAATGAGATACCACTACAGAGTTATTAGAATGGTTAAAGTCCAAATAAATACCAATTTTAGATAAAGATAAGAAGTAACAATATTTTTATTCATTTATGATGGGATTGCAAAATGACATACACGCTTTGAAAGATAGTTTGGCAGTTTCTAAAAAAGCAAAACATAGTCTATCAAAATAATTTGGCAATCATGCTCTGAGGTATTTACCTAGTTGAAAATACGCCCACCTAAAAACTTGGGTGTGACTATTTATAGCAGCTTTATTCATATTGTCAAAAACTAGATGCACTAATATGTCATTCAGTAGGTGAATGGATAAACTATGGCACATCAACTGAATGGAATCTTTTTCAGTAATAAAAAAGAAGTATCAAGCCATGCTTAAACATAAATTAATCTTCAAAATGTATTAAGTTAAAGGAGTCAGTCTGGAAAAAGGATACATACTTTATTATTCTATTACATAACATTTAGGAAAGGCAAACCTGCAATGATCAACACACAAGTGGTTGCCAGTGGTTTGGGGGAAGAGGCAAAATTGAAGAGTAGCACACAGGAGCTGTTTTAGAGCAATGCTATCATTCTCTATGAACCTTAATGGTAGATATATGCCACTAAGTATTCTTTGAAACTCATAAAATTTTAAAACAGTAAGAGTAAATTTTTTTAATTATATATTTTTTAAGTTTTATTTTTAATTGACATATTATAATTTTACACAATTATGGGATATAGAGTGATACTTCAATACATATGCAATGTGTAATGATCAAATCAAGGATATTAGTATTTCTATCACTGTAAGAGTAAATTTTAATATATGAATTTATTTTTTAAATGAAACAGCCAAAAGATGCAGAATGGAATTCAGAATTTTCAAAGTAACCTGTTTTAAAAATGTATGAAATAAGCTCACCGAAGAGGGTTGGAGGAAAAGATGTTGAACCAAGTAACTTTTGCAATGAATGTAGTCTTTACAGACTAAAGGAAGAAGAAAATCCACACAAGAGCTGCATTCTCTTTAGTAAAATTGTTTCCCATAGGTTATAGACTAACGATTTATGACACTGCTATTTATGTATATTTTAATAGAACAATTAAATCAATGATGGATGTTGGCAGTGATGTCTTTCACTGTTGAAGTGGGAAGTTACAGACGAGGAAGAGAAAAGCATAGAATTATCCAAGCAGTTCTGTATTGCAGTTGGAAACATCAGTATGAATTCATGTTTAGCTTAATATAGAGGCAAATAAATACCTATATCAATATTTATTGATATTCAGAATATACCAGTTAGCATGCACACAATATTTCCTCTCTCTGCTAAAGTAGTCAGTATTTTTTTTTTTTTGTTGTTGTTGTTGTTTTTTTTTTGTTTTGTTTTTTAAGACTAAGTTAATGAATACGCAGTCTGAACTTGGATCATCTTGAAGTGCCAGAATGTAAGGAACCACTCAAAATCAAGCAAACAGAACCACAAACAAGTGAAGAGGATATGTCAAAAGAACACGAGAGCCAATTTAAAGAGTTCCCAATGATCCAAAGCATGGAATAAATACCCATGAGTACATAGTTATATAAAATAATGATTGAATATATAAATAAGAGGGGAGAACATACAAATCTCTTGTTCAGAGGAATTCCAAATACTGTATTGTCACTACACGGCCCTCTATGCGATGGAGTATAACTCTCTACTCTTTAAATATGAGCTTCGTATAGTGAATTATTTCTAATTACTACAGTATGAAAAGCGGAAAAACACTAAATTCATAGTGGAGAAATCTGACAAACACTGTGTCAGCTAGGTGATCAAGAGTAACTGCAATATTGTAAATCATACTAATAATATTGATTCTTGACACAAGGTGATGAAAATCGCACTTTTGGTCTATGGTTTTGCAAAAAGCTATGACATTAGTCTAATCATGAGAAAACATCAGACGAATCCTGAATGAGGGATGTGTTAACAAATAACTGATAAATATTTTTCAAAATTGTCAACATTATCAAAACTAAGGAAAGTCTGGGAATTTGTCACATCCAAGAAGAGTTTAAATAGACGTAAGAGCTAAATGTTCTGTGGTATTCTACGGGAAATCTTTAACAGAAAAAGGACGTTTAGTAAAGCAAAATAAATCTGAAGAAAGTATGGCCCCTGGTTAATATTAATGTTTCACTATTGGTTCATTGATTGTGACAAATGCAGGATACTAATATAGGATGTTAATATTAGGCAAAACTCAGTATGGGATATATGAGAACAAGCTAATATCTTCAAAACTTTTCTGCAATTTTAAAAGTATTCTAAAATTGAAAGTTTACTTTAAAAATAGATTCACCATCATTCACACACAAAAAGACTAGAATTATGAAATGTAAGTGCTAAAAAAGTTTTGCAGCCTCTTTAAACACAAAAAAGTAGCTCTGTTGAAGCAAAAGGAATTATAGTACCTTTCTCAAAAAATTACTTTGAGAATCAAATAATGTGTTGATTCTTATTCAGAGTGATAGTCTCAATGCCTAAAACAAATTTGTTCATCAATGAAATAAAGCAATAGCAACATTCCCTCATTCTCTTTTTCACTCTAGCACACACAGTAATCCATTTAACCATCTTTACCTTTCACTGAGTTAAAAAATCGATCAATCAAAGATTAGCTGGCTCAGGCAAAGAAACAGAGGCTTCAAAATGATGGAACAGATTCTTTTGAAAAGTTGAATTTCTATATTGGGATTCAGAAAGTGAAAAGTGGGAATGTGTATTTAATTAGCTACATAATATACCCCATGTTTAGAGACTGGTATAGAGTCAGTGAAAAGTAAATGTTAGTAATCACTGATGTTTTATCCAATGAAATTTTATTAAGTATGTGTCAATGTTTGCTTTAAATAATACATGAGCTTAATATATCCTATAAATCTACATATTAAGTGTGCACTATGCATTTGACTAAGCTATGAAAGTTAAAGTATAAATATACAACAATACATATACACATGCATATATATTCTTGATTTGGAACTCAAAAATAATGAATGAAAGAGAATGTACGCAAATGAAAATAACATAAAACAATAAAAGGCTGAAAAATGGGTTAATCCATCAAGAGCTCATCACAAGAAACTGTATTCAATGTATTTGTAACTATGTTAGAGAAACAAGGTCAAGGAGTATCTATGAACCTAGTGAGAAGATTCAGGTTGTTAAAGGTGGAATTTTAAGAGGAAAGAGTTAGGCAAGAAAGTTGCTGAAGTTCTGTATGACTTGCTGTTGCTATACAGGGAACAATATAATTTTGAGAACGGGACTAAAATAAGAAAAAAGTAGGCACAGTGATTGCTGGGTTTAATGTGTTTAAACAACAGGTGGCTATGTTACGAGGAACAGATGAATAGGAGATCATAATTAGTTATTGTTATATTGGATATTAAAGACTTGTGTGTGGAACTGTTTTGGCTGACGGCAAGATTCAGTATATACCTATTGTCATACGTGATTGAATATGAAGAATAATATGGTTGAAGCCAAGTCAGTGAGTGTGGGTGTTTTTAATACCCAAGATGAGTATCTATGTACTTGTTTACCTGGAACAACCTGGTGTATACTTGATGTCCTGGCAAAATTATCAGTAACACTTTTGCGTACTCTTGAATTTTACTAATTTGAATACAAATTATATGATCATCTCCTCACTTTGGGCCAGTAGCAAATTGCCATAATAATTTGGAAATAGCCAGAAATTCTTAAAAATATATAGAACAAACGAGAGAAGTGGAAAATTGTAAGTTGATATTTTGAACAGGAGCTGAAGGAAGACTTTTCATGAAGGAGACAGAATAACAGGGTGGAAGCCATCCAAACTTATCTCCTATTTTTTCTTAGCAGAGCTCTTTTTGGACAGGTCTGGTTTATTCTGTTATTGCAGTCCACGCCCTATACTTTACCATGAACTTTATTCATACTATGCCCCTAAATGAAATAATTTTTCTCTTTTTCTTCTTCAAAACAATTTCTTTAACCATTCAAAGCTTAGCTCCAAAATGACCTCAATAAAATACCTTCAAGAAATAGGAAAAAGCAGTCATTCAAATTTTTAAAGAAGGCTGCAGAATTTAATTTTTGTTGATCTTGTCCTGCAGAATACATAGAAGTGCTGGTGAATTTTCGACAGTCTCCAGTGACTGTCGAAAACTGAAAAAATAGCTTAGTGAGAAATATTTGATGCTCATACTTATAATCAAATATAAACATCAGTTCAGCTCAGGACTGAGGTATGTTTAATCTCTCCATACATACTAAGCTTTTATCTTGTAATAAAGAGATGATAACTACATATGCTATATGAATTTGTAGCTACATTTCTGTAGAAACTATTAGTGTAATAAAGTTTATTGTATGACCTATTTTGTATGTGACTACACACAGAAATACTAGTGGCTAGGTTAATGCCTACATGCTGAGAAGATATTCATCAAGAAAACATAATACAAGTGAAGAAGTATACATGTCCCCTTTTTATTTTTAGTGTTGGATATTGTTTTGTTCGGTTTTGTTTGTTCTGGCGTTAGGCAAGCTCCCTTTCTGTATTACAAAGTTATAACCTTTATCTTTAAAGGCTTTATCTTATTCATTTTTAACATCACATAATAGTTGCCTACAGTTGATAAGGCTCAGGAAGTATCACCTGCTAATGCCCTCTACTGGTAGAACCTTATGAAAGATGTATCTGCATTTGAGAATAGTTGTTCAGTACTGTAATTCATTACTAAAAATCCCTTAACATTATGAGCAACAAAAACAATTTATCCTATTTATATTACCTATCTTTAAAGAATGGCCTATGCTTATATAAAAGTAGTCTTATTTCATTGAAAAAAAAATTAAAGGATGTGAATGTCATATGATTCTTTCTCTTAAGAAGTTCTGTTCATCATATTAATGATTCATGGATGACTTCTTTAAGATAAATAATTTCACTTGTTCATAGTATATTTTTTATTTTTACTGCAAATAGGTATACTTTTGACAAAAGTTGTAAGTAAAAAACTAGCCTTTTTTCAAATAATTAAAATATATTGCTGGACTAAATTATGAGACGATATTATCTTTTAATCATAATATTTCCTTAGCCGACAATTCTATTATTGCTTTTATATGATGTATCAATTAAAACCCAAACATTATGTGTATTTGGTTTTTAAGAGACCCGTTAAAATTTCACAAATTTTATGAATGACTAGAGAGTTTTGAAGTGGACCAAATAACATGTTAGAATTTTAAAATAAAACAAGGTTAGTGTTAAAAATTTACCAACACAAATTTATTTCATAGCAATAATATTTCTAGTACCTATTCTGATACTATAAACAACACAATATTCTAAAAACTTTTATTATGTATTACTTATATGCATAATATGATATAAAATTTAATCATTAAAACACTCTACATGAACTTATTTTAATAAGGTTCAGTTAAACAAATTCTAACAATTTACCTTTATTCTCTTCTCTGTTTCATTCCATTTTTTTATTTTTATAAATACAAGTCATGATGTACACACATGTGTTTGTATATGTATACTTTTTGACTACATAGGTGGTTTAAAAACCTCTGATATACTGTCATGGGATCCTTGGGGCATTGCCTCATCATCAGGAAACCTCTGTAGCTAGTGGTGTCTTCTGCCTGAGTATTGCTCGCACCTGCTGGACTCATTCTGCTCACTCAGCCCAGAAGGCTGTTCTTGGCTCGTGTTAATGGCCAGGAACCCAGACCTGACAAGGGCAAGCCAGTTGCAGAGCAGTGAGAGGTGTATAGGCAAGCGAGTGCAGGTTCTGGCCACTGCACACAGCCAGACACTCTGGCTGCTGGAGAGGGGCAAGGAGCCCTGGGAGCTGGCACAGCTGCCAGCTCTGTGAAAGACTGTGGCTGGACAATGTACTGCACGTGGCTGCTACTTTGGGCAACTGTGTCTGGACAAGGCGAATGCAGTGTCATTCAGAAGCTTGGAGATGCCAAAGAAGGTGTCACAGCCCTCATGCAGGGAACCACTAGATCTGGGCTCCTAGAAGGGCTGCAGCTCTGCTCTCCTCCTTGTTTCCCGCAACATGGAGAGTAGTGATGGGGGGAGAATTTCAGCCCTGTTTGTGTTACAGCTATTCTAGTCCTGCCATTCAGCATGTCCCGAGTTCTTGTCCCATGTCCCTGAAGAATGAATGGAAAACTGAAGGGTGAGCAAGGTAAAGAGGAGCTTCCTTGAACAACAGAACAGTTCTCAGCAGACCCGCAGTTGGTAGCTCCTATCTGCAGGCAAGTCATCCTGTCTGAGTGTACAGCTCTCAGCAAAGGGCAGACCCACAGTGGGTAAATCCTCTCAGCAGGAAGGTCATCCCTGTGTCTGCTCAAGTCTAACTGAGTCTGGGGTTTCTATGGGTTTCAGAAGGAAGGAAGTGCATGCTGATTGGTCCATGGGTGACCATGGGTGGGCCTGGGAAAAGCACCATAAGTTATCACTCCAGAACTGGCAGCCCAGCCCCAGGCTTCAGGCCATCTTTGACCTGACGGTGTAGTTTCACTGGGGACCCTCCGCATTTTGCCTGAAAGCCTATCTGCCTCTTGTCACCATCCATGGTGCCCAGGCTGCTCATGGCAAGGGGCGCCTATAGGCCCATGCTGAGCCACCCTCAGCCCCCACCCCAGCCTCCCTCATGTGCTGGTCCACGCCCAAAGTCTGGAAGGGGCCAAGGTGACAGGGGACTGGCATGTCAGCGCTGCCTTGAGCGTTTGTACACATGGACGGGTTGTGACTGTGCCTGGGCTCAGCTTTATCTTTGCTCTGAAATCTGAGCAGGTGATGGGAGTGGGGAGAGGCCAGGCAGCAGGAGCAGGCACTTCCCAGCCTGCAGGGCAGGGAGACTTCCCTCCCCTGAAAGTGCAGAGATAACTGGGTCTGCAGCTGAGTGGCAGCAGCTGTGCCTGGGAGGGCAGGGATCCCACCCGTCCAACTTGGAAGAGGGCAGGGTTCTCACCTGTTCCTGGCTCTTGTCGAATCAATGGAGCATGCAGCCCTGGCTATACCTACCACACTGCAGCCAGCATGGCAGCAGCTGGTCTAAACCTCTGCTGCTGCTTTCATAATTACGGGCATCAGCACTATTCACAGTAGCAAAGACATGGAATAAAGCTACATGTCCATCAATGATAGATTGGGTAAAGAAAATGTACTTATATACCATGGAATACTATGCAGCCATAAAAAAATGAGATCATATATTTTGCAGGAACATGGATGGGGCTGTAGGTCATTATCCTTAGCAAACTAACACAGGAACAGAAAACCAAATACTGCATGTTTTCACTTATAGGTGGGAGCTAAATGATGAGAACACATGGATACATAGAGGGGAACAACACACACTAGGGCTTATTGGAAAGTGGAGCATAGGAGGAGAGAGAGCAACAGAAAAAATAACTAATCATTACTAGGCTTAATACCTGGGTGCTGAAAAAGTCTGAACAAGAAACCCCCATTTGTTACATTTTTCTATGTAACAAACTTGCACACGTACCCCTGAATTTAAAATAAAAGTTAAATAAAAATAACTGGCATCCTAATAGCCTCACTTTTTCCCTCAGTACAAATTCCTTCAGTATAAAAACTGTTTTGAGTTTTAGCTTTTCAATATTGTATCATAATTATCACAACTTTTTTCCTAATTAGTCATAAGTTTATAAACTTATTATTAGTTAATATAATTTGGCTCTTCACCAAATTGTTAGTAATGCCAAAATCCCAGATTTAATCTTTTTAATCCTGACATTTTGACAGCCTGGCTTTAGGATGGGAATTGGGGAAACTAATACCAGATGTTATTCCCAAGGAAACTACTAGAAAATGTAAGCTTTAGCAAGATAAGCAAGATGTATTTTGGAGAGATGATGTGAAGACTGAAAAAATAGGGCTTCTCTTAAAGGGCTAGTAGTATTTTCCTGTTCACATGTGATATCAATCAATTGCATATAGTTAATTGCATTGTTTAGAATATTGTGAAAAAATACTTTAAAATTAATTTTTCCTATAGAGTTACAAAATGATATTTGAGGCATCTATTTTTAGCTGGTAAACATAAAATTTCAAATCAGTTCAGTCTTTAAATATTACACGTGAATGATGACAGACCTATAATTTACGGCTATTTATTTTCACTCAAATCATTCCAGAAAGTATTTAAAATTATTGAATAACTCCATAACTTTAAATGACAGTAATATAATACAGGTAAGTAGTTACAAGCACATGGCAGACATTTCAATCAGTCAAGCTTGACATTTAATCTCATTTCAGCCATGTTGCGCATGTGTGTTGTTGGCCAGGATTCCTGACCAATCAGTATATTTTTGCACTGCATAAAATGGGTAAATAATTGTTTTCTAGGGGGATTACCTTAGTAATTATATGAAATGATAATAATCACTTAGATCAATTCTGGTACATAGTAAACACCCCATTAAAGATATTCATTCCATGTTTCTTTCCATGCAAGCTATTTTTTTATTGAATGCCAAACATTTTAAATTTTATGTCACTGGATTCAAAAAAAAAATTTTAATGAAAAAAAATTTTTGAAATGTGTCCCGGGATTCAGTTAAGTTATTTAGAAACAGTTTTATTTTTTTGATGCTTGATTTTACACTTTGGTAGACAAGCCCAGAATAACTTTTAATCTAGGATTTATTTGGCCATACTAAGGACTCTACTTGATATGCCATGTGCCATTAGAATGTTCCACTCTAGTTATTCAGAACATGACCCACTTCCAGCCCTATGTGATCTACAGTAATTGTTCTGCTTGTTCCTTTCCAGTGGTCTTTCCTTGGTCGTGAGATTCTTCGTGAGTATGTGCCAGTCCACATTCAGAAGGAGATGTAATATTTATCCGCAGACCTCTGGAGCTCTCTCTCTCTCTTTCTCTCTCTCACTCTTGCTTTGTCTCTCTTTCCTATCTAAAATTCTGTTTTGTGAATTCTAACCAAGTTGGCCTTCCCGAACTCTATAGTCTTCTCCTCATCTTATGAAGATTAGCATGCTCCAGTTTGGGCAACCTGTCTTGCACTACAGCCTAAAAATTTTATATAAGAATCGGGCCAGAACAATCTTAGGTATCATGTTATTTATTTTCTTTATTTCGCTGGCCTAAGAGTCATGTTGAGCAATGAAAGGAAAAAAAAAAAAAAAAAAAAGAGGCTTCTTAAAATTGGTAGTTTTTTGGTCGTTAAAGATAGGAGGTAAGTCTAGTTCCAGTTATAATATCATGGCTAAAACAATTTTAATATAACGATATCTTAAAAACACTTTATTTTCTTTGAAATATATATTGACTTTACTTCCTATTCTTTCAATCTCATTACCCACAAATGTCTATTGTTATAGGTTTTGCACATCCTTCTGAAACAATTCTGCGTAAAATAAATAAAAAGAGAAAAGACTGCATAGGACAATGCATCAAGCAATACTATTTTTTATAATATTACTATTAATTTTAGGTGTTACCTTTGTTAATTATTTCTTTCTTCAGGATAAGGTGTTTCTTCTGAGGCTTTCTCCCTGGTTTCTTGAACTGAATGCTTTTTCAAAAATTATTTTCCATCTCTCTTAGCTTTTGACTAAATGCATTCAAGCATTCACCTTTCTGGCCTTTAGAGGAATAACTTTATTGCTCTGCTTACATTTATTTTATTCTATCTCCTGGTTCAATTCTCTTTTAAGTTTCATGGCACTCTCAGTAAAACCTCCCATTTCCAATTTTCTTTCCTGACTATTAGACACTCTATCTTAACGTCCTCTTCTTATGGCTGGGAAGTTTAGCTGTTTCAGGGTGTAGTTACATATCAGTGGAACTATATTTATTTCAGGTTTCCAGTGGTTCTAAGTGGCATAAGCTTAGGTCTCCTGGGCATGTATGTAAGGTTATACTGCTTCAAGTACATTTCAGTCTCTCTTCTTCTGTAAAGACTGAGTTTATTAAGTTAGTAGGTGATAAATATAGTTTTTCAAAATAAATATTTTAGAAGAATCATACAATATAGTCTGTATGAAGAATCCTTAAAGAAAAATTATAACTTTGTGCCTGCTTTAAAAAATAAAAACATTGCCCTGATTATATTAAGAGCTTCTATTCTGTAATTATATTATGTTTTAAATACACATTACCGTCTGATTAATCCTGGATCCTCAAATATTTTTATTCTGAGTCCCCAAATAGCATCTATTTTATCTCAATAGAAGTACAGGTGTATTTCTGTTTCTCAAAAAGTTTTTTCTCTTCATTTTAATGAGACTTGGGAAAAAATAAATTCAAGTGGTCAATCAGCTATATTAATTCAAAAATTTCAGAATCTTGAAAAATACATGTAGGGGGTGTCCTGTACCACAGAAATTCCCATTCAATATCAAGACACATTCTCTCAGCTGCTGGAAGAATGGATTATGTCTCATTTCAGAAATTTCCCTCTGCTAAACAAAGCTGCCTTACCCTAGGTTCTACCCTCTGTCTCAGGTATCTCTCTCCAATCTAATGACTGGTGCAATTGCGCAGCACCTTTGCCTTGATACATGCCAATTCTGAAGGGCCATGAGAACTCCAGAGTTCTCTGTTGCATCAGTTTAAGCTTTTGCTACAATTTTGTTGCAGTCCAACTTCTCTCTTTGGAAATCCTGCTTCTCCACTTACTCACAAAGGTGGTTGCAAAGCTTATTACAAACTTTGTGAGTGCAAATTTCCATCTTAGTGTCTGTTTCCTTTAGATCCTAAACTAAGACAAAACACCTAATCAATTTTTATGCTAAATATATTTTGCACAAATTTTCTGACTTACAGTCTTCATATTTATCAGCACATATTTATCAGTATTTTTTTCCACTCTTCCACTCTTGTTGCAAAGTTTTAAAATGTGGTATATCTTTAATTTTAAAATTAATGTGTTCAGAAACGTGAGTTTTATGTTCAATCTCTTTTCTTTTTTCAAATAATTTAATAGATTAATTATTCCCCCTCTCAATTATCCTATTTTTACATATTCCTTTTATCTTAAAAAATACTCCTCTATCTTTCACTACCTTTTAGCTAACACTATCTCATTAATTCCCCTCACAAACTTTGCAAAAGTGGTTTATACTAAAGTGATTTACACTCACTTTCCCAGAAATCTAATTTTTACACAAACTTATGATTAAAATTACCACTCTATTAACAAGTGACTTTTTCATAAAATAGATCACATTAAGTATGTATTTTGTTTAATTCCTCTATTTCTCACTCCCCTTTGCTGGGAACCTCTTTCCTTCTTTGATTTTTATTAAAACCCTTTTTATCTGGACACTTTATCTCAATTTTTTAACCCTTTGTATCTGTTTCCATTTCATAAATACTGGCATTTCTCAAGGTTCAACCATGTTTCTCTTCCCTTCCCATCTATACAATTTTTAAATAACTGACTGTAGGTTCTATGCTGATGACAGTCAAATCTATACAATTTGTCTGAATCTCATACCTAGGTTTCAGACCCAAATTTCCAATTTAAATTTACCACCTCCAATTTGATCATCAAGAACATCTCACAGTTAACTTGTCAAGAAAACAGTTTCTGCTTTTTCTCTCAAATGTGAACATTGTATTTTATTGTTTCCTATAGTAAATTACTTCCGTATTTGCATAATTGTTCAAACAGGATCATTGTAAAGTATCATCCTCTCTTTTCTAGTCAATCATCAAAGCAAATCAACAACTTAATTAACTATTCAGCTTGACTCACTTACTTGCATTTTTTACTACAATGTTTAAAACCCTGTCCCTGAGATTTTTCATTTCTATTATTACAATTACCTTTAAATTTCTGTCTATGCCTACATCCTTTCCAATCCTTTAATACATTCTCAATACCGCTATCAGTGATTTACATTCTAGTATCTAAAATTATTTCCATTAGTAAAATCTATACTGTCACTTCACTTTGTACAAGAATACGTCAGGTTTTTTTTTTTTTTTTTTTTTTTAAGCAGGGCATATAATTCTATTATGATCAGGTACTTGCAAAAACTTCTAGTCTCACTTCAATGTGTGCTGCCCACCCTCCAACTTAAAAATGATTACAAAAACAGAAATTAGAGGAGGGGCTTCAAATGGTTGACAAGAAGCATTTTGTATTCTTAAACTCAATGAAGAAGAGCCAAAATAGTGAATATATAATCACATTTCAAATATATCAATATAAAGACATATGAACCATGAAAAAGCAAGAAAAAAGAAAAGACCACTTCTTTACTTGATAGTAAAGAAGCTCAATGAGATAAAAAAGAATCTGAAAAACAAAACAAAGAAATCAGAGAAACTATTCAGAATATAAATGAGAAATTTATCAAAGTGATAGCTATCATAATGCTGGTAATCCCAGCACTTTGGGAGGCTAAGGCAGGTGGGTCACCTGACATCAGGAATTTGAGACCACTCTGGGCAACATTGTGAAACCCTGGCTCTACAAAAAATAGCCAAGCATAGTGACACATGCCTATAATTCCAGCTACTTGGGAGTCTGAAGTGGGAAGATCACTTGAGCCTGGGAGGCAGAGGTTGCAGTGAGCCAAGATGATGCTACTGCACTTCAGCCTGGACAACAGAGAAAGACCTCGACTCAAAAAAAAAAAAAAAAGAAAAAGAAAAAAGAAAAGAAAAAAGAAAAAGAAAAGAAAAAAGGGTCAAACGAAAATTATGAAACTAAAAAATTAATTTAAAAAATGCAAAATATATTCTGAAGATTCAAAAATAGACTAAGCACAAGAAATCATTTCAGAACTTGAAGGCCGGTCTTTTGAAATAACCCAATAAGAACAAAATATAAAAAAAATACAATAAAAAGGAATGAGCAAAGCCTTTCTGATGTAGGGGAAAACATAAAGCAACCAAACACTTGAATTATTAGAGTCCAATAAGAAGAAATAATGAGTATATTAAGAAATTTATTTAACAAAGTAGTAAATGAAAGCTTCTCAAGTCTAGGAAGAGATTTGGACATTCAGATATAGGAGGTTCTTAGAACTCCAAATAAATACAATACTTGTAGGTCTTATTTATAATACATTTTAGTAAAAATGTCTAAAGTCAAAGACAAATAATTCTATAAATAGTAAGTAAAATCATCCACTCACCTATACAAAAAACAAACAAACAAACAAACAACAAAAAAAGAACCCCAAAAAACTCTCATCAAACTAACAGCAGATTTATCAGCAGAAAGTTTATAGGCCAGGTCAAGGAGAAAATGGAATAATACATTCAAATTGCTGAAAGAAAAAAATACTGCAAGGATATTATATTCAGCAAAACTCTCCTTCTTAAATGAAAATGAAATAAAATCTTTCACAGACAAATAAAAACTGAAAAAAATTCTTAGCCACTGCCTGGCTCCACAAGAAATGCTCAAAAGTGTCCTAAACCTAGAAGTGGAAAAATTGCATCTACTATTATGAAAACACATGAATGTATAAAACTTAGTCATAAAATGAACACACAAATGAGGAAAGCATACAAATTGTACCACTATAGAAAACCACCAAAGCACAATGATGAAAATTAAGGGTAAAATAAAGGAACAAAAAGTATTGAAGACAACCAGAAGACAATTAAAATATGTCAGGAACAAAATCTCATAACCTTATATTATATATATATATTATATTATATATATTACATACATTATATTATATATATATTAGTTTTGAGTGTAAATAGATTAAATTCTCCACTTGAAAGGTATAGACTGAACAAACAGAATTTTTTTTAAAAGGAGAAAAAAAGCCACATGACCCAACTATATGATGCTTACCAAAAAAAAAAAAAAAAAAAAAAAAGACACATACAGGCTGAAAGTAAAGGAGTAGAAAAAGATGTTTTATGAAAATGGAAACTAAAAGCAAATAAAAAGACAGACTTTACAAAGAGTAAATTTTAAAAAGACAAAGTAAGTCATTATATAATGATAAAGAGATCAATCCAGCAAGAAGACGTAACAATTCTAAATATGTATGCACTCAACATATGTGAGCACCATTATGAGCACCCAGATTCGTAAAGTAAATACTGCTAGATCTAAGGAGAGAGAGATAGTTTCCACTACAATAATAATGACTGACTTCAACAATTCACTCTCAGCACTAAACCCATTATCAAGAGAGGAAATATACAAAGAAGCATTCATTTCAAACTTGATTTTAAATCAAGTTGACCTAACATGCATTCATAGAACACTCTACCTGACAACTACAGGATATATATTCTTTTCAGCACATGGAACATTCTCCAGGAAAGACAATATGTTACATTACAAACAAGGCTCAATCTTTCCTTAAATGAAACCATATCAAATATCTTCTCAGATCACAGTAGAATGAAACTATAAAGTAGTATGAAGAGGAACTTTAAAAATTATATAAATACATAGAATTTAAACAACTTGTTCCTCAGTGATGATTGGGTCAATGAAAAAATAAAATGGTGATATGGTGTGGATCTTTGTCACCACCCAAATGTCATATCAAAGTGTAATCCCAAATGTTGAAGGTGGGGCCTGCTGGGAGGTGCTTGGATTATAGGAGTGGTTTTATATGAATGGTTTGGTACCTTCCCTTTGTTGCAGTTATCATGAAAGTGAGTTCTCATGAGATTTGGTTGTTGAAAAGTGTGTGATATCTCCCTCTCTCTTCCTTCTGCTCTGGCATGACATATCTGCTCCCCCTTCACCTTCTGCCATGATTGTAAGTTTTATAAGGCCTCTCCAGAAGCTAAACAGATGCTGATATACTTCCTATAGAGCCTACAAAACTGTGAGCCAATTAAACCTCTTTTCTCTATTAAATTGCTACTCTCAGATTTTTCTTTGTAGCAATGTGAGAACAAATTAATACAAAAAATTGGTACAAAGGCATATGACATTGTGATACAGATACCTGAAAATGTGGAAGTAGTCTTGGAATTGGGTAAAAAGGCAGAAGTTGAGATAGTTTGGAGGTCTCAGAAGACAGGAAGATTAGGAAAAGTTTGTAACTTCCTAGAGACTGGTTGAATAATAGTAACCAAAATGCTGATAGTGATATGACCAGGCTGATGAGGTCTCAGATGAAAATGAGTAACTTATTGAGAACTAGAGGAAAAAAAACACTTTTAGATTTTCCCTTAGCGAAGAACTTGGCTTCATTGTTCCCCTGCCCCAGCGATCTGTGGAACTATGAACTTGAAAGTGATGATTTAGGATTTCTGGTGGCAGAAATTTCTAAGCCCCAAAGTGTTCAAGAATTAGCCTGGCTGCTTCTAACAGCCTGTGCTCATAAGCATGAGCAAAGAAATGACCTAAAATTGGAACTTACATTTAACGGGACATCCTGACCATATGATAAAGAAAATCAAATATTCAGGAGAATTCAATCAGACTGCAGAAACTTGTGTAAGTAATCAGCAGCCAAGCAATAATAGCCAGGAAATGGGGAGAAGGCCTTGAAGGCATTTCACAGACTTTTGTAGCAGCCCCTCCCATCACAGGCTTGGAAGTCTAAAACTGAATGGTTTCCTGCACCAGGCCCAGGGCCCCACTGTCCCTTGCAGACTATGGAAAAACTGTTTCCTGCACCCTGGCTGCTCCAACTCTAGCTGTGATACAAAAGGGTCCAGGTACAGTTTTGGCCTCTGCTTCAGAGGGTGCAAGCACTAAGGCTTTGTGGCTTTTATGTTGCATTAAGCCTGTGGGTGGTCAGAGTGCAACAGTTGAGGCTCAGGAGCCTCCACTTAGATTTCGGGGGATTTATAGAAAAGCCTGGTGTCCAAGTGGAAGCTTGTTGCAAGGGTAGAGCCCTGTACTAGGGTCGTGTGGAAGGGAAACATTAGGTTACAGCACCCCACGAAGTCACCACTGGGACACTGCCTATTGGAGCTGTGAGAAGAGGGCCACCATCCTCCAGAAAAGCACCTGGAAAAGCTTGCACCCCACACCTGGAAAAGCTGAAAACACTCAATGCTACCTCATTAAAGCAGCTGCAGGGGTGGAGCCCTAAAAAGCCACAGAGGCAGAGTTGCCCATGGCCTTGAGAGCATACCCCTCATACCAGTGTGGGATACCCATACCTGGATGTGGGACATAGAGTCAAAGGTCAAAGGAGGTTACTTTATAGCTTTAAGATTTAAACAGCTCTGCTGGGTTCTAGACCTGCATGGGGCTCGTAAACTATTTCTTTTGGCCAATTTCTTCCTTTTGGAATGGAAGTATTTACCTAATGCCTATATACCCTCATCATATATTGGAAGTAACAAACCTGTTTTTAATTTTACAAGCTTAGAGGAGGGTGCTAGCCTTGTCTCAGGTGGATTTTGGACTTCTGAATTAATGCTGGAGTGAGTTAAGACTTTGGGAGACTGTTGGGAGGGCATGATTGTATTTTGCAATGTGAGAGGGACATGAGATTTTGGTGTGACCAGGGACAAAATGATACGATTTAAATGTGTTTCTCCACCCAAATCTCATGTCAAATTGGAATCCCAAATATTGCAGGTGGGACCTGGTAAGAGGTTATTAGATCATAAGGACAATTACTAATGAGCAGTTTAGCATCATCCTTTTGGTGCTGTTCTTGTGATGATAGTGAGTTCTCGTAAGATCTAGTTGTTTAAAAGTGTGTGGCATCTCCCCCTTTTCTATCTATCTTCCTTCTGCTCTGGCCATGTGACGCGTCTGCTACTCCTTCACATTCTATCATGACTGTACATTTTCTGTGGCCTCTCCAGAAGCCAAGCAGATGTCCCTATGCTTTCTGTACACTACTAAGTGTCTACTAAGCTAGTCTACTAAGCAATTTTTTTTCTTTTTAAATTGCCCATTCTCAGGTATTTTTTGTAGCAATGTGAGAACAGATTAATACAGCTGGAAATCATAAAATTTTTGAAAACAAATGTATATGGGTACATAATGTAACAAAACCTGTGGGATACAGCAAAATCAGTACTAAAAGAAAAGTTTATAGTAATAACCAACTACATCAAAGAAGTAGAAATGTTTTAAATAAAACATCTAATGATTCACTTTAAGGAATTAACAAAGCAAGAACAACTGAAACTCACAATCAGCAGAAAGAAAGAAATAATAAAAATCAGAGCAAAACTAAAAGTAATAAAGACTAAAAAAATAACAAAATGAAAAATCAGTTTATTGAAAAGATTTTAAAAATTGATAAACCACTAGTGGGATTAACCAAGAAAAGAAGAGAAGAGGCCTGAAAAAACAAAATTAGAAATTAAAAAAGTAACAATAAAAAAAAAAAAAGATGCTGAAGAGGCTGCAGAGAAAAGAAAATGCTTATATATTGTTGGTGGGAATATAAATTAGTCGATCCATTGTGGAAAGCAGTTTGAGAATATCTCAAGGAATTCATTTTTAAAATTTTATTATTATTATTATTATTTGAGACAGAGTTTTGCTCTTGTTTTTGAGACAGAGTTTCGGTCTTTTGAGTTTCACTTCAGCAAAGGCTGGAGTGCAATGGTACAATTGACCTCCTGGGTTCAAGTGATTTTCCTGCGTCAGCCTCTCAAGTAGCTGGGATTACAGGTATGCACCACTACGCCTGTATTTTTAGTGGAGACGGGGTTCCTCCATGTTGGTCAGTCTGGTATCGAACTCCCAACCTCAGGTGATCCTCCTGCTTCAGCTTCCCAAAATGCTGGGATTACAGGCATGAGCAACCAACAGAACTACCATTTGATCCCTCAATTACTGGGTATAGATCCATAGGAAAATAAGTAATTCTACAAAAAAAGACACATGCACTCATATGTTTATTGCAGCACTATTCACGATAGCAAAGACAGGGAATCCACCTAGATTCTCATCAACGATGGATTACATAAAGAAGATGTGGTAAAAATACATCATAGAATTCTACACAACCAGAAAAACAATGAACAAAATTGTGTTATTTGCATCAACATGGATGTAGCTAGAGGCCATTATCCTAAATGAATTAATTCAGGGACAGAATACCAAATACCATATATTTTCATTTATAAGTGGAAGCTAAGCATTGGGTACACAAAGACACAAAAATGGGAACAACAGGCACTGGAGACTCCAAAAAGAAGGGAAGGCTGAAAAACTACCTGTTGGTTACTGTGCTTACTACCTGAATGGCCAAATCATTCATATCCCAAACCACAGCATCATGCAATATACTCAAGTAATAAATTGCAAATGTATCCCTTCCATCTAAAAGTACAGCAGATTTCTTTTTATAAGTAGAAAATATAACTGATACAACAGAATTACAAAAAAAAAATTAGAGAATATTGTATATAACTATTCACTAACAAATTGGAAAACCTAGAGGAAATGAGCAAATTCCTAAAAACATGCAAACTACTAAGATTGAATTAAAAAGAAATAAAAACTTGAACAGACCAATAACAAATAGTAAGATTAAATCTGAAATAAAGTTTTTCATCAGCTGGGCGTGGTGCTAATGCCTGCAATCCCAGCACTTTGGGAGGCTAAGGCAGGTTGGTAGCTTCAGCCTAGTCAAGACCAGCCTGGATAACATGGCAAAACCACATATATACAAAAAATTACAAAAATTAGCTGGGCATGGTGGTGTATACTTATGGTCCCAGCTACTGGGGAGGCTAAGGTGGGAGTATGCCTTGAGCCCAGGAAGTAGAAATTACAGGGAGCTGTGATCATGCCACTGTACTCCAGCCTAGGTGACAGAGTGAGAGTCTATCTCAAAATAAAACAAAATATACCAAAAAGTCTCCTATCAAAAAAAAAAAAAAAAAAAAAGCCTGGGACCAGATGCATTAAATGACAAATTCTGCCAAATGTATAAAGAAGAATTAATACAAGTCTTCCTCAAACTATTCCAAAATATTGAAGAAGACAGAACTCTCATTGACTGGTTCTGTGAGGACAGTATTACCCTGACATCAAAACCAGAAAAATACAACAAGAAGAGAAAACGACAGGTCAATATCCCTGATGAACATGGACACAAAAATCAGCAAAATACTAGGAAATTGAATTCAACATCACACAACAAATCTAATACACCATAATCAAGTGAGATTTATACTAGCAGTGTTAGGATGTTTTAAGATCTGCAAATCAATAAATGTGATATATCATGCCAACAGAATGAAGGACAAAAACAATATGATTATCTCAATAGACACGGAAAAATCATTTGATAAATCAATATCCCTTCATGATTAAAAACTCAAACTAGGTATAGAAGGAATGTATTTCAAAATACTAAAGGTCATATCTGGCAAACCCACAGCTAACATCATACTGAACAAGGAAAAGTTGAAAGCATTTTCTCTAAGACCCGGAATAAGACAAGAATAACCACTTTCACCACCCTTAACCAAAATAGTGTTGGAGGTCCTAACTAAAACAACCAGGCTAGAGAAAGAAATAAAAAAAAATCCAAACTGGGAAGAAGAAAGTCAAATTGTCCCTCTTTGTAGATTCTGTAATCTTGCATTTGGGAAACCTAAACACTCCACCAAAAACTCTTAGAACTGATAAACAAATTCAGTAAATTTGCAGGATGAAAAACAATTTAAAAAAATCAGTAGCATTTCTACACACCAATAAGAAATAAATACAGCAATCTCACAATACCCACAAAAATTGTAAAATACAATAAAATACATAAGAATTAATTTAACCAAGGAGGCAAAAGATCTCTGCAAGAAAAACTACAAAACAGTTAATGAAATAAATTGTAGAGGAGACATACAAATGGAAAGACATCACATGTTTATGAATCAGAAGAATTAATAGAAGATAAGAGTCAAGATGGCTGACTGGATGCAACCAGGAAGAGCTTATACCACTGAGACCAGAACATCAAGTCGACTGGCAAACTGCAAGCAGATCTTAGGAAAGAAGGCATCGAGAGTGGATGGAAGGAGGACACAGAACCTGGGGCTAAAGCAGAAGAAGACTAGGAACCCTGTACTAGTTTGCTGAGCACAAGGACTCATTCCTGGCACCCAGCAACTTCTAGGGGAGGGGTGAATGAAATATAAATGATATACATGGAGTGGGCTGCTCTTACCACCATTCTCTGGAGTCTTAGTTGTGGAGACCCCCACAATCCCCATGGACATTTGAACTGGCAGGGACAACTGCACAGAGTGTTGGCAGAGACAGAACTGGAGACTGCACAGTGCCTAGAAGGTTTGTCATGGGGATGGCTGCAGTGGAGCACAGCCATGGACTTCCATCGGCCAAAGCTTGCCATACTGTTCTAGGTGGCTTTAGTCTTTATTAGCTGCCAGACATGGAAAGCGCAAGGCTGTTTTGACCATGGGACAGGGCCAGACTGATCCAAATGTCCCCTGTCTGCTAGTCTCTCCCACAATTCCTGCCTGGCTGCACCCTCTGAAGCATTTGTCAGTGGCCACCACCATAACTCTTTTGTCAGCAGCCTCCACCTTTCCATGAGAGTGCTTTTGCAGAGAATCTCCCACCAGCGTGCACTTCCCCACAGACTCCCCTTCGCATATGCACGTGGGGACCTGCTGCTCCTCTGACATGCATGCACTCATGGCTGACTTATATCCTCACTTATAAGTGGGAGATAAACATTGAGTACACATGGATACAAAGATGGGAACAATAGACACTGATGCCTACTTGAGAGAGGAGTGTGAGAGGATGAGGATCAATAGCTACCTATTAGGTACTGTGCTCACCGGTGGCAAAATCATTTGTATACCAAACCCCAGCGACATACAATCTAACCATGTAACAAACCTGCACATGTACCCCGAAAACCTAAAATAAAAAGTGAAAAAACAATCCAATGATTAAAATATGTCAATAAATTTTTAATAGATTTTTAAAAGAATTAATATTGTTAAAATGACCATATTGTGCAAAGCAAGCTACAGATTCAGTGCAATCCCTATCAAAATACCAATGTCATTATTCACAAATACAGTTAAAATGATTCTAAAATTTACATGAAACCAAAAAAAAAAAAAAAATAGCCAAAGCAATCCTGAACAGTAAGAATAAAGCTGGAGGCATCACACTCCCTGGCCTCAAAATATATTATGAGGCTAAAGTAACTGTGATAGCATGGCATTGGCATAAAAACAGACACTGATCAATGGAACTAAACAGAGAACCCAGAAATGAATTCATGCTTTAACAGCCAAGTCGTTTTCAACAATGTATCAAGAAATTTCAGCGAAGGAAGGGTGGTCTCTTCAATAAATGGTCCTGGGAAAACTAGACATCCAAATGCAGAAGAATTAAAACTGGACCTCTATGTCTCACCACATAACAAAAATCAACTCAAGATGAATTAAAAACATATGTAAGACGTGAACAAGTAAAACAGGTAGAAGAAAACATGGGGAAAACTCTTTAATACATTGATTTAGTGAAAGTTTTCGTGGCTAAGGTCTCAAAGGCACAGACATCAAAAACAAAAATAGACAAATGATACTATATTAAATGGAAAAGCTTCCTCACAGCAAAGAAGACATTCAAAGGATAAAGAAACAACCTGTTGGGTGTGGACGGAGAAAGATGGCCGAATAGGAACAGCTCCAGTCTCCAACTCCCAGCACGAGCGACACAGAAGACCAGTGATTTCTGCATTTTCAACTGAGGTACTGGGTTCATCTCATTAGGGAGGGCCGGACAATCGGTGCTGGTCAGCTGCTGCAGCCTGACCAGTGAGAGCTGATGCAGGGCGAGGCATCGTCTCACCTGGGAAGCGCAAGGGGGAAGGGAATCCCTTTTCCTAGCCAGGGGAACTGAGACACACAACACCTGGAAAATCGGGTAACTCCCACCCCAATACTGCGCTTTAAGGAAACGGGCACACCAGGAGATTACATCCCACACCTGGCCGGGAGGGTCCCACGCCCACGGAGCCTCCCTCATTGCTAGCACAGCAGTCTGCGATCTTGCGGCAAGGCAGCAGCGAGGCTGGGGGAGGGGCGCCCGCCATTGCTGAGGCTTAAGTAGGTAAACAAAGCCGCTGGGAAGCTCAAACTGGGTGGAGCTCACAGCAGCTCAAGGAAACCTGCCTGTCTCTGTAGACTCCACCTCTGGGAACAAGGCAAAGTAAACAAAAACAAAAGCAGCAGAAACCCCTGCAGACGCAAAGGACTCTGTCTGACAGCTTTGAAGATAGCAGTGGATCTCCCAACACGGAGGTTGAGATCTGAGAAGGGACAGACTGCCTGCTCAAGTGGGTCCCTGACCCCTGAGTAGCCTAATGGGGAGACATCTCCCACTAGGGGCAGTCTGATATCCCACACCTCACAGGGTGGAGTACACCCCTGAGAGGAAGCTTCCAAAGCAAGAATCAGACAGGTACACTCGCTGTTCAGCAATATTCTATCTTCTGCAGCCTCTGCTGCTGACACTCAGGCAAACAGGGTCTGGAGTGGACCTCAAGCAATCTCCAACAGACCTACAGCTGAGGGTCCTGACTGTTAGAAGGAAAACTATCAAACAGGAAGGACACCTACACCAAAACCCCATCAGTACATCACCATCATCAAAGACCAGAGGCAGATAAAACCACAAAGATGGGGAAAAAGCAGGGCAGAAAAGCTGGATATTCAAAAAATAAGAGCACATCTCCCCTGGCAAAGGAGAGCAGCTCATCACCAGCAACGGATCAAAGCTTGACAGAGAATGACTTTGACGAGATGAGAGAAGAAGGCTTCAGTCCATCAAACTTCTCAGAGCTAAAGAAGGAATTACGTACCCAGCGCAAAGAAACTAAAAATCTTGAAAAAAAAGTGGAAGAATTGATGGCTAGAGTAATTAATGCAGAGAAGGCCATAAACGAAATGAAAGAGATGAAAACCATGACACGAGAAATACGTGACAAATGCACAAGCTTCAGTAACTGACTCAATCAACTGGAAGAAAGAGTATCAGCGATTGAGGATCAAATGAATGAAATGAAGCGAGAAGAGAAACCAAAAGAACAAAGAAGAAAAAGAAATGACCAAAGTCTACAAGAAGTATGGGATTATGTAAAAAGACCAAATCTACGTCTGATTGGGGTGCCGGAAAGTGAGGGGGAAAATGGAACCAAGTTGGAAAACACTCTTCAGGATATCATCCAGGAGAACTTCCCCAAACTAGTAGGGCAGGCCAACATTCAAATTCAGGAAATACAGAGAACACCACAAAGATACTCCTTGAGAAGAGCAACTCCAAGACACATAATTGCCAGTTTCACCAAAGTTAAAATGAAGGAAAAAATCTTAAGGGCAGCCAGAGAAAAAGGTCGGGTTACCCACAAAGGGAAGCCCATCAGACTAACAGCAGATTTCTCGGCAGAAACTCTACAAGCCAGAAGAGAGTGGGGGCCACTATTCAACATTCTTAAAGAAAAGAATTTTAAACCCAGAATTTCATATCCAGCCAAACAAAGTTTCATAAGTGAAGGAGAAATAAAATCCTTTACAGATAAGCAAATGCTTAGAGATTTTGTCACCACTAGGCCTGCCTTACAAGAGACCCTGAAGGAAGCACTCAACATGGAAAGGAACAACCGGTACCAGCCATTGCAAAAACATGCCAAAATGGAAAGACCACCGAGTCTAGGAATAAACTGCATCAATTAACGAGCAAAATAACCAGTTAATATAATGGCAGGATCAAGTTCACACATAACAATCTTAACCTTAAATGTAAATGGAATAAATGCTCCAATTAAAAGACACAGACTGGCAAACTGGATAAAGAGTCAAGAGCCATCAGTCTGCTGTATTCAGGAGACCCATCTCACACACAGAGACATACATAGGCTCAAAGTAAAGGGATGGAGGAAGATTTACCAAGCAAATGGAGAACAAAAAAAAGCAGGGGTTGCAATACTAGTCTCTGATAAAACAGACTTTAAACCATCAAAGATCAAAAGAGACAAAGAAGGCCATTACATAATGGTAAAGGGATCAATTCAACAGGAAGAGCTAACTATCCTAAATATATATGCACCCAATACAGGAGCACCCAGATTCATCAAGCAAGTCCTTAGAGACTTACAAACAGACTTAGACTCCCATACAATAATAATGGGAGACTTCAACACTCCACTGTCAACATTAGACAGATCAACGAGACAGAAAGTTAACAAGGATATCCAGGAATTGAACTCAGCTCTGCAGCAAGCAGACCTAATAGACATCTATAGAACTCTCCACCCCAAATCAACAGAATATACATTCTTCTCAGCACCACATCGTACTTACTCCAAAATCGACCACGTAATTGGAAGTAAAGCACTCCTCAGCAAATGTACAAGAACAGAAATTATAACAAACTGTCTCTCAGACCACAGTGCAATCAAACTAGAACTCAGGACTAAGAAACTCAATCAAAACCGCCCAACTGCATGGAAACTGAACAACCTGCTCCTGAATGACTACTGGGTACATAACGAAATGAAGGCAGAAATAAAGATGTTCTTTGAAAGCAATGAGAACAAAGATACAACATACAAGAATCTCTGGGACACATTTAAAGCAGTGTGGAGAGGGAAATTTATAGCACTAAATGCCCACAAGTGAAAGCAGGAAAGATCTAAAATTGACACTCTAACATCGCAATTAAAAGAACTAGAGAAGCAAGAGCAAACACATTCGAAAGCTAGCAGAAGGCAAGAAATAACTAAGATCAGAGCAGAACTGAAGGAGATAGAAACACAAAAAACCCTCCAAAAAATCAATGAATCCAGGAGTTGGTTTTTTGAAAAGATAACAAAATTGACAGACCAGTAGCAAGACTAATAAAGAAGAAAAGAGAGAAGAATCAAATCGACGAAATAAAAAATGATAAAGGGGATATCACCACCGACCCCACAGAAACACAAACTACCATCAGAGAATACTATAAACACCTCTATGCAAATAAACTGGAAAATCTAGAAGAAATGGATAATTTCCTGGACACTTACACTCTTTCAAGACTAAACCAGGAAGAAATTGAATCCCTGAATAGACCAATAGCAGGCTCTGAAATTGAGGCAATAATTAATAGCCTACCAACGAAAAAAAGTCCAGGACCAGATGGATTCACAGCTGAATTCTACCAGAGGTACAAGGAGGAGCTGGTACCATTCCTTCTGAAACTATTCCAATCAATAGAAAAAGAGGGAATCCTCCCTAACTCATTTTATGAGGCCAACATCATCCTGATACCAAAGCCTGGCAGAGACACAACTAAAAAAGAGAATTTTAGACCAATATCCCTGATGAACATCGATGCAAAAATCCTCAATAAAATACTGGCAAACCAGATTCAGCAGCACATCAAAAAGCTTATCCACCATGATCAAATGGGCTCTTCCCTGGGATGCAAGGCTGGTTCAACATTCGCAAATCAATAAACATAATCCAGCATATAAACAGAACCAAAGACAAGAACCACATGATTATCTCAATAGATACAGAAAAGGCTTTTGACAAAATTCAACAGCCCTTCATGCTAAAAACGCTCAATAAATTCGGTATTGACGGAACGTACCTCAAAATAATAAGAGCTATTTATGACAAACCCACAGCCAATATCATACTGAATGGGCAAATCTGGAAAAATTCCCTTTGAAAACTGGCACAAGACAGGGATGCCCTCTCTCACCACTCCTATTCATCATAGTGTTGGAAGTTCTGGCTAGGGCAATCAGGCAAGAGAAAGAAATCAAGGGTATTCAGTTAGCGAAAGAAGAAGTCAAATTGTCCCTGTTTGCAGATGACATGATTGATTATTTAGAAAATCCCATTGTCTCAGCCCAAAATCTCCTTAAGCTGATAAGAAACTTCAGCAAAGTCTCAGGATACAAAATTAATGTGCAAAAGTCACAAGCATTCGTATACACCAGTAACAGACAAACAGAGAGCCAAATCAGGAATGAACTTCCATTCACAATTGCTTCAAAGAGAATAAAATACCTAAGAATCCAACTTACAAGGGATGTAAAGGACCTCTTCAAGGAGAACTACAAACCACTGCTCAGTGAAATAAAAGAGGACACAAACAAATGGAAGAACATACCATGCTCATGGATAGGAAGAATCAATATTGTGAAAATGGCCATACTGCCCAAGGTTATTTATAGATTCAATGCCATCCCCATCAAGCTACCAATGAGTTTCTTCACAGAATTGGAAAAAAATGCTTTAAAGTTCATATGGAACCAAAAAAGAGCCCGCATCTCCAAGACAATGCTAAGTCAAAAGAACAAAGCTGGAGGAATCACGCTACCTGACTGCAAACTATACTACAAGGCTACAGTAACCAAAACAGCATGGTACTGGTACCAAAACAGAGATATAGACCAATGGAACAGAACAGAGTCCTCAGAAATAATACCACACATCTACAGCCATCTGATCTTTGACAAAGCTGAGAGAAACAAGAAATGGGGAAAGCATTCCCTATTTAATAAATGGTGCTGGGAAAATTGGCTAGCCATAAGTAGAAAGCTGAAACTGGATCCTTTCCTTACTCCTTATATGAAAATTAATTCAAGATGGATTAGAGACTTAAATGTTAGACCTAATACCATAAAAATCCTAGAGGAAAACCTAGGTAGTACCATTCAGGACATAGGCATGGGCAAAGACTTCATGTCTAAAACACCAAAAGCAACGGCAGCAAAAGCCAAAATTGACAAATGGGATCTCATTAAACTAAAGAGCTTCTGCACAGCAAAAGAAACTACCATCAGAGTGAACAGGCAACCTACAGAATGGGAGAACATTTTTGCAATCTACTCATCTGACAAAGGCCTAATATCCAGAACCTACAAAGAACTCAAACAAATTTAAAAGAAAAAAACAAACAGCCCCATCAAGAAGTGGGCAAAGGATATGAACAGACATTTCTCAAAAGAAGACATTCATACAGCCAACAGACACATGAAACAATGCTCATCATCACTGGCCATCAGAGAAATGCAAATCAAAACCACTATGAGATACCATCTCACACCAGTTAGAATGGCGATCATTAAAAAGTCAGGAAACAACAGGTGCTGGAGAGGATGTGGAGAAATAGGAACACTTTTACACTGTTGGTGGGATTGTAAACTAGTTCAACCATTATGGAAAACAGTATGGCGATTCCTCAAGGATGTAGAACTAGATTTACCATATGACCCAGCCATCCCATTACTGGGTATATACCCAAAGGATTATAAATCATGCTGCTATAAAGACACATGCACACGTATGCTTATTGCAGCACTATTCACAATAGCAAAGACTTGGAATCAACCCAAATGTCCATCAGTGACAGACTGGATTAAGAAAATGTGGCACATATACACCATGGAATACTATGCAGCCATCAAAAAGGATGAGTTTGTGTCCTTTGTAGGGACATGGATGCAGCTGGAAACCATCATTCTCAGCAAACTATCACAAGAACAGAAAAGCAAACACCGCATGTTCTCACTCATAGGTGGGAACTGAACAATGTGATCACTTGGACTCGGGAAGGGGAACATCACACACTGGGGCCTATCATAGGGAGGGGGAGGGGGGAGGGGGGAGGGATTGCATTGGGAGTTATAGCTGATATAAATGACGAGTTGATGGGTGCTGACGAGTTGATGGGTGCAGCACAGCAACATGGCACAAGTATACATATGTAACAAACCTGCACGTTATGCACATGTACCCTTGAACTTAAAGTATAATAATAATAATAATAATAATAATAATAATAAAAAGAAATTTGTACAGCAAAAAAAAAAAAAAAAGAAAGAAAAGAAACAACCTGTTGAATGGAAGAATATATTTGCAAATGATTTCTTCAATAGAGGACTGATATTCAGAATATACATGGAATTCAAAAAACTCAACAATTAACACTACATATAATCCCATTAAAAAGTGAACAAAAAAACATTAATAGACATTTCTCAAAAAAAATTATATAAGTGACCCATAGGTATGTGAAAAAATGCTCAACATTGCTAATCATCATGATAATGCAAATCAAAACCACAATAATATATCATCTTACCCAAGTTAGAACAGCCATTATTATTATTATTATTATTATTATTATTTATTTTTTTTTTTCTTTTTTGAGATGGAGTCTCGCTCTGTCCCCCAGGCTGGAGTGTAGTGCCGCGATCTGGGCTCACTGCAAGCTCTGCCTCCTGGGTTCACACCATTCTCCTGCCTCAGCCTCCAGAGTAGCTGGGACTACAGGCGCCAGCCACCGCGCCCGACTAATTTTTTTGTATTTTTAGTAGAGACAGGGTCTCGATCTCCTGACCTTGTGATCCGCCCATGGTCTCGATCTCCTGACCTTGTGATCCGCCTGCCTCGGCCTCCCAAAGTGCTGGGATTACAGGCGTGAGCCACCGCACCCGGCCAGAACAGCTATTAGTAAAAAGACAAAAATAACAGACTTTTGTGAGCATGTGAAGAATAGGAAACTCTTATACATTTTGGCAGAAATGTAAATTAGTGCAACAATTATGGAAAAGAGTATGAGAATTTCTCCAAAAACTAAAAATAGAACTACTGTACAATCCAGCAATCCCACTATTAGGTACCTATCCAAAGGAAAAGAATTCAGGATATTAAAGGAATACCTGCATTCACATATTGCTCACAGCATTATTTACAATAACAAGGATATGGAATCAATTTAAGTATCTGTCATTCAATAAATAAAGAAAGAAAATGAGGTTTACATACACAATGAAATAATATTCAGCCATAGAAAGTAAGAAACCCCTGTCATTTGCAACAATATGGATGAACTTGGAGAACATTGTTAAGTGAAATAAGTCAGGCACGGAAGGGCAAATAGCACACATCCTTACTTATGTATGAGAGCTAAAACTTGACCTCATGGAGATAAAAAATAGAACAATAGGTACCAGAAGCTGGGAAGGGTATGAAAGTAGGAAAGGAAACTAAAGAGATTGGTGAATGGGTGGAAATATACAGTTAGATAGAATAAACATTTTATAATGTTGAGTATCTGACTAGGGTGACTATAGTTAGCAAAAATACATTGTATATATGAAAGCAGCTTAAAGAGTGGACTTGAAATATTACAACACATAGAAATGGTAAATTCTCATTTTGATGGATATCCCAAATACCCTGACTTCATCATTACATATTCTATGCGTATAAAAAATACTCACATGTATCCCACAAATATGTATAATATCATTTCCTTTCAATAAAGGAAAAAAGTGTTAAAAATAAAAATTATTGTTGGCCGGGCACTGTGGCTCAGTCCTGTAATCCCAGCACTTTGGGAGGCCAAGGCGGATGGATCACAAGGTCAGAAGATGGAGATCATCCTGGCTAACACGGTGAAACCCCATCTCTATAAAAATACAAAAAATTATCCGGGCGTGGTGGTGGGTGCCTGTAGTCCCAGCTACTTGGGAGGCTGAGGCAGAAGAAGGGCATGAACCTGGGAGGCAGAGCTTGCAGTGAGCTGAGATCGCGCCACTGCATTCTAGTCTGGGCGACCAGCGAGACTCCATCTCAAAAAAAAAAAAAGAAAAGAAAAAGAAAAGAAAAGCATTACAAAAAACCGGCCATTAGACTGCATATTATTTGTCACAACTCTAACTTTTGGCTTTTGGCCTGATGCCATCCTGTGTTTAATTTATTTTTATTTTTTCTTTCTCCTCTTCAACTTGCTACTATAAAAGACTTCACTTAATCATAAACTTTCTTACCTCAATAGCTGTGAAGTTCCTTGTATGTTTTATTGAGTATCTATCTCTTGGGAATTAGTATGTCATTGTTATCTTTTATTTACTTGTTGTGTTATCGATTCTATCGCAACTTTTTAAAGTCAGATCACTGTTTTATGTATCTTTGTATTTATAGTGCCTAATTTAGTAAGCCCAGTAAGATTGAATTTAAAAAAAGAAAGAAAAGATGGCTGAGACAGGTCAATTATCATTAGACATTTTGATTATTAGACTTAATATATAGGCTATATGGATCATCTCTGGTTTCTTGACCAAGACAAAGACATACCACTAGTTTTGTTTTAGAAATATTAATCTATTCTTATATGGTTGTCAGATTAAAGTGTAAAAATTAAATGTAGAGAAACAACTCATAGGCAATTGAGCTGTTTTCACAGTTCTGATACATTTTGAGAATATTACTTTTATTTTACTTGCAGCTGAGAGAAAATATCTTGAAAAGCTGAGAAAGTTACACTTTATACTTAAATTTTAGAGCCCATAAAAAGGAAAGCAAAACAAAAACCCAAAAATGAATTTAACCAACTATAAAAGTTTTCAATTTATTCATAATATAATAACAATGAATAACATTTTTAACCATTTATTGAGAGATTAGGCATTATTAAAAATTATTATGTAACAAGAACTCTTCTATCATCACATTAACGCAGGGAGATCAAGGTAGGCTTCGTTAAAAGGAAAATTTTAGACAGAATTTATTTGAGCAAACAAAAATTTATAAATTAGGCAGCTTTAAGAAATAGAAAAGATTTTGAGAAATTCACCCAATGGTATGAACAGGAACTTTTTATAAGCCAAATACAGAAGCAAAGTAGAGAAATCACCTGATAAGTTACAACTAGGTTTTTGCCTTAATTTGGGCGTGGTGTAATGAGGCATTTGTCTTATTTGGTCATGGTCTGATGAGTGGTTCCTAGTTTTATACTTAATCAGCTGTTTGGCTGTTTGTGATTAGTTGAGGTATTTATTTATGTATTCACCTAATTCAGTTACAAGAAATGTTTCCACCTTAAGTTTCTATTATTTATATAGGAGCTCTGGCTACAAAGACAATCTCAGGCTAATGGCGACTTTCTCATTTACTTTAATAGCTTCATGAGTGTGTAACCAGTGCAATCCTCAAGGCCCCATGTGTAGAAAGGGTCCACACTTGGGGTTTAACATTCAGTGGCTACAATTTTGAAGTTCTTAATTGTATTTTGAATTTTTATATTGTAAGTACGATATGATAGGACAGGAGAGCATGGGCCAAGGGAGCAGGGTCATGGAGCTTAGGCTTATGTGTGGGTCCCCTTGCACAGTCTTCCTGCACACCAAGAGGGATCTTCAGTTACCCACTGCATACCTCATGGGCCACTGGGCCACTCTCCCAAACCCAAATCCCACTCAGTGACTATTGTATCCCTTTCTAATTATTTTTCAGTACCCGTAAACCATCCCACCCTCCCACTACCTTTTCTAGCCTCTGATAACTATGCTTCTACTCTCTGACTCCATGAGTTAAATTGTTTTGATTTTTAAATCCCACAAATAAGTAAGAACATGAGATGTTTGTCTTTCTGTAAGACCCCACCTCTTCATACCATCACCTTGGATTCTAAGTTGGAGGAAGACATGCACTCAAATCATTGCAAATGACAACCAGATATATGAAATGGTGCTCCACCTCACTAATCATCTGGAAAATGCAAATCAAAATCACAATGTTATATCATCTCATACCTGGTAGGATGACTATTACCAAAAAAAAAAAAAAAAAAAAAAAAAAAAAAAAAAAAGATGACAGTCGTTGGCAAGGATGTGGAGAAATTAACCTAACATTTTTGTAACTGGTTTACAAAACCACCAAACTATTGTTTAATCTCAAAGAAGAATTCATTCTGAATTTATAATTAAAGTTATTTGTTTTAAAAATTAATGACCTTCTAAACAAATCTGACAAAAGTAAACCAAAGTTGAAGCATTAAAATTTGTGACAGAGTTCTTTGTACATATATGTATTTGGCTTCTTCTGTGTTTTGCAATTAATGCAAAACATTGTTATTAAATTACAGTATATCATGTAATAATCCATCTTATCTACGTAAAGACCATTTTTACTATAAAATCTATAGAAAAAAATTTATAAATGTACATATAAATACTTTTAAATAATGTTTGCTCTTCTGAAAAATAATCTGCAATAATGTTAGGGTATTGTTTTTAAAAAAGAAGGTGCTCTCTAAAACAGTTAGAATGTAGAATATGCCCAGCATTCAGTTATGACTTACCATAGGTGATAGATTGTTACAATATTGACCAGTGAATCATATCTCCTTGTGTCAACACCTTTGTATAGCCTCATTAGCTCCAGCTTAGTCATGTTACTTGCTTTAGCTAATGGAACAGTATCATTTGTGCATTGAGATTTATCCTTTGTTGTTTCCTAGGACCTCCTGCTGAGAAAGCTTTCACTAACTAATGCAATATAGGACAATGGACCATGCAGAATGAGTCTCAACTAAGGTCAGCAATACCAATGATCCTCCAACCAATAGACCTTACCTGTTACCAACAGAACTTCTCAGCTGAGTACAGTCCAAATTTCTGGTCCACAACATCACAACATTACAAACAAGT
Organism: Macaca nemestrina; assembly: GCF_043159975.1. NCBI lineage: Eukaryota > Metazoa > Chordata > Mammalia > Primates > Cercopithecidae > Macaca > Macaca nemestrina. The sequence continues at coordinate 76,166,107 of NC_092126.1, forward strand.
TAAATGTTCTTGTTTTAATCCACTAAGTTTTGGAGTAATATGCAGAAGTAAATAACCAATATGCCCTATATTGTTTTCAATTATTTTTAAGAAGGCATTATTGATATATCCTGCCAAACTGACAAATACATCAGTTTTTGCTGTGGACCACAGCAACATCTGGACTTAGTATTTGTCTGCAGACCTACATGATAAAGGGGCAGTTTCTGTTGAAGTGGCAGTTATTTTATTGTCCCATGACCATTTCAAATCTCCCTGCTGAGATCAACTGTAAGAGTTTTAATAATGATAATATTCATGATAATACGCATTTCTAGCTACTAGCAACAAAGTAGAGACAAGCCAATGTATTTCAAGTTAGCTGCTACAATAGATTCTAGATGGCAAGAGTGATAAATACCTTAATAATTTAGATTGGAATGAGTCTCCTATTAGTGAAACTTATTAATAGTACTAAGAGCTCTAAGTTGCTCTATTTTCCAATAACTCCCTTTGCAAAATTGTGTTAATGTAGACTGAACAATTTTAGAAACGTTAAGTGTTTTCACTTGACTAATGTTGGGCATTTTAGAAATATGCATATTTTATTGCTTTAAATAATTTGAAAGGTGAATCATGTAAAATTAATGTTTCCTGACTTTTTCTGATAAAAATGAATCAGTGGGGCTACTGTGAGTTTAAATATTTGCAGGAATAACTTTTATTGACTTCAATTTATTTTGTATCTTGAAAAAATTAGACTGTCTTAATTGTACAGTTCTTTCGGTCATTCTATTATTTGAGCACTGATCATGTGCATAATGTGATAGGGAGTGATGGTGGCATTGGATAATTTTGATATGAAAGATATGGAAATGAGATAATAGACATACATAAATAATATTCAACAGAAGTTCAGAGCATGTGTAACAGAAATAAATTCAAAGTTTGTTAAAAGTAAACATTCATAAGCTAAAAGTGGCTGACATGTGTAGATAAATAATTCTCTCTAGATTTCAGTCAAAACTACCAAAAAGTAAATAAGATACTCATTATTGTGAAACTTCTGAACAGAAATGGAAAATAAATAATAGTTCAAAAACCAAAGCGGAAAGCACAATTTTCTACAAAAATATACAAGTTATGTTGACCTCAGACTTCTCCACAGCAGTTCTTTCTTTCCCCTCCCCCTCCCAGACAGTTTTGCTCTTGTTGCCCAGGCTGGAGAGCAATGGAGCAATCTCGGCTCATAGCAACCTCCACCTCCCAGGTTCAAGCAATTCTCCTGCCTCAGCCTCCCAAATAGTTGGGATTACAGACATGTGCCACTACGCCTGGCTAATTTTTTTTTTGTATTTTAGTGGAGAGGGGCTTTCTTCATGTTGGTTAGGCTGGTCTTGAACTCCCGACCTCAGGTGATCTGCCTGCCTCGGTCTCCCAAAGTGCTGAGATAACAGGCATGAGCTACCATGCCCGGTCTCCACAACAGTTCTGTGTAGATGTTTGTTTAGTCTGCTTTCCAGATAATTGGACAAAATACATATTCTGTGTGCCACAAAAGAACACAATTCCAGGCACTGTGTGAGATCAAAGAACAGGGAAAACATGAGCCTTCCTTGGATTTATCTCAATATGATGAGAAAAAGACAGACATGAAAGTCACTGGATAGTCAAAATATAAGATAATAGTGAGCTCTATATAAAAGTAGTAAGGAAATACAGAGAAGATTAATTCCAAATGGGAGACTTTGAAATGATTCATGGAGAAATAACATTTTATCTTCCCTTCCCTCATCACTTTTGATAAGCGTGAAGTCAAAGGGCATTCCTACTAGAGAGTATAGTTGGATGGAAGAATTGAGCTGGAAATTTCAAAGCTCAAAAGGACTGATAGTCCCATCAGACTGTGGGGAGCAGGAAAAAAGCTTCCGAAGTGGTGGGGAGGAGGTACTCACTGGGTTTCAAGCACACAAAGATGTTGAAACCATTAGGCTTCAAGGAAACTTCAGAGTTTAGATTGGTTAGTTCCCTCTTGCAGGCAAGCCACCTCCTTATGTACCCAAGTGTGCGTGCCCTTACAATTAGCTTCCTTCCACAACCTGGTAAAGACAAAAATGAGATGCACTAACATAAAAACTGGAATTAAATGTTGAACTATCTGAATGCTGTAGTAAAAGATTCATGATTCATTTTGTGAAAGGAATAATGGACACATTCAGAGCAGTTTCGATTATTTGTTCAAACAGATAAACTTGTAAATAACACAGAAAACAAACTGAAATGGGGAATGTGTTCACCAGAGAACTATTGGGAAGCAGGACTGACAAATGGGTGATGGAGGTGCTATTGTAAGGAATTATTGGGAAAGGTATTTGAGATATATTATTTAAAGTAGTATAGATTGATTTCAGGTAATACTTGAAAATGTGTATATATATTCAACAAAATATGGATCAATGTTTGTATCTTCCTTAATTTGTAATATAATTTTAATTTCTATAACATCCCCTTGAGATTTATTTTAAGGTATATCCACTTAAAAGATTTTAAAAACACAACTTTGGTCCAAAAATAACAAAATTATTTATAGAAAATCAAGCAAGTTAGTATAGATCCAGGGCAAGAACATAAGATCCACCATCTCTACTAATCCTTTCATATATTTTCACTATCACAACTTCTATTTTCTATCAAACATCTTGTTATTGTTGGGTGAACAAAATAGAAAAGCAATTTGTTTATGAATTATTTCAGTATATTCTTAAACCCCACTTGCCAAGTTGCATAGTTACTAATATCAGAAACTGCTATAATTTTTAATAGTAGGAACATCCAGTAAAACAAGACTAGCTCAAAAGTGAAGTGTTGTATTTTTGTTTAAGCCTATTTTGTCTTTGTTCTAGTAAATTAGGTGTTTCACTGGGAACATGGTATATAGTCTGAATTTTCAAAGAGTTCTTGTTTTCCCTACGGAAGAAAAGATGACATATATCAAAATGAGCAGTTTGGAAAATGTTATTCTTAAAACAAAGAACCTACTCTAGCTACAGTTTATTATCTTCACCCCAATTCCCAAATGCCAGCCACAGTCACACAGCTTTAGTACATTAGCTCTGTGGCTGACACCATCTTTTCAGAAATGATGTCTCTACCTTAGTTTTTATAGCATTATTCTACTTACCAACTTATATTGATCTTGGTGACTCCAGTCATATGTTCCTATTACCACAATCCCTAAATAATATACTTTCCTCTTAAACCTGGCCTCCAAACAGTAAAATTTCCTCTGTATATTGAAAAAGGCATGCTTTATTTTTAAGGTCTACTGTAAATTTCAAAACTTAAGACTCTCAGAAATCCTATGACCAAAGATAGTTCCCTGCAGAAACTAGTCCTTGTGAAGGAAGTAACTGATGATTGTGCAGTGATCTGAGAGTTTTATGTTAATTGAAAATAAAATGTGTAACCATATTTCCTAGAGAGTGCTATTATTTTTTGAGAATACCTTACCTCTTAGTTGCAAAAGCATCTGGTAACTTTCAGCTTTAGATAAAATTCCCAGGTCTGGGGACATGAGCTCTGTAAGCCTTTAAAATATTTTTTCATTCTCAGTGAGCTCTGTAGATGCCATTTAATAGAAATTTACTTAATTGAACTAAGGTTCAATGAATTTACTTCTATACATCATTTGTCTCTTAAAAATACCATTTTCTTACCAATAACTTTCATAATATTTAACAAAAATTATTAAATGTATTTGATTAGAATATTTTAAAAAATCATTCTTTCTCCAAATGTGAATGCTTTAAACACAGAAAATAATTTGTATCATTTGGGAAATGTTGTACTCAATCTCAATGCAATTTTATTTAAAAGTACTTAAAGACAATTGAGGTGAAATATTATTTTTGTAACATAAAATGAATAATGCAATGAGCATCTAGAGGATAAGTGGTCTAAAGTGGTTCACAAACAGATATCATTTTGTAAAGTATACAAATATAATGTATTTTATGAGTTTTATAACAATCATTTCAAATATTCTTGGTTTCTCCTTGCTCAGATATCTCTCTTCAAAATATCTGATCAATTTTTTTAGGGCTGAATATTTATTTCTCCAATTAAAAAGATGCTTAAAAGCAAACTAATACAATCTGTTTAACCATAAGGAAAAATTCAATAATTAATAAGATGTACACATAATAAATTATAAGTATAGTTTTAGTGTCTCAAGATTCTGGTAATAACTTCTACTTTCTTTTCACAGGGCAATTAGCGAAGCTCTTTGCCCCTCATGATAGGTTAGTATCTTAGCTATCGTTTTTATTCAGATTCATTTTTCATGTCCTAATGTGACAAACATTTCTAAACAAGGGTTTGCCTCTATATTTTTCCTAGTACATGTTAACATTCTAATTCCTTCACACATTCTGAAAATATCTGTCACTTATCATATGCAGGCTCTTTTCTGATTGCTAAAAATACAGTATCAAATAAAATACACCAAATTTCTATACTAATAGCACTTATATAAGACAACAAATCCATAGTTAAGATAATGGATTCTGCAGCCACTTGGCTGTGTTCAAGTCTCAGATACTCTACGAATTTTAGATGTGTAACTTTCAGCAAGTTACTTAATATCTTTGTAGCTTAGTAATATCACTTGTAATATGAGGATAATTGTACAGCCCTCATATGGTTGAATTAGTTATTCTAAATAAAATTGTTAGAACAATGTCTAGTATATGGTAACCCCCTTATATATGTTACCTAATTTTAGGTATTTTTAGAGAAGACAGAGAAGACAGGCTATAGACACATATATATATATATATATATGTGTGTGTGCGTGTGTGTGTGTGTGTGTGTGTGTGTGTATATATATATATACACACACACACACTACAAGGAGTCAAAATTGTTGGTTATCCTCTCTGGTAAAGTGAAGAGGGTCAACCAGAAGAGTGTTACATGCAGAGGAAATAGTTAATGCTAAGGTCTTTGAGTAAAAACAAAGCAGTTGAGAGTCAACAAGAAGAATAGGAGTTGGTAAGTTCCAAAAGTTAACATTCCCAGTCTCTCTTCTCCTTCTCCTTCTTCTATTCCAGAGACTATGATTCAATAGCCACAAATATTAGTTACTTTTTGCTCATCAGAACAAAACCATGAGTCTCTCAAAAGAATACCAGTAAAATCTTTTGGCCAATGCAATGGATGACAATACTTGTATCTATCATAATGCTTATTTCCGTGACTGGGCTTCTGTCATTGTTAGAGAAAGAATGGAACTCAAAGAATCATGACGGTTTCCTGAGTTTGTCTGGAGAAAATAATAACAAACATCTGCATTAGTCCTTTTTCATGCTGCTGATGAAGATACACTGGGGACTGGGCATTTAAAAAAGAAAGATGCTTAATTGGGCTTACAACTGGGAAAGCCTCCCAATAATGGTGGAAGGCAATGAGGAGCAAGTCACGTGTTACATGGATGGCAGCAGGCAAAGAGAGAGAGGGCTTGTGCAGGGAAACTCCTCTTTTTAAAGCCATCAGATCTCATGAGACTCATTCATTATCATGAGAACAGCAAAGGAAAGACCCTCCCCCAAATTCAAACACCTCCTTCTGGGTTCCTCCCATGACACATGGAAATTGTGGGAGTTAGAATTCAAGATGAAATTTGGGTGGAGACAGAGCCAAACCATATCAACATCATTGGGTTCAAGTTTTTCACATGCTTCAAGTGAAAATATCAACAGATTGCATATCGTAGCACATCCAGCCTGCCCTCATACTGTTTTGAGACCTAGGAAATCTATGGTTGATAATTTAAACTATTTTAAGTTTGCTAATGAATCACATCTGCATAGGGATGTCTTATGTAGATTTAAATATTTTAAATAAAACTTCTCAAGCATCATCTCACATACTGCTGAAAAATTAATATTACCAAAAGCACAATTTAAACATATTTAGCACAGTTTTATCATCCACAGAATACAGTACAATCTTTTAGTCAAATTACTCAAGCTTTCCACAGTTAAGCCAAGCTATTTGTATAAATATGTCTGTGACTATAGTCATTAATTCAAACTGCCTAAAATTGGGCACTGTGTTTTCTGAACCCACCATTTATTGTTTGAAATTGGCACCACCATTCACTAAATTATCTTTGTTTAGGACTGCCCCTTCCAATGCCTGTAGCTTGCATTGTTCACAATGTGCATAGGAAATGTAATTTCCTCCAAGAATCTGCCACTGACTGTTATTTGCCACAAATAACATGTTGTTTACAGAGTTTGGTAACCCTCAGTATGTACTTCTTATGTGAAACATCTCATAGATAGAAGAGACTGGTTAAAAAAAAAGAAACATAGAATTATCTAATTGACTTTGAATCTCAACTTCTCTTGTATAGCTGTTTGACCTCCATCAAATTATTCAATATTTAGGAGCTTCATTTTCTTCCCCTGTAAAATTTTGTAATGTTTGATGCTTACCACAGCTACTGGCACATTGCTGGTACTTGAGTAAGTTTCATCTTTATAATTTGCACATTGTATATTCATTTGTGTATCTATAGACACTCTCTTACTAAATTCTGAGCTCCATTAAAGCAAAGAAATAACTTGACTTATATTATTTTGTACTGTTAGCATTGCCAAGCTTTAAAACCTCATAAAGAAAAAATATATATATATATAAAAAAAATATTTCTTGTGGTTTGGACTAATGTACCTACAATTGGAATACCTATTTACATTTCAGATATCCTTGCAGACTAATGGAGGAATGTTTTGGGTCATTTGGGCCCTTAAGCATAAATGAAACTTAGTGGTTGGTCATGGACCTGTGAACTCTGTGAATACAGCACATTTAGCATGATTTATACGTCTCTCTATATATATTTTTTAATTTGGCGAGGACCCCATAAAAATATGTTATTTCTATGCATAGGAAGGTAACTGATAACATAATAGACACGTGCATGTACACATATATCTATGTGCTTTATTATCATGTAGATCAAATCAGTTACCACAAGAAAACCTGATTTTTATATTTTTATTGAATTATATTTTATTAAAGCTTTAACCAAATGGTTAGAAAAACTTCCAGAATTTTAAGTAAACAGAAACAGTAAATGAATTTCTTTACAAGCTATGTCAGCAAAAGAACAAAACCCTCTTCTATCATGGTGAAAGACTTTCTTGTAAGGTATAGTTTATCCACATCCAGCGACAAAATAGGTACACTTTCAATTGCCTTTCTTTGCCTTTGGTCTTAGCCCAGTCTGAGAGGAATTTAATCTCGTTGTCAGAGTTTACTTCAAATGGCTTTGTTGTAATAGGTTTAGAATGGCTTAGGATCATCATTTGTTTCCATGATTGTCACTTCACCTAAGCTAGCAATTACAACTCCCGTAACAACATAATGGAACACAATACAATGTACGGGAAACTAGCACTATCTCTGAAATTGAAGTATTAGCAAAAGACAATATACATATGTGTATTGTGGATGGATTTTAGTCCAATGTTCTTGGCAGCATCCACTTTATGTTAATATAATGTATTGTTTGCAATTATTTTCTTGATAAAGCTGTTCTGTTGGCCATGCCTGCACATATTTGGAAGAAGCAATGCTCCTAGAGGATCATGTTCTATTTTAGTTCTCCATAATCAGTATGAAAATATGGCCTAAATTATATGTTCAGGATTTTAAAGCACTGAGGCAGACCAAGTGAAAGTAAGATTTTGTGGTTAAAGCTAATATATCACCCTGACTCTCTCTTTTATTCCCTAGTGGAATTTTTTTTTATGAGACTGTGTATATCTTGCAGGCAGATATTAAGTTTATTTAAATTAATGCATGTAGATATCAATAGGCATCTATAGAATGGGAGACTAGACACTGGAGCAGATGACAGTGGTAAATAAAGGTCAAACCAAAACAAAGATAGGCAGCTTAGCACATATTTAAAGCATTTCTTATAGCTACAGATTTTTCTTTAAAAACATTAAGTAGATTTATTTACACATAGGATTGCAATTGTCTGAATTCCTTGAAAGACCACTTCTTATATTGACTATTCTTTCTTTATTTCTTTTTTCAGGTTTTTTGTGTGGTATAATTGACAAAATATATATATTAAAGGAATTCAACTTGATGTTTTGATATACAAATACATTGTGAAATGATCTAGGTTGGCCTTTTATAATCTTTTTTATAGAAGTATTTTATCTATACACAGAAACACATACATACTCGCATATACACATCATTTAAGTAAAATTGAATCATTTAGCTTATAAAATAGAGGCATCTTTGGAAATTCAATAAATATGAAACTCTAACATCCTATCTAGTAACTCTTTTGAGAAAGGAACTATGATATAAATCAGGAGATGATAGTGAATATTGACACTCAACGAGAAATGTCAGCCCCATTCCAAAAGCCTTCACCAGTTATGCTACAAAATGTTCAAAGCATATGTGCCACATTCTAAAAATCTTTTAAGATGTTTAAGAGGTGGTATAAGCATCTATTTATTATCTCCAAATCTATACTCTCTAAATCAGAATTATTTTTCTTCAGACTAATAGGTTATTATTTAATAAATAAGACATCCAACATTATATAATGAAAATTGATTTTACATTTTATCATAAATTCCATTGTCAATAGATGGCAATAAAATTCTTTGCAGTGATTTTTCCTTTCTCTTCAGTTACCAGTACTTGATAAAAATTTCATAAATCAGTGAGGTTATTTATATCTGAAAAGTTCTGTATTTCTACCATTATAATTTTTCATGTCAATATAGGCCAGCTATGGGGGAGGTATAGCATGACTTTGTTTTATTAATGCTGGCACTTTCCAACGGATTGAAGAAGTTTTCATCCTGTTTATATGTAGAGGTGTGTTATTAGCATTCAGATGCCGTTTCTCCATCAACTAATCCACTTCAAAATATTTGCATGAAATCTAATTTGCTTACCAGTAAGCAACATATAAAATATAATTTATAGACTTGGGTTCACATTAGTAAAGTTTAGCTACTTAGAGAATAGAATTATCAGTCAGTCTCATTAACAAGGGAAGACAGGTAGTAAATTCCACAGGCACTGTCACTTTGCCTGTCCTGAGTTGATTTATACAGTGTATATTTCAAGTGTTTAAAAACATGTCGAAGTTGGAGTTTAACTGAAAAGGTTGGTAATATTAAGATTTGAAATTTGTCATTTGTACAATTTCATGAAGTGACAGTCTCTTTTTCTTTTATGAAATTTACAAAGTAAAATGTAGCCCAATTGTATTTGAACAAATTTGAGGCTGACACATGCATTATCTAAATAAAGCATATTAAATTACCGTAAATGTTTACATATTAAAACATGTTTGAACTATGTAAGCAACTTAGGTAATTACAATATGTATTTATATTGTAGTGGGATTTTTATGTAAACAATTGCCTAGGTTGACCATTGTGCCATGGGGAGATATTTTAAAAATGTCCAATAATACCTCATTCTGTGACAATACAGTTCTGAGTTATTTAGACCGTTAATTTAACATGCTTTTTAAAACAAAGTTATGAGGTAGGTACTATAATTATTCTGTTTTAGAGAGGAGGGTACTGAGTTACAGAAATTACATAATTTACACAGGTTGACAAAACAAGTAAGGGAGGAGGCCAGGATTAAAGTGCAAGCATTGTCTAACTTTGATTGTTTGCAACACCACATGACATGGGGCTCAACAGGAACAGAACCTGAGCTGCTCTGAGGGTTGGAGGGGAGATGAGATCCTGAAGACAGGGGTTGAGTAATGTTATAATAGTATGTTTCTAATTGGAGAAATGTGTTCTCAGTGGTAAAAAAACTTTCTAGCATTTCCATGTAAAAGCAAAACTACATCTTACAGGCATTCAGAGAAGTTATACATGGTTTATATGTAACAGAGCTGGCAGTCAAAAATAAATGGAACCCATTGGAATGAAGGAATACTTTATTAGCTATCTAGCTAATAAAATTGTAAGTAATGTGATCTTCAAACAAAAAAGAATAAGATTGGATTTTTGGGATTGAATGTTAGGAGGAGACCAACTATTCGTCCCAGTCTATCAGAAAAGAAGATGAAGATCATGCAAGGAGAAATAAATTATTTGTCCACAAAAATACTACTACTTTTCCTATCTAGGGGAAGATTTTCTTATTTTGTTTGTTTTATTTTATTTTATTTCTTAAGGAAAAGATTCAGAATTTTCACTGGAGTTTCACATATGATGTTTGTGGTTTGCTGTATTTTTTAGCATAAGTCTAGTAAAATTGTAGGTAATTCTCCAAATGAACTTTGTTATTCTTAAATAACTCTTCTATGTTTTTGTAAAAGACTGTATAAATTAATTGGTCAAGACAAATAAACATTATTAAGCATTTCTTGGCTATTACATGTAGGGAAAATTTGGTTTTATACATCTACTAAAGGAAAACAAAAACCTTTATAATATATACAAGAAATTATAAAATCTTAGAATAAATTTAGAAAAGATTTCTGACCTCAAAGGTTCAGGAGCATCATTGATTTTAAAATGGTAAAGTATAAACAGTGGATCTATAATTCTTAAGAACAGGTAGCTGAAATTGCTGAACCTGCCCACATGGTAGATGTAATCAAGGACATAACATGCATGAAACTTGAATATTCATCAATTTGATATCACTGCAAAACTCAGAGAAAACTCTCGTCTTAAAATTGATGAGTTTTGCTTTTGGCAATTAAAAAAAAAGCAGAAAGTAGAAAAGTGAGGACTCATTTTTGTCTAGGTTCATGTGTAGCCACAGGAAAAAAGAGCAAAACAATCAAAGTATATGATCATTTGTACATAGCAAACAAACATTAGAGCACTGTTGCAATTTTGCATGGGAAGGAAGAAAAACATTTTTGATGCAAATTAGAACAAATTTTAACTTTAGCATTATTGTAGTAGGGAAACATACTGTACAAAATAGTTTTCATTTAATTCTTAAATGTTTTAAAACTACATTTCTACCACTACATATGCATATTTTAGTGACTATTTTTCTCCAATACAGATAAAATCTGTTAGTCTGCTTTGTATTATGTTAAGTAATGATTAGTTTTATATATTGATGAGAAAAAGATTGTTAAATTTTTTAATTCTTCTTAGGTGATTATTATTTCCTAGTTTAGATTGAAAATGAAAGTCTCCATTAAGATTCTAATTCAAAAGATTCATTGTATTTCTCTGACAGTAATATAGGAAACAGATGCTTATAATTATAATGCACTCTATGTAGAATCCAAAAGTATAATAACTCTGCAATACAAAAATGTGCTGAAACTAAGATAAATTAATAATTGTTTTTAACAAATCAAATATATTTATTTATAAATTATTATTTCCATAATTAATATCTATTCCCTGAGGGCTTTAATTTTAAAAAAATAATTTGAAAATATATTAATTATTTAGCTTATATGCATATAATATAGAAATATAGACATATAAGTAAAAACACATGCATACATTCGTACCTATATTTTCAGATCCTACTAATTCCTACCTACCTTTCTTTTAGTTCTAGAGACAGCTTGAAACTTGGTTGTTCAGAAAAAACAATGATATACCATATTTAAATTAGTAATAAATAGTTCGATTATATTCAAATCAGATATTTTTTGTCTCTTTAAACTTACCAATTTGGATTAAAAATTGTTTAGTTATCAACCTATCCTACTTTCAGCATGTCTTTTCAGTGCAGAGCAACATTAGTGTTTAAAATTTATATACGATGGATCATTTAAAAATGTATCCACTTGACATTGATATGAATACTAAACTTAACATGAGTATTGTTTGGCCAGTCTTACAAATGGAACAAAGTCTTCTAAGTGGAATTAATTGAAAGAATAAAAACTTCAAATAATTTTATTAGAGTGTGTCAAATTGTCACTCAAAAATGTTAAGTCTATTCAGGGGAGCATCATTTGACATGTTTCATGTAACGTAATTTAAACTAGATTAAACAGACATTTTGAGACTTTAACTGATTTATATTAAAGACATTATAATCTTTAAAAATGTAAAAAAAAGAAGTGAAATTTGTGAAAGGCAAAAGAAAAATCAAAACAGACTGAAGTATAAGGAAACAAATAGATTGATAACATGACAAAGTTACCACTTCAAATCACTAAGAAAATGATGTTTTATTAAAAACTTAAAAGACTTATTAAACTAAGCAGTAAAATTTTACACTTGTGTGTGTGTGTAATTTGAATTAATTCAAATGTATGAATCACAAAACTAAAATATAAAGAATCTAAAAATAGAAAGAGTAAAAACTAGAAAACAATGTTTTACTAATAAAAAAGTTGTTTTCAGCATGAGCTCTAATGGAAAATTGATCTGATAAAATATAAATACATGAACACATAAGTTTTCAGGGGACCAAAACATGAACACCAAAGCAATACTTTTCTTTAAAAATGTCAAACAATAGTAACTATGCAAATTGAATGTGTAGTGTATGCCTTGCATATCAAATTAAGTGAGAGAAGGAAGATATCTCCTCTAAAACTGCAGGCTTCCTTATTGAAGGAAATGGATGGGGCTATTGTTGGATATAGTATAGTGAGTTAAGAACAAATATGGCTAAATAAATTAAAAAAAAAAAAAAAAGAAAGTCAGGTATATCACTTTGTGGGGTCAGAAAGTATTTCCAGGTGTGTGTAACATTAAGCCTGAGTTTACAATATAATTAGGATTTAATAGTGTAAAATAAGTGAGGAAGATTATTTTAGACTAAAGATATAGCACATGCACAGAACCCTGAAAACAAACATTAACAACATTATAAGTTTTATCAATCTATCTATCTATCTATCTATCTATCTATCTATCTATCTATCTATCTATCTATGTATCCATTCACTCTTCCATGTAGCTATTACGCATCTGTATTTTAGTTAGGCAATGCTTTGAAATGATACCTAATTGTCATCACTCTGTTCTGATATTCCTCTTATAATTCTGTCTACCTTTTATCAATAAACTTTGCAATCTCATTTTCATCTAGAGTCTTTAAATTTCCAAATACAAAGTAATTTATACTTGGTCCCTTTATTTTATATTTTTATTATTTTATCTTTCTTGGCAATCTCATCTATTCTCTTTGACTCTCTTTGCCATACAGGCGCTTCCCAAATATCTTTTAGCCAAAATCTTCATTCTGTTCATCAACCCCTTCCCCAAGTATCTAAGAAATATCACAGTTACTTCAAATCAAGTTCACATCACAATAAACTCATCACTCTCTTCCCCTGCCAGGGTGCTTTCAGGCTGTTCTCGTCTCAGGAATAGCATCACAACTTCAAGCCTGATTGCTTACAATTTCCTTGACTCTTCACATTTCCTCACTCACCTGATGAATCAATCATTACTTCAACAGATTTCATTTCTAAAATCTTTTCAAATGTTCTTATTATCGCAATTATCTCCACTATTATTATAGCATTTTCTACTTCTTTTCCTGTTTGGCCCCACTTCTGCCATTCTTCATGTACAGCCAGAGGAATCTACAGCCAGATATAAATTGCATGCTATTACTCCCTGTGGAAAAACCTTTAATGATCACCAAATTACATCATAATAATGTGTCGCAAATATTTTTTCAGTGTATTGTCCAACAATGTAACATACAGAAATTTAAAAAACGAACCATAAATACCTAATGTAATAGACAATTAGAAAAAAAGCAACCACCTGATCGCTCTCTAAGTCAAGATCATAAATTTGCCACAATCTAAGAAGCTCCTGGATTGTTTTTTGTTTGTTTTAAAAAATAAAACCCTTTCCAATAATATTGGAATAATATTTACTTGTTTTCTTTAACAATATTATCTATGTATACAACTCTAAATAATAAAATCTAATGTTACCTGATTACAAACTTAAATTCTTTAACAACCATGGTAGAAATTTTTCATAATATCATTTTACTTCCTAAGTCCTTACTGTCCTCCTTGAAACAAAGAAGTTGGAAAAAACTAGTGTCTAGTAGTATAATTATTATTTTTTTTTTCTACAAGAAGCCAGTGGTTCCTCGAGCTAAGCTGCTTTTTATCAATACTGCCCAGTGTATATTCCTAATCAGTGACTTTTTCATTCATACCATCCTCAAAACAATTTTTTTTTTGACAGTGAGGTGTTTCTAGGGAAGGCTAGCTGCTTTCTTAAAAATTTTCTCCCGTAGTATTAACTTTCCCAGAAGTGCTTACAATTCTCACATTAAATTGTCAGACAGAGATTAGTTTTCTCTGAAATCTCTCGCTTCTAGAGTTCAACTGACTCTGAATGAAAAGAGACCAAGCAAGCAGTGAGGCTATTTGCTGAATAAATGAAGGTGTCTCCCTCCTCACAAAGTAAAATTCTTAGTCTTTTTGTAGTGATTTTCACTCAGTCACAGGAATGGTCATAGCTTTGACTTCTTGCACCAATCCCATCTTCCATTCTATCCCCCCTTTCGTGTTCAGTTGTGAACATTTGTTTACCAAGGGACTGCTCCATAAATAATCTGGTCCTAAATAGGCATACTGGTTGTCCCCCAACTATTTGCTTTTATAGAGCATGTAGGAGATTTGTTCCCAAACTCAGGTTTTTGAAACAATGTAATTTTAAGTAAAATGTGTTCCTAACAAATATGTTCTCCATGCATCTAAAACATGGAAAGGCGGTCTGCCATTAGACCTTATACAAATAAAAGGGATGTTAAATTTCAACTCTCTCTATTACATTATATTCACACCACATGTGGCTTTCAGACATCTAATATGTATTGATTATTCATTTAAGTTGTAACCAAATATGTGGCTATGATTCAGAATCTATTAATCAGATGTTTACTAATAATGCTTTCTTGTTATGTTCTAAAGTAATTATTATTTAAAAAATTTTTATCTTTGGTGTATTTGTAACTTTATCATGTTTGAGCATAATTTTCTCCCTGAAGTTCACTTCTTTCATGAGTTCTTTGATATAAAATTTCCTTAAATTTTATGTTTAGTTAATAATTTTTGTGTTTCTGAGACAGCCAAGTATAAAAGGGGAAGGTGTCTGGAGAATCTCCAACTGGTCTGTGCACTGGGAGAACGAAGTGGAACCACAGAAGTTCCTTCATGCCATTTTCAAGGGGAAGAAGTCTGGCCTCTCCTATTCCTGGCTGGTAACTGGGGATTCAGTCTGTGAGATGAGAAGCCTGCTAGCAGGACTCTCTCGCTTTGCTAGGAGTCCTTGTTTCCCTCCCCCACCCCTCCCCGCAGTAAACCCTGCCATTCTCACCCTTCAAAGTGTCTGTGAGCCTCATCTTTCTTGGTTGTGTGACAAGAACCCGGATTTTCCTACAACATTTCTTCTTATTTGTCCTCCATTATAAGAATTTCATCATCAAAAGGATGTAATATATGAATTCTATAATGAGTTTTGTCACATCACTTATTCTTCCTCATTGACGTATAAGAATCATATATAAATTAAAAAGATGTAGCTGTTAAAGTTTTTCTTCTTTTTCTTTTTTTTTTTTCTTTTTTTTTTTTAGACAGAGTCTCACTCTGCAGCCCAGGCTGGAGTGCAGTGGCGCGATTTCGGCTCACTGCCACCTCCGCCTCCCAGGTCCCTGTTCAAGCAATTTCCTGAGTAGCTGGGATTACAGGCACGCACCACTATGCACAGCTAATTTTTGCATTTTTAGTAGAGATGGGGTTTCACCATGTTGGCCAGGCGGATCTTGAACTCCTGACCTCGTTATCTGTCGGCTTCGGTCTCCCAAAGTGCTGGGATTACAGGTGTGAGCCACCGCACCTGGCCCTGTTAAGGTTCTTAATTACAAACCATAGTAACTATCTCTTAGTAACTTGAGCAAAAAAAAAAAAAAAAAAAAAAAAAAAAAAAAAAAAAAAAAAAAAAAAAAGATTTACGGAATGTTATATATTGCAAAAATCTCATGGCAAAAAATCAGAAACAAAGGGGTTCTAGGAAGTCAGAATCACAGCCAATGCCCTACCTCAGGGGCTGCTTAATCATAGGTACTGTAGCTACTGCCTCTGGATACTGGACAGCGATTTTGTCTTTGAAGTAATTAACACATTGTGCTCTTCTTTTGAGAAGTAAAGTTTCATGTCCTTTGCCCACTTTTTAATGAAGTTACTTGTTCTTTGCTAATTCAATTATTTAAGTTCCTTATAGATTCTGGATATTAGATCTTTATCAAATGCATAGTTTATGAATATTTTCTCCCAGTCTGTGGGGTGTCTGTTCACTCTTTTGATAGTTTCTTTTTCTGTGCAGAAGCTCTTTAATTAGGTCCAACTTGTAAATTTTCTTTTTGTTGCAGTTGGTTTTGGGGACTTAGACAGAAATTTCCAAGATTGATATCCGGAATGGTGTTTCCTCGATTTTCTTCTAGGATTTTCATAGTTTTAGGTCTTACATTTAAATCTTTATCTTGATTAATTTTTGTATGTGGTGAAAGGTTGAAATACAATTTCATTCTTTGGCATATGTCTAGGCAGATGTACCTGTACCATTATTTATAGAATAAGGAGCTCTTTCCACATTGCTTACTTTTGTTGACTTTGTGGAAGATCAAATAATTCTCTATTTTATTCCATTGGTTGATATGCCTGTTTTTGCACCAGTGCTATGCTGTTTTGGTTACTGTAACATTATAGAATAGTTTGAAGTCAGATAATGTTATGTCTCTGGCTTTATTCTGTTTGCTTAGGATTGTTTTGGCTATTCAGTCTCCTTTTTGATTCTATGTTAATTTTAGAATAGTTTTTTTCTAATTCTGCAAAAAAATGAAACTGGTAGTTATCTCTCTTGTTCCCTGAACATCGCTGTTATCCTGTTCTTTTTTTAAGATGACCAGATTTCATATTGTTCAAACACACATGCTCTACAATTTGTGCAGTTGACACAATGACAGGGTCCTGAGACGACATTCATCCTCCTCAGCTTACGAAGAAGATGAGGGAGTTAAGACATTAAAGTAAAGACAGGCATAGGAAAACACAGGGATATTCATTGGGGAAGTGATAAGCGTTCATGAAATCTTCACAATTTATGTTCAGAGTTTACAGTAAAGACAGGTGTAAGAAATTATAAAAGTATTAATTTGGGGAACTAATAAATGTCCATGAAATCTTCACAATTTATGTTCTTCTGCCACGGCTTCAGTTGGTCCCTCTGTTCGGGGTCCCTGACTTCCCGCAACACTTACATTCTCTATTTTTCTTCAATGCTTCACCTGCTTTCTAGTTTATTATTTTTTGCTCTTCTTGTTTAATAATTCATTAGATTATTAATTTCAATTATAGCATTTTCTATTTTAGAATTTTTATTATATACCTCTATTAGTCTGTTCTCATGCTGCTAATAAAGACCTACTTGAGACTGGGGAATTTATAAAGGAAAGATGTTTAATTGACTCTCAGTTCCACATGGCTGGGGAGACCTCATAATCCTGGTAGAAGGTGAATGAGAAGCAAAGTCATATTTTACATGGTGCAGTCAAGACAGCTTGTCCGGGGAACTCCAATTTATAAACCCATGAGATCTCCTGACACTTATTTACTACTACCAGAACAGTATGAGGGAAACTGCCCCCATGATTTAATTATCTCCACCGGGCCCTGCCTCTGACACGTGGGGATTATTACAATTCAAGGTGAGATTTGGGTGGGGTCACAGCCAAACCATATCAATACCTTTAGAAAGACTCAAATTTCCTCTTAGTTTAGTTCATATTTTGCTTAATTTGCTTGAACAAAATTAACTTATCTATTTTAAAACTTTCAATCTTACAATATCTAAATTCAAATCATTTCTGTGCCTCTTTTCCATAGTATATTTTTATTTCTTTGTTTTTAATCATATGGTTTTGGTTTTTAGATGTGTTTTGAAGTTTTTCCTTGTTGTTTTTTTGTTTTGTTTTATTTTGTTTTTTGTTTGTTTAAATTGGCTATCAGCATCACAGTTGCAATTTGTAGAAACACTAGACTATGTCTTCTTTTTCCTGTGAGAGTTAAGTTTTCTTCTGTCACGACTATAAAACAGAAGCAGGGTATTTTAATCCTGTAAAATATTAGTTTTTATTATTTGTCAGAATATACTGTGTTTCAGTTTCCCTTCTATTTTGTGAGTTCTATAGTCTCAACTGAAATCCTAGGATATCTACCTCATCACTCCACATTGGCATTAAATTCCAACCTCTTCTCAGCAGAGTACTTTTGGAAATCTTATCTCAGCTCTTTGGCCTTTTTCCTTCTATAGTTCACTGCATTATTAGAGTCATATTCTACTAATGATAAAATTAGTAACAGATAATTGCCTGATGGAGATGGAGACTGCGTGTAGCTTTTTAGTGGTCATTCCCATGATTTTCTCTTTTCTTCACATGCTCTCCCTTTTCCAGCCACTTTGACTAATCCAGTCTTCAGCTTTTGTTTCCTTCTGGACAGTGTGACTGAAACATTCTGCCAAGATCTATTGATAAATAATCTCAAGAAAAATGTTCTTGTAAAGATGACGTGCACCGGCTTGTGATTCCATTCAGTGATCACTAACACTCCCTTAAATGTTTCCACTGTTGGTTTCTCATGAATTCCTTTAAACAACTATTTCTACATATTATATTGATTTCATAGCTGTTTTCAGTAAGATAGATTCACTGTCATGGGCAAACTAAACATTTCTGGGCATCTTCATTTGCTTGTCTGTCACGGCCAAACTAACTATTTTGGGGAATCTTCATTAGCTAACCACTAGATATAATTAGCTAGCCACTAGATCTATAATTTCTGCTGTTTTTTAATATGCCATATTTACTTAAAGTAAGAAAAGTTATAGCCTAATATTTTCTGTCATTCATTTGTTTTTAAATTGTACAATGACTTTATTTTTCTTTGTAATTGTTCTTGTAATTTTTTGGTTGAATTCAAGTCATTTTAAAATTCTAGCCCATACATTTGATACATTGTTTTATTTAGTTTCCTTGTGTGATGTTCAATGATATCAAGAGTTTTACCCTTCTAAAATTTTATCTAAATTTATATTTTAAAAATATAACCCTCTTATGTTTACATAGGACTGTGGATGTTGTGATTATTTGAAATATTTTCTGGGTTATAAGGAATTGATTTTACTTTACTTGGTCAATCTGTGTCTTTCATATACTAAAAAACACTGCTGGTGAAAAAAATTTCCCTGTTTTGTAGGAAACAGGTGTTCTCTAGAAAATTGTAGGAAACTTTTTCTGTTAATTTATTTGATTCTATGAGAACAGATATAGATGAACAACCATGGTTATCTAATTTTAAGAATGTTTTCCATACTTTATAAATTCATTTGAATTTTTGCCCCATTAATGGCCCATTTGATTATAAATATATGATCTTCTCTATTAGAAGGTAAACTTATATATGAAACTGTACAATTTTTCTAGGTAAATTTATTCTGTTCTTGATGGCTAAATTGATACCTAGGCTATTTGCATATAATTCAGTGAGTTTTTTCTCTATCTTCACTTCAGAGTCTCAATACTTTCCAGATGCCTGTTTTTCCAATGCATATGCCAAATTAAAGAAAATACATTTTGTATTTACACATACATATATATGCACACAAAATATATATAGGTATATAGTCACCCTATAATTATATTATGTATAAATATATACAATATATAATGTATATATTTTCTGTAAAGTTATATTTATATGTATTTGTATTTATGTGTAAATAATTTTTAAATGCATCACATGCACTTATACATGCTTCATCTTTTTTAACCTACATCAACCATTGCAATTTCTAAAAATTGATATTCCTGATGAGTAAAATGGGTTTAGAGTTTTCTTATTCTATATTCTTATCGCATTCTGACTGCATGCCTGCACTCCTCCAAAATGAATGAGTTTTGATCCTTTGAAATTGCCTTCATTCCTTCTTCACCACACCTCACTGTAAACACAGCAGATAAGCCTGGTGTGAGCTTCTTCCATTTCCTTCTCACAATATCTTCCAAACTGTACTGCATTTAGCCCTTATCTTCTGATACTTATCGGATTCAATGGATCTTTTCCTAGTTTCAGCGCATAAAATATTTTGTTTTGATTCGTTTTGTGACATAAAGAATTACAGAATAATTTTAAAATATTGTCATGTATCCATAACTTTTTAAAATCCCATAAATACTTTAAATTAAGCTTTTATTTGATGTTAGGCAATATGCCATGCCATATGCTAATAATACAATAGTAAATAAGGTGTAATAATTGTTATTGTACAATCAACAAAATTTATATTTTGTAGCAAATAATCATACTAATTTTTTTTTTTTTTTTTTTTTTTTTTTTTTTTTTTTTTTTGCTACATTTTACTTTATTTTGCTTTTAAGGAAAACCAATTGACCAAGTTTTCCCAGAACTGTTAGTGTTCACTGATCAAGAAGGAAATGAGGTCAGAGGGCAAACTTTTCACTTCCTCTCAAACATATATTGAAAGTACCACAGAAAATTGAAACAACACATGCAGCACAGACTGGTTTTCAACATACAGAGGGCCCAAGCAAGAAGGGTTGAGTACTGAAGATCTACAGAGGTCAGACTGGGAGCACTATTACAGGAAGTTAGAATCTATCTACGCAGCTCTTTCCTCCCACATTCCAGGCTCATCACTTCTTCCTATTTCAAGCTGGCTTATCCAAATAAATGGAAATCCAGGCTGCTCCATATATATTAATACTTTCCCAGATGTTTTTCAGGAGGCATCTCCACAAGCCAAGACCCTACTCAGATTCTGCACAGGAAGTTCCCGTTGCTATCAAAGAACTCTCTCCCCGTCTGCACTACTTTGCTGCTGGTTACCTGGCTCCCCTGCCTTTAACTCCTCCAGCTCCTGATCACTTGGCAACCCACCATGCCTAGTTTTTCCGGTGCTCTCACAATCACTGGAGTACCTCTACAGCTCTCTCTGATGACCCAGGACTGCAGCAACAGGCACAAAGCTCTCCTCCAGGTCCTGGATTCCTTTATTTCTTCCCTTCCGTCTCCTTGGTGTATTTGTCCTGTGAGTGTTTGACTCTCTCACTTTCAAAGTTGTGCTGTAATTCAGGTCTTTGGATGAGGCTGCATGCCCTGGCATAAGCACAGAACCTGATACAGAGTGGCCTGCAGGGAGCAGCTTCCAGGTATTTCCAGAGCCCTGGAGCTGCCGAAGCGAGTATGCGAACCCAGTTTTCTTGAGGACTTTTTGATCCGGCTTCACCTTCTTCTCAAATGTGGGTACAAATTTGCCTTTTAAAATTCTTCAGGGCGGGTTGGCTCACGCCTCTAATCCCAGCACTTTGGGAGGCTGAGGTGGGTGGATCACCTGAGGTCAGGAGTTTGAGACCAGCCAGGCCAACATGGTGAAACCCTGTCTCTACTAAAAATACACAAAAAAAGTTAGCCAGGCTTGGTAGCGCGGGCCTGTAATCCCAGCTACTCGGGAGGCTGGAGTAGGAGAATCGCTTGAACCTGGGAGGCGGAGGTTTCAGTGAGTGGAGATCCGCCATTGCACCCAGCCTGGGTGACAGAGCGGAACTCCGTTAAAAAAAAAAAGAAAAAGAAAAAGAAAAACTTCGGATCACATCAGTGCAGACATCAAAGCCTTCCGCCAACCTGGGAACTGACCAGGACCAGGCGCCTCCATTTGCCTCCGAATTTTCTGGAATCGGATTGCCTTTTTTCTGTTGTTGCAGGGTGCTGGGGAGAGAACCAATTGCAGAAGCCATGCACGAAAGTAGGATGCATGTCTGAAGCGCCTCAGGCTAAATCATGGATCTCCTAGCCCACTTCTCTTTGATGGCAAGGGCAACCAGGCCATGTTGCCGGTTTAGAGCTCTGTACGCTGAGAAAGCTAACACCTACAACAATAACTGCCCTTAAACATGCCAAACTCTCTAAGCGGGTGATGAAATACATCATTAGTGAAGGGACCAGCGGTCCCAGGGGAGCTGAACACCTGACGCTGCGTCCCGGACAACGCCCCTAAGAAGGAACGAGAGCCGCTGCCAGGCAGGGCGCCTGGCACCAAGGGGGCGCAGCCTAGGGCGGTGCCGGGAGCAAGGTCTTGCTTCAAGCTGAGGGCCCAGGGAAAAAATGGTACCTCTCCACCTCCTGCAGCTCCCGTTTCTCCGGCTCCCAGTCAGAATCAGGGTCCGGCTCCCGGCTGATAGGGACTGGGCCCGCCACCCTGTGGGTCGCGAACCCACGGCGAGTGATAGCAGCGTGGACGCGCCCGCCTATCTAGATACTTAGGGTAACCACCATGTCGACGCAAACCAGCCTTCAGCAGCCAAATCGGGTCTATTCTTTGACAGAAGGATTCAAAAAGATTTTACATAATTAATATTTTCTCCCTTTACATGCTGTCTCTTTAAATTGCTCATAAATGTTCAAGATTATTCACCAATTATTATCCAGGTGAAGCTTTGTCAAATCAAATTCAAAAACATGAAGTCATGTTTCTGGTTTTATCCTCACTTTCTAATTTATTTGAGAAAAGAAGTTTTTATTTTTATTTTTTTTTTCTGTTTTATGGTTAAATTTGTTCCTCTTTTTTCTTTGTACTCCCTCTTTTCAAAATCAAGAGTTTGCTCTCTTCTAAAGTTAGTCTTGCCATATTTAAATTATAACATTCACAGGAAAAAAAAGAAAAAAGAAAAAAAAAAACATTAAAAAGCCAAGGACTTGAACAGACACTTCTCAAAAGAAGATGTTCATGCAGCCAACAAACATACAAAAAAAGCTCAACTTACTGATCATTAGATAAATGCAAATCAAAACCGTGAAGAGATACCATCACATGCTAATCAGAATACCCATTATTAAAATGTCAAGAAACAATAGAGGCTGGCAAGGTCGTGGAGAAAAAGGAACACTTTTACAATGTTGGTGGGAATGTAAATTAGTTCAACCATTGTGGAAGACAGTGTGGTGATTCCTCAAAGATCTAGAAGCAGAAACATCTTTTGACTCAGCTATCCGTTACTGGGTATATACCCAAAGAAATATAAATCATTCTGTTCTAAAGATATATCTACATATATGTTCATTGCAGCACTATTCACAATAGCAAAGACATGGAACCAGCCCAAATACCCATCAGTGATAAACTGGATAAAGAAAATGTGGTATATATACACCACGGCATACTATGCAGTCACAGAAAGGAATAAGATCATCTCTTTTGCAGGAACATGGATGGAGGTGGAAGCTGTTATTCTCAGCAAACTAATGCAGGAACAGAAAATCAAACACCACAGGTGCTCACTTATAAGTGGGAGCTGAACGATAAGAACACATGGACACATCCAGGGGAACAACACACACTAGGGCCTGTTGGGAGGAGTTTGGGGAAGGAAAGCATCTAGAAGAATAGCTAATGGATGCTGGGCCTAATAGCTTGGTGATGGGTTAATCTGTGCAGCAAACTACCCTGGCACACATTTACCTATATAACAAACCTGCACATCCTGCATATGTACACCAGAACTTAAAATAAAAGTTGAAGAAACAAAATAAAAATAAACAATATTATGATTAATTGGAAATTAGCCAATAAATGTGGGTAGAATAGAAAACAAATCTATAGATTCTTTTTGTTAAGACAATTTTATTTCTAACAGTTATTCAAATATTATAGCTGTTATGATGAATATAGATTAAAAACTTTGGAAACAAAAATATGGGTTTGAAATAATTTTTATAAAATATAAAATCTCCAGCTTTGGTTTTGTGTAGCTCTGTGTTATTTTCAAATTTAATGTGCTATAATGCAGCTGAAAACAGGAAACGTGTGTTACATCATTTTAACTAAAATATGAAGGAGAAATAAAACAGTTAATCTGTCTTATTTTGACCCTTTATTTTAGCTAGCACTTTTGCATTTAAACATAGGAATCACGGTTTTGAAATTCCAGGGATTTTCTGCCAAAAGAGAAGTCGACCTACAAACTATTGTGATGCTAGATGCCAGCAAATCCATTTATTTAGTTAGCAAACATCGCAATTCTAGTGTGAACTCAGGCCATGTTTGAGACTTTAATTAAATGGAAATGTGTTGTCTTAGCTGAGAGAAAGAAAACAACTGGTTATTACATTTTCTAAGCTAGAAATGCAGTGTTTATTGGGTGAAATTTTACACACACACACACACACACACACACACACACACACCCTTAAAAACAAGCAACTGTGTTTAGCTCTATTGAATAAATATTGAAATAAATATTACCTGATTTATAAAAACTGGGAAGTAATGCTAATCATTTCTGATCATCAGGATGTAAACGTTTATGAGACAATTCTCTGCTGAGTAGATGCCTTCTTGATTTGCAGTATACTTTAACAAGAATACTATATTTGAGATCTGAAAATACAAAAACGTAAACATGGATTTCTTGTAAACTCATATTATACTTAGGATTTAAGGGTTAAATTGCGATGGATCAGACTTGTAATCCCAGCAGTTTGGGAGGCCATGTCAGGCAGATCATCTGAAGTCAGGAGTTCAACATCAGCCTGGCCAACATGGTAAAACACCATCACTATTAAAAATACAAAAATTAGCCAGGCATCTTGGCAAACGCCCATAATTCCAGCTACTAGGCAGGCTGAGGCAGGAGAATCACTCGAACTTGGGAGGTGAATGTTGCAGTGAGCCAAGATTGTGCCATGGGCAATACACTCCAGCCTGGGCAATACCAGAGGCTCTCTCAGAAAAAAAAAAAAAAAAAAAAAGGTGGCAGTTCGGGTTGGGCAGAGCAAGATGGCCGAATAGGAACAGCTCCAGTCTCCAACTCCCAGCGCGAGCGACACAGAAGACCGGTGATTTATGCATTTTCAACTGAGGTACTGGGTTCATCTCACTGGGGAGTGCCGGACGATTGGTGCTGGTCAGCTGCTGCAGCCCAACCAGCGAGAGCTGAAGCAGGGCGAGGCATCGCCTCACCTGGGAAGCACAAGGGGGAAGGGAATCCCTTTTCCTAGCCAGGGGAACTGAGACACACAACACCTGGAAAATCAGGTAACTCCCACCCCAATACTGCACTTTAAGCAAACAGGCACACCAGGAGGTCATATCCCACACCTGGGCGGGAGGGTCCCACGCCCACGGAGCCTCCCTCATTGCTAGCACAGCAGTCTGTGATCTACCGGCAAGGCAGCAGCCAGGCTGGGAGAGTGGCGCACGCCATTGCTGAGGCTTAAGTAGGTAAACAAAGCCGCTGGGAAGCTGGAACTGGGTGGAGCTCACAGCAGCTCAAGGAAACCTGCCTGTCTCTGTAGACTCCACCTCTGGGGACAGGGCACAGTAAACAATAACAAACACAGCAGAAGCCTCTGCAGACGCAAACAACTCTGTCTGACAGCTTTGAAGAGAGCAGTGGATCTCCCAACACGGAAGTTGAGATCTGAGAAGGGACAGACTCCCTGCTCAAGTGAGTGCCTGACCCCTGAGTAGCCTAACTGGGAGACATCCCCCACTAGGGGCAGTCTGACACCCCACACCTCACAGGGTGGAGTACACCCCTGAGAGGAAGCTTCCAAAGCAAGAATCAGACAGGTACACTCGCTGTTCAGCAATATTCTATCTTCTGCAGCCTCTGCTGCTGATACCCAGGCAAACAGGGTCTGGGGTGGACCTCAAGCAATCTCCAACAGACCTACAGCTGAGGGTCCTGACTGTTAGAAGGAAAACTATCAAACAGAAAGGACACCTACACCAAAACCCCATCAGTACATCACCATCATCAAAGACCAGAGGCAGATAAAACCACAAAGATGGGGAAAAGGCAGGGCAGAAAAGCTGGAAATTCAAAATATAAGAGTGCATCTCCCCCGGCAAAGGAGCGCAGCTCATCGCCAGCAAGGGATCAAAGCTGGACGGAGAATGACTTTGATGAGATGAGAGAAGAAGGCTTCAGTCCATCAAATTTCTCAGAGCTAAAGGAGGAATTACGTACCCAGCGTAAAGAAACTAAAAATCTTGAAAAAAAAGTGGAAGAATTGATGGCTAGAGTAATTAATGCAGAGAAGGTCATAAACGAAATGAAAGAGATGAAAACCATGACACGAGAAATACGTGACAAATGCACGAGTTTCAGTAACCGACTCGATCAACTGGAAGAAAGAGTATCAGCGATTGAGGATCAAATGAATGAAATGAAGCGAGAAGAGAAACCAAAAGAAAAAAGAAGAAAAAGAAATGAACAAAGCCTGCAAGAAGTATGGGATTATGTAAAAAGACCAAATCTACGTCTGATTGGGGTGCCTGAAAGTGAGGGGGAAAATGGAACCAAGTTGGAAAACACTCTTCAGGATATCATCCAGGAGAACTTCCCCAACCTAGTAGGGCAGGCCAACATTCAAATCCAGGAAATACAGAGAACGCCACAAAGATACTCCTCGAGAAGAGCAACTCCAAGACACATAATTGCCAGATTCACCAAAGTTGAAATGAAGGAAAAAATCTTAAGGGCAGCCAGAGAGAAAGGTCGGGTTACCTACAAAGGGAAGCCCATCAGACTAACAGCAGATCTCTCAGCAGAAACTCTACAAGCCAGAAGAGAGTGGGGGCCAGTATTCAACATTCTTAAAGAAAAGAATTTTCAACCCAGAATTTCATATCCAGCCAAACTAAGTTTCATAAGTGAAGGAGAAATAAAATCCTTTACAAATAAGCAAATGCTTAGAGATTTTGTCACCACTAGGCCTGCCTTACAAGAGACCCTGAAGGAAGCACTCAACATGGAAAGGAACAACCGGTACCAGCCATTGCAAAAACAGGCCAAAATGTAACGACCATCGAGGCTAGGAAGAAACTGCATCAACTAACGAGCAAAATAACCAGTTAATATCATAATGGCAGGATCAAGCTCACACATAACAATCTTAACCTTAAATGTAAATGGACTAAATGCTCCAATTAAAAGACACAGACTGGCAAACTGGATAAAGAGTCAAGACCCATCAGTCTGCTGTATTCAGGAGACCCATCTCACACACAGAGACATACATAGGCTCAAAATAAAGGGATGGAGGAAGATTTACCAAGCAAATGGAGAACCAAAAAAAGCGGGGGTTGCAATACTAGTCTCTGATAAAACAGACTTTAAACCATCAAAGATCAAAAGAGACAAAGAAGGCCATTACATAATGGTAAAGGGATCAATGCAACAGGAAGAGCTAACTCTCCTAAATATATATGCACCCAATACAGGAGCACCCAGATTCATCAAGCAAGTCCTTAGAGACTTAGAAAGAGACTTAGACTCCCATACAATAATAATGGGAGACTTCAACACTCCACTGTCAACATTAGACAGATCAACGAGACAGAAAGTTAACAAGGATATCCAGGAATTGAACTCATCTCTGCAGCAAGCAGACCTAATAGACATCTATAGAACTCTCCACACCAAGTCAACAGAATATACATTCTTCTCAGCACCACATCGTACTTACTCCAAAATTGACCACGTAATTGGAAGTAAATCACTCCTCAGCAAATGTACAAGAACAGAAATTTTAACAAACTGTCTCTCAGACCACAGTGCAATCAAACTAGAACTCAGGACTAAGAAACTCAATCAAAACCGCTCAACTACATGGAAACTGAACAACCTGCTCTTCAATGACTACTGGGTACATAACGAAATGAAGGCAGAAATAAAGATGTTCTTTGAAACCAATGAGAACAAAGATACAACATACTAGAATCTCTGGGACACATTTAAAGCAGTGTGTAGAGGGAAATTTATAGCACTAAATGCCCACAAGAGAAAGCAGAAAAGATCTAAAATTGACACACTAACATCACAATTAAAAGAACTAGAGAAGCAAGAGCAAACACATTCGAAAGCTAGCAGAAGGCAAGAAATAACTAAGATTAGAGCAGAACTGAAGGAAATAGAGACACAAAAAATCCTCCAAAAAATCAATGAATCCAGGAGTTGGTTTTTTGAAAAGATCAACAAAATTGACAGACCACTAGCAAGACTAATAAAGAAGAAAAGAGAGAAGAAACAAATCGACGCAATTAAAAATGATAAAGGGGATATCACCACCGACCCCACAGAAATACAAACTACCATCAGAGAATACTATAAACACCTCTACGCAAATAAACTGGAAAATCTAGGAGAAATGGATAATTTCCTGGACACTTACACTCTTCCAAGACTAAACCAGGAAGAAGTTGAATCCCTGAATAGACCAATAGCAGGCTCTGAAATTGAGGCAATAATTAATAGCCTACCAACCAAAAAACGTCCAGGACCAGATGGATTCACAGCTGAATTCTACCAGAGGTACAAGAAGGAGTTGGTACCATTCCTTCTGAAACTATTCCAATCAATAGAAAAAGAGGGAATCCTCCCTAACTCATTTTATGAGGCCAACATCATCCTGATACCAAAGCCTGGCAGAGACACAACTAAAAAAGAGAATTTTAGACCAATATCCCTGATGAACATCGATGCAAAAATCCTCAATAAAATACTGGCAAACCGGATTCAGCAACACATCAAAAAGCTTATCCACCATGATCAAGAGGGCTTCATCCCTGGGATGCAAGGCTGGTTTAACATTCACAAATCAATAAACATAATCTAGCATATAAACAGAACCAAAGGCAAGAACCACATGATTATCTCAATAGATGCAGAAAAGACTTTTGACAAAATTCAACAGCCCTTCATGCTAAAAACGCTCAATAAATTCGGTATTGAGGGAACGTACCTCAAAATAATAAGAGCTATTTATGACAAACCCACAGCCAATATCATACTGAATGGGCAAAAACTGGAAAAATTCCCTTTGAAAACTGGCACAAGACAGGGATGCCCTCTCTCACCACTCCTATTCAACATAGTGTTGGAAGTTCTGGCTAGGGCAATCAGGCAAGAGAAAGAAATCAAGGGTATTCAGTTAGGAAAAGAAGAAGTCAAGTTGTCCCTGTTTGCAGATGACATGATTGTATATTTAGAAAACCCCATTGTCTCAGCCCAAAATCTCCTTAAGCTGATAAGCAACTTCAGCAAAGTCTCAGGATACAAAATTAATGTGCAAAAATCACAAGCATTCATATACACCAGTAACAGACAAACAGAGAGCCAAATCAGGAATGAACTTCCATTCACAATTGCTTCAAAGAGAATCAAATACCTAGGAATCCAACTTACAAGGGATGTAAAGGACCTCTTCAAGGAGAACTACAAACCACTGCTCAGTGAAATCAAAGAGGACACAAACAAATGGAAGAACATACCATGCTCATGGATAGGAAGAATCAATATCGTGAAAATGGCCATACTGCCCAAGGTTATTTATAGATTCAATGCCATCCCCATCAAGCTATCAATGAGTTTCTTCACAGAATTGGAAAAAACTGCTTTAAAGTTCATATGGAACCAAAAAAGAGCCCGCATCTCCAAGACAATCCTAAGTCAAAAGAACAAACCTGGAGGCATCACACTACCTGACTTCAAACTATACTACAAGGCTACAGTAACCAAAACAGCATGGTACTGGTACCAAAACAGAGATATAGACCAATGGAACAGAACAGAGTCCTCAGAAATAATACCACACATCTACAGCCATCTGATCTTTGACAAACCTGAGAGAAACAAGAAATGGGGAAAGGATTCCCTATTTAATAAATGGTGCAGGGAAAATTGGCTAGCCATAAGTAGAAAGCTGAAACTGGATCCTTTCCTTACTCCTTATATGAAAATTAATTCAAGATGGATTAGAGACTTAAATGTTAGACCTAATACCATAAAAATCCTAGAGGAAAACCTAGGTAGTACCATTCAGGACATAGGCATGGGCAAAGACTTCATGTCTAAAACACCAAAAGCAACAGCAGCAAAAGCCAAAGTTGACAAATGGGATCTCATTAAACTAAAGAGCTTCTGCACAGCAAAAGAAACTACCATCAGAGTGAACAGGCAACCTACAGAATGGGAGAAAATTTTTGCAATCTACTCTTCTGACAAAGGGCTAATATCCAGAACCTACAAAGAACTCAAACAAATTTACAAGAAAAAACAAACAACCCCATGAAAAAGTGGGCAAAGGATATGAAAAGACATTTCTCAAAAGAAGACATTCATACAGCCAACAGACACATGGAAAAATGCTCATCATCACTGGCCATCAGAGAAATGCAAATCAAAACCACAATGAGATACCATCTCACACCAGTTAGAATGGCGAGCATTAAAAAGTCAGGAAACAACAGGTGCTGGAGAGGATGTGGAGAAATAGGAACACTTTTACACTGTTGGTGGAATTGTAAACTAGTTCAACCATTATGGAATACACTATGGCGATTCCTCACGGATCTAGAACTAGATGTACCATATGACCCAGCCATCCCATTACTGGGTATATACCCAAAGGATTGTAAATTATGCTGCTATAAAGACACATGCACAGGTATGTTTATTGCAGCACTATTCACAATAGCAAAGACTTGGAATCAACCCAAATGTCCATCAGTGACAGATTGGATTAAGAAAATGTGGCACATATACACCATGGAATACTATGCAGCCATCAAAAAGGATGAGTTTGTGTCCTTTGTAGGGACATGGATGCAGCTGGAAACCATCATTCTTAGCAAACTATCACAAGAACAGAAAACCAAACACCGCATGTTCTCACTCATAGGTGGGAACTGAACATGAGATCACTTGGACTCAGGAAGGGGAACATCACACACCGGGGCCTATCATGGGGAGGGGGGAGGGGGGAGGGATTGCATTGGGAGTTATACCTGATGTAAGTGACGAGTTGATGCGTGCAGCACAGCAACATGGCACAAGTATACATATGTAACAAACCTGCACGTTATGCACATGTACCCTACAACTTAAAGTATAATAATAATAAATAAACTAAAAAAAAATAAAATAAAATTAAATTAAATTAAATTTAAAAAAAATAAGAGTTAAACTCTAGATTATTTTAATACCATTTAGTAAGTTTAAAAGTTGTGATGCATTAAATAGCAAACCTACCTCTGAAAACTTCCAATAAAGATCACTCATTGACAAATTTTGCATAATGCTTTGCTATATTTACATATATATAAAACTGTTCCTGCTAAGATTCTCTCACCTAACTAGACTGCTTAGATAACAACTGATGGCTGAAAGCATAACCCATAATTAATTTTCCTTAAACAAACAAACAAAGCAAACAAACTATTGTGAGGATCTTTATGTGGTTTAATTTGCTAAAGGAATAAATTGGTTTTCTGGCATATGATGGTTGCAGTTTTCTTTTCCTTATTCTACCTAAATATTATTCTACTGTTTATTATCATATCCATACAGTATGGTTCAACCTTAAGAAAGTACTTAAAGTCACTTGCTATTTTCCCAGTGCTTTAGATGTGAAGGATATTAAAAATAAGATGGAGTGCTTTATAGTTAATTATAGTTTCATTGTAATTTGAATAAAACAGACATTCTTGTAAAAATAGGACCAGGACATTATAAATATGAATGTCTGTGTGTTATTCCTGAACTTACAGTACAAACGACCTTATAATATTAGGAAAGGAAAGACTTATTGTAAGTTAATGAAATAAGAGATAATTTGAAAAATATTTATTTAATTTTTACTTTGTTTTGGGTCACCCTAGAGGAAAGAAAAATATTTAGATATGGAGAGATGATTGAAGTTCCACATCTAATTATCTTGTTTCTGAGACTTTACGGGAATATGGCCGAATTTATCACTGACTTTGTAGAAGAGTTCTGAGAAGAAATTTGACATAGGACAGCTGAAGCAATGAGAGAGGTGAAGCATAAATATCCCCAAACAACCTATTTTCCATATTGAAATATATTTCTTCTAAGATTGAAAAGCTTTAATGAAGTCGGAGATGACTGCAAAGTGACTTACCTGACAGATGAAGCAATAAGCCCATTCCCTCTCTACAGTTAAAAGCTTGAAATTACCCATCTGTCATTTCTCTAGTGGGCGGGGATTATAATGGAAGGCAGCCTGCCATCTTAATTACATAACTATCCTAATTCCAATTATATATAATGTAGGGTATAAAATGCATTATCTTTCTACAATAAACTGAACACATAACAATGGCTATATTCCATTTTATCTTTGGCATTTCTATCTTTCCATTACTATTTTTCTAATTTAATGTAGTATTTTAGCACATTTTACCTTGATGTCACTGTTCCCTATTTTTTGATATTGTTATCAAAAATGCAGTGATAATTTGTTGACAGTTAATATGCATGTGAACACATATCGGTATACCACATATGAGATTTTATGAATAGAGGGAAAATAAATATGATTTAAATTTAGACTTCCTTTGTCTTCATTGTTTTTCTTATAAAGGGCCCTTTCACTTTGTACAAGAGTTCTCAAGATATGGGATCCCAGAGGATTCCGCAGGGTGTATAGACTTATTCATGTGACTTTGAGCAAAAGATCCTTGTGATTTAATTCAATATTATTCCTTTATATGGCTGGATGAATGCTAGAAGTCCACACGCGATACTTTTTTACTTTCATTTGACTCATTCAATGATAACCTTGAGCTGTTACCTTCACAACTGAGTATGTGACAGGAATGTTGAGCTGGGTAGGATTAAGATAACACATAAAAAGGAAACCTTTAAAATTTTTGATATAGAGGGACATCTAGATAGAGACACTCAATATAGACAAAATATCTTTTAAAACCAGACTTTGGAATGTTTTATATACATATATATATATATATATATATATATATATATATATATATATATGTGTGTGTGTGTATATATATGTATGTGTGTATATATATATATGTATGTGTATATATATATGTATGTATGTATATGTATGTATGTATACACACAGACACACGCACAAGAGAGTATACTCTCAGTTCTGTGAGAAACTCAAAACCTTCAATATTTTTATTTTTATTTGGACTTTGTTTTAATATAAAAAAGTTTCTCAGACATGTATATCAGTTACTTACTTTTGCATAACAAGTTCCACTAAAACTCACAAGCATACAACAAGTATTTATTTAGCTCATATTTACTTTTAATGGATGATCTGGGTGAGGCTTACCTGCTGCCGCTTGTCTCTGCACCAAGTACCTTTCTTCTCCAACCTGGAACCAAGGCTTAATCCAAATATATCACTTTCATGGAAGGCGTAGGAACACAAGACACCAGGGGGAATGTACAAGGCCTCTTAAAGCCCAGACTTCCAACTGGCCCACACTTACTTCAGCCAGATTCTATTGACAAAACAAGTCACATGATAGCATCCAAAGCCAAGGATTAGGAAAATATACCCTATTCCTTAATGGAAGAAACTGAGAAACCACACAGGGAAGAATAAAAAATCATGAAGGGGTAAAGAAGTAGGTTACAATGTGATTAACCACAGTAAGAGTTGTGCTTGGTCCAGTGAGAGATAAGAACTATAAGACAGGATTTAATATGTCCAAAGAGTTTGCAGTCTACTTTAGTCAATAACAAAGTGCTTTTCAAAAAAAAAAAAAAATTAAAAAATCATTGTGGCAAAAATGTGACTTTTGTTTTGGTTACTCATCCTGCTTTCGAAAATTTTCTATAACAATGTATAATGTGGGAGGTAGAATAGGCCTTCCAGTATAGAAGATGAAAATGCTAGACATTCTTTCTCAACTCCTTAGAACCTAAGACCTTTTTCAATCCCATCACTGGGTATATAACCAAAGGATTATAATCATTCTACTATAAAGACACGTGCACACGTATGTTTATCACAGCACTATTTACAATAGCAAAGAATTGTAACCTACTTAAATGCCCATCAATGATAGACTGGATAAATAAAAAGTGGCAAATATACACCATGGAATACTATGCAGCCATAAAAAGGAATGAGTTCATATCCGTTCCAGGGACATGGATGAAGCTGGAAACCATCATCCTCAGCAAACTAACACAGGAACAGAAAGCCAAACACCACATATTCTCACTCATAAATGGGAGTTGAACAATGAGAACACATGGGAAAAGGGAGGGGAACATCACCCACTGGGACTGGTAGGCACCTGGGGCACAAGGGGACGTAGAACATTAGGACAAATACCTAATGCATACGGGACTTAAAACCTAAATGACGGGTTGATAGGTGCAGCAAATCACCATGGCACATGTACACCTATGCAACAAACCTGCATGTTGTGAACATGTATCCCAGAATGTCAAGAAAAAAAAAAACAGAAGCTAGAAGAAACAAGTCTAAACCTCAAGATACCCAACAGGGCTTGTGTAACAGAATTCCATAACCCACTTTCATTGAATCCTGCTCTTTCCTTCAGAACTCAGAAATTATTGAGATCACATTTCCCTCACCCAGGAACTTGCCATGCAAACTGTGGTCTGTGACTTTATTATAACCACCAAATTAACGATTTGGTTAACAATTGATTAAATATGGGTGTTATTTGTAAAATCTTAGAATAGTAGAACTAGAGACTATTATTGGCATTGGTGAAATATAGCACCCTTGATATTTGTAATACCTAAGGTACATTTGTTACAACTGAATTGTAGAACAATCCCCAAGAAAATTAAATATATTTATACATATACATACATACATATATATGTATATATGTGTATATATAAAGTCTCTTTATATATTTATATAAATATATATGTATATATACACGTGTATATATACACACATATATATAGTGAGAGATCTGAGTTCAACCAATAATATGAGGTCGAGGTGGGAAGGGATACCAAGAAGGTTTTAAATTTGGAGCTGTGCTTGAAGAACTGGTAGAAGGAGAAATGTTTCCAGGGGCACCTGTAGCAGTGTCATCAATCAAAATTTCCTGGCAAAGAGGTGCTGGTAATAGAGGCTGTGACAATGAGTGTCAGTGAGATGTATCTTTCCTGGATGGAAGTTGGCTGCAACTCTTTCCATTCCCTTGTTTTAAATCCCTTTGTTTTATCCTCTTACCTTATCCTGATATGCCAATCTTCTTAGCTATATATATTTTTTTAACAGATTTCCTTTTTGTGGTCAAATAAGACAGGGTTGCATTGTGCTACATAAAGTCACAAACCCTGACTGATACTTTAAGTGTTCAAATAGAGAGATACATTTTATAGCAGTTCAGAAAAGAAAGCACAATATGAGCAGAATCATCACAAAGCCTAAGGAAGATGTGGGATTTAAGTGATTCTTACAAGATGTCTATGGGTAAAGAAAGGAAGAAATGCGTATTAAATATCCTAAACAAAGAAAAGGATACAGTAATTGAATTTATACAATTAGCAGTAGACCAGTGTAATGGTAACTTGAAAGAGATGTTTAAACTGGGCAACTCTAATTCTCCTTCCTGACTCTGCCACACTTTTTAATGTGATTTCTCCTCTTACCATCCTGTTTTAAGCATTTAGTTCCAAAGGCATGATGATTCGGAGGTTATGAATTTCATGGAAAAATTTCATTTACTGTTACTTAGGTGACCTCTACTAATTTAGATTTAGTTTACCACTCTCATTTTTGGTTTCTATGACATGCACCCTCTGGAGTTTTCTCCTATCTTTCTGGCTGCCTCTGTTCCATCTCCTTTTCTGACTCTCTTTCTTCCTCTAACCCACAAAGGCAGGTGTTCTTCATGGCTCTTTCACAAACGTATTTTTGTTCTTGTTGTACACATTCTCCCAGGGTAAAATTATCATTATTTTCAATTACCATTTATGTGTTGCCATTTTCCAGATCTATGTTTACATCCCTGATCATGCTTATGTTCCAGACATATATAATTAACTTTCTGGGAGAACTCTCCAGTTGAATGCCCAAGAGGCAGCTCCAATTCAACCAGTTCAAACAGAATTCTTTTCTCTCCTGTTTGCTTTGCTAAATGGCTTTGCCAGTGCAGGTATCCTTGACTTTTTCTTCTTTCTTTATCTAGTCCCCGTGACCATCTCCACTCCTACCCTGTACTGAATTAATTATTAGGGCTTATTGACTCTTCTTTGATATTTCCAAGTCTGTCTTTTTGTTCCATCTCATGACATCACTTTTTTCATTCCAATATCATCTCTTACTTGACTTATAGTAAGAGTCTCATAGCTGACACTCTTCCTTCAAGTACAGTTTGTCTTCACTTTTCTTGATAATAGAGGCACAATATCTTTTAAAAGATTATTTAAATATGACCATTACATTTTTGAAATTTGTTTATTGGGCTTGTAATTGTTCTCAAGACAAATATTAATTTGTTGGTGTAATATAACCTCTCTAGATCCTCCTTTTCTCTCTCCCATCTCAGTTTCAGAAACAGTCTATGTTCATCATGAAATGTACCTAAATGTATTTATCTAAATGGGACATTTTCCTCTCATCTCTCTACTTCTTAACAGTTACTTCCTCTATACCCACTCCTGCCTCCACAAAATACATCACAACCTGGGAAATATCTAATCACTATGCAGAAATTAGCTCAGGTCTCACCTATGCTCCAAAGCTTTATGTAACTTTTTGAGTCTGAGAAGGGCTATTTCTAGGAGATTTTATAGCACTCTGTATTTACTTACATTGAGGCACTACAGGTGCTGCACTAAAATTTCATGATTTATTTCTGTATCAAACACTAGACACCAAACTTTCTAAGGTCAGTTTTATACTCTTTTTTCTCATTTGCATATAGTAGATGATTAACAAATATGTGATTATTTGAACTTGCATAGGGACTATGAATCATGGAGAGTAAGCTAGAAGATAAATATGGATATTGATTGTCATAGAAGTAGAATCAAAAAGAATTAGTTGCCAGTTTTGATAATCCAAGGATAAGGTACAAAGCATTAAAGTTTTATGACCTCTACAAACCTGCCAGCAAATTAATGGCTATTCTTAATTATTGAAAAGTACTCATAGTCTTTTATCTTTGGCCATATTGTTATATTAGCATCACTCTATACCTGCTTTTAAAGATTATTTTATTTATTGCCTTGATTTCTTACCTGCTAAACACTTTATTGATTACTAAGTAAACTCCTAGATACACTAATGCTGAATACTTTATTCCATATCAAACACTTCATACTTAATCTTCTTAAAATAACAACACATATAATTTGAAGTCTGAACACAAACCAAAAAATATAAAAAAGAGGTAGTTATTTTTATTAAAATAGGAAATAGACTAATAAACATCAAATATATTATGATATTGTTACTGTTATATGTTTAGGTGAATTTTATTTTCTTAACTCTTAACTTCTTATTGTGTTTTAAAATGAATGAATGTGTGATGAGTGGTTACACATTAAATGTTCCCAAGAAATTTTTCTTTTCTTTTTTCTTTTTCTTTTTTTTTTTTTTTTTTTTGAGACGGAGTCTGGCTCTGTCGCCCAGGCTGGAGTGCAGTGGCCGGATCTCCGCTCACTGCAAGCTCCGCCTCCCGGGTTCACGCCATTCTCCGGCCTCAGCCTCCTGAGTAGCTGGGACTACAGGCGCCCGCCACCTCGCCCGGCTAGTTTTTTGTTCCCATTTCTTAGTAGAGACGGGGTTTCACCGTGTTAGCCAGGATGGTCTCGATCTCCTGACCTCGTGATCCACCCGTCTCGGCCTCCCAAAGTGCTGGGATTACAGGCTTGAGCCACCGCGCCCGGCCCCCAAGAAATTTTTCAAGATATTTTTGTAAAGTTCAATATACAAAGGTGAAATTCAACCTTGTGAATATGTCATTGTATAAGAAATTTCTTACTTATTTTTTCATTCTGTGCACAAGAATCTTTAATATTCAGAAAGAAAACACACATTTTAAATCTAGTCCTTAATTCTTTTAGTTAGTACTTTATAAAGACATGGAAAATTTTACTTAGAAACAAACAAAAATACCATCAATCTAGAATGAGAAAAATTAAGATTTAATTCTACAATTAACTTTAGTATAACTTCACACACAAGAAACCTAAATTGATATCCAATGAAGTTCTTACATATACTCCTAATTCTTTTTTCCAAAGGAATAAAATATAATATCTACAGCTTTGGTTAGATCATGATATCTGTTTTGCATTTTTTTCTGCTTTACTTGACTTTATTCCATTTTACAGTTTTATAGTGTTCTTGATTCTCTTCATCTGTTCTGACATTGATTATTTTCTTTGTATTTGGACATTTATTAAGAGTTACTAAAAACTAAACAATTAACATTTTAGTTTACGTGTGCTAATGTAAAATTATTCAATCCTTTTTAAATAATTGTCAAAATGATTCCTCCCAGTTATCTCTATGGCTGGGTCCGCAAAATAATAATGTTATTTAACCAAGCATATATATTTGTTTTCTCTTTCTCCTATTATGTTATTAAAATAACCATAGACGTGTCCAAAAGCAATAAAACAAAAACTACGATTAGAGCATAGGGTTTCATAGCAGATGAGAATTGAATGCATTCCTGAAGAAGGAAAAACAGTGGAAACATTGTAAAATTAAACATGTCAAGTTAGTTAAAATTCCAAAGATGTGTGGGAGAGTTACAGCTGAGGAGATGGCTAATCTGACAGATGTAATAATTTTTTTGTTTTTGAGACAGAGTCTCTTTCTGTTGCTCAGGCTAAAGCTCAGTGGTGCGATCATGACCCACTGCAACCTCTGCCTCCTGGGTCAAGTGATTCTCCTGCCTCAGTCTCCCAAGTAGCTGGGATTACAGGCAGGTTCCACCATGCCTGGCTAATTTTTGTATTTTTAGTAGAGATGGGGTTTCACCATGTTGGCCAGGCAGGTCTTGAACTCCTGACCTTAAGTGATCCAACTGCCTTGGCCTTCCAATGTGCTGGGATTGCAGGCATGAGCCACCATGTCCAGTGATATGTGTAATCTTTTAGAGGCCCCAGGATCAAGGTCTACATAAATCAAATCCTTGACTGAAGAGAGATGGCTAAAGTCCAGAGAGAGTGAATTTGGGTTGCCAGGGCAGGGGTGTGGTTGGTGGAAGCTGGTGAGAGAAAAAAGGTGTCTGGCACTAGGAAATAGAGTTCCTTTTCAATTTAACAGTCGGGGCCTCTTAGTCTAGTAGCCACCTTACCTCTTGACTATACAAAACCAAATCTTGCTAGTCAACCCACCTCACCTACGTACATAGAATTTGCATTCAGATTTCCTTCTCAGGGGAAAGAATGATTTACAAAACACCAACATCCATAGTAGATGGATAAACCTTCAAGAGCTACCAAAGCAAGTCCATGCAGTCCCTTAATATATTAACAAAACATCAAAGGTAGCTAGAAATAGGAGAAATAAACAAAATAAGCTAAGTAAAAAAAGATAAATTTTAAAAATGATGCTTAGGGATATATAATTAATTAAAGGCAGAAAAATCATAATTTTTTTTTTTTTAAATAGAAGACCTAGGTAACTTCTAGAATAAAACCAGGATAAATAGTACATGCATAAACCAATAATATAACTACATAAAATAGAAAAATCAACCAGAGAGCAAAAATAATTCTTCACAGTTCTTTGTTTAAAGAAATCTGATTTCTTAAATATTCAAGAATGCAATTTATTGAGCACTGTAAGATAAAAGTTAAGAAAAATCTGTAACTTAAAGCACAATTATTTGAAAAATAGATAAACTAAGAGAAAAAACCTTAAGACATAGAAGATCCAACCAGCCTAGAAATCATAGAGAGAACTACTAGAAAAACTATTGGAAAATAGTATACTAAAGGGAGAGTCACATTGAACTACTCTAGATCACCTTTTCACGTATTCTGAAAATTACCTAAACACAGAAGTTTTGCTTTCCTTTTCTTATCTCTCTCATGGTCTCTTAAGGCAACCCCTAAATTATTTTTTTCTCTGAATATTGTTTATCCTCCTTTTTGTTGTTGTTCTTTTACTTTTTTCTCAAAAAGCTGGTGATCTTTGATGATCTCAGTATTTTAAGACAAAGAACTGCACTATTTCCCATGATTGCTCTTTACAGTTTCCTTGGCTATTATGGACATTGTATTTTGCCATTGTCTTTTGTGGGCAGTATTTTTCCCGGTCGTCTAGTTCTATGAGGGCAGCGACTACCTGGAAGATCCAGGTACGTGGTTGAGGCATTTAAAAAAAACATAATGTGCATTAGGTACCTAGGAGATAAGAAATTTAAAAGGCTGAGGTTCCCTTTTTAAGTATTAACTAAAAGATGTCCCAAGGGAAATAAAATAATACTATTCATACAAAATATACGCATTTAGAGACAATTGCTTTCTATTGACTCTGTTGTTTCATTAAGATGTAATTTAGAATAACTTTTATGATAGGTGAGAATCTCAGTTTTTAATGACAGGATTTTCTATGGTGACAAGAGACAAGAAATGCTACATATTCTGGCAGATATAATTCTGATGCAAAGTTATTGTTAAAACCTGTTCAAGTATTCGGCAATGTTTATAAAGCAACTATTATATTCCAAGCACTTTCCTATATGTTTGGATTATATTGGTAAAGAAAATATCTCCATAATGGGAATATAGCAAAAAAGAAAAAAAATTGACAGAGGTGATAACAGGGAGGCATAAAAGTGACAAAATCTGTCTGTTAAGAACTGACACATTTTGTTATCTACTGTGCATATAGAAAATAAAGTCTAAATAAATTCCCTAAGGCCTAAAAGTTCCTTGTTTTTAATTCTGCATTAAATTTTTTTATGTTTCTAAAAACAGGTCTATATCTCTACTTACACGTTCAAAATTCCGTTAATATAACCTCACAAGGATATTCTGCTGCTATTTTATCTTTTGCCCCATGCTTGGAAAGTGTCCTTTCAAGCACCTTTACCATTGTCATGTTTCACAGTTATACTCAGAGATCTACATCAATAGTTCTCTAATTTCCCAACCCAGCATAGACTCAGAATCATAGAATGACTGACATAAAGTCAGGGAAATAAAGACTTGACGTTTAAATATTCACATGCTACCAATACTATATTCTCATTTCCTTAATGAAAATCTAGCCAATTTTTTTTCCTTACATTATACAAAATGTAAGGGATAACTGGACGGACAGCTGCGAAAGGAATGAGGCCAATAGACCCAAGTTCAGGCAAGCTGATTTACTGTCAGTCCTCCAGGCTACCTCTTGACAAAAGCAGAGGAGGCAGCCCCACTTACAGGCTATAGCAAGGTTTTATAGGGTATAGAACTGGGTCTGTGTGAAGGAAAAAGAAAAGGGCTAGATGGGGAGGTGGTCCTTTGTACCAGGTGTCTGACCGCTTCCTGGAGATGTTTTTTTTTGCCAGTTCTGTGGTGAAAGGTAGACGTCTTAACCTCATTCTGGGACAGTTGGCCTCCGGTCAAACAGCTACAGGCAGGTTTGGGTT
Organism: Macaca nemestrina; assembly: GCF_043159975.1. NCBI lineage: Eukaryota > Metazoa > Chordata > Mammalia > Primates > Cercopithecidae > Macaca > Macaca nemestrina. The sequence continues at coordinate 76,207,599 of NC_092126.1, forward strand.
AGGGGGTTTTACTTTATGAATTTTGGGGTTTAGGTCTATGGGAGGGGGAAACAGTTCAGTTGGGTGGACCCTAACATCTCAGCCTTTTAATAGATGATAGAGAAGGGGCATTGATTTCATCAGACTGCTTCAAGCTGAGAGGGGGCAGTGGCCAGGGGAAACTCTGGAAGGTGGGGTTTGCTTTGGTTTTGAAATTGTGGATACTCCTGGAGTAACATCATGTTCTGTATGGTTCAGAGGGCAAAGGTTCAGATATGATTCTGTAAAAACTGGGTGAAGAGGAATTTTAAGCAAGTCCTGAAGATTAGTAGAAGAAAAAGGATTATAGCGGGTGCAAGGTGAGGGAGTAGCCAGGGGCCCAGGTGCTGAGAGACCATGAGGGCCAAGAAGGCCAGGAAGAGGAGCTGCTTTCCCTGATCTTTTGGGCTCGATCTTTGACTTTTTTTTTTTTTTTTTTTTTTTTTTTTTAACTGCATCTTGAACTAAGCCTGACTGGTTAAAATAAAAGTAGCATTCTTTGTCTAGGAAAATGCAGAGTCCTCCTTTGTCAGCGGTCAGTAGTTTGAGACCTCTGCGATTTTGTAAGACGACTGCTGCTTGGGATTCTAGCTGAGCTTGTAAGGTGGATATAGAAGTTGCAAGGTTGTCTATACCATCTGAAAGGTCTTTTGATGTGGTTTTATGGTAATAAGAGGAGGTTGGGATTCCTGTTACTCCTCTGCCTGTGGCCACTGTGATGCCTAGGTCTACGAGTAGTGACATGAGCTGTATGCCCAGTGCCTGCAGTGTGGCATTTGAGTATTTAAGGTTTGGAGGGGTAGGTTTTCTCTGGAGCTATGTCTATTTTAGGGCTGAGGAAGACCACTGTACAGGTGCCTGTGCAGTTGGTGGGTAGACAGAGGTAGGTGTAGGTGCCACATAGAAAGAATATACCTTGGCTAGGGAGGCAGAATTGGAAATGTGTGGCAAAAATGGGGTGTAAAATGTTGTTCTCCGTGCACCAGGTGTGGAGGGAGGAGGCTAGAGCCACTCTGGTTAGGGGTTGAAGGGGGTGTGTTGAGGTGAGCTGGCTAGCTCCTACTGTTGAGTTTTCTAGGTGTAGAAAGAAGCGTTTTGTGTCAATAAGTAGTTTGTTTGAGGGTGTGTTAGGCAGTGAGATTTCCATGCATTCGGAAGTGGGGATGGCATTTAGTCAAGTGCTCCACCCTGTGATTTGTATTCAGGGCCTCTCTCCGTTCTTGCAGAATCCTGATGTTTTTCCCATGACTTGGGTCTGACGGGGGTTGGAGATTTTGAGAATTTGTGTGGAGTTTGTTACTGTTACTGTTTGGATGCCTGTCGGGGGAATGCGTGTTAGAGTACAGTGCATAAGTTAGAAGAGAGGGTGTCTAGGGGGACTCCTGAGGAAAGTTCACATTTTATGCATAGGAATACTTGTTGGCTGAGTGCTGAGTCTGAGGTAAGTGCTCCTAAGATAACCATGTATTCTGAATTGTGTGTGGTAAGATTGAGTTTGTAACTTTTGAGTGCATTTACTCCTCCAAAACTTTGGTAGAGGCGGTGGAGAGTTATATTGGTGAGAATCCAGTCTTTGAGGGGAACTGGGAAGGTGTCCTTTGATATGGTTTCTGAGGGGTGTACCAGCAGGCCTTGGCCAGGGAGGGGCTAGTTTGATTGAGTATCGTATGTGACTGTTGAATGGTGTGCTGGAGGCAGAGCGGTAGTGAGAAGGAGGAGGGAAGAAGGAATAAACAGAGAGCAAGTGTAAAGATAAAGAATTCGGCTTCATCTGGAGTGAATTCCTGTAAATCCCCTTGAGATGTAAGATCAGTGGTCCAATCAAGGAATGACGTGAAGGTGGAATGTTCTGGGTAGGACCATGATTTTTTTCTGTGATGCAGTGAAGGAAGAGGATGAAACGGCGGATGGGCAAAGACAAGACATTTAGGGGGGCAACTACCTGTTGGTGGCTATTAAACCTGCTATAAGGAGGATTAGGAGGCTTATAGATATTGAAACTTTTTGTCTGAAATTCCACCCTGGAGGTGAGGTAGCATATAGTTCTATGGCAAAGAGTAGAGCAAGTAGGATGATTCCTGCAAGGGCAGCGTAATAGATGATTTTCATTAATATGGGTTTGGATACTTAATGGTAAGGGGTGATAACTTATCTGTGATGGTACATGGGGGAAGAGTGGGGTCTTCTGGGATGGGCTTTAGGCGGAGTCGAATTGGTCCTAGAGAAGTGCTGGAGCATTTGCAGGGAACAGTTGGTTGGTTAGTCAGTGGTGGGTCAGCTGCAGGGGCCTTTTGTAACCTGGAAAAATGGTACCAAGAGTTGTGTCCTGAAAGTTTGGTTGCAGTGGAGGTAGTGAGAAGGATTTGGAAAGGGCCTTTCCACTTTGGTTTGAGACTCACTGGAGTAAGGGTTTTTAGGAAGACATATTCTCCTGGGAGGAGTGTCTGGTCGGTGGGGCCTTGGTGGAGTTTTGGGAGGCCCTGGTCAGCTTGCTCATGGAAGCGATGATGGATGATGGAGAATTTTGGGAGGTATCCTAATTGAGAGTCACGAGGGGGTCTGTTTTGTAAGAGGAAAGGGTGTCCATACATTAACTTGAATGGACTGAGGAAAGAGGAGGCCTTTGGACTTACTCTGATACTAGCCTGTGCTGTGGGTAAAAGGGAAGTCCAAGGTTTTTTTATATCAAGTGTGAGTTTGTTTAACTGAGTTTTGAGAATTCCATTTGCGCTTTTGACTTTTCTGGATGACTGGGGCCGGTATGGGATATAGAGGCACCACTGAAAGCCAAGGGATTGAGAGATTTGTTCTGTGATTTGAGAGATGAAGATAGGGCCATTATCTGATTGTATGGAGTGAGGAAGATCAAATCTAGGGATGATTTCTGTTATGAGAATTTGAGGGACTTTGCAGCTTTTTCTGAAGGGGTAGGAAATGCTTCTACCCAACCTGAAAAAGTGTCTATGAGGGTAAGAAGATAATTAGTTTTTTTGACAGGAGGCATGTGGGTGAAGTGTACTTGCCAGTCCTCCCCTGGAAGTGTTCCTCTGAGATGATGTGTAAGGATGAGGAGAGGGTGGAGGGCCCCTTGGGAGGAAGTAATAGAGCATAAATGACAGTTTGAGGTTATGTCCTTTAGTGAAGTGAATAGATGGGGGGAAGAGAAATAAGGGTGAAGGAGTAGGTACACGGGGCATGCACCAATATGGAAGGATTGGTGAAAGATGTTAGAATTTCCTTGGTTTGCTCTTGGGGAAGAAAGAGCTTTTGATTTTTGATTATCCAGTCCCCTTGAAGGGAGGCTCTTTGCTGTAGTAGCGAAGCCTTTCTGGTGGGAGGGTATGTGGATCAGACTGCTGGGGTGACAATGAGGATGGGGGCAGGGATAGAAGAAAGGGATGCTTGTTTTGCTGCCTCATCAGCCTTTATATTTCCTCTTGAGATTTTATCTGATCCTGTTTGATGTCTTCCACAGTGTATGACTCCTGCTTCAGTTGGGAGGTGTGTGGCCTGAATGGGTTGGTAAATAAGGGGGCCGTTAGTAATAGAGGTTCCCTTGGCAGTAAGGAATCCTCTCTCTTGCCAGATGGCAGCATGGGAACGAAGAATGTGATAGAAATTCTTGGAGTCTCTGTATATGTTGACCCGTTTGTTTTTGGAGAGCTCTGGTGAGAGCTATGAGTTCTGCCTTCTGGGAGGAGGTTCCTGGGGGTAGGGGTTTAACCTCAATTACATGGTTTAAGGTAACTACTGCATACCCAGCAATTTCGGGAGACCCCGGGGCTCCAGAAGAGGAGCCATCTATGAATAGTTGGTCATCTTGGTTACTGAGAGGCTCAGAGGAGATGTTAGGGAAGTGTGGCTGAAGGTAATCCAGAACGTCAGTGCAAGAATGAGTAGAAGGGGAAGAGGATATGGGGAGTAGGGATGCCGGGTTGAGGGGGGCACTTTTGGCAAGGCTGAATTCAGGATTTTCTATAAAGAGGGGTGACGGAATTCTGGAAGGAGTGAGCTTAGCACCCAGGAAGAGAGGAGATTCTTTAAGTTGTGAGGGCTGTGGACGGTGGTGGTTTGGCCAAATGTTAGTTTTTTGCTTTCCAGAGCTAAAACAGCTACTGCTGCTAATGCTCTAAGACAGGTCATGCTTTAACAGTGTTGTCTAATTGTTTAGAGAGGTATGCCACAGGGTCAAAGGAAGGAAAGTTTCCTTTTTGTTACCCTAAGACCTTGAAAGCTATTCCTTGATTTTTCGGCAGTATAGAGAACGAAGGGTTGGTGGATGTCAGCTAAGGACAGGGCAGGTTCATTGATGAGAGTGGTTTGGAGTTTACGGAAACTGGGAAGTATGTTATGTGTGGGGTTTAGGGGTTCATTGAGGGGACTTTTGGCTGCTTCATAGAGGGCCCGACCCAGGAGGACAAAGTTGGGATTCCATATTCTAAAGAAACTTGCCAGTCCTAAGAAAGAGAGAATTTCATTTTTCAAGGAAGGTGGAAGCAAGCTGTTTATTAAGGTCACTTGTGCTGAGGTCATGGCTTGGGTCCCAAGGGAGAGTTGGACTCCTAAGTATGTTACTGTTGGGGCAGACAGTTGGGCTTTGGAGAGGGAGACTCTACATCCTTTGCTAGCAAGAAAGTTTAGAAGGGTGTGGGTGTCAGTTTGGGAGTCCTCTAGGGAGGGGCTGCAAAGAAGGAGATCATCAGTGTATTGGAGGAGGCAGCTGGGGGAAAGGTTTAAGAGTGAGGTCTTGGGCTAGAGCTTGTCCAAAGAAGTGAGGGCTGTCTCTGAAACCTTGAGGGAGGACAGTCCATATGAGTTATTGTGACCAAAGTGTGTCAGGCTCAGTCCAGGTGAAGGCTAAGAGGTCTTGGGAATTAGGGTGAAAGGGAATGGTAAAGAAAGCATCCTTTAGGTGCATTGCTGTATAGTGGGTGATGTTGGAGGGGATGAGGGAGAGAAGTGTATAGAGGTTAGGGACCACAGGGTGAATAGGGAGGGCAGTATGACTGATAGCTTGGAGGTCCCGAATGAGTCAATATGAGCCATCAGATTTTCTAACAGGGAGGATGAGGGTGTTATATGAAGAATGTGTTGATCTAAGAAGGCCGCATGAGTAGAGCTTGTTTATAATAGGTTGGAGGCCCTTTGGGTGGGTTAGGGAGATGGGGTATTGGGGAACATTAGGAGATTTGGAGGGGTCCATTAACTGGATTTTGATGGGGTTATGGTGTGCAGCTACGGAAGGGGTGGTGGTATCCCACACCACTGGGTTAACGAGAGAAGAGGGAAGCAGGTACTGGGGAGAAGGGTCAGGGGCTAGACTAGCAGAGAGGAGCAGAAGGGACTCTGGTTGAGAGAGGCAGGAAAAAGTGACGGAAGCTTTGAATTTAACTAAAAGGTCTCGGCCTAGAATGAGAGTGGGACAACGAGGCATGATAAGGAAGGAGTGTGAAAAAAATAGTACTAAACAAGGAACAAGTAAGGGACTCAGTGGCAAGCGGATGTGAGATGAATCAATCAACCCCCACGACAGAGACCTGGGAGGGATGAGTTGGTCCTGAAAATTCAGGCAAAGCTGAGTAGTGGCTTCAGTATCAATCAAAAAAAAAAAAAAAAAAAAAAAAAAAAAAAAGATCGGCTTACCTGTTACTAGCAGAGTTCCCTGGGCTCTGATGTACTGATGGCAGATAAGGCCAGGAGCCCTGGGCTCTGTCAGCCTTCAGCGGCCAGGCCAAGGAGCTGTAGGAGGGTTAGCAACCTTCCACTCTCTGCCTTGCCAGGGCTTTGAGGAGTTGGTCTGTTAGCCTGGTTGTTAAGAGGACAATTAGACGTCCAGTGGCTGGTCTGTTGGCAGGCTGGGCAAGGAGTTTTTGGTGTCCTTGGGTTAGGACATGCCCTTGCCCAGTGACCTTATTTTCCGAACTTAAAACAAGGCCAGGGGTGGGGGGCTTCTGCAATTGGTTGTTTGTGACCTTGGGTACTATGGCTAGGCTGACAGATAGCTGATCTCAGAAGCTGGTATTTAGTATGATCTCTTTGGTCCTTGTCTAATTTAATCTGCTCATCCCTATTATTGAAGACTTTGAAAACCAGGTTAAGGAGGTTTTGTAGTGGAGTTTGAGGGACATCTTCAGCCTTTTTAAGTTTGCACCGTATCTTAGGAGCCGACTGAGACATGAAATGGGTATTAAGAACAATAGTTCCTTCCCGGGAGGTGGGGTCAATGTGGATATATTTTTGGAGGGTTTCTGTAAAGTGGGAAAGAAATTTGGCAGGGTTTTCATTGGCTCTTTGGGAGATTTCTTTGAGCTTTTCAAAATTTATGACCTTATGGGCTGCTTTGTTAAGACCTGCAATGAGGCAAGTAATCATATGGTTATGAGATGCCTGGCCAATATCTGTGGGTTAATACTCCCGGGGCATTCCTCCCGGGGAACAGCAGCAGCCCCTACAGGCTTAGTAGGGTCTTGCCTATGAAGATCGTAGGCATGTGCCTGTGCTGCAAGCCACACTCTTGCCTTCTCTTCTGGAAGGAGGGTAGAAGAGAGGATAATGTAGAGATCATGACAAGTGAGTTCATAAGATTGGGTAAGGTATTTAAATTCTTTGATTTAAGTGTTGGGATCAGAGGAAAAGGACCTAAGACATTTTTCAATTTGGGAGAGGTCAGAGTGGGAGAAGGGAAGGTGGATACGAATGATGCCTTCGGCTCCGGCCACCTCTTGGAGGGAAAGTTTGGTGGCTGGTTGTTGGGGATGCTGAGTTAGAGAGAGTGTACGAGGTGGAGATGGGGATGAATCAGAGTCAGAAGCTGGGTGGTTGGGTGGGGGCGGGGAAGAGGGAGGGCAGGAGCAGAAGCATTGGGCAGAGGGTCATGATGATCAGGCAGAGGATTATTATGTTGACAGGGTGGAGGGAAGTCAGCAGGGTCAAAGGAGAAGGAATAGTTAGAAGGAAGGGGAGCTGAGAATGAGTCAGACTTGGAGCCGGCAAAGAGGATTTGGAAAGCAGAACAGGACTGACAAAAGGAGGGGCAGCTACAGAGGGCAAAGAAAGCCTGAACATAAGGGATTTCAGACTATTTTTCTTTGTGATGGCAAAAGTTGTCTAGGTCCCTGAGGATGTTAAAATCGAATGTGCCATTTTCAGGCCATTGGGTGTCATTGTCCAATTTATACTGAGGCTAGGCTGTGTTACAATAAAAGATGAGCCTTTTTGGCAGAATTTTGGAATGGAGGCCAAGGGCATTAAGGTTGCAGAGGAGACATCCGAGAGGGGACGTCTTTGAGGGAGTGGACTGAGAGGCTCCCATGGTAGAATGCGTGAGGGAGGGGTGGTGATAGGAGACTTGACTGGAGACTAGAACGATGGGAGAAGGCATTCCCTGTCCCACAGTTCAAGTCGGAGAGGCGCGATAATCCCCAGTTCAGGCATCCCTTCAAAGAAGATACTGAGGGCCTGGAGTCTGGGAGGAAGAAACCCTTGGCCCAATGCTGGGTCTTTCAGTAGGGAAGGAGTGGACAAGGGTTCTGGACAGATGGCAGAACTCTCCTTTACTCACCCCTGAGGTGGCCCTGGTGTTGGATGTGTCTGCCAGCAATGGAAAGGAATAGGAAATCCTCTGCCTCTCCTGATGGTTCTGGAAGGGGGAGTTCAGCTGGGGAAAGTGGGGAGGGAAGGAGAGAGGGAGAAAGGGAGGTCAGATTCTACCACCTTCCCGGGTTTCGGCACCAAGATGTGAGGGATAATTGGAAGGACAGCCGAGAAAGGAATGAGGCCAATAGACCCAAGTTCAGGCAAGCTGATTTATTGTCAGTCCTCCAGGCTACCTCTTGACAAAAGCAGAGGAGGTAGCCCTGCTTACAGGCTATAGCAAGGTTTTATAGGACTTGGAACTGGGTCAGGGTGAAGGAAAAAGAAGAGGTGGGGGAGTCCTTTGTACCAGGTGTCTGACCGCTTCCTGGAGATATTTTTCTTGCCAGTTCTGTGGTGCAAGGTAGATGTCTTAACCGCATCCTGGGACAGCTGGCATCCGGTCAAACAGTTACAGGCAAGTTTGGGGTAGGGGGTTTTACTTTTTGGCCTTTGGGATTAGGTTTATGGGATGGGGAAACAGTCCAGTTGGGTGGGCCCTAACACAAAGTAAACCACACCTGGTTCAATTTATTTCTTAAGAAAGCAAATCCCCTTCCTTGGTCCCTCTTCATATTATTCATATGGAAGAGAGTTCCCAAACTATTCCTTGCTAAATATTGTGATTATGTCACTCTCATCTGGCTTTCCTTTATTCATCAATAAAATCAAAATAATTATTTCTCATGTCCAGTGACAATTATGACTCTACTCTGAATTTGATTTTATTTATAAATATCTTTTCCCTAATATTTCTACTTTTCCTTCTAAAATACTATTCATTTCCTTTGTAACATTAGAAAGTAAGTAATGCAACTAAATATATACTATTAAAACTGAGACTGACTCAAGTGCCAGACAAAATAATTATCTTTCTAAGATGTGGGAGAGAAAAAGTAATACCTTTTCCTCACTCATTGCAAGGGTGGTTGTTGGCACTCCTATAACAAAAGAAGTAATAACAAAGGAAAGACATAACAAATTTATTTAAACAAAGATTTACATGACATAGAAGATTTTTAAAACAAAAACTCAAAGACCAGGGAAAGTTGGTTTTTTATGCTAAGCCTGAAAAAAGAAGTGGATAGTTGTGGAGAGAAACATGATTGAACACAAAAAGTATAACCTAATAGTAATGAAATGGGAGGAAATTAACAAGGCTTGTTTATTCATATTCTTCTTGGCCTCCAGGCATTGGGCAGTACTTTTTGGAATGAGGGTCTTCTGATCTACTTTTATGTGACGGAGGCGAAATAATTTTTTTGTAGCCATGCTTCAGACTAGAAGAAAGGTGGAAGAAGGTCACAGTGATCTTTTTGCCTCTGCATTTTTCTCAGTTGCCAACATGCCCTAATTTTAGGTAGCAAAAAAGGCATGACACTGAAGAACTAACTACGTTTTGAAACAAATCCAGAAAAAGGTAAATAAAATTATTTAAACTGATAAAATGTAGCATTTTTGTTCTAAACTAACGAAAGATGAGATTAAATATAATCGACATGTTTTTGGAACTTAACAGAAGTATTTCTATGTTTGCAACTGATGAAAAAGATCTTTTTTTCAATAATTAGGAAGTTTACATGGCAAAAAAATAATGAAATGTAGTATTAAACGTAGTAGAGTCAGTCTATGTGTGTGTATCTGTGCATGTGTTTATATATTTATCCACACAAATATTTTAAAGAATATATTGCATAAATATCATATTAAGAAAAAAATATGTCTTTTATATATTTAATTAGATATAAAGGGAGTTAGATACAATATGCTCAGTCAGTTCATTTTTTGTCATTTTGTTGTTCTCATGATATGTGACTTTCAGAAATAAGAACTAGTAAATATTCTTGAATGAAAATTTGCTTTTTTGAAAGAAATGATATGGTCTTAGATATTTGGCTTATGATACAAATTACAAACTTTGATTATTTAAACACAGAGTGTTCTGAAATAAATTTATTGATTTATATTATCTAGTAATGACATTTTAATACATATGATCAATTTTATCATTTTCATAATTAACCCCTAACTAGGCACATGCAAAACATAATTCAAATTGTTAATTATAAAGGTCAACTTACTTTATAAATTTTATTTCAAATTTTCTTGCAAAATAAAAATTATAAACACTTGCATCCACCAGGCATGCACCTTGGACTATATAGAACATTTAAGATATAATTATTTACAAAATAGTATAGTTTTCTATTACTAGATTGAGAGACATATCAGAAATTTGGATTAAAAAGTAAAATATAGCACTCCTTTACTTAAACCTGACCACAGATACCAGAATGTTAAAAACAAAACAAAACAAAACAAAACAAACAAACAAAAAAACTGTAGATGGGAGAGTAAGATATAAATATAATTAGCTATCTAGGCTGTCTCTATAATTATTTAATTTCATGCAACTTAATTTTCTTCACAATTCTAACATTATTAAAACTTGCCTTGGTCTATTTACATCAGTTATTTAATGTACTTTTTAAAACAGCGTTTACTGAATCTCTGTTTCTTAAAATTAAGACACCAAACAAATAAACTCCCAAACAGTTCAACTGTTGGACTGTTTTATGAAGATAGCCACAATTACTAGACTTTTAATGATAATAAGATGGCATTGTCAGTCACTGGACTTCTTAGGTTTGGCAATAAAAGGCTGTACGGGCCAAGGGCAAACTTTATCCTTCACCCTCTCAAGTTTCACTGAAAAGTAAGCGACAAAAGATAGATTCATGCAATAAAGTGATACAAATTTATTGATGTGTACAAGAGAATCACAAAGTGATTACCACACCACACAATAGGGAACAGATGGCTATATACCCTTCTCTTAGGGAAAGGGAAATATAAAGTGTGGATGATTTTAGGGGATAGTAAATAATTTTTAGAGGGAGTCAAAGGGCTTGAAGAACATACAGTCACCTGGGACAAAGTCTGCTGGGTTGGCAGAACACTGGTTTGTCAGTAAAGTCTCTTCAGGTGTGTTGATAGACTTCAGTCTTCCTGCAATATGAATTCAGCACAGAGAAGGGACCAGAGATACTTATTTTCTTTTTTGTTCTATCCAGACTTTAGCAGATAAGGTAACTTCCAAGAACAACTTCATCCTGTTCTTTGGAAGAGGCAGGATTGAGAGACAGGAAGCGTAGGCTCAGATCAGAGAGATGTTGAGGCTTCTTCAGTTTAGCACATCAAAGTGTCATATTTTGGTGTATTGGTTTCTGAGCTCCAACGAGGCCATGAAGACAGAAACATGATTCATACAATATTCCTGATTTTTAGATCACAAAGACTAGTGAGAAAGATTTATATGCTCCGAAATATTTCAAGTTAAAGTGTAAATAGAAATGTATAAAATATACTATAAACACACACAACTTCAACTAATTATGAATTCAAGGAACAGAGAAGAATGGTAGAGTCAAGATAAATTTCATTGAGCACATAACATTAGAGCTTAATTTAAAAAAATAAATCTTTTTGTGGATTAGGGAAGTAGAGAAAGGGGGTCCATGAAAAGAATTAATGTGAATACAAATGCACATTGTTTGTTTGTTTTCTGATAAACTTATTTATTTCTTTTTTTATTATTGTTTGAGGTATAATGCCATGAAAAGAAATGCTGAGCACTCTAGGATTCTACTTTAAGTTGGAAACCATAAATATATACGCCTCCAATTTTCTTGGCAATATGATTTTTTTGAGCAACACAAAGCTGCCAAGTGCAGAGTCTAGAATGGGAAAATTTAAGTTCAATGAACATTATTTTCAGGCATGAACAACATTTGGGCAGGTACAATTTTTAGTAACTTAAAATTAAGACACCAAACTCCCAAACAGTTCAACTGTTGGACTGTTTTATGAAGATAGCCACAATTACTAGACTTTTAATGATAATAAGATGCATATTTCAAATCACCTCTCCATGCGAACTGTTCTTACAATGCAGAAAACATAATTATGAAATTTAAAAAAATACATTTTTTTTTCTCTGAAACTGAAACAAATACAATTCTGATATGGTAACAAGAAAAATGTAGTTCAGACAATGATTACTCACTACTGTTGTTATATTGAAGTTCTTTCCACACCGTGGAGACAGGCAGCTTCTTCATGCACTCAGATAATTTGCTTTTATCTTCCTTTGCTACCTCAGGTCAATAGTCCATTAATATTTTATAGTCTCTCTTCTACCACAGTACTTCCACTTATGGTGTGATAGCATTCTTTAAAGGAGCTCCAGTATCTTTTTCATCAGTTCATATCATTTCCATGCTTCTGTGGAATAATTGGTGAGAGGTTTGAATATTCAAATGTTCATTAACAGCGTTTCATAATGTATAAGCTACATAGGCATTTCCTAATTGGTCCATTCTTTTTTTTTTTTTTTTTTTTTTTGAGACAGAGTCTTGCTCTGTCGCCCAGGCTGGGGTGCAGTGGCCGGATCTCAGCTCACTGCAAGCTCCACCTCCCAGGTTTAGACCATTCTCCTGCCTCAGCCTCCCGAGTAGCTGGGACTACAGGCGCCCGCCACCTCGCCCGGCTAGTTTTTTGTATTTTTTAGTAGAGACGGGGTTTCACCGTCTTAGCCAGGATGGTCTCGATCTCCTGACCTCGTGATCCGCCCGTCTCGGCCTCCCAAAGTGCTGGGATTACAGGCTTGAGCCACCGCGCCCGGCCTATTGGTCCATTCTTAACCATTGAAAACAAATGTTCTATTCTGAAGCACTGCAAACATAACAATCACCTGTGATATTTTCACTTAAAAAAAAAATGGTATTTTTCCCCTCCCCTCAAAAGTGTCATCAAGTAATTTGTGGCAGGATCAGATATGTATATTTTATCAAGCACTGTAGGTGATCCTGATTCAGGTAGTATAGGGATAACAATTTGAGAAACATTGTCAAAAGATATATTGTGCTGGATATTATTTTGGCATTTAGATGGTCTTTTAGAAATATTCATTGTTTAATCTTTCTTCACAGTGCAAAGCTCTGTGGCATGTTAAATAATTTCCTAGCAGCAGTTTGAGGAACTTTACTGGTAGTAATGAAGACTAACATTTAATTTGTACTTACTTCCTGGCTTATAGATAGAAAAAGAAGTTTACTTATAAGTTTAGAAAGGTGTCTCTCTCTCCTTTCTTCTTTCCCTCTATCGTTTCAGAGGGGTTCTGCCCCACGCTAGGAGGAAGGAATGCCACATAGAGAAGCCAAGAAGAATCTGAACAAAAAAGTCTGGCTAGATCTCATTCTCAGTCCACTACTATTAGATCATACCCTTTTGTCCAATCACATTTCTACTCAGCTGTCAATTTTTCATCGAATCTAAGCATAAAAATGGATAATTTCCCCTGAGTCTTTGGGTCTTTATTTCTGAAGTCTCCCACATCATGTACAAATTTGATTTAATCAATTTGTTATGCTTTTCTCTTGTTAACCGTTTTGTTGTTGTTGTTATGACAGCATTGGTTGTGAGCCTTATGATGGGTATGGAAAGGTATCACAACTTTCAGCACCTACAATTGAAAGAAATGATCAAATATTTACATGTCTAATACAGTCTATATACCTTTTCTCCATCCCTATTCTTCCCAATGGAGTGTGATGTGCCCCACAAAAGTAAGTTGAAATAACCACAGAACCTTAGACAAATACTTAACATTTGCAGTCTGAGCTTCCAATTTCAGCCCTACATCAAATGAATTCTATCTGCCTCAGAGCTTCTGTATTTTTTTTTCCATACCATATCTAAAGTTCTATTTTAAAACCTACCTGACCTTGCTTTGTGCATATCTCTTACATTGTGTTTCACTAATTTTCAACATAAGCCCTGTGTTGATTAACATGATAGATCTGTGCTCTTCTATTTGATATTACTCTTTATCATCAAAGATTCTTCCCCAACTGTGTGCCTTTTGCTTGGAATATCCCTTATCCACCTCATTATTTTTCCAATTTTAGTCACTTTAGGCATACATTAAAACGAATAAAAATTTCATAAACATTTCCCTAATTTCAAACTTGTATTCTAAGCTTCAGGAAATTGGAAATCAGGGAACTAAAACTATGAGTCCAGAACGAGGTGTTCCATGACAATTGATGTGACTTTGCTCATGATCAGCAAAATTATATGTTTAAAATAAACTAATGTGCAGAATAAAATGTTTAAATGTTTTTGCAGAAAAAAGATATACATATTAGCTAAAAATTACTAACTTAATATTCAACATCCTGAAAATCTAACTTAAAACTGTAATATACTTTCCAAATTTAGACTTAATTTTCTATGGTCCTTGAGATGGAATGAGCAAGAGCTTAGGATCCACATTAAAGATTTCTTTTAAAATCTACCTTGTTTTAAAATAAAAACTTTACAAAAATTTAACAGAGATTAACTGACTAAAGAACAATTCCTGACTCAGGAAACCCCCAGAATCACAGCAGATTCATAGAAACTACAGTGCTACTGCAGGGTTGAAGATTTATGGTCAGGAAAAGGAAAGTGAAGTATAAAACCCGAAGTGAGGGCTGGGTGTGGTGGCTCAGCCTGTAATCCCAGAACTTTGGGAGGCTGAGGTAGGAGGATCACCTGAGGTCAGGAGTTCAAAACCAGTCTAGCCTACATGCTGAAACCCCATCTCTATTAAAAATAATAATAAAAAAAGAAATTAGCTGAGCCTGGTGGTGGGTGCCTGTGATACCAGCTTTTTGGGAGACTGAGGCAAAAGAATCACTTGAATCCAGGAGGGATAGGTTGCAGTGAGCTGAGATGGAGATCATGCCATTGTACTCTAGCTTGGGTAACAAGCGCAAGACCCCATCTCAATTAAAAAAAAATAAAATAAAAATAAATAAATAAATAAATAAATAAATAAATAAATAAAGAGGTACAGACAGCTGGATTGGTTATTGTTACAGCTCACAGTAGCTTAGTGTTTGCCTTATTTGAACATGGTTTGAACAGTTGGGCACTTTTTGACAAAACTCAGTGATTGTCACAAAAGTAGGTTACAGTCTATTTACACATTCAGTTACGTTGCTGTTCACTGTATATGGGGAAAAAAAAAAAAAACTTCAGGCAGAACTTAAAATATGTAAGGAGGCAGATTCAGGTAAAACTTAATTTAACACTTGTTTACATTCTAATTAACAAAACTAGAGATACTTTTATTTTCATTTTTTATGGGTTTATAAAAGTTGTACCTATTTTAGGGGTACAAGGGATATTTTAATACTGTATATAATGTGTAATGATCAAGTAAGAGTAATTGGGTTTTCCATTAACTCAAATCCACCCTTTCTCTGTGTTGAGAACATTAAAATTATTCTTTTCTATTTTAAAATATATGATAAATTATTAACTATAATTTTCCTATTATACTAACAAATACTAGAGCTTAATCTTTATATCTAATTATATTTTTGTATCTATTAGCCAAGTTACAAAAGCACTGCTACAACTTTCAAAAACTCAATATGTTGAAGATAATGTATATTTCTGTCTTAGAGCTAAGATTTAATTTAGCAATTACAACAATACATTAAAAGAAGAATCATTGCAAAGTAAAAAATTATGTGGAGGAAGGAATGAACTTCAGCAGAAGCCATCAACTGGTCATGTCCTTCCTTATTTTTCTGTTCCTTTTCTTTGTCAAATTGTGCTTAGATAGTGTTAGCAGAAATTCTTCCCTTTACAGGCATTAGAAAGTTGTCTGGCTGCAATTATATAGGTTAACTACCGGGACTAGGAGGATGAAAGAAGTAGCTGAGAATAGTTGTTTGCAGTTGTACAATCACTCCAACCTATTCAACACAAAAATTGAAAATATATTTAAAAAATATCCAAATGCATGGCCTAACAATATAGGACAACTTTTACACAGTTTGTATTAGATATAATGTGTCAGTAAATTAAATATAAATTTGGTGATTCATTAGAATCTCTAATGTTCAAGAGTTCTAAATTAATATTTGTATATACATAATGTTTTCAATCTGGGTTCGAAGATGTTCTGCTCTACCAGTTCAGTGGTGGAGTAATAAGAAGAAAGTTCTAGCCAAGTAAAAAATCTATCTACTACTGTTTAATTTAAAGGTTTTTCACAACCAAAAATAGATTTGGAAATCATGGATGAATACTATAATTAATAAGTAAGAACAAATTCTACTTTTTTTGCTGAATGCATTTTTATTAGCAGAGCACTGAAAGGGTTTAGTAGCATTGTTATTTTAGTACTGTAATTCTATTCTTTTAATGAAGATATATTGAGACTTATATACCTAAGTACCATTTTCTCTAGCCTATTATCTCTAGAAGTAAAATAAAGGACCAGTAAATACTCTGTCCTTAAGAAGTTCACCATCAAGGGCAGTAGTTCTCAATTTTGAATTAGCATAAGACTGACCTGGAGTGCTTATTTACAGTTCAGCTACTATCTGCCACCACCTTTTGATTGGGTAGTTTCTAAGGGGGAGGTCCCCAAATTAGTAATTTTATCATAATCATCTGATTCTAATGCTGGTGCTATAGTGTTATGCTTTTCAGAAAATGTTGTAAATAAATATATAGATGCAAATGTTATCTATATAAAGAGGATAGAGAGGATAAATAATCTTAGAGATAAGAAAAATAGAAAGCTTCAAAGGAGTGACTTTTTACTTGAATATTTAACAAAGTAAAATTTTTTAATTATAGAAAAAGGATAGTCCATTTCATGAAAAGAAGATAACATTACAAAAAAAATAAAGGCATGGAGGCATGAGACAATATTGTTGATTTGGAGACTAGTAGGGACATTTATGAAAAGGAGAAATAGGACACAGATTTTTTGTAGCAAATGATAAAAAATACGTAAGAATATTAAGAAACATCAGTATATAAAGACATTGCATATCATGCTACAATGTCTGCGTGTTATACCATTGGCAAAACTGGGTTTGAAGCAATAGAATAATCTAATTTAGAGTTTTCAAAAATAAAATTTTAATAAATAAATCTGGTAGAAAAGTGAAAAGTACAAGAAAGAAGATATTTTTAGATTGAAAGTCTTCTTTTGTATAATTTGATATTTGTGAAAAGTTTGGGAAATATCATAACTTTTTCATAAATTTTAGATAACAAAAACAATAGATTACCTATGGTTAAACTAATATAATATGGTTTTACTGGTATCTTTCAATGTTCAAAGATGCTGAATGTGGACTTGAGCTTTTAACTACTCAAAACGTTGAATTAGATTATTTACTTTATTAACGGTTTTACCCAGGGTTCTTTAGTAGTTTAAGAAAATTGAAATGTAAGTTGATCAATAAATCAAGCAAAAAAAAAGAGAGAGAAAAAAAAACTCTAAACAACTTCTAAGAAAATTTGTCCCATAAATCAGACCATCTATAATCCAGTGGAGGAAATAGTACAAGTTAACCCAGAGGCTTTTAAATCCACTCTATAACTAAATACCATCTTTGCTTCCAGAAAGGTCATGATCAAAAGCAGTTGGTCATATATACATATGCTTTAGAGTTTGGGAATGATAAAAACTGAGCAGTAGATTATAATTCTTAATTTAAAATTAATCCCCCTGGAGATGGGGAGAGGCAGATAAGGGCAATAGCTTTCCTATTTGAGAGTACCATATGTGATTCTAGGTGTTTTGTGCTGCTAAGTACTCTGCTTAAATATTCTGAGAAATACACACATCCATACATGCATGTGTCCTAAAGTAACCCCATTCAAGTCTCTGTAGAATTTAGGCTTTAAATGGGTAAGAGTTGACACTTGTGCCCAAGAATGAGATGTGGAAATTGTGCCACTTTTTAATTAAATCATTTACTATATTCTATATTAAACATGTTTGTCTTTCCTATTGCTTAAAAAAAAAAAAAAAAAGTCCTGTGTCCTAAAACAGTACTATAAAGGAGATGAATGAGCAGACTACCTTGTGACTCACATCAGTACTGTATGGCACCAAGAGTTTAACCTGGAGAAGTAGACTTTTGGGAATGCTGCAAAAATGTGCACTGGATAGTATGGAATGGAGTGGGGTGTGGGGAGAGTAAGCCAATATAAGATTCTAGAGAAGTGCACAGATGGGATCAGCAATACTTTCAATTAGAAATTACCCAATCCACTGAAAAAAAAATCAGCTGAGAGGAAATGAACTCAAACATCTGGATTAGGTTATAATGAAGACATGAACAAGCCATGAACTCTGAGCTTGCCCCGCTAAAAAGGTAGGACATTTCTGTCATAAATCATTGAGTTGATGAGGCTTATTGCCCACAGCAGTGTCATATGATTGAACTTGCTTACTTGTGTTCTTCATAAGGTTCCTCTTAGCCAATGGAAAAAAAGTTAGGAAGAAAAATGGGAATTGACAGAATTTAAATATATATCAAAAACCAATAACTAAAATTGGATTAAATAATTCTTTTGTCCTAGGCATGAGATGACTTAGATAGGGACCACAAGTTTATGAAAATCTGCAGGAGAGGTCTTGTTACTTCCTCTCCCCCTGCATTAGATGGCTTGGAGTTCAATGAATTTATTTGGAACTAGATTACTTGCTCTAGGTTACTTACTTAATCAATGCAAGTGTCAGTTTCCACATCAGTAAATCTGAATAATGATCCATAGCTTTAAGGATGACTATGAGAAAGAAATTAGCTATGCAAATCTAATCACCCTTATCAATGACAAATTCATAACAAGATCTTAGTATATGTTAGATGTTAGTGATTTATTCATTAAATATATTTCTAAATGCATGGTACACCAGCTAAACATGATTTAGAAATATAAAATTGTGAAACCACAGAATTTTAAATTAAATTCTGCAAACAAAATCAATGGTCTCTTAATGCACTGTTTCTCTAATAGTACACAGAGATTATATATATATATTTTAAAATTATACTCAGTTTCAGAAAGTTTTGGCAGGTCACGGTGACTCATGCCTATAATCCCAGCACTTCAGGAGGCAGAGGCAGGTAGGTCACTTAAGGCCAGGAGTTTGAGACCAGCCTGGCCAATGTGGCGAAACCTCATCTCTACTGAAAACAACAACAACAATAGAAAATTAGCCAGACATGAGGCCTAGACACAAGAATCGCTTAAATCTGGGAGGTGGAGGTTGCAGTGAGCCAAGTTCGTGTCACCACATTCCAGCCTGGGAGACAGAGTGAGACTGCATCTCAAAAAAATAAAAAGAAAAAAGAAAAAAAATTATGATAATCATTTATTGAGATATAATCTCTGTACAAATAAATATACTTTTTCAAAACAGCTGGCAAAGCATTCTATATAAAAAATTTTCATTGAACAAAATTCTTAAAATAGATAATAAAAATTCATTCCAGATACATAAAATATATCAGTTCTGTCAGTATTTTATTTCATTAGTTAGAACATACTAAAATAAATATATTTTCAAAAGGTTAAATTTTACTCTCATAACCTAAATTATTGTATGTAACACTTTTATATAGAATCTACTGACATTGTCATTGAATTTTTTTTAATGAGCACATTAACATTTCCTGTTTTAGTTATTCAAAATTGTCCTACATGCACATACTTTGATTTCCATTGCCTGTCTACTAATTTTTAAATCTTCTCCTGCCAAAAACATGTTTAAATAGGAAAACAATAAAGAAACTTATTATTACAACTTGATTATTTTTTGATGCGTAAGCATTTCACAAAAAGCAAAATTCAGCTGTACCTGTGCTAATATTTGGCTGATTAAATCACATTTCTTGGTGTAGGAAGATCTCATGTTTTTCTACAGTCACAGAAAAATTCTGCATTGTAAGAGCAAAAGCTGTTCACTCTACTATTCATTGAGGAGTTTATATTAGAAACATGGAGTATTTTTATGACTGATAAAGCCATAATTAAGTAAATAGCTAATTCTACAGTTGAGGCAAATATGAAGTACTTTTGTAATGTTCTTGACATTTCAGTTTCTATTAAGCTTTATGTTGTGCCAAAGGAATGTGAAATAACAATTCTCCTTAAAGAAATTGATGACCAACCTCAAGCAAAAACAGCCATTAAAAGGAAAAATTGTGTTTTATGTTCAGGACAAATATTCTTTCAAAATGTGATAAAATCATACTCAACAGTATAAAACTTAATGGACACCACAGACTGCCAGGTATCATAAATGATTCTCTCATAGAAAAAGCTATTATGTTTAAAATATTTTCTTTTAAATAATGGCAATGGCCACCTTGGGGATTAACTTGATGTATAGAGTAGGTACCCTGTGAATGTTCTTGAATGCTTTTTGGTTTTTAAGAGTAAGTTGGTTACTTAGATTGTTTGAAATGTTGCAAGGCACATTATATCTCTGTGCTAAGATGCCATCTATTTTATCATGTAACATCAATATTTTATTAGATTGGGGATAGGAGATATGAGACACTTAACTATACATCAGTTTTCTTTACCTTTCTGAGAATAGCATAAAAGTTCATTTCAATATAACAACCAAAATTTGAGAATATCAAGCAAATAACAATGAGTAGCCAGCAGCCCTCACACAAGGCTGGTTGGACTAAATTTTATGAGGGAAAAAAATCACAGACAGTACAGAAATGAGTGCAGTGTTCCATCATCTCAGTGCACAAAAGTCTAGCAGGCCCAGCCATAAGAATCCATTAAAGGTATCCTGACCCTTCAATTGCAGGGCATTTCAACTGCATTGACTCCTCTGCTGAAAAGATCAACAGCAGTTAACAGGCAGTCTGTGGTCTCTGGCCATGCTTTTCTGCTAACTCAGAACTCATAGTTGGGCAATACCAGCTATCCTTCCCTGCTATGATTAAAAAGTTTGGGTTGAAGCCTTTACCACAGCATGAAATGTGGTGAAAGAGACTGATTCACAACCATAACAAGCCCAAGACGTGACCTCTTTGAAATGTAAGTAAGCAATCTATTCTACTTGAGTCAGTAAGAGCTTGGTGTCTAGGCAGTGCAGTGCTGTTGAGAACACTAGAAGACAGAAAAGTTAATAAAGGAAAGAAGGACAAAAGATATTTTGAAGACTGTCACTAAACTATGGGCACAGGGAACACAGACCTGTTCAAATAAATCATTCTCAAAATATAGATTGAAGCTTTTGAGCTTATTAAATAAAGGGATCACCAGTGTTGATCAGTAATTTGTGGGACTACATAAATTGTCTGAAACTCAATCATACCTCATCACCTTTGCCCTTGTTAAAACTTCCCTTCTCTGCATGGTTGTTTGTGATATAGCCAACTTATCCCTCATCTGACTAACCCAAATCCCAACATCTCCCCATGACTTAGAGTTGATCAAAACAATGTAAGTAAGTTCCTCTCTTAACATGTGATTTCATTAAACTAGCCAATTGACAGCTTCAGACAGAAAGCCTAAGGGATAATGCCCATGGACACTAATAAAGATGCAGTCCGACTAGTTCTCTTCCTTTTACCTTTATTTCTCTCTCTCTTTCTCTCTCTCTCTCTTTCTCTCTTTATTACATACAAACACACACACACACACACACACGCACACACACACACACACACTACCTGCTGGTTGAGCTTCTTACTGCCTTCAAACGTCCCTTCAGCCTCCTCTAACCCCCTATTCTATCTGGGACACGTAAGTAATATATTTCTTCCATTTCTTTTTTTTTTTTTTTTGAGACGGAGTCTCGCTCTGTCGCCCAGTCTGGAGTGCAGTGGCGCGATCTCGGCTCACTGCAAGCTCCGCCTCCTGGGTTTACGCCATTCTCCTGCCTCAGCCTCCTGAGTAGCTGGGACTACAGGCGCCCGCCACCGCGCCCGGCTAATTTTTTGTATTTTTAGTAGAGACGGGGTTTCACCGTGGTCTCGATCTCCTGACCTTGTGATCCGCCCGCCTCGGCCTCCCAAAGTGCTGGGATTACAGGTGTGAGCCACCGCGCCCGGCCCTATTTCTTCCATTTCATTTTCATTTATTGTGGTTTTATTTTTCTATTGTCTCATACCTGACCGCACACAATCCTAGCTTTTTCAATCAGGGCTCTCATAGAAAATGGCTTTCTTGGCTTATGGCCACTCTCATGAAAGATACACCTGAAGAAAAAAATTAAAAAGAAATTGTAACAATAGAAATTACAAAAATAAAAGTGAGAATGTGAATTAAGGGAATTTTCAGGTAAAAAAAAAAAAGACAGAGAAATATTGTCAGTGGAATTACTTCAAAAGCACTAAAATAACTGCTTCAGGTTAATGGCCGTTTACTGAAACTATCAACTGTTCCAATAAACACCTTATTTTAGGTTTAGAACATTTTCTTAGAATCCTAGGAAATATTGAATGATTAAACTAAAATAAGATAGATGTCAAAAATGTGCACTCTCACATACTCTTTTAGGCATTTACTGCAGCTCATAGCCAGTGCCATAAAACAAGAAAATAAATAAAAGGCATAAAGATTTGAAAGGGAAATGTAATATTCTCATTATTAAAAGATTATGATTATTTACATTAAAAAGTCTAAGGAATCTACAAGATGACTACTATAACTAGTCGTATTAGAAGATCAGGAATACTTCAGGTTATAGGATCAGAATGTATTATCAATTGTGATTTTATATATTACAACCCAATAATTAGATAATAAAATTTAAAAATAACATTTATTGTAGCATAAAAATTCTAGTTCTTGGGAATAAATTCAACAAAAAAGTTTAAGACTTCTACATAATAAGCTACAAAACAATGATAAAATAAATAAGAATATCTAACAAATACAGTACAGTCATAGATTCAAAGACTCAATATTAAGATGCTAGTTTTTCCCAAATTGATCTTCATATTCAAAACAATTCCATTCATAATCTTAACAGACTATTTTTTTGTAGAAATGCATTAGTTGAGTCAGTATTACAAAAGTCCAAACTATATACAAAATCTTAAAACAATCTTGAAAAAAAAGAAAAGAAAAGGAGTACTGATGTTATTGATTTTCTGTCTTTCCATAATGTTTTATTAATAAAGATTGAATGGTTTTGCCCTATTGAAAAATAATAAGATCAATGGAACAAGTTAGAAAGCTGAGAACTAAACCTCTATTTATTTGGTCATTTGAATTTCAACAAGCTGTCCTGGTAACATAATTCAGAAAGGAAAGTCTTACGACAAATTTAGTAAATATGTGAGGAAAGAAAATAATGTTAATGCCTCCCTCAAACCACCTGCAAAAGGTAATTCACAATTGGCCAAAGACTTAATTGCAAAAGCTTAAATTTTAAATAAAAAGTACAACTTATGGAAAAAAAGAAAATGCTTTCTGGCATTGATGAGGGTTTTGAATGCAAGGATATGTTCATCTGTCAAATTTATTCAAATTATATTTAAGATCTGTATATTGCACTATATATGCAATTTTTTAAATTTATTAAGAGACAGATACTCATTGTATTGCCCAGGTTGGTCTCTTGAAGGTCACTTGAACTATAGTTTCAAGATTCACTTCAGCCTCCCAAGTAGGTTGGACTACAAACACATGCCATTACTGCAGGCTTATGTTCTATTTGAAGTTTATTGCAAATGTAATTTGCTGAGTCAAGGCACAGATATGGTCATGTCCATAATGTGGTAAGCAACTGACAATTATATCTGGAATGAAATGCAGTCTAGACTTCCTGACTACTTGAGAATGCGAGTATAAGAGCAGAAAAGAAAGGAGAGAGAATCGTATGGACCTTGTTCTCTACAATGTAGCTTTGTAACTCTTGATATCTTTCCCACCTCCTGATTCTTGGGTACCTAAAAGATAACTAAAACCTAAATGAGATTCCCACTACATGGTGATATTAATGACACATAACATTAATAGAGTATTGCAGAGTGTCCTACAGTAAATAGCAGTGTGTTGGATGTACTGCTGCAATCTATACCTGGATGTTCTGTTCTAGCAATATTTTGTGTTTGAACTCCACAGATTAATGGCTTAGGGATGGCCACTGATCTTGTTCCAAGTTGTCTGGGATAGAGTTCTGAGACCATAAAGGATGTTTCATTGGTTGAATCTGTAGTGTCTGGATATTTTAGTAATTATTCACAAAGGGTTGTAGGAAAGCTTTCTGAAGGAGATGAAACCTCAATTGATAGGAGCTTTAAATATATCTATGACTTAGCAATGCAAAGGAATTAGGGAAGAGGATAAAGAAGAGGACCTTTTAGCTATCTATATTATTTTCAAATATGTGAAATAATCTCGTTCTCCCAAAGGAGACATATATATATATATATATATATATATATATTTTTTTTTTTTTTTTTTTTTTTTTTTTTTTTTTGAGATGGAGTCTCGCTCTGTCGCCCAGGCTGGAGTGCAGTGGCCAGATCTCAGCTCACTGCAAGCTCCGCCTCCCGGGTTCCCGCCATTCTCCTGCCTCAGCCTCCCGAGTAGCTGGGACCACAGGCGCCGCCACCTCGCCCGGCTAATTTTTTGTGTTTTTAGTAGAGACGGGGTTTCGCCGTGTTAGCCAGGATGGTCTCGATCTCCTGACCTTGTGATCCGCCCGTCTCGGCCTCCCAAAGTGCTGGGATTACAGGCTTGAGCCACCGCGCCCGGCCGGAGACATATATTTTTAAAATAATGTTTTATCTATTCTTTACAAATAAAATCATTCCCTGTATATCTGTATGAAATTATAGAAGGTAGATAACCTATGTAAACCTAGCATAAATTTCTAAATCTGTATGTTCAAAATATTTATTCCTTATTTGTTTGTGTCACCAAAGCACTTTGTTGTTTTTATTATATCAATTACTATTTGCAATTTTCATTAAGCACAAGTTTATTTTCATAGGAATTGCAGCATGTTTACTTACAGTGCACAAGAAAAAACGAGTGCAATGTGTAAAAATCAGTAAACATATAAAATGTTCTCCTTATTTACCTTTCTGTTTTATTAGTCTTATCTGGTTGATATTTCCTTAAACATAAAATAATAGTAAATTTAGTTCACTCCGATTATTTATATTTTACTTTTTCTATATGGAAACTCATATCACAGATAAACCAGTTGAATAACCTAGATTATAATAACTCAAATTTAAGATGATTTTTACATGGTTAATAGTTTGTGATTCACGTCTGAAGCAACCCAGAAACGTGTGCTAATTTGACATCTGACATTTAATAAAGTACAAAGATATAATGGTGAATGAGCCCATTTCATTTCTCAAATAAGGATAAATAATTAAATGCACTCTACTTTAATAATTTACTTTTTAAAAAAGTAATGAGCTGTAGTTTTGACTTTCTGAAGCATTTTTGTTTGGAGTAGAGTGTTGTATTCTATGGCTGCTGTAACAAATTACCACAAATTTACTGATTTAATACACATCTGGAGTTCAGAAATATAAAATGTGTCTCATTCTGCTAAAATAAATGTATCAATTACTACTTGCAATTTTAATTAGCACAAGTTTAATGAAAGCAGGGCTGCATTCCTTTCTGAAGATTCTAGGAGACAATCTACTTATTTGCACTTTTTAGCATGTAGAGGCTGGCAGGATTTTATTTATTATTTATTTATTTTTTGGCTCAAGGATAATTTCCCTGTCTTAAGGTTAATCAATCAATAACCTTAATTCCATATGTGAACTTAATCCCCCTTGGTCATGTAATTTAGCATATATCACAGATTCTGGGGAGTAGGATTTGAAGACAATATTTTGCCTACCACAGTCTGCCCTTGGCCTCTAAAGATTCATATCTTTCCCATATACTAAATATATCCGCCCTGTTCCAACATCCCCAAAGATCGCATTCCATTATAGCATCAACTCAAAATCCAAAATCACATGTCATAACTAACATTAGTTCAAAAATCCCAGATTTCATAATCTAAGTAAAGTATGGTTGAGATTATGGGTCTATACCATGTTGGGTCAAAGTTTCTCTCCGTCTATTAATTATGAATTTCAAAAAAAAATATCTACTTTTAAAGCACAATGATTTGAAAAACATAGACCAATTATAAGTATTTTTATTTTAAAAGGTAGAAAAATGAAAGAAAAAATGAGTCACCAGTTTAAAATAATTGTTAATTCCAGCCATGGAAACTCCGTTTGATTTCAAGGCCAGGGACTAATTCTTAGGTAGGTATCAGGTAAATAAAGACTGAAAAATAATAATAAAATATAAGTTGTCTTCCATTTCCTCAAATAATTTATTTACTAGTTTAATAATATAAATTAACTCAGAGGCAGAATTTTGTCTAACAGAACTCTCTACTAAGAAAAAGAAGTCTTTTATTTTCATTATTATTATTTTTTTTTAGACAAGTCTCACTGTTGCCCAAGTTGGAGTGCAGTGGTGCGATCTCGGCTTACTGCAACCTCCACCTCCTGGGTTCAAGCGATTCTCCTGCCTCAGCCTCCTGAGTAGCTGGGACTATGGGGCATGCACCACTATGCCCAGCTAATTTTTGAATTTTTAGTAGAGACAAGGTTTCACTATGTTGACCAGGCTGGTCTTGAACTCCTGACCTCATGGTTTGCCCACCTTGGCCTCCCAAAGTGCTGGGATTACAGGTGTAAACAACCACGTCTGGCCAAAAAAGAAGTATTTTATTCAGATAAATAGGAATATATATTAATTTACTTTTGACTCTAAAACCTCCAAGCAGATTTGAATAGTTATTTATAAAAGCAATGATAAACTGAAAAAGTATTTATTGATTCAGTCTACAGAATTTTTGAGTCTTAACTCAGGGATGTCTTCTAGCGCATTTGATATAGTCATTTTTAGATTTAGAAAATATTGTTAAATATTTAACAATTGCTTCAGTTACTTCCTCTTACATTGGAGAAAGAACATTGACCTAACCTGAATGAGATAGTACCTAAAGCAATCATTTCATTTCTTAACTATTACTTAAGTTTATCATTGCTCTTGTAAATACCTACTCTAATCTACTTAAAGGTTTTACAGTCAAAGGCTTCAGAGTGAAAAGAAAATAAATATATATTCTAATTTATTTGAATAAAATACTTCTTTTTCTTAGTAGAAAACACTGTTAGTCAAAAATTTGCCTCCAGATTAATTTATATTATTAAACGAATAAATTGTCTTAGGGAATAGAAGCCAACTTATATTTTATTATTATTTTTCAGTCTTTATTTTCCTGATACTTACCCAAGTTATAATTGGTTACGTTTATCAAATATAATAAAGCCCCATCAGGTGCAAGGGATAAAATACATATGGACGTTTATTTTATGTTTTTTTAAAAATTGGAAATTCATTTCTGGCAGAATAAAAATAGCCATTTTTTAAATACACATGCGTACTTGGCTCACTGCAACCTCCGCCTCCTGGGCTCAAGCAATTCTCCTGCCTCAGCCTTCCAAGTATCTGGGATTACAGGTGCACGCCACCACACCTGGCTAGTTTTTGTATTTTTATTAGAGATGCGATTTCATCATTTTGGGCAGGCTGATCTTGAATTGCTGACCTCAAGTGATCCACCTGCTTAGGCCTCTGAAAGTGCTGGGATTACAGGAGTGAGCAACCGTGCCTGGCCTTAGATGGGTTTATTTGCTGTATATTACTTCAGATTACATTTCTTATGTAGAGTGCAGAAAGCAGAATTCTGACAGTAACTCTTATGTTAGAGAAAAATGTACTAATCTTTAATAAGTATGTGATACATATATTAAATATTTAAAAAATAATTATCTTTAAGAGAACTGATATGATGTTGAAGGTTTGCTTTTTTATGCATCACTTTTTATCTGGTAATGAAAGGAACATTTTTAATTCAACAGTTAAGGATTAAAATGTAAATTGTATGATGTGTTACCCCAAGTGACTGATCACTATTAGTACTAAGTTCATAATTATTGTTTTTATTTAAATTTAAATTTAAAGTGTTACCTTTTGATTTACTTATTAATCTCAATAATGTTGTTTTTACTATCTCACCTAAAATATTATTTTCTTCTGGATTATAATTTCATAATTATGTGATATGCAACTTGTTTACCAAAGCGGTATGTCACAATAACAAGTTTGTAAATTTTGGAATTTGACCAACTTGTTCCATATTCTTACTCTGTCATTTACTACTTTTTAGTATTATTAATCTCAAACAGATGACTTTATTTTGCTAAACTTTGATTTTAATGTCTGTTATATGGACCACTCTGTCAAATTTCTTACTTAATAAACAGTATATAGCATTAATTATTACTCTATATATAATTAACAAGTTTTGGAGAACATTTTATGTGAGTCTAAATTTATTGATGTTGGTGTACTTGCACAACATCTTGAATTCATTGTACAAATCCCATAAATAGCCTGACTTTGGTTTTGATGTTTGACTGCTGACAGCTTTCAATACCTACAATTCCCAATTTCTCTTTTGCCTGTATCTCTAAAAATTGCTAAGGATAGCTTGGTTTTCCTTCCTTTGGCACTAACAGGAAATTCAAACCATGCAAATCCTAGCCATTTGAGGCAAGCCTCAACACAACCCCATTTCCCAATCACATAAAACCCCAAGCCACTTGCCACTGTGCTCTCTTAACTCGTTTTTAGACCTGCTTTGGTGCTTGCTGTGCTCTATGCAGAAATCCTCATTTTCCAAGAATTTTAGCCTCATTTTAGCTTTTTGGTGATTATGTGCAACCATTAATCTTGACATTCAAACCAATTATAGGTGAATGGGGATGGAAGGGTGCCTTCTGTTTTTAAAAGTTACTAAAACAACTATATTAGGCAATTTGATGTTTTATGATTTATTTTTGCTCAATTGTTACACAAATCATGAACTAGTGACATGATAAATATAATCTCTATGATTTAATTTTGTTGATTTATTTGTATACTCAAAACTCTGTTATAGGTGTTGTACAGTCATGCATCACTTAATGATGGGATACATTCTGAGAAATGCATCATTATGCAGTTTCACTGCTGTGCAAACCTCATAGAGTAGGCCTGCACAAATCCAGATGATGTAGCCTGCTACATACCTAGGCTGTATGGTATAGCCTATTGCTGCTAGTCTACAAACCTTTTCAGCATGTTACTGTACTGAATATTGTAGGCAATTATAATGCCATAGTAATGGCTCATATGTCTAAAAATATCTAAGCATAGAAAATGTCTAGTAAAAATATGGTATGAAAAGTTAAAAAAAAAAAAAAAAAAGAGGCACACCCACTTAGGGCACTCACCATGACTGGAACTTGAAAGACTAAAAGTTTCTCTGGGTGAGTCAGTGAGAGGTTGGTGAACCTGAACACCTAGGACACTACTCTATGCTACTATAGGCTTTATAAACACTGCAGAATTAGGATACACTAAAGTCATTAAAAATTTTTTTCAACGATAAGTTAACTAGCTTACTGTAACATTTTTACTTTATAATTGTAAAAAACTTTTTTGATTTATAATACTTAGCTTAAAACCTATGTATAGCTGTACAGAAATATTTTCTTTCTCGATATCCTTATTCTGTAAGCTTTTTGCTATCTTTGAATTATTTTATTTTCTGCTTTCTACCTTCTTTAGTTAAAAACTAAGAAACAAACATACAAATTAGCCTAGGCTTACACAGGATCAGGACTGTTAGTATCAGTGTCTTCCAACTTCACATGTTGTCCCACTGGAAGGTCTTCAGTGGCAATAACATTCATGGAATTCTTATGTCCTATAATAACAATGCTTTATTCTAGAATATGTTCTGAAGGACCTGCCTGAGGATGTTCTACAGTTAACTTATATACAGTTATATAAGAAATACACTCTAAAATAGAAGTATACTCTAAAATAATAATTTTAAAGTATAGTATATTAAATACATAAACCAGTAACATAAATAAAAAGGAATAATATAGTAAAGGTGTGCTTTGGAATGTCAAGGTATGCCCTCTAGAGGTCATGATATCACAAAGAAGTTTGTGAGCAGAGGGTTCAACTTCCTTTTGTTTCTATTTTATCAGTATTATCACTTTCCTAAAGAAGTTTCCTATGACCAATTTCTTTCCAGAGAAAAATGTTAACCCTTAATAAGAGAGGGCTTCGCAAGATATACTGGTACCAATAGAAAGTGAACTGCTATGGCACCCTTTAGGGATTTTTCCCTGAAGAACCGTAGAGATGGGAAATCTTGTCAGCAGCTACAATTTGAAGGGAACTATTCTTTGTCCAGGAGAATGAATCCTGTAATAGTTTGGTGCTTTCCGCACACTTTATCTGTTGTCTTACAATTTTTCAATCTCCTGTGGTTAGAGATAAATGATGATGTAATGTAATGACATCTGACCAAAGGCTATGAAACAGAGTAAGGAATGTTAACATTGCCCTTCAGCTTTTCTTTCTCCTGCTGCAGCAATTGAGCATGACTCATGTTTCAAATGGTACAGCTACGAGGCAGTAAAGCCTTGTGTGTTTCCAAGTGATTTCTGTAGCAGAACCCCTGCTTGTATACTCACCATAGTATGCTCTGTATCTGTAACAGGAATAAAAAGGAAACCTTTGGCTGGGCATGGTGGCTCACACCTATAATCGCAGCACTTTGGAAGGCTGAGAGGCTGAGATGGGCAAATAATTTGAGATCGGGGATTCGAGTCCAGCCTGGCCAACATGGTTAAACCCCATCTCTACTAAAAATTCAAATAAATTAGCTGAGCATAGTGGTGGGCACCTGTACTCCTAGCTACTGGGAGTCTGAGGCAGGAGAATTGCTTGAACCCTGAAGGCAGAGGTTGCAGGGGCAGGGATTATGTCACTGTTCTCCAG
The DNA here is from genome assembly GCF_043159975.1 of Macaca nemestrina. Classification (NCBI taxonomy): domain Eukaryota; kingdom Metazoa; phylum Chordata; class Mammalia; order Primates; family Cercopithecidae; genus Macaca; species Macaca nemestrina. The sequence continues at coordinate 76,238,043 of NC_092126.1, forward strand.
CCTGGGTGACTGAGCAAGACTCCATCTAAAAACAAAACAAAGCAAAATAAAACCGAAAGGAAATCTTTGTACTGTTAAGTAATTAAGATAGTAAGATTTTTTTTTTTCTTAGCATATTCTGGTATATTCTGACCAATACTAATGGTCAATGGTAATTCATGAATAACAAGGGATTTGACAGGATTTCAGGTATGTGGAAAGAACAAGACTAGAGAATTTTCTATCAAAGATATTTAAACTTAGCTTAAGCAACATAGACTAAATTCACTGCTGAAAATCAAAGTGAATGGAGGAGAATATATGTATTATTATTTCATCAAAATCTTCAACATGCAAAAAAAAAAAAAAAGAAAAAAAAAAGGCTGCCTGTCCCTATATTTGGTGTCTTTGTGAGTTTAGAAGTTTTAAACTGAAGGGCAAAATGCTTTCACCAGAAAACATAAGAGAGATTCCTTTGAACTGAAAGTTACAACTGCTACTTGGCCTTTTGGGACTCATCCTATTGGGTGAGCAATTTATAAAACTTGATGAGAAATGAAAACAAATTCTGCTATGCAAGTTGAAAATAGTTATTTCTAAATATTCTAGATGTCATTGTTTACAGTGCATGAACAAGTCATGTACTCCAATTCATCCAGATGTATTGTTCTGAATTTTGAATTTGATTTTAGTAACAAGATTTACTAGAGAACAATAGAAAAACTTTCGTGGAGGTGCTACTATTGGGAAAAAGCACTAATATAATTATAGTCTATAATGACAGAAATGCTATTAGTATTATGTAGTGTACAATACAAGCTCTGTTTATAGTATAAGTCAATTCATCTGGTATTCATCAGTCCTGGCAAAGGAGTCTTCCTGGAGCATGTTTCTGGATAATGTTGTTTGGGGCCATGACCACATAACCTGTGATAATTGATTCTCCATCTCCAGTGCTGATTTTGGGAGCCATCTACAGATAATTTAATAAATACTTTTTTTAGACCATATGCCATTAATATCTACTATTGCAAATGGAAATCCTTGACTATGGTAGCAATTTCTTATGAATTCACGTTTTCTATCAAAAGAAGTAAATTCAAGAAGAACTTTAATCAACCAGGTTCAAATGGAAAAGCAAAGTAGTTGAGAACATGAGATTCAAGAGCACAGGTTACTAGAACTAGGGTTATCATAGAATTGGAAAATAAGTGAGGCCCTAGTCTTAAAGTTAATATTTATGATATGGAACACACTTGAATTATGAGAAATGAATGTTCAGGGACATGGCTAAAGTAGATGACAAAAAAAGGACAATTGAGTTGATGAAATATGACTTAGATTGTTTGATATGTCATCCATATGATCATTAGAATTGCCATTATATTTATAGTTACAGGAAAATGTATCCATACTGAATATGAATTTATAATTTAGAGGACAGTAAAAGTCAATGATAAATGGAAGTAGAAATTATTTAGCAATATTCTTACTATGAACTTAATGCTTGTGACCCCTCATCCCCAATTCATATGTTGAAACTTAATTCGCAAAGTGATTATATTAGGTGCTATGGATCTGTGGCAATGATTAAGCCACCTGAGTGGAGACTTCATCAATGGGATTAGTGCCTTACAAAGGCTGAATAGACCAGTGTTATCTCCTTCCACCATGCGAGGACATGATAAAAACATGCCATCTATGAGGACACAGGGCCACATCAAACACTGAGTCTTCTAGCAGCTAGATCTTGGACTTCCCAGCATCCAAAACTGTGAAAAATAAATTTCTTTTGTTTTAAAGCCTTCCAGTTTATGGTATTTTTGTTATAACAGCTTGAAAAAACTAAGAAAATTATAGAAGTAAGGTGCTACTCTAACAAATAACTAATGTGGAAGAGCTTTTGGAAGTGGGTAATAGGTAGGGCTGGAAGAGTTTTTTGAGGCACATGCTAGAAAAGTTTACATTGCTGTGAATGGGCCATTGAGGTGAGGGTGGGGTGAGGGTCCAGAAAGAAAACAGCTGCAGAGACAATCTTAATTTTCTTAGAGAACACCTATGTGGTTGTCAATAGAATGTTGGTAGAAATATGGATGGTAAAGACTAGTCTGCTGAGGTCCAGACAGAAATGAAGAATATGTTTTTGGAAACTGAAGCAAAGGTGATGCTTATTATAAACTGGTAAAGGACTTGACTGAATTGTGTTTCTGTATTAGTATTTTGCATCAGGCAGGACTTGTGAATGATGAAGTTGGATATTTACATGAGGTTATATCTAAGCAAAATGTTGAAGGAGTGGCCTGAATTTCTTTTTTTATTTTTATTTTTTTACTGCTTATAGGGAAATGCAAGATGACAGACGTAATTTAAAGACAAAATTGTTAAACAAAAGAACAACATAAATTTTGAAAAGTCTCAGCCTATCCATATTGAAAACAATAAAAAATCCTCTTCAGGAGAGAACACCAAAGGTATGAGCAAATGACCACATAGTAAGGAGACTCATGAGGTATCTGAACAGAAGCCAGAACCTATTGGTCAAGACAATACAAGAATGACCTCAGCAACAATTCAGAAATCATCATGCCTGCCACTGTCATCAAAGGTTCAGAGTGCAAAAGCTCCAGTGAGTGCATAACCACCAAAGAGAACTCTCATCAGGGCAATGCCAGGTGGAGCCTTAGGGGTGAAGCTACCCCTGAGTGTCCAGATCAGAATACCTACTGGCATGCAATTCCAGCCAGATGGAGCTGTGGGTGCATGGCCCAGGCATGGAGCCACTATAGGGGGGGAGGGGGGAGGCAGGCACAGAAATGCCTGGGGTGAAGCCATGCAATTCCAGACAGATGAAGTCTGGAAGGCAGGACCACAGTTCTAGTCAGTACAGAAGGACAGAGCATTGAGTCAAAGAAGATTATTCTTGAGCCTTAAAATTTAATGTTGTTTGCCCTGTTGGACTTTAGGCTTGCATATGACCTGCTACCCCTTTCTTCTTTCCATTTTATTTTTTTAAATAATAGGAATCCTATGATTAAACTATCATTGTATTTTGGAAACATATAACATGTTTGGATTTCACAGGTTCAAAAGCATTTTGCCTCAAAATAACTTATGTGTTGAGCCTCGCTAATGTCTGATTTAGATAATATTTAGATGGCAATTTGGACTTTGGACTTTTGAGTTGTTGCTGTAATTAGTTAAAATTTTGGGGGTTGTTAAGATGGAATAAAGGTATTTGCATGTAAGAATGGCATAAATTGAGGTGGACCGGGGGAAATGCATAGACTAAATGTTCATGTTCCTTCAAAATTAGTATGTTGAAGCCTAATCCCCAATGTGGTGGCATTAGGAGCTGTAGACTCAGGGAAGTGATGAGGTCATGAGAGTGGAACCCTCATAAATAGGAATAGAAATTTAAATGCAGCTGAAGAGACCAGAGCTCTCCCTTTCTTTCATGTGAGGATACAGTGTAAAGACGTCATCTATAAGGAAGTGGGTCCTCAGCACATACTGAATCTGTCAGCAGCTGGATCTTGAACTTTCCAACCTTTAGAACTGTGAGAAATAAATTTCTGTTGATTATAAGCCACCCAGACTATGGTGTTTAGTTACAGCAGACCAAATGAACTAAGACAATATTACAGGGTTCAGTAGCAAAGCACTATGCAAACAGAATAACTCTTATCAAACAGTGGAAACAACAAGAGCGAAGATTAGAGTGTGACAGTGCTCTGTGGCATATGCAGGTTTATATTTAAAAATGTATTCTTTGTAGAGGGGCCTATTAAGTGAGTAGCAATCTTGATGTAGAGTGTGACTTCAGTTAAGATGTGGAAACAAAAGACTGAAAATAGAACTGAAAAGAGTTTACTGCTAAAAAGAGAGAATTTTATCAGCAAACATTAGAAAAGGTTAGAGTATCATTTAGTTATAATTCAAAAAGTTATTAAATAATTCATTTATTCAACAAATAATATTTTTTTCTACCGGGTAGCAAGCACCAAGGGAAGTGCTTGAAATAAAAGGTGTCTAAATTATTGTCTCTACCTTCAAGGGATCTTGTAATCTAGGGGAAGTGGTAAAGACATCAAGGACCAATTAACATACTACATGATAAATGCCTCAGTGGGCATATTTAATGAGAGCTAAAGGAAGACCTATGTTAACTAAGCATGTTTTGAGTTAGGAAAAATGAGAAGAGTTAGAAAGAAAGTTAGAGAAATTTACCAAGAAAACAGCCTCTAAGTCTGATCTGGAAATACAAGATAGGGAATTGTCCATAGAGGAGAGAATCTGGATGATGTTGGTTAAAATAACTTCAAAAAGAAGAACTAGCATTTGAAAACATGTCATATTGAAAAACCTACGTGTAGCTCAGCACATAAGTAGAGAACAGTGTGTGTGGTGCGTTTACATGAGCAGGAGAGACAGTGAGAATAAGTAAGAGATAATCCTGAAAAGACATACGGGAACCAGATCTTAAAGGTGTATGAAAGATTTGCATTTATTTTGAATATTTTATAAAACAGGTAATTACATCTGTATTTTTAGCAATATTGGTGGATGAAGAAAGAGGATACTGAAGGATGAAACAGTTGTTAGAAGCCAATCAGGAATTGTGATAGAGTCCTTTCCTATCCATATCCAGTTAAAGCTGTCAGTCTTCAGTGTCACCCAGTTTATGGGCAGTATTAATGATACTAATTGCTGAATGTGATGCCTCCAGAATGCAAAGAGAATTGGATTACCATTTACTCTGAGTCTTATTTTGTGGTAGGGGTTTCAAAATGCATTAATTTGTCTTTTATGTTGAAGAAAATATCCTGTCCTAGCCCTCATCATTGGACCGCTAAAAATTTCACTGATGCATCAGGTGTTTGAATTATCATAAGATTTGTTTTCCATCTTCTAGAGCACACATATCTTACCAAGGCATCCATCCAGTGTCAAACCAGCACTTGCTCATCTTATGCAATCAGTACGAAACCATAGATGTAAAGAATCAGTGCAATGTAGGCTATCCAGATGATATAGACCTCTGTAAACTATTTTGATAGAGGGCAAGAGAATTAAATGGCCATCAGCAAACGTTATAAATAAGTGTTTTCCATTCCATGTGAATTCCTTGTTTCCATTCTTCTTTAATGGAGATTAAATAAAATACATTTCCCAAACCAATCATCATAAAATTGATATCTGTGGTTTTATTAATTTGCTTGATCATTGATACCAGCTGTCAATGGAATTATTACTTAGATGAACCTGCTGTGATCCACAGTCATTCTACAGGATCTTATTTTTGCAGGGGCTAGACTGGCAAATTAAATTCAGATACAACAGGAATCACCTCTCCTGCATTATTTAGGCCTTTAATAGTAGAAGTCATCTCTCCCAGAAAACAATATTGTTATTGATGATACTATTTGGTTGTATATGTGTATGTACGTGTGTGTGTGTGTGTGCACTTGTGTGTGTGTGTGATGGAGTGTGTTTTAGAGACTCCCACATGGTGTTCCCCACTATGATAGCCCTACTTCACAGATAAGGAACCTAATGTGAATGTTACTATAACTTTCAAGCACATTAATTTCAATTATACATCATGGATTAGAGAAATAACCTCTATGGGGATTTATGAATTCAGTAAACCCACTGTGAACTGGCCTTTAACCAAGACTTCATTGTTTATCTGGCTCCTATTATTATTTAGCAGGGGAACATAATAATGTTTTGCTCATTGCTCTCGAGGTGCCAACATCAAATCAAATATGGTGTCCTATAGTCTGGCTACTCTCATTCTACAGGTAAGTGACTATAGGTCACTTTGGGGATGGACTGAAGGAATTATCATGGTATATACTTATTAAGATATTGTAGGGTCCTTCCTTAACAAAGCCCAAAAACAACTTTAGTCAACAAACCTGGAAATAAAAATTGACTCGAGTCTGGGAACTAAGTAAGGGATGATGACTTTTTATTGGGACAAACACCCTCAATATTCTGCTTTTGAATTCTTGCTTTTTTGAGGTTTCAGATATTAAGCACCATTCAATTTGACCACTCTTCACTCTCTCTTTATTTTATTGTGGTAAAATGTATATTATGTGACATTTATCATTTTAATCATTTTTAAGTATATTTTCAGTGGTGTTAAGTACATTCTATTGTTGTGCATCTTCTCATTATCCCTCTCCAGAACTCTTTATGGTGAAAAACTAAACCTCTATATCGACTAAATCATAATGATGAATGGCAACCACAATTCTATTTTCTGTCTCTATGATTTTGATGAGTCTAGGTACCTCATATAAGTAGACTAATAGAGTATTTGTGTTTTTATAACTGGCTTTTTCACTCAGACTAATGTACTTAAGGTTCATACATGTTGTAGTATATGCCAGAATTTTCTTCATTTTAAAAGCATAATAATATTTCATATTTGTATACAATATTTTCCTTATTCATTTATCTGCTGATATAAATGGTCACTGTTTTTTAAAAATCTTTTTTTTAAATTATTTTTTATTATTATACTTTAAGTTCTAGGGTACATGTGCATAACGTGCAGGTTTGTTACATATGTATACTTGTGCCATGTTGCTGTGCTGCACCCATCAACTCGTCAGCACCCATCAACTCCTCACTTACATCAGGTATAACTCCCAATGCAATCCCTCCCCCCTCCCCCCTCCACATGATAGGCCCCGGTGTGTGATGTTCCCCTTCCCGAGTCCAAGTGATCTCATTTTTCAGTTCCCATCTATGAGTGAGAACATGCGGTGTTTGGTTTTCTGTTCTTGTGATAGTTTGCTAAGGATGATGTTTCCAGCTGCATCCATGTCCCTACAAAGGACACAAACTCATCCTTTTTTATGGCTGCATAGTATTCCATGGTGTATATGTGCCACATTTTCTTAATCCAGTCTGCCACTGATAGACATTTGGGTTGATTCCAAGTCTTTGCTATTGTGAATAGTGCCACAATAAACATACGTGTGCATGTGTCTTTATAGCAGCATGATTTATAATCCTTTGGGTATATACCCAGTAATGGGATGGCTGGGTCATATGGTACATCTAGTTCTAGATCCTTGAGGAATCGCCATACTGTTTTCCATAATGGTTGAACTAGTTTACAGTCCCACCAACAGTGTAAAAGTGTTCCTATTTCTCCACATCCTCTCCAGCACCTGTTGTTTCCTGACTTTTTAATTATTGCCATTCTAACTGGTGTGAGATGGTATCTCATTGTGGTTTTGATTTGCATTTCTCTGATGGCCAGTGATGATGAGCATATTTTCATGTGTCTGTTGGCTGTATGAATGTCTTCTTTTAAGAAATGTCTGTTCATAGCCTTTGCCCACTTTTGGACGGGGTTGTTTGTTTTTTTCTTGTAAATTTGTTTGAGTTCTTTGTAGGTTCTGGATATTAGCCCTTTGTCAGATGAGTAGATTGCAAAAATGTTCTCCCATTCTGTAGGTTGCCTGTTCACTCTGATGGTAGTTTCTTTTGCTCTTCAGAAGCTCTTTAGTTTAATGAGATCCCATTTGTCAATTTTGGCTTTTGCTGCCGTTGCTTTTGGTGTTTTAGACATGAAGTCTTTGCCTATGCCTATGTCCTGAATGGTACTACCAAGGTTTTCCTCTGGGGTTTTTATGGTATTAGGTCTAACATTTAAGTCTCTAATCCATCTTGAATTAATTTTCGTATAAGGAGTAAGGAAAGGATCCAGTTTCAGCTTTCTACTTATGGCTAGCCAATTTTCCCAGCACCATTTATTAAATAGGGAATCCTTTCCCCATTTCTTGTTTCTCTCAGCTTTGTCAAAGATCAGATGGCTGTAGATGTGTGGTATTATTTCTGAGGACTCTGTTCTGTTCCATTGGTCTATATCTCTGTTTTGGTACCAGTACCATGCTGTTTTGGTTACCGTAGCCTTGTAGTATAGTTTGAAGTCAGGTAGCGTGATGCCTCCAGCTTTGTTCTTTTGACTTAGGATTGTCTTGGAGATGCGGGCTCTTTTTTGGTTCCATATGAACTTTAAAGCAGTTTTTTCCAATTTTGTGAAGAAACTCATTGCTAGCTTGATGGGGATGGCATTGAATCTATAAATAACCTTGGGCAGTATGGCCATTTTCATGATATTGATTCTTCCTATCCATGAGCATGGTATGTTCTTCCATTTGTTTGTGTCCTCTTTTATTTCACTGAGCAGTGGTTTGTAGTTCTCCTTGAAGAGGTCCTTTACATCCCTTGTAAGTTGGATTCCTAGGTATTTGATTCTCTTTGAAGCAATTGTGAATGGAAGTTCATTCCTGATTTGGCTCTCTGTGTGTCTGTTACTGGTGTATAAGAAAGCTTGTGATTTTTGCACCTTAATTTTGTATCCTGAGACTTTGCTGAAGTTGCTTATCAGCTTAAGGAGATTTTGGGCTGAGACAATGGGATTTTCTGAATATACAATCATGTCATCTGCAAAGAGGGACAATTTGACTTCTTCTTTTCCTAACTGAATACCCTTGATTTCTTTCTCTTGCCTGATTGCCCTAGCCAGAACTTCCAACACTATGTTGAATAGGAGTGGTGAGAGAGGGCATCCCTGTCTTGTGCCAGTTTTCAAAGGGAATTTTTCCAGTTTTTGCCCATTCAGTATGATATTGGCTGTGGGTTTGTCATAAATAGCTCTTATTATTTTGAGGTACGTTCCATCAATACCGAATTTATTGAGCGTTTTTAGCATGAAGGGCTGTTGAATTTTGTCAAAGGCCTTTTCTGCATCTATTGAGATAATCATGTGGTTCTTGTCTTTGGTTCTGTTTATATGCTGGATTATGTTTATTGATTTGCGAATGTTGAACCAGCCTTGCATCCCAGGGATGAAGCCCACTTGATCATGGTGGATAAGCTTTTTGATGTGCTGCTGAATCCGGTTTGCCAATATTTTATTGAGGATTTTTGCATCTATGTTCATCAGGGATATTGGTCTAAAATTCTCTTTTTTTGTTGTGTCTCTGCCAGGCTTTGGCATCTGGTTACTGTTTTTTCAATGCTTTCACTGTTGTGACTAATGCTGATATGAACAAGGGGCATGCATATCTTCTTGAGACCCTGATTATAATTCTTTTGAGCATATACCTAGAATTGGAATTGCTGTATCATATGGTAATTCTATTTTTAATTTTTTCAGGAAGTGCTATATTGTATTCCATAGTGGATGCACTATAAAAACACATTCTCACCAACAGTGAACAGTGCACGAAGATTTCAGTTTCTCTTCATCCTCGCCAAAACTCATTTTCTGTTTTGTGTGTGTGTGTGGTGTGTGTTTTCAAGAGTAGCCATTCTAATGATTGTGAGGTGATATCTCACTGTGGTTTTAATATACATTTCTTTAGTGATTAATGGTGTGTTCGGCATCTTTTCATAAGCTTCTTGGCCATTTGTAGCTCTTTGAAGAAATGTCCATTCCACTTTTGAATCAGAGTTTTGCTGTTATTGTTCTTAAGTTTTAGTAATTCTCTGTATATTCTGGGTATTAATTTCTTATCAGATAAATAGTTGATTTTCAGTATTTCACCATTGATTATGATGTTCCCTATGAATGTTTCATATATGGCTTTTATTATGTTGGGGTAGTTTCCTTTTATTCTTGGTTTGTTCAGTCTTCTTATTATAAAGAGTGTTGAATTTTGAAACTTCTATTATATCAATTGAGATGATCATGTAGGTTATTTTCCTTCTTCCTGTTAATGTGGTATGTCATATTGATCAATTTTTTATGTTGAATCAACCTTACATTACAGGAATAAATCCCACTTGATCATGGTGTATAATCCTTTTATTGTCCTGCTGCATTTTGTTTGCTAGTATTTTGTTGAGGATTTTGCATCAATGTTCATAAAGGATATCGTTTTATTTTCTTGTCATGTCTTTACGTGGAATGATGTGTAGGGAAAAACTCTCCTCAAACCACAATTTTCCTCTACTCTCACACCACAACAATCATGAACACAGAAGAAGACTTCTGTGACCAAATGTTTTAGGGGGAATTCCCCACACACCAAGGAGTGGACACCAGGTGTATGTCCTCCAATTCAATTCCAACACTATTTACCCAAAGATAGTGTCAGATCCCATAGATTGAGGGCTCAGTCCCCAAGACTGTACTTCTACACACACCAGTCACAAGTCTGGGCCTCTGGAAATCTTGACCTACCAGCTTCAGGTTGGGGTTTCCATGATTCTCTCTTTGGGTTTGATTAATTTATTGTAGTGGCTCATGAAACTCAGGGAAACACATTTACTAGTTTATTATAAAGAATATTGCAAAGGATACAGATGAGGAGATATGTAGAGTGAGGCATGGGGCAAGGGGTGCAGAGCTTCCATGCCCTCCTTGGGCACACAGCTCTCTAGGAACCTTTATGTGTTCAGATATCTGGAAGCTCACTGTCCTTGGGTTTTTATGGAAGCTTGATGATATCAGTATTCCTTCTCCCAGCAACTAGGGTGGGACCCTCTCACGTGAGGGTCTTAAGACCCACAATCAGAAAGGCTGGGGAACATTAGAGTAAAATGAGGCTAGGAGAAGGTCAGAAGCCTGTCCTTGAAGCCTGATACACCCAACATTATAACAAAAGAGTGTAACAAGGGCTATGCGAGTTATGAGGCAGGAGCTATAGATTAAAACCAATATATATAATAACATCACACATCGTACCAAGGCAAGGCTAACCTCACATACTGAATTAGGAAGTGTTTCCTCCTCAATATTTTGGAAAAGTTTAAGCAGGGTTGGTATTGGTTCTTTCAATGTTTGTTAACATTTACCAGGGAAGCATTCAGGTCCAGTGTTTTCTTTATCGGAACATGTTTCACTGCTAATTTCTTCTTACTGGCTAGAGTTATGTGCAGATTTCTTCATGGTTTATTCTTTGGAGGTATTATGTTTCTAGAGACTTGTCCATTTCATCTCACCTATCCAGTTTGTTGTACAGCTTCTCATAGTACTCTCATACTTCTTTATTATTATTATTATTATTATTATTATTATTATACTTTAAGTTCTGGGATACGTGTGCAGAACGTGCAGGTTACATAGATATACATGTGCCATGGCGGTTTGCTGTACCCATCAACCTGTCATCTACATTAGGTATTTCTCCTAATGCTATCCCTCCCTTACTCCCTCACCCCCAAACAAGCCCCGGTGTGTGATGTTCCCCTCCCTGTGTCCATGTGTTCTCACTGTTCAACTCCCACTTATGAGTGAGAACTTGCAGTGTTTGTTTTTCTGTTCCTGTGTAGTTTGCTGAGAATGATGGTTTCCAGCTTCATCCATGTCCCTGCAAAGGACATGAACACATATTTTTTATGGCTGCATAGTATTCCATGGTGTATATGTGCCACATTTTCTTTATCCAGTTTATCATTGATAGGCATTTGGGTTGGTTCCGAGTCTTTACTATTGTGAATAGTGCTGCAATAAGCATATGTGTATGTGTCTTCATAGTAGGATGATTTATAATCCTTTGGGTATATACCCAGTAATGGGATTGCTGGGTCAAATGATATTTCTGGTTCCAGATCTTTGAGGAAGTGCTACACTGTTTTCCATAATGGTTGAACTAATTTACACTCCCACCAACAGTGTAAAAGCATTTCTGTTTCTCCACATCCTCTCCAGGATCTGTTGTTTCCTGACTTCTTAATGATCGGCATTCTAACTGACATGAATTTGGTATCTCATTGTTGTTTTGATTTGCATTCCTTTAATGAGTAGTGATTATGAGCTTTTTTAAAAAACATGTTTTTTTGGCTGCATAAATGTCTTCTCTTGAGAAGTGTCTGTATCATTCCTATATACCAATAATAGACAAACAGAGAGCCAAATCATGAGTGAACTCCTATTCATAATTGCTACAAAGAGAATAAAATACCTAGGAACGCAACTTACAAGGGATGTGAAGGACTTCTTCAAGGAGAACTACAAACCACTGCTGAAGGAAATAAGAGAGGACACAAACAAATGGAAAAACATTCCATGCTCAGGGATGGGAAGAATCAATATCGTGAAAATGACCATACTGCACAAAGTAATTTATAGATTCAATGCTATCCCCATCAAGCTACCATTGACTTTCTTCACAGAATTGGAAAAAACTATTTAAATTTCATATGAAACCCAAAAAGAAGCCACATAGCCAAGACAATCCTAAGCTAAAAGAACAAAGCTGGAGGCATCACACGACCTGAATTCAAACTATACTACAAGGCTACAGTAACCAAAACAGCATGGTACAGGTACCAAAACAGCATGGTGCAGGTACCAAAATAGATATATAGACCAATGGAACAGAACATAGGCCTCAGAAAAAATGCCACACATCTACAACCATCTGACCTTTGACAAATCTGACAAAAACAAACAATGAGGAAAGGATTCCCTATGTAATAAATGGTGTTGGAAGAACTGGCTTTCCATATTCAGAAACCTGAAACTGGACCCCATTCTTACACCTTACACAAAAATTAAATCAAGATGGATTAAAGACTTAAACATAAGACTTAAAACCTTAAAAACCCTAGAAGAAAACCTAAGCAATAACATTAGGGACATAGGCATAGTCAAATAATTCATGACTAAAACACCAAAAGCAATGGCAACAAAAGCCAAAATTGGCAAATGAGATCTGATTAAACTAAAGAGCTTCTGCACAGCAAAATAAACTATCATCTGAGTGAACAGGCAACCTACAAAATGGGAGAAAATTGTTGCAATCTATCCATCAGACAAAGGACTAATATCCAGAATCTACAAATAACTTAAACAAATTTACAAGAAACAAACAAACAATCCCATCAAAAAGTGGGCAAAGGATTTCTTAATTTCTGTAGATTCTTTAGTAATGTCTCCACTTTCATTTGTGATTTAATAATTTGAGACTTTTGGTTTTTTTCTTTGTCCATCTAGCTAAACTTTTGCCAATTTTTTTATCTTCTTGAAGAATCAACTTTTGGTTGAACTAATCTTCTCTAGTATTTTTATTTTATTTCTGCCCTAATCCTTACTATTTCCTTCTACCAACAGATTGGTGTATAGATTGTGCTTCTTTTTCCAGTTTTGTAAGTTGTAAACTTAGGTTGATGATTTCAGATTTTTCTTATTTTTAATGTAAGCATTTGTAGCTATAAATGTTCTTTTTAGCACTACTTTTACTATCTTCTATAAGTTTTGGTATGTGTGTTTTTGTTTTCATTACTCTCTACGTAATTTATAATTCCATGTGTGTTATTTTATTTGATCTAGTGGTTGTATATCTTGGGATATGTTCCATCAATACCTAGTTTATTGAGAGTTTTTAGCATGAAGGGCTGTTGAATTTTGTCAAAGGCCTTTTCTGCATCTATTGATATAATCATGTAGTTTTTGTCATTGGTTCAATTTATGTGATGGATTACATTTACTCATTTGTGTATGTTGAACCAGCCTTGCATTCCAGGGATGAAGTCAACTTGATCATGGTGGATATGCTTTTTGATGTGCTGCTGGATTCAGTTTGCCAGTATTTTATTGAGGAATTTTGCATTGATGTTCATAAGGAATACTGGCCCAAAATTTTATTTTGTTGTTGTCTCTCTGCCAGATTTTGGTATCAGGTGGTGGTTGTATAACTTATTTAATTTTCACAAATTAGTGAGATTACTAGTTTTTCTTCTTTTATTGATTTCTAACTTTAACTAATTTTTTGAGAAGATATTTTGTGTGACATCAATTTTTTTAAATATATTGATCCATAATTTGTGGTCAAATATATACTCTATCCTGGAGAAATTCCATATAAACTTGAGAAGGATGTGCATTCTGTTTCTGTTTGGTAGAGGGTCCTGATATATATCTGTTAGATCTACTTGACTTTTGTGTTGTGTGAGTCCTTTATTTCCTTCTGCTTGGTTGTTCTATGCACTATTAAGAATGGGGTATTGAAGTCTCTAATTATTATTTAATAATTAAATAAATTATTATTTAATAATTATCATTTAATAATTAAATAATAATAATAAATAATTATTATTATTTAATAATTATTGCAGTACTATTTCTCCCTTCAATTGTGTCAATTTTTAAAATGTATTTTGCTGATCTGTTATTAGTAGAATAAATGTTTATAGTTGTTATATCATCTTTCTGTGTTGAAATTTTCATTAATAGATAGTGTTCTTTGTCTCTTATAATCTGTTTTGACTTCAAGTCTATTTTGTCTAGTATTAATGTATTCACCCCTCCTTTCTTTTGGTTACTATTTGCCTGGAATATCTTTTTCCATTCTTTCACTTTCAATCTAGAATATCTTTGAATTTAAAGTGAGTCTCTTGTAGTCAGGATATAACTGCATCCTTTAAAAAATTTACTTATCCTATCTGTTTGTTTCACTTGGAGAGTGATATAGAAGAATTTACTTGCTATTTTGTTATTTTTTTTTCTATATGCCTTGTAGTTTATTTTTTATCTCTTGTTTAATGTATTACTGTCTTTTTTTGGTTTTGGTTGATTTTTTATAGTGATGGTTTGAATCTTTTTTTATTTCTTTTTAGTGTCTATAGATTTTTTGGTGGCTATAATGAGGATCACACTTAAATTTCTAAAGTTATAAGACTTTAATTTTAATTAATTACTATTTTCAGTCATAGATGTCACAAAATTGCATCTTTATACTTTGTGTGTCCAAAAAATAAATGAATACTTGTATTTCAATCCATTAGTGCTTTAATTTATGTAGAAAATTTTAAAAGTACAATTATAAAGCATTGTTACATTAAGACTAGCTCTGATAATTGCCTCTGTATTTACCTTTACTGAAACCATTATTTCTTCATATGGCTTCATGTTTCAACTAGCAGGAGTTTCTTTAGAATTTCTCGTAGGACATGTCTTCTGGTAATGAATTCCCTCAGCTTTTGATTGAGGATGTCTTGAATTTCCCTTTAGTTTTGCTGCATATAGGATTCTTGTTTGACAGAGGTTTTTTTGTTTGTTTGTTTTGTTTTGTTTTGTTTTGTTTTGTTTTCTTAGTAGTTGCATACATCAGCCTGCTGCCTTTAACTCTCCAATGTTTCGATGAGAAATCTGCTGAAAATCTTATTGCAGAGCCCTTGTATATGACAAGCACTTCTCTCTCACTGTTTTCATGATTCTTTTTTTGTCTTTTGAAAATTTGATTGTAATGTGTATGTGTTAGTCTATTTAATTTCATCCTACCTGGAGCATGTTAAGCTTCTTCTACATGTATTTCTTCCTATTTGCTGACAGACTCAGAAGGTATAATTTTTGCATATGTAAAAAGGACAGACATTGTGCTTTTTTTTTTTTTCTTCTCACTTGACATTTGGAATCGCTCAAAGTCACCACCATGCATTCATCATCAGCACTGAACATAGTCACAGGCAGAGGTTGTATCAGACATTCACAAGTATGTCTTTAGTCACTGTGTTCAAAATGCTTGCAACAGCATAGATAGCACCCTTCATGCTAAACTCCTTTTAAAAATCTTCCATATCTGCACCTCTGCTCACTGCTGCTACTGTGCTGCTCATACATAGTGTTCTTTTTACATACTCTTTTCAGATGATTCAATTAGAGATGCTCAACCACTAAGAGACTATTATGAATAATTATATGCCAAAAAATGGAGTAAGTTACAGGAATAAATGAATTCCTGGACATATACAACCTACCAAAACTGAATAATGAAGAAAAGGGAAGTCTCAACAGAGCAATAATAACTAAGGAGATTCAAACAGCAGTGAAAATGTTTTTCATGAAAGAAATGCCAAGAACCTGATGGCTTCACTGCTAAATTCTACCAGATACTTAACAAAACAAAACACGACTAACACCAATTAAAGAAAAAAAAATTTACAAAACAATCAAAGAGGTAGTGATATTTTCTAACTCTTTTCATGAGACTAACTTATCCTGATGCTAAAGTCACATGGGGGCATCAAAAGAAAAGTAAACTATAGGTCAACATTCTCAATGAACACAGATGCAAACATCCTCAACAAAGTACTAGCAAGCCAAATTCTATAACACCTTGAAAGGACACACTTTAGAAGCAGTGATAGCTTTACTTATTCTTTTCATGTTTGCATACTTTTAATTTCTTTCTCTTAACTACTCTGACAAGGATTTATAATACTATGCTAAATAGCAGTGGTGACAATGGGCATCTTCTGCTGTTTCAGATCTCAAATAAATTCCAATTTTTCATCAGTGGGTATTATATAAGCTGTTGGTTTGTTTTCTATGGCCTTTATTGTATTGAAGTACATTTCTTCCATATCTAATTTGCTGATTATTTTTATTATAAAACAATCCTGTCAATCAGCGTAAAGACTTAAACCTAAAACCTAAAACTGTAAAACTACTAGAGGAAACCATAGGGAATAAAATTACATGAACTTTGTCTGGGCAATAATTTTTTTTTTTAGCTTTGACATCAACAGTGTAGGCAACAAAAGCAAAAATATACAAATAAGATTACATTAGAATAAAAACATTCTCCATAATAAAGGAAATTATTAACAGAGTGAAGTATACATTAGTCCATTTTTATTTCTATAAAGACATACCTGAGGCTAGGTAATTTATAAAGAAAAAAAGTTTATTTGACTCACAGTTCTGAAGGCTATACAAGAAGTATGTCACCACCATCTGCTTCTGGTGAGGACTTTAGGAAGCTTTCAATCATAGAGAAAGGCAAAGGAGGAGAAAGTGTGTCACACAGTGACAAAACAAGAAAGAGAAAAGAAAAAGAGGGAGGTCCCAGACTTTTCAACAATCAGATCTCATGTGAACTAATTGAGGATGAACTCACCCATTACTAAGGGGTGGTTACCAAAGCCAGTCCATGAGACATCTGCCTCCACAACCCAAACACTTCCCAGCAGAAGCCACCTCTAACCTGAGATTTGGAGAGGGCAAATATTCAAACTATATCAAGAGATAACATACAGACTGGAAGAAGATATTTGAAAGCCATACATTTGATAAGGAATTAATATCCAAAATACATAAGGAACTTAAACAACTCTACAGAAGAAAAAACAAATAATCCAATGAAGAAATGGACAAACTATCTAAATAGATATATATCAAAAGGTATACAAATGATTAACAGATACATTCAGTAATGCTCAACATCACTAATCATTAAAGGGGATCAAATTAAAACCACAGTGATATAGTAGTTGGGTACTATACATTGCAGTATTGCTAAGACAACACATAGCAAGTGTTACCATCACATAAAAATGTCAAATATTTGAGGTGATGGGTAAGTTAGTTTGCTTGATTTAATGATTTAGTATTGCATTAAAGGGTGATAAACTCACTTCTTACCCTATAAATATATCCAACTATAATTTACCAATATATATATTTTTAAAATGTTAAAATACCCTTTTTTGTAGAGATTGCTGGGGTTCACTTTGGGTGCAGTATTTGTGGGGAGCCCAGGTTTATGTCTTCCACTACTGTGATAGAACATATCACTGCTTTTAAACAACAGATTTTTTTTTTCTTTTTTCTTTTTTCTTTTTTATTATACTTTAAATTCTGGGGTACATGTGCAGAACATACAGTTTTGTTACATAGGTATACACAAAATACCATTTAAAAATAAAATCTTCTAGATTTTTAAAAAATAGGTCCACCATTTGCTGTTTCTTTGAGATAGTTTCTATTGGTTTTTTTTTTCCTTTGAAAAATCATCCTTTATTTTTTGTTTTAGCCTGCTTTGTAATTTTTGTTGTTGTTGTTAAAATTGGATGATTGAATCTAACAATGTGGTAACTCTGAAAATCAGATTCTCCCCATTCCCCGGGGATTTTTTTTTTTTTTTCTTGTGGTCTGATTGCATCCTGAGGCTCATCCTGAGGTGAAAACTGAAGGTCTTCTCAGGTCTTTTTTGAGCCTGCACCTTTCCCTGGGAATACACAGTGACTCTCTAATTTCCTCAAGATACATAATTGATTTTAATGTCCTAGTCAATAATGGCTTAGAACATGGGAAAAGGAGATACATTAAAGGGGAAAGAAAGGCTCCAGCTCTACAATTCCCCTGGAAGTAGGAGGAGGGTGTTCGGTAATGGTTGCTGTCTCAGTTTATGATATGGTTTGGCTGCGTCCCCACCAAAATCTCAACTTGAATTGTAGTTCCCATAATCTCCATGTGTCATGGGGGGATCCCAGTGGGAGGGTAATTTAATCATGGGGCAGTTTACTTCATGCTGTTCTCATGAATGTGAGTTACTACTCATGAGTTCTGATGGTTTTACAAAGGACTTTTCCCCCTTTTGCTTGGTAGTTCTCCTTGCTGCCACCATGTGAAAAAGGATGTGTTTGCTTCCCCTTCTGCCATGAATGTAACTTTCCTGAGGCCTCCCCAGCCACGCTGAACTGTGAGCCAATTAAATCTCTTTCCTTTTAAATTACCCAGTCTTGAATATGTCTTTATTAGCAGCATGAGAATGGGCTAATACAATAAATTGGTACTGGTAGAGTGCTGCTATAAGGATACCTGGAATTGTGGAAGTGACTTTTGAACTGAGTAACAGGCAGAGGCTGAAACAGCTTAGAGGATTCAGAAGAGGAAAGGAAAGTATGGGAAAGTTTAGAACTTCCTAGAGACTTGTTGATTGCCTTTGACCAAAATGCTGACAATGATATGAACAATGAAGTCCAGCTGAGGTGGTCTCAGATGGAGATGAGGAACTTGGGAACTGGAGTAAAGTTCACTCTTGCTATGCAAAGAGACTGACAGCTTTTGGTTCATGCCTTAGAGATCTGAAGAACTTTGAACCTGAGAGAGATTATTTGGGGTCTCCAGCATAAGACATTTCTAAGGGATAAAGTGTTCAAGAAGAAGCAGAGCATAAAAGTTTGAAAAATTTGCAGCCTGGTGATGTGATAAAAAAGAAAAACCCATTTCCTAGGGAAAAATTCAAGCCAGATACATAAATTTTCATAAGTAACAAGGAGCTGAATGTTAATCATCAAGACAATAAGGAAAATGTCTCCAGGGCATGTCAGAGACCTTCATGACAGGCCATCCCATCACAGGCCTGGAGGCCTAGGAGGGAAAAATGGTTTTCTGGGCTGGGTCCAGGGTTCTGCTGTTGTGTGCAGCCTCAAGACAGCATCCAGCTACTCCAGCTACGGCTAAAAGGCACCAAGGTACAACTCAGGATGTTGATTCAAAAGGTACAAGTCCCCAGTCTTGACATATTGAATGTTGCATTGGTCCTTTGGGTGGGAAGAATATAAGAATTGAAGTTTGGGAACCTCTGCCGAGATTTTAGAGGATGTATGGAAAGGCATGTATATACATAGCAGAGCCCTCATGGAGAATCTCTGCTAAGGCAGTGAAGAAGGGTATTGTGGGGTTGGAGCCCCCACACAGAGTTCCCCATTAAAGCGCTGCCTAGTAGAACTGTGAGAAGAGGGTCACCATCCTCCAAACCCCCGAATGGGAGATCCACTGACAGCTTGCACCATGTGTCTGCAAAAGTCACAGACAATGTCAGCCTATGAAATCAGCCAGGACAGGGGCTGTACCCTGCAAAGCCTCAGAGGCAGAGCTGTCTAAGTTTGTGGGAGCCCACCTCTTGCATCAGCATGACTTGAATATGAGACCTGGAGTCAAAGGAGATTATTTTAGAACTTTAAGATTTAATTACTGCCCTATTGGATTTCAGACTTGCATGGGGTCTGTAGTCCCTTTGTTTTGGCCAATTTCTCCCATTTGGAATGGGTGTATTTACCCAATGCAATATCCTCATTGTATCTAGGAAGTAACAAACTTGTTTATACAGACATTGGCAGAAGAGACTTGCCTGTCTCAGATGAGACATTGGACTTGGACTTAGAGTTAATTCTGAAATGAATTAAGTCTTTCGAGTAACTGTTGGAAAGGCATGCCTGGGTTTTAAAATGTGAGGCTATAATATTTCAGAGGGGCCCAGGGCAGAATGATATGGTTTGGTTGTATCCCCACCAAAATATAATCTTGAATTGTAGTTCCCATAATCACCACATATCATGAGAGGGACCCAGTAGGAAGTAATTTAATCATAGGGGCAGTTACCCTTATGCTGTTCTCATGACAGTGAGTGAGTTTTCACTAGACCTGATGGTTTTATAAGGGACTTTTTCCCCTTTTGATCAGCATTTCTCCTTGTGCCACCATGTGAAGGACATGTTTGCTTCCTCTTCTGCCATGATTGTAAGTTTTCTGAGCCCTCACCAGCCATGCTGAACTGTGAGTCAATTAAACCTCTTTTCTTTATAAATTACCTAGTCTCAGGTATATCTTTATAAGCAGTGTGAGAATGGACTAATATAGTCTATTTGGGCTACTATAACAAAAATATCACAAACTGGGTGATTTATAAACAATATAGCTTAATTTCTCAGAGTTTTGGAAGCTGAGAACACTAACATCATGGCCCTGGCAGATTTGGTGTCTGGTGAGGGGCTTCTTCCTTATGTGATGAAAGCAGTGACAGATCTTTCTTGGGCCTCTTTTACAAGACACTTATTCCCTAAGGACAAACTAACCTCCCCAAAGGCCCCACCTTCAAATATTATAACCTTAGAGATTAGGATTTCAACATAAACATTTGGGGCAACACAAATATTCTGTTATAGCATTCCACTTCTGAACTCCCAAATTCTATGCTCTTCATACATGCAAAAGGCATTCATTTCACCACAGTAGGCTGAAAAGTCCTAACTTGTTTGATTATCAAGTTAAAAGTTTGAAGTATTATCGAAATATTTTCTAACTCAGATATGGGTGAGACTTAAGGTATCTTTAGTATTGATGCAAATTGATCTTGGGTTGTAAAACTCTGAAATTAAACATGTTTTATAAGATGGGCAAAAAAATCCAGACATTTCCATTCCAAACAAGAGAAACAAAAATGAAAGAAATGACACGCTTCACGCAGATCTAAGACACAACATTCAATCTTAAGAATTAAGAATAATCTTATTTGACTCTCTTCTTTGGCTTGATGCTCTGCCTTTGGTCCACTAATGGCTGTAGATCCACTTTCAGACCCACTGCAGTGGAGAACCTGGACCTACACCTTCTGTGTAGGAGTAGGACTCATGGTTTTGCTGAGTGAAGGCCACATCACAGCTCTCACAGGTTGGAATAAAATGCCTACCATTTTTCCATGCTGGAATCACTTGCTGAGACCTCCACAGATTTCAGGTCCTGGAAGTGGCCCTGCCACCACAGCTTCACTGGGAACAGCACTTGCTGCATTGTGGCCTGCTGGAGCCACACACCAGGAGCAGTGGAAGAACATGGCAGTAAAGTGTAAGTAGTGAAGCCCAAGATGTGAAGCAGGGCTGGACAGCAGCTTCCTCTCTGTTGTACTTCTTCAGCTCTTGATACCCACTTCCTGGTAGCAATTTTTTAGTCCATTCAGGCTGTTATAACCATATATGACAAAACTGGGTAGTTTATGGACAATAAGAATTTATTTGCACATTTCTGGAGCAGTCCAACATCATGGCACCACCAGAATGGTGTCTGATGAGGGACACTTCCTCATAGACAGTGTTTTCTTGCTTTGTCTTCACATGATGGAAGGGGTGAGAGTTCTGTCTCATGCATTGTTTTATAGGAACACTAATCCCATTCATGAGGATTCCACCTTCATGACTTAATCAGCACTGGAAGTTTCCACCACTTAGTACTATTACTTTAAGTAATAGGCAGGATTTCAATGTATGAATTTTGGGGAAATACAAACATTCAGATTATAGCTACATATCTATATCATATCCAAATAGGCAGGATTTCAATGTATGAATTTTGGGGAAATACAAACATTCAGATTATAGCTACATATCTATATCATATCCATCTCTATATCTACACCTCTTTAATGAGAGGTAGTAGTCAATGATCAGAACACAGATCCCTGATTTGGAGGGAACAGAGTCCTTATTGCCCATGGTGGCTCCTGCAAGCTATGAAAGCTGCTCTAGGAACATGTGTGCAGTCACTTGCATGGGGTATAGGTGTAGAGGATAATGAGTGCTGTAAACTAAGAGCTGAAATTGACTAAATTAACCACAATTTTCTATCCAAACCTTCCCCTAGAAGTTGCAAAGCATCAATAGACTCCATAGTTCCAAAATAGTTATATCAGACAAACTGCCAGTGCAATTACTTTCTATGTGGTTAAACAGATTCCTTGTACTTCCTACTCTTCCATCTTCCCAGGACCTGTTGCTTCTTTTTCTCTTTTTTACCTAAGAACATCATGCTCTATTAACCAACTTCCCAAATTACTGTGGATCAAGCTTTTTTGACTGTCCATTTGGTTATAGTAATTATGACATCTTGACTTCTGATGATTAAGCATTACCACTTGACACTCATTAATTTGAAGCTGTGACAACTCCATCAATATTAACGAGCCTAGCTCTTCATTGCTTTACCTACCATCAGCCAGGACCTGCAGAGGAAAACTGTCAATCTTCCTAGCAACACTACCACCCATCTCATCAACACAATTCTGGTGAACTTTCTTAATGGTGTATCTTCTGAGCCCTCTCATGGAACATAAATTTTGTTGCATCACAGTTGACTATCAAATCAGATTACCATTTATTTCTTTGAGAGAGGGAAGGTATAGTTCCTCAAAAAGAAGTTAATTACATTTTGGGATTATTTTTAAAATGCATGATAGGGACTATAGATTTAAATCAAGGGCATTTTTATTTGCATAGCACAACACTATGAAAGAGAAAATTCACTTCAGAATTTTAAAACTTGACCCAGTATATTATGATCAAAGCTTGAGTGCACTGACATATAACCTTATATCATAGTACATAAGATTTTAAAAAAAGATAACGTAATGGCATAAACATTTGTTTCATCCTACAGTGGCCAACCAAGAAGCTATTTTGTTATTTAATATGACTGTGAAATGAGAACTAGTGTAAGTCCCTGCTGCCTATCGTCCTCTTAGGAAACAAACCAAAGAGGATTAATACAAATCCCTTGATAATTCTGGAAGTGTGAGAGGAGATTTATTTCATATTATTGATTTAAGTTTCTGGCAAGAGGTAATTTCCAGTTACCCATACCAAATATTCTTACCACAATATTGTAATGAAGACAGAGAATTAGATACCCAAACTCATCTTATGCCTTCAAATATTCTTTCTGCTTCTACAGGGTAGTGAGAATATAAAAAAAATTAATAAATATCCAAATAAAGCATAAAATATTACCCAGAATTGAGAGTTAGATGCTTGTCATGGAGTGTTAGTAGCAAAAGGGGAAGAAGCTGTAGACTTGAGAATGTGAAATTGATGGGTAAAGTGGGAGTGATCAATGGTAAGTATGGGACTCAGAGACCAGTAGTGGCAGCAATAGCTGAGGCTGGAAGCTGAGTCAATAGGGATAGATTATTTAACTCTTCAGATTTATCACCATGGATTGTTTATGTTAAAAGGAGAGATATAGTAATCATCACTTACTATACATATCTGCCACAATCCCTGTGGCATATTGTATCATGTCCACAATACATATAAGCCACAATACCTGTCAATGTTGAAAGAACATAAGAACAATGAACTAGAAGATGCTGAATTTAACTAAGCCCCCATCTATTCCTAGATCTGAATCTAATATTTAAACTACTTGGTTGAGGTGAACTGGCAAGATCAAATTGTTATTAGAAATGGGGTTGATTTTTAGAGTGAAAGTTTATAAAATTTCCTATTTGTGCAATTATATGGTCTACAGAATGTTGCTTCACATGTTTAGCAAAAGATTTATGAAATGGAAACAGCCTGTTGTTGATTTTAAACACTGCCTATACTACTGAAAGAGAGAAAACTAGATTTCCAGAGATACTTTTACTAAAATGCCTTAAAAGCTAATTTAACATTATATTTTTATTAAAATGTATATAACATACAAGGTAAATGCTATATGACTGGCTAGAGTAGAGTAGATTGTGGCAGAACATTATTGCTGGTTAAGAACTAGAAAAGTAAGAAGAGAGAAATAGAGGGAGAGAAGAAAGGAAGGAGGGAAGGAAGGAAGGAAGGAAGGAAGGAAGGAAGGAAGGAAGGAAGGAAGGAAGGAAGGAAGGAAGGAAGGAAGGGAGGGAGGGAGGGAGGGAGGGAGGGAGGGAGGGAGGCAGGGAAGGAGGGAGCGAGGGAAGGAGGGAGGGAGTGAGGGAGGGAGTGAGGGAGGGGAAAGGAAGGAAAGAAAAGAAGTAAGGCAGTTCGGCCAAGCACTTGTTTTGAGGGCACCTGAGAGCTACTGAGGCAACCAGGACTTGAAAGTCTAGAGCAAAGGAAATTAAGAAATATAAACGTATGAATAAAAATTTTCTGAGTAGCCTTCCCATCATGGATTGTGCTTAATTTTGAGTAAGGTATATGTCTAGAAACTCAGAGAGAATATTCCATTTAAAATATGGAGAAGCCAACAAAATTTAGGAAAAGATTATAGTGCTGATGTCAAAAATTGGATTTTAGACATTTTCAGGTAACAGGACTGGAGGCGACATGATCCAGAGAGAAGACAGGAACCTTTCTCAGCAAGTTTTTCCCCTCAAAGCATTAGCTGATTTCTTAATGTGCTAAGAGCCAGACATTAAGAATCTAGCAGAAAGTCAATAAAAAGCACACCAGAATTTTTGCAGTCTCACATTGCTGAGAAAATAAAAATTGGAGTTCAGCACTTATACACTGTTGGTGGGAATGTAAATTAGTCCAGCCACTGTGAAAAGCAGTCTGGAGATTTCTCAAACACCTTAAAACAGAGCTATCATTTGATCCATCAATCCCATACCTGTGTATATAACCAAAAGAAAATAAATTATTCTACCAAAAGACACACGCTCTCCTATGTTCATTGCTGCGCTATTCACAGTGGCAAAGTCATGAAATCAACCCAGGAGCCCATAAAAGGTAGATAGAATAAAGAAATTGTTGTATGTATATGCCATGGGTTGCTATACAGTCATAAAAAACAAATGAAATCACATCCTTTCCAGCAACATGGATGAAGCTGGAGGCCATAATTCTAAACAATTTATTTCAGAACAGAAAACCAAATATTGCATGTTCTCATTTATAAGGGGAAGCTAAACATGGATCATGTATGAACATAAATGTGGAAACAATAGATGCTGTGGACTACCAAATGGTGGAGAGAGGGACTGGGTTAAAGAAATCTCCCATTAGGTGCTATGCTCACTACGTGGATGTGGAATCCATTCTCCAAACCTCAGCATCATGCAATATTCCCATGTAACAAATCTGCACATGTACTTCCTGTATCTAAAATAAAAGTAGGAAAAAAATGGAGTTCAGGACTTGTCAAAGAGGAAGGCCTCTACTACCTATGCAAAATTCCACTTGGGACCTAGTGAGACTTAATCTTAAGAATATCAAGAAATGTGAAGGGACTAAGATTTTACCTGATAAGGAAGCCTGCTATAGTTTCACAGATGCTGGCAGAATACATGAGACTCCTGAATTTGAGACAATGACTTTTATTACTCATAGCACAGCAGACAGTGCATTATCTTTGGTTACTATTTCCCCTTAAGTCACATAGGAGCAATATGAAATCAGGTGTAGAGAGACAAAACAGTGTGTCTGTGCCACAAGTGAGAATTCTTAAGCTTAGAATGCTGCCAGTCTCCTAAGGGACTTAAGAGCAGACTTGCCTAACTTGTACCTTTAAGTGAAATAATGCCAATATTATTCTGAGCAGAAAAAACAACAAAAAAGCAAATAAAAACATCTACTGATTTTTAGCCTGGCAAGAAAAACTAACTTTATCTTCCAGGACTATTTTCTACACAAACATACTTAAAAATACAGTTTGGAAGAAAACTGTCATTAGACATGCAGAAATGCCATGGAATGAAACAAGTAAACTGATCGTTACAAAACTGACAAGCCAAGCTCAAGCCAGGTCAGTCTGGGACTGTATTAAGCTGACATCCCCCAACTCAGGGCACCTATCAAAAAATAAGATGAACTCTCACTCGAGAAGGAAAGCATAATCTGACAACATGCAATTTTTTATACAAAATGTCTGGTAGTGAAGATTACCAGGCATACAATTAGACCAGAAAAAAAAAAAAAAATGGAGCCATAGATACAGATCTAAAAATAACCTAATTTTTGATTTACAGAATGCAAATGAGAAATCACGGTAATTTAGTAGTTGGCAATTATCTTCCTTTGGGTAAATATTTATGTTTGTTATATGTTTATTATGCCTTTTATATTTATTTAAAACTAAAAAGAAATTAAGGTATGAATGAAATAGTCTATACATGTAAAATACACATTTTGGGAAACTATTTTTTTTTTTTTTTTTTTTTGAGATGGAGTCTTGCTCTGTCTCCCAGGCTGGAGTGCAGTGGTGCAATCTCTGCTCACTGTACCCTCCACCTCCCGGGTTAAAGCCATTCTTTGCCTCAGCCTCCCAAGTAGCTCAGATTTCAGGCGCCTGCCACCATACTCAGCTAATTTTTGTATTTTTAGTAGAGATGGAGTTTCACTATGTTGGCAATGCTGGTCTTGAACTCCTGACCTCGTGATCCAAATAGCTCAGCCTCCCAAAGTGCTGGGATTACAGGTATGAGCCACCACGCTCTGCCTTGGGAAACTCCTTTCTAGGCAGACCATATCAGCAATTAAGCTTATTATATATTCTGAAAGTATTAATTTAAAAAATGTAATTTCACCATATAGGAAATATTATATTAAATGTACATGTTGAAAGCTATCATAAAATAAATACTAAATGCAAAAAACTCTATTTGGTATTTTGAAAGATGAAAAAAAGAATAACTTATGCTTTCCAAGAGATTGTATTATTTTACAAATGTCACAAAATATATGTAAGCAACAAAACATGATGCATGTGTGAAAATACCAATAGGTCAACAAAGGAAGAAGAAAAATTAAAAATATTGAAAGGCATATTTCAAGATGACATGAATTTAAATACTTATTATGACTATAAACATAAAGTGATAAAATTCAATAGTAAAATATTAAAAGTTAAATTGAGCTAAAAAGATTTTTTCTGTCTGTGTGGGCTCTTGTAGGCCTAAATTAAAATTCCTATCTACACCAGAGTTTTAAATATCTTTAGGAACTAAGTTGCCCTGTACCCACCGTGTTCCCAGTACTTGTGTTAGATGTCTCCAATTCTAAACTCTAGGCTCACATTTTGCCAAGGTGAAAGAAGGGCCCACAATTATTTCTTGGACAAAATTACCATATATATTAATTGTAATTCCAATTTTACCTGCAAGAATATAAATTTGAGGCATGGACATTTCAGTAATGTATAAGTCAACTTGCTAAATTCTATTTGGGACATTTAAAAACCCATACCAGTAATTAAAAATGTATACATGGAATCAATTTATCTACATTCGAAGTGTAGTGTGTATGTTCCCTTTGAATAGACAATCAGGCAAACAGACATCTAATTAATTATTCCTGGTGGATGTTAAGGTAATTATTTATTATTTTCAAAACTCAAATGAAGAAAAAAGCAATAATTTTCATTGCTTTCCTTAACAAAATATGTTAAAGTAGGGCAGGCGTTTCGCGAGGAAACAGGGCATGGTTACTTGCAGATGACTCAAAGCAATACAAATAGGACCAAACACATTATCACACATTATCACAAGGACATGTCCCCTACTAGCAAAGAACTGTTACAACAGGTTATAACAATGAAGACAGATTATAGCTATATTGTTTAGGCACAGATAAGAATATCCTAACAAAGAACAAACTGCAAGTGGATAAGTCCACAAATGGTTAAATCCAAGATGGCTGAAAACTTGACTAGCTGCTGACCCTTGACTGCTTTATGCCCCCATTACCATAACATTTCCATGGGGAAACCTCATACTCCCATCATATACCTGATGCCATGACAGTTTCAGATCAAATATATTTAGTAAAAACAACAAAAAAAGGATGACACTGATTCTGGGAATTGCCCAATCATTTCCTGGAACAGGCTTCCCTTTATTGTAGAAAATTATCTGCCTTCATTATGCTAAAAGAAGGAATTAACAGAATGTATTAGAAATTGAAAGACAAATTGTAAGCAGAAACCACAGGACATTGCAAAGTTATGTGAAGACAGAAGGGAAGTACCACAAATAGGGGAGAAAAGCAGAGATTTAGTTACAACATTGTTTGTGATATTGTAACAATCCTGTCTGTGAGTTCTGGTAGTCTGAATTCTGAGATCAGATTTTCCTAACTTTCAAGGTAATACTAACAATGAACTAGTATCATCTGATGTTACTTAATAACATCTCTGTTTCTTACAACCTGAAAAGGTACTCCTTACATACAAACATATACATAAATCCAAGAAAGGGCTATCACATACAAACATACACATAAATCCATAGACTAGGAGTATGCAATATAGTTAGAAAGCTGAAAGCTGAATTAAATTTCTTTACATTGTCGTTCATTGAATGACTGTCATCTAAATAATTTTTGTTTGTTTTAGTCAGATTACTGTATTTCAGTAAGTATATTTTCCTTAATTTGATGTTTTTCTTCTCATAGGTTCATGATATTGCTGTATTAGTGCCACTATGATTAAACTGTCTTTATAAGCTCTAAATATAGTATTAGTTTCTGAAGGAAGAATAGTTTCTTAGAAATATTTAAACATTATTTCATACTTTAAGATTAAATAGTATGTAAGATAGGCAATGGTTAAAAGAAAAAACTTTAGCTGAATTAAATTTAAATAGTTTAATTGAACAAGAAACAATTCACAAATCAGGCAGCCTCCCAAGCCAGAGTAGGCTCAGAAACTTCAGCACAACCACATTGTAGAAAAAGGTTTATGAGCAGAAAAAGTAAAGTGATATAATGAAAATGGAAGTAAGGGAAAGACACAGCTGGATTGGATATTTGAACATAGTTTGAACAGTTGGCCACCTTTGGGCAAAACTCAGTGATTGGCACAAGAGTAGACTACAATCTGTGTATAACTTCATTTAGGTTTTAGTTCACAATGTACAGAGAAACCTTTAAGCCAAACTTAAAATATTTAAGGAGGCAGCTTTAGGCTAAACTTGATTTCACAATTCACACCTTTTGGTCATCCAAAATGGGTCTTCTCAACTCCCCCTTTCCTTCTCAATTTTGAGAGGATGAACCAAATTGTAGTCATTGATGTTACTATTACCATTGTAAATGTGCTTATTTGGTCTTGAAATCCAGTAGGAAATAACAGAACAGTGGGTTTTATAAGGTGGGAATAAGGACTTCAGGTTATTTTTTTGTAAAGGTGAGAAGAAAGAGTACCTTTTTATGATAGAATGTCCTGTTTACATGAGAAAAAGAGAAAAAGAACATGGTCTCTTCTAGGACCTATGTATTTCCTTAAAGCCTACTCTTGATTATGTCAAATGCAGAAATTTAGCATGAATGACTCCATTTTGGTTTGATCTGGACTGTTGGAGCCTAGTGCATGAGCTCAGTCCAAAACAATGGCCTCCCATAACTTTATGTAAAAATTTCTCTCCATTTGGTCACACTCTCACTTAGAGTGATCAAAACTTAGGACCTTAGCACCACTCTCAGATACCATCATTTTGGGTTTCTGGCTTCAACACATCATCCATACATTATGGTGCCCTGATGGTCACACATTTTTTTTTTCCGCTCTTGTCATTTCAGTTTAACGTTCTAAAGAGACCATTTAACATTCTGAAAGTGGTTGCATGCAAACATTTAAAACTTTTGAGAGAACATGGTGCACCAGGGAGACTACTATTATGACTATCAGGAGGACAATATCAAGAGTTTGAATTATGCTCCTTGGCCAGGGTCCCCATAAACCAAATCACCTAAAATTAAATAGATCAAGGAATGAGTTCGATAAAGAGTCTGCTTGCTTTAACTAAGTAGACTGTTTGTTAATCCCCTACAAATGAATCTCTATCATACCTAATGTGATGTATTTTTCCATGGAAAACTAGTGCCAACAGCTGCACAGATACTTCTCTGTTTAGCTAGTAAGTAATCTAGACCAATTCTATTATTTAGAATAACTTTCACAAGAAAATTTAAAGTCTGTTGTGCAACCATAGCCTTTATAGTAAAATCTGCTATAGGGTCTATCATGAGGCTAAATTTTTAATCATTGTCTCCTTTACTCCAAACTCTCTGAGAAAGAAAAGACCTAAAAAATGGTTCCCTTTTAGAAGAGTAAACCCTGGAAATATTCTCTTTAACCTATGTCTCTTTAACAGACAAATGTCTGTTTCTTACTGATTATGAGACAGTGTATGTACCAATAAAATATCTCACCTACATTAGGCCTTCATCTTGCATCTATTAAGGCATACAGTTATCCATGTATAAGGCTGGCTGCAAGAATCTTTACAAATAAAATTATATCTTATAAGTCTGTACAACGGAACTCCTTTCATTTCTATTGTTCATAGAGGCATAAGGAAGGGTAAAAATGGAAAGATAAGAGTATTATGATAGTAGATAGATCTTGATTGTATATTGAGAAAAAGCTGTTCACATTAAGGATGACTTGTTCTGTGGAAAAACTTTCCTGGTTAGCTTTACCTTAAGGTTTCTAAGGGATGTACTGTTATAAGAGTGTGGAGAGACCCTTCTGAGTTGTTAGAGTATGAATCCAAGGTTCAATGTCCTGAAGTTTTGCTGCAGTATGGATGGCAAGGGCAGTTTCTCTGATGTTCTCAGTAGATTCAACCTTCAGGTTCTCAGTTGTTAAGGGAGTAGATTGTCCTCAGTCAGTAAAACATGAAAAGCTTTCTTTACCTGGTGAAAATACACTGTGTTTTAATGAGCTACTGTTAAAACATCAGCCCTCTTGCATGAAAAAGCTTTTATACAACCAGAAAATATGCATTGAAAATGATGATTGAATGAAAATACTCTACAAATATTTAAATGGTTCATCAGGTAGTGGAATGTACCTGAAGTTTTCATTATCTTCTCAGGAATATGAATTTGAAAAACCAAATATTGGTCATAAAGTACTTTAGCAATTTAGAAGTCTCCATTCATATATACATACAAAGCTTTTCATATATGTACGTGTGTGTATATACATATTTACATTTATATATATTAAATATATTTACACATATTTATATTTATATATATAGCTCAAAGTTTTCAATAACAAAAGCTTTAAGGACTCAGAAAAGACATGGCAGTCATCCTGGTTCTCATGAGTCCATTCTTGACATTGGACTTATGTCTTCTTGAATACCAATTGTTTCTCTAATTAAGTTATGTAACACTAATAACTGATAGGTTATCATAGGTAATTTGACTTAGACCATGGAGTTCATTCAAATTCTATATCTAAACAATTTCAGTATTGGTTGATTTACCATGAAAATCTGGGAAAGTATTTTCTTGTTATTCAATTTTTTTTTTTTTTTTTCCTGCTTGGGTTAGCAGTTTTATCAACCAGTCAGACTTTTCATTACAGTTTCAGGAATTCTTACCCAGTTCAAATGATACGATTCTAAAGTTATCAGATGCCTGTATTCAAGAGTGCTTTTCAGGATTCTTTTTATCCTTTCATGAACCTCCTTAAAGACACGGTATTTTAGATTTTTTTTTCTTTTTCTTTTTCTTTTTTTCTTTTTTTTTTTTTTTGAGATGGAGTCTTGTTCTGTCACCAGGATGGAGTGAAGTGACACGATCTCAGCTCACTGCAACCTCCACATCCTGGGTTCAAGTTATTCTCCTGGCTCAGCTTCCCAAGAGGCTGGAACTATAGGCACATGCAATCACGCCCACCTAATTTTTGTATTTTTAGTAGAGATGTGGTTTCACCATGTTGACCAGGATGGTCTCAATCTCTTGACCTCATGATACGCTCACCTCAACCTTCCAAAATGCTGGGATTACAGGCGTGAGCCACCAACCCGGCCTATTTTAGGATTTAACATGCTTGTCAAGGTTTCAGAAACTGCATCAGAATTAAGCAATAAACCATGGGATTGACTTTCAACAGTCAAAGACACAATTGACAAGAAAATTTAGTTATTTTTGTGGTCTACAATAACTTAATCATATAATTATGATTGATAACATATAATCAGACATATTAACATTTTTAAAATCTCATAGAATTTTAGATCATGTATTAATAACATTCATTAAAATATAACCTGAAGAAGGTTAAACATTATTTATTATTTGACAATGCTTCCCATGTAACTTAACATGTCAAATAATCCTGTTTATCTCTCTTTTGGATGATTCAGGGGCCCTCGCAGCATCCCAAATTTAGAGGTCAAAATATAATTGGATTTGAAGCTGAAATTTGATTTTGAAAAGACTGCATCAATTATGTCAAAGGCTTAAAACACTTGAACAAAAAAGGATCACAGATCACTGTAAAACAATAGTCATTTATTTAACAAGAGTGATAATGAAAATATTTTTAAAAACAAAAACCTATAATGGACATAGAGTTTTCAAAATAATCAGAAGCTGTAAGATATCATGATGATACAGAATCTCTCTCTTCTTCTTTCCTCTCTTTTGTGGTTTGCTCAAAAGATGAATAAAAATATTTTGCTGTGTCTTATTAATACTACATAAAATTTTTGTTCAAAATAGAAAACCAAATTTTGCTTAGTATTAGTGTATTATGAATACTAAAACTAATTGCAATAAAACCTCATAACTTTATTGAATTTGTCATCTTTAACCACATTAAAATTCCATAAAACTTTCACTTTACATTTTTCTGCACCTTTCTATATTCATCTTATTTTATCTATTTTTTTACTCCAGTGTGAATCTTTAAACAAATTTAAGCCAGAAAAATACATATTTTATGACTTAATTACTTTCCTCATCAAACATATATTTTACTTCTGTTTATATACTCTGTATACAGAATTGTTTCTCTTATATCTAGTAGTTTTAAACTCTTAGTAACTCTAATTTCTGTTGAGAACACTAGAAAGTAATTTTTAACTATTTTATATTTATGTTTCTAGATGAAAACCATTTTATAATTGTTTTAGAAAATAATTGTTCAAATTATTGTTTATTAACAGATCTAAATATGTTTAGCTTTTCTTTTCCATATGAATATAAATTTCAAGATATATAGAGCTAAACTTATATTTAATAATTCATATTTCAATATCTTAACTTACTGATGACTCAGATTAAGTGATTATCTATTACTTAATTTAATATAACATGATTGTAAGATTTTATTTATTTATTTTCATTTTTTGAGATGGAGTCTTTCTCTGTTGCCCAAGTTGGAGTGAAGTGGCATGATCTTGGCTCACTGCAACCTCCGACTACTGGGTTCAAGCACTTCTCCTGCCTCAGCCTCCCTAGTAGCTGGGATTACAAGTGTGCGCCACCGTGCCCAGCTAATTTTTTTATTTTCAGTAGAGACAGGATTTCACCATGTTGACTGGCTCGTCTCAGAGTCTTGACCTCAGATAATCAGACAACCTTGACCTCCCAAAGTGCTGAGATTATAGGTGTGAGCCATTGCACCCAGCCTATGACTTTAAGATCTTAAATTACAGAAAACAATTTTGAAGCCATGACACTGGTAGCTTCCTTAATGTCTCTTCCCAGTAATTCTAGGTCCCAAAATGTCACATGGCACTCAGGACGACTTGAAGGTAAAGGCCTAAATCCATTAGGACCAAAGACAAAGCTGTGAAGACTACACTCGGAATATCAAAAATAGTCAGAAGACAAAACAGGGAAAGCAGAGGGAGAAGGGGTCATTCTGGCTAGCAGCTGCTGATATAGGCACTGACAACATGTGTCCAGACCTCATCATGGCCACCTATCCAGACCCCTGAATCCAGAGACTCTAAATCAAAGACAAAAGCTTATAGTCAGATAAAACAATTATCAAATTATATTTGGCTGATCATTTTGAAATAATTTCTATTTTATCAACATTTTAAAAACTAGCTTTAAAAAGAGTCAAAATAGCCAGTGCAATTCCAAGCAAAAAGAATAAACTGAAGGCATCATGCTACCCAACTTCAAACTATACTACAGGTGTATAATAACTAAAACAGCATGGCACTGGTTCAAAAACAGACACACAGACCAATAGAACAGATTAGAGAACCAGGAACTAAGACCACACACCTGCTACAACTATCTGATCTTTGACAAACCTGATAACGAGTAACGAGAAAAAGATTCCCTGTTCAATAAATAGTGCTGGGAAAACTGGCTAGCCATATGCAAAAGATTGAAACTAGACCCTTTCCTTACACCATATATAAACATTAACTTAAGATGAATTAAAACTTAAATGTAAAACCTAAACCTCTAAAAACCCTGGAAGACAACCTAAACAATACCATTCAAGACATAGGCACAGGCATATATCTCACGACGAAGATGCCAAAAACAATTGCAAGGAAAGGAAAAATTGCCAAGTGGAATCTAATGAAACTAAAGGGCTTCTGCACAGCAAAATAAACTATCAACAAACAGACAACCTACAGAAGGGGAGAAAATATTTGAAACTCTGCTTCTGACAAAGGTCTAATATCCAGCATTTATAAGGAACTTAAACAAATTTACAAGAAAAAAATTAAAAAGTGGGCAAAGGACATGAACAGACACTTTTCAAAAGAAGACATACATGCAGCCAAGGAGCATATGAAGAAAAGCTCAGCATCACTAATCATTAGAGCAATGCAAACCCAAATCACTATGAGATACCTTATTATATCAGTCAGAATGGCTATTATTAAAAAGTGAAAAAAATAACAGATTCTGGTGAGATTGTGGAGAATAAGGAACTTTTATACACTGTTGGTGGGAGTGTAAATGAGTTCAGCCATTGTGGGAGATAGTATGGGGATTCCTTAAAGACTTAAAGACAGAAATAGAAGTTGACCTAGCAATCCCATTGCTGGGTACATACCCAAAGGAATATAAATCGATCTATTATAAAGACACTTGCATAAGTATGTTCAACACAGCACTATTCACAACAGCAAATACATGGAATCAACCTAAATGGTTATCAACAATAGACTGGATAAACAAAATTTGGTCCATATATACTGTGGAATACTATGCAACCATAAAAGAGAACAAGATCATATCCTTTGCAGGCATATGGATAGAGCTGGAGGCCATTATCCTTAGCAAACTAACTGAGGAACGGAAAATCAAATACTGCATATTCTCACTTATAAATGGAAGCTAAATGATGAGAACACATGGAAGTACAGAGGGAAACAATACACATTGGAATTTTCAGATGGTAGAGGGTGGGAGGATGGAGAGGATCAGGAACAATACGTAATGGATACTAGGCTTAGTTCCTCTGTAATGAAATAATCTGTACATGAAACCCCCATGATACAAGTTTACCTGTGTGAGATACCTGTGCTTCTACCCCTGAACTTAAAAGTTTAACTTAAAAGTTAAAATAAAATAAAATATCCCTCAATTAAAAAATGAACAATAAAAACTAATTTTATTTACCAAATACCACATACACAAAACACTATAGACCTAAAATACACAGAAGCAGACAGTATGAATCTTTTTTTTTTTTAATGCTTTAAGTGCTAGGGTACATGTACATAACATGCAGGTTTGTCACATATGTATACTTGTGCCATGTTGGCGTGCTGCACCCATCAACTCGTCAGCCCCCATAAACTCATCATTTACATCAGGTATAACTCCCAATGCAATCCCTCCCCCCTCCCCCCTCCCCATGATATAGGCCCTGGTGTATGATGTTCCCCTTCCTGAGTCCAAGTGATCTCATTGTTCAGTTCCCACCTATGAGTGAGAACATGCGGTGTTTGGTTTTCTGATCTTGTGATAGTTTGCTGAGAATGATGGTTTCCAGCTGCATCCATGTGCCTACAAAGGACACAAACTCATCCTTTTCTATGGCTGTATAGTATTCCATGGTGTATATGAGCCACATTTTCTTAATCCAATCTGTCACTGATAGACATTTGGATTGATTCCAAGTCTTTGCTATTGTGAATAGTGCCTCAATAAATATACGTGTGCATGTGTCTTTATAGCAGCATGATTTATAATCCTTTGGGTATATACCCAGTATTGGGATGGCTGGGTAATATGGTACTTCTAGTTCTAGATCCTTGAGGAATCACCATACTGTTTTCCATAATGGTTGAACTAGTTTACAATCCCACCAACAGTGTAAAAGTGTTACTATTTCTCCACATCCTCTCCAGCACCTGTTGTTTCCTGACTTTTTAATGATCGCCATTCTAACTGGTGTGAGATGGTATCTCATTGTGGTTTTGATTTGCATTTCTCTGATGGCCAATGATGATGAGTATTTTTTGATGAGTCTGTTGGCTGTATGAATGTCTTCTTTTGAGAACTGTCTGTTCATATCCTTTGCCCACTTTTTGATGGGGTTGTTTGTTTTTTTCTTGTAAATTTGTTTGAGTTCTTTGTAGGTTCTGGATATTAGCCCTTTGTCAGATGAGTAGATTGCAAAAATTTTCTCCCATTCTGTAGGTTGCCTGTTCACTCTGATGGTAGTTTCTTTTGCCGTGTAGAAGCTCTTTAGTTTAATGAGATCCCATTTGTCAATTCTGGCTTTTGTTGTTGTTGCTTTTGGTGTTTTAGACATGAAGTCCTTGCCCATTCCTATGTCCTGAATGGTATTACTTAGGTTTTCTGCTAGGGATTTTATGGTATTAGGTCTAACATTTAAGTCTCTAATCCATCTTCAATTAATTTTCTTATAAGGAGTAAGGAAAGGATCCAGTTTCAGCTTTCTACTTATGGCTAGCCAATTTTCCCAGCACCATTTATTAAATAGGGAATCCTTTCCCCATTTCTTGTTTCTCTCAGCTTTGTCAAAGATCAGATGGCTGTAGATGTGTGGTATTATTTCTGAGGGCTCTGTTCTGTTCCATTGGTCTATATCTCTGTTTTGGTACCAGTACCATGCTGTTTTGGTTACTGTAGACTTGTAGTATAGTTTGAAGTCAGGTAGTGTGATGCCACCAGCTTTGTTCTTTTGACTTAGGATTGTCTTGGAGATGCGGGCTCTTTTTTCGTTCCATATGAACTTTAAAGCAGTTTTTTTTTTCCAATTCTGTGAAGAAACTCATTGGTAGCTTGATAGGAATGGCATTGAATCTATAAATTACCTTGGGCAGTATGGCCATTTTCACGATATTGATTCTTCCTATCCATGAGCATGGTATGTTCTTCCATTTGTTCGTGTCCTCTTTTATTTCACTGAGCAGTGGTTTGTAGTTCTCCTTGAAGAGGTCCTTTACATCCCTTGTAAGTTGGATTCCTAGGTGTTTTATTCTCTTAGAAGCAATTGTGAATGGAAGTTCATTCCTGATTTGGCTCTCTGTTTGTCTGTTACTGGTGTATAAGAATGCTTGTGATTTATGCACATTGATTTTGTATCCTGAGACTTTGCTGAAGTTTCTTATCAGCTTAAGGACATTTTGGGCTGAGACAATGAGGTTTTCTAAATATACAATCATGTCATCTGCAAAGAGGGACAATTTGACTTCTTCTTTTCCTAACTGAATACCCTTGATTTCTTTCTCTTGCCTGATTGCCCTAGCCAGAACTTCCAACACTATGTTGAATAGGAGTGGTGAGAGAGGGCATCCCTGTCTTGTGCCCGTTTTCAAAGGGAATTTTTCCAGTTCTTGCCCATTCAGTATGATATTGGCTGTGGGTTTGTCATTAATAGCTCTTATTATTTTGAGATACGTTCCATCAATACTGAATTTATTGAGCGCTTTTAGCTTGAAGGGCTGTTGAATTTTGTCAAAGGCCTTTTCTGCATCTATTGAGATAATCATGTGGTTTTTGTCTTTGATTCTGTTTATATGCTGGATTACGTTTATTGATTTGTGTATGTTGAACTAGCCTTGCATCCCAGGGATGAAACCCACTTGATCATGGTGGATAAGCTTTTTGATGTGCTGCTGGATCCGGTATGCCAGTATTTTATTGAGGATTTTTGCATCAATGTTCATCAGGAATATAGGTCTAAAATTCTCTTTTTTTGTTGTTGTGTCTCTGCCAGGTTTTGGTATCAGGATGATGTTGGCCTCATAAAATGAGTTAGGGAAGATTCCCTCTTTTTCTATTGATTGGAATAGTTTCAGAAGGAATGGTACCAGCTCCTCCTTGTAACTCTGGCAGAATTCTGCTATGAATCCATCTGGTCCTGGACTTTTTTTGGTTGGTAGGCTATTAATTATTGCCTCAATTTCAGAGCCTGCTATTGGTCTATTCAGGGATTCAGCTTCTTCCTGGTTTAGTCTTGGGAGAGTGTAAGTATCCAGGAAATTATCCATTTCTTCTAGATTTTCTAGTTTATTTGCATGGAGGTGTTTATAGTATTCTCTGATGGTAGTTTGTATTTCTGTGGGGTCAGTGGTGATATCCCCTTTATCATTTTTTATTGCGTCTATTTGATTCTTCTCTCTTTTCTTCTTTATTAGTCTTGCTAGCGGCCTGTCAATTTTGTTGATCTTTACAAAAAACCAATTCCTGGATTGATTGATTTTTTGGAGGGTGTTTTGTGTCTCTATCTCCTTCAGTTCTGCTCTGATCTTAGTTAATTCTTGCCTTCTGCTAGTTTTTTATTGTGTTTGCTCTTGCTTCTCTAGTCTTTTAATTGTGATGTCAGAGTGTCAATTTTAGATCTTTCCAGCTTTCTCTTGTGGGCATTTAGTGCTATAAATTTCCCTCTAGACACAGCTTTAAATGTGTCTCAGAGATTCTAGTATGTTGTATTTTTGTTCTTATTGGTTTCAAAGAACATCTTTATTTCTGCCTTCATTTCCTTATGTACCCAGTAATCATTCAGGAGCAGATTATTCAGTTTCCATGTAGTTGAGCGGTTTTGATTGAGTTTCTTAGTCCTGAGTTCTAGTTTGATTGCACTGTGGTCTGAGAGACAGTTTCCGTTCTTGTACATTTGCTGAGGAGTGCTTTATTTCCAATTATGCGATCTATTTTGGAATAAGTGTGATGTGGTGATGAGAAGAATGTATATTCTGTTGATTTGGGGTGGAGAGTTCTGTAGATGTCTATTAGGTCTGCTTGCTGCAGAGATGAGTTCAATTCCTGGATATCCTTGCTAACTTTCTGTCTCGTTGATCTGTCTAATGTTGACAATGGGGTGTTGAAGTCTCCCATTATTATTGTATGGGGTCTAAGTCTCTTTGTAAGTCTCTAAGGACTTGTTTTATGAAACTGGGTGCTCCTGTATTGAGTGCATATATATTTAGGATAGTTAGCTCTTCCTGTTGAATTGATCCCTTTACCATTATGTAATGGCCTTCTTTGTCTCTTTTGATCTTTGATGGTTTAAAGTCTGTTTTATCAGAGACTAGTATTGCAACCCCTGCTTTTTTTTCTTCTCCATTTTCTTGGTAGATCTTCCTCCATCCCTTTATTTTGAGCCTATGTATGTCTCTACATGTAAGATGGGTCTCCTGAATACAGCAGACTGATGGCTCTTGACTCTTTATCCAGTTTGCCAGTCTGTGTCTTTTAACTGGACCATTTAGTTTATTTACATTTAAGGTTAACATTGTTATGTGTGAACTTGATCCTGCCATTATGATATTAACTGGTTATTTTGCTCGTTAGTTGTTGCAGTTTCTTCCTAGACTCGGTGGTCTTTACATTTTGGCATATTTTTGCAAGGGCTGGTACTGGTTATTCCTTTCCATGTTTAGTGCTTCCTTCAGGGTCTCTTGTAAGGCAGGCCTGGTGGTGACAAAATCTCTAAGCATTTGCTTGTCTGTAAAGGATTTTATTTCTCCTTCACTTTTGAAACTTAGTTTGGCTGGATATGAAATTCTGGGTTTAAAATTCTTTTCTTTAAGAATGTTGAATATTGGCCCCTACTCTCTTCTGGCTTGTAGAGTTTCTACTGAGAGATCTGCTCTTAGTCTCATGGGCTTCCCTTTTTGTGTAACCTGGCCTTTCTCTCTGGCTGCCCTTAACATTTTTTCCTTCATTTCAACTTTGCTGAATCTGGCAATTATGTGTCTTGGAGTTGCTCTTCTCGAGGAGTATCTTTGTGGCGTTCTCTGTATTTCCTGAATTTGAATATTGGCCTGCCCTACTAGGTTGGGGAAGTTCTCCTGGATGATATCCTGAAGAGTGTTTTCCAACTTGGTTCCATTTTTCCCCTCACTTTCCGGCACCCCAATCAGACGTAGATTTAGTCTTTTTACATAATCCCATACTTCTTGCAGGCTTTGTTCATTTCTTTTTCTTCTTTTTTCTTTAGATTTCTCTTCTCTCTTCATTTCATTCATTTGATCCTCAATCGCTGATACTCTTTCTTCCAGTTGATCAAGTCGGTTACTGAAGCTTATGCGTTTGTCACGTATTTCTCATGTCTTGGTTTTCATCTCTATTCATTTATGGCTTTCTCTGCATTAATTATTCTAGTTATCAATTCTTCCACTCTTTTTTCAAGATTTTTAGTTTCTTTGCACTGGGTATGTAATTTCTCCTTTAGCTCTGAGAAGTTTGATGGACTGAAGACTTCTTCTCTCATCTTGTCAAAGTCATTCTCTGTCCAGCTTTGATCCATTGCTGGCGATGAGCTGCGTTCCTTTGCAGGGGGAGATGTGCTCTTACTTTTTGAATTTCCAGCTTTTCTGCCCTGCTTTTTCCCCATCTTTGTGGTTTTATCTGCCTCTGGTCTTTGATGATGGTGATGTACTGAGGGGTTTTGGTGTGGGTGTCCTTCCTGTTTGTTAGTTTTCCTTCTAACAGTCAGGACCCTTAGCTGTAGGTCTGTTGGAGATTGCTTGAGGTCCACTCCAGACCCTGTTTTCCTGGGTATCAGCAGTGGAGGCTGCAGAAGATAGAATATTGCTGAACAGCGAGTGTACCTGTCTGATTCTTGCTTTGGAAGCTTCCTCTCAGGTGTGTACTCCACTGTGTGAGGTGTGGGGTGTTGGTCTGCCCCTAGTGGGGGATATCTCCCAGTTAGGCTACTCAGGGGTCAGGGACCCACTTGAACAGACAGTCCATCCGTTCTCAGATCTCAACCTCCATGTTGCGAGATCCACTGCTGTCTTCAATGCTTTCAGACAGAGTCGTCTGCATCTGCAGAGGTTTCTGCTGCTTTTGTTGTTGTTGTTGTTGGTTAGCTGTGCCCTGTCCCCAGAGGTGGAGTCTACAGAGACTTGCAGGCCTCCTTGAGCTGCTGTGAGCTCCACCCAGTTCAAGCTTCCCAGCGGCTTCGTTTACCTACCTAAGCCTCCGCAATGGTGGTCACTCCTCCCCCAGCCTGGCTGCTGCCTTGCAGTTAGATCGCAGACTGCTGTGCTAGCAATGAGGGAGTCTCCCTGGGCATGGGACCTTCCCAGCCAGGTGTGGGATATAGTCTCCTGGTGTGCTCATTTGCTAAGACCCTTGGTAAAGCACAGTATTAGGGTGGGAGTTTCCCGATTTTCCAGGTGTTGTGTGTCTCAGTTCCCCTGGCTAGGAAAAGGAATTCCCTTCCCCTTTGTTATTCCCAGATGAGGCGATGCCTTGACTAGCTTCAGCTCTCACTGGTCGGGCTGCAGCAGCTGACCAGCACCGATTGTCTGGCAATCTCTAGTAAGATGAACCCAGTACCTCAGTTGAAAACGTAGAAATCACCTGTCTTCTGTGTCGCTCACGCTGGGAGCTGGAGACTGGAGCTGTTCCTATTCGGCCATCTTGCTCCACCCCAATCGACATTATGACTCTTATAAAAGATTTTTATTTACTGGCTTTTAAATAGACTTTCTTTTCCCCATTTGGCCTATCACTCTTCGAATTACCTGTTTCATTTCCTTAAGCAATTGTTAACTAGATGACAAATTTGCATTTCTAAAGGTACAACCCTTAGGTGGAACAAAACAAATTATTTTTTTATAAGCACAGTGCTAAGATTCTAGGCCTAAATAGTGTATCATCATTTGCTCAAACCAAGGAAATAAAATATGCTGAAATAAAAGTTCACTTAAGGCAAGATAGCCAGAAGAGGTATGATTTCTTATGTAAATTAAAAAGAATGCTAAAAGTTTCTAATGTACATAGGTAGACTTACATCTATAAAGGAAGTCTCAATTTTTTAAGGATATTTATTTCACAAAAGAATTTACAATTACATTTCAGAATTAAAAAATAATAGCTAATTAGTTTACAGAAAGATTTATTTTAGTTGAATAGGGTGGTTTTTTAGCTAAAATTACCTGAGTTCAGGTTAATGGGTGGAGTCCACTGAGGAACAGGACCAAAAAAGCATTGTATGCCTCAACTCAGCATGGATAGATCTGAAAAAGAAGCAAATTTATTTTACCTTTTATAAACACGTTATCTAGGATAGCTTTCTTTCCACCTTTGGGGCAGGATAGTAACTAAGCCAAAAGTTTAGCAGGTTTAATTAGTCTCTTCA
This sequence comes from Macaca nemestrina, assembly GCF_043159975.1. Classification (NCBI taxonomy): domain Eukaryota; kingdom Metazoa; phylum Chordata; class Mammalia; order Primates; family Cercopithecidae; genus Macaca; species Macaca nemestrina. Next base: position 76,280,599 of record NC_092126.1, read on the forward strand.
ATTACTCGCTCAAGCTTTTCATTTACCTTTTACAAAGACTTTAAATAAAAATATTGAAATATTTTTAGAAGCTTCTGCATATAAATAGGCTTCCCTAGATGAGATTAATTTAGGAGCCCTTATTTTCAAATGTACTTCAGTGTAGTGTTGTTCATTTGGAACATTGCTCTGTAACTTATCTTTAGTAAGATTTCACCATTTCTGTAACACTTGCTACCTTTGGGGCCTAATGCTTATACATATATAAGCTGGATGGTATTTAGTCCTTCATAAATTAAGGATTCCACTTTTACCTCAAATATTGGCTTTGTCCCTGAGGTTTCATTGATCAAGTTAGCCAATAGTTTTATTCCCTGCCCAAACACAAAAGAAAAATAAAACAAAGAGGCAGGACACAAAAATTTCTGCAAATTTCTAAAAGCCAAATTTTACACCCTCAGCAATATTGTCATTTACTATCAGATTTGTTCTGACTCAGTCAGATATGAGAGACCTCAAACTGGATTCAAGCCAGTTAATTACCAGATCCAATCTGATCCTGGACCCAGTTCAGTTTCTCTTGTAACTTCCAAACCGAGTTTGGAGCAGAAATTTGTTCAAAGAAAGTCAGAAAGCTCAAAAATGCAAATCCATGGAGCTTCAGAATCTGAGAGTGAATTTACCACAATCCTCTGCTGCTCCAAGAGAGAAATGGACACAATGAGCCTGATAGGTACCTCACTTCGGCACTCAGCGCTTCTGGGGCTCATTAGAAGCTCTACTTCAGATCTTATTTCTGATGCCATCTGTTAAAAGAAAAGCTTTAGGCAAATTAAATTTAACAGAGCTTAATTCAACAAAGAACAATTTGAGAATTGAGCAGCCTCCCATGATGTACAGAAAATGGAAGTGAGGTACAGAAACAGCTGGATTGGTTTCAGCTTGGTGTCTACCTTAGTTGAACATTGTTTGAACAGCTGGCTACCTTTGATTGACCAAAACTTGGTAATTGGCACAAGAGCAGGCTACAGTCTGTATACAACTTCATTTAGGTTATAGTTCATGATGTACAGAGAAACCATTAGGCCAAACATCAAATATGTAAGAAATCAGCTTTAGGCTAAACTTGATCTAAAAAGTTACATTAATTACTAGTTATAGATTAGTGTTACTAACTTCTATTTTGACATTATAAATTTGGAAGTAAGTTTTGCCCTTAAACTAATAGGTAATATGCTAAAAAATTTAAGGTTAATTAATAATTACATATAAAAATGATGTAATGAATGTAAATACTTCACTAAAATTTAATAAACATTTGAAAATTCAATAACCAGCATCCCTATGATCAAAGATCAAAAATACTGCCCTCTGGTTACTGAATATGTAATGGGAATTGAAATCAGATATTTTATTATTAAATTCTGTCCCATCAATTTTCGAATGTCTTTTGCAATACTTATCACATTTAGGCTGTGCCAATCTAGCTCATTTTTGTGAGACTTGTAAAATCTGGGCAAGAAATTGTCATTGGGAAAAAAGGGCAGACCAAAAAAATCTAAAAAGTTACAATTATTTAAATCTACTATTTATGAAAACATAGTCTGTTTTTCCTTAAAAGACTGAAACTGCATTGCTGACTAGATTACTCTTGTCTTAGAAAAATTAATGCTTGACAATGTGGAATCTCACATTTTTTATTATATTTAGTGAAATGTTATGTATCCTATATGAACAAAAAAAAAAAATCAAAAGACTCTCTTAACCAAACACATTACATATTTCTTTATAAACTTCAGGGAAAAATCTAATTTTCTTTTAGTAGCTTTTCATATTCCAAGACTATCTGCTCTTTTAGCCTCTTACCCTGGCATTTCTTTATAAGACTCCTTATTTCATGCTATGTTCTAGCATTTGCAACTCTCAGAAAACTGTCATGCCTTATTGTCTTTTCTACTTTTGCATATGATACTCCATTTTGCTCCTTCTGGTGTATCATCAGTCTATACACAGGAAGTAAATTTTTCCTTAGTTGTAATATTTCAAATCAAATGCCATCTCTTCCAGGAAGCTACCATGATGCCATCGGAAAGTTTTCATTGAAGTTTCCTCAATGACCTTGTCCATGCCTTGGCTCGAAAACACATTTCATCATTGCAATTGTGTGTTTCCACACCTCTTATCCAGTTAAACTATAGACTTCTCAAGTGAAGGATCCATGTTCAAATGCTATTTTTTAAATTTCTCCTTTCTGCCTTGAGTGGTGCCAGATATTCTGTTATATTCTAAATACATGATGTAAAAACCAAAACGAAGTAGAAGAAAAAGTGACTTTTTATATGTCTACTAATTGTTTACTTGGTTTTTAAAAAGTAGTAGAAATAGAATAGCTAATAAAAATGTTAAAATAGTTATATTTAAGTTAAAATGGGCGGGTTTGAGAAACACAAAAGGAAAATTTTAGAAGTTGTGAAAAAATCTTTCACCGTGATTAAATGAGATTCATCCCAGGGATTCAAGGATGGCTTAACATATCAAAATATATTTTAAATATAACATAAGAAAATAGAAATGTTTCAAGAAAAAGAAAATATATTATAAATAGACTTATAAGCATTGGTTCAATCTACATAATTGCTTATATGAAGGTACATTATTTACAGATTATCTCAATTCTTAATGTGACTTGACCTTGTACTAAGGTTAACTTATAAAATTAACTTTTTGGAAACGTGCTGGATATAGCAGTGATCAATTGAGTTGAAATCGGGTATTTTTCTAGAGATGTGAAAAATAAATACAAAACACAATGTTTGAGACAGTAATTTCCTTATTTGTTAGTGTATTATTACAACCTCCAGCCTCCTTTATAATTGTATATTTCAGAACCCTACCTCAAAATATCTACCACAAAATTTAAAACTTCCAGGCAAAAGGTAAAAGAATACATATACTTAGATATGTTTTATGCAACTCTAGTCTTGGGTCCTTTATCTAGAATGACAACTCTACGGGGCAGTTTATGTATCTTTCTAGAATCACTTTTGTTATAGTAACTGCTAATCTCAACATTGATGTAGAATATACTGATTTCTTAGAATCTCAGTTCTATAATCACCCTTCCTCCAATAATCTTGTCCTTTTTCCCACTTTAGCTAACTTATTGCATCACTATACTCTTGACTTTGTCTTAAACTTTTACACCATATCTTTCCTAATCTCAACTTCAATTATCTCAACTCTGACGATAATTTTATCAATACTCTTCCTTTTGTACCCCAACTTTAACAATCTCTCCATCTCAGGAGAAAATTTCTTTGGTTTATTCATACTACCCTTTCATAGCCCTTATCACTCACTTCTCATTTCCTTATAGAACTTAAAGTACTTAATCATTCTTCTCCTTCAAATACTTTCTTTTATGTGGCACTATAACTATCTTTGTTTTCTTTTACTTCTCTGGTCAGTCTGATTCAACCTTCTGTCTTCCAAGCTATAGACACTGGCATGACATGCTGCTCACCCCTTTCATCTTTTCTCTTTAAGATCCTTCAGTATTTAAGTGAGTTCAAATTCTACAAGTTTAATTACCAATTAAATGCTAAGGATTCTCAGATTTTTTTTTTTTTTTAAACAGGCAAGTTCTCTTGAACTCTAAACTCTTAACCAAACTATCTATTCAAATATCTCTACTTGAGTACCTAACAAGCATCTCAAACTCAACATATCAAAAATGAGCACCTGGTGTTCCTCATCACTTTCTTCCTGTGCTCTTCATCTTGATCAATGTCAGCTGTATTCCATGACTTCCTAAGCCACAAGCTGTGGTTTATTCTTGATTCTTCTTTTTCCATCACACACTTTTCCAATCTGTCAGCAAGTTTTGTTGGCTGTACATTCAAGATACCTACAGTTTTAAAACTTCTCACAATAACTATTTGATCTGTTTTCTTTACTTCCTTACTCCTACCTCTGCCTCTAGTACTTTCTTAGCACAGCAGAGTTTTGTATTAAAAATCCAGATCTGATCATGTCACCCCTCTACCTAAAACCCTTCAATATCCCCCATCTCAGTCATAATGGAAGCCAGTGTTTTTATTATGTCTGAAATTCCCTAGATTAGAACTTTTCAAACTATTAATGAAGGACTCTCTTTTAATTTTAATTCCATGATGACTCAACAATTTTGTGAAATGAGAAAAAGTATTAGTATAAAATGAATAAAAACAGGACATACAAACCCAAATATTTTAATACTAATTTTAATAGACATAAAGTTACTCTATTACTGTATCAAATTTCTATAAAAGTTGCTTAACATTTACTCTTAATTTTTTGTATCTATTTCCTTACACTAGAAACAAATTGTTCAGGGTCCTCACACTGAGTGGAGCTGCTGGAGTAGCTCGGGCTTTCTCTACTAACTCAGATCACTTATTTCATCACCCTCTCCTCTCCTTTTCTCTATCCAACCACAGTTTTACAGGAACATTCTGCCTCAGGAACTCCCTCTTCATAGCAGCTGCATGACTTACACTCCAATTTCCTTTAGGTCTTTATTCAAGTGTTACCTTCAGTAAAGTATTTCTTGGCCATTCTCTCTAGAAGATAAATTCCTTTTAAATATTTCCTTATCCTATTGCTTAATTTATATATTTTTTAGTGTTTATTATTCTTTAAAATAATATTCTATCTCTTTGATTAGAACATAAGCTCTGAATAAAGATTTTTGTATGTTAATTTACTGCTGAATTTTGCACATTTTGGCAGATAGTAGGAGTTTGATCAACATTTTAAAAATGAATGATTATTAGTGACTCTTGAGATGCTAAAACCCTTATGAGTAACATGAGGCGTTAAAAATTCATTCAGAAGTTTAAACAAGGTTACTGACTTATAAAACCTGTAATAAAATATTTGTTATACATGTAATTGAAAAGAAAAATTGATGTCAAAAATTCAAGTACTTGTCCACAACTGTATCTTATGTAGAAATTGGAAGCTTTACTTGTTAAACTTAAGGGAAAAATAAAGTGAACTTGTTTATGTGATGTTATTTTTAGCGTATGCACTTGTTGTCGGGTAATAAAACACAAAATTATCTACAAGTGTTACTGAACTTATAAAAGACTTGTGTTGCATAGTGTCTTGGTAATTTTTTATAAAAACTAGAATCCTGAGGCATCTGAAGATGTTTTTATTATTTTAAATATCTTCATATAAAAATGCTATGAACCACTGATATGACAGAAAATTATTCAATTTTAATGTCTTAAAATTTATTACAGTAAAATGTAGGAAAAGAAAAGAAGTACTGAGTAAACTGTAAAGCAATGACATTTCTTGAACCCGTTAGAAAATGGAGAGCAAAGAGTCACTCTGAAGTCTGGAGAGATAGACAAATCCAAAGAATCACAGCCAAGACGGAAAATTCATAAAATCCAATATAAAGGTGTTTATATTTCCTTAACATTTCCTTTTTCAAAAGCTCTGGTTGTACCCTTATATATGTGCTTATCAACAGAAATATGGGGCTCAGAACCCTACACTTTAACTCAGATATTAAAAAAGTCATAACTTCTCCATTTCTTTTGTAAACAAGGTAAATAATGAACTATCAACTGTCATGAGGAGTTTGGATCCTCAAATTTGGAGGCTGGGGATGAAAAGGGAAATCATTAACTTTGAAAACTCAAAGATAAAGATAAATTTATGGTTTTGTTTTATTTTTAGTAAAAATAAAGAAAAACCACAAACCCTCTTATTACCCGGATACAATCAATACTATGAGTTGTTTTTTATTTAATCTACACTAACCCAAGGTCTTTAACGACATTCAGTCTTCAAATATTTTCCAGACTTTATTGTACATTTTAAAGTAAATAATTAATATAACATATTTCTTAAAATGTTTTTTATTGACATTTCTCATGCTGGGCTAATTGCTATTTTTAATGGAATTTCATGACGATAGAATTTACTCTCAACAATGGCTTAAATTAAGACATTGAGCAGAGAAATGAGTTCCAAGGAGGAGCTACACATATATTCAACATTAAAAAGCTACATAAAGATATTTGATCCCAAGATGGCTGAGTCACAGAGACTTGTACCAGCCCAGCCAAAAAAGATTCAGGGCTATTCAAAAAAAGGATTTGAATAATATTTTGAAGATAACATCAAGATCAGCCAAAATTAATCACAGGAGAAAAAAAGGAAGAAAATCTACCTATCAGTACACAGAAGTTTATTATTGTTATATGATCACTGTTAAATATATTTTAATGTATGTTCAATCATGCAAAACCTGAAATTAAAATACCAAATATCAGATAAATGTCATTGTCTATTTAAGACTACATGGTCTAGGCATCTATTATTTTTTCAAGCAAATTGTAAAACAAAAATATTTTTACATTTTGTGCTATAGAAAAACATTTATGAAAGAAAAATAAAGATTACAACATCAATGTTCTATAAAACAGCTACCTATTTTCATTGCTAATAATGAAAGATGATAACCAAACTCTCATTTTAAAATAATTTATATTTACAAATTGAGGTTGAATATACATATATAATAGCAATCATTTCCAAAATTAGGCAAAAACACCACAAATTTTTCTTTATAAAATAGAGTTTGGGAGCCCGTATGGTACTCATGAATGAATAAACTTTTCATGATGATTAAGAAATTAGTTTTTAGAGTAATAGAATTTATATATATATGTATTTATATTTTGTGTTAAGTGGAAGAGTAGTTTCTAAGAAAACACAGTATTTGCTTTGACCATGTAAAATATGTAACAGATATTCAGCAAAAACAGGAAATAGAATATCTTCTACACAGAGTAACAAAAGCAGCCATTGGCATTTTCACTGATGATGGGAATATCAATTTCAAAACAGATAGATCTGAACTATTATAGAAAACTGTGTTCATACCAACAAGCATATATTTTTACAAAGAGAAAAGCAATTATATTTAATATCTGTTAAAAGGTACAGCATATTTTCAAAGTTGCAAAAAATAGATTTAGGAATATTCCATCCATTTTGTAAAGGATGAGATGATTCATCCTGATTAGGCTTCCTGTTGAGGCTGAGTGGTTTTAACAAAAGAAGGAAATCAATGAGTGACCAATAGAATATAATGGATTTGAAATGCTATATTTTAATGAGGCAGCAATAGGAGGCCATTAGAATAAAATGGATTGACCATCAAAAGCACATAAAATAATTTATTAAACAAGCTGATGTGCAGATAATCACAAAGTATGCTGATAAGAATATCCAGAAATAGTTGGAGAGTAGTTTTCTGCTAAGTTCTAAACTAAGGAATATTATCATGCAAAAGAAAAATAACTACAATTTACTAAGTATCAATACATGCCAGGACCTTTTTGCCACCTTCAAATTTCATGTATTGTGTAACTTATGATATTGTACAATGACAAGTCACAGTACCTTGGATGAAATCTGCAAATATATGTATGTTCCTTGAAATATGATTAATATTAACTAAGAATAATTATAATTAATATTAGATATCAATAGGTTGCTTATTATTTCTTGTCACATAATCTCTCTGATCTCTTAATGCATGGTTTATATAATTATTATCTAATCTATATCATTTTTATAAGATCAGAAATAACTTAGTTACCACAGAAACAGCTTGGGAAATGAACAAAGTTTGAAAAAGCTACAATTGCCATTTGTAGAGCTAGTTATTTGTAAAATATTGAGTAAGTACCCCCGTCATAAGAGGGATATGGACAGGAGGCAGGGAAACACTGGGTAGAAGAGGGTAGTTTCCAGGCAAAGGCCCCACTCTCAAGCCTGGAAACCTGTGGCCCTAAAAGTGAACAGGCATTCCTATTTTTGTGCCTAAATGTTGCCTTTTGGCCTGCCACACCCCCCTATCCTGTACCCATATAAACCCCAAACCCTGGGCTCCATGAGCAGACAAGCAGATGAGCAGAAAAGCATAGGAACAGAAGAGTAGCAAGGCAGAGAAGAAGAGAAGAGAAATAGCATCTGAACATTGAGAGGAGTTCGGCTGGGGAAGGTCAAAGAGGAGACTGGCCACAGGACAGCCGAAATTCAGGGGAAGATCATCTTCCCACTCCATCCCCTTTCCAACTACTCATCCGTTCTACTGAGAGCCACCTCCACCATGCAGTAAAATCCCCAGCATTTAGCATCCTTTAATTTGTCCATGTGACCTGAGTTTTCCTGGAGGCTGGAGAAGAACCCAGGTACCAAAAGAGCATTAAGCTGGTTAACACTTAAGCCATCTGTGGATAGCAGAGCTAAAGGAGCACTGTAACATGCCCACTGGGGCTTTGGGAGTTGCAGGCACCCACCCCTCAGCACTACTGTGGGGCCGGAGTCCGAAAGCACCCGCCTGGGCTCCTGCATCTACCCATCTGCATTCTCCCCCACCCATAAGGGGTTTGGGTGCAGTGGCGGAACAAGCCACACTCCTGTTGCAAGTCCTGTGAGGGCGGTCAGGAAACTCTCCAGTTTCAATAACTGTCTATTATTTTAATATTTCTAGATAACCTTCATTTTTCAGACTCTAGATTAAAATAAGAATTCAGCATACCAATAGTAACAACTCTTAGAAAGATTAATTGAAATGTGATTAAAATTAATTCAAACTATAACTAGAATTGCTTGGAAATTAATGGGTGAAGCTTTACGGTAACATATTAAAAGCTCACCCCATCATTGTAATAATTATGCTAAATTCATACGAACAAGTATATTTGGAGACATAAAATGTTGGTCTTCTGGGGTTACAAATATTATTTTTATGTCTTTCATTCACTCATCACTATCGTGGCAGAAGTTATGCCTAAATTAAATTTAAACACTCTTTTCCAGTAAACAAAATTATGTCAATTTACCTTCTTTCCTCCGTGAAAACTAGTTGTGTATCTGTATTCTTAACTCAATTTAAAATGAGTGTAAATCATCACTCTTTCTCTGACATTTTCTGGTCTAGCCTAGTTCAGTGATTTTTTTTTTTTTGACTAATAGTATTTATTTATGTATTGATATGTTTGATTTAAAAGCCAATTTTTAGTATCATAGGTTTCCAATTGATATTTGCATTTTTGTTTGTTTTGTTTTGTTTTTCTTTTTGAGATGGAGTCTCGCTCTGTTGCCCAGACTAGAGTGCAGTGGCACAATTTCGGCTCACTGCAACCTCCACCTCACGGGTTCAAGGGATTCTCCTACCTTGGCCTCCTGAGTAGCTGGGACTACAGGCATGTGCCACCACACCTGGCTGATTTTTGTATTTTTAGTAGAGAAGGGGTTTCACCATATTAGTCAGACTGTTCTCAAACTCCTGACCTCAAGTGATCCACCCACCTCGGCCTCCCAAAGTGCTATGATTACAGGCGTGAACCACTGCACCCAGTCAATATTTGCATGTTCTAACTGATTGCTTTTAAAGATAATATATCAAGTAGGAGTCTGTTTCCATTTTTCCTATATTGAAGACCATTAATAATGTATTAACACATTGTTTTTTAACTGAATCCAAAGTTTCAGCTAACCCCATCTCGAACATTTAAAAAATATTTACCAAAAATTATGTAGGAGATTCACTAGAAAAATAAACAGTAAGCTGACATGATCATTCTAAACTCTGCCAGATACATTTAGCATAATGATGTACAAATGCACACATAGTCATGTAACCAAGAAATGGAGAAAGCAAAATATATAAACATAGAAAAAATCATTCTGAAGCCATCATTCAGCTTACTTATAACAAGACAGTACCTTCATTTCTTCTACTTCCTTTTTCTTGCTTTCTGTACTAGAATTTTTCCCAACACTAATGCCAGCTAATTGTTTTGGAATGAGCATCTGACAATCCTCAGGTTTTCTGAAATTTTAAAATGAGTTTCGCTGCTCTGTCCTAGGGGATGGAACTGCCAGATAATCCTTAGTACTGCTGAACAATGGCCATGCGAAATAACCTATTTTGGTGACAAAGCCATCTATTTCATCCCTTCTGAATTTACTCCATTTTTTTCTTCTATCCATATAGCATTCTTTATAAATGTGCTTTTTTATAAGCTGGTCAGTAACCAGGATCTTCTTATGTCTCCCTTACAATCCTTTTTTGTTCTTTATTTCACCAGTTATTTATTTTTCCTTAGGTCTATTTGTACATTCACTATCATTATACCTTTTGGTTTTGACACAAAGTAAATCCTAACATTTTATATAATATACCCCAACCATCCTACCCATATCTTGGCTTTTTTACTTAGCAAGACATTCATTTTTGCTTACTGTCATATTATTTAGGTTTATACATAAATAAAATTTAGAAGGATGGCTATTGCTTTCCCTAAAGTTTTTCTTTTGTAGAAAAAACTATGGTATTCAAGTTGTTTTTGTCACTTATTAACCTAAACCCTCTTACTAATAGCGCTGTGTATAAAATTGGCTCATTATATGATTTTGTTTGCATGTTTGTCATATAGTTTTATGTCATGATTCTTCACTATTACATTATTCTTACTGAAAGTCTGATTAAACTTTGAAATTACAAATCATCTGTTTAAAAAGTGATCTTTATATCAAATGCAAATAAAACCATATTTTTAGTGAACTTTTACTCTGTGTTTAAAATTGAAGTAGATCTTTTAAATTTTATTTACTAGAAAAATTTAAATTTATAGATATATCCAAATACATATACATAATTATATCTATTAATTATATGTTCACTTTGTACTTTTTTTTTTTTGACACAAAATCTCATTCTATCACCCCTGCTAGAGTGCAGTGGTGAAATTACAGCTCACTGCAGCCTTGAATTGCCTTGCCCAAGCAAATCTTCCCACATCAACCTCCCGAGTAGCTGGAACCACAGGTGCATGCCACCATGCCTGGATGAATGTTTTTGTATTTTTTATAGAGAAGAGGTTTTACCCTGTTGACCATGGCTGGTCTTGAACTCCTGGGCTCCAGTGATCTGCCTGTGTCAGCCGTGAGCCACCATGCCTGGCCTCTCACCTATTTTTTTTTGCAAGACAGTCAGTCAGAGAAAATATGATACAGAATTTTTCACTGATCGAATTCAATATGTCAATCTATGTCTTGAAACAGATAAACACTAAGGCATGGCTAACCACTTTGAAAAAATCTAGTTATTGTTACATTATCACTATTTAAATCAAATTCCATTTTTAAATATTTTATTATATAATATTTTATTTTTATCTAAAAATATAGAATTTATTTTACAGATAATGGTCTATCCACGGATGAGAAAATATTAATTGTCCATGAGAGTTGTCTACTAAGTAAAATATAAATTCTAAATCATATATGTGTGTATATACACACTAACACGCTCACACGCGCAGACTAAAATACAAAGTTGTAAAAGAATATGCACTAGATGTTGTAAAGTTTGTTAAGTCAGAGTCTGGAAATAGAGAGAGTTGGATACAGAAAGGTAATGAATGTCTTTATCTTATACATCTTTACTATGTTTTAGTTTACTTGCTGACACATGTATGTTTTATAGTGTTATATTGAAACCAATTTTCATGACGCAAATGTATGGTGTTCAACATTCACAAAAGATTGAACATTTGAAATTTTGTATATTATAAAGAAATATCTGTTCTTTGTATTCTAATGATATTAAATGTTATATAAAAGTATTCACTTTAACTCATTTTATTTGCCTGCTTTTGTTTATAGTTCTTACTATGGAAATGTAATTGATAACACAATTAATGAGCCATAGAACTCGTTCTAAATTATGCACATTTAGAATTGCAAACACTATTTTTTTAATTTATGTACATCAACCAATACATTAAGGTGATGACATCTGTAGTAAACACATCCTTCCCAATCGCACTAGCTAATTGTTTTTGTGAGTGTTCTCAGGAATGAATAATTTTCACTGAAGAAAGCTTCTCAAATATTTATCTCAATCTTAGTAAAATTAACATTAAACACTTTCTAATATGCTAAATTTATCATTCAATCCTAAATCAGGATGTATAGCTTTATTTTCAATCTCTAACATTTTCAAATTGACTTTCCTTTTCTTATTCTATTCTAAAGATTATTTGAATTTGCTGCACAGATTTTAATAGTACTTTCAGAATACATTTGAAGGTAAGAAATATGGCAAGTTAAATCACAGTGAATGATGTCTAGTAAAAAATATACCTGAGTATATTAAACACAACTCACCATTGATTTTCACAGGTACATTTTTTTACAAAAGCATCTATATGTGTAGACATGAGGAACATTTCACATTCAGAAAGGTTTACCCATGTTTTTCTCTTGTCCCATCATACTGTAGGAGAAAATGCAAACAAAGAAAAGTAGAATTTGTTTAACTCTGAAAAGAAAAATTGGAAGACCAGCAATGTGTCTGTAAGATGACACAAGAATAAAATGACATTACTTTTTCATTCCTAGAATGATAAATTACAGCACAAATTTTATTCTCCTTGGTCATACAGCAAAAAAAGGTCAAAGTTTCATGCAAAATATTTTCAAAGTTTGATAAAAGTGCTAACAGAAACTTAGGTAAATGGCAACTTTTCTATATGAGTAGTGAGCCAGACAAGATCAGTTTTCTTTTTATTAAGAGACAATAATATAGGTTACAGAGATATCTGAATTTCAGCAAGTCATATGATTTGTTGATATAGGGAAACCTATACTTAATATTTAAGATTGGGTATCATTCATTCATTTTATAATCTATTTATCTCTTAAGAAATTTGGTCCTTCTGCCATAATGAAGAATAAAGCTGTTTCTTGCAGGCAAATTACCAGTGTGCCTGGTCTCGCCCTGTTGTACAATATTTGGTATAAAAATAAACAGTTTTTGAAAGAAAACAAGAGCACTGAAGAGAATCAACTATAGTTTATTTGGTAATGACAGTATCAAAGTCACCATCTTCATTACTTTCTAAAAATAAGTGAGTTTTATTTCAAAAGGCATAAAGCCAAAATTCAATACATAAATCAAATTCTCAATTTTTAGCAATATGCAATATACAAAACATAAATGACTTCTAATTCTGGAATTATTTTAAAATAATGAGCATCTTTAAATAATAAGCATTTTTATTTTAATGATCTTTAAATAAAGAGCTAAACAAGTAAGAAAGTAAACTCTGATTACTTTCAGTATGTAAGGTTTGTCCTCACTTATAATTGGATAGATTGTACATAGCAAAAGTGTCCACTGATCACATTGCAAGTTAGAAGGAAAAAACTTGATTTTTGGCTTGGTTTTGTAAAATTAAGAATGCAACAAATTCATTATTTATTTTTCTTTAGCCACCCACTTCCTGACCAAGTGTTGAAGTCCTGATCCTTGAAGGCGTAACTCTATTACTTTCCACTAATTCCTTACAATGGTCAGGACTGCTTATTAAGTAAATCCCAAGTAAGTTAAAATAATTATCTAAAGTCTTTCTCAATTATTTATAAGAATGTCCATACTTCAGAATAACTCACTGCTATTTACATTTTTATTTATGTATAGAATCTCAAGCAAACTCCTAAACTCAGAGCTAGCGGACACCCAAGAGCAATGAGTCATCCCCTCATTTTAAAGGTGAGGAAAGATTTCCAAGACAGATTGAAATGACTGCATAATATTAGTCATACAGAATGCCTTAAAATTGTGGGACAAGAATTCAGGACTTAGAATTAATAAAACATATTTGAGCATTTACACAGTCACATAGCATTTGGGTTTTTTTTAAATTTAAATAACATTGAAAAGTATAAATCAATAATTATTTGTATTTCTATTTAAAATTAAAAATTGTTAACATCTATGTATATTTGCTACTATTTTTACAGAAATGTAGTATATTACATTTAATAAATACAAACTATCACAAAGATGAAAGTATAAAATAGTTTATCAAAATTCACCATTGGAAAATCACCAAGTATTTGAAAAATAATCATTAACACATTTGTTCAGCAAATATTTATGAGTACTGTGTACTTACTATGTGCCAGGCACAGTTCTATGAACATAGTATAATACATGTACGATCAAACCAGAAAATTTAAAAAAAAGGATTCTCTGTTGTCATGAATCAGAAAATAAAAATTATATCTAAAACAATAATAATAAAATGTATTATATTTATTGCTAAGTGAAAAATTACCCAAAAAGTTAACAGCTTCAAACAATAAATATGCATTGTCTTGCTGGTTCCAGGGGTCAAGAATCTTGATGTGGTTTACTTTGATTCTCTTACTCAGGATCCTTTACAACGCTGTAGTCAAGTTGCCAGCTGTGGTTGTATTCATCTCAAGGCTCCACTGACAGGAAATGCCCTTCTAAACTCACTCATGGGGATATGAGTAGGTGTCAGGTCCTCACTGTCTCTTGGCCTAAGACATGAGTCCTTTGCCACTGGGCTTCTCTGTAGGACTACTCCCAACACAGCAGCATGCCTCCTCTAAAGTGAAGATTTAGAAAAGAGAGAGCAAGAGAAAGAATAAGCAAGTCACAGTTTTTGTAAACTAAGCTCAGAAATAAGGTCCCCATCACTTTAGCTGTACTGTATCCATTAGAAGCAATTTACTAGGTGTAGCCCATGTAAGCTTCTTCTTCAAGGGCAAGAGGTTACGCAAAGGCATAAGTACCAGAAAGTCATTGGAAGGAAGAGATCATTGGAAATCATTTTACAAGCTGCCTACCACAAAATATCAGATGATGACAAATACAAAAGAAAAGTCAAAGTGAAGGTGGTTGGGCCATTGAAGGTAATTGGAGATAAGGAGGAAGTTCACCTGCGAATTTAAATGAGAATAGCCTTCATTGAGAAGGTGATCTTTGAGAGAGGAATTGAAGAGGTGATGGCATTTTCTCCTTGGAAAGAGCAATGTAAGAATAGATAAAACCTGTTTAAAGGCTCTGAGTAAGAATAATATTTCATGTATTGTAAAATGAGCAAGGAGATCATTGTGGTTTACCACAATCTTCTGGTGGTCTATGATGTTTTGACAATTTACCTACCACTGTATCGCTGTATTATCATATTCTATCACCCTTCTCTTTGCTCATTCTACTTCAGCTTTCTTTGCATCTAAGTTAAATCTATTGAATGGTTTTAAGCAGATAAATACCCAATCCAGCTTACTATGTTGCTTTACTTGTTGTTTTGCTAATAGACTAATAGTGTGATTTTGTGCTTTGCTGTACAGGTGCAAGTGCAGTCTAACTGGAGAATTGAGTTCCAGGTATATGCAAGTGGATGATTATTAAGAATGATGGATTTTAAACTAAGTATGGTAGGGAGAAATTACATTAATGGGAACGTAATTGAAATGGCTGACATAAGCGAAAAATTAACAGAATCATTGAATTGATACTCCAGCAATCAGGGAAGAAGTTTGGTGGGGGAGTCAACAAAATAATGAAAAAATTAAGTAGAAACTTAGGAGATGTTGAATAGAGTGAGAAATGTCACAGAATAGAAACTTAAGAGGAAGTTATAGCAGGGATCATTTCTGGTTTCATATAAATTTTAATATTTTTTATTACTATGAAGAATATCATTGGTATTTTGATAGAAATTTTATTTTATCAGTAGATTGCTTTTAGTATGGTCATTTTAATATTGATTGTTCCAATTTAAGAGCATGAGATGTCTTTAAATTTGTTTGAATTCTCTTCAGTTTATTTTCAATGTTATGTAGTTATGCTTGTAGATGTCTTCTGTATTAGTCAGGGTCCTCCAGAGGGACAGAATTAATAGGAGAGGATTTGTGTATATATGCAATGAAATTCATTAGTGAGAATTGGTTCACATGATCACAATACGAAATCTCACAACAGGCTGTCTGCAAGCTGAGAGAGAAGCAATTTGTGGTTCAGTCCAAGTCTGAAAACCTCAAAATCAGGGAAATCGACAGTGCAGCCTTCAATCAGTGGCTGAAGGCCTGAGAGTCCCTGCCAAGCCACTGGTGTAAGTTCCAGAGTCCAAAAACCAAAGAAATTGATGTCTGATGTCCGAGGGCAGGAGGAGAGGGAGGAAGTGTCTAGCATGAGAAAAAGAAGGAAGCCAGAAGTCTCAGTGAACAAGGTTATCTCATCTTCTTCCACCTACTTTGTTCTAGCCTCTCTGGCAACCAACTGGTTGGTGCCCATCCACATTGAGGGTGGGTCTTCCTTTCTAAGTTCACCAACTCAAATGTCAATCTCCTCTGGCAACACCCTCACAGACATACACAGAAACAATACTTTACCAGCCCATTAGCATCCTTCAAATCAATCAAGTTGACAGTTAATATTAACCACCACAATCCCACCCCCTTGAAAATTTGGCACCCATACACATCTCCTGAAATTATACTTAATCTCCAAATAAAGACAAGAATAAAGTCGTACGTATGCTTAATGTAGCACAGCTATCCTTTATATAACCAAAAGCGCACTAATTCTGAACCTAAATGCTACTCCATTAATTTAACAACATATACATGCTGACATAAACTCAATAAATCTTATGTTATAAGGTATGGGGGCAAAGAGGAAATAAAAGGAAGATATTTTCTTAAATGTGTGTATATGCATAAACATATTCTTAAGAATGTAAGGAGGAAATACTTATGATAATTACAGTCCTCATTTCTGGAACTGGTCACTTGGTCATAGCTGGTATTGATAACTACCTTTTGTACCAATTCTGTATTGCCTTTGTCTTCAGCAAGCACATCAGTTGATTGTGGTTGTTTTTCACCTGGTGGAGTGACCCAAACCCTCATTTCCTTCTTTTCTTTTCTTTTCTTTTTTTTTTTTTTTTTTTTTTTTGAGACTGAGTCTGGCTCTGTTGCCCATGCTGGAGTGCAGTGGTGCGATCTGGGCTCACTGCAAGTTCTGCCTCCCGGGTTCCCGCCATTCTCCTGCCTCAACATCCTGAGTAGCTGGGACTACAGGGGCCCACCACTATGTCCAGCTAATTTTTTGTGTGTTTTTAGTACAGACGGGATTTCACCGTGTTAGCCAGAATGGTATCCATCTCCTGACCTTGTGATCTGCCTGCCTCGGCCTCCCAAAGTGCTGGGATTACAGGTGTGAGCCACTGCGCCTGGCCCCAAACCCTCATTTCTGAAGGGTCTAGGTTATGTGTAGGTTTGCCTGGGTTGGAATGTTGTAGTTTCCTATTGACCTCAATCACAGGGCATGGTAATCTTGAGACAACCTAAAAGAACTCCTTTATTCCAGACATACTGTTCCTTACCTCTATTGTGAAGTGGTAATCTGACTTCATCTTGATAGTCTGGGTCAATAATCCTAGCCAACACTGTAACTCCTTCTTAGCCTGTTGGCTTACAGGCAAGAAGAGCCCAAAGTAGCCAAGTGGCAGCGTTACATTTTAGCTTATTGGAATAATTGTTGTGTCTCCTAGTGGCAGCATTTCTTCCTCTGAAACTAAGACTTTTAGGCAAGCAGAACATAAATTTCCTGGAAGTGGGAGCAAAATTTTGCTAGTGGATCTCTAGTGGTGAATGGTGAGTGGAGCCACTTCCACTTCCACCCCTTGATTCCTGGACCTGTGAATCCTGGCTATGGGTGGCGGGGTGGGGGGCGAAGTACCATACATTGGACACTGATTCAGAACATATACAGCCTTCTGGAGAACTCTGCCCTGAAGAATATTGTCACCTAGTTGTTGTTGTAATTGTGACTTCAAAAGATCATTCCACCATTTTATTTAAAAAAGCTGCTTCTGGATGATGGAGAACATGGTAAGACCAGTGAATGCCATGAGCACAAGACACCTTAAACACCATTAAATCTTCTGGGTCATATGACTCAAGCAGCAAAACAGCTCACATAGCAGCCTGCACCTGTTGCACAGCCTTCTCCTGTTCTAGGCCCCTAGTAGCCTTCTGGATCACTCAATACATGGGCCAGAGTAACACATTCCAATAAATAACGTATTGTCTACAAATTCCAAATAGGCTCACTAGGCATTGTGCCTCTTTCTTGGTTGTAGAAGAGGCCAAAGGCAACAACTTTTCCTTGACCTTTGAGGAAATATCTTCACAGGCCCCATACCACTGAACACCTAGAAATTTCACTAAGGTAGAATGTCCTTGACTTTTAGTCAGATTTATTTCCCATCCCCTAGCACACAAATGTCTCATCAATAAGTTCAGAGTGGTTGCTAGATTTTGCTCACTGGATCCAATCAGCCTATTGTTATCAGTGTAATGGGCCAGTGTGATATGTTGTGGAAAGGAAAAGCAATCAAGATCTCTGAAAACAAGATTATGACACAAAGCTGGTGAGTTGATACACTCCTGACACAGAACAGTAAAGGTATATTGCTGACCTTGCCAGCTGAAGGCAGATTGTTTCTGGTGGTCCTTATGAACAAGAATGGAGAAAGATTCATTTGCTAAATCTATAGCTGCCTGCTAGGTACCAGGAGATGTGTTAATTTGCTCAAGCAATAAAACTATATCTGGTACAGTAGCTGTAATTGCAGTCACCATTTGGTTAAGATTATAATAATTAACTGTCATCCTTCCAGATCCATCTGTCTTCTTCACTGGACTAATAGGAGAGTTGAAAAAGGATGTCATAAGGATCAGCATCCCTTCATCTTTCAAGTCCTTGATGGTGGCACTAATCTCTGCAGTCCCTCCAGAGATATAATATTATTTTTTATTTACTATAGAGGCAGCTCTAATGTCTTTCATTTGACCTTTTCTACTATAGTGCTCCTTAACCCACAGGTCAGGGAACCAATGTGGGGATTTTGCCAGCTGCTAAGTATGTCTCTTCCAAATATGCAATCTGTCACTTGGGAAATGACTACAGGATGAGTCCAGGGTCTCACTGGACCCACTGTTAAGTCAGACCTGATGTAAAACTTTATTAATTCCCTGACATCCATTAGCCTCTATTCTAACCAGAGGTCTACAATGACATTTTGGTTCCCCTGAAATCATTATCAGCTCAGAGACAGTGTCCAGTAGTCCCCCAAAAGTGTGATCATTCCAGTTTTCCAAATGCACAGCTACTCTGGTAAAAGGCCAGAGGTCTCCTTGGGGAAGGATGGGAGAAAGATTAACAGTATAAGTTGTCAGTAGTGGAGTGGGGTCCTTCTTCAGGGGGACCCGACCTCTACTTTATTCAAGGAATTATCTGACTGTAAACTGGTTCAAGTCAGGAAATTGATTGAGGGGTGTGATTCTCTGCTTTTATAATTCAAATTAGTATTTTGATCCACTTAACCTAGAAGTTTTCTGTTTATACAAATTAAGCAAAAATGTAGTAGGCTTCCTATTGATTTCACTTCCAGGAACACAGTGATTAATTAGGTAATGCCAGAGTTCTACATGTGTTAGACTATTCCTATTGCTGCTTTGCCTTTGCTGTCTATTATGGTAACTATGCCCATTTTGCCTTTGACAGTTGAATGTCACCACTTGGTCCCTGCCACCTCAGGATCCAGTTATTCCCATCACATTTAAATTTTCCATTTGAAAGACTGCAGTTTCTGCTGTAAGATCTGGAATAAAGAGAAGCACAATTACAGAGTTCTTCAAGGATTCTGTTGCTCTTCTCACAAATGTATTTCACAAGATATTGATGAAGGATATGTCTTCTGGGCCCTCCCTCCCAGTTGAAATGAGTAAGTCTAAAGTGACAAATCCACTCTAGCATTCCAATCTCCCTTAGCCTTTTGATTTCTTCATCTACATTAAACCAAGGGAGATCAGGCATTTCCGGCTCATTCACTCATTGTGGGCCATCTTTTGATTTATTTTTCAGCTAATCAAGAAAATAAACTGTTAGAATATTTTCATTTAAAAAAGTTCAAAACTCTCTGAGTTACAACACTAAATGAAGAATCTCTGCTAGTGGTCCTATATGAATAAATTCAGCCTGTTCCAATGTTATGTTCCTTCCACCATTATCCCATACCGTTAATATGAATTCTCATACCTGTTATCCAGATTTCTGCTTATATAAATTAGAAAACTCAAGTTGTTTCTTTGGAGTGTGACCCACCTCCTCATGTGTCACACTCTACACCTCACTTCTTGAGGCCTTCTAGGGCTTGAGTCTAGTTATAGGTCTAGAAGCAAAGATGGGTGATGGGAGTGGGGCCTGAGGAGAATCGGCATTGCCTTGCCTAGCGACAGCCTCAGGGAAGGCCATTGCTGCTTCCTCTGGCAATGCAGGATTAATCTCCTCAGACAAAGGTGAAAAGACTGAGGATAACCTGGTGGTGAAGGGGATGCTGCCACCACAGGGGATAAGGAGGCCATTTCCTTTGGCAAAAAAAAAAAAAAAAAAAAAAAAAAAAAAAAAAAAAAAAAAAAAAAAAAAGCTTATTAGAATTTAGGTT